>NW_028232751.1:59031226-60346658 GCF_057557595.1 Rhyacophila brunnea
AAATTTTATTTTATTGACGTAATATTTATATTCTTTTATTTATTGGTATTGATATTTTGATATTTTGAGAGAAAAAAACAAAATGAATTGCCTGGAAGGTCATTTCCAATAAGAATATCTCAATGAAATTCTGTAATAACGTACATACTCTACACATTTTTTTAAACAATGATTTTTTTTGGTTCTAGTCGGTTATGTGGAATACAGCGGCAAACACAGTTTGAAAATACTGGATTATTTGTTAGTTTGGGTAAGTTTATGTAAGGTTAGGTTTGGTAAGGTTAATCTAACAAATAATCTAGTATATCGGCTATTTTCAAAATGTGTTTGCCGCCGTATTCTACATAACCGACATGTACAATTTTTTTTATAAATATGTAATTATTTGAGCCGGTAGATGATTTCTCAAACGTAAAGCTCACCCTCAGCGGTGGACACCCTTTGATCGTATAACAGTTTACGCAGATAACATCTAGGAGAGGCAAATATTGTGGGCAAATTTAACCCACGTTTGCGGCATCCGGTCTACTCGTAGCGCACCCAGACGCCAGAAACCTTTTTGCTTTTAGAACAGAGAATAAGTACGCCCATGAAACCGCAGATACTCATCGTAACCGTATTATAATATTAAACACAATAATGTGGAAAATTCGTGTGATTATTTTCTATTAAAACAAGGCTTCTTTTCCTGAAAGCACGTGTTTTTTGAAAGCTCTTAAAACGTTACATTTAGATAATGTTTTGAGAACTTTAATGAATATTCTGTTATCTGATTATATCTTCCTTCACATAACTTTATTAATTTAAATTATCTATGAAACCAAATGTATCCTCAAATTACAAAAGTCTGCTCGCAGATTTGACGGCTCACGTATATTGTCGTAAGCATTCATCAAATTTAAATAGCACAATTATTTCAATTGGCAATGTAAATTATTAAAAATCAATAGATCAATTATTACATGCGACGATTCAAGTCCCTCTTTGATCATGAAGCCGCTTGATTTGATTGAGTCAACTAAATATATATTAATATCCCAGTGGGTCTATTCTATACAAAAGGCTGCTTTCGTCCGCTAAAACCGCTAACTAGGGTATGTTTGTATCAAATTATTAACACATATTGTAACAATTATAATCAGCCGGTATTAATTGTTGCAATAAATGATATATTTTAACGGCATGCCCCCTGCCTATGCTAAAATTTAGAGCATGAGCGATAGAGAGAGAGCGAGAGAGAGACAGTTTCGACTGATTAACTGATTACAATACAATTACAATTATAATATTTCAATATAAAATGTATGTAACAAATACTAACACATTATCACGTTAGCACGTTAGCGGTCGATAGTCGCCCTTTGTATAGAATAGACCCGCTAGTGCCTACACAGTATCGCTTATGTTTTCATACTTTAAATTCTACTATTTTTCAACCAAATTCTAGTTTGCAATTGGACAAGTATGTAAGGTATTTTCTATCATAATCATATTTGTATTGTGAATTATTATTGTCTGTTATTGAAATATAATATAACATATCACGTGGCATTTGAAAATGCAGAGACTGCACTGGATAAGTCACGTAAATAGAATATCGTAGAATATACCAGCAAGGCGAACTATGTTGTGCGCAACCCCCGAGAGCAAGAGAAGACTTGAATGGCTGGACTGTGCCACAAGATATTTAAGAATGATCGGTCAAGCTATCTGCAAAGTGTCGGCGCTGGATCGTCCAGGGTAGAGAAAGTTTTTGACGGAGGCCAAGACCCACCACGGGCTGTAGTGCCATAAAATATGATGATGTTATTGAAATAATTAAATCAATTAATCTGCATTACAACTGACAGCATTATCAGGGTGCACCGGGCTTATTTGTATTCGGATTTTTATAACTACAAGCCAACGGACGAGTTGTGTCGGGCTTGAGGGCGGACGTGCTCAGCGTGGGTCAAAATGGAGCTTTTATTCTATTTTCAAAGCATGATCCTGGAAATTCCTCAAATATTGTAGATAATCTATTTATATAATTTTGAAGCCTTATTATCTTTTATATTTATTTTAAACATTTGATGACTGCATAAGGTATTTTTATTACATAAAATAGTATTCTTTTAAACCTCTCGCTCTAATGTTTTAGAATATAGTCCTATTTCGGTAGATGAATGTGCAGTGGTGTTAAATTTTTTTGCATTTATTAATTTTTAAACGCATTTATAAAACCATCAGTATAATTTATGTCGACATTATTATAGTGAAATATTTACGATAAAAAAATATATTGATAATCTCTGTGATCCCAAATTTGACAAGAATTAGGCATTTTATTATTCAAGAAATGGGCAAAATTAACACATTTGAAAATAATTCCAAAGATACTGATTATAAGCTATGTCTTTGACCATTCAAATGTGATAAACATCCTACGAATAATGATTGATTTATAATAATTATTGACTTAAGAATAAGGTAGTGTTTTTTTTTTAAATACGCCATTTTTTGGCATTCCCCAGTGGTAAAGCTACAACATACGGCCGTAGCCATAAATTGACAAACTAAAACTGAAGTAGGGAGTAAGATCATGATAACGCGCGTGTTTGAACATGTACCGTTTAAAAAAAAGATTTTTTTATCAGTGCAAATGCAAGTTTTCATATATTTATATTGTTTTATTCCTTTTTTGTTATATGTCAGTTTTGGCATTTAGACCCTTAGACTTTCAACCCTTGAATTTACAATTATAGCATACAGTTTTTTGATTTTTTTTACATTAAGGCTATATATTTTACATGCATTGTATATGAGCACTCGTAGTACATATTGTTTAAACACTTAACGCTTAAAACAGAATGGGGGGTCATTTTTGAAAATACTATTCCACTTTGGTTCTGCGAGTAATCTCGTCATTTTATTGCTCTTAAATTACGTTCTAAGTGTTTAATAAAGGTTGAATAAATTATTGGTGCTTTTAAAGTAGCGTTGATAATAAAAAAAAGTGTTCAGACAGAAAGGGACCGAGAGATACGCGAGTTTCCGCTCTTTACGACAATATTATCATTATTTAGATTGTATTGTTTTGTCGTTTAGAGAAGGCAGACTGGAAGACTTGAGTACATACTCGTTCTTAGTTCGCGATGCTGAGGCAGCAGTGAGATAAAACAATCTAGAGACGGGAACAATTAAAAAACGGAAGGCTGCCCGGGACAGATGTTATTTGTTTTGCAATTTTTATGCCGGCGAAGAAGCGCCGCTTTTTCTGTATTTGACACCGTTTACAGCGCTAATTTTTTAATTATTAGCTAATAATATATATTTTTTATTTAAAGGATACTATATTTTTGAATTAGTTTATAAAATAAAGTAGCAACTAAAATAGTAACTAGCAAGTAATAATGACTTGTAAATAATTTAAATTAATTACTTTCTTTATTCAACGAATAATTCACAAGATTTAAGAATGTAACATTCTAATTATTAAACATACATAATTTTGAAAACACTTCTTAAAAAAACATATTTTACCAATAGAAAAAATCTTTTTGTAAAAAGTAAGACACCCCGCAGGGATCGAACCTGCATCTCTCGGGTTTCGTGCCCACGCACATAGACCACTATGCTAAAGGCTACTTAACAATTTCAACACTACTTAACTACTTTATATTTTGTCGTAATTTAGTATGGTACCTTAAGCATAGTGGTCTATGTGCATGGGCGTGAAACCCGAGAGATGCATGTTCGATTCCTGCAGAGTATCTTATTTTTTTCAAAGATTTTTTCTATTGGTTAAAATATATTTTCTCAGAAGTGTTTTCAAAATTATGTATTTTAAATATTTGAAAGATTTTGGTTAAATACAGAGCTGTTTGATAATTAATCTAAATTATATATCTAATCTTCTTATCGTGCCATCCCCTAGCAGAGATCGGCCACCATTATGGCGATCTTAGCCTTATCATCTGCTACGTGGAACAGTTCAATTGAGCTGTACTCGTACCAATCCCGGAGGGTCTTAAGCCACAAAATGTGGTGTCGTCCTCTGCTACGCTTACCGTTGATTTTTTTTTTGATGTTAAGTTGAAGAATGCTATACATTTATCGTCTCATAATGTGGCCGCGGTACTACTAGTTTTCGGTACTACTACAGAATACAAAAGTCGAATAAGCAGAATTTATTATTTGATTCACAGAAATATCAAAATACTACTAAGTAGGTACCTTCTATACAGGTTTAAATATTCATAAATGGAGTACCTTTCTATCATTAAGAAACTAACAAAATATGTCAAATTTTAATTTTACTTAGTACTAAATACCCTTAATCAACAATAAATAATCTAATCATTTCAGTGTCGATAGTTGAATTTCGTTAAATCCTTAGTTCAGAAGCGAAGAGATCCTAACTTACATCGGAAATCCACACACAAGGGATACAAGAACACCTTAGTCCTTTCGTATACGTAGGTAACTGTTTCAATTCCGCTATCAGTACTTAAGTTGTAAGTATAGGTAGGTCTCGACCTAGGCTAAAGTTAATATCGATAAATCAATTCAGTCCAATTCATTGTATTTGTATATGTACCCAATATTTTTTTATTAACCGTCACTGCCTTCTTATAACATTGAGATTTTATCGTCAGAGCATAGATTTAGCGCGCGGTCGTATCATTCTTCTCGGCCCAGTGCCACTTTCAACTCAATTGACCTCCCACTAGTGCATCTCGTTGATTGGTCGAATATCGTCGTTGCAGAGTGGGTATTTCACCAATAGCTGATATCTGTATTATACGTAACACAAGTTGGCAACTTGACGCTGTTATTTTTAAAGTTTTGATAGCCTCTATATTCCGCCATTTTGAAATAATCGCATTAAACTATCGAGCACATTTAGGATTGCAAATATGGATACTTATTTTTGTAACATATTAGTTAACAATTATTATAAAAGTGAAATAACAAAATAAAATGTCTGTAAAGTTGTTAAAATTAATAAAATATGATGTTTAAAGTTAGTCGTGAAATATAAAAAACGGTATTTGATGAACATAAATGACTTTTCAATCAATCTGCGATATAATTATGTTAATAAGCGGATCTGGATTTAATATTTTATGAATATACGATTAGATTACTTACAGAATCAGAATCAGGAAAAGTATAAAAAGTATAAATGGAAGTTACCGAATTTGAAACTGATAGCCTCATTTCTCTGACCTAGTACCCAAAACTACCAACTTTCTTTTTATCTTGATAGATTGCTTCGACAATGGGATACAAAAAATATCAGTGACGAAGAGAGGAGGTAGGCTATTAAGATCCGACATAAATAGTGCACACTAAACTTTGTCAGTCATACGTATTTGTTAACAATGAACTAATATTACTATGTGTAGAAAGTTTATTTAAATTCAATTTAACCCTGCCGAATCTAACCCATAGTAGGTAACAGTCAAAAAATATTCGTTTATCTATAAAATATCTAAAATTATTACATTACACCACACATAATTTTAAATATTTTATAGATAGAACAATATTTCAATATCAATTATTATGCTTTAGAATAGGCAGATATAAATGAATTAAAAAAAAAACTAACAACACCATCTGATATATGTATTCCTAATTAAACAAAAACAAATAAGTATCACTGAAAAAAATGTGCACTATTTTTGTCGAATCGTTCATAGCATACTTAATTTTTAATAGTTTGGTTAGGCAAAGTTTAATTGAGTTTTAAAAAGTTATTAGAACCATCTGAAAATTATATTCTTAACTCAATAAAAACAAATTAATATGACTGACAAATTTTACTGTGCACTATTTATGTCAAATCTAAGCAGTCTATCTTCACCCTTCAAAGATTGAAAAATATTCGCTGTGAGAATAAGAAAATGTAGACGAGAAGTTTATCCATTATTAAATAAAATTACACATAAAATCTAAAATAATGTGTAGTACGTGTTTTACAGTAATAAAGTGTGATTGAAATATATGTACATTAGCATTGTTGTATTAATTATTATATTATAAACATAATACTTCATAAATAATATTATTGAAATCACTCAGTTAGTAAGGGGTCAGTGAGCATTAATAATTACTCCAGTGAATACATAAATTGATAATTATCGAGATGGTAACATTATGAAATAAGAATACGATGCGTATTTTCACGCTTTCTAATTGGCTCATCTTTAACATCCAATAACAAGATTATGGAAATCTCAAAACATGTCAAGAGAACAAATAATTCCAAGTAATACAACTGATACGTATATTCTATCGTTATTTTAGTCTGCTGATCAAATCACTGTATAGGAACTAATTTGCGAAATATTTCCAATCATTAGCGCGATAAATGACAATATTAATAATGCTTGGCTGCATATTACTACCTGTGAACGAGTTGACTCTCTCGAGATATTTTTTGAGTTAAAATAAATTATTACTGTCGATATTTTAACATCGTATTTACTGCTAAATCTAAATATGAGTATTTGAGGATTACCTAAATAATAAACTTTTCATTAAAATAATCAGAGTAATTTTCCATATTCTTAATGATTATTAAAAAGGTATTTTAAAGTATATAAAGCACAATGATTCATTTAAATATTTTAGGGTTACATCAAGCATGGGCAACCTGCAGCCCAAAATGAAGACTTTTTGCGGCCCAAGGCCCATTTGAAGTTTTCAGTTTTCTATATTATGCATTTTGGTATTCATATAAAATAGATATAAAATCCTTCGTAACAAAACTCAAACTTTATGAATATCAATTAAAATCAACCAAAAAATTGAATTCATTTCCCATTAATAAATGACTTTAATAGTGACCGTAAAGATTTTTTTACATATTCTAATAAAGTCACAAAATTAATTAAATAATTCAATATAATATGATTCTTATTTATGCAAAAGTATGAGGAAATATTAAAAATATTCTTAACTCTATTTAACGTGGAGGTGAAATCAGCGCCTTCAAATTTGCAAAATAATGCAGCTAATAGAACTGCAATCAAGCATAGTGTTAAAGTGCATGTTCGAAGGGAATAACCTTGAGTTTTATCAGAAATATATCCTTGAAGATAAATTTCCAAAATTAAAACGACTGGCAATGTGCTTAACAGCAGCATTTGGGACTATATATTGCTGCGAATCGTTCTTTCCAAATTGAATGTAGTAAAGACAAAGTGTCGCAGCAGGTTGCTCGATGAAAACATGACCAATCAACTGCGATGCGCATCGACTAAATTACCAATCGATATAAAAAAGATATCAAACAATGAACAAAAACAAGTGTCACATTAATATAGGTAATAAAATTTTTTGAATAAGTTCTTTGTTTTATTTTTTTAAGTGTGGCCCATTTAAGCTCAGTAATATTTTTTTTGGCCCACCAAACGATTTGGGTTGGGCACCCCTGGGTTAAATGTTACTTGACTTTAACGAACTCTGATTCGCCTTTTGGCGCCTTTAAATTCAAACAGACGTCAGTTGCATATTTTTACAACTGAGAACTGTCAGTATGGTGAGGTCATGTCCACGCGAGTGGCATGTCTTGACTCTTCAAGAAAGAGACATGGTAAGAGCCTGCACGTGGTGCCCCTTCACAGCAATCTGCTGACAATTCTTTTATGATTACCGGAAATATACACATATAATACGCAACATACCTAGCTGAGTAATCAAACTCATAACCCAGGATTTTAGTTCTTTTATACAATATCTGTTATACACTTTTAAATCCTCATTATGTGGACTAAATAACTTATAACATAAATACTCTAATTAGCGAGGAAACACAAAACGAATAATGAAAGTCGTTATTTTATATTTATTTAAATATATTGTAGATACTAATACATTTGTTTTATTATATTTTTCTGTGGTTTACGTAGTATTGTCTAAACAAAATATTAGCAGACTTACATAATAGCACTATTTAGACTAAAAAAATAATATGCACAAGTTGTAAACAATACTTAAGCTTTTTTATTACGTTGACAAAGGGGCCCGACAGGCTTCGCTTTAGACATTTTTATATTTTCATAAAGGTTGGAATTTCAATAAAGCTTTTCGCGGGGCTTTGATGTAAGCGTACTGCACATGTCTCACTGTTTGTGTAATTTTAAAGCTCAACTCTGGAAAGTTTTGCTTATAAGTTACTTGGTTCATTCATTTTATCTTTCATAAAAAAAGATAATATGCACAATATGCGCTTTTATAACAGAGATTCTTATTATTTCCTTCTTCTCAGCCCATTATATTGAAACCAGTTTGATAATATTTTTTTCCGCTATACTGAAATGTCTTTCTATTCAGGCGATCGGTATTCGCTCCACTTACTTCGCTCAGTCGTCCGAGTGGACATTTTTCCTCTGGTATGGCAGTTATTGCAATTTTCACATAAAGTTCATTCAACTGAGTGTCGCTAAAGTAAGTTTTTTCCGAAAGAAACTATCGGGCTTATATGTTTGTGACATATAAATACATAGGGGTACATAAATGTAATTTCATGACTATTCAACATATCGCAATAAGTGATGTGGCGTTGTACATATGACATATTTTTTTTCGACGGCTCGAATTGGAGAGGCATATTATACGAATATTGTCATTCATTTAACAATTTAATTTACCGGACGTAATACCTATACCTATGGCCCTCAAAAGGGGGGGTGACAGGGCTCTAGCCTGGGGGCCCGGGTTCTAGGGGGGCCGCCTGGCGCGTCTACATTATAAGTGACATAAACACACATCACAAATTTGCTCTAATGGTAAAAAAGTCGCCTGCGGGGCTATTTTACTTCAAGAGTATTACTTTTTTAAAGTATGTGATTGTGTTATGCGAATTTTGAATATAGTCTGTCGATATTCGAAATTTTCATAAAACAAATGAATTTATTGAAGAAAACAAAAAATCGTTAAAGATACACTGAATATCCTTAATTTTACCTGGAATACTATTTGGAAAACGATTCTGTAGAGCGTCTGTTTTTAATCCTAAAGATAGGTAGGGGGGTCCGCTTCAAGATGTGGGGGCCATACCTGTACCATAAATATGTCGTACCAAAATAGTGAAATGTGTAAGAATTTGTTATAATGACCTCCAACTCCAAAAAAATAATTCATTCAAAAGTTCAACAGTACTTAAATATTTCGTGAAAGTGTGTTCTCTGACAGTGTACTTTTAGATATTATATTAAGACAAAAACATCCTTTAAATTAACGCTAACGTATCTTATCCTATGGGAAAGAACTGATTCTAAATAAATATAAAAAGGTGCAACTCACATCTGTAAAATGTGTATTTTTATATTTTAGAGAGAGGTGGATAAGGAAGCCGCTCGCCTTAAAAGAGATAATATTTTTGTAGTTCCAAAAGTACTTTATGGATTTTTAGATTATCTTAAAATGGTGGATTAGGATAGCCTTGATCAATTTATTACTGTATGTGGGCATATCTACACCCTTTACAATTCCTATTGGTTATATGAATTATTTTGCTAAATATTTAATCAAACTTAATTAGGTACCGGTAAATTAATACGACTCTTAGTATACAATATAATATTTGATTTTTATATAATATAGGTAAGCAATACGACTGATTAAGTGTGTTATGATTTATCTAATTCTATTTCGACCACTACAACTTTTATGGTACCTACCATCTTTGGAAAGTCGACGTTCTATATCTGATCAATATTTTCTTTTTAAAATTATCAATAGTATTGTTGACTCGCCAAACCTACTCGAAAGGGTAGGTTTCCATTGTCCATCAAGATTTACGCGAAACCAAACTTTGTACCATGTTAGTCGTAGCGATACTAATTATGCACAAAACTCTTTTATTCGGCGCTCTTGATTAAATTACAATATGTATTTCTCCACCGTTGATCCTTTTAATAATTCATCTGTTTCATTTAAACGTGCTATTTCCCATTTTTTTATAAATAGATATGGGTATACTTATATATTTTAAAAAAATGTTACTTTCTTCATTGTTCATTTCATATCCTCATTTTTCTCATGTAATTTTCTTATATAATTTCTTTAAATTTATGTTATTCTTACTCTCTATCTTGTTAAGCCTAGCTATATTATAATTTATACATGTAAACTTTGCTGGTTGCAATTACTTTTCGTTATTATATTTTAAATTTTTGTAATCTATATGTAACTGTTTGTTTCCTTAATAAATATAAAAAATATAGAAATTTTCTAATCATAATAGTTATAGCTAATGTACATAACATAATCATATTACTGCAAAACAGGTTTCAGCAAAAGAAAACATGGTACTAAATTTGGGTGATTTTTTGGTTTATCTCGTCTTATGTATAATAATAATTATAAATTTTATTGCGCAACTAAAATCATTAGCCAAATAGTGAGAGCAAACTTCGCCATATCTGGAAGATAGTAATTGGAATAGAACATAATCTTTAACTTGACATACTAAAATATGTCTAGTACAATGCCTAGTCTCATCTGTATTTATAGCTTTGCTATATAGATTTTTTTTGACCATGTCCGATCCTTATATAATCATATGGGCATCCACAAAGTGGAGGTTTATATTAAAAAAAAATTTACGAAAGAAACGAAAAACGAGAAACGGATATCAGCCGCTTGCTCAACCTATTAGGTCCATAATCTTACTCATACACAAATTAAAAAACAATTGACGTGTACTTGCCAGAACCAGAATTCAAACCTGAGACCCACGACACTATAGGTCGACGCTTAAGCTATGCGACCATCGCGGGTGACATTTACTTAAACCAATACAGCGGCTATATTACCTCTTATCTGGTCACTGAAAACAATAGACAAAGATGTCTGGACACTTTTGTGAAGAGATATTAGTGGATAATGCTAAGAGTTCTAAGAAAAATGCTAGTTACAGGGTATAAGGTATCTATCCAGGGGAGCTATTCACCTAGAATAGGTTACATAAAATGTATACACGTTAGCTTTGGCCATGTTGTCTGTACTCATGCTAAAAAATTTAAGACGTTATTAATCACTAAAAAGGTTTAATGATTTAGACTAGAGACCTTGTAATGAATCCGACTAAAGAATGGTTCGGGCCAAATTTACCAATGCCGCTCAATGCCGTAAAGTGCAGTAGTTAATGGCTGAAAATCGACGAAAATAAAGTAAGAGGAGTAAAAAATATTAAACATAACATTATATAAATATTTGATTAAACAGATAATAATCATTTATTATTTTCATTTATATTTCAGTATTATCTACCTCGATTATTAAATTTATGGCGCCTACAGTTTTTCCAGTTTCAGCTTTTGTAATAATTTATGCAGGATATCGCAAGGTAATGTGTATTTAGGATAATATGCAAATTACACAACACCAGCTGTTGTATTTTGTTTGTTAAAAAAGTATTTTTTGTATGTAAAGTTTTTTTAATTTTCTCGCAAGAAAAAGTTTTCGTTTTCAGTCTAATTATTTTATATTTATGTAAGAGTTTATAATACTAAAGGTAATGATTTACTACTTATTTTCAAGTTTTCATAATCTTCTTCGACCAATCGTGTGAATAAAAAATAATATATGGGCAAGCGTTAACGACTATGCTTCTCTACTGTAATTATTATACAAAATTGTTTCAGCCTAAAAAAAATGTAGTTAAAACAATACTTAAAATTCACCGCCGTGTTAAATTAACAATTTTATTGTGATGAATGCCAAATAAAAAAATATAAATCATTGTCCCAAAAGCAAAAGGGCACATGTAACATTTTGACGATTTTGAGTTATGAATGTAGTTTTGTACGTATTTTTTTTTCTCTAAATTATAGGCAAAATGGCATTTGTGGAGGTAAATCCATGAAATCACAATTTACGAAGAAAAAAAAGGTCACTAGTGTATTTGTAAACTATTCTTCAATAATTAACGGAATAACAATATAACATGTAGGTACATAAATTTTCCAGTCAGTAAAAAATGTACTAAGTAGGTACCTATGTGTACTTATTTTAAATGTGTGTAGGCCTTTTGTACAAGATTTTGTTGTAGAAAAAGACTTCATGTGACGTGAATCATTATCATCATCAGCTGGGGTCAATCCACTGCTGGATGAAGGCCTCTCCAAGTTTCTTCCAACTCTCTCGGTTCTGTGTCGTTCGCTGCCACATATTTCCGCCGAACTTTATCAATTCTCAATCCAGCAGCTTTTAAGGCAACCCTGTAGCCGTTTCGTGCCCCTTGGGTACCATTGGATGACGGCATTTATCCAGCGGTCGTCTTTTCGACGAGCAATGTGCTCGCCCATCTCCATTTCAGCTGTTTGGCAACGTCTATTATATCGCGTTCTTCTGTCTGCTTCCTAACTCATTCCTCGTTACCTCGTTCATCGAATCATCATAAAATATGAAAAATAAAATAAAAAATTTAATTTCAATTTTTGAGTCATCTAGGCTCTTAATTTAATTTCAAAATATTAAGAAATAACTTACACACAATTGTTTTCACCCCAAAATAACTTAAAATACGTTTTTCTTCAAATTAAATATTTGCGAAAGTGCCCCTTTATTTATAGGGCGACTAAATCTTCACGACTTGACACATCACTAAGTAAACGCTTATCTCTTAAAAAGAGTATATATCCGTATGATTCATAATAACATGAACTTGTATTAAAACAGTAATTGATATCGATTCTGAAAAAAAAATTAATGTAGGTAGTCTGTTGACATATAAAAATAACATTATTTGCCATTATTGACAATTTATTGTAACTTTTAATTTAAATATTCTTCAGAATCATTCATAATGGAAAATATTTTTTGAAAAAATATTGGTATGAAGAAGGACTCTGTAGTCTGACAAGGCTCAAATTATTTGATACAAATACTTAAGTTAGATGGGAGATGGCTATTTATCAATTTGAGTCTTGATGTTGATTTACTTAAAGTTAAAAATTGTAAATTCGAGTTGAGACTGTCTATAGAATTAGTAGAAACGATTTGCATGACATTAGTATTCCATATAATATTTTCTTATCATACAAATAAATATTTCATAATTATATAAAAAAGATATATTAATTCCATCATAAATAATAATATTCTCACCGATAATAATAATAGAACTGAAAATTATACCCACTTACATATTATATTTTCAAAAAATAGTTCACAAAATTAATATTGAAAGCTTGGGAAAGTGGTTTCAAAAGGTTTTAAAATATAATAGTTTGATAATATTCCATAAAGAACAGTTTGTGTTGTCAGTCTTCACCCTTTCGCTTTTCTAAGACTCTTTAATTAGTGGTGGCGTCTTACTATGCTATTGTTTAGAGCTTGCCGTAATTAAAGTAACTATCAAGAGCATTTTACAGTGTTTTGTATAAATTTAATTACAAAAGTAGTATTAAAATACCGTAACCGGAATAAAAATCAATGTTCGATAGATGAGAAGAGAATGAATATACTCACTTCTGTCGTAGTTCTTGCGTACAAATTGAATACTTATAAATCATTTTCTCGCCTAAAAACACATTATCAACCAAATCAATAATATTTTGTATAATTATAATAATAAATATTTATATTTATTGAAACTTACCAGTATGACATTTTTTATACTTAAATATAGACATTCAACAAATAGAAGTAGATTACAGCAATCGATATTGGGCGAAGTATAAGACTTTCACAGAGACGGGCAAAATAGAGTATCTGGGTCTCACCTCACGATTGTACTCGGTCAAAACCAAATGCCGCCTATTCGATGCTTGCATTCTGACGGTGCTGCTTTATGGTAGCGAACATGGCACCTCAGAGCAACCGTCTACTGAGCTTCGACAACAGATGTTTGCGACGGATACTAGGTGTGCGGTGGTACGACTCTAGGAGTAACGAGGAGATAAGAAAACGCAGCAAGTAGCCTTTCATTACGCTGAGAGTGAAGATGTGACGATGGGCCTGGCTCGGCCATGTGTTGAGGATGCCAGGAGAGAACTTCAACCTAGCTTGCCTATTTTTCAAGACAAATGGATTTCGGCGTCCTGCAAGGCCGCTAAATACTATCTGAAGTGAAGCAAGAAGACTGGCGAGCGATATACTCTAACTAAGGAGCGGATACGGCCGAATAATAAAGAAGAAGAGGTGACATTAACAGAATTTTACAGGAAATGACTGTTATAAATTTATCCAACTCATTAGATTCTACACTCTGGTTTGATAAAACATCATTTATTTCTGCCAGACGCGCTCAATCAACTTACTGCGTTTAGCGCATGATAGTTTATTATAATATTATTTATTTAACTAAAAAAATGTGGGTGTGTGCATTATTTTTTCTTAAATATTGTTTGTTTATTCCCCATAAACACATTTTTTTTTGTAGTCGCTCGTAATTTATTTTAAGATATTTTTTTTTCTTTATGGCCAATATTTAAATATATGCGTGCTCACAATCCAACAAATAACACTTAAGGGTGTTGTGAAACATTTTAATTACACAATATGATCCATTAAGCCTACTCTCCCCATTTTACCCCCCTTCCCTTGATTCAGTCTCTAAATAATGAGAAACGACCAGTGGCGGGCAGTCTAGTGAGAAATGAGAGGAGACCGTCTTGCCGTTAATAGTTATTTATTTTTCAAAATATTTATTTTTAATATTCTACAATATATATTCAAAATATTATTTTAACCCCATTTATATAAGTGTAACTTTGAAAAAATAATGATGTTGGAATTATTTATTACAAAGAATTTTTTATGTTAAAAAGTGACTCACATAATTAACAAGATATTTCATATTCAATGCCGTAATCTAATCTAATTTTTTTCACATGTATGTATTTTACTAGTAGTTTATTCCATTGATATACTACTAGATGAGCAGTTCTCATACAAGTGTCATTTTGAAAATGTACCGCAAAAGATATTACGAATATCGTCTTATAATATTTCCTTGTAGGTAGAATGCGTTAAGACCGTTAATATGGATTCCCGAATTTCACCCGTATTGCCCTGGCTGTAAAACTAAATTTGCGTTCTTGGAATAGTGAACCTAAGGGTGGCTGCAACGCAAAACGGACAGAGCAAGTCGTCATGCGCTGACTATTAGTCAGAGTAAGATGCAAGCTAGATTGGGCTTACTCAGTAAGTTTTAACAAAGGCCGAGTCGCTGAAAATCGGGCGTCATTTTAAGAAGCATATGATTCATCCAGTAGTATATCAATGGTTTATTCATATTAATATTTCATTTATCTTTAATTGAAATAAATTATATTAGGTCTACACCTAACAGGATACAAAAGAGAATAAAGTATTTTTTTCAAATTTAAGGATAAACTAGATACTTTCTAGCGATTGAAAACCTTTGCTGTAAGGTAACCTCTTAATGCTCTTAATAGTACAAACTTTTCATTTTGTAATTTTCTGTATCATTAAATCATTGACGTATACGTGGAGTAGATTTTATAATTTCAATTGGCAGAGCTTTTATCAAGTTTAGTTTATTATTAAATTCTAGTCAATTAAGTAAGATTTTTTGAATAATTGCATAGTATAAAAGTATTTATCTATTTAATGAACATCACATTTTTTGGGAAATAGTTATGATCAAACCGAGCTTTAGAAATTATGACCATTCCACAAGTTGCTTAAATGATATTTTTAAGCAAATTTTAATAATATGTAAGAATATTATTATATTCTAATATCTAGATATAGGTTAAGGCTGCCTACTGATATAACTATGAATGCCAATAAAATCTAGAAATTAATATTAGTATTATAGTGATAGAAAATGAAAATCTATCTTACCTTGTAAATTCAGTTATGTTTAAGACTTATTTTCACGTGTCGGGCTGTTGTGAAAACAACTAATTAAGTACAACGTATCAATATTAAGAAAATGCACCAACGCGCAGGTGCGTCAGAAAGTTGCAGAAGTTACGTTTACCTTATATACCAAACAGCCTCTTATACGTTTGTATTCCTTTTTTCATAACTTTGCTGGATATTTAATGTAAGTTGGACCATTAATATTCATTAACGTAAATAAATTATATAAGCTTACCCACGGGATCATTTAATAATCGCCTACCGGAACAATGCATTATAAATGGACGCCGATGAATTAAATTTTTCTTTCTCTCCCCCCTGCTTCCTTCGAGGAATAAATTATAATACATTTTAAGGTTTCTTCGGAGAAGAAAAATGTGTAACGACTATTAAGACAGCACCGGATGGCTCTTTGTTATGTGGTTAGAAATTTAATTTCCGTTTTTGATATATCTAAAAATAATATAAATCATTATAACATTTCGAACTAACCATAATATAAAGGAAAAATAATAATTAACATCTTGTATTTTTGTTTTATATTAAAACAAAAGCTTGAAATAATATTATGAAAAAAAAACATTGAAAAGAATTTTAATTATTTTTTACAATAATTATTTCGTACCTTCGTAATATTTAATATGCTGTAGTTTTTCTCATTGTAATCAAGTTATATTTTTGAAACTCCTACATAAATAAGCAATTTATAATATTAATAGAACCCTATTTAAAGTTTCATTGCGATATTTTTATTTAAACTCTTCTTTACGGTTACACTTTCGGTATACCTAGTTATAATGTATTTGCGTTAGTTTAGGTCAGGATGGAAAAATACATGTTACATAATATGAATCAAAGTCATATAATGTCAATTTTTATTATAATGGAGAACCCGTCTGTGTGTGAGATGAAAAGAGATATTATATAATAACCACTTTTTGACACCAATTTACAAACAAATATTTTTCTAGTTTCGATGAGCCGTTTAAATACAAGGTTACTTTTGATGTATGTATATCAATTTTAAATCATTTTAAAAATCAATTTTAAAAAATGGCATTAGAAAAATACTAACAAAAAACTGCATATACGTGTGTGTGGTATTTATGTGTTCTGTAGAGTGTAGACCATTAATCAAAAATTATTAAATTTGTCTGGTCTTGATTATTTAATTTTATAGAAGTTCACTTGTGCTGCATAAAACCTAATTAAAATACACATGTTGGGGTTTGCTTCTATATTATGTCACACATGTGAAAAAATCATTACATGATAAAATCAAAAATTGTAGATAGGCCTAATATGAGCTATTGGTAAACTTTATCCATTGCATTGCAATACTTATCAGGTATCACTGAGCTATCTGCGTCAGAATAAGGGATTTCCTCTGGAAATTAAAGGTCCTAAACGAAGGCCGCGAACGAGATATCGAATTATGAAAAGAGCGCCTACTAGATGGACAATTGATATGAGAATATTTAATGGCTGAGTTTTATGTGGAAACTAGAAGGCTGAATGCAACTGAATGAAATAGAAGAGGCGTATACCTACCCAGGCGTGTACATCAGGACAATGAAATATTACTTATTCTTCAAGATCTAATGATTGAGGATCGTCACCCGGTTGATTTTTCTGTCAACCAACCTTCTCAAAGGGTTGAGCCCTCTTCATTCTACTGTATGAACGGCATATATACAGTAAAACTCGTGAATTAGCACAACACGCATATCTAAAAGACAAAACAGCGTGGATGACATAAACGATCAGTTAGAATCTTTTCTCAATACTATGATACCTGAAAAATTACCTTTCCGTGGTTGGATGAGATCCAAATTTTTTAGGTAGATACTAAAAATTAACTGAATACATAATTAATTAAAAATACGAGAAATGTCGATTTAGTAACATTTGGCAGCAACCCCACCATATAAAATTTAATAATCCTATTAAATCGAATCATGCTTAAGGGGTTTTAATCAAGCCAGTAAGATGAATATTTTCAATGAATTATTTTATTTATAAATAAATTTTTTTAAATTAATAAATAAATGTAATTAGATACATACCTATGCAGTAATTGTTTAAAATACTTTAGAGATAAAGTATCAGAAAATCACATTAAATTGAAATCTGTCTTATTATCTATCATATTTTGTAGCTGCATGCCCTTAAAAATACATCCCTCAAAATTCATCTACTTTAGATTGTGTAAGTGACGTTCATGATTTTTTTTATAATTGCATTTTTGCTTTCTTCTCGTTGAAGACAAGTGAAGGTTCATAATATTACTATTTAGTAGATACATTTCTTGGATATACAAATCTCATTTGTAAAATGTATTCATACATTTTTGTTTTCAACAACTACTTGAGTATCAAGTAATTATTTCAAAATTGGTAACAAAACAGAATATACAATTTTCCATTTTTTTTAAATCATTTAAATCGATAACTATTTTAAATCGTTGAAAAAAATTTACTCGGAGAAATTTTCTTGGACGAAGTCTATTATAATAAAAGTGAAATTTACAATAGTTAGTAAAATGGACGATCATTATTAAGAACGAATTTGATTAAATTGAAAATAAGAGCATAATATATTATTTTTAACACTACAACAGGCATAAGAGTGGTGTAGTTAGTAAAACAATAAAAAAACACAGGCTTCTCGCCAGGAACGAGCCCGTAGACCACAAGTGACAGGCCAGCGCCTTACACAATAAGCTCCAAGGGCTGATAAATAAGTGACTTAAGCCAAAAACAAGATTAGAAATAGTAATTTCGCAATGAAAATTTGTTAGCAGTAGGTAGCAGCTACTTAAGGTTCAGACTTTTATCAATCGTATCTACTAAAAACCTTACATTTACTCAATATATTATTCACTTAACAAACAATTATTAAATATGCGGATATTGCTTTGATAAACCATAAACGTTAAGTTATAAATGTAGGTAAAGTTTTCAATTATTAAATTACCGGATACAATGACTATTTTTGTACACTAAAATTATTTAACTTACACCGAAATCAAATCATTTGTAATGCAAACGGTATGTGACAGACCGCGTAGATTATTATACGTAAAATTGGCAACTTAATTCATTGAGACATAATTATTTACACGTAACCATATTCGATATTAAGAGGGTTGTATGCGGCTTTACAAAGTATAGAATGTATTAGGAGATTTTTGATTTCACAAAAATATACATTAGTCATTAGCTCAACATATTCTGACAATGCTTTCGGTCGAAGCACACATTGAAAAATAACATGTGAATTTGCCAAATCCGGGACCCACGGCATAATAAGATGACACGTTACCGCTCGGTCATCGTGAACCATATATATTAAAATATTTAAACAATCTTATAAAAATATAATATACCTACATAACGCAACGGCAAAACATAATAATATTATGATAGATATAAATAAAACGTCAATAGAAAATATTTTCTGGTTTATAGTTAAACGGGATTTTTTCGAGATGGAAAATGAAAAAACATAAAATACCTTTTAGTATTATTTGTTTATTTAATAAGAAAACCTTAGTTACAGTGATAGTCAATTCGTCAAAATATGAAAATCCCTTTTTTTTCAAATACAATTTTTATAAAAAATCGTTGTATATACTTAATATGTACGCGCGTTAGAAGTTATACTTATTTGGCGTAGGTAAAAAAACGTAAGTATAATATACTATTAAAGATATTTAATACAATCAGTAAAGTTTTGATTAAAAAGCATAATCAAATGAAAATGATATATAGTTATACACAGTTATTGTTGTTGTATTGTTATATAAAATTATTGAAGTGCCGCTGGTTTATTTCTATACACTCTAACTTATATTACTAAATTATATACTTAATTATTTCTGATAATGTTTTTGTTATTTTTAAAGTAACAACTACTGTCATGTCATTTTTGTATTACCTACATCTATTTTTCTTCTAACTCTAAGGCCTTGTACTGACCAGGCCTTTAAAGATTAGTATTTGTCGCATCACATAAATAAAAAATTCATGTGTTTATTATTATAATATGAGTAACCTCACCAATGGTGGTGTAACTATTGGTAAAACGCCATGGATGCGGGTCTAAATAACTCAGTGTTAGGCAGTTTTATGTAAATTGTAAGTAAGTATTATGTTTTGCCGTAGCACGGTTTACCGTGAGCCAATTGACGAAAAGAGATGCCTTTATAGCATTGAGATTTAAAAAAAAAATAACAAAACAAAATAAGCCGTTACCAGAGTCTATTAATATTACAGTGGATTAGGTTGATGAAAACGTACGCGATTCATCTGTGTCTCATACAGTACATGATAATTGTAATTTAATGATTGTATTGGACCAAAACTCATCTTTGCCGATTCAGATTCTTAATCAATTCAGAAGTGCCCATGATCAATTAATAAAAAATCAAATTTTAATATATTTTTTGAATTATTTACCAACTCAACATTCACAAAATTAATTTATTTATTGATATATAATACTTACATAAATATAGCCTTACATAAATATAGCCTCAAATCTTGATACACAATCTTTTCAATGAAAAATAAATATACACTCCAATATAATGCATGCGCATGCACCCTTGAGACCGAAATGAATATAATCATAACAACAAATTATGTGTTGCATCGGCGCGCGCAACTTCGTCACACGCCAAAAATACGCTCTGATCTGTTTTCCCAAACGCGCCAAAAGAAGTATAACTTCAAAAACTTTTTTTGGCTCTTCTGTGAAGGTGCACTTTTGTTTAATATAATGTGGTGTGATATTAAGGCCACGCGTAGCCCTTGCGTACAATTTTCACACAATCGTACTTTATATTTTATTATCGTAGTTAGTAAGCAATTTTCTCCTATAACTGTTTATTATATTATTAAAAATGTATTTTCTCACCGGGTCTGAGATAATCTTGAGTGTAATAAAGAAACACAGATAATGGTGAATGCGGAAATCTATAGAAATAAAAATGAAAATTATCACTTTTTTGCTAGGTATATAATATAAGAACATCACTACCTAGGTACCTATATAAGAATTTTAGATAAATTTGTGCATGTTAAGTATCAAGGGGACAAAGGTTTGAATAATAATGATGGAAATTAGTCTCTATAAGGGTGTTTAATATCACTCCTGGTAACAAAAGTGATATCGCGTTGCCTTTTGTATCGCTGCGAATGTCCGTCGCAAAATTTAAAACATCATTTTTTCTGGCCCGAGCACGCACGCATTGTGAACGGGAAGGGCTTTTGTCAAAAAAATATATTTTTGTTCATATTGTTTTTAGCAGAGATAAACAAGCTATAAGTAGATTACATGTGATTAATAAAATTCCACAGTCTCTGTGATAAATTACTAGTAAATAAAACTAGGTGGTTAAACCACTTGTCAATAGATATCTCTCTCAAACGTCTACAATATAGAATATGTTCTGTCTTACTCTATTTTTTCTGATATTTCCGACTCAGTTATTTGTTCATGGTCTGCTGCATCAGCCTAGTGGAGTCTTTGTAAAGACCTGACCTGACCTTGCCGAGCACGTCATCACTGAAATTGTTCATTTGTCAAGCGGTGACGCTTAGCTTCTCATTCATAATGTTTCTATGTATTTATTGATCGTATAAGTAACTTAATATGATAGTAGGTTACACCGTCCTATTCTTAATATAATTAATTGTCTTTAAAACTCGTGGATAGCCCACTAACTAAATGATTCGATATGCTAATACCGCAATGAAAGCATTTGTCAAGCTATTATGAGAGTATCATTTATTTTCTTTCACGACCTGATTAAAATCAATTATTTCTGCGATTTTTCAAATTTATATACCTATGTGTTTCATTATAATATGCATTCTCTCTTACATATTGCCATATATTCTTTCTCGTGTTACAGGTCACTCCAGGTGACACTTGCATTTAATTAAAACAATAGACAATAAACTATACTTTTATTTATTTATATTCATACATATAAGTGAAATAGTCATCCGTTTGAGAAAATCACATAAACATAATATTGTGACTTTACCGGTATTGAACGAGGAGCCGCCGGATGAGGGCCAGCATATTCCAAACAGGACTATGAGGGCCATATTATACATGTCTATAAAATTTATTAATGATTGTAAAAAGTGAATGCTTTTAGATTTATAGTTATGTATTTACCCAAACGAAGAATATAGATTACCTATAAATTTCCTAATACTTCTTCTTCTTTTTATAACATCCTCTTTGGAGTGAACCACTATTTGAGTAGGTAATCTTGTTATTATTATTTGTAACAGTTTAGTTAAGTCGCACTCGTAGCAGTAACGGAGATTTTTTAAATCACGAAATGCGGTACAAGATTATATTAAAAAAAAAATCAAAATAATAATCGATATGATAGGCGGCTCTCGTGGTGCAGTGCGTAAGGCGCTGGCCTTCCACGCGAGGGTTTTGGGTTCGATTCCCAGTGAGGACACAATATTTATGTTCTCAAAGCCTGGGTGTTTATGATTGTTCTCAATTACTAACAACCACCTTGTACGAAAAAGCAAAGATATGGTTATTAATAATTAAAAAAAAAAAAAAAAAACGATATGATTGATATAACACAATGCATCTAAGGCAATAAACTTTACTATTCAAAGTATAAACGTCTAGATTCTGGATACCATGTACAATGAAGAGGATTTTAAATATGTATTTTATAATAAACTGTGATGTTTTTTTCTAATATCTATCATTTCATTACAATTAGAAGAGAGCATACAATATTATGAATAAGAAATGTATATTATATTTATGCAAATGTTTGAACATAATATTAAATATGACAGAAACTTGAAATAGTCAAACGTGCGCTGATCGATAGCATTAGAGCGATAGATACAAAACAAATTACTTAAGTAGATACCTTACCAAATATACATAAATTATTATAGACCTAAATAACTTGTGTATATTAAGGGACGCCGTAAAAGTGATGTCATTATATTGTATCCCTTAATGCCGGTAGTTTTTCAACTCTCATGAACGGTTCTCGACCAATGACGCACCGGCTGAGAATGAAAGTAAGCAGCATGTATTCCCACATGTGTTTACCTTTCTGTCCTGTATCCTTTGTCATTTTCCCGGGCCCTCAGCTAAAGGGAAACTTGCATTTTATTCGCTTCAAGGGAACATACAATTTTAAATATGTACGTAATAATGTGAGACTCGGGTGGGATATATCATGTAGGTAGGTATATAATCATAAATATGAACACAGGCCTAGAGCATTATTTAGGTAACGAAATACATCAGATTTGATGTACGGTTGGATATATAGGCCTACGAGAGCAACAGTTTCCGTCATAAACATAATAGGTGTGTTAAACATTAGATTGATATTTTTTTTTCACAAGATTGTTTTATTTTTTGTAAATATTGCTTTTATGTTGTAAAAATTATATACCTAGTAGGTGTACGTAGTTTTTTTTAAGAATAAAATGTTTTTTTCTGTTGGACAAAAATGTTATTGAACCATCATAAAATCTTCAATATGATTCTGAGAAAAGACACGTTATGTACATCTTGTTATCTCAGAATACCTACATAATATGTATAACCAACTAAGACCTAATGTAGGCACAACATTCGCTAAAATAATGTATATAGTATAAAATCATATTATTAGATAACACTGTGGTTTTGAATATTTGCAGCGAGTATTATAAAATATAGTAATATATTATATTATTATACACACAAAGTTTTTGCAATTCCGAGATCCCGTTTAATTTATTGATGAAGAGTGCTCTAATTTTGAATACTTGAACCACCTGAATTTCAGGTTGGTTGTAATAAATATATAATATATATATTTTTTGTGGAATAGAGTTATCTTTGTATTTTGATAAAGTTCTTATAAAAATATAGTTAAATTGATCTAGCTATAACAAATATTGAAATTTGTGTAAATCACAATTTTATGTTCTGTTAGTTGTATAATAGTCAATTATGATTCATTTATCAAGTACATGTTTAAGATTTAGATTATGGAAAACTGATCTGATAAAATTTGTTTTTCCTACAATATGTAACTTATTAATTGTAAGTAGTTTAGGCTATTTTTCGGGGTTAAATCTAAATAGTTTATTAACTTTGTTGGGCAGATGTATGTACCTATCATTATAATGCATTTTTTCATTTTAGAAATGAAAGCTTGTCTTTATAATCATATAAAATAAAAATTAATTTCATGAATTGGTATTCATATAATTGACGGCCATTGCAATTGAGAATAAACCCATTAAATTACGTATATTACGGATATAAAACTTTTAAAATACGTTACATAACCACATTTTTTTGTTATTAATAAATAATACGGTATATAGACATAGTAATATTCTATAAGAGTTTTCAATTGGCTCATAATTTTGAATAAATTGTAAAACATTTTGGAATCTGTATTTGCTGTGATGTATAATATTTATTTTTCTATGTTAGATTAATAAATTATTATCTGAGGGTTCTATAAATTTAAATTCACGTAAAATAAACTGATAGTAACATTATTAAATTTATAAACTAAATTAAACGAGTTGGTTTGTATACGACAAAAACTGTGTATGGTAGTGAAAGCTGCCAGGTTTTGGAAAATGCATTTATTCTCTATGAAGTTTTTCGTAACTTTTCAATCTGTTTTGAACATGGTAAAAGTTAATAGTTAAATTGAAATACAGTAAAAGGTTTTCTGTTACCTTCAACCTCCGTTGCATTCAGAAGGCGGTGCAAATAGTTTTAACCCAGAAGTAACCAAAACTTTCTCAATAAATTTATCAGCTATGGAAAAAAATTGTCTTTTAAAAGATTGATAAAATATTTACGATTAAACATAAAAAAATCACACTTTTCAAAGAACAGTGTCATTAAAAAAAACTACCAAAATCATAATTCCAATATTTAAGTGCTGTTTATTTAATGTATCAGTATTTCCTTCTCCCTCATTTACACTTATTTCCGCATTCATTCTGCTAAACGTATTAATATGTTTTCTTATAAATATTGTTTAGTAAAAATATTGCAGTCCAAATTTAGTAGATAATTATTTATATCGCACATTAAGCATGCCTACTATAATAGATCCACTAGTATCAGTAAGTTGTTCGCTGAGTGAGGGCACCATATTATGTTAACATTAATTTGACATATTATTATCATTCAATACTATTTATATTGTGATAAGCATATTGCTAAATTCGAATACCGGACGATTTATGATGGTATATTAATCTATAAGTGATAAAAAGTTTTTTTATCACTCTTTTCAATGAGAAAACTCAAAAACTTGGATGATCCTTCTATCGGTAGAAGATTTTGAGCGAAGGTTAAAAAAAGTTTAATTTAAATCAGTGTTTTCCAAACTTACAACAAACCAGTAGTTCTCATCTTAACCTTCCTCGTTCTCTGAGGTTGATTCTCGATACACATACTCACAAATTATTATTTTCTTTGAAGTTATTCCACTTCACCTGACGTGCGGTAACTATTTCCATTGTCCACAAAATACAGCAAGTAATGATAGAAATATAATTTATAAATCTACATAATATTATAGTATAGTAAATATAGTACTATATTTTTTTGAAACTAGTATGATATTGCAATGCTATGGCATAGAAAATATATAACCACAGTAACATAAGGGTTAATCTATTTGATTATAAATTCTAATTGATTTAAGTTTTATATAATTCCATTTGAAGCGAGTCAAATGAAGTTTTACAACCACGTAATCAATTTTAATTAAAATTAAAGTTTTATCAAAATACTTTCAATTAAGATTACTTATTATTTATTTTTTAATTATAAACCTTGTAAGGCTTTATATCGTCGAAAATTTAAATAATACATAATTTGAGTAGTTTATATTCATGTTAAATTTTGATTTTACAATGCATTATTATGGCGACTTAAGCGTCGGCCTTTATCATCGTGGGTCCCAGGTTTGAGTGACTCGAACTCGGGTCTGGCAAATGCACATATTGTTTTTCAATTTATGTTTTGAGTCAGAGTATGGAAGTAACAAATGTTGAGCAAGTGGCTGACATTCATTTTCTCCACACCGTGTAGGCCCATTTATTATGATCTTATTAGGATGAGACATTAGATGAGATATTAGATGAGATAGTCAAAAAAAATATATTATGCCATTTTTAAATAGTTCAAAGGGGTAATATTTAGAAAAATCTACCCATTCAGTACCTATCACAAGCGGTAGAAAACATCCAATAGATTCGTATAGAGTATAGACCACTGTATAGATGAAATAATTTTTCGGGTATACGCGATAACGAAAATAACCTATAGAAAGGCATTCCCCCAGGATGGATAGATCTGAACTGATGATGATAATGATCTGATAATTAATCTACATTTTTTATTATACTATATGAAAGGTAAACGGAAAGAAATATCATTGTACACAAATGTCGTATATGAGTTAACGATGCCATCTTGTGGAAGATTTTCTAAGCTACTTATTATAGATGGCATACTTGTAAAATAAAAACGAAAATCATTGTCCTAACACTGACCTTAGAAAGAAAATATTGATATTCAAAAGAAAGATCATTATTACAAGCAAATGACAAAGAATATTTATATATAGGTATACAAAACTATATATTTTAACTAGAGTGAATTGTGGTTATAATTATCATTAAATTGACATGTAAGACAACTTTTAATTTAAGTTTAATTAATAATATAACAAGAAAGATATTCAGTTTTTTTACTTTATCTTAAAACTGACAATGATCTTTTTTCCGCTTATCATTCATAATATGACATGTTTGAATTAAAAACATCATCTTTGACATTGTATTCTTTTGAATATGTTATCTGTTATTAGCTAATTATATACCTATTCTAATACTAATTCTAATTGTATATTTTATGATTGTTCAATACATTTTTTCCAGACCCAATATTTCAATTAATTTATGTATTATAAAAACTATAAAAAGCGCCTTTTTCAATGAGTACTCAAGTACCTACTAATTATTTACGTTTATGCACTTCTTTTTTCGCTTTTATTTATCATTCATATATAAATAAATTGTATGCCTAAAAACTCTATTCGAAATAAAAATGAATAGGCAGTATACCAAAAGGGCAACATGTTAAAACTACATTCACAATTTTCAATGGACTTTTCGACATTGAACGAGATGGTCATAAAACATTTATAAGAGAACTGGACTTTTCTGACCGCATTCAAACCACCTTTAGAATTTTCATATACTAGACAGAATTCTCAGAATGACACATAGATATTATAACACACCATTATGGCATATGATACCACATCTCATTCCATATAATGATTTTTACTATATTATAATATATTATACTCATATATATACCACATAATAAAAAATATTATACTTATATAATGTGATCATAAATATTATTACTATAGTAAATGTAATCACCTATATTTATAAGATCTTGATAATTAATAACATTAATAACTATTTCATTATATTAAAAAATCAGTGAACGAAAAGGTTAATGAAAATAACTTAAAACATAATTAATTACGTTAAATTAAGTCTTGTATTGTTATATTATAACTATTTTATAGTGTTCAACCAGTGTGTAGGTACTCCTCGTAGTCATATTACATGTATGCGAAACATGTATCTACCCTCAACCAACGAATATGAAATCCAAAAAATACGATTAGAGCAATGTGGCGTGGAAAGATGCATGTTGGGCATAACGCGGAAAGATAATAAATCAATTGATAAGGAAGCAGACAAGGATACTCGTTATAATAGAGGTTATTAAGCAGATGAAATGGCAATGAGCTGGAAATGTCGCTCGGCGAGTGGACAACCACTGGAAAACTGAAAACAGTAGCCTGAGATACGTTAAACGTCAATATGGTCACCACCCGGATGGATGAATTCATAAAATTCAGTGAATGTACGTGGCAGTGACTTAAAAGAGTAGAGGGTGGGGGGTTAAGGTAGAGCTTCAAACAGCTTTGGATCGATGATGATATATCAAATACTACGAATAGAAAGGTTTCCGCGTAAGGATAACAAACAAAATCATAGAATAACTGAATAAAATGGTGCGAAATGGAATAATTATTCAGTCAAAAATATTATATGGAAGGACACAAGATACAATCGTTGGAAAAATATGGTCATTCAGTATTATCCAACATACAAAAACGAGCGAAAGGTAGGCTGAGAGGCTACTAAATCATCGATTGTAATTAAGTTCAGTACAAGTACACAGCAACGCAATGCGCAAGAAATGAACTCAGTTAAGGGAGGTCGTTATCGAGCAGTGAATTGATCTAAACTAATGTCGATGATTGTGATGATAATTTTACTATTTCTTTCGATAGTTTCTTTTTTTCATACGAATGAAATTCTAAAATTATTCTAATCAGAACGTAGGACCTACTAACTATAAATCAGTGGTTTTCAATATTTTTCATCTTACACCGCCATTAGCAATTAAATATTCTTTAATGGCATTTTTTTTTAATTATTTATAATGATGTCCTTGGTTTTTCGTACAAAGTGGTTGTTAGTAATTTTAAACAATCACAAACACCCAGGCTTTGAGAAAAACACATAAATATTGTATCCTGACCGGGAATCAAACCCAGAACTCTCGGGTGGAAGGCCAGCCGCCTTACGCACTGCACCACAAGAGCCGCCTCTTTTATGGCATTATTGAGTATCCGATTGAAAACTAGCCCACCGGAATAAAATGAGAAACATTTTTTTAGTTTTTTACCAATTCTAAAGACTAATTAATCAAAGAAAATACAGACAGTGCCAAAATATTTATTATTCTCTGAAATAGAGGACTAATGATCAGCGTAGTATCGGCGGTTTTCATTTTGCTGTCACCTGATTAAAACAGACACTGTAGAATTCGATTATATTTTTTTAACAACTTGCAATATTTATAACTGCGCCATTGCGCATACTTTTTATACCACTGTCTTTGGAATGTGCAGTTTAATGAGGTACAAATAAGTAGTATATATTTTATCTATATTGCGCTTTCAAAGGAGAAGACTGTACTGATTCTAACTGGCTCTCACACTATAATAATACACTATAATAACTGACTCTCACACACTTTTGAGATAAATTGAATAAAAAAAAATCAAATTTTAGTACTGTGAATTAATAAAAAACAGTGATATTTTTATTAGTAGGATGTTAAAATACAAACAAAGTAATTAATTATAAACAAGCAGTAACTGCAATAAATATGATAAATATGTGCAATTACTGCCTTTTTGCTAAAAAAAATTTATCATTTTTAACCAATGATTTTAACGGTATTTTAGTGATAATACTGATTTTAAAGTGAACATAATTTATTATATAAGTAGCTTTCAAATTTTTATAACGGATTGCATTCAAAATGCAATTTCACAAATTTTCATAGTGCTGTATGGTAAGCAATATGAAATATTAATAAAATTACATTATTCCTAGACTAAGTTCAATCATTACTATATAATATAGTATTATCGTGCTCATTCAGATTATCTTGCAATATATATTATATTACTCAGTAAAAGAAACTAGTATGCAGAAAAATGTAGAAATCTGGATAGTATTAAGTCATTTATCACTTTGTCTCACTCCGAAAAGTATACAGGTTATAATACATTGCGGCTTGAAAAGTTTCACATTACTATTATTCGCATGAATTTGATTCCATACACAGGATACTGGAACTAAGTTTGTTTAATTCCAACAATAGCGAGAGAGAGAGAGAGAGAGAGAGAGAGAGAGAGAGAGAGAGGGAGAAAGAGAAAGGGAGAGATAAGTCAGAAAAGTATGCGAGAATGATATAGCTGCGGTCGTATTGGTTCATCTTGGCACTTATAACTCTCGAAGACTTCGGTATAACAATAAATATTTAGTTAAGTTTATACTACTGAATTATCCACTAATATTCTTTTTTTTAAAACATCCACAAAACTACTAAACTACTTGTCATACAAACTACAAAGGACTGAAAATTGAATATTTACTTTGACAAATCCAATCATTATAAAAGACTAGCCATTAGTCACAAAGTTATCCGCTATCTCCCAGCGATGTAAATAAATAAATGATTAATGTAAAATTGGACGTCATCATCATATTTTGGTAAATCCGCTATATCAAAATATTCACAGCTCCTTATTGTCGTTTTTGCAATGGAGCAAATATTTTTTTGAATGCTTGCTTGCTTTTTTTTCTAATTTTTTAACTAATTTTACCACGTTTTTATTAGCTCGTCTTCTTGTTTGTCCAGTACTATTTTTTCTTGTGTGTCCGGTACATATTTTTTCTTGTTTGTCCAAGATTTGTATCAGACGATTGAAGATTTTTAACTAACTTTCCGACTACCTAGACATTTGAAACTTTTAGAATATATCAGAACACGATGACAATGCATTCTTTTAATACTTTTAGCCATTTTTAAGCAGAACTCAATTCATGTTTCAATTAATTCTGTTTTATTATTTTATATGTTATTATTGTTGGTTGCTAAGGAGGTCCTAGCAAGAAAATTATTAATATATACGTGCGTTACAATGGAAAACAATATGAAATGTCAAAATGACATTTCAGTATTATATATTTATTCAGTATTTCTATCAAGTACAATAAAAAGTTTTTATTAATAGATAGAATTGTCAAGTTTATATAATTAAACAGAAAATTTAAAAACGTGGAATATAAAAAATTCTTTATATTTTGTAATCATTTATATTTATATTACCAATCTATTTTTTGTTAGTTTTAAATTTAAATGCTCCATTATAATATAGAAAAGGTAGATCACAGAGCATACAAAAACGCAAAAATAAGTAATAATAATATGGCCAAGATCGACGAAAAAAACGACTTGTTTATACCCTATTATTATTAAACGATAAAGCCTATAATACGAAAAAATACGTTTCGTGCTAACTTAATTTGAAAAAATTGGCATCTTTAGAACAATAATAATTATTAATTTTACAAGGGCACTATTAAAATTGATTTAATGTTACCCAATATAATCAATGAAATTATTCTGATAATAACTATTCATAACTATAACTTGCATTCTGTCAAAACTCATAACAATATGTAATGCTTACTATATACATAGGGCGTAGTGAAAATATACAAATCTAGCGTAGTATTCATACATGTTAGCTTATAATGAAGCTACCTAATATTCTTTCCAAACGTAAATAATACTAGGTACATAATATAATGTATTGTTTTTTTAATGTAAAAGATCAAATAGGTACTTTATTAGTGTAAATTTCCATGGAGGTACGGAATATAAATATTATATACCCACATAAATCAGTAAAGTGGGGTCTACGGCAATTGTGGATAGTAATCTCTCGACTATTTGGAACAAAAGTACATACTAAATCATAATGCCACAAAGGTCACAAAATTTAATGTTTTATTATTGCCTGTTTTTTTTATAACTACGTTCATTTTATCTTCTCTTTTATACCAAGTGTTTGCCTTTATAACTGTATTTAATTATGCTTTTTGTTTCCACTTGTTATTGTACTCATGATATTATTTTATATCGTATTACACATCAATATTGTATACTTATTTGATTGGTAACAATAATCAAAAAGGATGGAAATGGATTTGAAAAAAGTTTGTGAAATATTGCTGACATTAATGTTATTAATTACTAAATTGTATTAAAAAAAACTTTATTTATTTCCACAATATTACGTTAAAAACATTATGCGTCGTGTATATAAAAAAAAGTGAATTGCATATAATTTATTATGCTTAATTTGATTGGATCAAAACAATAATGCTTCTGAAAAATATATAAAAAATAAAACACTTTGAATTTAAAATGAAATAAAAGAAAAAAATCTCAAAGTATTCAAAGTGGTTGCTAAGTATACCTGGAAATAAAAAGCCTTGTTATTCATATAACGCGCACTTCTGATTGTTATTGCGTATATTCATTTTATTGTAATATTCCAGGCGATTATAACAATACCTGGAATATTGACTTTAAAAGTCTTATTAAATGTCTTATGTCTTATGAAAAATGATTTTATATTATTAAAATCTATGGAATTATTGAAATCCTCAGAAGATGGTATTATAACAGTCCCAAAAAGGCATAGCACGTATTATAAGAATGAAAGGTTATTATGCTCATTACATTATTATGAATGTATATTTTTTCAAATTCCTTATAAACCTTTATTAAATTAGTACAAATTGTTGTGTTATTTATAAACGTAACAAAAAAAGATCCTACATTTCTTGGCTTAAAAAGTTCCGTGATTGGTACGATTATGGTTACTTTAATTTACAGGTAGCAGACGATTGCTCTGATGATCTTCGGCTTATGATAAGGAATGAAAGCACCCAAGTATAAGCCTTTATGTCATATTATATAACATTATTGCATATATTTATATAATATAATCTTTAAACTTTAAGAGTTTAATCAATCTGAGGTAAAACATTTATGTTGATGACATTAATTAAAAATGAAACCTGACAAAATATGCCATATAAGTAGTGTTACTTTTTGAAATTACTTATTTATCAGAAACAACTAATTTGCTTTCATTCAAAAAGGTAATACAATATTGCGTCTTACCTTCCACGATGAGCGCCTACACTTTCACCGTAGGAAGAACTTCCTTTAATGTCTTTATCTGGAATAGCTCCTGACTCCATACCAAGTGGGAGGTTGCACTTTGCTGTAAGAAAAAAAAAAGATTTATTATTTCAACAGTTACACAACTTTAGGTTAAAAATTAAGTTCAATAAAATTGAAAACACAGTTCAAAGAAATTTAAGGCATAGACTCACATAAAAGCTTCAGAGTCAAGAGAAGTCACACGACTATCATAAATGCAAATAATACTATAACATATAAATATTTAATAAATCATTAAACAATAATATATTCATCCATTATTTTCACTGTCATTGAATATTTATATTCGAATAATAACTATAAAATATATTCTGACAAAACCTTATTCATAGATAATAAATAATATGTATATAAATTGATAAAATAAGATATTATTGTCATATGTATAACTTATGAGATGCTTTCTGAATAACAAGGACACCTAATATTCCATATGCTACGGAATATACCTACTCATAATATATAGCTACTGTGATGATTAATGTGATAATCATTTTAGTATCAAAATCGGCTCCAAATTACTCAGTAAGTTTGCTCCTTATCTACACGGTTAAATTAGCAAGTTTTTTTTAACATACATGAATCGAAAATAATTCAAATGTATATCTAAATTATTGAAAAAAAATACGACACTGGGTCGGACTTTGGGGGAAAATTGTACTTTATCAATTAAGTTACCCGCGTTCTATGTAATTGCGATGGAATTAATTACTATGCATAAAACTGAAGCGTTCTCTAATCTTATGAATAGTAGAATAAAAATAATGTATCTGAATCCAAATTATATAATATGTTTGTAATCGTCGCTATTTAAATGTTTATCTAGACCAGTGGTCTCCAAACTCAATACGGATGTGAAGTATTTTCATAAATTGAAATTGTCTGGTGAGCTACTTGTTCATATAATTTTTTATCATCGTTCTTTATCATAGCATACATAACATTATTATGTAACTTAAAATAAATGACATCGGACTTCCAATGACATATAAAATGCGTACTTTAATTATTTATTTATATATATAATATAACAGAATAATACTTTTAAAATATCTTGAAATAAGTATGAGTAAAAGTAAAAATAATTAGTGAACAGAATGGCGTTCACGTTACTCCACATTTTTTCAATTCAAGATGTTAATCTGTGAGTATTTCTATATATTTACTTATAACCACCTTCATAGTAGAAAACGTTGATTCACATAAGTAGGTAGAACAAAACAAGGCTATAACTTTCAGCGCAAATCTAACTAACATTGGATACTATTCTGTTGAAACGAAAGGCCATATAGATTATACAGTTGAGACAACACTCTTAAGCGATAAATCACATTGAAATTCTATCAATTTCATTTCTGATGAAATAAAATATTCGACGATACAGCTGGATCTTTTCATTGTTACAATTTATAAAAAGAACCAAAACAAATTGTCCAAGCAGCACAGCTTTTTTAAAGTCAGATAAACCGCAGATCAAATAGCGTTTAATTAAAACGTAAATCGAAAACTATTTCATTTCGGAGTCCAATATTAAAATTTAAGAGGCAAATTCATAAATATGATAAAATATACTACGCGAGCTACCGGTAGCTCGCGAACGACCGTTTGGCGATCACTGATCTAGACTAAATTAGTGAATCCAATCCCGAACCAAAATCTTGATCCCGGGATTTCGGGATTACGATTTGACGATCCCGGGATTGGCATTTTTTTCAATGATTAATATAAAATTCTTATATATACAAATAGCGATGATAAAATCGGTCAAAAATAAATTTAGTATAATTTATACTATTTAAGACATTGTTAATATTGTGTACGTTCAATCTTGGGAATAGATAGGTTTAATGGAGTAAATAATATTGTAATATGTATAAATAATAATTTGAAAGTAAACAGTTTTATTTATTTATGAAAATATAACAAATCAATGTTCAATTAAAATAAAAAAAATGACAAATGCATTAAAAAACATTGTGGAACCACCTTTCTCATTTTTATTAATTTATGTGAAAAAATAAAATGAATTGGAAACACATGGGTAATAAATCAAACTTCATTTAAACTCAATTTATTCTAATGTATTTGTATGTTATTAAAAGTATTTTTTCTGTTATATTTTCCAAAAAAAAAATGATAAAAAACTCAATCCCGAAAGTTTCGGGAGTATGTTTACCAATCCCGGGATTCATAGATATCGAAAATAGCTCGGGATCCCGGGATTGGAATCTCTAGACTAAAGCATTATTTCCTAACTCTTCAAATAAATAATATTTGGTGAAAGAATATATTCAAGATTACGAGTAATATTTACAAATAAAAAGTAAAAGATGTGAATTAGTATAAAAGTGTGTTGTTTTCAATGATGATAAAATATTTATTGCATGCATATTAGAATAATTACATAGTCGAAGAAAATTATTATTTACTAAGCATTTACAATATTATATTCAAATAAATTTGCTTATGCAATGTATGTTGTTCATAGGTGCGAGTAAGTAAGTTTACTGTTGCAATGTGGTAATATGCAAAAACACAACAGTGTTTGTATGTTTTGCTAAACTTTGTGTTACGGGGAAATATTTGCAGTTTATTGACCGATCTCGGTAAAGAACAGAGTTGTGAAACAGTGTGATACAAATATATATATATATATATATATATATTATATGATGCAATGTAGTACATATTATTACAAGTATGATATCAAATTTTTCTTTTAAAGAAAACAGAAATATGTATTTTAGATCTCCCAATTTAGTTGTGAACGTTTTTAAGGAGTAAGGGTATTGTAATTAAAATTCTGCGAAAAATGCTTGCAACAAATACAACAAAATACGTTTCTGTCTCTCTCGCAATATTGGATCATATTAATATTATTGAGCCTTCCTAATTGGATCATTGATAATCTGTTTTTATTTGACGAGCAGTGTTATTTTCAAATCAACAAAATCAACAAAAGAAACAAAAACCAGATGTGAATTAATAATATCTAAAAGGTGTAATTTAATTTCTATCAGCGATGATATTATGATGACGCATGTTATTTTAAGTAATTTTTTTCTTTTACAGTCAACCACTCAACCAGTCATGACATTTCAACAAGTGAATGCCTAAATGAGTTGCCTAGCCTAGACTCTAGAGCAGTGGTTCTCACGTGAAATTTAACTGTGGCCGCACAATTTACATTGACAGTTTTGTGGAAACGTGACGTTGACGACGATTTTCATATGGTTTAAAATTACTTTTGATACTCAATTATTTTTCTTTATATAGATTAATCACTTGGTATATTTAACTCAAAAATGATAAAATTGAAAAATTTGAGTTATGGCCTAGGACTCAAATCAACTGTATGTGTTATATTTTACGTTATTAGACCTTCGATTTATTGTTTAATACTTTGGACGCTGAAGACGCGCCTGGCGCGTAATGACTAGGCGGTCGATCGATGTAATTAACGTGCATTTTAAAGATGGTAATTAAAAAGTCATTATCTAGTCAGCAGCGAATGAGTTAATAAATATTTATTAATTTGTCACATAAAAAATATTAAAGTGTGTTTTGGGAGGTATTGCACATTTGTCAGTAGCTTTATCTCCATTTATCATATTATATGCATGAATTCATCACCGTAGACGCTGCGGAAAACTTTGTTCAAAGTTGGCTGTAGGTACAGCGGTATTAATTGTTAACTATTGTTATTATATAAATGCCGCGAAGTGTTGTGTGCACTATGAGTACCACAGTACAATGCTCCGCGTAGAAGCCCCAAGAGGGCTTCGACAAAAAGTTTGGAAATGGTTTCAGTTGAGCTCATATTGGTACGCTCTGTGATATTGAATGATGCGCAAATTTCCTGGACAATACTGTTTTTATTATTTTTTTACAGTTTCATTTCAATTTATTCATAAAAATATATTAATATTCCCCAAAGTTACAACGTCACATATTTTATTTATTAGAGTAAAAATGCTTATTCATTTTTTATATATCACCTCATTAACGTAGATTACGTGGTATATGAAAATTCAGTGACTGCGTTGGATCGGCTACGTGCATATTATAATTCCGCAAGATATATTCGCAAGGTGGGCTATGTACGCAACCCCCGAGATCAAGATAAGACCTGGACAACTTACATTTAGGTGACGCCAAATAATTTTTAACTGTAGGCGCGACGAAATTTTGGACTCGCTCGCATTCATTGAGAGAACGTCGAACCAGAAGCACGTCACTTTGCTGCGTGATGGCGACGGGCCAATTAATTCTAAAATCGTGTAAAGATGACTAAAAACGTTACCCATTTACTTTAAAAAGAAAACATGTCAATGAATATATTATTATTGTTACTAATAGAACATACGTTGAAGTGCCCACCACCACCCGTCATATATGCACAACCGTGGATATGCACGGCCGCTTTCTATGACGCTTTAAACGTGTCTGAAAGAAGTGATTTTAAGTGCTCATTCCGTCCCGAGACGGAGCCGCACGGGACTGATGCAGCAACCATGCACCGTAGTGCTTAAAGAAGAAAGTTAAGAAAGAAAATGTTTGTTTTTGGACTGGCTCATCTGTCCGCTGACGTCAAGCGCTTTGTGTACCCGCATACTGAGTGTCACGAATTGAAATGGATGAGTCTACGGAAGAGTCAGGACTATCCCGCTCCCCATACGACGCTGCAAATTTCTCAGATGCCGCAAAGTTGGCCTCGGTTGCTACCAGATCTCCATGACCAATTGGGCCCGTGTGAGGACGGACCCTGGCAAACAGCTCCGCTCGTTCGAATTCCATAAGCGGGCAATCCCAGAGGATGTGTTCAACATCTTGGTGGTCATGCCCGCAGGTACAACCCGGCCCATCTACTATCAAGCCAAACTCGTGGAGTCTGGCGGCGAAGTTGCCATGGCCGGTGAGGAACTGGCTAATCCAGTGCGAAGGTTGGAGTCTTCTAGTTTGGTGCCTGCAGAATATGTCTGGAAAAAAACGGTAAGTGTGCCGCCCCTTGGGGGAGGCGGTCCACCTCGCCTGCCATGCCGCAAAGAACAATAAACAGAACATAAAATGGACGTATGTTGGATTTATATGACAAATAATATTTCGTTTGACAGGCGTCATTTGCACCCGCGACCCGCAGTCCGCGCATCGCCTAGCAACGATCTTTTTAGACCGTGCCTCAACTAATGCACGGCCTTAAGATTGCTGAACTACGCCACAACAGGTATAAAAACAACTGGAAAGTGAAAGGTGCTGGATCGTCCAGGATGGCAAAAGTTTTTGAAGAAGGCCAAGACTCACAAAGTGTTGTAGTCCCTATATTATTATGACGATGAAATTATTAACAACATGGTTCAAAGAGAGCTCAATACCTATCATTAAATTGGATAGAGCATGTCATGATTTCCAATAGTAGCCAATCGACAAAACATAAGTACCTGCTTACTATTTCAGTAGGTACATTATTATTATCTAAAATAATTTAAATAAAATTTTACTGAAAAAATCTTGTACATTTTTATATTTATTTATTCGATACCTACCTACCGAATATGCATGCGCACTATTTAATAATATTAGATTTTTATTATTGAAAAATTATTGCTTTTTGGAAAACCCTGAAAACAGCACATACTAAGAAAAAAAGGTCAACGAATGCGAATACTCAATTATAGAGATGATGGCTTCACTTTGGCAAAAGTTTGAAATACCTCCAATAATGCGGATATTATATTTAAATCACAATATGAATGGTAAGTAGGCCAAGAGATTGGGAAAGCAATCACTCGGACACAAAAAAGATGTGAGATTTTAGATACACTAGGATGGCATTTTTTACGATTTTCTGTAATATTTTTTTTACAGTTTTTCAAAGATGATCTATTTTAATTTTGCCATTTTCAGTATTTTAGCAAAAATCATATAATCATTTGAATATGATTTGATGACAAGTAAGTTATATAATATTTATAGTAGGTACTAAGTATCCCAAATTTTAATTGGAGGTTTGTGAGCGTAGCTTGGCGGTATCTTATTATCACCACCATCATTTAATATCTTGGATCTATAGGCCGATGCGCTCAAAGAGTTTTGTCGTACGCAATCTGGCATATATCGCCGCGTTCCTTGCATAGCAGCAGCGATAGACCTCCTCTTCAAAGGGCAGACAAACGAATTAGTTTTTTTCCAAATAATAGTGGTGCATGTAGATAGGAAGAGCTTCTTAAGTCGGTCCGACCCTCAGTTGGACCGGTCGGTCCGTTTGGACTTCGCATCTATGAGGGAAATTTTCCAAGGTCTTGGGAAGTTACTCCTGGGACACAAGTTTGGGTACCTAATTTTCGTTACGGTATGGTATGTAAATACCTGAATATTGGGTGTGGTGACGTGACGGGTAGAAGAGGAAAAGCAACTATCCCAAATTTGAATTTATGACCATTGTCTAAAGATATTTCAAATAGCAAATCATGAGAATATGGATATTACATTAAAATAAAAAAAAATCAATCAATAAATGTCTAAAAGTATTATTATTATCAACATTTTAAAATTATTTTTGATAAAAATTAATTCAAAGTTTGCTTTTTAATAGAACTAGTATTATTTTTAATAATGAATATGAAAAACCAAGGTATTATGGATTATAATTTACTTCATGTATGAATATATTAAGCATTTATGTGCATTTACAGTATATAATATAAAATAGCAATATGAAAAAATCGTATTGTGAATTTATTTAAACCGCGTAGACGTGCTACATATTGCTTCTCTACGCCCTTACGTAGAGTCCTTTGATATAATGCTACGTTGAGGTTTTATTAATAACATGCGAGTTATTTAATAATATTTTTCAGTATATTGTATGACATTAGGTACTAAAATTGATATTTCATAGAGATATAATAATTAATTTAATATTATGTACATGACATCTACTAGATGTAGGCTCATTTTGCTACACAAAGCAGCTATCGTAGGTAGCTTAAAAACAAGATATTATATTCAGGCTAAACTGCGATTTTTATGTTTTAAGTCCACTGAATTTGAAGATTATAAAAAGCATAATATAAGAGTTCTTAGCACATATTACGGTGGACTAATATTTTCTGTTTTAAATTTCACGTATGCAAAATAATAGAATTATCCCCTGAAAAAATACTATTATATTACCATCATATACCTACTTCAATAACAATTCAAAAAACCATCCTTTTTCCTGGACAACAAGTTTACATCAAGATGACAACTATTACTCAATTGAATGAATATATAATATTATTTATTGTACGCATTATCATTTGATAATTAATAATTACAAGATAAAAAAAAACTTTTTATATAAAACGTTTTAAAATGTTCTCTTGAATTATTATGCATAATGTGCTCAAACTTGTACTTGATATGAAGTAAATAAAAAACAAACAATTAATATAGAATACTGAAATATCATTTTGACATTTCATTTTGATTTCCATAGTAATACACGTATATATTAATAATTTAGTTACCAACAATAGTCTTTTACTTTTTACGGATTTTTCTGAAATAACTTTCCATACAAAACATAATTAACTGAAAATGAATTCAATTCTACTTTAAGACAGATAAAAGTATTAAAAGAATGGATTGGCACCGTGTCCAGATATATTCTAAAAGTTTTAAATGTCTAGCTAGTCAGGAAGTTAGTTAAAAATCGATTGCAAGATTTGTACTGGACAAACAACCACCGGACAAACAAGAATACGAGCTAATAAAAACGTCGTAAAAATATATATAAACCGTGCACACTATTCGAGTGAAGTATATAAGTCTATAAAAAGATTCCAAATAACGAATCATATTATAAATCATTTAATTTATCTAGTACCCAGGTCAGTCATGGCGAACTTTAATAATAATACCTATAATAATAATAAATGATAGAATTCGCAATATATAAAAAATAGCAGGCAAATACTCTTCAAGAATAGGCATAACGTTTAATGTAAATATAATTGCATATGTCAGTCCTTAGGTTTTATGCGTCACATATAACATTATCGCGCTAACCTCATTAGGCTGCGGGGGATGCCGTGCCGCGAACCTTTAATTTTGATCAATTTACATTGCTTGGGACTACTGTAGCGAGAGATTGCATCATCTGATTGCAGCAATTCTGATCTTAATTTTTGCGTAAAGTACCAAAATAATTAAAAATTAACAACTAATTTCATGTCTACCCACAAAAAATGGCTGCACCAAATAAGAAACAAAAACTTGGTGGATCTAGTAGTAGTAATTCTGGCAGACAGTTTCACAGTTGGTGGACCGAAATGTATGGCGCAATTTGAAAAAGCAAAAAAGGTATATAAATAATTGTGATATGTTCTGTAAGTGGTATCTAGAACATCGTCATTTAAAAAAAACTATTTTTCCCCATGAAAGATTCGGCACGTCACAGTAGAAAAATAATATTTGTGAAATTTTGGCACGCGTAAGTAAAAAGGTTCGCCAACCCTGACCTAGGTGTTAATTAATATAAATTTATATTCGACTGTTAAAAGGTAAAAGGATTTAACCCACACAAAATTTTACAGGATGGATAAAAACGTTTAGTTTTCGGTCACGGTTAAAATAATATACAACCTTAAATGCGTGAAGATATTTATTTATTATTTTTCCAATTTTATATTATTATTGTGAGAGAAAAAAACTATTTCATTTTATTTTAAATATATATAAGTTAAATTTAGATAATAATTCGCCATTTGCAGCTTACATCATTTGGACACAGCGTGTATTAATTATTAATAATAAGTCGTGTCCAATGTTATTATCCAATAAAACCATTTTTTTTTTAATTGAGGGTTAACTAATTTTTTCGCTTTTTACAGTTCAAAAGTAATAGAATATAATATTCCCTTTACAATTATGACATATTATTGAACCCATATTACAAATAACATGTCCGGAATAAATTTTATTGTATTGCTCTTCAATCTAGTTTTGCAAATTTTCAATTAGATATGTCAACCTTTCCTTTAAGTGAATACTTAAAGATCACTTATAATATTATGTTTGTTGAATCACACTTATAAAAGAAAATCTTTCTCGATTTAACCAATTTTCAATTTGATCTCAATAATCATAATTATTTTCAATTACCTCTTCTATTTCCATCTCTTAAAAAAAAAAAAAAAAACATCCCCGAGAATATTCTTCACTTCCGCAATCGAGTCTGACAATTAAATAACTCAATTTCCGGTATATGGGTAAGTAACTGCTCTAGCACTCTGTTAAACGGATAAGGCAAAGTGAGACCAGTTAGTGCCTTTGATTTATTCTCTCGTATAGTAAAGTGACAACTCGGCTTCAATAAAAAATATATAATAATATAATATTTTAATAGTATTATGTATATATTTCTATAATATTATTTATTCAAATTACATAGAATAATATCTACTGTCTTTATAGGATTAAGAGTGAAAGTCACCATAATTTTTAATTATTAATATTATATTAATTTTTATATCATTGTATAATTCATCGTCATTATTATTCTGGACTGATAATCATTATAATTCTGATATACTATGGAATTATCAATAGTCTTCTTTTTATACCAAATCCGATCCTCAGTTACAGTGCATGGCATCTAGGTATTATAATGATCCCTGTTACTCGATCTTCTTATATCTTCGATCTAAGTTCCGTCATGGATAAGTATTATTCGCATAATATAAATTTTGAATGTTTGAAGTAATTTGCCTGGATCATAGCTCAATTAAAAAATAAAATATATTCTATACATAATTTTGAAAACACTTCTGAGAAAATATATGATCAATAGAAAAAAACTATTTTGAAAAAAATACGACACCCAGCAGGAATCAAACCTGCATCTCTCGGGTTTTGCGCCCATTTACATAGACCATTATGTTATAGGTTACACACTTAAATGCGACACATTTTAACTAATAGCTCTTAATACTCTTTGAAGCGCTTTCCTAATTGAGTTACTATTGGCAATCGGCTTTGTATTTGTAAATCGAAATTGGTATTACTTTAATAACCAACCGACGTCGCGGATCACTCCAAGATTTTTTTTGTAACTCACTTGAACATGCTAATAATTTAAACAACTATTTTTTTATTCAACGAATAATTCACCAGAATTATTCATTGAATAAAAAAAGGTAATTAAAATTATTCTCTTAAAACTGAATACCGTAAATTGGACAATCATAACACGAAAACACCTCAGATATATACCCACTAGAAAAAATCATAGATATTTTAAAAAATACGATGCGAGGCAGAATTTAATATGATTTTTAATATGGAATGTTACATTCTCAAAATGTTCTGAATTATTCGTTGAATAAAAGATATGGTGTTTTAATGAATGCCATAATATTTTATATTTTATTGAATAGGTAAAATAATTATATGCAATATTAAATGACATAAATATAATTGTCTATTAAATATAACAGTTTTATAGTGCGATATTATAATTTATTTATATAAAAGTGTCGAAAATAATTAATATGCAATAATATTATACCTATCAAAAGTTGACTGAAGAATTTCTTACATCATATCACCATCCCTACAAACTAAAAGTAAATAATATTATTTTCAAGTATTCTAATTAGAACTTTCTCATAAATTATAAATAAAATAACTTAGTTAGTTATATTAAAGTTTACCATGGGACGTCGCAAGGCGATAAAAATATAGCGTATATTTATTATTAACTTAGATGGTGACTTGTTTGCAAACTTTAACGGCGACATCAGCATAGATCAGGAGCGGAAAACAGACCACTCGAAGTAGACAGTCTTTGTGAACAAAGGAAGCGAAATACTATGGTTAATTGATACATTCGAGAAAACTTTGTGATAAAATAGTATCTTACAACTTAATTTACTCAACACATTTGACTTACCTATTATTTTGCTACTCTACAATGAATTTACTTTGAATTATCCGTTGATTTGAGAAATGGTTTATTTAATTATTAGCAATAATGAAAGTTAATTGTAACTAAAAATTTTGAGTGATCCGGGCATCGTTTTGTAATGAGAGCGATACCTAAATTTAAAAACACAAAAACTAATAGTCAACATTAACACAATTTGTTAAGCATGTTATGTAAAAACTACTAGTTAAATTACTAGTAATTAAATATGATGCCCATAGCTCAATTGGTTAAAGCATTAGCGTGAATCCAGTGGTAACAGGTTCAAGTCCCATCAGGGCGTCATTTTTTTTTCAAAAAAGATTTTTTTGTAGTAGGTATATAATAATAATATTATCTACTTACGTATATTGGTATCTTAGGTGTTTTAAAAATATGTGTATCTAGTATACAAATTTAATAAGCATATTAATATAAAATAAATGATAAAAAAACTAGTAAACCTTTATCAGTGTATAAATAAAATACAAAGTAATTTATTTCACCATTTTTAAGTACCTACTACAAAAAAAATGCGTTTCATTAAATTAAAACAACAATACAATGCAGTGCCACCATGAATTGACAGTTAACAAAATAAAAGAAATTAACTTACTCGGTTTATAAAATTTATATACTCGTAGTTAATTGCTTATTTTTTCAGGTAAATCTGCTTATTTTTTTAAATAATAAAATACTTTGTCATAATTTAAAAAAACACATATTTGATTATTCCTTGAAAATGGCCGCTGCAATGAACCCAAGGCGTCAAAGTAAGAACGAGAATCAACACAACTTGACAACCAAAAAATCTGAAATGATAAAAAATAGCCGTGGAAGTCTCAAGCATTATTAAAATAATGCTTGATACATTTTATCATTAAATTAAAATATTCTATAGTCGGGTGCGATCAAGATAGATAAATTTGGGCTTAACGGTTTTTTGTATGGTTATATCACTCTCTTTACCCAACAGAATATACCTTGTTAATTATATTTCACTCTCAATATTAATACATGATTAAGGTATTAGGTATTTCAAATGAAGAAGAGTGATATAGCAAAGCTAAATAATATTCTTTTATAAATATAAAAAGTGTGCCATAATAACGTACCAAAATGTTTCTTATATAATAAACTAAATAAATATTGTTGCCTTCTTAACCATAATGGAGTCATGATGTAATATTAATCATTGTCTTCCATTTATTTTTCCCTGGATTCCGACATGATAAACCAACCTAATACTTATTACATATACAAATAAATGTAAAGTTTAAGTAACGGTTTTTTGTAAGATGGATCATTACCATTTAAAATATGTACATAAACAATCACAAAATTTTGAAAAATATAGTAAGCAAGTACAAAAATCAAAATGCTAAAAAAGCTACGGAAATCTAATGCTACACAAAGAATAGAATATTTTTTTATGTCTACTAATTTTACTGTATTTAAAAATACTTTTTTTTATATAATTGTAACTAATTCAGGTCGGAGATAGTCTCAATAAAACCCATGTCAAATCAACACATAATAACATTATATTGGTTAGCCAAAATATAATTCAACATAATTACAATTTATAATTAATAGTCTTCGCCAGCTTATGTCTGTATATCACCATAAACAACGTTATGTATTTAATCCTATTTATCTCAATTGGAGATAATATTATATATAAATATAAATATAGGAATAAGTGAGTAAGGTAATAAAGCACATAATTTCAGCTTTGGGGAAAAGATTTGAGAAATCTGCAAATGATATTGTCTGTGGGGGTTTCTATTTTCACAGTTTATTTCGATTCTCTTTAAAAGTAACTTCTTGCGGCGGTAAAATCCTAAGCCACTCTCAAGCTAAGCTCTCAGTTGACCGAAAGGCTTTTAAATGAATTCACTAAAGTATAATCACTTGTTATTTAATACATTATGATTGTGTGCTATATAATTCTGGGAGTCAGAAGCAGGTGGCGGTAAGTCCACTTTTTTCGAAAATGATGTTTTGGTGCCAATTTTTAAATGAGACTAACATCTACAAGAAGCAGATTGCAACAAGTCCAAAAATGTTTTACTTTTAAAGATAAATGATAAATCTGTGGAGTAAGTCCTTTACCCTGTTGAAGCAGAATGCAGCAGAGTGACTTATCGCATTACGCTTCTAAGTTGTGACAATCATATCGACAACAATATATGAATAATTTTGGACTTACTTCATTCTGCCATTAACGTTTGGACTTACTTCATTGTGCTATTAAAGTTTTTCATTTGGCTGGCAGCATTTTCAGTAGCAGAGTGAAGTAAGTCTACATCGAATTTAATGCTATTTTATATTTAAAGGTACACTAATTTTGATATGTAACATTAAAAAAAAATTAACAACATTATGTTTTTTATACTAAAATAAAAAAAAACATCATTGTCAGTCTCATTTGTTATATTTCACCATTCAAAGCAATTTTAAATATTAAAACTGCTCCCCTGAACAATTTCACTTTTGTGACTTATCGCCTTCGCTTCTCAGCCCCAGAATTGTATCGATAAAGCCAATAAACAGTAGTCACATAAAATTTTAAGTATATCAAAACATGGTTTGTATAAAAGATCTATATTACGAATATATAATAGGCCGATAAAATGCAACAAAACTTAAGATATGATTATCAGCTATAGAAATAATCCTACCATATTAATTGAGTAATTATTTTTAACAGTTGTTTTGAGATGTATATCCATCTTTGGTACAAAATACAGTAACAATACTTATTATCATGTTATCAATGTCTTTATTTAATAATTTTTGAAATTCTTTATTTCTATAATAGTGGATAAACCCAGGCGTAAGAAAATTACATATATTATTAACATTGTATAATATGTTTTACCGCTCGATATTAAAATTGTGTAGTCAGTAAAGTCCATAAATACAGTCCGAGGACAAAAAGCTAATTACGCTGATTACACTACAATCGACAAAAATAGACCATAAAAATCGATCAGAAAATATAAAATCTGGCACCCATTTTAAGCATCGTATAGCATACTCTCGATCGCGATTGATGCTTCTTGACTATTTTCAACAGATTGGTAAACACTATCGAGAAAGATTATAAGAGTTGATGATAAATCGATAGAGAGTAGAGGCGGAGGTAAAAATTCCAAAGTGGTTTAAAAACCGATCCTAGTGGCTTAGTTCTTTTCAAATAACCCCCGCATCCTATACCCTATTATAACCACGAGAGTGCTAGAAGAATATAAAAATCAGACCCATATTTGTTTAGTATTTAAATATTTAAAAAATATTATGCAAATTTAGCGTTCGCAGACGATTATATTAAAAAATATCTGTGCAGGTATCGTAGAAAATATACAATATAATATTATTATAATTTTTGAAATACGATTTTTCTTATAAATAGGATACAGCTTAAGACACATAATTTAGTGTAAGAATTGAATAAAAAATTGAATAATCTTGTTAATATTTTATAATAATATGGGAGATTTTAAATAAATAATAATATTGATTCAAAACTCATTGATACTTGAACAATACAATCTGTATATAAAATACATACTACATACAAGTAGCCTATAAACAATTAGAAATTATACCTTTAATATTATAGTCATCATCATCAAAGGTAGGTAGCGTCAAATGGGATTATTCCGCCTTCCAAGTATAATTCTGCCTAGTAAAAAATATTTTGTTTGTATGGCCACTACTTATTTTTACACTAGGGTAGACAAAATATTTCTTTATAACCTTATTCTCCATTGTTAGTTAGTAACATTGTACATTTTAAACATCTATAACTTTACGTTAGTTAATATAAAACTTGATTTTTGTAAATGGTGTGTGCATATGCAGTTCCGTCAACGGTCAAAAAATCATCATTTATCTACCAGAAATACAAATGGTTTTATTTTTCGTCTGAAGATTTACTTCTGCAATTTTGATTTGACATTATGAATCCCTACCAGTTGTCTTGTTGCAATTTCGCTCCAATTTATTTGCGTCATGCCAATGACAACAATTGAAAGTGAAAGATGTCTTTTCACTCTCAAAAGAATAAAAACCTTTTTACGCAATACGATGGGCCAAGATATACTGATCGCTCCTGCAATGCTCAATATTGAAAAAAATATGTGGGAAAAATAGACAATTTTTATAATCTGGTGATTGATGATTTTTCAAAAAATAATGAAAGAAAAGTGGACCTTATTTACAATAATTACTTATAAATCAATAATAACTTTTCATATACAACGTTTTTAAATTATCTGTTGAATCATATAAACTTGACTTGACTAGCTTCAACGATCATAGAATACTGAAATGTCATTTTGACATTTCATATTGATTTCCATAGTAACGCACGTATATACCAATAATTTAGTTGCTAGGACCCCAGACCCCCTAGCAACCAATAATAGTATTTTACTTTTTACGGATTTCTTCCGAAATAACTTTTCATACAAAACGGAATTAACTGAAAATGAATTCAATTCTACTTTAAGACGGATAAAAGTATTAAAAGAATGGATTGGCATCGTGTTCAGATATATTCTAAAAGTTTGAAATATCTAGTTAGTCAGGAAGTTAGTTAAAAATCGATTGCAAGATTTGTACTGGATAAACAACCACCGGACAAACAAGATTACGACCTAATAAAAGCGTTGTAAGAAAACCCCAAAAACCAGGCAAGTATCCAATTAGTGGAAACGGCGGATTAAAGTGCACACATACAAAATATGGTAAAAATTAACGCAGGTATTTCGTAAAAATAGTTTTTTTTGAGAAATTTGTGCTAGCAAATTACGGTTTTATTTATAATCAAAATCAAGTATTTACTAAATTATACATATTTATAAACTAAGTTTATTAACTAAATATCAAACAGTAGGTACATCACTTGACACAACAAGTTGTTCAGTGAGGCAGATATTCTTGAATGGCTTAGGATTCCTAGCTTTCCCTGTGACCACAAGCTTCAGTTTGTGAGTCCCGGTTGCATTGCAGCATGGCATAATAAAATTGTGATGCGGTCCTTGGACACTATCCTCCCTGGTACATTACTTTTTTCGCGATGAACGTACGTTTTAGGAAGTAGAACTTCCAAAATAAACCCGTCTCATCTGCGTTGTATACTTGTACATGACGTACTACTGAATTTGACAATCGAATGCCGGCGAATTATAGAGCTCGATTTTGTGCTTTCAACTACTAAAAATAACGGTGGATTATAGTAGTTATCGGATAATCGAGCGGCGGATTACTGAGAGTGTACTGTATTTCTATTGCAAGCAATATCCTATATCTCTGATATATACATCCTGAAGTTGGTGTTTGGTGAACTTTTAGGACGCCGGAATCACTCAGATGAAAAAAATGCAAACGCCAGGTTGAGCCTATAATATTCAAGCATTTTCATCATCATATTATTATGTAGTCAGATTATTTCATTTCAATTTTATTGTATATACTAGACTCCATAGTAGGCGACTATTTGAAGCCTACCTTCTAAGAAAACTAGATAGAAAGTATTTAAAAAAAATAAAAAAAAAAAAATGTACGAGAACCAATCTATCGTCAGAATAATTAATTAATATAAAAAAAATAAAAAATGAGAGCCACGTATCGTCAGAATTTAGAATAAATGAAAAATAATAGTCAAGCATTGCCACGTGTTCTCTAGCGAGTATTGAAATATCGATTCATTCGAGATGAGTTCTGCGTGCTTTTTGTATGAACTGCGTGTCACGTGACATCGGGGTAGTCTGGCTTTTTTCATACGAATCTGTATCTGTGAATCCGCTTATATTTAGTGTCGGTGACTGCCGCTTTATTCAAATAATAATTAATAAAGCGATAATTAAAAAAAAATCTATGGGTTCAATCACGTCATATAAAGAAAATATTTTTAAAAATAAATAATATCTTATCTCGAGATTATTATTTATCAGTTAATTTATTCATAGACTAACATAATAATTATATATTTTTTATATTTATGTTTGTCATTTTGAGCTGTTGATACCGCTTTATTTACTGATGATATATATTTTGGGCGTATGTTACATGTAGATATAAGAAAATACATAATTTATATTCATCGCTCAATTGTATATCGTCAGTGAGCTATTGAAATGTCATTGATTTAGTGTGACGTTGACAATAGTATGTACCTATTCATCAGTGGTAATATCGTATTCCCGTAAGTATACCTGACAAGTGTACTCTTTTTATCTGATCTCCACAGCCTACCTCTATCCAAAAGTCAACTTTTGCCACTGGTATATACTTAATATCTTGATTTATAAAAAAAATCGGTATGTGTACTTATGTACGCGCGTTAGAAGTTATACTTCTTTGGCGTAACAAAACAAAAACAAAACTTGTGATAACCTAGATTCGTCGACTAGCTCTGGTGTAGTGATTTAGAATCAGGTTCACAAAATAAATAAAAGTGTTTCTTTGGTTCATCGAACTATCCAAATTATTTATTTTTCTTATTGGTAGGAAGTTTAAATGGAGTGCCGCTGGTTTAAAATTATCTTGTTGTTTCACTCCGTATTTATTAATATTATTTACTATTACTATTTGAATTATCTTCTCAAATTACACAGTCAGCAAAAGGCCTCTTATTTGCGCGCCGCTCGCTTAAAATTATTTTATTTTTTCATTCCGTATTTATTAATATTATTTATTATTACTATTTCAATTGTTAAATTACCTACTAAGAAAAGGGCCGCTTATTGGAGCGCCGCTGGTTTAAAAAAAATATTGCTTCATTCCGTAATTATTAATATTATTTACTATTACTATTTTATTCTCAGGAAAAGAACCGCTTCTTGGAGCGCCACTGATTTAACATGTACCCTTGAGACCGAAATGAATATAATCATAATAATACTAACATAAATTTTAATATAGCCTCAAATCTTAATGATTAATCATAATAGTAAATTGTGTTGCATCGGCGCGCACAACTTCCGTCACACGCCAAATGCGTTTCATCGGCGTCACACGCCAAAAATATACTCTGATCTGTTTTTCCAAACGCGCCTAAAGAAGTATAACTTCATAAACTGTTTGTAAAATAAAGTTTTTCAAGAATTTCAATACAATTGAATAACTCATAATAAGCATTTACTTATTTACTATTATAACAAACGATAATTTATTGTAAAATATTGAAGCGAACAATATTCTTTCATCTGTAACTTTCAAACGGAAAATATATAAGTCAGTGTCTCATTTTCAAGGACCATAACTCAAAACAAGTGTTAAATACGTGACTGCCGGCGCCCAAATCCTTCGATTCGCGTATTTTATTTATTCGACTTTGTACTTTCGTAATGAAAACAAACGACAAGGCGACGAATTTTCCTTCAATATTCTCTCTGGCTTCGAATCATTTTTATAATAACATTTTACTTATTGGACAATATCAAATAATATTATTAAGTATTAATACCTGAAAAGGGTCACCTACTGTGGTACAAATAAGCGTGTTTTGCTAGTTATACTGGGTTTTTAGGATCTAATTCATTTGGATAACTTACTTAATCTGGCGCTACAGATACTTCAGTCAATGACCTACCACAGAACCGTTCTCCAGAAATCTCTATCCCAAACTCTCTCTCTATCCTGTGGGTAACACTCAGCCTCTATGTATCTCTCTTGACGTTGTCCAACCATCTCTTCCGGGGGCAATCCAGAGGTTACTTCATAAACTTTACGGAGAGTTCTATTATGTATATCGCATCTATAAAATTGTATGTTTTTTGTTTTCAAAATTTTATTTTTCTGTATTAAATTATTGTACTTAATAAGTATGTTTTGGTTTAATTTTTTTCTGTTATTAGTATTATTATCATCCTATATTCTCTTCTTCTCTCTTGTGAGGGTAATATTTGATACAATGTAAATCTCATATTGTGTATATCTTGAATTTAGATTTGTTATGTCCACAATGTTTTTTATTCTTAAATAAATAAACAATATGACCGGCCCATATGAGTCTTTAAGCCATCAATAAATTCACTTTTTAGGGGTAAATTATTCACAGAGCTCACTATTCTTACCTACTACTATTACAGCTATTTTTTGCACTGTGACCATGAATACTTGTAGCTGCTTTTTTTGACATCTTGCGACCAATTAATATAGGTATAATAATGTATTATACTCTATATTGATCAACAAGAACTACGAAAAAATAAGGAAACAAAACATAGTGACAGCCCATGATAAAATCATATTTTTCTAATCTGGAGTACCTATATTTAAATATCCATACAATACTACAATTTTTTTAACCAAAATGATTTATAATTCATTTTTTATCAGGTAGGTACCGTATTTATATACCTATATTTTTCCCCGACCATGTCAGATACTAATAAGATCATAAATGGGCCTCCATAGAGTGGAGGTTTGTATTAACAGATTTTGTTTTTTTATGAGAAATTCGCTTGCTCAACCCATTAGGTCCATAGTCGGATTCATACACAACTTGAAAAACAATATGTGTAGATACTTGTCAGATCCAGGATTCGAACCTGGGACCCACGACGTTATAGGTCGACGGTTAAGCCGCGCGGCCGTCGTGGGTGTAACCGCATATTATTAATATTAGTACGATGAATGTTTAAAAATATAAATTGAGTTAACTATTCTGATTATTATCATTAAAAATTTTTTAAATTGCCATAATTTTATTACAATTGACACGATGTCAATCAACTCTCTAATAAAAATATTCTTTATATAACTTTACTTACAATCGTAAGTCGAGTCATCACAGAGTACCGTATTTTAAAAAAAAGTTTCTGAGGCAGAATGTGTCAGAGATTACTTTAATAATATTATATTAAGAAAGAAATTTGAAAGCTTTATCTTACCAAAGTTTTGAGGTATCAGAAAATTATGTTATCAGATTGCAAACATAATAAGAATAATCCAGTTAAAATGTTCTATTTCTTCGGTTATATTAAAAGTATCATAGTTTGATTATAAATTAGTAGGTATTAATAATAATATTATGTAAAATGAATATAGTGTAAGACCCAATTAACTTGAAAAAATTCTTATTCTATGAAAACTTAGCCAAAATGTTTTAAAGTAAACCTGTTAAAAATCTACTAATATGTGTCTGATAATTATGTAGTTTTATTATTTAAAAACATATTAATGTGTACGTAACAAATTATTAATACGATACGTTCAAAGCATGACATTATTTATGTTTAACAAGAACAGATTACAATATAGTAGGTAATAAATCGTCTTAGAAGAAACAAAAATAAAATAAAAAATACAATAACAAGTAGGTACACAGTTATTAGGGACCCAGCAAACATTTAAATTTTAAGGTAGCACCTACATTGACAAGTCTCACAGCGCTCGCTGTTGGTGATTGATAACTGATAAGATTGGCACAAAGAAACAATTTTTATCCAGACAAGACCAAGGCGGCTACAAATATGTATATAAATGTCAGGTACATATTATAAATTCATTCTTTTAGAATACGAAGATGGAAATCATCCAGTATGAGAGCAGAAAGATATATAGTGACCTATGAGCTTGAAGAGAGTAAAAAGTTTACATGCTGTGAGGAAAGATGGTCGAAAAATTATTGAAAAGAAAAAAGTAATAGGTATACATATTATGTTCAAACAATCTCAACAAATAAATTTCTTCTGGGAGCGCATTCAAATAAAATTTTATTTACATTTCATAAGGATTCCAAAAAATTAGCACATATTTTAAAATACTACATACTACAAAACGTAGAGTGAACGTGAAGACATTTTGATCATTGAAAAGCAATTTATTATTGGACAGATATGATTTTTAATATTGCAGATGAATAATTTGTAGTTTACCCGTTGTAGGTCTATTTTGAACCTTACTTTAGTGTTACAAATTAATATAAAACCAGTAATAGTTTTATAATAAACAAACATTATGTAGAACATTTACTTAATATTATGTGATTCGCAACCAGGTGCCGTAGAATTTAATTAAATCTTTATAAAAAGTGTACTTATATTGTTTCCTATAAATTTGTTTACTATTTCAAAATACGGTTGCACAATGTGTAGGTTAGTACGTAGTATTTTTTTTTTTAATTTTAGAGTATTGTTTATCGGTAAATAGTTTAGCACTTTCGTACGGTAATTCACATTTTTGTTAAAATTCACTGTGGCTAAGAAATGATTTCAAAAAAATGTATCTATACCTACGTACATTATAACATAACGTCAAACTAAGTCACGAAGACAATTTTGAATTTATTATAAACATAAGTTTGTCATCACCATTCTTCCAATGTGACAATACAATACAGAGAATATAAATTTTTCATTGACTATCAATAATTCTCTTAAGCAAAAAATGTGAAATCGCCGTTAAACTGTATAGGTACCTACAACAATAGTATATACTTACTACCCTCTACTTATATAGTCCAAACTATTTAATATGGTTATTTTTATAGATATGGGAAATAGTAAAATATGATAATTATAAAAAAAAACTAAAAAAAGAGGTGGATATAAGACGTATTCTTCAGTTTTCAATTTTTCAAAATGACTTAATACAATATGTACTTACTAGATGCATTCCTTTACTTTTTATTATTTCATTCAACTTTATGATTTATCTAAAAACCTAATAGTATATTAAGCCAAATAACCCCATTTGTGAATATGTGAATAGGTACTTACTACATAATATTAAAATGTATCTAAGTATTTTTTTAAAAAAAAATAAGTATGTATATATTTATTAAATTTCTACAATTCAATTTTTTCTATTATTGAATAATAATATTATAAATGAATCATATTAATAGAAAAAAATATTCATCACTGATCTATTAAAAAACGTAATAAAGGCGACTTTCCTTTATATCAACCAGAACGAAGGACGAAATAAAATATAAAAATCTCCACTAAATGCATTTCCTGGTTATCTTTTAATATATATTGCTGACATTAATCCCGATCAGGACTCGCTTAGAGTAATGAATCGGCTCAGGTCTGGCAAAATTAATTGCACGACCTGTCGATTCAAGTGGAAAAATAAGTCCAAAGTCGTGTCGGAAGTTCATGTCTTGAAGGAAATGCAATCCAAGTCACCCCTTGCAAGAAGGATTGCAAATTACCTACCCTGAATGGTTGCCTAAGTAACTGGCGTGATAATTCTATTCAATTAAAATGATAAAATAACATTTATTTAGATACTTACTTATTACACTTTAACTTGTAATGTAATGCCATTGTTAGTTCTATCCAATCAAATACAATTATTAATTAATTATTTTTTTATTCAATGAATAATTAACAAGATTTAAGAATGTAACATTCTAATAAAAATATAATACAATAATTAAAATATAAAAGAAGATAGCCAATAGTTTTTAACATACTGGTATATTATATGCGTGTACGTGAAACCCGAGAGATGCAGGTTCGATTTCTGCGGGGTGGGGTGTCGTACTTTTTCAAAAAGATTTTTTCGATTGGTTGTGATAATAATATATTTTCTCAAAAGTGTTTTCAAAATGATGTATTTTCAAATACAATACAATTATATTATAAAAGTACAATATCAATTTAAAAATAATTATATAGTACATTGAATAAGTTTGCTTTGCTTTACTAACTGTAACTATATTATTATTGTATTAAAACGAATTAGTTAGGTACCGATTATACAGTTTCAACGTAGATACAAATTGATTATTTACTATAACAAAACTTCAGTGTCGGTAGTTAGTTGTTTCTACAGTACAATGGCTCGGAATCTATTAGTAGTTATACTTGGATGCTCAAAAGGTACAATATTGTAGTTAGAAGCGCAACCAACTTCCGGCTCTAACCGGATATCTACCTCCTCCCCGTCTCCTATCCTGATAGGAGCATATGAATCAAGCAATATTGCAATTCGCTTTAAGGGTTTCGTTATGAATACAATTATTACTGAATATTGGGTATGGCATTTCATTTGATTGTTTTTGCATTCAACCTAATTGAGAATATTAGGCGCTTTATATGAAAATATAATATTAAGTAAAAATCACTATGTTTACAAAGCGATATCATACCTAATATATGCTTTATATTGTTTTAGATATTTTTTATGAAATAATAAAACTTAAAACTACCAAAATAAATATTTAACAATAAAATAAATTGTATTGGGAAGAGTTTATTTATTTTGTAATTTTCTATTTTGGTAATTTTTAAGATATAACTACCCTTAAAGTGGCCTAGTTAAGTTTGTTGATAAGCCTAAATCAAATAAAGAACAAACATAAAGGGCGAAATCGGTGTTCTACACACAAAATATGCTTTATGACAACTATTAGATATTGCTTTACTTAATCTTTATTAAGTACTAGCTGAAGTACCCGGCTTCGTACAGGGTCGCTTCGTGGTTATATTTATCTTAGATATTTAAAAAAAAATAATAAGATGTAATTATTTTTTTAATATTAAAATATCTGTGTAATACAATATGGAAATATGAAAATAATTCTAATAGGAGTAAAAGTCAAACAAAAGAACACTAAATTAAAATCGAATCCAAAATATGTAAACGTTATTCATGTTATTAATATGTACTTAAAAATCAAAATTGGATGGAACAAATAAACAACAAACTTTGTATTTTATATAATACTAATTTAGAAACCTTCGCAGGTGTGCACACAACAACTGACAAAAGTTTCATCGCAATCGGATGAATGGTATAGGAACGCATACAAATAGAAGATGATTTTTTAATTCAAAATCTTCATGGGCATGCGCACGACAACTCACCAAAGATTCATTGCAATTGGATGAATGGCATAGGAACGCATACGAATAGAAAAAAAAGAAGATGGTTGTACTAATTCAGAGACCTTTGCGGGCGTGCGCCCAACAACTGGTCAAAATTTCATCGCAATCGGATGAATGGTATAAGAACGCATACGAATAGACGAAGATAGAATAGAAGAAAAAGAAGAAGAAAATAGTTTTATCAATTCAGAAACTTTTGCGGGCGTGAGCACAACACTTGATATTCCTTAAACGTTGTTGATATTCTATTTATATAATTTTGAAGCCTTATTATCGTTTATATTTATTTTATACATTTCATGACTGCATAAAGTATTTTTATTGCATAAAATAGTACCTATTCTTTTAAACCTCTCGATCTAATGTTTTTGAATATAGTCATATTTCAATACATCCATGTGCAGTGGGGTTAAGATTTTTTACATTTATTAGTTATTAACCGCATTTATAAAACCATTAGTAAAACTTATGTTGACATTATTATAGTGAAATATTTACGATAAAAAATTATATTGATAATCGCTGTGATCCCAAATTTGACAAGAATTAGGGATTTTATTATTCAAAAAATGGGCAAGATTACATTTGAAGATAATTCTAAAGATAGGAGTGGCGAAGGGTGACTTTTGAAAAGAGGTAAGCTGTGGAGATCAGAGAAAAAGAGCACACTTGTCAGGTTACTTACGAGAAATAAGAAGATAATACTTACGATATTACTACTGATGAATAGGTGCACACTAATGACAACGACACACTGGTCATGGGTTTCACCGCTGAATTTGTCAAATTATTTAAATCACTTATGGCAGTAGAATTCCACGTTTCTTTAGCAAACAATACGCATGGCCAACAAAAAAGTTTGTTTAATGTATAACTGCTAGTTAAAAACGAATATTTATTATATAAATTGTTGTGAAAAGTTATTTTGCTGTATTCAAATCTAAATGAAACGCTTGAAAGGTCAAGCTTTGATAAGTTTTAATTTTTAAAGAAACGTCAAACTCGGGAATGATTTTTTTAAAATGCAATCTACGAAAACACTAGACAATTTAATAAATACTTATATATTCAAAGCAGGCACGAATGATTTCGGTACAATATGAGATAATTTATCCACATTCAAAACACAGTAATACACTGATTTTTGTATTATAAAAAAAAACTTTGTCACTGTCTTTGAAATGTCAATATGACATGAACTGTGAATAGCATGTTATGTTTGTCTATGACTAAAGTAACCTAAATAATAATCACGAAATACAATATTTATTTTTAATGAGAATTTATAAATTATATGCGATCGAACACAATAGTTATTTTTTAATTATCCTTATTATACGCTTAAAAAGATAGTCATCGACAATAAACAAATCAACATAGAGTGTAAGCTTGTCCTGTAGCGCTTACTAGTCTGAAACAAATATGTAGACATGTATAAAGTTGGCAACGGAATCGCGGTAGAGAATTCAGCGAGGATTACGTTCGACATAATCCTAAAAATAGCACTCACGTCTGTGACCTTCCGTCATTTATTTTTGATTCGAAACTTGACTAAGTAAACGCTCTACTACTTCTAAATGCTGACGATAGATGACCATCAATATTTTTATTATATTACCTAGACAATATAGATATATATTTATTTAAATTAAATACTTGACAATATAAGGTAAGCTTTAAATAATCGCTTAGTATGGAGCCTTCGCCACTGAAAGATTGAATTTCAATTTCAATTTTAATTTATTTTACATATTGTGGACATTACAAATTATAAGTTTAAGACGTTTACAACATGACATTTAGAAACAAAGAAATATTATTAAAAAAGTAGTAATACTGTAATTAGGCAATATTAAGTTATTCTACAGTATAAATGTGTAAATACAAAAAATATGAAGTATATAGGTACAAGAAAGTACACCGGATGAGTTAAGCAGACCCTATTTTAAGAATTTATAAAATAATATCCACCTATACTCATTCTCACGTAGGTGGAATATATCAACATCCGAAGCAATTTGGTTGAACAGAGTTATTGCCCTCCCAATTGGCATCACCAATGGTAGGTAAGTTCTGCTCCTCGGGAGAACAAACAACTGATGAAGATAGTAGTCTAAGTGTGATAAACATCCAACGAATAATGATTGTTGTATAATAATTATTAAACTAAGAATAAGGTAGTATTTTTTGAAGTACGCCATTTCTTTTGAAATTTCTCAGTGATTAAGCTACAAGATACGGCCGTAACCATAAATTGACAAACTATAACTGAAGTAGGGAGTAAGATCATGTTAACGCGCGTGTTTGAACATATACCGTTTAAAAAAAAGATTTTTTTTTCGGTTAGGTACATGCTCAAACACGCACGTTAACATGATTTTAATCCCTATTTCTGTTATAGGTTGTCAATTTATGGCGTCGACCGTATGTTGTAGCTTAACTACTGGGAAATGCCAAAAGAAATGGTGCATTTCAAAAAAATACTACCTAAAAATACACCAGACGACTATCGACCGCTAAAGTGATAAAGTGATGAATTAAGATATTTTTTAGAAAAATTAATATGTGTCGATATATAATAAGTAGTTAGCTATAATCATCATCATCAGCTTGAATCAATTAATTACCGATTACAAATTCCGCTGTTGTGGCCTGGCCTCTCTTACTTGGAAGCAGTGCTATAAGAACAATCCACACGATACTCGTTCGACATGACAACAGACGTGGGCCATAGCAATAGTCAAAGGGAAAAGACGTAACCCTATAGTGGGATAATGTGAATTTTATTATAATAATACCTTTTATATACGCAACTAATTTTAATATCGTGACTAAATTGTGGTATGTACTACTTTGTATGGTGCAAAAAATTATATGTAAGTAGGTATATATAATTGATTCTCAAACCAATAGTACTTGAAATAAAATAGCTTTAACATACTTTAATTTCCGATTAATAAATATTGTTTTATTCTATAATAGAAATAAAAAATAGGTTTAACATAGCGTGCCATCTATTTATGATATCATATTTACAAATAAATTGCATTTAATGTTTTTAGTGAATATTCACCTGTTATTCGCATGAAAATGACCTGGAAAAAGATAGACGAATAAAACTGACAGTCTCTGGCACTTAATTACAGTTAGCAGCAAAATATCCCAAAGGACAGCAGCTGTCGTGGAAATAAATTTATCATTATTTAGTGACACTATCGATCCAATAAGTTACCCTACTTCCGTAAATTGAACTATAATGTGATATTTCATTCTAGATATTTAAAGTAGATAAAACAACCGATAATAATTACAATAAAAATAATGAAATCTATATAAATGCTCTGTCTATGTGTAATAATAATTATACATAACAGTGGCCAAGGGTTACTTTTCGAAAGAAGTAGGCTGTGGAAATCTGAGAAAAAGAGCAATACGATATCACTACTAATGAATAAGTAGGTACACCCTAATGACGACACACTAATTCGATGAAACTTCAAAAACTCACTGACGACATAAAATTGGGCGATGCGTTTAAATTACGTATTTTTAAAAACATTTATACACATCAAAAAATATTACATAAAATTTCTTCTTATTTTTAAAAACAATCTACTTATATTTATTAATACGCGATTAAATGCCATGGAAATATATTTTTAAATTATCTAATTAATAATTATTTTTGGTAAAGTGCAGTCATGAACACAATATTCTGCGCGAAGGTTTTAGACTCTGCGATAGGACCCTACCACATTTCATACAATTAGATAGACTGGCTGAGGTTACGTGACGTAAAGTCCATACGAAAAAAATTCACAATTCCTTCACACAAAATCCGACGTTTATTTACACCAAGACAGATGGTGCGCTGTGGTATATTTTTTAAACCGTTGCAGATTGTTTTGTAATCTGTATAATACATTCCTACATATTATACAAAATCAGTCTAGGGCATTTTTTTAATAGAATAATATGAAATAATCAATAATTTGATTATATAAATACGTTAATATGCAATTAAAAATATTTTTATTAAGAAGGTAGGCTTTAAATTATCGTTTGTAAAAATTTTGTCGGTTAAATCAATGCTCGAATCGACACTGTATACTTACCTATATTTTGATTCATTTTGTTATTGTAAAGGTATATTTTCCTGCGAAATATATTTTTATTTTAGAATATAAAATGTTTTTCTGAATTAGGTAACTCAAAGTAAACGCTTCTTTAGAAAATAATAACCTTTTTTGTATATTTTTTGCATTATATTACAATAGCAACAGTAGTATGTCGTTAATTATAGAGTTTTTAAAAAATACTTTGAGTATTTTTTTATATCTATAATAATATTACGATGTTAATTAGATAGGTACTCAAATTTGATACTAAAAATTCTTCTATATAATATTATGTAAGTCATATTTCATTTAATGCCATATTTTTTCTGTATTATATAATTATAATAGTAGGGGTGAATGTAAACGTAATGTAGAAAATATATTATAAACAGTTACCTTACATGTAGTGAGTACTATATAGGTTAAGCAGGGTCGTATAGTAGTTATCATAATAATTAAGGCCATATTTCTTATTATATTTGTAATATATTTAATTAATATGAACATTTTTACTTCTAAGATCGACTATATTCTAAAACATTAGAGCGAGAGGTTTAAAAGAATACTATTTTATGTATTAAACATACTTTATGCAGTCATCAAATGTTTAAAATAAATATAAAGGATAATAAGGCTTCAAAATTATGTAAATAGATTATCTACAACGTTTAAGAAATGTCCAGGATCATGCTTTGAAAATAGAATAAAAGCTCCATTTTGACCTACGCTGAGCATGTCCCCCCTTAAACGAGATAGATAAAAAAGATTTATTACGTAGTATGTGGTGTAAATGTAAATTGTACCATATTATATTTTTTCGCAAGTGAACCTCAAATACCTTTTCAGATTAATTATTTTGATTATGAAGTATAAAGTTGCGGAGTTGTCATATAGCTTACAATACAAAGACTGAAATAGCAGAATAGGAAAAAATAGGAAGGATTTATAAACTTGAGTGATTTTTTAACAGCCTACTCAAATCTACTCCACGCTGATCATGTGGACCCACAGAATAGATTAATAAATATAATTCAAATAGGCAATACCCAAATGCACAAAATTTTGAAGCAGGGTTTTGAATGTGTGAGTGCTCTACGAAAACGAAACACACATTATATAATATGTGCAGTAGTGTATTGCAACCTTCAAATACATCAAAATTGAATAAACATCATTGCATAAACTGAAAACAGTTGTCCGAATGAAGTGCAAGCTTAGAATGACGTATTATTGACACGTATTATCCCAAATTCTTCAACACCCGTTAGGTATGTCAGTTCCCATTTAATTTGTATTATCTGTCTGAACCCTATAATGTAAAAGTGTGTCGAAACAGACGATTTATTTATATTACGATTATCTTAATTAATTATTCCTGTATTCAGAACTAAAAAAATGATGCAATATATAACAAATAATAATACTTAATAATTTTTACTTGATACTCTCTCAGTAATCCGCTAATCCAAAAACCAGACAAGTGTCCAATTAGTGAAAGCGGCGGATTATAGTTTATGCATAAAAATATGGTAAAAATTAAAACAGGTATTTTTACAGGTACAAGTATTTAAGAAATGATGCATATAGTTTATTAACTAAATATTAAACAGTAAATCACTTGACACAGCCAGTTGTTCAGTGAGGCAGATATTCTTGAATGGCTTAGGATTCCTAGCTTTCCCTGTGACCACAAGCTTTAGTTTGTGAGTCCCGGTTGCATCGCAGCATGGCATAATAAAATTGTGATGCGGTCCTTGGACACTATCCTCCCTGGTACATTACTTTCTTCGCGATGAATGTACGTTTTACGAAGGAGAAGTTTCAAAAAAAAACTTGTCTCATGTGCGTTGTATACTTGTACGCGGCAGACTACTGAATTTGACAATCGAATATCGGCAAATTATAGAGCTTGATTTTGTGCTTTCAACTAGTAAAAATAACGGCGGATTATAGTGTTTGTCGGATAATCGAGCGGCGAATTACTGAGAGTGTACTGTATTGTTGTTAAAAGTATAGCTTTTTTTCACGAAAGTTAACATTTTTTACTCACTGTCTAATATATTATTTTGAATAGAGATAACTAACTACCTTCTTTTCCTATTTTTTGTATTCAGTACTCATCTAATTGTCTAAATACTGCCCTCTAAAGTCGGACATGGCGGAAGGCGCGAGCGTTGGCGTTGGACCAGGGTAAGTGGTGCGAACTTGAGGCGTATAGTAGTAGTACTCCTTAGTAATAGTAAAAGAGCTTCTCCAGTCGGTCTGAGTTTCAGTTGGACCGGCCACTACGACTTGGTAGCTACAAAGGAAAATTGCTCAGCCTTTAAAAAGTTTGCGGAATTTTACGGCGAGCAAGAAGGTTTTTTTCTGAATACATTATATCTAAGTATGAATCACGCACACTCTAGTGCGCGTCTACCAAGGTCTTGGGAAATTGCTCCTGGGATACTTTCGGCACAAATTTGAAGAGCGTCTAACGTTCGTTTCGCCACGCTATACGCCTGCATAACGGGTGTTGAGACGTGGTAAGTGGTTAGGTGATAAGCAAGTACTCCTCTAACTAGTTACTATGGACTATCAAAAGTTATGATAATAATATGAAAAAATATTTTTTAATTACAAGAGTTTTGTTTAATAATACTTGGCTTTTTGGACAAAAATATTGAAAGTATATAATATTTTTATAATAAAATAATAAAAACATGTATTCCAAAGTGCGGGCCTGTGCATGTGTGGCGCACGTACATAACATTATTTAGGTATGGACGACATGTTACGGAGGAATGGATAACGTGCCGGCTGCATGATGCGAATCCTGATAAGACAAAGAACGCTTTCGGAGCACTTGTAAGTACCAGCCAAGGAAACAAATCGAAAAACCGAGACCCATTTACATAAGCTTTTATAATCACTGCAAATTTTCCGGCCTCATAAATTTTAACTGGGCTGCCTACTGCGAAACTCTAAAAATTACTACCTCTTGTAACTTTCATGATGATTGTAAATTCTCAATTTCATGGTAAATGAAGGTGTCCATAATTATAATAAGTACTATCATTATAAAATAATGTAGTACCTACCTACCTATCATTATTTTTCAAATACGTGATCATGAATAATTTAGAATGTATAATAATATATTATATGTCAACTTAGGTAATCAATCAGAAAAAATCTTACTTCTGCTAAATGGTACTTAACAGTTATAAATATAAGCATGTTATTTATTAAACAATATACAAGAAAGTAGTTTTAATTTATGTAGTTATATTATCAGGAAACTCAGGGAACAGGAAAAAAAAAGAAATAATGGTAACTGAAATAGAGTATGCTTCATAGCTTTTGATGACCGCGCGGCTTAAGCGTCTGCCTATTGCGTCGTGAGTCCTAGGATCAAATCCTGGGTCTGGCAAGTACACATATTGTTTTTCAATTTGTGTATGTGTCAGAGTATGGACCTAATAGGTTGAGCAAGTGGCTGACATCCACTTCTCGTAAACACTAAATCTCATAATACAAACCTCCACTCTGTGGAGGTCCATATTATGATCTTATTAGATCGGACATGGTAAAAAAAACTTTGCACTCCTACGTTAGGATAATAATGTGATATATTCTAAAAATATTTGTTTTACATATACCTATTATCTATTTATTTATATATTTATTACTAAATATATTAATACAATTGAATATCATTATTTGATCTAACTTTATGTGAGGTAATCAAGCAAAGAGGCGTATCACTGTAGTAAAAAGTGCAGAAAACGTATACTCTACCTAATGGGTGTCGATAGACAACCGATTTCGAGTGCGAAAGAATAAGGGATGAGCTTAAACATTTGTCAATAATACGTCATACGTCGAATACTGAATACTCGGTTTATACAATGAGGCTCATTTAATATTGGTGTATTGAAAGTTGCAATACACACTATTGCAAGATGCCACATTTCGTGCCCTGATTCCTGGTTAATACGAGTGTAGGTCCACTAAACTGTTCCGGGTAGCAGATGACAAAGCTAAAATTGCCCTGACGGTGGCCGACCTTCGCTAGGGTCACAATAAGAAGAAGGTCAGCAATGTTTAATCTAATTTTAAAAACTATCTCCGATTTGTATTCTTAGTTCAGTGAAGTATGACTGATAAAGTTTAGTTAGTACCTACTGTTTATGTTTGATCTTGACAGTCTACCTCCACCCTTTGCCACTGATTACGACATAAGCTATATAATATGTATCTAGCTATAATAAAATACAGCATACTTAAGTATTACTTTTGTGATGTTAAAAAATACAGTCAAGTAAGTATAATATTTTGTGAAAATAAATTTATACAAAAACGGTAAACCTTCGCTCATCTCTAGATTAAAATCTAATTATCTTGAGTAAAAAAATAATAGTATCATGTTTATTGTACAGTTGTATTCGTAACAAAAATAACAATACTGACAAAAATCAAATTTCTTATCAAAATCTGCGTAGGTAGGTTGTTTTTTTTAAACTAGTTTCAAAACTCTTAATTGTTTTTCGTTTTTTGTGACCTAATTTTTACCAAGACGGCTTTTATGGCGAGGCTGCCGAAGAAATTTTAGATTTTGTTAAAATTTATGGATATTTTTGAACAAGTTTTAATTGGAAACATAGTTTTCTTATCCCTTGTAATTCATAGACAGAATATAAATCTGTTATGAATATATATTTATTTTTTTTATTTTTAAAGATTGAAAGAGGTTATTGGTGCATATTTAATTTAAATTAAATTAGTTAATTAGACAGTTTCAAGTCATCAAGTTTAGTATAGTTTATTACTTACAGTACAAATTTTAATTTTATGCATCGTCATATCAGCTGTAGAATACTGAATACGTAAGTCCCATTTCAAACTCATCATGATTATTTCTCACATATTTTAATCGGTATCTATTTCCTTTGAAAAAAGAAGTTTTATGCTATCGATATACGTTTATTCAATAACGCCGCAGTTATAAAAAATGTCACCACTTTTATACCTCAGCCGAACATCATATTATAAAACCTCCACCGAAAAAAGGTGGTGCGAGATCAGATCCATAATCCTGCAGTTAGGCGATCAACTAACTACAAGACTGAGGGGCAAATAACGTAGACTAGTAAACAGCCCCACGATGGTCACGCGGCTTAAACGTTGGCCTATAACGTCGTGAGTCTCAGGTTCGAATCCTGGCTTTGGCAAGTATACATTATATTCAGAGTCAGAGTATGGACCTAATAGGTTGAGCAAGTGGCTAACATGCATTTTGTCATAAAAACAAAATCTGTCAATACAAACATCCACTCTGTGGAGGCCCATATTATGATCGTATTAGGATCGGACACGGTCGGAAGTATACAGTTATAGGTCACAACAAAAAGAATTGAGTATGCTAGAGGTAAGTAAATTAATAGTAGATGATATCTTAGTGCACTGTGCTTCTATAAAATGAAAATAAAATGTCTTTATATAATCTTCTCTATTAACGCTTAAATTAAATATGATTATATTATTGTATAACCTATATATGTCTATGATAAGGTATACCAAAATATGTTGAAGAGTGTACCTACTGGGCTCTTTATATAGAAAGCAAATAGTCACTATGGGACCTTGTAACCATCGATAATATTATATGTACTGTCTCCAATTTTACTATGTCATGCATTTTGTCGCCTATCCGACGCTTGCATTCTGACGGTGCGGTATACTGCTTTGAGAACAAATGTTTTCGATGGATACTGGGTGTGTGGTGAGAATGAACCACGCTACCTCTCATCACGATGAGGGTGAGTAGGTGACATTGGACTTGGCTCAGCCACGTGTTGCGTATGCCAAAAGGGAATCTCAACCTGGTTTGCCTGTTCTTTAAGCCAACCGAATTCCAGCGTCGTGGAAATACGCAAGAATGGCAAGTGAAAGGGATTATTCGAGGCGCCGTATGGTGTCCACATGCTACAGTTAACCGGGTGTATACCACAAACGCGTTTATGCGCTCGATAAATCCGTGCATGCAAGGCCGGCCATAGAAAATGAGCATGTATACGCGCTGTACTTTACACTCACTATACTAACGCCGTGGTCGGTTGTTTAGATAACTTAATATACTGTTGTCCGTTATAATCATGATGATATTCTTAACCAATATACAAGTAACTATTTCTTTTATTCAACGAATAATTCACAAGATTTAAGAATGTACCATTTTAATTATTGAACGTACCTACATAACTTTGAAAAATACTTCTGAGAAAATATATTATAACCAATAGAAAAAATCTTTTTGAAAAAAGTAAGTAAAAAATAACTAAGTTATGTACGTTCAATATACAATTTTTTATGATATACTTTTAATATATTTCTAAATAATGACGTTTCTAAGCCTTTTTTCATAGAAGTTCATGGCCCGCCGAGTACCACCATTCTAATACCTCCATGCATTTAAAAGGTTAAGGAGCCGGATATAGACGAAATAGAAGCAGCAGATGCATTTTTATACTCTATGTCTATAGAATATTGATAGATATATAGCTCAGTGACCTAGTAAGTAATGTTCATAACGCATAACACGAATGCACTGTTTTTTCGCAAAATCCGTTCGCTTAGTTTATTCCTACAAAAAAAAATCTTCAAAGAGTAAAAAGAAAGGGAATTTTCTTCCTCGGCATGTCTGTGAAGTGAACAAAGTATTCGATAAGATTAAGGAGAAATATTATTATTACAAAGGAGCCGTAGCGGAGGCACATTTTTAGCCCGTGACAAGAGAAACATTATTAAATTGTCATATGAAATAGTATACAATCTCATAAACCGCGCACATAACAGAACTATTTTATAATATATTATGTAAATATGCTAAAAATATATTACAATAAAAAATATATACATAAGAAAAGTCGTAACATATTTGAAAATATGAACATAAAACGATTTTAAGGTTTTTGCGTATTACCATTATATAAGTAATAAAATTTAATATACATAATTTTGAAAACACTTTTGAGAAAATACATTACCATTAACAAATACTAATCTAAAAATTTTAACTAATGGCTCTTCTAGTACTTACTATGTATGTTCAATAATAAGAATGTTACATTCTTAAAAATAATTATTCGTTGAATAAAAAAAATAATAAATTAAAATCTATTAGCAAGTTCAAGGAAGCTACAATACTAAAATATCTTGGAGTGATCGGTGACGTCGGTTAGTAATTAAAGTAATACCTACTTTTATTTAAAATACAAAAGCCGATAGCCAATAAGAGCTCAATTTAGAAAGCGCTTCAGAGAATAGGTACTATAGGAGCCATTAGTTAAAATTTGTCGTCATTAAGTATGGTATCTTTAGCATAGTGGTATATATGTGTGGGCGCGAAACCCGAGAGATGCAGGTTCGATTCGAGGCTTTAGTTTTTTCAAAAAGATTTTTTCTACTGGATATAATGTATTTTCTCAGAAGTGTTTTTCAAATTAGGTATGTTCAATAATTAGAATGTTACATTCTTAAATCTTGTGAATCATTTGTTGAATAAGAAAAGTAATTACATAATTAATAGAATATTTATATTTTTAATCGGTGGTTCCTGTCATATTTTTGACTGAATTTTGATTTTGAAATGTCGCAGTTACGCAAGTTACATAACATATTAAAACTGTCTTTTTATTTTTAAATTAAATCCTTATAAATGGTTCCGAAATTTTTATTTTTAACTAGTACGATAATTTTATTCGATTTTACAAGTTAGTTTATTCGTTTTGGTTGTAAGCTACACCAGCTTTTAATTTACTAATGGTCAAGAATTCTAATGAAAAAAATCGGTATGTATACTTATGTACGCGCGTTTGAAGTTATACTTCGTTGGCGTAACAAAACAAAATAAGCCGTTACCTGAGTCTATTAATATTACAGTGGATTAGGTTAATGAAAACGTACGCGATTCATCTGTATTTCATATAGTACATGATAATAATTGTAATTTAATTATTGTATTGGACCAAAACTCATCTTTTCCATACAGCGGTTATAATCGATTCAAAATTGCCCATGATGAATTAATAAAAAATAAAATTTTAATATATTTATTGAATTATTTACCAACTTAACATTCACAGAAATTATTTATTTATTAATATATAATTTTACGCATAAATAATACTTACATAGATATAACCTCAAATCTTTATACACAATCTTTACATTAAAAAATAAATATACACTCCAATATAAATAAAGTTGTATGAATATAAATTAACAGTGTAGAATGTTAGTCTCCAGAAATTTGTTTATAAACATATATATTTATTATGACACAATATTGGTTGCTGTTTACTTAGTTGTAATGAACGACTAACTAAATGATGCTATGCGCATGCGCATGTACTCCTGGGACCGAAATGAATATAATCGTAATAATAAATTGTGTTGTAGACTCTGATCTGTTTTCCCAAACGCGCCAAAAGAAGTAAACCTTCAAAAACTGAAATATTCACAATTCGCAAAACAAATTGACATGAACTCAGCTATTGTATTATCCTATGATGGGGGAAATATCAGTGCCACCGAATGCTACTCTGTCAGGGGTCAAAGATATCCAAATTAACTGTCTTTAAGCCGACGGTTTTATTTACTAGACAATACCCGCCGTAAAAAAAGAAATGATATTTTGATTAATATCATCACAGAAATTTGCTTTGGTAAAAATGAAAATAAAATGCAAATTCAGAGATTTAAATTTAAATCAAATTCAAAATAGCCCTTCATCCCTTGCAGTCATTATTAAGGGTATTAATTAAAAAAATGAAATCATCGCACTCTTTCAGATTAAATTAATTATTTACGTTTAGTTTATGAATAAGCAACACTTTTAAATACCTCATCCCTACGAAACACCATTTAAGAACCCATTTTATTGACTTGTAATTTTATTTACTTAGTAAAATTTCATTTCAAAATTGATTTAAAAAAACATTATTTTCCGTATGTTGAGTGGTGCCGCCGAATAAAACTTAGTGAGGTATATTAATATCATCGTAAGCGTTGAATTTAAAGTTTTTGGACATAATCAGTCTATTTTTTAAATAGTATTATAAAGCACTACTACTTATTATTTATTTTGTCTTCCTTATTACCATGCTCAATCGACTTGCTCAACCTGCTAGATTTAATACTCTTGGCCAAAGCACACATTGAAAAACAACATGTGAATTTTCCACACCCGGGATTCGAACCCCGGACCCGCGAAATTATAAGAATGACGCATAACAGCTTGGCCATTGTGGGCGCTTTCATTCTTATATTTATATCGTATAATGAATGTATTGTATGCATGTATAGATTAATTTATAGCTTGTTCAAGAAACCGCTAACCAATTTTATTATGACGATGACATTAAAAAAATGGTTCGATATTGACCACTTTGCTACACCACAAATTTAATAATACGGATGCATCCTTTATAATTTTAAATAAATAATTTATAATATAGTAAATTGAATCGATTGACACTGGTAAAATGTATTCCTTGTTTATTTATAAATAACACAGGGATATTATTAAGCAAAAATAGATTTTATTAATAAATATTTAGGTATGAATTCAAATTTTTCTGTCGGAGTTTTTTTCTGAAAAGTGTATTTTTACGTAAATCAAGAGTACAGATAATTCTAAAATTTATACTATAATGTGATATTACTTAGCTATAAGATACAATATCAACTAATACAAATTTCAGACTATTAATCATAACAATAATACAACGGTGAGTTTTGTCAAAACTATTAATATTTGTGATAACTAACATAATTATAATAAATTATAATTTATTTGACTTTTGTACATTTCCATTTAAGTATTTTTTTGTGGTCAGGCATCTTTTATGCGTACTCACTAATGGCAAATACACAATGAAAATGAATAATTATTGCAGTTAGTAACTATATTTTATATAGCAATTTGATACAATAAAATATGGTAAAAACCTTATTACCCAAGTAAATGATCAGGTATAAAAACAATTTTTAATGTGTTTAATATTTAAAGTGTTTATTTCCACTATCTAATTAGAGATGATGACAAATTAATCCAATAATAAATTTTACTTAATAGGTATAAGATAAAGGGTAGTTGAAAACATGGGTTCTCATTTAACTAAGTCCAGAAAGTCTTTTTACTTAGTAGGGCAGTATAGTAAAATGACATATTATATTATAATATTAGTACAGAACAAAAACCTATTGGACTTTAAGTTCAAATTTCATCAAGTATGGTCGATGGTTTTAATTTAATAAATAATAATATTTAAAAAAAAAAATAAAAAAGCTTTTACTTAAGATAAACGAGTTTAATAATATCTGATAATATGCAACTTTGCTGGATAGCAGCGGCACGATATTTACAAGCTTGTGCAGCTGCTGGCGTATGCCGATGATATCGACATCATTGCCATATCAGAATTGACGCTGAAAAAGGCATTCACAGCACTAAAAGCCTCTGCCAAAAGAATGGGTTTACAAATAAACGAGGCAAAAACTAAATACATGCCTGTCTATGTCACACCACGAGAAGTCGCACCAAAGTTAGATATTGGTGCATACCAGTTTGATACGGTCGACAGTTTCATATACCTTGGATCTCTTGTAACTCGACATAATGATATTACAGAAGAAATCAACAAGAGAACCATGTCTGCGAATAAATGCTACCTCTATCTCGCCGAACTAAAAGCACTCTTTACAAGACACTTGTAAAGCCAGTGCTCACCTACGCATCGGAAACCTTGACATTAACTCTGCGAAATGAACGAGCCCTGAACATTTTTGAAAGAAAAATTCTACGCCGTATATATGGACCGATCAGGGATGACACCAATTTGAGGAGAAGATATAATGCTGAGCTCTACGGGCTGTACGAAGATTGCAGCGCAGTTCAATCAATTAGGATTGGGAGACTGCGATGGCTAGGTAATGTGTACCGTTTGAATGACAATGAACCGGCAAAGAGAGTGATGTCCAGCAATCCAATAGGACGTAGAAGAAGAGGGAGGCCAAAGATTTGCTGGTTAGATGGAGCTGCCAGTGACTGCCGTATTCTAGGGGTACCAAATTGGAAAGCGGCCACACTGGATAGGGACAGGTGGAGGGAGCTGTTGGAGGAAGCCAGGACCCACACCGAGTTGTCGCGCCACTGATGATGATGATGCTGGATAGCAATTTATTTGCAATGTTGCTTGCGTCATAATATTACAATACCAAAAAGTTGTTAGAAGTAATAATCTTTGTGAAGCATTTTTGGGACGCTATAGTTGACATTCTAAATAATTTAAATTCATATATAACGCATATTTATCAAAAGTTATTTTGCCTCAGGAACCACGATATCGTAAAAAAATATTCAGTTTACAACGATGATGAGTGGCTGTAAAAGTTACGTTTGAATTTTTTAGTGTTTCATAAGAAATATGTAAATATATATCTACATCTTAAGATAAAATGTGTCATTAATAATAATTGTGTGACATAATTTTATTATCGTTGTTATTTTAAGAGATACGAAAGTTTAAAACAACAACATCCAATATCTGAAATAACAACTTGTTTCGTAACAGTAAAATGCTTTTCTGGTCTTACAAGCTTCTCGTTTAAATAAAGTTCTAAGCTTCTGATTTCAATTAACTAATACTAAGACATTTAAATAAGAGATTTTTATTGTCAAGTTTTGCATAGGTACAGCTGATACAGAAGCTTTTAAGCTACGAGCCGAGATTCAAATTAATATTTAATTTGATTTTTCACCATATCTACTACAAATCTATAAAATACATTTTATGATGATTTTTCTTGGCTGATTAGTATTTTTTAATGATTTTAACAGTGGTTTCCATAAAATTTAATAAACATACAAGCCACTTTTGAAATTTAAATTGTTTAAATAAAATTGTAACAAGCTATATTTATATTTATATCGAATCCAGAAAATTGTATAGCACGAAAATTTTGTTTGCGAACGTAATTCACAAAAAACTTGCAAAACACTTCTGAGAAAAATAAATAACTGCTAAAAAAATCTTTTTTTTAAATACGACACCTAGCAGGTTCGAACCTCAGGTATCGCGCCCAAGTGCACATACCATTACGCCATATGTATCTTATTTAATTTGGACATATTTATCTAATGTTATTCCAAGACTCTTTCTTTCCCTTTGTATTTTTAAATCAAAGTATTAAGTTATCTTACTTACTACAATTTTTTTATGGATCCTAGCACTTGCAAAAAATATTAAACTATTTTGTTTATTCTACGAATAATTTAGATATAAAAGTCAAGTAATGATTGTTATCTTCGTAAAATAGTTTAATCGTTAGATAAATAATATTTGTAATTAACTTGACACTACTGCTAATCCCGTCCACCCTTCGTTGCTACTTAACTTTTCATACTGGATGTATAGAAAGTTTGTACACACAACGTCACTACGCCAAACACCTGCGACTAGTCGTTGAACACGCAGCTAGGCATTACTACTGCTTATCAACGTGAATCAGATCTACCTTTACTTTGATAAACTAAACAATTGTCACTGTAATGCGGGCGGTATGCATGTTTAAGTGTATCTTATTTTGACAATACTCTAGTTAATAATTAGCCAATAACACATATAGAAAAAAGTAGTAAAATTAAAAAAAAAAAATGCTTTGCAAATTGATTATATACACAATTAACATGTACTTACGTGATATACATAATTAAAACAATATACCAATATTTTTTATTATCAGGGCCCATCATGATTGAATGGTGAATAATATCCGCTTCTAAAGATGGTTTGTATGAGATATTTCTTAGTATTCATGCTATGGACCAAATACATAGAGCAAATGGGTAAATAGAAAAACTGTTAAGAATATTTTCGTGAGGTTGCCGAAACCCACTCAATTTCAAAAATAGTAAAAATAATTACAAGATAAAAAGAACTTTTTATATACAACGTTTTTAAATTTTCTGTTGAATTATTATGCTCAATATGCTCAAACTTGTACTTGATATGATGTAAATAAAAAACAAACAAACAAACAAATATAGAATACTGAAATGTCATTTTGACATTTCATTTTGATTTCCATAGTAACGCACGTATATATTAATAATTTAGTTGCTAGGACCACTCTCTTAGCAACCAATAATAGTATTTTTCTTTTTTCGGATTTTTCTGAAATAACTTTCCATACAAAACAGAATTAACTGAAAATGAATTCAATTCTGCTTAAAGATGGCTAAAAGTATTAAAAAAATGCATTGGCATCGTGTTCTGATATATTCTAAAAGTTTCAAATATCTGGCTAGTCGGGAAGTTAGTTAAACATCGATTGCAAGATTTGTACTGGATAAACAACCACCGGACAAACAAGAATACGAGCTAAGAAAAAAACGTGGTAAAAAAATACAATTAATAAAAAATGGCAATAATTATAGCGACGATTTAAAAATAAGTGTCATTATTTACTACCCCTGTAATCTAAAAACAAGGAGAAAAAACATTATTTGTGTACTGTCTAGACAAGAAGTTCCTACCGTGACACTAATGACTTGGAAAAACGTCCTGAATAAAGGACTCGACCCTTCAGATTTAGAATCTTTTAATAGCTTTGCTTCTTTTTTATCCCTTCAACTTCAAGTATTATCACGTTTTAATTTTTTTTTTCATAACATGCTTATTCTTAGTGTGCCGTCTTATAAACAAAGTTTGACTATCATTGTTTTAATCGTCTATTCATTACCGCTCTGATAAATGACTCTTTGCTTTGGTCAAAAAACTGAGGCAGATTCTTAAATAAAAATCTACGTCGTCTTTTGATCATTATTTTTTCTTGTTTACATATATAAATAAATGAACGTATATAAGGTAAGAATTTATCATAATATTATAACGCTTAATAATTTTATTATATAATTAAATCTGTGCTGTTAGAATGAAGTTAGAGCCATTTGCGTAATTTTTTGTGACCTGTGTTTTGCATCTTCGTCAACTATGTGCACTCACCAGTGGATAATGTCTACTGATACCGTATATAATTAATTCTTGCTTACATATCAAATACAATAAAAAACGAGAATAACATACTTATAATTAAAGAAGTAAATATGAAAACTAATAGCAGGTTTACACGTGTATGGTTTTACTGCTGATAGTACGTATTACCGCGGCCATGATAAGAAAGTGCACGCGTAAACACGTATTGTGCAAGTTACAAGATTACATGCATGGATCAAAAAAGTTCAGCGGCTTCTGAATTTTCACGCAATAGTAGGAACTTGCGTGATATCTACACAATATGCGCAGTAGAACCATAGTAGCAAACATGTCGAAAAAATACAAACTATACCGCGTAGAGCATTTTAACGTACCATTTGTCATAACCTATCAAGTAGCACCATATGACAAAAAAACGTCTCGCAAGAATAAGATTGGCGAGACAGTCAATACTTTTGCGTGTAAACAGTAAGTTATTGTCGCGATAGTTTAATTTACACATTATTGTTTCCAGTAAATCCATGCACGTGTAGTACAGGCGCTATAATGTTGGAAATTTGAATTAGTAATACCACAGTAGGTACATTAGTAACCGACCGTTACTACAGGCAAATAGCCGAAAAATGACATTATTTATAAACGATGAATCTAGTTAAATTGTTGAAAGCATAGATAATGTGAAATCTCACTAATTATATTACATATTATATTAACTTTATTTTTAGTATTATTACTATCCTACGATTCTCTCAAAGTTTTTGTTTTTGTGTGGTAGTTTCACCTATATTACCTACTACCTACACTGCAGTGGCGAATGGTGACTTTTGGAAACAGGTAGGCTGTGGGAGTAACCATGCTTGTTAGATATATTTACGGGAAATAAGAAGATAACCCAATATTACTGATGAATAGGTACGCTAAATCAATGAAATTTCAAAAGCTTTATAATTGGTTTGTTATAATTAGGTTAAATAAAAATACTTTATGCAGTCATCAAATGTTTAAAATAAATATAAAGGATAATAAGGCTTCTAAATTATATAAATAGATTACCTACAACGTTTAAGGTATGTCCAGGACCATGCTTTGAAAATAGAATAAAAGCTCCATTTTGACCTATGCTGAGCATGTCCCCCTTGTCATATAAATCATATCCAAAAACTATATGACGTGTTTGAACTTAGAATGTCACAAAATATCTTTGGTCTCATCTGCGAGAATGGTATCTAATAATGTCGCTATAATTATTATGAGCTCTATAAGTTGTTTTGATAAAACAAATTGCTTCATGCTTAATAGCCAAATATAATTAATGCCATAAATGAGAAAATTAATAAAGAGAGTGGAAAAACTTGGCTGAGTGGAAGAATCTGCTTGAGGCAGTCTAATATGTAAAGTATTTTTTTAGTACAAGTTAATAATATTAAAAGGCGTAACTTACACATATCCAAGAGGTCCGTATATCCTGCAGCGTACAATGTCCCTCCAGAGAGGATCACGATAACTATTATCCTCCAAGCAGATCCCATGGTAGCAAGCTGGCCCTCTGCCACTTTCTTCAATACCTGAAAAAAGATATCGTATTCCAGTAAATAGGAGAAACCAATTAAACACAATCATGTTTCAACGCAGTCAATTTTAACTCGAATGTATAATTTAAAAATTATATCATTATATACTATATTTAAAAGTAAAACGAAACTAATAATTCAGTTCATGACTACCTTATTATTACATAATATTTTTTTTATGCTACTAAAGTACCAAGTTGAGACAAACTTAACTATAATAATATGTAATATCAATGTATTTTTTTCTAATTCTTTCTATTTTCTGTATATAAAATGTTGTTTTATAACTATATATTAAAGGGTCTATGTGATCTTTTTGGAGCGGATAATATGATAAAAAAATACACTAATACAGTCATTTTACTAAACGCTAACTTTTAATTGCCAATAGTATGTCTTAGACTAACTTAAAGTAATTGACAATAATTGACACCGAATTGTAGAAATGACCTTTTTTCCAATTTTATCCAAATCAAACGTTCTTAAATGGTTAGTTCAGAGTAAGCAAGACATATCCCAACTCCCCTCAATGAGAGTGAGTGTTAATATTTTAACAAGGAGGTAGGGTGTAAGCTTAATGTCTCTTTGTTAGAGTGGGTAACAAAGTGTTCTGTTTTGTACGTGGATACAATAGATGTTTTGAGAGGTAGAAGAGGTAGTTCAAAAATATAATACCTAAATTATATGTATATCGTATATACTATCTACATATGAATAAATATACACAATATGACACGCGTATCATATGGCGTACCAGTCGTTATAGAAAAATAATCATTGTAAACTGTTAATATGACACCGTGAACATGAATCTTCCTGTTGTGTTCGTGAGATAAATATGCATATGTTTTTCAGTGTAACTTGGGTAATACACATTCACATTTTACACCCAATACTTTAACGGAGTATTATTTGAGAATAGCTATGGTTATTGGTGTGTATGTCGTGGGATTTCTGCCGAACGTTGGTAATTCAATTATTTAGGTAGATATTTCGAGTTAACAACGAATTACTATTTGTATGTATATAAAAATGTTGTCAACTGAATGCAGAACTATTCCCACTCACATCTGAAATGTTTTGCAGAAGAGTATTTTACAACAGCCTACTTCAGTTACATATTTATTATTTATATAAACAAGTTGTATGCACCATTTTTTTCAACAATAATCCTACTAAAATAATATGCCTACATTTATCCATAAAGATAATAACTAAATTCAGTAAGTTGTTTCAAAAAACTCTCTCCTCACAAAATTTAATTTTACCTAAGTTAGAATAGTTCTGCATTCAACTGGCGAGTATTCTAAAAAATAAAAACAATATCATCCGATATAATTATTATAGAACATGTACATAGGTATATCACAAAGATATTATAACACTGCCTGATTTTAGAGGATATGTCAAACTTCAAATTGCAATAACTCCATTACACGATTTAGAGACTTACCAATTTTTCAATTATACTATATTGAAACAAAATTATAAAATAATAAATTTGCTACACGATGCTAGTTTACTAGTAAGTAGTAAGCCTAACGCTCTCAGCTTTAACACTGTTAATATAAAGTGATTATATTATTTATGCTTTTTAATAATCTATTTATTTTATTCATCGAATAATTCACAAGATTTGAGAATGTAACATTCTATAATATATTAATTAATGTACGTAATTTGAAAACATCTCATTCGCGCGAATCCAACAATTAACGGTTCAAGTCCCGTCGGCTGTCGCATTTGTGTGTCGTGTGCCAACGGAGGTTTGTATTAACATATTTTTTGACGAGAAATTAATGTTAGCCACTCCGAACTCGCTTTGAAAAACAATATGTGTATTTGCCAGACATAGGATTCAAACCTGGAATCCACAACATTATAAACCAACAGGTTAGCAACAATATGTAAGTATGTATTTTTTTTAAATAGTTTGTAATTCATTTATCATAATTATGAGATTCAACTGATGCGCGACTTTGTAGCAAAGAAGAAGATCAGGTGCTACAAGAATTTTACTATACCTAGGTATTATGAGAGGCACAGTTTCTTTTGTGATTCATCTACCTGATATAATATTAATTATGAACGAAAGTCTCTACTAGCATCATTCTTATTTACTATTATCGCAGGTAGCCTAATCACGAAGGCAACTGCATCTATCATATTACGCAAACGAATTCGAGACACGTGCGGTTTCATTCAAGTAGTTAGGTACTAAGCTAGCGAGGTTATGAGTGGAAACCATGACAACTTCTGACCCTGGAACCATAAATTTTCATATATATAGTAGACTATCGTCATAATAATATACAGAACTGCGCTGCTAAAACTATGCATGTACACAAAAAATCCCTCAGCACCACTATTGCAGAATTCGAACGGTGGTTCTGTTCATAATAAATAATCTTGAAAAGGGTGAAATAATTATAAGTCAAAAATGCATTGTGCCTTCTCAAAATAAAAATAAAAACGACACGCCACTGTGCTGTGATTCATAATACGTCGTATATGAATAGACTCCGTCTTACTTAATAACTACAGTGATGGTTAACTTGATTGCACCTACTAACATAATACATGTTTATTTTAAATATTATAAACAAATAATAAATAAATAAAAAATCGGTGTGTCTACTTATGTAAGCGCATTAGAAGTCTTTGCCGTAACAAAACAAAAAAATCTCAAAACCTGTGTTTGTAAAATTTAGCAAACAGCTATTTCGACCACCTTTGCTTAAACAGATGACTGTACAACTATTTTCGTTAACAATAATAATTTATCACAAATCAAAAGTAAAACATGGCCTATTTAAAAGGTTTAACTGAAACGTGATATTGGCTTTTGTGATGAAACATAATAATTACTTACTGTAAAAATATGTATTTTTTTGTATGAAGTGTCTAAATATTGTAAATTTACAACATACCATTATTTGAATTATTTACCAACTCAACATTCACAAAATTTATTTATTTATAATTTTACTCATAAATATAATACTTACATAAATATAGCCTCAAATCTTGATACACAACCTTTATAATAAAAAATAAATATACACTCCGATATAAATAGAGTTTTATGAATATAAATTACAGTGTAGAATGTTAGTCTCCAGAAATTTGTTTATAAACATATTATATTTTTATGACACAATATTGGTTATGTTTACAACACGTGCTGTTTACTCGGTTGTATTGAACGACTATCCACATGCGCATGTACGCTTGAGATGGAAATAAAAAATGAATAATCATAATAAAAGTTGCAACATTCAGTCTTTATCCAACCGGCCCAAGCCACAGCTGAAAATTACAAACTTCTAGCATTTAGAACACCCGAAAGTCGCCGCGCAAAATAAATTATGTTGCATCGGCGGGAAAAACTTCCGTCCCATGCCAAATTAATGCGTTACATTTGTGCACGCAACTTCGTCACACGCCAAAATACACTGATCTGTTTTCCCAAACGCGCCTAAAGAAGTATAACTTCAAAAAGATCGATATTTTAAATCGTCTGACAAATTAATTACAATTTATATATATATTAAATAATTATTTACGTTGACTGTATTTGTGACCAAGCAAGTCACTGAAATCCTTCAGTATTATGAACTATACGTGCCAAATGTAAAAGTTTGCGTGCTTTTTGCAATTTAGAAAATCCCATATAGTACATAAACATGTTCTTTTTTATGTAACATGTAATTTATTTAAAATAAGCCTGCTTCGTATTGGTTTTTATTTTTATATATTTATTTTGATTTTTGGTTTTGTTTATTGATATTCGCCAAATAAAATTAACTGTGCTGCGACTAGAAAAAATCTGAATTGTATGTTATAATAGTGATGAATATAGGTACTCCAGAATATCGAAAAATATTTAAACTTTGTTGATAGTCAGTCTATATAAAACAATGTGAAGGCCAATATTCTGCTGGGCATTGAGATATCAACTTTACTGGCAATGGCTACCAGAAAATACCAATATGGCGAAAGGTGCGTGTTTAAGGTATGCAGACTGGTTACATGTAAATTGTACGTAAAATATTTCACCGTGGCACAGTCTGCTATGAGCTTTCTTATCAGGAAGAGATAACCGTATACTATACTATTTATTAGATTCAATATGCACAATAATTCAATTTTCATAGCTGATTTTGACAAAATTCATGAAAAATGAAAGCCTAACCTAACCTTACAAATAATCTAGTATATAGGCTATTTTCAAAATTTGTTTGCCGCTGGCTTCCTGTAAAGTGTAAACCAACAAGAACCGTGTTTTATTTAGACATGGATGTTATGTCAGTAGGCACTATACGCATTACCCCCACATCCTAAAGCAGACCCCCCTACCTATCACTAAAGTTAAAGACATTGTGACGATCTATAGGTGCGTATTCCAAATAGTGCTTGAGGTAAAATTTAGGGTTTTTTTGTATTTTTAATACACCCACTTGAATTATCGAAGTATACAGTATCGAATATCGACAAACAATAATCAAAAATTGCATCGCACAACCACATAATTTTAATTGTTATTATTATATATATTATATAGGCGAAATTTTTTATTTTTAAAGAAATTTTGTGATGTGTGTTTATCCCACTTGGCTGATCGATCCGCCAGGCCAGGCCCCCAGGCTAGAACCCTGTCAGCCCCCCCCCCCCATTGTGGGGGCCATGACTATATGACCCAAAGAGGTTGGACGGTCTTTAATATACGGCCTTATCTTTAATAATATATTTTCGATAGAACATTTCACGGTGAAGTGTGATGCGGCGAACTGCATACGTACAAGTAGTTTCCAGACACGATGCAGACTGTGGTAGGCAAATGCAAAAAGTCATAGGACGGACAAATTTATGAGACTAGATAGGGATTTCTATATCGGTATTTCAAAACCGGTACCTCAGTATTTTTTGATACCGAAATACCAGTTTTAAAAATCAGACAATACCAATATATTCGGTATTGAAAGTGGAAACAAAATCGTTTAACAGGACTGTACATTTTTTGTCGGGTTACGCGATGTCTGGTTTATTTACATTGCCATTCGACGCGTAAGTGTAAAAAGTGCAGTAAACTAATAAAAATTAGCTGGAATTATCAGTGGGGCACATACACATCTAAATCACTTCATACTATAAATTTATTGAATGATCATTCGAAGATGAATGAACCGATTATTCAACTAGGTACCAAGTATTTGTAAACATCAACGTGTCTACCATATTTTTCCTTTACTTATTTTTAAAGGTTTACATATTATAATATGTACGTATTTAGATATTTTTTTCTATCGAAAAATATTAATGTCATAAAGTGATTTTTATATCTATATTTATTGGTAGATATTTAGATTGTTTCCATATATATCACAAATACAAGTATTGGTATCTTTATTCGGTATTGAAATACCTAGTTACAGATATTTTACTTCACCATTACAATCATGAGAGCTCACGATAAGTTCGTTGATAAACCTGACATTTAACATCTTTAAATTTTTATATGGTCTTATATTATATTTTATCCTTTTGAAAATATATTCCTATCATTCCGCTATAGGTTCAAGTAAGCATAGATCGATTGATCGAAAATTATGTTTTAATAGAAAGATTTCATTAAGTAGCAAACCTATTAGGTGTGTGACGAATTGACTGTCATGAAAAAAATAGCATCAAGATATTTATTCTCTAAACACTAAGTCGTGTTTTAACGTTCTCAGCGATTATGATTCTCAAATTAGCTTAAATTTGATAGTCAACTATTTATTACTATTTTTTTTATAAACACTCCATCAATTTATTTACTATATCTCTCAACTCCTTGCAAATTCATGGATTATTGAGTAAAGATAATTATTTTAATCAAGAGTTACTAGCTACAAAATACAGTACTATTTACAGATGTCAAAAGTTAATTATATTTCAATGACAAATTAATGGAAAATAATTAAGTTTTCAATATTTATTTTGTAATAATCTTATGATAGTATTATTGATCATATAAATAAATACAAATTACGTGATTTATCAGATACCTAGCTATTTCTGTTATCACACCATTATCAGAATTATATAATCAAGCCTAGCAAAGATTTTTCTTAATACTGGTATTTGGCCGTATGTGAGGTGGGTGAGGAGAGTGAAGTGTGAAGAATGAAGACTGGTAGTTGCTGGTAAAGGTGGCGAGCTTATTTTATAGATTGACATGTACATTGTACATGGATGCATATAGATAATATTACACGATATAAGATAGCCCGAAGTAGAGTGACAATCGGTGAGAAAATACATTTTTAATATTATAATAAACATTAATAAATGTTGCTGAGGTGAACAAATGCTCGATTGTGTGAAAAATGTATGCAAGGAAAATGTACGTACTAAACAACTAAACAATATTTAAATAATTATACTAATTTGAGAATGAGTCGTATGTCATGGACTCTGCTTACACTGTTTAGTTCTCACGGAAGTATTTGTATTTCAAAATTAAATTTAAAGAATGTACTACTATTGGTATTTTACTAAGTAAATGTAATATATTATGAATAAAAAATTAATTGATAGATAATTTTAACAAATCATCGTATTTTTTTAAAGTGAATGTAAACTTTTAATAATTGTTTAGTACGAGTAGCTAGATAATCTATCTAGAAAATGGGGTACAACTTGTAATCACGCAACCAAGGCCTTCTCATTCTTAGAGTCAACCAAACCTACTTTAACCCTCTCCACTCCATATCCCTCACAATACATACATATTATTCAATGTGTATGAGTCAGAGTATTATGGACCTAATAGGTTGAGCAAGTGGTTGACATCCATTCGTAAAAACAAAAATCTGTCAATGCAAACCTCCACCCTGCGGAGGCCCATAGTATGATCCTATTAGGATCGGACATGGTCGGAAACTATCACGTGTAGAAAGGTTAAATACTTCTTCCATATTTTGCGCAATGATAAGTAGGGATGATTTACACCTTACAATGCAGAGAAGGATTGAGGGCAACATAAGCAAATATTACAACCTCTATACTACGTGGGTTATTACTTAAGCCGTTGGTGATCTGATACGACTGGTCCAAAATAGGGAGATGTATAACAAATTGGTTGCAATGGTCTGATAGAAGACTGCACCAAAAGAAGAAGATTGTATAATAAACAACAATTTCATCGTTTGATAGAGTAAAAATAAAAGTATTTAAATATTTTGTTTCATCAAGTGGTACTGATTGAATAGGTCCATATTTTACAATATATTTATACATTAAACACGTGTCTGGAAACGTGTACGTATGCAGTTTGCCATATCACACTTCACCGTGAAATTTTGCATCGGAAATTTATGGCCGTATATTAAAGACCGACCAACCTCTTTGGGTCGTATTATAGTAATAACATAAAATCCATATCTAATTGTCAGTTTACAGTTTACATGAAGCCAGCAGCAAACAAATTTTGAAAATAGTCGACATAAGTACTGGATTATATTTTGTTAGGTAAGGTTTTCATTCTGCCATTTTGCCAAAATCAGCTATGGAAATTGAATTAATGTTCATATTAAATTTAATAAAACTGGAGACCGTATAGTATATGATCATCTCTTTTCGATAAGAAAGCTCATGGCGAACTGTGTCACGGTGAAATGTTTTACGTACAATTTACATGTAACCAATTAAAAAACGTCTTCGCCTCTAGCTACAGAAGAGTCGAATATAATATTTACCTAACGAAAAAATATATTAAAATATAAATTACAGGACATTCTGTCTATTTAATTTTGTTATGTAACTATTTTATCATAAAGTACACCAGAAAAGAGTTATATTCAAAATACTGTTTAAAAGTAGGTATCTATTTTCTAATTTATTAGTGGCAGAGTGGCAAGTGGCGAAGTGAAACTTCAAAAAGAGCACGCCAAAATACTGTCAAATGAAAAGTAACTCCAACAAAACTTTCTTGGCCAAACTACTTAATAACTGGACAACTGGAAGATATTATTATGATACGTAATGTACAAAATCGATGTATATGTTGTACTTTACTCATTTTTGGTCAATTCAATCACGTGAATTTAGCGTTGCCAACATTTTTGAATAGGCATATAGGTAGCTTACAAAATTCATATATGGCTTTAAATGTAGCGTTTTTCAACACAATATGATAATAAAATAGGTATTATACCAGAGTTACTTTAAAATCAACATCATTTTTATCTTAAGTATATAAAATATAGAAATAAAATGAATGATACATACATACAAAATAACTAAATTATTTATTTGTATTCATTTCATGACTTATTTCATTATGTTCTTGTAAAAACAATGTTAATAACCAAGAGATATTTTTTGAAATCCTAATTTCAAGACAGTTTTTTAATTACGAGAAAATCTAGCATTTTTTTTGAATGGCAGTTGGCATCACACACTTTTATATATTTTAAGGAATGTTTACTGTGTCATTATCAACAATTTGAGAATAAAAATATTCCCAGTAGAAATCTATATCTTAGTTACTTAGTTTATCAGCGAAATACAACACTTTGTCTGATTTGTCATTGTGTTTGTTATTTTATGTGAATATAAATCATTTCAAAATGGCGTCAACTGAAATAAGAGTGCAGGCTGGAATTCAAATAATTAGTAAATATTTGTTGTATGAATGCAGAAATTTCATAGACAGAATGAGGAATAGGATAAAGATGCGTTGGTGGATAAAATCATGGGTAATGTGACGTAATTTATCATGGGTGTATTTATGTAACGGTTTGTTTTCAATTCAGAATGACAGTTTACGTAGGTACTTATGTAAATAATGTGATGACAATAGTCAGGGGCGCATTGCGCATGCGTGGCACTTTTGCAATCATCCTCGATGATCGAAAAGTAAAACATGTTTAACTTTATTCGATTTCGATTCCGGATGATCACTTTCGATGATTCGAGGATGACTGTGCGTTTACACGGGTCACTGCGAATGATTCCTCCGCGATGATCGTCAAAAATGAACCGTGTAAATGGTACTAAACGTAACATACCATTTTATTAAAAATATAGACTGAATAAATCGATGGGCGGTGGGAACAATCACATAAGTCAATATTGCATGTTTTCCAGGAGACAGTTTTTTCTATCTGGTGAAATTTTTTCAAAGAAACCTTATTTTTTACATAATTACCATCGTCTCATTTATTAGAAAGATATATTTATTTTTATTCTTTCGTACAAATATCAATCTTAGCCACTGGCAATTTTAATTGTATTAACAGTAATTTGGACTTCTGTAGTTTTCTTATATTATGAATCATTGAAACTAAATCCAGTTTGCATAAATCGCTTAAACTTAAAACCTGCAAGCAACGGTTACATGTAAATAAAATTGTACGTAAAATATTTCACCGTGCCACAGTTCACCGTGAGCTTTCTTATCGGAATGAGTTGACCGTATACTAAACGGTTTCCAATTTTATTAAATTCAATATGAACATTAATTCAATTTCCATTGCTGATTTTAGCAAAATTCATAAATTCAAGAATGAAAACCTCACATCACCTAACAAATAATCCAGTATATCGGCTATTTTCAAAATTTGTTTGCTGCTGGCTTCCTATAAAGTGTAAACCGACAACAACCGTGTTTTATTCGACATGAATTTTATATCAGTACTATACGACCCAAAGAGGTTGGACGGTCTTTATATATAGCCATATATATCCGATACAACATTTCACGGTAAAGTGTGATACGGTGAACTGCATACGTGCAAGTTTTTGGATACGGCAACATTGAGATAAAGTGAAAAAAGTCGAAATTTAAAATAAAAATACCAATGTTGCAGTTATTAAAGAATGTCTTGTAACTTCAAAGCAATGGTGGAATAACTAAAATAAACCCACTGTTATTAATGTTATAATTTTTTTAGCATTATCATTATAAGTATTATAAATCGCAGAAAGAATTCGAATAATCGTAATATTGTTAAAAATTTTATTTGTATGAAAACAACATTACAGTTCAGTAATTATAACGAAACTATTATTTATGACTTATTCTAACGTTGCTTTCAGGTAGATAGTGTAATGCCATTTATGTTCATAATATGGTATATAAATAACTATAAAAGTAGGTTTCTCGATTGAGAATTTATATGAATACTTGCAAAAAAAAAAACTTAAACTCCATCTATACAAAAACAGTTTCTTCAACATCTTTGGTAAAATTTGATTGACGCCTCAATATAGTTATCAGTAGATTATTTATACGTGAACCATAATTTATTGTAAACCGTAAGAAGGATCCATCGATACGAATATTTCTATATCTTATAAGTAACATATTAATTCTTTTGAACTTGGTTTCAAACTATATAAACGTATAATCAAAAAAAAGACATTATCTACGGACATTTTTACACACGGTTATACGTTTGAGTTGCGCGAGCCGCTCAACGCTCCGCCGAACGCGCGTACGCTGGACGAACGCTTATGCTATGAGTTGCTGATACTTTATTGATGGGTTTGAGGAAAAATTACTAAACTTATTTAAATCACAATATAACTGTGCTATACGAAGTGTTTTAGATTAATAATTTGCCCTAAGATATTTTTTTAACTAGCGTATTTAAAAAATAAATATGTAGATATGAGTTATCGCCATTTGATTCTACTTTTATGTTCGGAAATCCAATATTAAAAGAAAAACTCTTCGTTAGTCTTTGAAGTGCAGCAAGAACTTTTCGCGTATATTATATAGACTCTAGAATCCAGATCACAAAGTTTTGAGAAACAAACATTTTGTAGTTATGGAAAATTACCTAACATCTTCCTGACGTATTCACAAAATAGAAAATAAACCTACCATTATTAAATTTATCATTCTTAATAATCTATAAAATTGTAATGCAATAAATAAAATATTATGTTCAATATATAGAAGTTGAAATCAATTTGAATCTTAGCTGTGGGCAGAAAATTTAATAAGACCCTATTCCAACACTATCCAGGATTTTCTTGAAAGATACCAAGAACTCAAGAAGTAAGACAAATTATTAAGTCAAAACGTTATCGCACACTGAGATCTATAGAGTCATAGCTGCAAATAAACCCCAAAACGACTTATGAATGCAGTTTGATACAAAAAAAAAATCTATTTTAATGCTATATGGCATTAATAGCTACTTGGAAGCAGTAGCCTCCTAAACAATTGTATCCATGGTTGTTTTATATTTAAAATCATAATTTAGAGTTATATATTATGAGTGTTTCACAAGCATAGTGAACCAAGTCCATTCTGGTTATTTTTGAGTAAGCTACGTTCAAACATAATATTTGAGTATTCTTTATTCTGTGAGGGTATGATTTCCCTTATATCACAACTTAAACATACTCAAAGTAAAACTTCAGAATTGCAATCTCGGGTCTGGAAAATTCATATACTGTTTTTCATAGATTTTTTCGACCCAGAGTATGGGCAAAATAGGTTGAGCAATTAGTGGCGAACGTCAATTTCTCATAAACAACAAAAATCCGCCAATGCAACCCACACTCTGTGAAGGCCAGTGTGACATTCTTAAGATCGGACAAGGTTTTAAAAAAATATACAATAAAAATAAAATTAGAAGAATTCCAAAAAACTGTACCTATTTTCTAATAATTATTTTATAAAATTAACAATTTTTTTCCTAAGAATATCATATTATGGGCCTCCACAGAGTGGAAGTTTGTATAAGGTAATACCTACTTAACAGATTTTGTTTTTTTACGAAAAATGGATATTAGCCACTTGCTTAACCTATTCTGTCCATACTCTGACTCCAAACATAATATTGAAAAATAATATAATATTTTTCCAGACTCAGAATTCAAACCAGGGACAACGACAACGAAATAATTATTATAAAATAAAAAATACTATGGCCGCTTATAATTTGCACTAATTAATATATTGATACTAAATTGCACTTAACCGCCGCATTAGAAGTAATTTATTGGTATTATTTTGACTTGATTTAGATTTTTTTTTTATTAAATAGTTTTAAATCTGGGTTTCGAGTAATTATTAGAGTTTATTTTCAAAACGTGATTGATGGAGAATTTTAACATAGGTACATGTTATGAGTTGTGCTAATATCTAATTTAGAAAATTATTATACAAGTAATAAAAATGATTACCTACTTCATCACTGGCTTTTTATAAGCTATTCAAATTATGGTAAAATTTTTGGACTCAATTTGATTATGTTTAGAAAATAAAACAAGTTTATCGTATGTACCCTGTATTATTTTTCGTACGTAGGTATCTGAAGCCGCGCAAGAAATATTGGGTAGACAATATAATATTAATACAATATAAAATGTAAATTTTACCTTCATAAGCGTTGGACTACAAAGCCGTGGGTCCCAGGTTCGAATCCTGGGTCTGGCAAGTACAAAAATTGTTTTTCAATTTGTGTGTGTCAGGGTATGGACCTAATAGGTTGAGCAAGTGGCTGACATCCATTTCTCGTAAAAAACAAAATCTGTCAATACAAACCTCCACTCTGTGGAGGCCCATATGATCCTATCAGGATCGGACATGGTCGAAAAAAAAAAAAAAAAATAACAGTATATACTCTGAAATAAACTAATAATCTATAAATAATATAAAAATAAATAAATATTAATTTAGTTAAATAAATTATAGCATTTTTCTAATCTAAAGCAATATCTATTTTCGTAAATTATGATAAAGTATTTTGAGTATGTATAATTACAGTTTTCATTTTTATTGTATACTTACTAAATAATTAACTATGCGGATTTGTAGAATTTGAAGGATTCATAATAAATATATTGAAAAAAAAATACATACATATTATAATAAATGAATATTTTGAGTATGTAAAAACAATAAAATTGACTTAATTGGTATTCACTTTATCATTTGATTAGGTATTATATATTATCAAAACAATATAAAGAAAAACTACATACCCATGGTCAAGTAAGGTTTCAGGAATGCTACCCGAACTGTATTTCCGCCAAACACCACAATAAGCATTCGACAGACCTACATACATCTACCCGCAAACATATTGTACATTTGTTTGCGGGCAGATGTATGTAGGCCTGCACACTACACACTTCGCGAGAACTGGGAACCGACTAACGAGTGACGGGAAAAATATTTAAATGCTAGCTAAAAAATCATCAAATCATGAAAGTGTGAGCGAGACAGGTTTATTGGTAGCTTAAAGCTATGTTGTTGGCTAACCGTGCAGTGTTGTCATATTTTGATATGCTAATTTATATTAAAACTATGTAAAAACTATAGTATTACTGTAAAAAAAAATATAGTTCAGGAACATTTTTCGTATAACTAACTAATCCATAATAGGGTTAGTAAAACTGTAACAGTGTGACGTGTTATTGGAAAATGCATACATATTTTATTATGTTATCAATAAATACTCAAAGACGGAAGGCTTTTACTCAGATAACTCAAATAAAGATACATCGTATACATCGTATTGTTTTAAATAGCTAATATATAAGTTTTACGTGATTGTTATTAATTTGCTTGGTTTTCTAATAGAAATGAAATATAGATGCATATTTATGTGCCTATGTATTACTTATGTTAAATTACTTACAACATATTATTATATAAAAAGAATTTTTAAATAAGTACATCGTAAATAATATGTAGGTATATTATAATTATCACTAAAATATTGCAAATATTTATCTACATCGGTATTGATTCCTTAGGTTTTTTCAACAGTTTCCAGTTTCCAGCGAGTGTCTTTATTAACAATTTTGTTGAAAATATCCAATTTAAATACAATATAAATTATTACTGACTTTCTTTAAACTGTGACAGTATTATATCTATTTTTTAATAGAATAGTATATGATAAAATAGTTCCCTATCTATTGGATGATATATGTTATATATTTTCTCATATGTTATGTTTAACATAAATTGTATAATGTAATTTCAACAACTCATACAAATCCATTTATAAGTATAAATTTATTAGTACTACATACACAATGTTTGAAACAACTGACTTCCATAAACAATATTAAATTATTGAATAATAATTCTGACTAATAAAAAAAGTAATTGCTAGTGCCAAGAAACATAGAAATAGAAAAAGTTACAAGCGGATTAAAAACTTCTAACTACGCGTGCAACGTTCTAGGGACCCCAATATTTTAGGTAAATACATTTTATCGATGAATGTTATCCATAGTATCATATCATATCTATGTGTTATTCAGTAGGTAGGTAGTGTTTCTTTACTATGTCAGTCATGCCCAACATCGATCGCCATCGACTGGTCAATCGCACCTAGAGTTGGGTTTCGGGAATTCTCGAAAAATTTTCGAGATTTACCTTCCCGAATCTAGAAAATTTAAATATGTAACATTTCGGGAAATCCCAGATCTCGAGAATCTTTTCTCGGGATTTCTTTATTATCAAATATGAAAATTGGACAGAAAACACAAAACGTTCAAAGACTGATCGGGACATTTAACACAATTAAGCCAACGTCGACTCAAAATGAGCGCAATTTTTGCAACATCAGGGAATTTTGTGTCTCAAAAACGTACGCGATTGTCAGACACAACGATTGACAGTCTGTGTTTATTGAAATTCTATTTTAATAAATAATGTTTTGCATTATTTTTGTTTTCCTTCATCTATTTTGTTTGTCTTCTGAAATAAATAAAAAATATCATATTTTTTTCAAATTTGTCTGTTTTTACACTGATTTTAAGATTTTTACATGTTTTTTTTTAAATTTCCTGATATCTCTAGAATTCAAAATTACGTCATTTCGGGAAATCCCGAATCTCGAGATAGAGATTTTCTCGGGAAATACCCAACACTAATCGCACCGTTACCGCATACGAATTGAATTGTTAGCATTTAAAAAAACATGTAGGTAGGCATTCAGACGTACGAGTAATATAATACGAAATCATTTAGGTTTTGACGGGGACGCATTTACAGCATTCTTATTTTGATTTTCTGCACCAAGTCACGTAAAAGTTGTTTATTAACCATGAAAGGGCTCGCATACCCGCAATTTGTATCATTGTGTGGAAAGGGTGTGAATCCTCACGCTTTAAACTTAGGAGTCGCTTTTACAGCACATGAACTAGACCAGTATCTGCCAAACTGTGTGCCGCAAAAAGTCTCAGGGTGTGCCGCAAAGGAGGAAGCCTGAAAACTGGTCATTGTAAATAATACCTATTCTGACATTAGCAACAAAGCTCAGCAAATTGAATTTCTGCGAATTATCAGTAGTGGCAAAATCATAAATCTGGTAAACAAAAACGTCAAATTGAGAGAGATAACTTGTGCTAGCGTTTGCACTTATGGAGTTCCTTCCATGCAGGGTCGTCAAAAAGGCTTCGATGGCTCATGTATTTAAAAAAAATGATTTTACACTGCATGATTTAACGCGAAGTCAAATTCACTACTTGGTCAGCTCCTGAAGACGATGGGAACGTTAGTAAAGTGGTAAACTACATCAAATCAAATTCCCTACATTGCAGGCTTTTTGCATAACTATGTGAAAATAGGGGTTCTAATTTTAAGTGTTTGCTGCTTCATACTGAAATAAGTTGGCTCTCAAAAGGAAAAGTTCCATCAAGATTTATCTCTTTGTGAGCAGAAATAATTTCTTTCTTCGATGCTGAAAATAGGGTTATGATTTTCTTCATGAATACAATTAGTGGCTGACATTAGAACTCATTTCTGCATCGTTTTCCAAGTATTTTCCATCACTTGATTATCAAATGTACCAGTGGGTCAACAATCCATTCACAAAATTCGACGGTGCACATCTGACACCAACAGAGGAGAAAATTTTAATAGTGCACAAAGTCTTATTTTCTGAGTTAGAGTTGTCAGTATTTTGGATATCGCTTTGGAGTCAATATCCTCGATTGGTTACTATGTTACGCCGAATGTGCTAAATTGAATATTACATGAAATGGGCAAAATTTTGCCTAAATCATGAAAAATGCAAGCCCGTTGTCTTATTCATGAATTAGACAAAATATCTGGAGAGTGCGTGAAATCGGCAGTAATTTTTCTGCCTACTTCATGTCTTGGACAAATTAGATACTAGCGCTACGGTGGTATTTTTTGCAACTAAACTAAATGTGTGAAATGCTCGTGGATTGGTCAAAATATACGTATATTGTCTATGGTCGAAATAGGTGGTCGCGCTCCGGTGGTATTTTTTGCAACTAACCAAATTTGTGTCAAATGTCATTGATTATAATATAAAAATATACCAATCAATAACTAAAATGACGTTCATGTCCATTTACTATGCGCAAAAAAACTAGAACTATAATATGATAACGGATGAATTTTATTTAAAGGTATTTTCGCGATTTGATTCGTGCTTGGGTATCGTACATGCAATGGTCGATTGTATTGTTGACACTTGTTAGCTAACCTCAAAATGGACATTCAGTTGAATAATTCAGAATTTCAAAACCTAATCTAACCTAACCTAACCTAACCTAACCTAACCTAACCTAACCCAACCTAACCTAATAATATTATATTATGTCCAATTATAACTAATAAAATCATCCGTATTAAATTTACTTTTTCTGCTGTCATGTTGACAGTTTAAGAATTCCATGCCCTGGCGACTTCATGTACTCGGTAGAAAATTTACCTTATTCATGAATAAGGCAACAGGCTTGACTATTACATGAATTAGCCAAAATTTAGCCCATTTCATGTAATAGTCGATTTCGCACATTCGGTGTAACAACTACACCAATAATTAAATCTTTCTATGGTTCATTGTATATTTGCGAATTTTGTTTTTCAGCGCTCGTGGAAATGAATTAAAAAAAACTTAAGCGGTTTCAAATGGTAGATGAGGAATTACGTATTATTTGTTTATCTAATTTACAGCCGCGTGTTGACAGAATTATTTCTAAAAATCAATTGCATCCTTCTCACTAATAAAAGTGTTTGTACATTATAATTCATTATTCATATTCACAATTTCTATTTTAAGGCACTTTTTTATTTGGTGTGCCTCTGAACAAATCCCATTGACCAGTGTGCCGAGAAGTAAAAAAGTTTGGCAGACAGTGATTACTACATGAATCGACAGATGTCAGTGACACGGCGCAGAAACTAGTTTTTATTTGTAAGATTTTTGAAGATTTTAATACCAAAGAAGAACTACTGTTTCTTAAAAAAAAAAAAGAGCTACGTCACATGAAATATTAATTCTTTCTATCGTTTCATCAAAAAGCTCAATTTACCATTACGCAATCTTATTGCCATCAGTACTGAAGGACCAAAGGCCGTGACAGGTCTGGTTAATGGATTTATTCTCCTTTGCTGACAGCATGATGAGTTTCCTGACTTTATTGCATACTTCTTTATTGTTGACTAGCAGACTAGCAAGTTTTGGCAATCAAAAGACTAAACACAAAGAATGTCATAGACATATCTTATAAAAATGGAAATCCAATTCGTGGAAAATCATTTTATATGCGGCTATTCGTTCTCATTCTTCATAAAGGGCGACTGAACGTAATTTTATGTACTTAGATACATAATAATATATATTATATAATATGGCTAAGGAGTTTTTTAATATTCCGAAGACTGTTAATAGAAATCATATCCATTTAGAACTAGAATTGAGATGAATATGCATAGGTAAAAATAGAGATTTTTGGATTTATTATTTTTATTTTGAATTTTCTCGCCGATTTAAAAGATAATACTAGTGATATACCTAGATATACAGGGTAATAGTAGATGCATTAGAGAGGTGATGAACATAGTTTAAACCTACATACCATTTTCATTCAAATGATGCCTGACCTCACCTTTGATCACTTGCCAAATATGCAAACTATCTGAAAAAAGCTCAATACTTTCAGTATTTTGACGAAATTGTTTCAAAAAGAGATTCGGTGAGTTCCAAAAAAAAGTTAATCAATTGTAGATTACAAGTCATTTCCATTCAGATCCAACTCCGGATGTCGAAGAAAAAAAACGTGGAATAATGAAACTATGTACTGCTTAGAGAAAAGTTAATTTTAAATTTTAATCAAATATTCCAGCAACAAACAACGTGCTTAATTATTTTGTTTGCATATAAATAAGGTATGATTCATAATAATTTTGGCTCAGAAATGTTTATAGACAAATAAAAAAAGTAATTTAAAATTAAAATCCACAAGCAAAAATTTTATTTGAGTCCCAAAAATTTTATTTTGAATTATAGAACAGTAGTAAAATTAAGCATTTAATTAATATCTTTACTCGCAAATGAAAAATTGACTTCATACATGTTTAGAACAATTCTAAATAGTTTGGCTCTATAATATGCAATGATGACTAAATAAATAATTGTATATTATATAATATAGCCTACCTACGGACAGGTGTCGTTATTTTTGAAAACGATTTTCTGGAATTAAAATATTATACTGATGAATCTGTTTCTTCTTCTTCTTCCTCCTTGTCATGACCCAGCATTGGGGCATAGAGCAATCACAAGTTCGTGCCACTTCTATTGGTCCATCGCCAACTCTTGTGCCTCCCGCCAAGTCAGACCTGCAGCACGTAGGTCGCTTTTGTAGCACCGCTGCAAGGTGAGGAAGGGCCGGCTACGACGACGGAACCCTTGAGGCTGTACTGATGAATATGTAGGTGTATTTTTTATTTAAGAATTAAATTATGTATTCTCTTTGGAAATTGATTTCTATGAATTTAAAACTGTTGACATTTTAGATATTTTTTCTGACACTAATCAAGCGGTAATCTGCGTCAAGGCGTTGATTTTCATAACGAGAAGAATAAAATTATTGTTTCGCAGTTTGTCAATAAAATTGACAATTGAATATCGACGATTTAGTTATCTAACTGTATTCATTAGATACTAATCTCAAATATAACGACATTTTAAATTATTAGCAATTGCATGTACGTTGTAAAAATTAAATACGTGGAGTAATCCGTGACGTCGGTTAGAAATTAAACCATTCAATTCGATTCAATTCAATACGAGCTACCTTAATTTAATATACAAAAATCGATAGCCAACATTATAACGCATTTCGCGTATGAACTACCAGTTAAAAAATCCTAATTAAGTATGATGCCCGTAGCCCTGGGAGGCGATTTCTAGACGAAGCACTACCTCGCTGTTGCGTAAACCTACTACAGTTAAAGTACTAGGATTACACAAAAGGGTCAACCGGCATTGCCGACTGCAGATGGAAATGAGATACATATGCTTTGACGATAGAGGTGCTCGCGACCATCGCGATGGTCGGTTTGGCATAAACGTCAGATTTTTAATTTCAGAACGTAAAGGCTGGTTACCTATTACATATCTTTTCCATAACTATTACCGTTAAAAGTGTTATTTTGTGTTTAAATCCACATTTAAGTATTTATTGTGATTTTGTAATACAGAAACACACGTCATGTTTGTTTGCAAAATACAACGGAAATTCCATATTGTAATATTGGAGACGTAACTAGCTTATTTAAGGATTAATAATTAGCTACGTACTTCAACAATGAATCGTTTAATATGCTTTGTTCAGAAATTGGTCTCCAGTAAATTCCTTCAGGTGTGGTTTTTTTTTCAAAAGAGAATTTTTCTGGTAGGTTTATCGTTTGAATAATTGTGGAATATGGATAAGTACCTATATGTTTTGGTAATAATTTTCAATTTTTTACTCAACTATTAGATAGGTAGTGGTTTTTAGGTTAAACAATTTAGACAGTTACCATAATTGTTTATATTCGTTCAATATGATGTCCACTAGAGGTTGAAAAAATATTTGAAATGTTCAATTTGTACTAAATCACAACCACTCTTTGGGTGATTTGCACTTACTTTGAAAAATGCACTAAACGTCCAAGTCCGGTGATCACTTATCAAGTGACAAGTCACAAGAAATCTCCTTTCATACAGATTGACTCATATTTCACCAAAAGCTGCGAAGGAGGAAATATCGTTGCCAACCCTTTGAGACACCAAGCCTGTTTAAAAATTACTATCGTGAATCTGTTTTTCTCCGCAATATTGTATTTACAAAATAGAGAGAAATAACAATAATTATGATGCAAATATTGATTAATACATATGTTCTTAATTAATTAATTGAGATGCCATTATTTTTTTTAAATAATTCAAATGATTTTCTTTTTTTTTATAAAACTTAAGTATTTATCTTATATTCTTATAAGTATTTACAATTCAAATAATTTTATTAAATTCTACAGGATACACATCTAGGAGTTGATAGCCATTTTAGTTTTCCTGATAATATTAAGACTATTAAATTTAAATGACTATCTTCCGAAAACCTTGTAGCAACATATAATATACGTACTGCAATTATTCATAAAAATAACCATAAATGTATATTGAGAGCCTATAACAGATGTGGACAAATGCGGCTCTTCATTGGGTGAAGTGCGGCTCCCAATATCTTTTAATAAACATATAGGTTTTTTTTCCCCATTATACTTGTATTTTCGCGAGTTTTCCTTTCTTAGTGTTGTAAGTGACAAGATGCGGGTATATGAATGCAACTGTCAAAGACGCACGTATTAGTGTATGCGTGTGTGATGTGCCAAATTTTAGAGAATTAGTTAAGAATGATAAATCATCTTCGGTACAAGTCGGTTATCCTGAATACAGCGGCAAACACATTTTTTTTGTTAGGATAACCTAATCTTACCTAACTAAACCTAATCTAAACTAACCCAAACTAAAAAATAATCCAGTATATCGGCTATTTTCAAAATGTGTTTGCCGTATCCAGGGTAAATGTATAGAACCTAATCTTTTTATTACCTATATTATATTTGTATTAAAGAAATTTTGAAATATTTAAATATTTTGTTTTTTTTTTATTATTTATTTTTTTCTTATAATATACATATGTACTTTTTATTCTTTATATAGCAATTAAGATTAGTGTAGAAATGGAATTAAATTTGAATTTGTGTATTTAATACGACATGAGAACACGACTATGGTGCGTATATATATAAATGTATATAAATGTTACAATAATCTCGCATAAAACCAAAATTATGGCTGAACAAGTGAATTGGTTTTCTTTAGGTATAAGTTATATTCTAAGACCTACCACCGTCTATGATTATTACATTACTATAAAAACTAAAAAACGTGGGTGCTTTAAAATCTCCACATAAGTATTTTTATGTTATTATTGCCCATAGTTTTCTGGTGATCTGTTCATTTAACGACTAGTATTTGTACAACAGTATATAATAATATATAATAATTCACAATGTGCCTATTTAGTATTAATATATTAATCAAAATAATATAGCGTATTACTGAAAGTGTTTAACGTGTTCATAAAGCGGTCACCATAATGCTGTCATCTATCCACTTCTATGTTCGCCCAGTGGGGATTTTTTATCCGATTTCCCGCAGCGCCGCACCCCACACCACCCCCAAACCTTCTCTAGAACTCTCAGACCCACTCGAGTCACTTATGCGAGAAACATCACATGTCCATCAACTGGTGTCAGTGCTTTGAAACGTTCATTAGTTATTGAAAAGGGTCATTTTTATACAATCGAATTTATTTTTCAACACTCTTTAAAAAACATTAATTTATAAAAATCAATCATTTTTTTCTAGACTAATAGGTACCATTAAGATATGTACACAATATTTAAGAATGTAAGTAATATTATATTATTTTCATTGAATCTACATATAAAAATTAGGAAGCACCTTATAAACATACCAATTTAAAAAAAATATGCTGTCAGACAAGTCATATTTTTTTAATAGGTTTAATATTTAATTTATATTTATTTAATTAATAGCAGCTCAAGTAGGAGCAGGTACACGTTTATAATTAATTAATAATTCGAAGGCTGTTGTGTCTGCTCACGAACTCGGGTGTTTGTAACGCGGTCGTACCAATGTACCCCTAAGATTCTGTATTATAGTGTTATTCTGTTCTGCGGAGACATCGATTCTCAAAGCTCAAAAGCCGAGAATCTTGAAGCTTAGTAAGATGCCATGTCTCACAGCCATACAGGAGCACAGGTAGCACGCACGCATTAAACAAACGACATTTGGTCCTCACAGAATACAGCCTTGACCTCCATGCAACTCCAAGTTGGTTGAACGCAGAACCCGCCACACCCATGCGGATTCCAAGCTCACTAGAAATACCACCATCATCGGCAACCGTGGCACCCAAGTATTTAAATCTGGACACCAGCTCGACGGGCAGACCAGAAACCCGCAGAGGAGTGTCAGCGTCGATGCAAGCAGCACTGCACATGGATTTGGTCTTAGCGGCATTCAGATGAAGACCCACATGCATCGAGTTTGCGGCTAGCCTGTTCACGGTCACCTCCAACCTTTCGATCGTCGAGTCAAACACGACTACGTCGTCTGCATACTCCAAGTCGCACAGTCTTTCTTCGCATAGATCGCTTATGTCATCATGATGTAGGCGTATCCCACTGTCGGGGCAAACCGTCTTACGCATTATGAAATCCATCATGATGATAAAAAGAAAGGGCGCAAATACACACCCTTGCTTGACTCCTGACGTGATTTCAAAAAGGTCAGAGGATGTTCCGGCTGCTCTCACGCGACACTCTGTATTGGTGTAGAGAGCACTTATCACGGCGACCAGTTTCCGTGGGACACCATAGCCTAGCAGAATTTGCCACAGAGATTCACGATTAGGACTGTCAAATGCCTTTTCATAGTCCACGAAGCAGCAGGCAACAGGTATATTCATCTCTTGGTACTGTTGCAGGAGGCATCGGAGAGTTGAAATATGCTCTGAGCAGGACTTCCCCGGGACAAATCCACTCTGCTGCGCACGCAAAACATCCAGCATGGGACTTCTAATCCTGTACAGGAGAATCTGCGCCAACACCTTCCCAGGAACGCTGAGGAGAGTGATTCCTCTGTAATTATTACAGTCTTGTGGGTTACCCTTTTTGTGCAGAGTAACAATGGTACCATCCCTCCAGGCTTTGGGGCACTGCTCCCTTTCCCACACCTCGCGCAGAAGGTCATACAAGGACGGCAATACAGCGCTCAGTCCGCAGAGCAGAAATTCTGCATGGATGCCATCATCTCCAGAAGCTTTCCTGCGCTTCGGTCTTTTGACAGTCTCTTTAACTTCAGCAGTTATTGGAGGATCTTTGCAGAATCCCGATGCAGTAGTGATTCCGAGGGCGTTTCAGTGACTGTCACTCCATTTGCAGGTTCAGTGACTGTCACTCTGTCAGAGTTGCGTAATGCAGTGACCACTGGACGTTTCCTACCGCAAATTGCTCTGGTGATGCGAAAGAGAGCACTTGGATTATTCTTGCAGGCAGCAGATTCCGCATCCCGAATGAGGTCATCCAGGCGTCGGCGCTTATCGCGGCGGGCAGAACGCTTTACCACGCGGTCCATTGTCTGGTATTCCGCGCTGCGCTGTAGGTCGTATGTACCATTGTCTCGCAATTCTTTCAGGAGCTTCCTCTTCTCAATCATCTCCCATGTATGAGGTGACATCCAGTCCGGCCTGTGCGTATGCCGCTCTCCTAAGGCAGTAGTTGCAAAGCTCATTATAGCATCCCGGAATAATATCCATTTTCTTTCTTAGGGATCCGAGTCGATGGACGCCGTGAGAGTTCGAGCATCATATAAGCGCTTTTGCAGCTCCAGCTCATAGGTTGCACGTACACGGGTACTTTTCAGTTTTTCCACATCGAGTCTGACCGTCCTTTTGGGTTTTGGGACTCGTTTGAGGTCTATACGGGATTTCCCGACCAAGAGTTCGTGGTCACTGTGGATGTCTGCACCTCTATATGTCCGCACGTCTAGCAGTGCATGCCGGTATTTCGCTTTGACCAAAATGTGGTCGATCTGGTATACATATTGTTTTTCAATTTATGTGTGAGTCAGGGTATGGACCTAATGGGTTGAGCAAGTGGCTGACATCCATTTCTCGTAAAAAAACAAAATCTGTTAATACAGACCTCTACTCTGTGGAGGCCCATATGATCCTATTAAGATCGGAGATATGAGTGAATTGTATGTGGAAATTTTGGTTGGAGTCGTCTTATTTCACCTCTATGTATAAATAGGTACCGACATGAATAATTTGGCAAATTCTATTCATTTTCCATGTTTCTGAGTTATATCCCCTATTGTTTCGGTCTCAGAATATTTTTTGGTGAAATAACAGTAAATGAATGAAAACGAACTATATAAGTAGGTATATTATTATAGTAGGTACTTAATACACATAATTTAATAATCAAGATCGGTTTTATCCGCTATGATTTGTGAAGGTTTTGCTAGAGTAACAGGCATTTGACACACTTCACAGTAATGACAGAGTTAGAAGACAATTTACAACAATTTAAAATAGTTTTTATTATAATACCTACGTTTCCAACAATGTAGATTAAACCTCTAAAATCTACAGCTGGTTTCATTATATTAACCGGGGATTTATCTGTACTGGGCGTAAACAAATTTCACTACAAAAATATTTTTTAATAAATAAAAATGATTTATTTTCTACATATCATAATTAACGTAAGTAGGTATATGGTTACGGTTACAACAATATTTTTTATAATTTTTAGAATAGTTAGTACCTACTTAGTTTATTGCGAGTTAAATTTTAATTATGTAGGCGGAATGAATATTACTAACAATATTGTTACAAAGTAATTTATGTTATTTTAACGAGTTATGTTGTCTCAAAGGATTTTTGTCAGTTATTTGCATTTGATTGCATATCTCAGTATATCGTCATTATATTAATAGTATGTTTATCTTATAGAATTATATTCCATTTTCATTGAAACCTGACAAAAAATAGGTAATTTTATATTGCCGTAACAAGTTGTTAAGTTAAGGTTTTTACAAAACTGAGATTTCAATGAAAGGAAATAATGCGTTTTTTTTCCTATATTTTCATAGGTTTGTCCAGAAGCAAATTTACGACTACGATGGCTGAGTAGCTCATGCGTCGACTTATAATATCATGGATTCCAGGTTCAAATCTAGGGTTTGGGAAATACATATATTGTTTTTCAATTTGTGTTTGTAGTTGGAGTGTGTACATAATAGGTTGAGCAAGTGGCTAACATCAATGTCTTGTTTAAACATTTTTTTTTAATATGTTAAGATGATTTTCTTAGAATCGGACATAGTCAAAATACAAAAAGGAGATTTCGTCACATGTAAGCAAAATAAATCGATATTTTAATTAGTAGACATAGCTTGAGAAAATCATTTTTAACTCTAATTAAAATTACTTATTCAAAACATTGAAAATAACACAATATCAAAAACTTTATTACACTTACATAAATGATGTGAAAAAAAAATATGCCCAATATATATTTACTAATTAACTTATAAGCAAAAGTATTTTGAAAACTTTGATTTATTTTAAAACCGATTAGGTATCTCAGCTGTAACTAAACTGACTTAAGCACTTTTACCCCGAAACAACAGAATTAATGCAAAACCATCTTTAAAAGCTTTGGAATATATTACATTCATATTAAAACCTAATACGAGTAGGTACCTACCTAAAACGATTTATTAAAGTAAATAATTAAATTTTGCTTAAGAAATTCGACGGATTTTTTTCACTATATTAATTGATGTTAATTTTTGTGTAATGAGTATGTTTTTGGAGACATTACTACCGCACTAAACCCGCATAATATTAAGTTTATATTAAGTAAATGAATTGCCATTTTTAAAAAGTCAATAAATAGGTATATACTTTATTATTATATTATTAAATTTCAAATTTTTTTTGAATAAATCGTAAAGCTCGAAACTTGTAAAAGAATATGTTGTCAAAAAAATGCCAGTTTAAAAAGATTAAAAGTTGAGGTCGTATCCTTTGGCTACTGAAAACTTTTCAGAGCAACATTATGCTTACCACATTTTTATAACTCATAAATATGAAAAATATATATACAGGAAAGTAGGTAATAAGCTTTGTTAATAGCCTGAATATGTAAATCTCCAAATTATCTCATGAACTGTGTGCCACAACGTCGCCCAGAGTTTTAAAGACGACATTTTGATAACAAACATAACTTTTTTTATTAGCGCCAAGGTGTCACCGAGATCCTACACCCAATAAAACATGCTTTACGGCATTTTTAATGCAAAACTATGAGAATTTAAACTGAAGAAAATGGGTAAAACTTTATGAAGTCATAAAATTTGACATCGCTGAAATCAGGGCTCGTCGAATATGGCTGCGGTTATACTTGACGGGTTTCAAGAATCTGTGAGTCTTGCATATTAAGAAATCTAGTTGTTGGTCGAAAAAAAATTATGTTTTTATGTCATAAAATAAATTATCGCTAGTTTTTACAGATTTAAGATAGTTAAAAATATAACGCGGCATAGAGTTGATTCGGATTCCTGAACTATATCTGTAAAAGTGATATTCCACTGTGTCTAAGAGACTTCAAATTAAAATAAAAATTTTATTTATTTTTACTTAAGTATAGTAAATATCACAAATAATTATTTTAAGACGTTCACAACATGACATTTAGAAACAAAGAAATATTATTAAAACAGCATTATATAAAAAAAAAATAGATCAGTATTAAGTTATTAAACCAGAGCGTTGGAGCGGAGCAGTGGAGCAATAAGATTTTACAGGAGCACCGAAAATTTGTAGTGCTCGACTGCTATGGATGTTTTTTTTATTAGTATTAAATTTTCGCCCTAAGACTAATTCTAACTGAGAAGAGGCATATAATGATAGACGATTTGCTGTCGTTAATTTTATTAAATAGGATTAATAATGAAAATGACGAATAATAATTTAAAACTAATTATTTTTTTAACATATACATATAAAATCTAATAAAACTTTTTATCCAGAGCGGAGCAGACACTGGAGTGAAGCTGGAGCAAGTATTATGTACCGGAGATGAGTTGGAGCGGAGCAACTCGAAAAAGGGTTCACTCCAACCCTCTGTATTAAACAGTAGAAAAGTTTACATGCAAAAATTATTAATTAGATACCTACAAGGAAGTACACCGAATGAGCTAGACATTCCCTATTTTAAGAATTTATAAAACAATGCCCACCTACACCCATCCTCACGTAAGTGGAATATATCAACATCAGAAACGATTCGGTTGAACAGAGTTATTGCTCTCCCAATATACATTACCAATGGCAAGTTACTTCTGCACCTTGGAAGAACAAACAACGATTCTGCCGATGTCTATGATAGTTATCAGGGACACAGGTTAATTCTACTAATAATGGCATAATTCTCATTCACGGTACACTGGTGAATGGGACTAGTTCCGCGGCACATCAAATTAATAAAAATGCCTTAAAAAGAAAGTGTACCTTATTAATATGAATAAAAGAAACCATACCTAGTGTAGGACTGTAGGTCGTAGGACCTAGTAGGAAACAATTTTTTTTTAATATTTTATAAAAATATAATTATATACATACCTAAGTGGTAATAATTTGATTAGTGAGAAGGATGCAATTGATTTTTAGAAATAATTATGTCAAAACGCGGCTCGAAATTAGATAAACAAACACGTGACTCCTCATCTACCTACCATCACTGTCACCGCTTTAATTTTTACCACGTTTTTCTTAGCTCTTAATCTTGTTTGTCCGGTGGTTTTTTTATCCAGTACAAATCTTGCAATCGATTTTTAACTAACTTCCCGACTAGATAGACATTTAAAACTTATAGAATATATCAGAACACAATGCCAATGCATTCTTTTAATACTTTTAGCCATCTTTAAGTAGAATAGAATTCATTTTCAGTTAATTCTGTTTTGTATGAAAAGTTATTTCGGAAGAAATCCGTAATCCAATCTACTATTATCGGTTGCTAAGCGGGTGGTCCTAGCAACTTAATTACTAATATATATATGCGTTACTATGTGAAATCAAAATGACATTTCAGTATTCTATATTTGTTAGTCTGTTGCAAAATAGCAAAAAAAATATTTGTTGACAATTGCCTTATTGTCCTAAATTATTAATACATAGAATTGTCAAGTTTATATTATCGTTCAACAGAAAATTTAAAAACGTGGTACTTATATATAAAGTTCTTTTTATCTTGTAATTATTTTATTTCATTTCCACGAGCGCTGAAAAACCAAATTTGCGAAGATGCGATGATCCAAGCGGCAAAGGAGATTTAGATTGTTAGTTGAATTTATTTAAAATTGAATAAAATTTAAATTATTTAAAATGAACAGTTTTGAGGCTTCTTCCTTCGCGGCACGCCCTTTAGACTTCTTGCGGTACACTAGTGTGCCGCGAGACATATTTTGACAGATACTGGTCTAGTGTTTAAACTACAGTATGTTAGCATACCTAAGAGGAAGCCCATTTGATAAAGCTACGGATAGTATCCATACAACCTCAAGTAAAGGAGTCTCAAAAATTTCTTTTGAACTCGCTCCACCATAATGTCGTATTTCAACTGATGCGGGGCCTAAACAATCGACCCACTCTCAAACCAGCTTCTAACTAAGAATTTCTAGAGAATTTTTAATACCGTTACATCCGAAAATTTATAGATATATACCTACTAGTGGTTATAACGAATGTATGTAAAACAGGAACACATAATGTCAGATAAAAGAGGCATGGAAAGGTTCAGGCAAAACAAGAAAAATCACAATTAACAAGAATCCAAACAAGAGTATATAAGTACGTGATTTAGGTATAAATGCTGCCAACTCCGATTGGAACACGTGCGCTAACTATTCTAATTACACAGCAAACATATTATATTTACTTTCGAAGAGATGTGATTATACTATTTTAAATAAACACTTAACATAACAAAACTATTTTGTATAATATGCAGTTGTTTCTGAATTTTGTCAAAATATAAATACCTCGTTTCTTCGGTTTCAATAAAATCTCCAGGCTATTGAGTCTGTCTTTTTTATTTATTTATTTAGGTCACTGAACAGAATCAATCACAGAGAATAAGTGTTATTATAATAAAAAAGAAAAAATAATATGTGATGGTCCCAACAACAGGCGGACACGAAAATCATAATATATCAAATTAAATTAGATCAAAATATTAGGTACAGGTATAAGGAATAAGTACAATATTATAATAAGACAGGCAACATAAGAAAAGAAAAGTACAATACAATAAGTAGTCGTACAGATACAGTTAGTCGTAGATTTTGGAGCAACTTAATTTGAAAGAAGCAAGAGAACAAAACAGATCAACTCGATCGCTGTATTGATTTAAGGTTCTACAATCTACAAAGTCGAGGCACTAGAAAAATTATTATTGTAACCTATATTGGTTTTATATGTATCAATGTATAGTGAGAAAATGTGAGAACGTATATTAACACTTGTTACATTAAATTTAATGTAAGTTGTTGTGGGGCATCTGAATGGTTATTATTTAATTCGAAGATAAAAATAAGGTCGGAAATATCGTGTTACCTAAAAATTGGATTTTGAAATGTTCTATTTGCGAGGAATAATTGGGTAAAGTTGGTATTAAGTTGATTGCTGAAAGATAGATTATTTAAAAAATGTTTTGCACTCGTTCCAATCTGTTGACAGTGTAGTTAGGATTATAGACGTAAAATTCAAACTAATCGTACTAAAATATGGTGTACTATCGAAATGACAGCAAAATACTTGATCGCCTTTATAAGCCCAACAAGATTGCTTTTGTACTGCATCTCACAGGCTCAGAAGCTCATTTTGAATACGATTTCCGAGGTAGCGGTACAAAATATAATTCTAAAGGAGGTTTGTCTACTCACATAAAAGTTTATTCATGTAAATCGAATTAAGCATATAAAAGCTTTTATCCAAGAACCTAATACCTTTAATAACTATATTGGCTTTTGATTGATTTTCGTTGCATAACAATGCTAACACAATTACAGAAAATTGTGGTAATATTTATAAATATCTATTTATGCATATCTTAATATATAAAAAATAATATTTGTTTGTGTGTTTGTTTGTTTGTTTGTTTGTTCGTATTGAATGCACTGCCATACCGTTCATCCGATTGCAATAAAACTTTGGCAACTTATTGCTTGCACTTTCGCGAAGAGTATAGGCTATACTAATATATAAAAATGAATGTATGTCTGTCTGTATGTATGTCTGTCTGTGTGTCTGTCCCGTATGCGTTCCTATACCATTCATCCGATTGCGATGAAATTTTGGTAAGTGGTTGTAAGCACACCCATGAAGGTTTCTGAATTAGAAAAATCATCATCTTCTTCTTCTTCTTCATTCTATTTTTTTTTATTCATATGGTTCCTATACCATTCATCCGATTACGATGAAATTTTGGTAAGTGGTTGTATGCACACCCATGAAGGTTTCTGAATTAGAAAAATCATCATCTTCTTCTTCTTCTACATTCTATCTTCTTTTATTTGTATTGTTCCTATACCATTCATTCAATTGCGATGAAATTTTCATCAGTTGTTGTGGTAACATCCGTAAAGGTTTCTGAATTAGTAAAACCATCTTCTTCTTTTTCTTCATTCTATCTTCTTTTATTCGTATGGTCCCTATATCATTCATCCGATTGCGATGAAACTTTCGTCAGTGGTTGTGCCAACACCCGCAAAGGTTTCTGAATTTGTACAACCATCTTCTTCTTCTTCTTCATTATATCTTCTTTTATTCGTATGGTTCCTATATCATTCATCCGATTGCTATGAAACCTTCATAAGTTATTGTGGTAACACCCGTAAAGGTTTCTGAATTAGTACAACCATCTTCTTCTTCTTCTTCATTATATCTTCTTTTATTCGTATGGTCCCTATATCATTCATCCGATTGCGATGAAACTTTCATCAGTGGTTGTGCCAACACCCGCAAAGGTTTCTGAATTTGTACAACCATCTTCTTCTTCTTCTTTATTATATCTTCTTTTATTCGTATTGTTCCTATACCATTCATTCAATTGCGATGAAATTTTCATCAGTTGTTGTGGTAACACCCGTAAAGGTTTCTGAATTAGTAAAACCATCTTCTTCTTTTTCTTCATTCTATCTTCTTTTATTCGTATGGTCCCTATATCATTCATCCGATTGCGATGAAACTTTCGTCAGTGGTTGTGCCAACACCCGCAAAGGTTTCTGAATTTGTACAACCATCTTCTTCTTCTTCTTCATTATATCTTCTTTTATTCGTATGGTCCCTATATCATTCATCCGATTGCGATGAAACTTTCGTCAGTGGTTGTGCCAACACCCGCAAAGGTTTCTGAATTTGTACAACCATCTTCTTCTTCTTCTTCATTATATCTTCTTTTATTCGTATGGTCCCTATATCATTCATCCGATTGCGATGAAACTTTCATCAGTGGTTGTGCCAACACCCGCAAAGGTTTCTGAATTTGTACAACCATCTTCTTCTTCTTCTTCATTATATCTTCTTTTATTCGTATGGTCCCTATATCATTCATCCGATTGCGATGAAACTTTCATCAGTGGTTGTGCCAACACCCGCGAAGGTTTCTGAATTTGTACAACCATCTTCTTCTTCTTCTTCATTATATCTTCTTTTATTCGTATGGTTCCTATATCATCCATCCGATTGCGATGAAACCTTCATCAGTTGTTGTGGTAACACCCGTAAAGGTTTCTGAATTAGTACGACCATCTTCTTCTTCTTCATTATATCTTCTTTTATTCGTATGGTCCCTATATCATTCATCCGATTGCGATGAAACTTTCGTCAGTGGTTGTGCCAACACTCGCAAAGGTTTATGAATTTGTACAAACATCTTCTTCATCTTCTTCATTATATCTTCTTTTATTCGTATGGTTCCTATACCATTCACCCGATTGCAATGAAACCTTCGTCAGTTGTTGTGGTAACACCCGCAAAGGTTTCTGAATTAGTACGACCATCTTCTTCTTCTATTAATTGTATGAGTTCCTATTCCATTCATCCGATTGCAATAAAACTTTCTTCAGTAATTGTGCCAACACCCGCGAAGGTTTCTAAATTAGTACAATCGTCTTCTTCTTCTTCTATTCGTATGTGTTCCTATACCATTCATCCGATTGCAATGAAATTTTGATCAAGTGTTGTGCTCACGCCCGCAAAGGTTTCTAAATTGAGACAACCATTTCTTCTTCTTTTTCATCTATTCTATCTTCTTCTATTCATATGCGTTCTTATACCATTCATCTGATTGCGATGAAATTTTTGTAAGTTGTGCGCACACCTGCGAAGGTTTCTAAATTAGTATTATATAAAATACAAAGTTTGTTCCATCCAATTTTGGTTTGTTACTGCATATTAATAACATTAATAACGTTTGCATATTTTGGATTCGATTTTAATTTAGTGTTCTTTTGTTTGACCTTTACTCCTATTAGAATTATTTTCACATTGATATATTGTATTACACAGATATTTTAATATTAAAAAAATAATTAGCTCTTATTATTTTTTAAATATCTAAGATAAATATAGCCACGAAGCGACCCTGTGCGAAGCCGGGTACTTCAGCTAGTGGTATATAAATTTAATAAGTATGTACATGTATCAGAGGCTAAGTGGAGTTGAGTACAAATAAATAATATTATCAGGGATGCAGTTTCCGGGTGCTGTCTAATGGTCAAATCATTTAAATTACAATTTTCAATTCAATTTATTTATTTTAGATATTGTGGATAATACAAATTATAAGTTTAAGACGTTTACAACATTACAGGAAACATTATTAAGTATAAAGAAGACATAAAAATAAAATTATTAAAAGGGATAAAAATAAAAATATAAAAAGAGAACATAATAATTATAAACATACAAACGCAGTGAAAATACAATTAATACATCTATAGTAGTTCAAAGAAGTACACCGAGTTTGCTAAGGAGACCATATTTTTAGAATTTATAAAATAGCGTCCACCTAAACTCACCCTCACGCAAGTGGAATATATCAACACCCGAAGCAATTTGGTTGAACATAGTTATCGTCCTCCCAATTGGCATTACCAGTGGCAGGTTGGTTCTGCACCTTGGGAGAATAAACAACTGATTCTCCCTTTTTCTAAGATCACACACACACAGGTCAACACTGCCCAGAGTCAGAGTTCTCATTAATTTAGGTATACCTCGTCATAAAATTTCATATTTCAAATTTCATAAAATCGCATTGAAGAAATATAATGGTGCTAATAAACAATATATACATACAATATATACTCAATTCGAAAATAAGTCATAATATTACTCATACAAAACCGCGCTCGTGGTGCCTTCCAAATACCAAGATCGGAGACAGATTAACGATCACTTCCTAAACTGGTACTATGACTTTTCGTGTATAACAATCTCTCAGGTAGACGAATCACAATATAAACTGCATCTTTCATCGAGACACGCGGTGCCCTTGATATACAAATTTACGTAGATGTGTCGCTAGATTTTAAAATGAGCCAAGTCCATAATAGATGAATAGGAGAAAAACAGCTTTTTGTTTTCTGAAATACACAGTCACAAGGGTGAAAGTTTATATTATTTCGAATGTAGAATATTTAAAATTATTAAATTTCACATTTTGATAATGCAGAAATGTTAGAAAGCAGTTGTTCTTCAGCAATTCACAAAAAAGTCAAAAATACCTAAAGGTGGACATGGCTGATTTTGAAATGTAGCGACACAGATGCTGAGTGGGAGCCAGGGAACTCAGAAATAATGAGAACTGAAATAGGTACCTAACGGGTATGTACAAGCAGGCAACCGATCTCGAGTGTGAAAGAATACGGGATAAACTTAAACACGTGTCAAAAATACGTCAAATATTGACAACTGCTCTCGGTTTATGCACTGATGCTCATTTATTATTGGCGTATTGAAGGTTGCAATACACGCAATAGTACGTCTATAATGCGTGGTTCATTTTTGTAGGATACTCACATATTCAAAAATCTGCATCAAATTTTACTGTATTCGAATATAGCCTATCAGAATTCTATTTAATAATCTGTTCTATAGTGGGAGCCATGAGCACTTTCAGGAATGGCACCATGACTTTTCACGCAGATGGATAAATCATAAAAAATGTGTCCCTAATATTATGTATACTCAACTGGTATACCTAGGTATTATACGAGGGTGGGTCAATAATTCCTTAGAAAAAAGCATTAAAACAGTTTTTATTTTTGTATTTTTTTTTTATTTCTCAACATAATCTCCTTGGAGCTCAATACACTTGGTTAGACGTTTCTCAATTTTTTTTAAACCGTCAGAAAAATAGGTTTTCGGAAGGTCCTCAAAATAAGCATTTGTCCGATCGATGACTTCTTCATTTGAAAAAAAACGTTGTCCACTTAGCCATTTTTTTAAGTTTGGGAAAAGGAAAAAGTCACTGGGGGTTAAATCTGGCGAATACGGTGGGTGGTCGACCAATTCGAACTTCAATTCTTCAATTTTAGCCATTGATCGTAAACATGTGTGAACACGGGCATTGTCCTGATGAAAGAGGATTTTTTTCCTGTTTAAATGAGGCCGTTTTTCTTCAATTTCGTTTTTTAGCTGGTCCAATAAAGATGCATAATAATCCCCTGTTATTGTTTTTCTTTTTTCCAAATAGTCAACGAAAATAATTCCACGTGCATCCCAAAATACATTAGCCATAACCTTACCAGCTGATTTTACGGTTTTCGCCTTCTTTGGACATGGTTCGCCTTTCGCAATCCACTGCTTTGACTGTTCTTTCGTCTCGGGAGTATAGTGGTGTATCCATGTTTCATCTACAGTCACAAAGCGACGAAAAAATTCATCCGGATTGCGTTGCATGAGCGACAACAGGGCTTTAGAGGCCACCACCCTATTGCGTTTATTGTCGACTGTGAGCAAACGCGGCACCCATCTTGCAGAAACTTTTTTCATGCCCAATTTGTCATGTAAAATAGAAATGACGCTACCTTTTGAGATCCCTGTAACCTCAATTATCTCACTCAACTTTAATCTTCGGTCACTTAACACCATATCGTGGATTTTATTGATCATTTCTGGTGTAGTCACCTCTACAGGACGTCTTGAGCGTGGTTCATCCTTTGTTGATGTACGACCACGTTTAAATTCATTTAACCAGTTATAAATAGTTGCAAGTGAAGGAGCAGATATGCCGTGAACTAAATCCAACTCATTTTTTATTTCCTTTGCTGTTAACCCTTTTATATTAAAATGTTTAATAACAGCTCTAAACTCAATTTTCTCCATTTTTGTAAACAAGCAATTTTTTTTTAAATGTACGAAAATAAAAAACAACAACCCGACCAATCTGATTGAAACTTCGCAGCATACTGAATCGGTAGTGCCGCTGCATGAAAACAAACCGCTTACAGTACTAGTCGCGCCACCTGTCGGCTTTTCTAAGGACTTATTGACCCACCATCTGAGTGGGCTATAATGATGTGCAGAATATCATCTAGCACAGAGACCCGTAATATTATTATTCTAGAAATTCCAGATAAAACTGTCAACCAAAGCCTCGTAGGTTTCAAGTAAGTGTATTCATACAAATTCCGATATATTATCATCAAATTCATCATACATCAAGATATTTATTTTATTTGTTTCAATTATTGTCAATTATTGTCAACTAAACGACAATACTCCATGTTAACAATATTATGTTGTCGATTAACAAATAAAGAGAATTTTGTATGTTCCATATTATCTACTTACCTATCTCACTTGCCTTTTCATTATATAACTCAGATTCAAAACTTGGTTAGAAAATCTAATTAAATTTTGAAATTTTCGATATTACACATTGGAGACATTGCAATAAGTAATTGTTATTGGAATTCATTTTACCGTGTTTAATTTATACGTATGCAGTTCGCTGTATCACACTTCACCGTGAAATGTTGTATCGGTAATAAATATGGTCGTCTATTAAGGAGGGACATGCTCAGCGTACGTCAAAATGGAGCTTTTATGCTATTTTGAAAGCATGATCATGGACATTCCTTAAACGTTGTAGATAATTTATTTACATAATTTTGAAGCCTTATTATCCTTTATATTTATTTTAAACTGCATAAAGTCTTTTCATTACATAAAATAGTATTCTTTTAAATCTCTCGCTCTAATGTTTTTGAATATAATCATATTTCAGTACGTCCATGTGAAGTGGTGTTAAGATTTTTTATGTTTATTAATTTTTAAAAGCATTTATAAAACCATTAATAAAATTTATGTCGACATTATTATAGTGAAATATCTCTGTGATTTGACAAGAATTAGGCATTTTATTATTCAAAAAATGGGCAAGACTTACACATTTAAAGAAACTAATTATAAGTTATGTCTTTGACCATTCAAATGTGATGAGGCTTCAAAATTATGTAAATAAATTATCTACAACGTTTAAGGAATGTCCAGGATCATGCTTTCAAAGTAACATAAAAGCTCCATTTTGACGTACGCTGAGCATGTGGGCCGTTAAGACCGACTAACCTCTTTGGGTCGTATGCTACTGAGATAAAATTCATGTTTAAACAAACTACGGTTCTTGTAGGTTTACAAGAAGCCGGCGTCAAACAAATTTTGAAAATAGCCGATACACTAATTATTAATTATTGTTAGTTTATGTTAGGTTTTCATTCTTGAATTAATGAATTTTTGCCAAAATCAGCTATGAAAATTAAATAATTAATGTTCATATTGAATGTAATAAAATTGAAGACTGTATGGCGTATAGTATACGGTCATCTCTTTCCGATAAGAAAGCTCACGGCGAACTGTGCCACGGTGAAATGTAATACGTAGGTACAATTTACACGTAACCGTATTTTACTTATTGCGTGCCGGATTTCGTAGTTCGTAAGTAATTATGAAGAATTTCTTTTAACAAAACTTCAGGATACGAGAGATATCACTGATAAATTAAATTAGTACTTAGGCAAATAAAAATAATACTCATTATTACTTAGTGAAACAATAATAATGACATCAGCAGTAGGTAATTATTATTGTACATAATAAAATTTAACTTACATCTAACGTTTGGTTTTTTTTCATGAAAATATTAAAAAACACATAAGTTGGAATTCATTTGTATTGAATTTGTATGTAGGCTGATAAAATATCGTAAAATAACATTTATCATAATAATAATATTATATCGCAACAATGTCAATTTCTAAATTATGCTTCCACTGCAAATGAGTAAACTTTCCGTTGGGCATGTAAGAAAAATCAATTGTCCTTGTTTTTTAATAAATTCCGATTGTTTCGCAGTCAAAAATAGAGCAACGTAAAATTAGTGGTAATGGGGCAGCACAATACTTCCATGTTTTGTATATTAATATTTCAAGTATCGAGATTATCGGAGACGCCGTAATATACACGGGTATAATGAAGAAAAAAAACATACCAAATTTGCAGACCTCCTTGTTGCAACGCCTCTCGAGGGCAACACTGTGTTTGATATTTCCTGATGCTTAGTTCTTTAAAAGCACAGTGCTTGAAAACTTTCTACTAATCTTTAATATTATGGTATCAATGTGACAAAATTTATTTATACTAATTATTTATGTACTTAATAAGAGACGGATAAAATAAAAGTGTTAATTATTTATTGTAGGTATGTAGTATTCGAATACAGTATTAATAAAAATATGCAAAATAATATAAAATAACTCTCTTTTTTTCGTACCATGTCCGATCTAAGATCATAATACCTATATGGGCCTACACAAAGTGGAGGTTTGTATTAACAGATTTTGTTTTTACGAAAAATGGACGCTTAAGCCGCGCGGCCATCGTAGGTGTAAAAAATCACTCTTCTTACCCTGTCACATCTCACAAGTATTAGGGCATAAAAAAAGCGCAAGTTCGCACCACTGCCCTCGGTCTATCACCAATACTCGCGCCTCCCTCTATGCCAGACCTGCAGCGCACCGTTCGCTTTTGTAGCACCATTGCAGCGTGAGGGCTTGATGCTGTGCCACAAGGGTACGAAATATCGCACTCTATGGCGGCATCCGGAATACATGTGTAAGCCACGTGAAGTATCTTTTCGTGATTACCTCAATCACCTAGGGTTGCATCGTCCGCTCACGAGCTTGAGTGCTTGTAACGCGGTCGTACCAGTATAACCCTAATATTCAGCAGAGACATCGATTATTCTTCTTCTTTGGCCATATCCGCCCCTTAGCTGGAGCATATGGACACCACGCGGCGCCTCTAAGAATCCCTGTCGCTTGCCAGTCTTCTTGCTTCATTCCAGGTCAAACCAGCATCCCGTAGCTCCGCCGTATACACTCTGTAGATTGTATTTAGCGGCCTTCCAGGTCGCCGGAATCCGGTCGGCTTGAAGAAAAGGCAAGCCAGGTTAAAGTTCTCTTCTGGCATCCGCAGCACGTGGCCGAGCCAGGTCCAACGTCGCCTCTTCACTTTCAGCGTGATGAGAGGCTGCTTGGTACGTTCTCTTATCTCCTTGTTGCTCTTAAAGTCATACCACCCCACGGCACACCCAGTATTCGTCGCAAACATCTGTTTTCGAATCTCAGTATACGGTTGCTCTGAGCCTTCGTAAGTTGCCATGATTCGCTACCGTAAAGCAGCACTGTCAGAATGCAAGCGTCGAATAGGCGGCATTTGGTTTTGACTGAGTACAATCGTGAGTCCCAGACATTTCGCATCAAGTAGAATGTTGCTCCAGCCATTCCCATTCGGATAGCGAGCTCTTTCTGCAAAATTCCATCTCCCGTGATGTGTACCACAGGTACTTGAAGCTGTCGATGCTCTCAATGTTTTGTCCATCGCTAATCAGAGGGAAATCTGGATCAGGACAGGTGCTATTGCACAACACGTTTGTTTTCTTCGCGTTGATTTTCAAACCAACGCGACAGGAGTTGTTATGCAACCTGTCGATTGTCTCTTGAATGCCCTCGATTGAGTTGTCGAATAGGACAGCATCATCGGCGTATTCCAGGTTGCATAGCTTCACCGTGGGGGTAACAGGTATGCCTTGGTCGGGTGGTATTGACTTCCGTAGTATGAAGTCAAAGAGAATGATAAAGAGAAACGGTGCAAGGATATAACCCTGTCTGACTCCGGTCGTGACCCCGAACCATTCCGTGACAGTGTCTCCAATTCTGACATAGCATTCTCGGCATATCCATGCGGTTTCCAAGTTCACTGGAAATATCACCATTTTCGGCAACTGTTTCGTATGAGCTTTTGTTCCTTACTTCTTCTTCTTCTTATTGTGCCATCCCCTAGCGGAGGTCGGCCACCATCAAGGCGGCCTATATTTGTCGTCTGCTATCTGGAACAGTTCAGTGGAGCTGCACTCGTACCAATCACAGAGGTTATTAAGCCACGAAATGCGGCGCCGTCCTCTGCTACGCTTACCAATTTACTTACTACAATTTTTAATATTGCCTCTACGTGCTCATGTCTCCCATTGGAAGATAAATACTTTTAACTTAATTTCAAGAAAATTCATTCAAAGTACATTTGGGTGCATGGTGACCTCAGTGTTGGGTTACTGCTCCTGAGATCCAGTCATATAATAATGATGCTTTCTTCAATTTTTTCAATTTCGGCAACTGTGACACCAAGTATTTGAACCAGCTCGACGGGCAGACCGGAAACCCGCAGAGGAGTGTCGGCATCAGTACATGCAGCACGGCATTTATACCTAACTAGATTTTCTAAAAGAAATAAAAAAATAATATAAAGCTCGTTACATATCACTAGGCTTAGGATTTTTAGGTGCTAAAAAATGAATAATAGGTACCAAAAATATGTAGATATAATTGGAAAATATGTTATTAAAATTACATAATTATGAAGTGCTAAAAAACGAAAATAGATGCTAAAAATTTAAGTAAGAATTACAATAAATCAAATATATTTCAACAGTTTAATTTATTATTTATTCACAAACAGAAAACGCTTTATTGCAATAAATAATAAAATAATGCTTCAAATTTTCGAAAGTGAATCTTGACGATTTGATCCTATCAAATTTTTATACATAGAAAAACTTTTTTTCACTTCTACATAATTATGTTATTTTTGTGTATGTAAATGAAACTATTTCTGAAGTAAAAAAATTGAAACATCTGAGGCATCTGATAGATTTTCCAAAAGAGCTTTAATATTCTGCATCGTTTGAAGTCCAGTATTTTTATTTAAAACAGTATTTAATGCTGTTCTTATTTTTATTCCAATTGGTCCAGTGCATCTATTCTATACAAAAGACTGCTTTTGGCCGCAACAACAGCTATCTAGGTTAGAAAAATATCAAAGTAGTAGCACTTATTTTAACAATTACAATAAGTTAGTTATTCTAATTACAATAAGTGGCATGTTTTAACAGCACCTCTCTAGGCTATGCTAAATTTCTGAGCGAAAAAGTCAGTTTTGACTCTTTAAAGGAATAAGTGCTAATACCTAGATACTTTCATACCCTAGAGAGCTACCGCAGCGGGCCAACAGCAGCCTTTTGTACAGCATAGATGCCCAGGAACATTTCTTATTTTAGCAGCAGTATTGTTGAAATTATTAATTTTGCTCCACTAGTAAATTTGTAGATGATTCTAACATTTCAATTGTGTTTACCAAATGACCATAATTTGAAGTGATGAATGCCAATAATTCATTTTTTATGGAACGGTTTCCCATCATGACAACGTTTTTATTAGCTCGTATTCTTGTTTGTCCGGTGGTTGGTTGTCCAGTACAAATCTTGGAATCGATTTTTAACTAACTTTCCGACTAGCTAGACATTTGAAACTTTTAGAATATATCAGAACACGATGCCAATGCATTCTTTTAATACTTTTAGCCATCTTTAAGGAGAATTTAATTCATTTTCAGTTAATTGTGTTTTGTATAGAAAGTTATTTCAGAAAAATCCGTAAAAAGTAAAAGACAATTATTGGTTGCCAAAGGGGTGATTCTAGCAACTAAATTATTAATATATACGTGCGTTACTATGTAAATCAAAATGAAACGTCAAAATGACATTTCAGTATTCTATATTTTGTTTGTTTGTTTTTTATTTACTTCATAATATCAAGTACAAGTTTGAGCATAAAGAAAATTTAAAAACGTTGTACCTATATAAAAAATCTTTTTATCTTGTAATTATTTTTGTATTTATGTGAAAATATGAGCTTAAACAAAGAATAATATGTAAAAATATTTAATTATCATTAACAAAGATAGATATTTTTGATATTTTGTTTTGCTCAAAAAAAATATTCAAATACCTAAGAATCCTAAGCCTACTTATCACTTATCATAAAATATGCCAGATGCAATTTTTACAAATAATGTTCGAATTGGCAAAAAAGCGCTTAGTTTAGAATCACTGCACATACATACTATTTTAAAATACAATACACACTGCTCAGCTTTTACAGTAAAGTTATAACAATATTGAATAATTAGGTTTAATAATACTTTCGTCTCGCCAGTTGTATTTTGTACGTGTGATTTATTAGTTTTGTGTAGTATTTTGCAAACTTACGTGCCTTACTGCACGTGCGGTATACCTAAAAGTATGTTTAGGATTGAAATACCTTATACATTTCCAATAATTTAATAGGCGCAAAGTAATATGCGAAATCAATATCGATGGCAGAGTAAAATTCCGGAAAGCAAAGACTAAAACAAATTTTATTAAAAGGCTATAACTGTTATTTCTGAATATAAATCAAAACTAAACGTTCACGAAATAACTGACATCAGTTTATCTATGTAATATTTCCGTTCTTGTTAAAAAATGGATGCCAACAATAGGAAAATACATACTTACTTAATGTTAACTCTATACTATGGTATATTTGATGATATTTCAGTACACATTAATCGTTCAAAATAGAGTAACTGTGTTTGTTGAATCATATTATGCACTAGGTATGTCATTATCATCGGCTTAAATCTATACGGCCACGATGGTTGAGCGACTTAAGCGTCAGTTTATAATATCCTGGCCAATACACGTCCTATTGTTTTTCAATTTGTGTTAAGAATCAAAGTATGGACCTAATATATTGACCATGTAGTGGCTAACATTTATTTCTCGTAAAAAAAAAACTGTTAATACCACCTCCACTCTGTGGAGGCCCATATTATGATCATCTCAGAAACGAATATGATGAACTAAGTAATTAGATCTATACAACGGTCGATGAAGGCCTCTCCAAGTTGTTTTAATTCATTTCAGTCGGATGCATCGCGTTACTACCGACTTGCTTCTACAAAAATTAGCTATATTGTTGATTTTGCGTCTTCTAGGTTTACCTTTTAGTTATTATTTACCTTTTGGGTATCTACCATTGAGTGACTAATTTTTCAACGCGAATGTCTCTTCTTTAGGTTATATCTTTAGTCCTGTTATATTTAAGGTTTTTGTGAAACTAAATTACATTACATAATATTATGTACTCATGTTTGATCTAATAATTACGTTTCTTGACCTTATAGATAATTCGCAGCACGCTGTACTTTGTTGAGGTCTCTGGCTCTCACTTATACTGAGGGTCTATGTTTAACACACTTACGTAAGTGACATACCTACGAGTACAATTATTACGTACACAATCGAGGGTTGCTGTATTCGCTCACGAACTCGAGTATTTGTAAAATGGTCGTACCTATGTACTACTGTGATTCAGCGGAAACATCGATTCCCAAAGTTAAAAAGCCGATACTTTGATAGTTTAGTGCTAATCATCATTATAATAAGCCCAGGGCGGGTCTTTTCGAGGAGAATTGCCACCATCTCCCCTTATTCTGGGTTATTATACTCCAGGTGTCTAGGCCAGCCGCTCTAGTCTATCCGTTGACATCATCCAAACACCGGACCTCAAAATCGACCTCCGACCGTTTTATATAGATATAGATAGGATTCCCCTTGGTGGTTGTGTAGTGGCCGCATAATTAAATTTTATGAAATAACTATGGGGGAATCTTGGATTTCTGTCCAAGACGAATATTGGGCTCTCTACATGAGGGCACTGAAAATCTTGTTACAGTTTTCAACATCATAATTTTGTGTAAACTCGGTTTCTCAATTACATAACTAATATAAAAACTAAAAAACGAAGAAGACAAATAATTAAGGGTACGTATATAAAATATTCGACCTAATATTGCTGAATTCTGCATAATCCGACAAACTGTATCACATTGATTGATTTGTAGATCAAATAAATTCCATTTTGTTAAGGGTAAATAAATATATGTATAAGTAAGTACATCTTTTATTTAATCGTTTTTTTTTCTTTGACTTTTATGTAATCTGTTTAATTTGTAATAAAAGTTATGTTCTCATATTTTTCATTGTTTTCTGACCATTTGATTTCGTGCACCGCAATTTTTTCTTATGATCAAAAGTGCACTGTGACTTCGAAAAGGTTAAGAACCACTGGCTTAAACAGATGACTGTACAACTATTTGCGTTAAAAATAATAATTTATTACAAATTAAAAGTAAAAAATAACCTATTTACCAGAAACGCGATATTGGCTTTTGCGATGAACCATAATAATTATTATTGTCTTCAATTATTATAAACCGCTAATAAATAAATTGTCATATGATATGCGACAAATATTATCCTTAACTGTAAATATATATTGTATTTTTGTGTATGAAGTGTCTAAATATAGTAAATTTACAACATACCATTGTTTCAATTATTTACCAACTCAACATTCACAAAATTTATTTATTTATTGATATATAATTTTACTCATAAATAATACTTAAATTAATATAGCCTCAAATCTTAATGAATAACCATAATAAAATCATAATAAAAGTTGCAACATTATTTAAAACACCCGAACGTCACCGCGCAAAATAAATTATGTTGCATCGCCAGGCAAAACTTCCGTCCCACGTCCCACGCCAAATTAATGCACTCTGATCTGTTTTCCCAAACGCGCCTAAAGTAGTATAACTTCAAAAAAATAGTATATAAAAAATAAAAGTACAGAAAAAGAGTTGAGCTCATTTGAGCGGAGCGTGCTACATGGTATCTTCGGAGACATTAGGTACTGATACCACAGTTGGCGTGGAGAGGAAAATACTGTTATTATTACAATCTATACGCTTTTTATGGGGGCTCGCAAATTTTACAGTCCACCAAATTGAGCCGCTTTAGATGGCTGGGCTATGTACACAAGATGGACGAGTCACGCATGATAAAATAGTGGGATAGTATCGAGTTGGATTTAAAAACCTTGGGCATCCTAAGCTGGAAAGAAGCGGCTCTGGGCACACTTGGATGGAGGCAGATCCACACATGATTATAGTGCCAGAAAGAAGAATAAGAATAAGTAAAATTATATTTCTTTCTAGTGGCGTGGGGTGGGGGTTAAGATCTCACATAAATTGTGCACACTTTTTCAGTCATACTTATTTATTTTCGTTGAATTAAGAATAGGTGCATATTATTACAACAAATGGTGCTAGTAAGTATTTTAATTTGATTAAGCGCTGCCTAAACCAAACCACAGTTGATAAAAAAACATTCTTCTATTTACAATATAATATCTAAAATTATGTATAATTTGATGACATATATTTAGATATTTTATAGATAAGCAAAAATATGGCATGGTTTATTTGATTTATAAAAACTAACAAACACCATATATACGTCATAATAGTCTTAGTTCAATGAAAAAAAAAATTGGCTAAGAAAGTTTAGTGTGCACTATTTATGTCAAATTTTAACAGCCTACTTCCACCTTTCGTCATTAGGTAGGTACTAATAATTATGTGCTATAAATCATTCACCTACTTAATTTATTAGATATTTTTAAATTATTGATTGCCCTTAAATATATACCAATAGTTTGTGATAGATTTCGGTATGATTTTAAGTTTATTCAGCATCGTATATAATACGGGGCTGCCTCCATAGCGCAGGCAACAATAGCGTGCCTTTAAGCGATAAGGCATGAAAGTTGACAATATTAGATGAATGGCAGAGGGTGAGGGGAGAAAGGGGGATTCTAACACTTGTGCGAAGTAAATTATAAACGTGGCAAAGTAAGAAGTCTTCACCTACTGAAATTTTCTTTAGAAAAAGTAGTAGTTCTTTATAATAATTATAATTAAATTCGTTTTTTTTCAATAACTGAATATAAACTATCGTTTGAAGTTATACTTCTTTAGGCACATCTGCGAAAACAGATCAGAGTGTATTTTTGGCGTGTGACAAAGTTGCGCGCGCAGATGTAACGCATTTGGCGTGTGACGGAAGTTGCAGCACAATTTATTATTACGCTGTTAATTTATATTCATACAACTTTATTTATATTGTAGTGTATATTTATTTTTCATTGTAAAGATTGTGTATCAAGATTTGAGGCTATATTTATGTACGTATTATTTATGAGTAAAATTATATATAAATAAATAAACAAATTTTGTGAATGTTGAGTTGGTAAATAATTCAAGCAATAGTATATTGTAAATTTACAATATTTAAACACTTGTCTTCATACACAAAAATACATATTTTTACAGTTTATGATAATATTTGTCGCATATCCCATATCAATTTATTTATTAGCGGTTTATAATAATTGAAGACAATAATAATTAATATGTTTCATCACAAAAGCCAATATCACGTTTAAGTTAAATGCATTTCAGTTAAGGCTAAGTTTTACTTTTGATTTGTAGATTTGTAATCAATTATTGTTATTATTATTGTTACCTAACGACAATAGTTGTACAGTTATCTGTTTAAGCAAAGATAGTCGATATAGTGGTTTGCTGAATTTTTCAAACACAGATTTTGAGATTTTTTTCTTCCAAGTAGGTACATTCTGCAATAATATTATTTATTCGCATACATAATATTATTATTGTAATACTATTTAAATACTTAAGATACTTTATGCAGTCATTAAATGTTTAAAATAAATATAAAGGATAATAAGGCTTCAAAATTATATGTTTATAAATAACGCGAAATTATGCGTTGACTCATTAGCTCTGGGGCGTTCATCAATATAATACAAAGGCCCCTTTATTCTAATACAAAAGCATCCTATATTATATCGAGCTCAACACCGGTGACCCGTCTGAAACGGGCCTTACTTTATAGGTACAATATTTTATATCTCACGAACATAATATAATTAGTTTCTATTTGATTAACTGATTAGGTGTCACTATGTTCCTATACTGCCCTCCAAAAATAAATAGCCTTTTCTATATACCTATTAGTTATTTTATATAAATACGACGCAGTAACTCATATGCATGTTGTTATTTTACTGTTTATTCGATCTGACTGACTACCTACTAGTTCTAGCTAAAATCTGTAACTTAATTATTTATCTTTACATTGTTGAGGTCAGCAACAGCAGCAGAAACAAACATGGTAATTTATCTTTTCACCATGTAAGGTGATTACGAGAAAAATCGTTTAAAGTTTTTAGCATACACTATATATACATACATAACTTACCGTTTACTTCAGTGACATCCCGTGGGGGTAGGCAGATTGAGCGTCGCTTGGGGACGGCAGTTACTCAAAGGGCGGCAAATCGAGGAGAATCATTAGGTATTTACCTACAGAAATCTACCTAAACTTAGTAATAACGGAAATATCTTTCCATTAAAAAAATCAGCTCACTGATTGGAAACAAAATATATGTAGATATTAATTAGATAAGTACTATACAATATTCAATAGGACATTATTTTGTTGTCGGGTTTGCGATGTCTAGTTTACTTCCATTGTCCTTGGACGTCACACTCTTCACCGTCACTCGCAAGTTATGGAAGTTGTCAGGTGTATTTTTAAATGTACCTATCTGAAACCGTATACTCGCATACGTATACTATTGAAGCAGAGATGGTATTTAAGTTAGATTTAGTAGTAAGTATAAGTAGATACCTATATCTTGTTAGTACTGTATCCATACAATACAATTCTTAGATATTAGAGTCATGAATGGATGATAAAAATTACTGTATAAAAAAAATGTGGCGGCATTTTGTCTAGGAACGTCACTGGCTTACTTATATAATTTCATAACGAGCTTCGTTCACATAAATTAGGCATGCCCAACTTCAAGTCGGCTGTGATCTATCCAGTATAAAAACTGGCAGTTTTCTATCACATTATCCCATTGTCATTTTATTCTACAATCTTGGTACCTACTTGAACAATAGTGTACCAATTATGTTTTACGTACCTTTTAATTAATTTTTAATTACCACATTTAAATAACATGACGTGCTTATTGCATCTAATGGCCGCTTAACGGGGACACGGCAGCCGTGTCGTCCGCGTCGAACATTCACTGCTGACCAGATGATTACTAATTAATTACCACGTTTAAATATCATGCGAATTATATCTAATGGCCATCTAACAGTTACGCGCTTAGAGCATCTTTAGCTTAAGACTATACTTCAGCTGGGGCACGGTCTAAAACGATCGTGACTACGCGACGCGAAGATTGTGCAAATGACGCGTGCAGAACAAAACATAATTTGTCATAAAGAGTCAACATGCGTCCATTTAATGTTATGTTTATTGTTCTATTTCTAATAATAATAATATATTCATGACATGTTTTCTTTTTCAAGTAAATAGGTAACGTTTTTTAGTCATCTTTACACGATTTAAGAATGAATTCCCCCGTCGCCATCACCAAACAAATTGTCGTGTTCACAGCTCGACTTTCGCTCTCCGACTGCCAGCCAGTCCAAAATTTCGTCGCACCTATAGTTATAAATTATTTGCCGTTTCACTGAAGTACCGTCTTAACGTATGGTAAAAATAATCAAAAATCACAAAATTTTCCATAATTTTGCAAGTTACTTATAAATCAATACCTATGCATGTATTTTCAAATACATGTATAACTCCGTCGTTGGTGTGACGATCGGATATGAATTTCATTCAAAATAATATGTTGGATATTGGGCAAATACAGTAAACCCTAAAGGTATTCATCTGTCACGTCGGAACGTTTTTTATTCTTTGTTATTTTTAGATAAGAACATACAGATTCACACCACTAAGCTAAATGTAAACATGAGTGTACACCTTTACTCCATATTTTCAAATTGTAAAGCTTTTATCTAGACTCAAACTTCCAAAATGCATTTTCTCCTACATGAGCCTCAAGGAAAATGACATTTTTCAGAGTTAATATTTTATTTTCACTTATAGTGACTGCAGTTTTTTTAATGACCGACTTGGATTTGATGGAAATTTTATTTTCTCTGTAATTTATTCACCTTTTGAAAATCACTGAATCTGTTCATGTGGGTCTATGTGCGATCAACAAAAATCCTTCGAGCGATAGAAGCGTCATGCCGGGTCCACACTGGCAACATGTCGCGCGACAACCTCGTTAAATTTGACGATAAGTATGATAATTATCGTAAAATTTAACGAGGTTGTTGCGCAACATGTTGCCAGTGTGGACCCGGAATTAGACATACCTAGCATAGACGGATATTGCTAACAACTATTAAAAAAAAAATTACAAAGACTTACATCCTTACATGATAATATACACATTTTTTGTATGTATGTTAAACATTATTGTAAAATTATAGAAAAAAAGCTGATGAGAAAATTGACTTTTCCATTTTCCAAAATTGTGAGTTAGTGCTATTTAGTTTAAAGTGGCAGTACTTATACGTTCGAACTGTAAAGAATACTTATATAATTATAATAATACTATTTGCACTGTGAAAGTAAATAATTATACATAGATACAAAAAACTTTCTCTTAATCATAGTTGGCAAATATGGTTACATTATGGCTAACATGACCATTTATTTTTTTTCCTCAAAACGGAACATCTACTAATTTTTAAGTATGTATTCAAGAAAACGCATATATTTTCTTCTTATTTTTATTTATGAATGAAAAGAACACGAATGAACACGTGAATACGCGAAGTATATTTGGTTTTGATTTCATATATGAATGAAATTCTTGGTGGGACTTCTTAAAGTTTGATCTGGTAATTAACATTGCTTTAAGAACACTGTTACTTGCAACTGTATTTTTACTATCATTTTTTTGATTTTTCGCGTCATTTTTTGAAATTGTTACCGTGGGTTGTCCTCTTTCTGAAAACGGGACACGTGTTTGGGTACTGCGGGATAGACCACCTAAAAACGGCATAGTCTCATTCAAAACGGGACGTATGGTCACGTTAATTATGCCGTAAAATTTTATAAGTTTTATTAACAAAACCAACCGACCCATATAATTATTTTGGTACAATAATTGTACCAACATTCAAAACTCCTGCTTCAAAGTGATACGCTCACTATGCCCATATCATATGCCAACAAAAATCTTTTTAGATAGCTTAAGAGGAGCTGATTCAAAAAACAAAGAACCTGGAGAAGTCTGGTGCTATAGACATAGGTGCAGATATACTCAATTATAGCTCCCACGAGTCCAACTCCGCCGTAAATACACCACAGGCCTTCATACACTACGATTATTAAAAACTGTATTATGTGCATAGCTATAAAATGCATTATGTATAAATTAAATCCCTGTATTTTTTATTGTGAATGCCGAAAAATTCAAAAAACTGAGCCTGTTAAATTGAGACTTATATCAATTGCCATCAAGAAGTATCGCTATATTTTGGTATCGATGCTTGGTGGCGCTTTTAGTAGTGGACTGTAATTTTAAGGTGGTGGTGGATTACGGATATATGGGGGAGGGTTAACAGGATACTAGACACTGACCTTTTATGATGTTGATGATGAGTGCGATCAGTCGCGCAGTATTGTTTGTTGGGTTACCCGGTGCGCGGCAGTTGACGGTACACTGCTGATGGATGCTATATGAGGTTGACGAATGATGATGATAGGTTGTATGAATGATGAGAGCCTGTATCACGGCTTGCCAGGTATCCAGAAGCATCGCTTGGACGACGGTCACACTATATCAAGCTGCCCCGGCCGTGGTTCACTAAGAATTTTTGAATCAGTCTGTATTATCGAATTAATCAATAAACTGAGGTTAAGTGGTAACAGGCCTACATGTACTAGTTGTCTTGAGCTTACTGAATGTTATTCGCAGTCACGGTATGCTGATGACCCGTTATTGGTCTGGTCTCGCCTGGTCTTGTGACAATAATAAACAAGGTATTTGGAAGAAGGTGGGAAGAAATGAATTGTGGCTAGCATATTTGGCCCTACTAATTCTTTTTCTTTCGATATAACAACGCTACTAGAATCCTGTACCTATTTATTCTTTGATAAGCAAGCTATTAACGTTCTGTAGTTCAAAAATGTAGTTCTGTTGTCTCAACAATATTATGATTTTGCGCTTTTTACTGCGACAGAGCTTTTGTTTAATTATATACTATGTATAAGCCCATGCATTTCATTTGTACCTGCGTCACTGTCAAATGGATAATTTAATTAGTTCATATTGGGATTTAACGGCTTTGTAACTTAAACTAGAATTGATTAACTATAAGATTATACATAATTTTGAAAACACTTCTGAGAAAATATATTAAAACCAATAGAAAAAATCTTTTTGAAAAAAGTAAAACACCCCACCCCGCAGAAATCGAACCTGAATCTCTCGGGTATCGCGCCCACGCACATAGACTACTATGATAAAGGTCATACTTAATAGCGACAAATTTTGGTAATGGCTTTGAATACTCACTGAAGCGCTTTCCAAATTGAGTTACTATGTTTAGGCGATCGACTTTTGTATTTAAAATCAAAGTAGGTATTACTTTAATTACCAACCGACGTCACGGATCGCTCCAGATTTTTTGTTATAACTTACTTGAACTCGCTAATAATGTTTAAATAACTATATTTTTCGGGCGCGATACCCGAGAGATGCAGGTTCGATTCCAGCGGTGTCTTACTTTTTTCAAAAAGATTTTTTCTATTGGTAATAATATATAATTTTCTCAGAAGTGTTTTCAAAATTATGTATGTTCAATAATCAGAATGTTACATTCTTAAATCTTATCAATTATTATTCGTTGAATAATAAAAAAAGTTAATTAACACTAGATTAGATAAAAGTACGCAGAAACGCTTCCTTTATGCCATATTGAATGCTGACTAGATAATTACTTTTTTATTACCACATTTAAATAGCATGCCAATTGTATCGAATGGCCACCTTCATCGCTACGCGCTGGGCGCGTCTTTAGTAAAGAATTTTGTAAATTTGGCAGGTACATAGTTCTATTTCACGTCATGCAATATTTCTGAAGCGCGCGCATACCAAAAAAAACGATACGTCGTAAGCCGCGCATTATATGAAAATGGTTGAAATGTGTGAAGCAAACCATAGATAATAAAGAAACGCAGAGTCGCTGAGGTTTAGGTGGTAAGTAGGGCTTGCGATAGCTAAACGAGAGTGGAGACGTTTACTGATGGTAGGCAAGACTACATTAAGTTCTACTGCTGATGGTCATAATTAAAATATATATATATATATATATTATGCTATTTGACAAGATAAAACAGAGTTGACGAAATAAAGATTGATTGTTTTAAGTTTGATCAACAAGAGTCAAATAAAACAATTCAATTTCATTCGGTATCAAGTCTGGGTTTAGGAAATTGTACGGTGCACAGGTAAAAAGAAAGCTGTCATACGCAATCAACAATGCTGAGAACGTCTCCACGAGGCACTCGTAAAATGGCATTACCTCCCTGTACGAAAAGCTCGGGCTAATAAAATTTCAACACCCTACAATTTGTCGCCGTGTTTTATTATTAATCTGTTTTTCAAGACCACGTTTTTCCATAAAAAATACATTTTACACCACGATTAATAATAATAAAAATATTTTAAATATACATTATAATAATAATACTCATAAGGGGATAAACAACTCCATATGTATCAGCATATTGATCGGCGACATTAAATAACTGACCGCAATTATGAAGTCCTTAATATCCATTTCCCGTAGTGTCTAATTATAGCTTTACACACTGCAATTATAATTTCCGCAATATCCATTTTTCCACATAGTCAGCCATATCCAATGACATAAACTCCATATAGAGCGGCAGACTCAATTATTACAATACATATATCCTAAATATTCTTTTCAGTATATTATTTTGATTGTGAGTACGTCAATAAATAGCGGACAATAATACATTGGAGATATCAGTCGAATATAAGTTACCGGTCTGTTAGTATCTCAGTCTCTGTATTGCTCCGCACAACATCTCATTCTACCGTGACTCGGACCTCGGTATAGTATCATTAAGTATTGTGACATAACTACTGTGACATACTCTTGTACTGACTGTTTACGCTGCAAATAAAACTCGCTCCATCGGAGCAACCACCAAATCTCGACTTCCTCATCCTCAACATAATATAATAATACCCACACCTATATCATTAAAGCGGACCAAAAGACACGAGATATTAAAGCTACTATAAAGCGTAGACAAAATGCATACTAAGGCCACCTTTCTGCATGTGAAATATAATTAACTTTACGGTATAATGCAGAGACATCATGAAGATCATTTTTAGTACTTAATTTAAATAGCTAGGCTAAAGTTAAATAAGGGTTTGGGGTATAAAAGCAAAGGCAGCAATCTTGGAAAAATTGGCAAAATAACCTATGAATGCAGAAATATAGAGCTGCTCGTTATCCACATGGTAAAACAGTATTTAATGCGCAAACCTTGCATTCTTTCATACAAAAATGATCTTTAAATTTCACATTAGTTGCAAAGGTTTCATTCTTTAATTGAAATATTATTCCCATACAAAAAAGTCAAGTGAGAAAATGGCCGTTCGGTACATTTCACGTGTTCGCTGTGTTATTTTGGCTCCTGTTTGAAATCTTAATCAATAAAACACAATTTTTTAGTTGCAATGTTTTCCTGTAAGTCAATTTATATTAAATGTATTAAAATAGCGGTTAAGTACCTAACATAATTTGGGAGCAAACACAGCAAATTTTCAATTGTTTAGACGCAAAACCAGTAATCTTGATAAATTGAAAGCAAAATACAGCAATATTGACTTTTATAATTGAAATATTTTAATGAGTGTAACGAAATTACTGATTTTTATTATACAGATTATCATTTTAATCTTATTCCTACATTGAAAAAAAAATAGCACTGCATTAAACTTATCTGCCTTCAATTTCAATACCCCTCAAATATGCGTTATTAGAAATGAGTCATGACCAAGTAAATACTTAAACACCATTTTAATAATACCACGGTTGGTCGAAGTTAAACGTGGACCAAGAATCAAGTTAATTCAAAGAATTGGCAACAATTGCTTTTTAATATTGTTGATTTTTCCTACTACTGTATACTGTAAAAGATCATTCAGTGTAATGCACTTCATAAAAAACAAAAAATGTCGAAGCCAGTTGACAGAATGATGTAAACTTAAAAGCAGCCATGCGGCTTGCATTGGAAAGAAGGAATATAGACGAATTTCCATTTGTATTTTTTTTTAAATAAATAGGTATGTACTAAAATGTTCAAAATGTCGTTTATTAAATAAAATTGGCTATAAATAAATTTATTGAAATTATTTTAGTAAATAAAATTCAGCTTCAATTTATCTAATGACAACAAAAGTAAAATTCTGTGCGGCCACCAGACGTTTCCATAGAACTGTCGATGTCAATAATTGACATAATTGTGCGGCCACAGTTAAATTTTACGTGAGAACCACTGTTCTAGACTGATGCTTTTTGATTTAGCGACAATATATCGTTCGTGTATTCTGGTGGAGAACTACTTTGGTCGCACAGCGTTTCGGTCGACGGGAGATCGATAAAGCGGCGGAGTCAGGACGGGCGTCGTGCGAACTGGCGTAGAAAGTTTTTCCGACGCTTTTTTTATGTATTTTTTTTTCAAATTACTTCCGCGCCGGTTTACCTATTTACTTTTTATGACTTTACTCAAACAATCAATGCTCAATTACCTTAATTTGGAGGACGATACACTCGGTAAATATCAATTATTTTTGTCCCGTGGTACCAGCAGTTTTCTTCCAGATGGAGCGATCTGTGACTTACTGATAAAAACCATTGATGGCATTTCGACTGCCTAATCTGCAAACCGGCTAACTCCATTTGGAAAAATTGTTCAGGTAGGAGAAAAAACTTATAAATATATCAATAATCAAATAATAATTTAACTATCGAACGGAATTTAACAATTCCAAAAATACATTTGGAAATTATTTTTGTTTAGCTTTACTATGAATTAATACGTTATTAATGTTAAGCTTTCCTTTTATATATAAACAACATTTATATAAAAATCGGAGTTGTTCTATTCATGATATTGAAAATTTAGCACCTGCAGTTGGCTGTTTTATGTGAAGAAGGATATCGCATATATTTATAGGTTTAGGAATTAGAAATTTTTGTGTGAGCATAGAAAACATGCTTTATAACAAAATGCCATTAGAATATCATTTTTGGTCAATATTGCAGTTAACTGGTTTGCAGATTATGCAGTCAATTTGCAGTCAAACGTTTTTGCTCGTATTCTATGAAACAAAAAGTGTAATCCTTTATAGAGAATGAATTAGTGGTCCCTTTTTTCCCGTAACTTTTATATGTTTACGCTCTATCTATATAAAAAGAAAAGTTTACCTTTAACATTCTCATGTTGTACCTTTATTATTTATTTTTGCTACTTTCTCTCCAAGCAATTAATCATACCTATTGTCACATGGAAAATCTATCATATTATTGAGACATACAAAAAGTTAAAGAGCCGTAAAGATTAAATTAACTGATGAATTAATTAAATTAATACGTGACCATCATTATTATTTTTGGCACTACAACTTTTGGCTGGTCTTGACATTCCTAAATCTCCTATGGCGCAGTCCAGCCTTCTCAATTTCATCCGTCCATGTATTCTGTTGCCCTCGGGGGCTGTGTACATAGCTCGCCATGCTGGTATATCCTACAGTATTCTATGCACGTAGCCAATCCAGCGCAGTCTATAGATTTTCATACGCCACATGAAATTTTGTGTCCGGAAACTTGTGCATGTGCAGTTCGCCGTATCACACATCACCGTGAAATCTTCTATCGGAAATATATGGCCGTATATTAAAGACCATCGAATCTCTTTGCGTCGTATAATACTGAGATTCATGTCTAAATAAAACACGGTTCTTGTCCGTTTACACGTTTCTTACAGGAAGCCAACAGTAAACAATAGCCGATATCTTTTCTTTCAACCATGTCCGATCCTAATAGGATCATATGGGCCTCCACATAGTAGAGGTTTGTATTAATAGATTTTGTTTTTTACGAGAAATGGATGTCAGCCACTTGCTCAACCGATTAGGTCCATACCATGACAGACATGAATTGAAAAACAATATGTGTACTTGCCAGACCCAGGATTCGAACCTGAGACCTACGGCGTGATAGTCCACCGCTTAAGCCGCGTAAGATATAGCCGATATATAGCCGATATACTGGATTATTTGTTAGGTTTGGTAAGCTTTTCATTCTTGAATTCATAAATTTTGCCAAAATCAGCTATGAAAATGTAATTAATTACGGAATCTACTAAAATTGGAGACCGTATAGTATAGGATTATCTCTTTCCGTTATATGTGTGCCACGGTGAAATGATTTACGTACAATTTACATGTAACCCTGAACTTTTTGCCCAATTAAAGTGTATGTAATACGTGACAATATAACAAGTAATATCTAACAAGCTTACGGAAGTAGCTCATAGCTCAAAGATAGATACTAATAATAATGAAATTGACAACATGTACGACATTATACGAATTACTACGAGTATAACACAATATGATTTAAAATAAATGTCAATAAAGATTGTCGTTTTCTTATTGCTCAGCTTCGTTGGGTTCAATCATTACGTAGTATCAAATAGACATTATTAGGCAAAGTTCGTGGAAGTAAACTTGAGCTCAGCTTATACAGACAAAGTATCTTGTAAGCGACTTTCAATAAACAATAGTTCAATCAATACCATGTTTTCCTTTTCCAAAGATTATCTAATGTTATTATTCCAAATAAAGAATCTTAAGGGGCTAAACAGAATTCTTTTCATCCAAGATTCTATTAATATATCCACCTGTCCAAAAAAACAAATATGTGGTAAACACAAATCAACAGTTGTTTATGGTTGTCAGATGTGAAGCTTAATAGATACACAATAAAAGATTATCTAAGTATTAATACATTAGTATAATTATTATAGTTGCTTGAGTATTTGTAAGATAATATAATTTTCTACTGTAAAGCAGCACCGTCAGAAGACTCCGTAAGCAACCGTATACTGAGCTTCAAGAACAGATGTTTGCGGTGAATAATGTCTGTGTGGTGGTATAACTTTTGGAATAATAGGGAGATATAATACAGCAGACCAAGCAGTATATTATCATCACACTTAGAATGGTGTGGTGACGTTGGTCCAGAAATTTCATTCTGATACAAATAAAATAAAAAAATATTTTGGGAATCTTCTCTCTAATTTAAAAAGATAAACGTTTTTGTCACGTTTTTACCTTCAATTGTACCCTAATATCCCTATATGCAAATACTTACTTTACATTAATTTGCTATACCTACAGGTACTAACGTAGTGACAATAAATTCTATAATAATATTTGGAAGTGATCCGGAAGTCCTTCAATAGAACATAAATATTGTATCAGCATAACAAAGGGTTGGCTATAACCGAGGCAATTAGAACACAATATATATCGTCACCTTACCATTAAAACCTCGTAAGTCTGTTTGAGAAGATTGTTGAGGGGAAGAAAAAAACGTAATAAAAACAATAAACATTGGTTGTGAAATACGAAGTTTTAATTCCATGTTTGAAACCACGAGACCTACGAGTTTTTATAAATTTTAGATGGATGGACAGCATTCTAGTCGAGAGAACCGAGGTTTTGATATGATTTGAAATGTTTTTTTGTTTAAATTTTGCCGAACAAACTTCATTTTTCCATAATATTGGACTTACGAGGTTTTAATAGTAAGGTAACAATATACAAAAGGCTTTGACAAATTTGAAGCATTGTTGAAAAAATATAAATGAATAACGGAATTATTATGAACGAAATCAAATACGTGAGAGACTTCACGGTGTTGTACATATTTCTTTACAAAAAAATCATCAATTAGCATCATATTATGTAAAAGTGATCTACACCCTGCTCGGCTGACATGAAAAGAGTCGTGAGATGTAGTTCTATGCTCAGAGACTGGAGCCTATGCTCATATTATGAGGGCTATTAAAATATGAGAAAATAAAAAGTATCATTTTATTATTTAAAATATTAAAAAACTGATGGTTGACTCTGAATATAATGTAAATAAATAATGTCAAAATTTTACGTAATCCTAGATCATAATACAGTGTATTTACATAAATTATAGCGTTAAATATAATCAGAATAAAGCTTTATAACAGAGCTTTTCTGTTTCAGCGAAATTATCGGGTGTCCTGATTTAATTTCTCGGGATGCCCCAAGTTCAAAGCGATCTTGTCTCCCCCTCCTTCCCGCCCCTTCTAAGATGGCGACGTATTGTTCGACAACAACAAGTGGATTTCTCTCTACATAGAAAAATAAACGTCACACTTTTGTCACGCGATAAATTACCGGCTTTAATATCACAGAATGACAAATAGGCAACCATTGAGTCAAAAGTAATGCTATTTATTTTGTATATAATATTATGTACACATACACATATTAAAAAAAAATCATTAAAGATCTACTACAAAAGCAGGTACCGTTTACATAGACTTATTACAATAAGTAGATGTTTATATAAATATTAAACACTGTTTTACCAAGAAAATTCATTGTAAATATAAATTATAAATAGCACAATAATATTATTACTGACAAAGGTATTTTTTACTACCTACAATAATAAATAAGTAATACTGATAGTTTTCAAAAGGCAAAAGGCAAATATTTACAAATAATAATACATAATGTATTATCAACCAACAAAAAACAATACATATTTAATTTATCCTGTAAATATTTACCTACACTAAATGCAAGATTAGATGATTTGACACTTACCTCTAAAGTACCTGTAGTAAATAAAAATATTAGTGACAATAATTATCATGAATTTCAATGAAATGTTTCTTACCGTTCCAATGACTAATTAAATGCTTGGATCTGTCATTCACCCGGTCATTAATTGTTTATTTCACGAACATAATTATTGGTATTAATTATTGGTAACCAATATAATATTATTATTGTTTAATATTATTGTGTTTTTTTATGTATATTTACTTTATTAATTATTGTTATCCACGTCAAATTGTCTAATGTTTTTATTTGTATTATTGTTTATATGAAATGTTAATATTTATAGACATGTACTAGAATGTCGATTATATTATCAATGCCACTGCCGCGGGTAAATAATGAATGACACGATAGTTTTAAAAATGCGTAAATAATTAAAAATTAAAAAAATAATAAAGAAATAATATCACTATGAAGCACATTATGGGAATTTTTTCGCGATTTCTTTTGATGTTAGCCGCCCATGTCGGGTATTGCACAGCAACAAACACCGCGTGAACCTTCGTATTCATTAAAATGTGTCAGTAAAGTGACACACGGCGTGGATTGGAAAATCACGAATGGCCTCCGTACCCCTGTTAGATCGAGCGCCGAAACGCGACTGCTACGAGCATCTACGAAAGGCGGCGTAGACACCCCCTCCCCCCGTTGTAGCAACCCCCACACGGAAAATTCAGCGTCCGGCTTATATTATGAGCGGCTTGCGGACAATGCCTCATTCTGTCAGAGATCAAATAATACAACTCAATCTGTATTTTGGTATGATTAAATACTATTTGATTGTATATTGTATATTTTCTTTAATTTAAAAATGTATGTCAACATGATAGCTTAAAAAAGCAAATATTGTCATAATGTTTGTAATTTAATAAAAATCTACATATCGTCACCTTACTATTAAAACTTTTTAAGTCTGTTTGAGAATAATGTTGAGGGAGAAGGAAAAACCGGACCTAATGAAAACAATATTTTCAACACCTCTCTAATCGACGAATCTGCTAACACTGGTTGTGAAATACGAGGTTTTAATTCCATGTTTGACACCACGAGGCCTACGAGTTTTAAAAATTTGTCGATAAATGGACAGCATACTAGTCTAGAGAACCGAGAGTTTGAGATGATTTAAAATGTTTTTTTTTTGTTTAAAGTTTGTCAAATAAACTTCATTTTTTCATAATATCGGACTTACGAGGTCTTAAGAGTAACGTGTGTTTATTTATTCATCATAATGAAATAACAGTAGTGGAAAAATAGACGCAACAGTAGGTAGATTATTTAGGAAGAACTAAAACAGGCGTAGCCAAACCGTGGCGCATTGGATGATTACAAGTGGCGCATCGCTGAGTGTTCTCAGTTCAAGTCTCATCAGTTCGTCCCATTTTTGATAGCTTACAATTGTAGGAATAAAATGAAATTAAAAATGTTCATCTCTCAGTTAGAAAATGAGTTTTTGAGTCAATGTCCACACTTGAAAGAGCAGAATGATTGTGCTGCGGATAAAAGCAATTTGACCAAATATATTGAAAAAATCATGATATTGCAAGGGTCATTTCAAAGTCGTTTTCATGATTTTGCTAAAGAAGAAAACTGCATACTCGCATTTATAAACCCATTTTCACTTAGTAATATGCACATTGAACTGATTGATTTAAAAACAAATTCATTCTTGAAAATGAAATTTGAAGAGATTTTTCCAGATCAAAATGCTTCTGACATAATTAATTTCTCGCGTTCATTGTCCTGTGAACATTTCCCAGAGCTAAGAAAATTTGCAGAAAGTTATTTATGTTGCTTTGGATCGACATACAGACGTGAACAAGCATTTTTATCCATGAAATTGATTAAAAGCAAAACAAGGTCGCAAATAACTGATTCAAATTTGAAGAATTCTCTGCTGCTCTCAGTAACAAATTTAACACCAAACATTGAAATACTAGCGAAATCCAAACGCTCATAAGCTCTCAGTGCTCTACCCCGCTCAGAGCTCTCTATCTCTTTCATCACACCTAACAACTGTTGTCCGGAGTTATCTTCACCCAATGAGACTCTCCGGCAGCTGTAGCACCATCAGCGGGGTCGACGACAGCGATCACCCTCTCGTCCAAGATATCATTTCTGAATATTGCAGATTGGTGCTCCAATAAACGTGTGTTTTTTGAACAGGCATACATTAATTAATTTAATTGCGTGTTTGAGTTATTCCTTTTCCTCCCCTAAGCGAAGCAGATCCGATCCCTATTTTCCAACCCCAACCGTGAACGTAAGAAGGTAGAAAAGGTGCTTGAGTTGTACGACGCATCTGAACTTGTATGTGAAGAAAATTAGCGCATGGTATGCAACACGTTGGCCATCCCTGATCTAAAACATTTCCTGAAGTTGACCAATCAACAATAATTGATGATTTTGGTCAACTTCAGCCAATTATTAGTTGAAATATCATAAATCAATCATCATCATAGAAACTAAAATCTGACTAAGCCATCTCCAAAAAATATTTCTGTTTCTCATTATCAAGCTTCATCGCAGTCGATTCCGAAGATCGTTCGTAATATATAAAATATTTTTAAAGATATCCAGAATAATAAAATGTTATTATCACATATATTGTGTTATTAGTTACCACCAGTGAACACAGAATTAATGGGAACTGAAATACCTAACAGGCAACCAATCTCGAGTGTGGAAGAATATGTCATTCTACGCTTGTCCTTCGTTCTGACAAGTGCTCTCGGTTTATGCACTGTCGGTCATTTAATATTGGTGTATTTGAAGGTTGCGACACATACTATTGCACGTCTATAATGCGTGTTTCATCTTCGTAGAATTCTCACACATTCAAAATGTAGTGTATTGGGATATAGTCTATGTGAATTCTTTTTATTAGTCTGTTCTGTGGTTACCACAGTTGACTTGCTATCAATTATTGCGCAGTATAATGCCCAATAATTAAAAAGATGTATGCTCGTAATTATATATAAAAATTAAAAATAGGGTCAGTTTTTAATCTATTTTAATCACTTTATATAATAGAAACGATGTTGTACAAATGAAATATACTTTCTGTAAAGACGATTGTTTAAATAAAATATCCAAGTAATAAAATATTATTTCTGCGAAAATGTATCTAACTCAACCGCAACAAGTAACAACGTAAAACGATGAAAAAAATCTATTTTTCAATATTTCACCATAATTGTTGAATGCACTCTTTTAACTTCTCCTGGATGGAGGTTAATGCTCAGTTCAAATAAAAAAAACTCTCTCATGTCTACTTTGCATCATTCGGAAATGTGTCATTGGAAATTTTAAGACTTGCGATATAAAATAATAAAAGGGAATAGGTCAGGGGTATTAATAGGGTAGGTTAGTTTACCTCGTGAAATTTACATCCTCAGATGGTATATTGCGGTTTTATTGGCGTGCATAGTTGATTGAAGTTTTCCATACCTTATCTTCCGATAAGTTTTCTATAAAGCAATCATTATATTGACGTAAATCTACCTCTCAGAATTTGCTCTCTCCTGTTGTCTGTATTATGTAGGACGAACATGACAGTAAAGGTTTCAGTTACCAAAATATTTCTAGAAAGTTGTCTACCGTAAACTTTCAGGAATGAAGAAAGTCTTGTACTTCGACTGCATATATTTCATTTATTACCCACAATATCAATAACACACCCATGTCTAATATCCAGTTAACTGTTAACAAGTGAGTATTAATATACACTTACATCCTACTGAGTAACAAAGAACCTTCCGGTACTTCTGATATCAAGTAGCGCATAAAACTTTTCTGAAAAGACGTAAGCATTGACGGGACTCATCTTAGCTAAGACAACGGCTTCATATAAACTGATACTATTGTATTTCTCAAGTATAATTTCTTTGAAGATAATATTATACCCAATCAATCATTCATGAATTCTTATAAACTGTAACTTTATCCAGAACTCGCACACAAACAGTACATAATAATAATAATAATATATACTAAACTGCACTTTGGTGGAATAAGTATTCTTGAAATCGAATGATTTGACCTAAATATAATATATTAGCGTTTGAACCCGGCTTTGCTCGGGGTTTTTCCTTGGCATCTGCGTATTTTAAGCGTTCCATATTACTTTATGAAAAAAAAAAATTATCGATGTGTTGTTAGTGCTCTTGTTAGTTTGTTAGTGTCAATATTTTATAGGTTGTGATTGAGCATTTTCTTGGTACAAATTACATTCTTTTCAGCCTTGGATATTGAAAATTATTTTTGAAATTTTTCTCATTTGCCAGAACGTTTTTGGGTTTATATTGCGTTATAATAATTTTGTCGTAAGTTATTGCTTGTCACATTGAATGATTGACCTTATTACCTATTGTTATGGCGAAGGTAAGGAAAATCAACAGTCAAAACCGTTTGATGCTATAGACCAGGGATGGGCATACATGAGGTCAACTAGAGAAACATTCTAGATATATAAAGAGCCACACCATAGCCACGTTCTCACGTAGTATTAATACACAAATTCAAATTTTTATTACATTTATACACAAATTTTAACTGCTATATAAAGTATAAAAAATACATAGTAAAATAAGAAAATAAAAAATGAGAAAGAAAACACAAAATAATGAGGAAAGAAAATACCTATATTTGTATCAAGAGATATTGGGAGCTGCACTTAACCTAATGAAGAGCAGCATTTGCCCACGTCTGCTATAGACTATAGATTGGAATCAATATTATTATGAGAATACAATAATACGTCATTCACGTTGAACACCATTACGTAAGATTCCATTGATCTGCCATACATCAAGCCGTTTCGGAGCCTTCGAATTCCGAACAAACTGCGTTTTATATTTTATAGCAGGAGGAGCAGAAGCGAAGGGTTGAGATAGGCCATTTAGATTCGACATAAAATAGTGCACACTATACTTTGCCACTCAAACTTTTTTGTATTTGTTTCATTTAACTAATTTTACTATGTCGTTACCTTACTTTGAAAAGGTTCTAACTGACATTTTGGCCTAAAATGACTTTTCTTGGTGTGAAAAGGTTACATTAGCCATATTCTATCATATAATATGTTCATTTCAGAGTCATCTATTGTCAAATATGGGAATTAGCAGTATGCCGGAGTTCTATCTACATGTCTTTTTATATTGAAAATATGACCATTCCAAATTTCAACCGCTCATAGCTCAAAACATGGTCAAGTGCAATTAGAACCTTTTCAAAGTAAGGTAACAATGTGTAGATAGTGTTTGTTAGTTTTTTTTTAATTCAGCTAAATAGCTAAGCTATAGCAGATAATAGCCCAACATATTCGTTTATCTATAAAATATCTACATAACATATATACAGATTTTTTTATGTTTTATAAATAGAACAATATTTTATATCAATTATGGTTTGGTTAGGCAGTGCTTAATGAATTTAACAAAAACTAACCAGGACCATCTGTACCTAATATGTATTCTTAAATCAACAAAAACAAATAAAAGTATGACTGAAAAGTGTGCACAATTTTTGTCGGATCGCCCATGACATACCTAAACTATTATAGTTTAGTTGACGCAGAGTTTAAATACATTTTTAAAATTAACCAGCACAATCTGCAAATTGTATTCTTAGTTCAATAAAAACAAATAAATATGACTGACAAATTTTAGTGTTTGTCAAAACATAACAGCCTACCTCCACCCTTCGCCACTGTTTTATAGTATAGATTGACAATACTTAATATTACTCCTCTACCGAGGTTATGGTTCTGAACCGTCACTCTTTCAATAATTGCCACATTTATTTCTGCCTGAATTATATCTAGCATTAAATCGAATTTCAAAAAATTAAATCTATCACCAATAATATAGCAACACTTAATTATTTATTTTATAATATTATAAATTGTGCAACTTCACAATACTATTACTGATGACTTTTTCAGAGAACACATTCATCATGCTCACTGGTGGCTTAAATTTCAAGTCAGACTCTGCAGGATCGCTAAATGTGCATGATTGTTACCACTGGGATACTAGGTATTTTGTATATGCCTCAGTTTGCGTCTAGTACTCAATTATGTGTGTATTATTAAATTGGAAATCCCTCATTGTCGACAAGCCTGTCTCTCATTAGTTTGATCGCTTTGAACTTGTCTATTCCGAATTACATCTAGATGTCGTCAATACATTTGGTTGTTTGTTTGAGTAAACTGTGTTTGTCTGTAATGGAGCATCCTTTGAGTTTCAGGTCATTCATGGGTAGTAAGTAGTTCGCAATAGTACCTATATTAATCACTATGTAGACTAAAGTTTAATTCGCACGTTTTTATTCCCAAAAAATATCCTAAAAGGCTAAAAAAATCCGAAATATTACTCTGTTTATATTGATATCTATAATACTATAATTTCGAAAATATATCAGGATGTTTGTACCGTCGTGTCAGTTTTTATTTATACAAATCCACAGGCGCAGTTGGATTTCGACAAAATTTGGAGGGTAGATGGAGGCCGACGAGTCGAAGTGCGTGGTGGGGGTCTCGAATTTCAGATTTAACTCGCTTCTTCTTCTTCTTCATTCTATCTTATTTTATTCGTATGGTTCCCATAATATACCATTAATCTGATTGCGATGAAATTTTGGTGAGTTTTTGTGTGCATACCTGCGAAGGTTTCTGAATTAGTACACAATCTTCTTCTTCTTTTATTCTATCTACTTCTATTCGTGTGTGTTCCTATACGATTCATCCGATTGCAATGAAACTTTGGCGAGTTGTTGTGCGCACGCCCGCAAAGGTTTCTGAATTAGTACACTATCTTCTTCTTTTCGTATACGTTCCTAAACCATTCATCAGATTGTAATGAACCTGTGGTCAGGTATTGTACGCACGCCCGCAAAGGTTTCTAAATTAGTACACCTATCTTCTTCTTCTTCTTCTTCTATTCGATCATCTTATATTCGTATGCGTTCCTATACCAAATTTGGAAAATCCATGCTTCTCACATGGACAGCTGTATGTGGCCTGCTCACGCGTTGGAAAACCTTCTGATTTATTCGTGTACCTATGCACCAGATGCAAAACAAAAAATAGTGTGTATCCAAAAGCAATTCAATAAACAGAATTAAAACACAAACACTTTCTTTCTTTGAGTGGCATTACAACGCATGCCGGGTACTCGCTAGTTATGTTATAAAATACGAACGAATGGTGTAGGTACCCATATAGCGATTTTTGCACCATTATACACTATATAATTATATGCCTACACTATGTAAAAAAAAATATAAATGACAGATATCCATATCTCCACATTCCATTGTCATCAAGCTATTTTACACGTGAGCTAAATATATGAATGCTGCTTGTTAGCATTGAATTATTATAACTCTGTAAGAGTGTAAAAGAATAAAACGTTAGAGATAACATTTTTATTTTATTTTATAAAAGGATTTAATCCAGTACATTTTACTATTTATTTTCTTACCTCTGGATTTATATTTCAAGTTTGTTATTTCTGGATAAATTGTAAATTTAAAAATTAATTACACTTAGTTATTCCAAAAATATTAAAAATACTTTTTAGATAAAGAAAAGTACCTACCCACAAAGAAGAACAATTTATAAGTGTAATTACAAACTTTTGGCTTCACAATTTTTAATCAAAAAACTATATTTTCAGTCGATACTTCATTGTGGTAATCTCTTAAGTAGGTATGATTATAAACCTTTTGCAGTGAAGATGTTCGGTAAATGTTGAATAGTTGAACAAAAATACATTGGTAAGTTTGTACAGAATATAAACATTTTTCTAACCAAATATTGGCATATCTACAGTTTTGTTGTTTTTATTTAATGAAACGCAATTTTTTTGTAGTACTTATTCCACTTTTAATTAATAGATTAGGACCGGTTTCATCCGCCTCAGAGGGACATTTTCAACAATACAATGCAGTTCCACGATGAATTATTGACAGTTAACAAAAAAAAAAAAAAAAATATGTACAGTTACAAACTTTTTTCAATATTACCATAATATTATGTAAAACTACCTTCCACAGTGGCGAAGGATAGAGGTAGGCTATTAAGATCTGCTATACATAGTGCACACTATGCTTTGTCAGTCATACGTATTTGTAGACTGCACTGTACAGATGATGTTGGTTAGTTTTTTAAATTCAATTAAACCCTACGAAAACCTTGCCATAATAGATAATAGTTTAAAATATTCGTCTATCTATAAAATATGCAATTAAAGCATGCATAAGTTTGAATATTTTAAACAAAAAATTATATTTTTATTTACTATAATATGTAGTAGTTTAGTTTAGGCAGGGCTTAATGAATTTAAAAAATGAGCCAACTATATGTGTAATATTATGTAACGAAAACTTTTAAGTATGAATGAAAAAGTGTGCACAATTTTATCGTATCGCTCAAAATATACCAAAACTATTATGGTTTGGTTTAGGTAGGGTCTAATTGATTTTCAAAAACTAACCTATACCATCTGTAAATTATTGTAGCCTTAGTTCAATACAAACCAATACATAAATGTCTATCATAGTTTAGTATACACTATTTATGTCGGATCTTAACAGCCTATCTCCACTCTTCGCTATGGCTTCCCATAGTTAGATCGAATCTATTTTTAGAAACAGATATTAACAGAAACATTCATACATAATTGAATCTTCAAATCGCATGTATTATAAAAAAATGTCAATTTCGTTTATAAAATATGTAAGTACTTACCTACCTATTTAAAATATTAAAGTGACTAAAATGTAAATATTTCGATTTAACCCTGCTTTAGACGACATAATTTTATTTAAGACCCAAAGAAAATGAGCAAACTAACGATATTAAACAAGATTTATTAATTTTTAATAGCTTATATTATTATTCAGAACTTGTGGAAACCGCTAATTAAAAATCCCATACGTATTTTTTCACATTGAGACGACGTTCGCGAATCACGACAAACATTAGACGTTCCTTACCAGAAATAGGTTCCGTGTTAAATACGGCGATGGTTTAGATTTAGAGATATCATGCACGGAAATTCGCGGATAGCCTAAGCAATTCAGTCCAACATAGAAGAGACGTCACAAGGAAAGCGGAACCTAACCGACCACGTATACAAGCAGAGCCATTTTAAGACGACCACCGTAAGGTCACTAGGTCTAGAAACTTTCATTTTTAGAAGAATTTTCACGTATTTTTTTTCATTTGCACATTTATATTAATACAATAATTATGATTCTATTCATTATTCAATATTCGATTCGAGTCGACTTTTATTATTCAAAAAATGGGAACAATTAACACATTTGAAGATAGTTCTAATGATACTGATAAGCAATGTCTTTGACCATGCAAATGTGATAAAAATCCTACGAATAATGATTGTTTTATAATTATTATTGACCTAAGAATAAGGTAGTATTTTTTTGAAATACGCCATTTCTATAGGCATTTCCCTGTGGTTAAGCTACAACATACGGCCGTAGCCATAAATTGACAAACGATAAATAAAGTAGGGAGTAAGATCATTTCAACGCGCGTGTTTCAACATGTACCTAACCGATAAAAACGATTTTTCTTTCTTTATAAATCTAAGAAATCTTAACACCACTGCACATGGATGTACTGAAATATGACTATATTCTAAAACATTAGATCGAGAGGTTTAAAAGAATACTATTTTATGTAATAAATATAAATTCTAATGGATTCAAGCTCTGTACTATTCCGTTTAAGTCGTTTTTTGCGACCCGGGTTTCGCCTTTAGGCATCTTCAGGCATCGTATACACTCACCAAAGGTAAACACACACTGACAACGAACACTCTTAACTCTAGCTTATATAATAAATCAATACAATAAAGTAGGTAAAAACTCCATTACCTACCTATCACGTAAAAGCTCACAAAAAATACAATAAACATGCACCAAAGGAAAATTCTCGCTGTCGTTTTTCTATAAATTTATTTAATTGTGTTCACCATCAATTTTATTTCTGGTGAATATTACCCACTCAATTAAAATACTTACATCACAAAAGATATATTGTCATATTCTACACACTTATGAATACGTACCTACTGAATATTATTTACTAATATAACATAATGTACCTACCTAACACAACGTTTTTAAATTATGTAAAAAGCATTCCTAATAAGTTCACCAAATAGACATAATCTCTCTGTACTTAATATCACTTTTTTCAAAGTTTTTTCTTTAATTTTTCTTATGGACTTTCTATATTCTTTGTATTTCTCATATTCTGTCACGTTATAAAACTGTGATATTAGAATCAGATTTTACCATTTCGACGATTAAAAAAAACAGACATAAGCTGGACTTAAAACGATATTAATAATGAATATAAAGGTGAACGTAAACGTACTTATCATAAAAAATATTTATGTTATAATTATTTTTATAACAATCTAATTTATAATTTAAAATTAAACGAAACAATATTTTGTAATGTAAGTAAGTACTTATATTATTATTTATAATTTTTAGCGTAGGTAGTAATTTAAACTAGACATGCAAATTTTACTAATACGTCAATCGCATATTTATCCACCCCAGCACATAATTATATATAAAACCATCTAAATCCATCTAATGCAGCAATTCCCAACCCTGTGCCCACGTGCGCAGGTGCGCCCACGGACTCACGAGCTCACATCATTATTTTCAAGAATGAGCATTTGAATAATACAATTGAAATGCAATTGAAATACAGATCGCGACTCACTGATGCGAATCCAAATGATTGTTTAAGAATAGGTAGGTATAGTAAGTTTTTATACGTCTTATAATATTCCTAACTATGAAAAATTGATCGAAGGTACCTATCTATCCACCAGAATTGTTGCATTCGACGATCATACAATATAATTTCATTTATTTATCATTTTATATAATTAACATTTAAAACTTTACTAATACAGGGTTTTTGAGAAGGAATTGTTAAAAAAAGAACTAATATTATTTATTTGTCAAATTGAATATACCTACATTTAATATAATGAAGTTTTCTCTGTACATTATATTTAAGTTATAGGTAGGTACCTAATTTAAGTTTCATTGGAAACAAATGTGTTCCTGATATAAATAAGGTTGGGAAAATGCTTCTTTCCAAATTTTTCCACAGTGGCGATTCCATTTGAACAGGTTATTCTGTATTCATCATCGGTGTTCCTATCGTTCATATTCAGACAAGCTAGAGTTAATACGTAGGTATATACTCGTAGCTCTAATAATTTTACATGCTTTTCTTTCCTATTTCTATTGGAGTTTGTTCTTTTGTTCTTTGTATTTGAAGTTATTATTTTTGTAAAGATAGATAAGCAAGGTAGTCTCACAAAAGGGGGGGGGGGGGGGTCCGAACCCCCAGAAACGGAAAAATACAAATTATTTAGATAATATATGGAATATTACATCGTCAAGACTTCACCATTGCTCGGATGATTTGGCTATGAACGGCTTAGCCATACTCCTCTCAGCATTATACGACATGTAAGACCTATTGCCACTGGAAGACGCGTGGTACTCATAAATTGGTGCAACTATCTGGTGCATACAATGTTTGTTTTAATGGTATGTCTAGACAAGATAGACACAGATGGATATTAACGATCGTAATACTTATTATGACCATTCAGCCAACTGCATTCGATAACCACTTGAAGATGCGACAGCTCCAATAGATCGTAGGTATACCCTTAGCTAAACCTACAGGACAGGTATTTATCGCTAGATTTAAAGTGCGGAGAGTCTGGGTATGGGGAATGTATATTGAAGAGTGTGGTATTCATGCAGTATACTGATATAACTGCGTCTATCTTTGACAGTGGCGCACCCAGGAGGGGGGGCAGGGGGCCTTGGCCCCCCCAAAATATGAAAATCATCAGAATGATTTTACACTTTGAAATCGAAAGCCAATAAACTATACCTTGGGCTTAGACAAACAACACGGCAAAAAATGACTTGTAATTCTCCAGCATCCTTTTTAGTAAAATTTCTTAGATTTAAATTTCTAATACAAAAATTTCGAAACACTAATGTCAGGTTTTTTTAGAAACCCATCCCCAATGAAATTCTCGGTGTCCACCCAAATTCCGGAGTGGTATAGGTCATGGCTGGGGAGGGTTGACAGGGCTCTAGCCTGGGGGCCCAGCGTGTTGGGTTGACCAGATAAGTGAGATAAACACACATCATAAATTAGCTTTAATAGTAAAAAAAGTCGCTTGCGGCGCTATTATACTTCATGACTATGAACATTTTAATTTATATAATAGTCCAATATATTTTCTGATTATTATGTGTCGATACTCGACAGCTCTATTATTAAAGTAGATGTATTGAAAATCGCCAATAATTCACTGTATAAGTACCCTCTATTTGAACTAAAACACAATTTGAAAAACCTTAATGTAGTATTTTACACTGCCTTTAATCTAAGCGGTGGATATGGGGCCCGTCAAATACCCTATCCCAGTGGTCAGCAAACTCATTAGTCAATAGAGCCAAATATCAACAGTACAACGATTGAGATTTCTTTTGAGAGCCAAATTTCTTAAACTTAAATTATATACGTAGGTAGTAAGCAGGTACACTGCTAATTTACTTAATAAACTTTTGTTAAAGTTTTAAGTCCTAATTAAATTATAGGTAGGTACACTGAATAAAACTGAATATCATACGTAATAATGATCTTATTTATTAATAAAATTAAATTGTGAGTAAGGTATCCATAAAATTGAATCATGACAATGACTGACAAACTCAATGTGAATAATGGCCTAAGAAAGTTTGGGTAAGTCAGGTTCGTATGTTGTTGATTTAATTTTAAGCACGATTCCAGGTTCTCATCAATAAATCGATTTCTCAATTTACTCTTGATTTCCTCTCTTAGAAATCTTTTTACTAACCACAAAACTTGCAATATTAACGTTGTTGAAAGATTTTATTCAGTACCTAATTAAATACAGAACGTTATTTTTCGTGACTCTTCTCCTCAGCTGCTTTCTTCCTTGCATCATCGACAGAATATTTAGCGCAAAATTACGAGTTTTTAGTTATAGTATCTCTCTAAATTGGAATGCGCCAATTTTTCCCGACACATAAATATAGGTCGGTAAGCCATTTAAGTTTTGAATAAACGCGGAGTCTCGGTCTATTCAACATTACATTTTTACGGTTATCCTCTTCCATGTTCTTTGCTTCTTCTTTGTAGCCATGTCATCTGTGGCAGAGCCGCACTCAAGGGGCCAAAGAGCCGCAGTTTGCCGACCACTGCCCTAGCCTGAGGGCCCGTTTCAGGATGTGGGGGCCATGGTGTAGGTACACCAAGTGCAATAGGCAAAAGACCGATAAACGAGATATTAGGCTATGTTGTATTGAGTAGGTTGTGTATAATTTAAATGCAATAATACCTTTTTTTGTCAATTTTCAATTAATATGTTGGATCCTCAATATTAAAAAACCAAAAATCTGCGATAAACATTCGGCGAAAAGAACAACTACACCCACTACGGTGGTGGTGTAAATCAAAAGAACATTTTTTCGGTGGAATTCGGAATAAATATTGTAGCTCTCTAGACCAGTCTTCCCCAAACTTTCGACATCTGTGTACCCCTTCTATAATTTTCGTAACACTGAGTACTCCTCGTCAAAGAAAAATGCATATAAGTACTTTAATAACAATCAAAATATAGTTATATATTCCTTTTGTAGTACATAAACAAAATAATAATAAACGAAAAATAAAATTCATTCATAATAAAATATAAATAAAAGTATATTATAAAAAATAACATTAATTATAAACCATGAGAAGGATGAAATTATTTATGTTGAAATGACAGATCATCATAATTTGGTTCCCTGGTTATTAATTTTAATCTGAGATGCTGTTCCACACCCAAAAGGCTGTTCCTTTTTTTGACTTAATGTCTACAAATGCTGAAAAAGCAACTTCACATAAATATGACGTTGGAAAAGGCAAGATGTATTTCAGGAATTTCTCTGCTAAAACTGGATACACATGTTGCATTTGCAACCTAAATGATGTTTAAGTACACTCCTTATAGTTATTTTGCAAGAATCCGTCTGAAGTTAATAATTCCAACAATTGCTCTTCTTCCGCCTGAGATAAACCTTCTTGCATGGGTGTTGTATTAATGCTTGTTACACCAGGCGTAGCCATAAGCCGGTGCAGCGCGTACCCCCACCAAACTCTTCCCGTACCCCAGGGGGTACGCGTACCACACTTTGGGAAACACTGCTCTAGACCAAGTGGGTAGCACAGCCTATATTATTTAAGTAATGTTTTAGCATACTAGGTACACATGTTCATCATGGTCGCTGTTCACTTCCAATCCGCCAGTCGCTGATGACACGCTCAACGGTTACCGCCACTTTGCCTCCAATTTAATAAAAACTAAGAGAAACTGTACAAATATATCGCCGTATATTGTGAAAATATGTAAAAATATTTATATGAAGAAGAAAAAGAGCCTATGGGACTAATTTACATTCTCCTCCTTAGGACCCCCCCCCCCAATAATAAATCCTGGGTGCGCCACTGATCTTTGACAGTAATAATAAAACTAACGAATAAAGTATTTTCTGTATAATTTTGGTAAAGTGGTTGTTGTTTAATCTTCCAGCTGATTTTTTTAAACTAAACAAACTCAGTTTACTTAGATACATTTTACGTCATGAATATTCTCTCCTTAATTACTTTTGCTCGGCGAAGTAAGACGAAGAGGGGTAAATTATACTTTTCGTTCACACTTACCCACCAATAAATAAAATTATTGTGATACCTACTTGAAACACTAAAAAGTCAAAATGCGTCCAGTGATTTTTTAACCCCATTTTATGATCTTTTGGACATGGTCTTGAAAATATTCGTTCATGTCCACATTGACCACATTAAAAGATAATATCGTAAGGGTGATAATAATTTTATTTACATCCTTAGAATATTAAAAAGGGTTCGGAACAATGACAACATGAAACAATGCCTGTTGATATGCAAATCATTGTCACCGGTGTATCAACCTAAATTGTGTTATTTCGAAAAATATGTTTTTTGAAGGAACTGCATTGAAAAAGTAAATATTCTTCCGTTTGCTTGTGAAATTTTTTTCGTAAAACCGATTAAGGATACCTATTTGAACGATATATTGGAAAATCAATAATCCATAATAATAAGCAAAAGACACCCATATTAAATAGAATAGAATAGGTATAATAAATAATACTATTTTAAATCTTCATTGTATAACCTTGAAATTATATAAGACATTGGATTACAATTCTTATAATTTAATATTATAAATATTTTCTGCAAATTACTTTATAAATTAATTTATTAGTGATACTAATAAAAAAATATTATTTTTCATAATATCATCTTTGTTTTGTACGCCAAAACTACTTGATGGTTAAAAACTTTTGGGTTCAAAACTCTGCTAATTTTCTTTTTGCACAATGCAGTAAACTGGTGGCATAAGGTATATAATGATTTACAACTATTCGCACAGATGGTACTGTATCGTAAGCCCAAAACTTTTAACAGCTACAATAATAAAATTATAATATTATTTCATCGACACTCCATCATACCCAAATGACAAAAAAATCAGCTTCAATAAAAATCAAACAGTTATAAAAGAATATAATATTTTGAATGAGTTTATTTAAGGGGAGACATGCTCGTCGAAGGTCAAAATTGAGTTTTTATTGTATTTTCAAACCATGATCCTGGACACTCCTTAAACGTTGTAGATAATCTATTTATATACTTTTGAAGCCTTATTATCTTTTATAGTTATTTTAAACATTTGATGACTGCATAAAGTATTTCTGTTACATAAAATAGTATTCTTTTAAACCTTTCGCTCTAATGTTTTAGAATAAAGTTATATTTTGGTACATAACTGTGCAGTGGTGTTAAGATTTTTTACATTTATTAATTTTTAAACGCATTTATAAAACTATTAGTATAATTTATTACGAGATAATTTTTGTAAAATATTCACGATAAAAAATTATATTGATAATCTCTGTGATCCCAAATTTGACAAGAATTAGGCATTTTATTATTCAAAAAATCGGCAATCTCCCTACTTCAATTATAGTTTGTCAATTTATGGCTACGGCCGTATGTTGTAGCTTAACCACTGGGGAATGACAAAAGAAATGGCGTATTTCTCAAAAACACTACCTTATTCTTAGGTCAATAATTATTATAAAGCAATCATTATTCATAAGATGTTTATCACACTTGAATAGTCAAAGACATAGCTTATAATAAGTATCTTTAGAATCATCTTCAAATGTGTTAATCTTGCCAATTTTTTGAATAATAAAATGCCTAATTCTTGTCAAATTTGGGATCACAGTGATTATCAATATAATTTTTTATCGTGAATATTTTACAAAAATTATCTCGTAATAAATTATACTTATGGTTTTATAAATGCGTTTAAAAATTAATAAACGTAAAAAATCTTAACACCACTGCACAGTTATGTACCGAAATATGACTATATTCTAAAACATTAGAGCGAGAGGTTTAAACGAATACTATTTTATGTAACAATATCGCACCTCTAGTTTTAAAGTATGACAAGTCAAAAAACAGCATTCTGAGATAATTGGATTCAAAGATTCAAACCCTCTCAACTAAATCTAAAAATGTATGTACAAAACCGATTTTCTTGCTCAATGTGTATCAGGGCTTGTATTTTTGTATGAAATAATTATTATATTGAAAAATCATACAGAAAACATATTTTTAGTAGTATTTTTGAAATGTCATAGTCTAAAATTGGACTATTTTGATAAATTTTGAAATAACCCACCATGCACACAATACAAACTAATATGAAACTAAATAAAATCTCTTCAATATATTATGCATATCAAGTAAAATAATAAACAAAATGGTTATTTGAAATTTTTATTTCATAATAAAATAACTGGGACAGATAAACCATCACATACCTACCGATTTTTTAAAATATATAATTGTATAAGATTATCATTACCTATTCAAGATTCTTGACATTATGTAATGAAAATTATTATATAATTTAGAATTAATCAGAGTAATTTCCATCACTCTCTTCGTGCACCAAGTCATTTCTTGCCACTAGAGTACTATTAGCGACTTTCAAATTATTGTAAAAAACGTGGTACGTCATCGGTATCAATTTTTCTGCATGGTTATTCCTGGTGGCTCATTATAAGCTTTCAGTATAATTATCATATTCATGGGAACCGGACGACCCATCATGCGATGCCTTGTATTAATTTCCTTGTAGGAAGAATCATTAAAATTGGTTTTAATGAAAAAACTATACAGTAATTCTTTTTTTAAATGCATGACTTTGATTGCTTGCCATGTTACAATCGTACCTACGGTAGTTATAACATAATTTTGTCTCAGCTCATCGGACAACAATTTCAAGTCAAATATCTCATCAGTTGCCATTGAATTTACTCTATAAGGTTCATCATTCTTTTCAGCCATGGTTATAATGGGTATCCATTGAGCTGGTATGAAGACTGGAGCACTTTTAGTTTTCTCTTTTTTTCTTTTTCAATGAGTGAGTGCATCGCTATCCAGTATCCACTGATTTTGGGTGTGAACCGTGATCAAATATTTTTGCGTTATAGACTTTATATTTTCTGTTTCCAATAATAAATACAACGCAACTAAATATTTATTCTTATTTTGTCCAGCACAGTTATCGGACCAAAAATGCCCATTCTAATTTAGAATTCCCTTTTCAAGTAATGGTATATAAATACAACTACCAATTTCATTAGAACCTCTTTTAGCAGTCACTTCGTTCCAGATACAACAAAACCCTTTTTCTCAGCAATATCAAAGAGAGTAAAATATGTTGCAAGTATTTTGGTGTAATAGAAGTTTAAGACTTTACCACAGGGTTATGAAAGAACTGCTTGCAAATCGAAGCATGAAACTATTATATCTGGATCAGGGATAGCTCCATTTTTCACGTAATTTTTTCTCCTCTCGTGGTTTTTCTTTATTTGGGATATGATTATTGAACGAAGTTAATTGCTTTGTTTTTGTGTATCATTTAAATTTGTATATGCTGTGCTGACCATTGATCTTTTCTTGACTGAAAGCGCCCAATTTTAAATTCTGTGTTAGAGATCGTAGAATACTGAGATAACTTCACGAAAGGTCAATCATTTTGTTGGCACTTTCCTTTGTATAGCCTATAGTGTTGCTAAATTTAAAAAGCCATCAATAAATTGTCTGGTAGTTAGTCTGGTGTAAGCGTCGGACTATAGCGTCGTGGGTCATAGGTTCAAATCCTGGGTCTGGCAAGTACACATATTGTTTTTCAATTTGTGTATGAGTCCGAGTATGGACCTAATAGGTTGAGCAAGTGGCTGACATCCATATCTCGTAAAAAACAAAAATCTGTAAAATACAAACCTCCACACCGTGGAGGCCCATATGATCTTATTAGATCAGACATGGTTGAAAGTTTGAGCTCTCAGGAAGTGGGATTCTACCCTAGGAATGCAATTATTGTGATCTCTAACATATTGTTTTAATTCGGTATCAATTTTCTTATGATTTTCATGTGTTCCTCTGAGATCCTTTTCTATGATTCCATCACTGTTTGTTTTATTTATTACTGTATTTATCAACAAACTACTGTCAAATTGTCAATGTTTTCAGAATGACCAGTCACCAGTGTGACCACAACACAAGTTTTATTTACTTTGTCCATTCCTGACCTATGATAATTCAAGATGTCATAGTCTTAAACTCACTGAAATTTTGAATCCTAATTTAAGACTATAACAACTCAAAATAGCATAGTCTTCAAATATCACACAATACTATTTATAAAAATTATAGACTATTCTTTCTGTCCTGTATTTCTGTAGAATTTATTTAGACTTGTGATAGTCTTTGACAAGATAAATAATGATATTTTCAACCTTTCTGCATTATTAACTCAAAATGTCAAATTTTTGACTTGTAATAGTTTAAAACTAGGGGTGCGATATATAAATAGATTATCTACAACGTTTAAGGAGTGTCCAGGATCATGGTTTGAAAATACAATAAAAACTCAATTTTGACCTACGACGAACACGTGCCCCCTTAAATATAATTAAAAAATTACAAGATAAACAGAACTTTTTATATACTTACCACATTTTAAAATTTTCTGTTGAATCATAATCAACTTGACAATTTTTGACCTTTTTATTGTACTTGATAGAAATACTGAATAAATATGGAATACTGTAAATGTCATTTTGATATTTCATATTGATTTCCATAGTAACGCACGTATATATTAATAATTTAGTTGCTAGGACCCCCTTAGCAACCAACAATAATAACTTTCCATACAAAATAGAATGAACTGAAAATGAATTTTATTCTGCTTAAAAATGGCTAAAAGTATTAAAAGAATGCATTGTCGTCGTGTTCTGATATATTCTAAAAGTTTCAAATGTCTAGCTAGTTGGGAAGTTAGTTAAAAATCTTCAATCGTCTAATACAAATCTTGGACAAACAAGAAAAAAATGTACTAGACACACAAGAAAAAATTAGTACTGGACAAACAAGAATACAAGCTAATAAAAACGTGGTAATGAATAACTAAATTTAATATTTCGTTGTATTTCTGCAGTAATATTATATTATAATAATTATAATAATACTGAGTACAATATAATTTTTCACAACAGAATTAAAAATGTACCTACCTACAGAATTTTCAATTCCAAAATCCTAAAGCCGATTCTTATACCTACGGATTAATTAAATGACTACTGTCATTCACATAGAAAAATTAGTCACTTCACTTTTGGTTGATATGGATGTATATTGTGGGTAAGTACCTACTACTTAAGGCGAATGCTCCGCCAAACAGAGACACCAAATACAAAGCTTGATATTTCAATACTAAGGCCTAAACCAGGGGGGGGGGCAAACTTTTTGGATGGAGGGCCAAATTTAAGAATTCAAAATGAGCGGCGGGCCGCAAGTAAAATACCATTTTTAGATATACTTACACTATTTATTATCACGAAAAATAAACATTAAAAAAAATAAAGGAGAAGAATGAAACTATTGTATATTTTTTAACATTTTTTTAAATTCAGGTGTTAATTTTGTAGTTGATATTCTCAAAACTGCTTGTAAATGGGCATCGGAGATATTTGATCGTAAAGAATTTTTATTGAAGTTCATGATCGAAAATGTTTGTTCACATAATATATAGGTTGATCCAAAAGTAACGAACATTTTTCTTGCATAATCTTTAAGTTGATCGAATTTTTCTGAATTAAGGGCATTGTAAAATTTGGAGATTTCTTCACGAAGATGCAATTCTCTTAAATCAGTGTCACACTGCAGATCAATAATCTCAAGTTGTAGCTCTGTCGGGTACACTATCAATATCCATTGAAAATGGATCGCGTGCTATTGCTAAACAAATTTTAATCTACATATTGTCAATATTTTTGAAAAAATTATAAAAAAAATATTCGTAATCAGAAGTACAATTAATGATGGCAGGCCGCAAAAAAATACCCGACGGGCCACATGCGGCCCGCCCTGGCCTAAACAATAACGAACCATGAGTGCGAGTGAGAAAGCATTCGGTACGCTTATATTCTCCGCAATATGCGTGAGAGTAAGATATAATTTCTTCGGCGGAATTGAATATTTTGTGTACACGTCGCCGGTGAATATTGGTTTGGATGCTAGTCATTTAAAAACTGCGAGCACATGTTGCTGAAATTTATTGTTTTAGTGTTAAATAATTATATTTATAGTTAGTGGTAATTCGTTTTAGTTAATTTAGTAGAAGATATGGTAACTATCTTGTGTTTAAATTTGGTAGCCATACTGAGAAGCAACATACTGGTATAACGTTTCATAGGTTAATAATGATAAAATTGAGGTTCTACTGTGCATACGTAATATGGCCATAAGTCCCGTTTTTAGGTAGCCTATCGCGATATCCCCAAGCACAACTTCAGGACGCCAAAATGTCCCGTTTTCAGAAAGAGAGAAACCCACGGTAACAATTTTATTTCAAAAAAAGTCGCGAAAAATCAAAAAATCGATAAAAAAGGCACCGATAGAAAGGGACTTTCCTCTTATGAATAAGTTGTGGACGATCGAATAAACACGGTTGCACGTCGCAGTTCTTAACGCAATGTTAATTACCAAAGTAAATTTTAAGAAGCTATGCCAAGAATTTCATTCTTATTTGAAATCAACACGAAATATAGGTAAGTACCTACTTACTTTGTTCTTCAGAAAAAAATAAGCCACAGAATTAGTAACATCATGACACGAACACGTTTAGTGTGCCCCTGAGAGGACGCTCCCATAAGGAGTGGTACCATCCAACCGCTCGATCTGATCAAAATAGTCAATGTACCACTGGTTATAAAGTAATAAGCTTGCGACCCTCGACAAAGACAAGCCATATATGATGTATGAGTAAGTCCTACAGTTGCCCCGCAGGCCCCACTGCTCCTCAGGGTGAACTGTAGATGAGATAAGTCGGTCATAAGGACCATGAAGAGTGGTGGTAAGAATGTAAATAACGACGGAGTAATAATAAGGTAGTAATTAAAATTCAATTAATAAGATGCAGTACGAAGATTATGTGTCCTAATTAAGATGTTAGCAATAGGTATATAATGTTAGTAATAGATATTTTACCATATTAAATAAATAATTGATAGGTACATAAATATTAAATTAGCATAATACTGTATTGGACTTCGAGTAGATGTAATAATGTAATTAAGATAAATGGATCTAATATTGTATAATTGCGATGATTAGGTATTGTCAGCGTGTGTAATTGTAAACCGACATTAATATATAAATCTGTACCTGTAATTAGAGTATAATGTTGACATAGTTCGATCCACGAAATTAAGCTAGATAATAATTAATCAATATTTTAATTAATTTAATTAGACGAGAATCGGTCTAGACCTGGGCTCTGTACGTAGCATCTACATACCATCTAAGCCACTCACGAGGTACTGTATACCTCTGGCTTCTAATTTTCATCACTCCCATATTAATACCATACGCGTGATCCGCGCATCCAGCGCGAGATTGCCCCGCGGAATTTCTCGCGGATCATGTGTAACATATGAGCAGCCTTGGCGCTGCGTTCGCCAGTCGGTAACCGGACAGTTGTCTCCCTCGCACAACTGGATCAATTCCCTATCCCGACCGCGGCCGCAGCCGATTGGCTCATGTGTGGAGCGAAATCCCGGTTACGCAATTCATGACAGCCGCGAGATCTCCATACAAACACATTATTAATGATAGCTAGAGCTGCGCGTGTCCGATCAACGTAAAACTTAAAATGACATATGCGTCTACGGACCGCGGAGATTTTAGTTATTTTATAGTACGCGTAACCATAAAGGTTCGCGAGATATAGAGCTCAAAAACGGGTCAGATTCCATTAAATTTTAGCGCCCTAAATATAAGTTAATTAGATATAACATTTATATGTATACGTAGAGAATAAAACCGCGTATTTTAATAATTTTTATTTTTATCATAAATATATACGTAGCGCGTGGGCGGCCCGCTTATAGGTCCGAACTTGTGGCTCCCGCCATTCAATCATGAGGAGACTCACATCACGGGGTGCATACTCAAATGCTAGCGTAAGCGGTAACAAGCAGATTGACGTATCACACTCTTTGATACACTGAGTTTTCGCTTGGTTAATTAAAAACTAAAAGTACAATACAAGCTAAAAAACGCATTCATTGTAGGGAGAGCTATGTGAAATCGCGCTCTCAGCGGGATGTCGCGAACGAGATTTTATGCCGGCAGCCCGCGCCTACCGAACTCCGTTGATTTCAGCTCCCTCGCGACTTGCGGTTTCGCGGGGCAATCAATTAAGTCCGGATCTCATAGTGAAAATGATATGTGGATTTTTGACCCGTAGAACGCTCGCCCGAGGGGATGAAATCTCCCGATTCGAATAAAAACCCAGGATTTCCGAACCCGTCGCGAGCGGACGTCTCTTCCCGCACTCCGATACCTGCATACAACCGACCTTCCTACAACAAGATACCGACCAGGCCAATACTACCTACTTCAACCGCCGCAAGTGACCAGTCGACCTACCTGCAAATATCACCAGACGACCAAGCAAGAATTACCTACTTGCTAACTACACAAGCGACCAGACATCATACCTACTAGCTACCTACAGCTATAGGAAAGAGACAGAAGACTTCAAGACGACCAAGCAAGAATTACCTACTTGCTAACTCCACAAGCGACCAGACATCATACCTACTAGCTACCTACAGCTATAGGAAAGAGACAGAAGACTTCACAATGGAGAAAATCAACAATGAGATCAACAAGTTATATTCACGCAAACCATCCAGACTACGGGACCTCCTGACACTCCACCTACTTATCTTGACTGCCTATCAAGAGGAGGCCGAGACAGCTACCGACACACCCGCACGAACTCACTCCTGGAGGACAAACCACGACACCATTTTATCTCACACCTGGATCAACAGGAGCCGCCAGCCACACTACAAATCTCCAACACGCATCACCAGACGACCAGCACAATCGCCGATCAAGAAAGCAGACCCTGTTACCCTCACTACACGGGAAAAAGACCGGATATCCGTAGTCATCAGGGGCTTTCCGATCGGCGTGTCAACAGAGGACATCACCAACGATCTCCTCCGCAGAGGTTACCCGATAGTCAGCGTCACGAGGATGACCCGGGGCAGGAGCCAGCATCCAATGCCTCTTGTCCTGGTCAAACTCCTCGACAACGACCGAGGGCAACTGATACACAATCTGCAGTTCGCATTACGACGCAGAATCACCGTAGAAGCCCCAAGAAGCATCAGAAACACTCACCTCAACAATTCCAGCAACATGACGACAATGCGCAGCTCGACAACAACTACTCAAACACAGACAGACGCCGACAAGCCCATATTACACACGGAGCCCTCACCGGAAATGGACCGCACCATTGCTTCCGTTCCGCTGAAAGTGAAAGCAGACATCAGCCCGACTGAAGAAGCTATAACCAAGACACCGGAACCTAAAATTGCGGTCATATCACACTCACCGACCAGACCGATCACCACAACTGAGCCCCCGGAAATCATCATCATTAAAATAACAGAGACCCCGGAATCGGAAAATCCCGCAACCGAAGCTCCCGAGACACTGGAAACTGCAACTCCGGCAACACATAAGACCGAAAACTCAGAATCCCCGGAGATCAAATCTGCAATAACCACTGAAACAGAAACAAAGACCCCGGAACCGGAAACCCCGACATCCGAAGCAACAGAGACCACAGAAACGGAAACCCCGACAACACCGGAAATCGAAAATGCTGAGACCCTGGAAAGCAAACCGCTGCCGGAGGCTGACAACAGCAGCGAAGACGACGAGAACATGCATACTACACCGGAACCGGACTATACCACCCCGGAACTGGACTTACCTGAGTCACAAGATGACAAGTGGGAGCTTGTCTCCAGAAAAAAACAGACGACGACAGAGGAGGATGACTATGAGCCTCCCAACAGAACACAACAGATCCACAACAATTTCAAAATCATGAAAGAAAAACGATATAAAAGTCAAGACGAACATTACCTAAGATATGAGAAAACATACATAAAAGAGGAAAGACACCATATCGACTCCAAAGGCTACTGGACCTCAGAATGTTCCCTAACATTGAAACTTCTCCAAGAATACGAAGAAGAAGTAAACACCCGCCTACTCAAACTAGGCAAAAACCCAGATGAAGCTCCGAAAAAGAAGAAAGAAATACCGAAGAAGACGAAGAAAAACACAGGAAAAAAGAAGAATAATCGCCGATGAGCAACCACCTACGGAAGAGAAGATTGGAAGATCCATGTCGCGAAACATGGAAGCTGTGTCAGTCGGCGGACGCTGCCGAATGAAGAATGCTCCAAGCTCACTCTTATATGAATTAATTTTTGAAATTGCAAAAAATTTTAAAAAATTGAATATTTTTATACAACACTTGGACTTGAAGACAGCAGCCTCGCCCGGTCCTCATCAAGAACCGGGAAACTCACATCGCCACCCGAATGGATTGTACGGAGGAACAACACTTGACCTTGGAGACTGCTGCTTCCCCCGGCCCTCATCAAGGACCGGAGACTAACATCACCACGTCGAATCACGCGAATCCTTGCCAGCGACCTAATAATAGAGATGAAGGGGATGAGGCTAACTGCCGGAGTGCCCCATAAAACACCAAAGGAAGATCAAAAGTCAAGTCATTCTGTATCCAGTTTTCTACTGCTTCCGAGACCGGGCCCACGTCGGGTGTCGGTCTGATTTATTATACAAATTCATATAATTGTGCAAGTCTGCACAGGAGTTTGGGACCACCCAACTCCCCCTTTTCCTTCTGCGGGTAAAATACCTAAGTTGGACTTTGTCGTTTCGGCGCGAGTAATCGTCTATAAATACCTAACCCCGACTTAGAAAAATTTCGCGAATAATTTTTCGAATATAAATACCTATCTGGTACTTTAAAAATTTTCGAGTGAAAAGTATAATTTCGTACAGCGGTTCTTCAACGGAGGCCCCGAATCTTTTTCGACTTTTATCGGCTATTCATCGGGTCGTGTGTACCTGACTGTCAACTTAAGTTCGATAGTAGTAATCTTTAATACTTTTGAATAATTGTGGAACTTTTCTTCGAATTAATATTTCTTTGTTGCGAGTGTTAATGTACTTTATCATCTGACGGATGACCGTATACCGTGCTTGAACATTTATGTGAATAATATTAACTTTCTGAACATTAATAATTATAATATGATGAACCATTGTGAACTTTGTGAACTTTTGTGAACTTGAACAATATATGGACCATCTACCAACTATGAGTTTTTATTCTGACTTCCAACCATACGAAGACCTTGGCCTGTGACTCCTCTTGGCATTGACAACCTTCACTTCCATACCCTTGGAACTAGCCGCGGCAGTGGAGGCCCCGTCAATCACACAGTGTTCCGTCATCCATTTTCTTTTTCTGACATTCATTTATAAAAATTTATAAATAATAAGAAATAAGAATTATAGGCAAATATTTAATATAAACTTTAATTAATGTATCGGTTAATATATTAGTGATTGATAACTGAATTAATGAGTGGATTATGGATCCAGTATAGATAGTGAGAAAGATTTATACTTGATTTATTTTGCAATAAAATTAGTAGACAAGAGGACCGTTTGTTTATTTTATAAATATCACAATGCAGGTAATACATAAAGTGACCTGTTTTATACTGTTAATTATTGTTCATATTTGGGTATTATTAATCGATAATGTAAATATTTCAAACGTTCGCAAAGCGTTGTTGATCGTTTTTGCATGAATACTCAAGGGTCGCGAATGGCACAATATAATATCACCTTTCACTAATTCTATACACATATTATTTTACCATGCACAACGTATTTTAACATTTTTTTGCCATTCGTTAAACAGCATTTCTACAAATAAAATAATCCATTTGTCATGGATAAAACCAGGGATGGCTTTATTAATGTAGATCTTAACCTATTCAACAATCCGCTGGTTAAATTATTTAACACTCAATGGTATTTAAATACTTAAGGGGAGGCACGCCAGCAGAGAACCTAGCAGAGAAATTTGAAGCTTGCAATTTGAGATCTTTTTTTGATAATTTACAATTTCAAGTGTAATAAGTAAGGGGAGACATGCTCAGCGTAGGTCAAAATGGAACTTTTATTGCATTTTCAAACCATGATCCTGGACATTCCTTAAACGTTGTAGATAATCTATTTATATAATTTTTAAGCCTTGTTATCCTTTATATTTATTGTAAACATTTGACGACTGCAAAAAGTATTTTTATTACATAAAATAGTGTTTTTTTAAACCTCTCGCTCTAATGTTTTAGAATATAGTCAAAATTCGGTACATGAATGTGCAGCGGTGTTAAGATTTTTTACATTTATTATTTTTTAACAGCATTTATAAAACCATTAGTATAATTTATGACGAGATTATTTTTGTAAAATATTTACGATAAAAAATAATATTGATAATCTCTGTGATTCCAAATTTGACAAGAATTAGGCATTTTATTATTCAAAAAATGCTAAAATAAAATGGGCTCGGCGTAGGTCAAAATGGAGCTTTTATTGCATTTTCAAACCGTGATCCTGGACATTCCTTAAACGTTATAGATAATCTATTTATATAATTTTGAAGCCTTATTATCCTTTATATTTATTTTAAACTTTTGATGACTGCATAAAGTATTTTTATTGCATAAAATAATATTCTTTTAAACCTCTCGCTCTAATGTTTTAGAATATAGTCATATTTAAGTACATGAATGTGCAGCGGTGTTAAGAATGGGGAATGCCAAAAGAAATTGCGTATTTCAAAAAAACACTACCTTATTCTTAGGTCAATAATTATTATAAAGAAATCATTATTTATAAGATCTTTATTACAATTGAATGGTCAAAGACATAACTTATAATAAATATCTTTAGAATTATCTTCAAATGTGTTGATCTTGCCGATTTTTTGAATAATAAAATGCCTAATTCTTGTCAAATTTGGGATCACAGAGATTATCAATATAATTTTTTATCGTGAATATTTTACAAAAATTATCTCATAATAAATTATACTAATGGTTTTATAAATGCGTTTAAAAATTAATAAACGTAAAAAATCTTAACACCACTGCACAGTTATGTACCGAAATATGACTATATTCTAAAACATTAGAGCGAGAGGTTTAAAAGAATACTATTTTATGTAACAAAAATACTTTATGCAGTCATCAAATGGTTAAAATAACTATAAAGGATAATAAGGCTTCAAAATTATATAAATAGATTATCTACAACGTTTAAGGAGTGTCCAGGATCATGGTTTGAAAATACAATAAAAACTCAATTTTGACCTACGACGAGCACGTGGGCCGTTAACTTTAAATTTAAAAAAAAATTAAAAATCTGTTTAATGTTTTCAGATACATATTTATTAATGAATACAGTTGAAATTGTAAATTATCAAACAATAATGTCAAATTGCAAGCTTCGTATTTTTCCGCTAGGTTCTCTGAAGGCATGCCTCTCCCCCTTAAGAAGAGAACTACGCTACTGTTGTGAGCTTCACGAGTAATACTAAGATATTGAAATAATATACACCGTCTCGCTCTATCACAACCTTCCTAGATTATAAAAATGTTGTCCGAAACTACATCTTCAGTAACACTTTACCGTTCTAAAGATGGGTGTAGCCCAAAACAGATCTTAACGTGTTTTATCGACTCAGGTAAAGATTATAATAATAAGGTAATATTAACAAAACAATGGTTTCAAAACCACAGAACATAGAAGGTTTTTGGTAACAACCGATAAGGTTCACGTGAATACGTCTAAAAGGCCGTTCTTCTGATGTGTGGTTTGTAGTAGGTAAAGTGCACATAACAGATTAATAAATATAATTCCGATAGGCTATATTTAATATACTACATTTTGACGCAGGGTTTTGAATGTGTGAGTGTCCTACGAAAATGAACCACGCATTATGAATGTGCAATAGTGTGTGTAATACACCAATATTAAATGAGCGTCAATACTAGCAACCGAGAGCAGTTGTCAGTGTTCGACGTATGACGTATTCTTGACACGAGTTTAAGTTTATCTCATATTCTTCCGCACCCCAGCTCGTCTGCCTGCTAGTCCTTACCCATTAGATATTTCAGTTCCCTGGTAAAGTGTTATGGGAGTGCAAATGAATTATGTCAAATTTAACGGTTATTTATTTAATCTATGTGTTGAATGAATGCATTAATTAATAATGATCGGTCTATGGTGAGAGAAGAAAGATACATATTATATAGTACGAGTATATACGATCAGGCGCGCATACAATTAAAAGGTTTGAATGGGGTCAGGCTGATATTCATAATATTTTTTTTATATATAATATAAGAGACAGCGAGAGGGGGTGGGGTGAAGAAAATGCACCAGGTACCACTGACTTTCACATTTACCCGGCCTACTGCTATTTACTTATCTTTGCTTTAATCGCCGACCCTCGCACTTTTACAGATAAGTTCCCTGTACCCAGAAACACCGCACTTTCAGCCGGACAATAAACACCTGACCTGCAGGTTTGATAAAAGTGTTCACTCACGAGTTATTGCGAACTGTTCTGTTCACAAGTGGTTTTCGTGGTTATTTAATGATTAATTTTGATTTTCATGACCACTGTGTGGTGCATTCATTCATTATTATGTTAATATGAATTTAGCCTATTGGTTGTATGCAAGGGCTAATACTGTAACTACGAAAACTTCACTACCACTACTATCGTAATGTGAAAAATGTAATATTGTAGTCTTTGTGTTTTATATTTTGATCTGACATCCTAAATGCGTGAGATGCATTATTAATTATTATAAAAAATCATTACAAAATTATGTCGATGTTTACGTGCAGTGGTAGGTAAGGTAAGGTAATGTGGTGATACAGGTAATTTGGTGATAGTTTGTATTATTACGTGTATTCAAATAACCTGCCGTCCAAAAACTTTCAAGAATAAGTCATAGATGTATATACTATTCTTTGACTTGGAAAATTTATTTTCAAAGTGTTATCAGTTATAAGTTGACGTACACGTGTTTGTATAAAACGCTTTTCGGAGAATTGACACATTTTTCAAATAAAATCTTTCTTTTTCCAACATTTAAGCTATATCAAGGTAATATTTATACTATTTATGTTTTTATAATGATTTTTCATAGTGCATGGCCTATTTATATGTTTCCGTTAATACGGTTTTATTATTATTTAGTGAATTTAAACTTCACAGGCTTACAAATATCATATAAATTTTAGGAGATTTGTCATTATTCGACAGTTCATTTTGAGGCCACTATTAGGTGTTTTTAAGAATGAATAAACCAGTGAAAAAAATTACAACAAATTATTTTATATTGTCGTACGGGTGTTTAATTATGTTTTAAAAAATAATTCCAGGCTATATAGACTATCACCAAATTACCTACCACATTTTTGTTTGCACCTAAATAAGGAAAGAGAAGTGAAGGTGACAACAAATGTTACAGAATGTTTTCATTTGTTGATATACAAAAAGCGGCAGACCTGGTGAGGGATCAAAAATTGACATTATATAAAGCGGCAAAAGCCATGGGTATTCTATGGTCGTCTTTAAAACAACTTATTTCTAAGAACGAGGGAGAAGACAGAAATTCAGCGAAGAATTTTTCAAAAATAGGAAGGCCTTTTCCATTGACAGTAGAAAATGAGCAAAATTTGGTCACATATATAAATAATATGCAGGTGTTGGGCTTCGGATTGACCGTTATGTAGATAAGGGAGATGGCTCATAAAAATTCCAAGTCTGTGGGTCGCAATGCTTTGTTAAGCTCGGAAAGTAATTCAGCCAGTAAGTGGTGGTGGAGTCAATTTTAAGCTAGATATAGTTTATCAATGCGTGTGCCTGTGAAAAAGAAAAGATATTCTTCGGCAAAATGCCTAACTCCAGTTGGAGAGGAGCAGCCAGACGTAGCTGCAGAAGAACGAGTAGTTGTGGTAAAACAACATGGATGTCCTCGAGTTTCTTCATTTCCTCCGCAAGCGACTTCAAAAAACCAATCACAACAAAGTGACGACGAATGGATTTGTGGAATATCTGAGAAAAAAAATTCTCATGACACTAAGAAAAAATGGAGCAAAATGGATTGAATGTTGGTTTTGTATGGAAAAATATCATGAAAAATGACAAACTGGTGCCATTGACAACGTATTCATCTGCGATTTTGTGCAAATTATGATGCTGCATTATAAATAGGTAGACAGGTAGTCAAATCTTCAAAGAAACTCAAAATCATACAATATCACCAAATTAAATACCCACTATCACCAAATTACATATGCTATCACCAAATTACTTATACTGTTCTTAACTCCTTAAACTATAAAAAATCGTGTATTTCCCTGGCTTTTGTTTAATATGTATTTATTGTATGGATTTAATTATATATTGTCCTGATATTTCAACGTCTTTTATTTTTCTATACAAAAGAAATAAGATAGTAAATTGAGCTTTTTTAAAAATTATCACCAAATAACCTTACTTCACCTTATTCCTTATATTTTTTCCATTTGCTTAACTCCTATACTAAACGATTATTTAAATTTCAGCTTGATTAGTATTTTTTTTAATTTGAGAATACAATTACTCATTGCCTAGTGCCCTAGTATAATGCAGGTATAATTATTATGGGTGTTCACTCACGAGTTATTGCGAACTGTCGTATTCATAAGTTGTTTTCGAATCGTCTGTATCATCTGCGCTACCCTGTCTTTTAGATATGACGCATTTGAATATGAATGCAAACTTTGATGCCCCAGATAATTGCACCAACTTATGAGTGGCACGTGTCTTCCAGTGACCACTCGCCTTGCGCGTCGTAGAATGTTAAGAGGAGTGACAACAAGTTCAGAAGCTTGTCAACAGCCTAATCATCCGGGTCACGATCCTCAGGCATGAGGTCCTGGCAAATAATGAGAAGAAGTGATATTAGATTTACCTAAATAAGTCGTTTCTTTTCCGTTGCTGGTAGCGTCTTGTGTGCGCGCCTGTTTAAAATACATTTAAATTATACACAGACGATACATCAGAACAAGTGTTTTGCTTAAGTTTGTAGGTGAAGTTTCCATACAAATCAGATTACACTCAACTCACGCTTTATACAACTAAGCTACCGACTATGGATCTTTTCTGGGTTAACAGTGTTAAAAGTCGTATGTTTAGTTGGACTAGAGATCGTATTGCTTACGTAAGTGGTGGCGAACCTATGGCATGTGTTTGAAGAGAAAAATAACCTATAATAATAATAAATGACAGATCGAATAGTATAAAAAATAGCAGAAAATACTCTTCAAGAATAAAAGTGCATAGGTGGGACGGTAGGCTTTATGCGTTGTATATAATATTATCCCACTAACCCGATCAGGCGGCGTAGGATGCCGCGCCGCGAACCTCTAATTTTGGTTGTATTTACAATACTTAGACCACTATAGCGAATGCCTCGTGTGATCAGAGCAGTTCTAGTGTCAATTTGTGCATAAAATACCAAACTAATTTCTACATTAACAAACAATTTCATTCCTACTTACAACAATGGCTGCATTGAAGAAATAAAGAACACAAACTTGGTGGGGTTTCTGGCTGACAGTTTCAAAATTGATGGACCGAAATGTAGTGCGTAATTGAAAAAAATGATAAAGCTATAAATATGTGTGCTATGTTCTGTGGGTAGTATCTAGAACATCCTTACTTTTTAACTAGAATTCTTGAAAACTATTATTTCCCCATGAAAAACTACTAGGCACGTCAGGCAGTCGAAAAATAATATTTGGGAGATTTTGGCACGCGTACGTAATAAGGTTCGCCAACCCTGGGCTCACGTGTACTCTTATGTCAAGTTGGAGCAACGACAGCAGAGTTTCAAAATGAATTTATAATATTATAAAATAACATGTTATAAGTTTAATATTGATTATAGGATGAATATAACCCAGGCGCGTGCACAGAAAATGGTTTGGGAGTGTCCATTTCGAAAAAATATCCATAATATCTATTTTTTAAGGCTGTGTAAGGGGGCGGGGTTAACAAAATCTATAGGTGTCACTGATTTCCGCATTTACCCCGCGGACCACTGTACTTTTCTGGGTACAAACTTAATACCCAGACACTCCGTACTTTTAATCTAGATGTGAATATTGAAATTAATGGCCCCGCCAAACCACACCCGCCTCGCACCTCATGCAATCTTAATCGGGCGTATAATGAGAACCTACGTTTGTTTTGAAGTATCATTTTTTTAATGACTAGGAATATCTCAAAAGCAGTTATCCAAGACTAAGGTCACCATGTACTTAAATATGCTTTGTCTGAGTTTACATGACTTTAAATTGAGTACCGATGAGAGAGGGGCACGTAGAGACAAAATTAAAAATTATAGTAAGCAACAAAAAGTAATACAAAACTGCTGAACAATCGATTGAATAGAGATGTACAGCTGCAATGGGTACTCACCTTGCGGTTATAAATAATTGTATTTTTCTTATCTTGTCTAATATATTATCTTGTCAGAATATTAAAGCAAACATTGGATGCCTAGAATGGTTTCACCAATTCATATTATGTTCCATTGATACAGACCTTGGAAAATGCCAAGAAGAGAGGGGTTAACCCGTTGTAGAGGCTATTTGACAGACAAATCATCTAGGTCACGATAAATAAGAAGAAGTAATATTGTATTTTTTTCAATCCTGGGGGGAGGGAACGGACCTGAAACCCCCCCCCCCCCTGTGTGCGTACTTGACATCGCATATCTAATTCAAATGTGTATGTTTATTCTTTAAATTTATCAAGAATTGGTCGATTCAAAAAAAATATTAAGGTGTTCATAGGATTAAAAGTCTTATTGAACTAAGCTTACTAATAATAGTATTATTCCATTGCGACTGCTCTCTTTTGATTGTAGTCATTCACGCTTTGGTGGTTTTTGGGTTTAATTGTACTTGTATTAAATTTACTCTATTCAATGATGATCCGACATCTACATATACTCGAAGATGATTTTAGTAAGTACGTACTGTGATACTAAAGCTTAATAGCATACTTTATATTGTATGGCAGAAAACTGGACAATCAAAGTCTCGTATCGAATGGTAGGTAATTGATAACCAGCTCTTCATTTTCCAAGCACACACATTAATTACACATTCGAAAAAGTACATTTATATGATAATAATTATTCAATATACACGGTTATCGAATTGTGTATTTTGTTTACTTTATTGAGAGGGGTTCGAAATTACCTACACATTTTCTCGATCCGAAAAAAAACAAGCCTAGAGAAGCTACATTTTTAATGGAAACTTGTTCGTATTTGCTAGGGCGGATGACAACTGACCTTTTTTCAGTTATCTGAAATCGAGGACTACGTTATAAGTTTTCACCGCAAGGTTGGGTAAAAATATGCCAATTTCAAATAAAATCAAACTGCTCTGAATTGGTCAATCAGTCAATTAATTAGTGTTATCAATATGATACTATTACAATAGTAACATTTTCTACTGCGCTTCATTTTCGTTCATTGAATCTCGTCCGATTCTTGTTATCAATAGACCTTTTTACATTGGTGAGTGGCATATGTTTCGATTTATGTAGCTGAATCTAATCTATTGAATTTTAACCGATAGTTAGATGTTTGCTTGTACTTTTGAAGCATATACAGCGTTATTTTGATTTTGATAGCTCCGGTGTGCGTAAACTTGAATAACATTATTTTGATATTCCAATAAGTTAAAGTTCATTTCAAGGACATCAGAACACGCGTTTTAACGGTATGTGACTCCTGAGTCAATTGAGCGCATGGATTCATGTGACTTTTGATGGCTAATCAATTACAATTTGTCTCTCTTCCTCAATTCAATGGTATATCATCTTTGATTGGTACACTGTACGTAATCTTTGAAATGAACGTATTTTAAATTATACTCTCAGAGTAATGATATAAAATAGAGAGCGCCTATTTATTATACTCATTTTTGTGTCGCAAAAGCTTTCATATTGCCACCCTCTGATAGTGATTTTAAAAATGGAAATACGATTATAGTTCAAACTTGTATTACAAATATTGTAGAATCAACAAAAAACTGTATCTTCATAATCACTTTTCGTTTACTGCTTATATATATTAAAGTCAAAGATAAGGCATATTTAATTGTACTCGTACATTAAATTTATACATTGGTAATACATCGATAAAAACAAAAAAAAAATACACATTATTATTCATACTGGGTATGCACATAATATTATTTCATATTAGCTTCAACCATGTGGCATCATAATTTTATACTTGCATATTCAATTCTATCAGGAGTATTTGGATACTTGCATAAAAACGTTTTGATGTTTGGTTGAGCTATAAAGTAGTATTAGGTTGTAATTGATAATAATTGTGACTTCTTAAATTTTCAAGAATCCTTCGTCTTTGACCATTAAAAAGCGAACAACGTGATTTATATCTTCATTATCGCTTCAACATTGATATTTTGGATCATTTTATATTCATAGCTTTTTATAATCACTTTTACTATTATATTATATTATATGAAATTGTTTATAATAATATTATGTTCGTTACACTAATGTTGTTATATACGTGTTTCATTTTCGGCGTTTAAGTTCTAAGCTTTAGCAACTAAACTTTACCAACACTTTGTATATTCCATAATATATTATTGTAATTCAGTGACGTCCCGTGGGGTAGGCAGATTGAGCGTCACTTGGGGGCGGCAGTTACCCCAAGGGCGGCAAATCGAGGAGAATCATTAATTATACATAGAAATAGCTACCGTTACTAAATTAAGATGGAGCATAATACTTCCAACAATATCTAGCGACAGAATGTGAAGCATGCAATAATACATCTTTTCAAATAATTTAAATCATTCACGTACTTGTTTAAAATCATTGATTTATTAGTACATTAATTATTATTAAAATCATTGAATTATTAGTATGATTATTTTTGCATTAATTAATTCTATCAAAGATTATAATATTACGAAGATTTGTTGATAAATCATAGTTACTTAAATGTATTTTATAATATTGTTATACATACATCGATTTTTATTAAAAAATGCTTGAAATATTGTTTATTAAACTCGAGCTTGAGTATGGTGCCAAGAAAACAGGTGGTCCGGAACCCCACCCCCCCCCCCCAACAAAAAAAAATACAAATGATTTAGCTAAATGACATTAGTTGTTCATCTTCTTATTTTTCAAAACTTCATCATGTCATGATTGAGGATAGTGACTCGGATGATTTGATTGTCAAACAGCATTCTCCGACGAGTACACCACTCCTCTCGGCATTTTATGACACGCAAGATCTGTAGCACTCATAAATTGGTGCAATTTTCTAGGGCATCCAATGTTTGGTTTAATATGCTAATGCGGCAAGTCTAAATAGCAAGACAGCGCGGATGACACAAATAGACACTAACGAATTATGACAGTTAAGCATTCGATAGCCACGTGTGGATGTTAACACCATTACTTACATCTGTCGGTCACGAGTTTGATGCAGAGTATCAGGGTATGAAGAATGTATGTAAAAATAGCGCTATTCAGCATGTAGATGGGTTAATTAAGATTAAGATTTGAAGCTATATTTATGTAAGTATTATTTATGAGTAAAATTTTATATCAATAAATAAATAAATTTTGTGAATGTTGAGTTGGTAAATAATTCAAACAATGGTATGTTGTAAATTTACAATATTTAGACACTTCATACACAAAAATACATATTTTTATAGTTTAGGATAATATTTGTCGTATTTATTAACGGTTTATAATAATTGAAGACAATAATAATATTATGTTTAATCACAAAAGCCAGTATCACGTTTCATTTAAATCATTAAATAGGCTACGTTTTACTTTTGATTTGTAATAAATTATTATTGTTAACGAAAATAGTTATACAGTCATCTGTTTAAGAAAAGATGGGTGAAATAGCGGTTTGCAAAATTTTTCAAATACAGGTTTTGGGATTTTTTTCTTCTAAAGTTTGTAAATTCTGCAATAATATTATTTAATCGCATATTTATTGCTGCCGGTACCTATATCGATAAAATACCTTTGAGACCAAAATGAATATAATCATAATAACACGCCAATAAAATTTGATTTTTTATTAATTTATCATGTGCACTTCTGAATCGATTATAACCGCCGTATGGCAAAGATGAGTTTTTTGTTTTGTTACGCCAAAGAAGTATAACTTCTAACGCTCGTATATAAGTACACACATTGATTTTTTTTAAAATGGACCCTCTCCAAACGATTTCGCCACAATAACATACGTCGTGCTTATTTCATAACACATTGATCACTGATTAAATTATTATGTATCTATTGTTATAGTTTCGTGTGTTATGATAGTTTACCTCCATCCATAAGGCAATGATGCCCCATGTCCGATATTATAAAAATACGAAGCCATTCATCCCTTATTACCGCCCAAGATTCATTTTTCAACCCTCCGCTGTCGCATTATTTTGCACTCCGCGTATTAAATACCGCAGCGCACTAGTCACGCGGCAAGAGGCTGAGCGCAACAGGGCAGGAGGGCGCGTGGGGTGCGCGTGCGCGATTTTCAACTGGGCCCGCCGCTGGCTTATTCAGTTTATCGTTGGCTGCCGATGGTTGCTCGCGCGCCGTATAAGATCACTCTCGCGCGTACGAATTATTGCCACAAGTTTCGCAATGTAAATGTTGTGTGCCGTGCGATTTCCAGGGTTGCTTGCTATAACGTAAAATAATATAGGTATAATCTTAATAATTTAATTTAAATTAAAAATATAAGTACATACTTTATAATAAAAAAAATTTTTTTTTATTAAAATAAAAACATGTTTGATTTTGTTGTAAATTCTATAAGAACCTCACATATTCATATCAATAAATAAAAAGAAAACATTTTTTTAAATGTAACAATTACCTAAAACATTATTATTTTTCTCTATAAATTAAGTTTAAAATTTTGCAATAAGTACATATTGATAATTATAATATTTTATATTAACGTTTAATTGTGTGAAAATATTTTTTTCATTCAAATTTATCTTACAATATTATTGTGTTTTTTTATTTAAATCTAATAAATAAATTTTCGTTTTATTTTTTAACAAAATATTCATTAAAATACTAACCTAGCTGCAAATATTTTTTTCTTTCCTAGAAAAACCGGTCGCAAAAAGTGTTTTTTTTTTAATTAATGAAAATATTATATAACTCAATAAAATTACTATATTTTTCTTATATTATATTATTTAAATGTGTTTCAGCAAGTTAACGACAAAGAATATAAAAATAATTTAATAATTTTAGTCACTTATATTATGAATTGAATGTTAATTGTAGTATTTTTTATCGATACTCATTTATATTGAGTAGGCGCTGCATGCGTAATTACCGGGTTTTACGAACGCAGAATAAGAACACTGAAATATAAAAAAAATGTAAAACTTATATACCTTATTTATATTATTAAATACCCATCTAATATTTATTTGAAATTGTATTTTATGGACAATTTTCAAGATATAATAATATATATTTATGCACTTATATAATTTCAATTATATTGAACAATAATATTGCATTACTTTTATTTTAGTGACCTAAGAAGATGAGCATTCAACAGGTTCTCAAATGGTTCATTTCAAATGTTTTCTGTCATTTGTACTGTCCGAACAAATAAATTTACGAACCGACAAAACGGAAGATTACTTCCGCTTTAACGTCATAATAATATATCACGAGATAATATAACGGCATCATGCAAAATAAACTACTGCGCGTAAAACATGTTGAGAATATTTTGTTTCATGAAAAATAAAAAATATTTATTATTATTATATTGAAAAATCGTTGAATAAAAAAAATATTAAATCAATCTACGTTACTTACTAATATTTTAAAACCTAACTAAAAGTAACTAAAAGTAAAACTAACCTAATATATAAGTAATTAATTTATATATTGAGTAAACATTTGAGATAAACTCCACTAAAACTGAGTGCTGTAATCTTTTTTCAGAGTGTTCGAAGTAGTTTTATGTTATTTAAATATAACAGAACTGTGAAAAAGTTTCAAAAAAATTAACTGAAATATATTAAATTATACAAGTGGCCGTCTGACAGTGAATTCTAAATTCAGCTTTAATTAATTGAATATTCGAATGGATTCAAATTATGGTATTTGTTTAGATGTAAATATTCTGGACAAGTTAGTGATAAATTAGTGATATACATAAAAACATACTATTAAGGTACTATACTTATCAATTAGCACCAGGAGTAACATTGTTCCAAGAAGGGTGAGTTAAAAATATGATAATTTTCATATAAACATTTTTGCTTTTCGTATAATTATGTATCTACGAAAGAAATTTTCATATGAGATTTTTTTAAATAAATAAGATTTTTTCAAGAACATTACCTTCTATAAAACACATGCATATTATATACATTCACTGTAACTAATTGGCAACTGATATCTCAGATCTAATATTATAATGGAAACGATTTTCTAACTTAATTAAATTTATTAAACGTGACACAGTTTGTATAAAAAACTGTGAAATTAAATTATATAAAATATAAATATGCAAATTAAATTTGAGATGAAATAATTATCTCCCGTGTAATATAAGAACTTGTCAACATTGTTTGTATTAGTAATTATGAATGAAATAGGCAAGCTACGTTTCGATATTAATCATAATATAATATTATATATATATAATATATATATATATATATAAATACAATATATAATAAAATATATTGTATTTTTATAAAGAATTACATTGTCGAGTTTTATTGAAAACAATGTATGGCATACGTATCTTTAATGAGCAAAACGAAATTCAATGGTAAATTTTCATATTTTCTTACGACATGTTTTATGTATGTATTATTGTGTTAACTTGATACTCATCATATTTTTTTGTAATATTGCACCCTTATGCTTTCGTGGATATTTTGAAAAAAAAGTTAATCGGTACATGTTATTATTATATGATTTTATTTAATTACCACTTTACAATACAAGCATAATAAGAGTATATCGCATTGTTATGGTTTTTAACCAATGTGTATCATTTTACATGTTTTAATTAATTTTAAGTAGTAATACATAATGCTTTTATAATAACAAATATCGCATTTAAGAAATATGTGTAAAATTGTTTTTTAATTTGATATCTGACTGGCTTTATGGTGGATGGCACTAATGAAACATTCATTTCTATAAATGATGTCCAATTGCCAAAACAGATGTCCATAATTCAATATTGTGGTAAATTAAGTTTTTGTATTTCAAACGTAACTGGTTGGTTTAATTGTTTATTTGTTTTTCTCTATCGAATTTTACATTCAGATGAGAAGAATATGCTCATTTCTATTAGCGGATATTTTTATTAGCACCTTTGCAATAAATATATGAAAAACAGTCGAATATATAAACATTTATTTATAACTTTGACAAATAAAACAATAGGTGACTGTAATAATAATTAAATAGATTTTTTCGTGTGCTTTTGGCTCGGTTTAGAAGTTATAGATCAATATATATTGTGAAAGAATAATATATTTATTCGATTTTGACTATCTTATGTGTAACTTATCGAATCTTGTTATTATATGCTTCAAAATATGTACGATCTTCATTCAATAATACAAGTAAATTATAATACTGTTCCTTATTTACCATTTTATGCCCTAATTTCCATTACCATGCAAATTTGTTATTAGATTGTTGGTTAACGTAGAGCACAATTTTCAATAATTCGAGCGTAGTGATAATTTCATCAATTTTATTGGCTACATCGAAGGTTTTTTCTTTTTTATATTCTTAACTGCAATAACTATGAAATAAGTAAGAAATAGTTTACAGATTCTGTATAAGTATACTTAAAATATATGACATTGTTTTTCGTAAGCGATCAATATAAATATGTGACCCTACTTGCTATGACACCTTCACAAGCTATGCTCTGTTTTGGAGGGCGAAATGGTTATTTTAATTTAATTTTTAATATCATTACTTTGTAAACAATTCGGTACAGACATCTTAATGATGCATTTTACAGGGAAAGATTTCTTTAATAATTTAACTTTGCATTTTTGTGTAACGTTTGAGTGAATAATAAATACTTGGCGAACGGTACGCGCAACGATAAAATGTTTATTAGTTTTTCTACAGAGTTTTTTCTTTCATTTTCTCCGCTGTCTTTTGTTTGCTGCATAAATAACTAGAGCTTTGAAAAAAATATATGAAAAAGAGCGGTTAGGTATTATTTTAAGCAAGCGTTAAACGAAATATTCAAAACAGGATTTAAGTAATTTATTATTTTAATATCTTCAAGAACGATTATACACATTTTATGATACCTCTTAAAAAATCCCCACTCCGTAATTTTATTGTAATTGTATTGTAAGTAAGGATTTCCCAAATATGTTGAAAAAAACCTTCATATTATAACAAACTGGAACTCCTTTCAGCAATTTTGATACTTAAACCATATAAAAGTCTATCTTCAATAATTTATAACATCTTTGGATAGTGGACATAATTTATTAGAGTAGTAAAAACAGTTGTTGGAGAATTAATTAATTTATCATTCTTGCTCGATTTACCTGTCCAAAATACAGTGTTACTTCACCATCCTTATCTCAGCATCTTGATCAGCACTATTGGATGAAGCTTACTTCGTGTTGTATTTACTATTTTGTATTTAACACAAAGGTACCTACTTCCGCTAATATTGATTATTTCATCGATATAATGGGCTCTTGGCCTACTATTTTTTTTTTTAATACTTATCGAGTACTTAGATGATATTATGATCTGTTCAGTGATGTAGGCTGCCAATCTGTACATATACCTAAGTATTAACGCCTTTTCTTGTACGTGCCGAACATAGTAAAATCACGCATAATTTTGTAAAAAGTAATATTTTTCTTATGAAAGGAAGCTATTTTATAGTTAGAATCTACAGTATTTCAAGTTTTAAATATTCATAGATACGGTAAATTAAAATACGTCTTATTTGATTCTGTACAGAAGAGAAGTTCATTTTAATGTCCAATACAATAAATTAATTTATTTATCAAAAACATTTTTTTTACAAAGTACAGTATGTAATTGTAAGTATAAAATTGTTTTTTCACTATTACATAATAAATACTATTTATTTTATTTGTATGTATTTTTCATTTGAAGAGTTTGAATGTTATTCTCCGTGTAAACTATGAAAATAAATAAATGTATTTTTTTTTCGACCATGTCCGATCCTAATTGGATCATATGGGCCTCCACAGGGTAGAGGTGTGTATTAACAGATTTAGTTTTTTTACGAGAAATGGATGTCAGCCACTTGCTCAACCTATTAAGTCCATACCCTGACTCACACACAAATTTAAAAACAATATGTGTACTTGCCAGACCCAGGATTCGAACCTGAGACCCACGGCGTGATAGTCCAACGCTTAAGCCGCGCGGCCACCGTGGATGTCAATAGTAATTGTTACTATTACAGTGTTTTAATGATCAGTTACATGATCAATAGTTAAACCTATGTAATTGACATAACAAAAGGCTCAACATACTACTAATCATAAATTGGTCGAATTACATAATATATTGAATAATATTATACTTTGCTGTATTTTTTTTGATTTATAAAACATTTTTAACCAGCAATATTACATACTTGAATAAATAAAATACATACAGACTGAAAGAGAGTTCTGATTTCTTAATTATATGCCAGAATATTTAAAAATAATATTGGTTCAGATATACTAAATACAGAATATATAAACTAAAATTCATATCGTGTTTAAAGCATTTCTATAATATATTATTATCTTTATTATTGTACCTATCTCCCTACCCGAAACAAATGTTTCAGGATTGACTTTCCGGGCACGTCCTGAATATTTTGTATGTTCCGCATTCACATAAATAACACGGATTGGTTCATAGCTATCGACTTTAACGTCGCAGGGTAATATTTAACAATGGGAAATATTTTATGTTGACCTTTTTGGCAGATCAAATCAATTTAAAATGAGACCATTGGTACTTAACGTTTTTTTAAAGGTAGCCTTTAATAGATAGCTTATATTAATCATTTTATTTACTCAGATAAAATATATTTTGAAAGTAGGTACAACTTGTTTCATCTAACGTAATTAGCCCATTCGCTGCGAACCTTTTAATTAATATTTAATTACCACATTTAAATAACATGATAATTATATCTAATGGCCACCTGATGGGCAACGCATCAGTTGTCCATAAATTTCAATACAATTTGAAATTGTGACGATGCATAATAATTAGTAATAAACATACATAATTTTGAAAACACTTATAACACCTATAAAAAATAATTATTCGTAGGATGTTTATCACATTCTAAAATGCCTAATTCTTGTCAAATTTAGGATCACAGAGATTATCAATACAATTTTTTATTGTAAATATTTCACTATAATTATGTCAACATAAATTTTACTAATGTTTTTATAAATGCGTTTAAAAATTATTAAATCTAAAAAATCTTAACACCTCTGCACATGGATGTACTGAAATATGACTATATTCTAAAACATTCGATCGAGACGTTTAAAAGAAAACTATTTTATATAATAAAAATACTTTATGCAGTCATCAAAATGTTTAAAATAAATATAATGGATAATAATGCTTCAAAATTAAATAAATAGATTATCTACAACGTTTAAGGAATGTTCAGGCTAATGCTTTGAAAATACCATAAAATCTCCATTTTGACCTATGTTGGGCATGTGGACCCCTAATCGAGGAATATGAGTGCACGAATAATAATAATACTTATACTTAATCAGTTTTATTTTGGATCCCCGTCTTAAATGTCGCGTATAATATTATAATGCAGAGGGTCTATAGTATTCATACAGTGCCGATCTTAATGATGCATGTCATTAAATTTGGTACGAGAATATGCTGAGCTGAGAAAACTGAGTACCGCACCACTTTCCGCGAAATTTATTCCAGAGCGGTTGTCAAGTGGTCGGTTTCTAGACGAGTAACTAACCACTTGGCGGGAAGACGAAATTAAAAAAGAAAATTTTAAATTTCGAACAAACGTCAACAAGTTATACAAACATTTAACTCTTTCAATGTCTGTTAAAGACAGAAGACTGCGTTAATGCATATTAGTTATCCTTGGATAACCAAGCTAATGTACGGACATGGACAGTTTTAAGCACATAATAATATAAAATGTTTCTAAATTACCATAAGTATGTTACTTAAACATTTTCTATGCTGAAAATGTAAAGTTTTTTAATCCAATGGCACGCCGTTAGACAATGATAAACGAAGTATGAAAAACTTATAAAAGTTATTTTCACACTTCATAAACAAATAAGAATTGAATTTTGAATTCATTTAAAAATCGATTTATTTATTAATAGATATTATTATTATTACTGCCAAAAGTAGTACTTAAGTCGATAATTTGGGTAGTTAGAGTTAATAATGGATTATGTCTCTATATTTATATATACATAAATATACTAGAAAAAAACAAGGTCATCCGATGTATTAGAGAACATAAAGCACAATTAAATTAGCATTATGCGTGATTTTAGAGGACATGTCAAACTTCAAATTGCAATTAACCCATAACATGATTTCGAGACTTACCAACTTTTGGCAGTAATCAATGATATTATATTCATTATATCTGTAAAGCTGCATGGTTTTTGCAAAGAACAGTCGTATGAAGTATATATAGTATATACCTACTCTATTTATGCTACAACTATACGGAGAAGAATAATTATTATACTTCTATTAATAGTACAGATGTATGATATAATAGCTGATATTAGTATTTCATTGCCAGAATGTAACATATTAATACTATCGACCGAAGGTGCTTGATGGAATTTGAATTTAAATTCTAATCGATTTAAGTTTTGTACTATACCATTTAAGTATTTTTTTTGCGACCCGGGTTTCGCCTTTCGGCATCTTCAGGCACCGTGTACACTCACCAAAAGCAACACACACAAAAACCTATTAACTACATACAGCAATATAAAATAATACCAATTACATATTGTGACTATAAACGTATCCTCGAAATACTTTCTCCTGATAAAGTGACGCGTGAAGTGCGTTGTTTCAAAAGTCTCTAAAACGATGTAGGTAGTGCTGAGAAAAATGAGAAAAAATCAAATCTATTAAATCTGTGAACTTTATGTATTTATTTTTTAATTCGTTACATTCTAAAGAGTATTTTGGCTTTCCATTTTAGGGGTATTTGAAAAGCACACCCAACCATTTTAGCCGGTTTTGAAATATACCATAATTTTTGATCATGCAAATTGACGGTTTTTGGAATTTTTGAAAGTTCAATTTTTGGCCATCATATAGGTATTAAAAATATCCATCTAAATATATATCTAACTCCAAAATTTTCAAAAACTGTTTTAGGGGTTTTGAAACTAGGCGCTTCAAATGTTGGCATTATCAAATAAATAAAAACTCTGTAGTAATAATACTATAAAATTATGGTATTTTCGTCAAAAGTGTATCATTCCCCAATTGGGTATCTAAGAAAATATCAACAGTAAACGCAGCAAAAAAACGCCGCATGTCTTGGCTTAAAAATCTCCGTGACTGATATGAGTAAAGCTCCAACGACCAGTTCTTTGTGGCAGAAGATACAGCAGAAATTACCTTGATGGTGGTAGTTGTAGAAGAAGAATTATATTGAAAAACAACACTTGTGTTTCCCTTTGTTTTTCTTTTAACCATTTTATTTTTATTATTTTATTTTTATAATTCTAGACATTTTGTGCGCGGACGCCTTATAGTTTAAAATCTGTTGAGTTTTTTAAAAATAGAATTCGGAAAAAATTCATATTTTTTATATGTTTTGGCACACCTTCCTTATGGTTATATAATAAAGGCACCTTTAAAATGCCTACGCATTTATAAAAATGTTATTTTATTTACTTTTGAGATAATCTTATACCAGATACCTACAATCTGTACACTACGATACGTATGTGCCAGACCAAGAATTCAAATCTGGAACCCACATCATAATAACGGACACGTACACCGCTCGGCCATCGTGGGTTTGATTGACTGTACAAATTCACCAAAAAAATCATCATAATCCGGGTTAAGCTTAGCTGCTAAACATAAATGACTTGCTTTGATAAGACAGTAGGTCAACCTCCGTGTCGATGGTTATGTAATAATATTTAATAAATTAATTTGAAATAGCACAAAAACATAGCGACGTGTTGTTTTTTTTTTAATATTTGTTCAGAATCGGACACAATCATAACAATCACAATATAGGCGCTATGGTCTACCAATTAGACTATAATGAATCATTAATCACACTAACATTTACATAACAAAACTGAGGTGGCATTATGAATTTCGTTTATATTAGCGATAATGTTTTCTAATGATTTGCTGCGTTCCATTTTTTAAATTAATCTATTTTATACAATGAATATCACATAAGGCTTAAGAATGTCGTTTTCTTTATTGCCCATAAATAATTTGACCTCAGAAATACATAAATATTTGTACCGAACGGTATTTGAATCCACGGTGATTATATTTTTTCTGTAGATGCTATCACATGATAGTAATGTTAAATGCATATGTAATAATTCACATGTATACTAACAAAGTAAAGCTACAATCACAGAACACATTGTAAGACTACTTAAATACTTATGCATCTATTTTATGGTTTCAATATTGAGACCCAATTCACATTCAAATTTCAAGATAACGAAAGTTATGATAATGAAAAATTAATGGTACATTAAACGAGATTATATGAGCCATCAGATGTGTAAATACTGGATAAGATTCAGATGTGTATTTATAGCATAATATCTATACTTTGTAGCAAATCTTAATTTTCAGATATTATTAATAATTATCAATGGTTACTCACATTCTGAACTGTTAGTAAAAAAGGGTACTTGGCGATGTGGTGGATTGTTTTTTTTGCTATTTTAATAAAAAAAAATAGTTTCGTAACTCAAATTCAAATAGTGTCAGCGAAAAATAATTAATACAGTATTTTGATTATTACCATTTGAACACTGTTTAATTAATCTATTGTTATTTTGTATATTCTAATAGTAGTTTAATATAAGCCATCTAAGTAATTAAAACATTTTTTTAACAATGTAAAATGTCCTTATACTTACTGCCATAACTCAGAAATATAAAAATAATATCTCCATTTTTTTATTTTAAAGAAAAATGATAAATTTAGTTGAAAAGATATCATGTTTTTCCATAAAAATAAGTAGAGGAGAAGTGGCATGAAGGAGACAGTTTTTTTTCTATAAGCTGTAAAAAGTTTACGTGAAAATGTTCCAAATATTATGTTTTATGCTATATTGAACATATCATTATGTACGTTACAGTGGCAAAGTTTTCATACTATGCGATTATTTAAATCCCACCTTCTTAAGGGCCCATGTGCCCCACGTAAGTCAAAATGGAGATTTTATTGTATTTTCAGAACATAATCCTGGACTTTCCTTAAAAGTTGTAGATAATCTATTCCTATAATTTTTAAGCTTTATTATCCTTTATATTTATTTTAAACATTTGATGACTGCATAAAGTATTTTATTACATAAAATAGTATTCTTTTAAACATCTCGATCGAATGTTTTAGAATATAGTCATATTTCAGTACATTTATGTGCAGTGGGTGTTCAGATTTTTTAGATTTATTAATTTTTAAACACATTTAAAATACTATTAGTAAAATTTATGTTAACATTATTTAGTGAAATATTTATGATAAAAAAATATATTTTAACAAGAATTAGGCATTGTATTTTTCAAAAAATTGGCACGATTGACACATTTGAAGATAATTCTAAAGATACCGATTAAAAGCTATGTCATTGACCATTCAGATGTGATAAAACATCCTACAAATAATGATTTTTTTTATAATAATTATTGACCTAAGAATAAGGTAGTATTTTTTTGAAATATGAATATATTCTAAAACATTAGATCGAGAGGTTTAAAAGAATACTATTTTATGTAATAAAAATACTTTATGCAGTCATCAAATGCTTAAAATAAATATAAAGGATAATGAGGCTTCAAAATTAAATAAATAGATTATCTACACGTTTAAGGAATGTCCAGGATTATGTTCTGAAAATACCATAAAACTCTATTTTGACCTGGCGTATGTGGGCCGTTAATAAAAGGGATTTTAATAACCTCAAGACATTTATATAATAATATACCTAATACACAAGCAATATTAACAATATATTATTATTATTCACTTACACATAGATATTGTACTATATCCAAGTCCATTGAATCTTCTACTGGCAGACGCAAATAAATGCTCGGTGAAATTAAAAGTTTTTATGTAAGTATTTTAATACGATTTGTCCTTGAGATTTTTTCACGGTCTGTTTCATTATTCATACTATACATACTTCCAAAGACCGCACCTACCTTATCACATAAATATGATTATCTTATTATGCGAGCCGTTTTCTCACTCATTAAGGTATATTGGCTAAGAATCTCAACTATTCAGGCCATAGATTTATTAGCGTAAGTTCGATTCCTGGCTGGACAATACTTTTTTTTAAATATATATTTTAGTGCATTTTTTTAGTGAAATAATATAATATTACTAATATGTTTAAATAAGTAAAATATAATATTTTAAAATACTGAATATAAAATAACGAATAAGATTGTAGTAAAAAAATGTGAATTTGATCCAATTGTGGAATTTCATCTCGCAATCTATGAATGTAGATTCAAATATTCTATTATAATACAGTCGAACTCGGTTATTACGATCACGGAAATAGTGATATATCTGATGTAATGAGGAAACATTCATTGACATTTTGGTTTATGATTTTCTCCATACATTTATGCACTTTTATAACGATCTATTTCTCGGGTATACCAAGCAAAACTGTTAATGTGTCGATCGTTTAAAAACAACATTTTCGACCCTAAGCAAGAAAATCCGACCGGGCAGTTAACCAGACCGATATCGCCGTAATCGACATCATTGAAAAAGTATCCACGCATATGGTTGAAATTGCATATAAATATCCAAGGTTTGTGAAGTCAGTAGGTACCTACCAGCGCACGCGGGTCAGCACTTCATTACAATAAACAACTTCTTTTCTAGTTAATGAATGATATGCTTGTTACGGGGGTTTTTACGATGGTTTTCAGATTTTTTTTATTCGATGCTTAACTCATTCGCTGCAGACTAGATAATGATTTTTTAATTACCACCTTTAAAATGCACGTTAATTACATCGATCGGCCGCCTGGTCATTACGCGCCAGGTGCGTCTTCAGCGTCCAAAGTATTAAATAGAACGTGGCGGGAAATATGTTATATTACGAGTAATGCTTATACCGAGCAAATTCAGTCGATCCCATTTTCCTTATTTTCCTACCAAGTTCGACTGTATTTTACTATTATCGTTCAAAACCCTCCTTATAGAGAAAAAATCGAGAAGCGTTGACAGTCTGTTTTTTTGTTTCTTCTAAATAATGTCCTTCTATAGAACTGATTTTTAAAAATATATTAGTAAAAAATATGAAACCAGTGGCTAATAGAGAAAAGCGAATTAAAATGTCCAGACTTGTCTTGTATTTGGAAAGAATATTTGAAACTTCAAGCGGCTCAGCTACATTGCTTTATATTAGGACATTATTTTACTGGGAAGCATCAATATATAAAGTCAATATTATGTATAATCTGCTGTAGGTCACTTTTTAAAATAAGTAAAGGACTAAAATGAAGAAGATAAGCTAGGAACATAGTTTTTCCGTCAAATATTTACATGTTTGAACGTGAAAGAGGATTCAAATAATAAAACAGTTTTGTACAAACAAATATAAGCATTTAATTACCATCAACCTGAAACTATCCAGTGCTGGATGAAGGCCTCTTCAAGCTGAATCCACTTCTCTCGGTCATGTGCGTTGGGTTGCGACGTACTTTCGCAGAACTTTTCATTTTATCGATTTAGCGGCCTCTAATTCTACTTTGGGGACGTTTCCTACCTATTGGGTACCACTGGATAACTAGATTTTTCCAACGATTATCCCTTCTTCGATCTATGTATCAAGCCCATTCCCATTTGAGGTTTTTAGCAAACTCTATTACATCGCAAACCCTTGTATGTTTCCTTTTCCACTCATTCCTCTCTTTGTCACGTTGTGCTACTCTAAGTTTCTGAATCTCTCTTTTACTTAGGGACATTTTACCATATCCAATTAATATTGTGTATAGTGCAGTTATTATTTTCATAACATATGCATGTAATTTTGACTTTACTTGTCCTCCTTCAAATAATAAAAACATTAATTAACATAAGTATATATTATCAATATTTATAATGGTATAAATAAATGATTATTTGAAAATATTACGTAGGTACCATATTTAAATAGGTATGTACTGTATAAAATAACACATTTAGAACTAGAAATATTTCCATTTTTTTTAGAATTATTAATAACCATATCCTTGTTTTTTCGTACAAGGTGGTTGACAGTAATTTTAAACCATTACAAACATCCAGGCTTTGGAAAAATAAATATTATGCCCTCACAGGAAATCGAACCTAAAAATCACGGTTGGACACCACCAGAGCCACCAATTGCTTAATATTATAAATAAAATTTGTAATCGGAACCTAAATTATTTGATTTATTCTGGAATTTGTATAATATTATATACCTACTAACTCATAAATCGACCAGCTTGACCATTCCTATAAATAATAATGTACATATTAGGTTTATTAATTCCAATACCGACTATCTTTGTATTATTCTAATTGAACAATGTAGGGTCGGCGGTAGCTAGATCGGTAAAACAAAAATATTATTACCTTTTAAGTTTTCAATATATATATTATATCTATATCTTTAAGGGCCCACATGCTCCACGTAGGTCAAAATGGAGGTTTTATGGTATTTTCAAATCATAATCCTGGACATTGCTTACCGAACCGATTTTTTTTCCGGTTCGGTACATGTTCAAACACGCGCGTTAACATGATATTTTTGATATTGATATTGGTATTGATACTTTATTTATCGTTGTTTGTCAATTTATGGCTACGGCCGTATGTTGTTGCTTAACCACTGGGAAATGCCAATAGAAATGGCGTATTTCAAAAAAATACTACCTTATTCTTGGGTAAATAATTATTATAAAACAATCATTATTCGTAGGATGTTTTATCACATTTAAATGGTCAAAGACATATCTTATAATCAGTATCATTAAAATTATCCTCAAATGTGTTAATCGGGCACATTTTTTGAATAATAAAATGCCTAATTCTTGTCAAATTTGGGATCACAGAGATTATAAATATAATTTTTTATCGTAAATATCTCACTATATAATGTTAACAACAATTTTACTAATGAGTTTATAAATGCGTTTAAAAATAATAAATCTAAAAAATCTTAACACCACCGCACATGGATGTACTGAAATATGACTATATTCTAAAACATTAGATCGAGAGGTTTAGAAGAATACTTACATATCAAATGTTTAAAATAAATATAAAAGATAATAAGGCTTCAAAATTATATAAATAGATTATCTAGAACGTTTAAGAAATATCCAGGCATATGCTATGAAAATACCATGAAACGTCCATTTTGACCTACGTGGCGCGCGTGGGCCGTTAAAGACTTATTTTTTGGGTACCACTAGATAATGAGTATTGTCCAAAAATCATCTACTGTTCGAGTGATGTGTCTAGCATATATACTTTGACGTCGTTACACGATGAAAAAAATAGATGAATACCTATCTACATAAGATTATTATAGATGAAAAATCGAAATATACAAATGATTTTTTGACTTTATCAAAGATATTCTAAATGTTTAAAAAAATAATTATAAAAAACGCAAATGATATATTAATTACTTTTTGTTTTGCGATATATCTGAGCTTTCCAAAAATCCACATCCTTCTAAATGCCAGATTCGATCTAATAATAATTAATACTTCTTGCCTATCAAAGTTTTTGATAGTAGCATAGCAATCTATTCATAAAAGGGTTATCAGTTCCAGATTAATGGCGATAAACTTTGTAACAGAATAATGGCTTCGTTACATTAATCTTTACGTTACAGTTTCCCCCAACAATGGCCTCTTTGTGACATTTCTTTTTGAGCGAATCCACTGCGACGTAAACTCTTTATGATTTCCATTGTTACGACAAAATTATCTATAAAACTGAACATAACTGATATCAATCAGGTAGCGAGACTGCCACATTATTGTTTAATTAATAATAATATCCCTTAAACTACCGTATTAATGGATTACTAATAGCAATTTAAGATTTTTCATAATAATTATAAATGCCACGTCATCATAATAATATCGCATATCTCTTATCTCTTACGAAAGAACAAATCTGCAGCATGTATATTGTTCTTGTATCAACGCTGCAGAGTTCATTACGACGATAGTATCCATTTTTGTAATACAATTTCATTTTTTTTTATTTTTAGCATATTGTGGACATTACAAATTATGGTACTGTTCGGTTAATACTTTGGACGCGGAAGACGCACACGGTGCGTAATGACCAGGCGGCCAATCGATGTAATTAACGTGCATTTTAAAGGGGGCAATTAAAATCTCATTATCTATTCAGCAGCGAAAGCGTTAAAGCGGATACAGCGGAAAACGCATTTTGAAAATAGCCGATAAACTGGATTATTTGTTAGGTTAACCTAACCAAACCTAACCTAACCTAACCTAACCTAACCTAACCTAACCTAACCTAACCAAATCTAACCCAACCTAACCTAACCTAAACTAACCCAAACTTATAAATAATCCAGTTTATCGGCTATTTTCAAAATTCGTTTTCCGCTGTATCCGCTTTAACCGAACAGTACCCAAATTATAAGTTTAAGACGTTCACAACATGACATGAAACATTATTATAAAGAAGAATAAGAATAATATAAGCGATAAAAATGAAAATATAGAAAGAGAACATAATGTAAACATACAAAAGCAGTGACAATACTGACAATAAAATTATACATCTATAGAAATTCAAAGAAGTACACCGAGTTTGTAAAGGAGGCCCTATTTTAAGAATTTATAAAATAACGTCCACCTAAACTCATACTCTCACAAGTGGAATATATCAACACCCGTAGCAATTTGATTAAACATGGTTATCGAATAATTCAACGTTTTCGAATTTTAATAAAAAAAACTTAAATGATAACACACAAAATCGGTTCTATGTAGTAGTGACTATTGATCACTAAAGGATTAACATATAATTATTATTATGTAGAAGCCGTGTTTCAATTTTTCCTGATTTTTTACTAATAAAAAAGTAGTACATAGTGTAAAGTTGTGTAATACTGAAACCTTCTGTTGAATTTCTCAATCATACCCTGTGAAAATACCTTTCAATTAAATCGCATATAAGGCGCAATTACGCACATAAGTGACCTTAACTATTTAGTGTCTAATAACGCTACTAAATAGTAGTAGATTTAAGATGCTCAAGTGGAAGATGTGAAAATAGTTGAGTAGTAGCTATTTCATACACGGAATTCAGGAACATATTATGCTATAATTATATTTCGTTTAAATTTCAATTTAGAATAATTTTATCTAATGTTCGAAGTACAACACTATATTTTGTCTAAATTTGTGTACTATTAAGTTGGTTACTTTGACATTTTGTCAGATGCATCATTCAATACTGCCACTGTTCAGTGGTGATGTTACTTATTTATCTATGTAAGTACGACTAATTACCCGGCTCGCACTTAGGTCAATTTATCGGTTATCTCGGACTCTGGCCCTAATCTCTATAATATTAATATAAATAAAATATTTATATAAATATAAATAAAAAGGATTTCAAGTTATACACATTTATATTTTTTTATAAAAATCGATGTTTTTTAAAATAGATATAAAAAATATTAACACTATGAATTAGTCAAATATCTCTTAAGTGATGCTTAGAAAACTTAATAAACTAAATTTTAATAATAAATATGACCATAAAATATATGTAATAATAGGGTGCGGTCCGATACAGCAAATTCACATTTTATCACATTTTTTACAATTGTAAGTTTGTCTTTGACTTGAAATAAAAAATATTTTTCATTTTAATGTTTTCAGATATATATTTATTCATTAATATAGTTGGAATTGTAAATTATCAAAAAATGTCTCAAATTGCAAGCTTCGTATTTTTCCGCTAGGTGTCTCTTTAAAAAAGGCTCAGTGAAGACTTCGCCTTAAGTAATTTTATTTGTACAAAAATACCAAAATAAACATATTATTAATAAAATTAGGCACATTAATATATTTTGTATGACTGTAAAACATATAAAATTTACTGTTGATAATTTATTATGAAAATATATCGTATTTTTAATCGTATCGGATTAAGATTGACATATAATTTTATCATAAAAATTCATTTATGAAATAATATCATAATTAAATTTTTGTATTTTTTTCACGATCACAATTAGAGTAAATTTATATAAAGACATTGACTGAGTTTAAAATTGTTCAATGGTACCGCATTCATAGCAATCGTGGAGATTTTTACGCGAAAATTTTCTGCGTCTTCTTCCGTTGACCATCTTCCAGATCTTTCCTTGGATGCTTGTAAATGCTATAGGCAATACGAATACCGATACTATATTAGTCCTTTTGTCATAAGATTCTGGCTAATTACCTGGAGACTCTAAGTTCAATTCGCAGCTAGGTATCAATACATACATATTTGTGATTTTACCTAAATCTATGTGTTTCTGCAATTTTTTATATGCTATGCTACGTGTTATATTTTAATGCCAAAATTTAAAAAAAATCTGAGAATGCCAATATTACTCACTCTGTCAATGTAAAGAATTTTAAGTAGACATTATCATTATTTAGTCACTAAATTTACTCACACAGTATAATAACATTTTTTTATCATTCATTTAGTGGTTTATTTTTTCGACATTAATATTAAATTTCTTCAGCTGCTTTCTTTTTAAATGTTGATGAAATAATAATAAATTGCTCGGCCTTACAGAAACATCTTACTAGCCGAAAAATTATATAAATCTTGAGACAACTTATTGATACTTAATTTAGGTACTGTTTAATGTATTTTGATTAAACGATACGGTATAGTCATAGTTATAAATGCTAAGTTTTATCTTGCTGTGCTCTACTTCGCTCAATAACTTCATAAAAAATCGATTATTGTGCACCTATTTCTTAAATATATTTTACATCTAAACCAGTGGTAGGCAACTTATTACCCGCGAGTAATTGAATTACCCACTACAATATTTTGAGTTACCCGCCAAGAAAATATGATAATAGTTTAAAATTCACAGCTTCAGGGTAAAAACTTATATGTTTTCCTAAACGCGCCAATAGAAGTATAACTTCAAAATAAAATCTTCTATACCTGCATAGGTTGTATGAGTGCCTAGACATTTTCCAGTGTCTTTATAAGAATGTAGACTAAAGTAAATAGTATCATGACACCTACTTTTGTATTTTATAAACCATCATCTACTACCTACACTCTACAGGGATTTTATAAGAACCTCATACATTCGCCTAGTATGAAAATATCATTATTCATTATTTAAATTTAGTAAGAATGCGAAAATTCTAAAAGAAATTACCATGATAACTATTAAACAATAATTAAAAACGAATTGTCTTTAATTCATTATAAAGCAATATAACTACATAAGTTTATGAGTGCCTAATACATTTTTTCCAGTGCAACGATAATATTTGAAAAATAGAACATTATGGTAATTTTATATTTTTTCACAAACAATCTATCTTATCTATGAGCTTTATATTATGTGAGCCTAATACATTTTTTTAAATATGGAATATCAATATTATTTTTAGCGTTGTAATAAATAGGTGAAAATTGTAGAAGACATTGTCATTTCTACATAAACAATCTACTTGCAGGATCTTATGGGTGCCTAATAATTTTTTTTCAAAATATACGATATGAAAATTATTTTAAGCTAGGTGAAAATTCTAGAAGACATTGGCATTTTTTCATAAACTATCTACCTGCAGGGTTCTATGCGAACCTGATACATTTTTTTAAAAGTATGCAATATGAATATTATTTTAAGCTAGGTAAAAATTCTAGAAGACAATGACATTTTTTCAAAAACAATTTACCTGCAGGGTTCTATGACAGCCTAATATTTTTTTTTCAAATAGGCAAAACAAAAAAAGATGAAAATTGTAGAAGGCATTGTCATTTTTTCATACACAATCTACCTGCAGGATCTTATGACAGCCTAATACATTTTTTTCAAAATATGCGATATGAATATTATTTTAAGCTAGGTGAAAATTCTAGAAGTCAATGACATTTTTTCAAAAACAATCTACCTGCAGGGTTCTATGCGAGCCTGATACATTTTTTTTCAAAATATGCGATATGAATATTATTTTAAGCGTAGTAATAAATAGGTGAAAATTGTAGAAGGCATTGCCATTTTTCATAAATAATCTACCTGCAGGATCTTATGGGAGCCTTATATTTTTTTTTCAAAATATGCGATATGCTCCATTGTTTCAGGACTATTAAATATTTCAATAATGTGGTTGTGCGTTACAATTTGATGTGATACCTATATGATGATTGATATACTTAAATTTATGATAACTCCCGTGTATAATTTAGGAAACACTACATAAGAGCACCACACTACCCTTAACCTCAGCGATAGGTAAGATAGCCCACTTCAGGATGTGGGACCCATGATAGAATCCATTTGTCAATGAACGATGATGAATTTGGACTGACTACTATTGAAATTTATTGTGCCGTTTTGTGTAGCACATTCATCGCATGAAAAACAAATAAATTTAAAAATGAATATAGGTATAATATAAGTAGTAAAACATAAGTAGTAAAAATGTTTATTTTTATATATTTTTTTCATTTTTGTATTAGTATATTGTTACTATTTAAAAAGGTGTCTATTATTTAATGAAATAAAGGAGGAGGCGCCAAGATTAGATTTTTTTAAAAAGGGAGCGTAGTAACATAAAGTTTGGAAACCACTGGTTAACAGTAATTTGTTAGAAATAACTAATCTGTCCACAGTAAAACTAAGGCGGCAAATAAATACATGTTTAAAACCGTAAATTCAATTTTCGACAGGTAGTTAAGACCATTTTCACATTGATTTTTTAAAAATCAGCTTTTCTGTTTATTCTGCTTTCACCGAAGATTCATTCTATTTTAAATAGTTCATAGTTGATTCCATTTAGGCACTGAAGCACTGCATTAAATCATTTTTTACCGGTACCTATCTATTTAGCTTGTTTTCATAATATTATTTTCTTTCATTTGAGCACACACAAAAAAACGTTCGTTAACGGATTCCAGCTTAATATTAAGTACATGTTAATTTTTCGTTATGTTTATCATTTTGATTAATTAAGTTTTATTTTATATTATAAAAATATAATATCTGTATTTGATTTCATAAATAAATACCCACGCGCAACTTAAGCGTCGGACTATTATAGCTATAATAGCGTCGTGGAACCCAAGTTCGAATCCTGGGTCTGGCAAGTACACTTATTGTTTTTCAATTTGTGTATGAGTCAGAGTATATATCTAATAGGTTGAGCAAGTGGCTGACATCCATTTCTTGTTGTAGAGGCCCACATGATCCTGTTAGAATCGGAAATGGTCGAAAAAAATTAAAAAATTACGTACATTTATATAATTTAAAATAATATCGTGGGTCACGAATTTGAATCCGGGGTCTGGCATAATTTTACATGCTATTTTTCAAAATGTTTTTGAATCCAGAGTATGGATATAATAATTATGTTGAAAAAGTGACTAACATCCATTTCCCATAAAACAAAAACCTGTACAGAAATCACTCCGTGAGGCTGCCCAAATCCTCATAGGATTGTAGAGCAGTGGCTCTTACATGAAATTTAACTGTGGCCACATAATTGACATTGACAGTTCTATAGAAACGTCCGGTGGCCGCACCAAATTTCATTTTTGTTGTAATTGAAAAAAATTAAGCTAAATTTTATATACGAATAAATAAATATCCAGATGTTTTCCTAAACATAAAAAAAACAAACAAAAAAGACTCACTGTAAAATTGAACGTTTTTAGATAAACTCTTACTGAAGATAATCACATGATTACAACATGAATAAGCGTAGGTTATCGTCCGAAGAGTCCAACAAAAACAAATTTGCAAATAGTATTACCTCATGTTTGGTGAACAAATGCGTGAAATTATATACCGGCAGAAATTTTGTAAAGTCAGAAACGGACTATTTCACACATGACCTCATCACAAGAACACATTATGGAACATTTGAGAGTGGAAAGAAATTTAAGACAAGTCCATTATTCCATATTCAACCAATTTCATAATTTTATATACCTATAATTTTTTTGAAATATCCTGTAAAGCGCTGGTGGCCGCAGGAAAATACTCTGGTGGCCACACGCGGCCACCAGGTCTGAACATGAGAACCCTTGTTGTAGAATCAATAAAAAATGAAATCCTTTTTATGTATGTAGCTGTAGTATAGTAGCGATCAAATATCTATTGTTTAATGTATCAAATTATTCTGCAATAATATATTCCAAGCGAATCAATTTCCAGTAAACAAATCTTAGCTAGATCAGCAAGTTGATTGGCGATATTAGATACGGTATAATATTACATCATATCACAGCACATTATATCATTACGGTGTATTAGCCGAATAATCATTTTTCATGGTATCATATTTTCTTACGACGGTAATAATAAATAATATTTCACAAGCTACTCGATTTAAAACGCTGACTCTATAATTAGTCCAATATGATTATGTACCAGAATTTAATGTTAATGTATTACTTTTTATTGTATAAATAACGAAGAATAATTTATCTAAATGTCACTCGAATCCATGTACCTACTCGTAACTATCTCAGTAGATTATATGTACTATCATTGTATAATATACTATTGTACCGATACGCTGCTAATAAATCTCACCCTGCTACATCGTAGACTTCATTATCATCATTCTCAACCAACACATCGAACACCACCGTAGTGACCCAACATGTATAATATCGATTCTAGTTTTGCTATGCTGTCAATTTTGAAGTTCGATTTGTATTTTTTTTTGCCATGTGCCTATGGTAGGTTAAGAATTCACTCTAAAATAATATGTATTATACAAATAATTATTCTAAATAAATTAGCAATTTTGGTATTATTACAATATCATGACTACTAGTACGAAAATGAGTAATAATTGTCTTGTTTAAATTTTGTAGGAAGTTTTTGGAATAATGGGCTCGGTGTGATAAACTGTCACAATTATGACGTCCTTCACAATAAATAATTAATTCTGGAAAAGGTAAAAACCATTTAGACACAGTAATGCCTGGTAGAGTATATTTTCAACAAAAAATGCTTTTGTTTTATGTTTGATCGCCAAAAAAGCTGAGGGTGTGAGAGTCTCATAATAAAATAAGGGAGACGCAGGGACAGACAGGCAGACAGACATTTTTGCGATCATATAACGAGCTGAAGATTCACGTCACGCTTATTTTAGAGTTCTCCCAGTAGGCGCGAATCCCCTTCGTCACTATACCCGTGCACTATCCAGTGATTACTAACCAGCCATACCCAATCATAGGTCAAGTAATTCCCACGTTACTGCTGCAAGATTAAACATATTATACAGTCGAACTCGGTTATTACGATCACGGAAATAGCGAGATCTCGGATGTAATGAGGAAACATTCGTTTACATTTTAGTTAATGATTTTCTCCATACATTTATTCACTTTTATAACCAGGGTATACCAAGCAAAACTGTTAATGTGTCGATCGTATAAAAACAACATTTTCGACCCTAAGCAAGAAAATCCGACCGGGCAGATAACTAGACCGATGCCGCCGGAATCGGATTACGTTTATGACACTAGTTAAGTGTCTTAGTACCTAAATTGTGCTTTCGCCGATAACATTGAAAAAGTTTCCACGCATATGGCTGAAATAGCATGTACAAATTCAAGCTTTTTGAAGTCAGTAGGTAACTAGAAACGTCGGCGGCTCAGCACTTTATTACAATAAACAACTTCTTTTGTAGTTTATGAATGCCATGCTTGTTTCGGTGATTTGACGATGGTTTTCAGATTTTTTATGTTCCATGCTTAAATAGAACGTGGCGCGAAAAATGTTATATAACGATGTAACGAGTAATGCTTATAATGAGCGAATTCAGTCGGTCCCATCTTCCTCATAATAACCAAGTTCGACTGTAGATAGATTTGCATATCGTGGAGGTCTCTTTATAGATAAGAATTGGATTTCAGCATCAAACAACTGTGAAAATAATCAAAATTTACTCAAACCTAAAAATAAATTCGATTTTTTTTTGTTTTGAACTGTTTATTTTATATGGTATTTTGGTCAGTTTGATATTTATATCAAACGTAAATAAGCTCTCTCAGCTACTCCCTACAAATTAAATACATATTATTAAATTTCGCCCAGTAATATCATGAGATATTTTACAGGTATAATAATATGTTATTTTGAACAATTTTAAGTAGACTAAAAATACTACAAACTTATAAATCATGTTTCATCATTCATTACCGATTAGTAGTGTGTAATGAAAAGCTCTTGTCTATTTATATACCATTAAAAACGTATTAACGATGAATCATCTAATCATTCTTTGACATTTTAAATATATATTAATCTAAAATTATTGCAATAAATGTTTTTTTTTATATTAAATGAATAATACCTAAGATTGAGGAATGTACCTAGCATTCCTTACTAAAAATACGTAACTCATTAATATTCTTTTTCTTTTATTTTAGCTATGTCCGATCCTAATAGGATCATAATTTATGGACCTCCACATAGTATAAGTTTGTATTAACAGTTTTTTTTTTTTTTACGAAAAATGGATGTTAGCCACTTACTCAACCTATTAGGTTCATACTCTGAGTACGAACATAACTGAAAAATTGTTAGGATTAATACTTACGATCAGGAAAAGTAAAAAAGTTTGTAATATTATTACTATCGACTGAAGGTACTTAATGAAATTTGAATTTAAATTCTAATGGATGTAAGTTTTGTACTGTTCCATTTGAGTCGTTTTTTGTGATCCGGGTTTAGCTTATTGTTGTTTTTACTTAGGTTTTTTATTGTACCATTAATTTGTTATATAAGTTAGAATTAATAATTGTATTTTTGTTGAGTGCACAGTCATAGTGCCTGAAGATGCCAAAAATCGAAACCTGGGTCGTAAAAATGACTCAAATGGATAAGTATAAAACTTAAATCCATACGAATTTAAAACAGTTTGTAGTGGTTAACTTTGCGTATCACAAAATAATTGCGATAATACACATTATTTAATAATAACTTAAACTAACACAATATATTAAATGTATGACAGATGAGTGAATAATAAGTGTATTGTGGCTATATAGTATATTATTATTCCAACAAAAATCAATATGTGTATTTGCCAGACCCAGGATTCTAACTTGGAGCCCACGACATTATAAGCCGACGCTTACCCGCTCGACCATCGTGGGCCTTATCGTCGCTAATATTTCTACAAACACTTTGTCAGTTTTGAGTTGTTTGATGTAATTAATTCAGAGTTTGAATACGTACATATTCCACTAACACGTATCTCAAAACATACTATACAACATAATATATTTAAGCAATAACAAAAACTCGTATGACAATAAAAGACTTTTATAAATATTATAAACTGTATCTTGAGTTACGTGTTTGTAAGTATACAGAATTGAGAATACTGTACTCCGACAGATGATTGTACTGAAGCTCTTTCTCGTAAATCAAGATACGTGTTTACTGCAGTAATATTCACAGTAAAGTTTCAACGCATTCTCGTATCTCCGACAATATGACTGATCAGTTGAAAGTATAGTGCGATAAATTGGAGAAACATAAAATTTTTTTCATGAAAATATATGTAACTATACTAAATGGATATTTCATAGAAAAAAATTTATTTCTAAATTAAAAACTGAGAGAATAAAGTTATTATTTGCCTCTCCTGAAAAGTTGCGTTTTTTGAGAGACGTGTTTGTAGAAAATTAAAGACGATATGGCCATAAGAAAAAATATTGGAACCGAATGGAACTCGATCTGCATCCATTGGATTTATTTTTCAAATTAAGTCACTTGTACTACACCTAATAAGGTACAAAATACTTACATGTGTCAAAAGTGTTATATTAATTTCAGTTAATACGTGTAGTCGATTTTTTTAGAGATATGTTGCAAATTATGTATACCCAATAACTATAAAGCTATAAAGATTATACAATGAGTTTTTCAACAAAATATATTTATAAGTGATTGTTAATTGCTTATAGTTGTGTATCACTGCTATGTATTCTGGCAGTATCATTCGGCTAAATAGTAAATCTCTAAGGACTTAGCTGTTCGTGAGAGTTAAATAAAAGTGGATACATGTATGGCCACTAAGTTTCGCGGTAATCTATATACTTAGAATGTTTTACTGAATAAGAATTTACATAAGGAGATAATTAAATATTGTACATACATGCTTAAATACCCACCCAAGGAATATATTCACATATTATTAGTAATTATCGTGGTTGTACATCTAATATGAAATTGTAGTCTAATGTATAAATAAATTAATGGTGTATTATCGTTCATATATTTAGAAAGTGTATTATTATATCATTTATTATAATATACACTATAATGTATATAAAAATCTTTCTTTTAAACCATTGCATAACTATCTGGAAACTCCACCCTAAGACGTGCAAAATTCATAATTTTGAAACTTGCGTCACGTAAAATATTCCGTAATGTACAACTATAAAATTAGTAGGTACCTAATCCCATCGTCATTTTTTATCACTGCTAACGATTAATATCTCTGTAAATTCATAATTATTAATGAAATCATCCAAATGCTCACAATGAGTTCTAAAACGTTTCAATATACCTTCTTCATGATTTTTAACATTTTCTTAAAGAGAGTGACACTATTTTCATTTGCTTTATTTATCTATCATTTTGTCATAATTTGACGTAAAATAATGTTTTATTAATAATTGTAACTCAGCAGAAAGCCCGTTCACATTGCATGCTTCAAAATTTGTTAACGTAAAATTGTAATATAAAAACTCTATGAATGGTTTGACAGAAGCATAAAGGACAGAGCACTTTGTTGCGCAAATTTTAAAATTGTACTTATTATATTTATGCATGTCAGACGTTTAATCGACGTAGCATTTTAAGAATAAAAAGGCTCTCGTAAACGACATTACTCATAGACATCTGGATCTGCTAATATAACAATATATTTAGTAAATTGACACAAAATAGATATATACGATTGAAAATTGTTCGATCTACCTACATTGGAATACCGCATTCATGACGTTTTATTTTTATTGAAGTTATACTTCTTTTGGCGCATTTGGGAAAACACATCAGTTTATTTTTGGCGTGTGACGAAATTGCGCGCGCCGATGCAATACATAATTTATTATTATGATTATATTCATTTCGGTCTCAGGGGTGCATGCGCATGCGCATAGTATCATTTAGTTAGTCGTTCAATACAACCAAGTAAATAGCACGTGTTGTAAACATAACAAATATTGTGTTATAATAAATATATATGTTTATAAACAAATTTCTGGAGACTAACATTCTACACTGTTAATTTATATTCATACAACTTTATTTATATTAGAGTTTATATTTATTTTTCATTGTAAAACTTGTGTATCAAGATTTGAGGCTGTATTTATGTAAGTATTATTTATGAGTAAAATTTTATATCAATAAATAAATAAATTTTGTGAATGTTGAGTTGGTAAATAATTACAAAATATATTAAAATTTGGTTTTTTATTAATTTATCATGGGCACTTCTAAACCGATTATAACCGCTGTATGGCAAAGATGAGTTTTGGTCTAATACAATAATTAAATTAGAATTATCATGTGCTATATGAGACACAGATGAATCGCGTACGTTTTCATCAACCTAATCCACTGTAATATTAATAGACTCAGGTTACGGTTTATTTTGTTTTATTACGCCAAAGAGGTACGTACATAAGTACACACACCGATTTTTTTAAAACTTGAAATGCAATTAAAAAGTTAGTGTTACAATATTTACATTCATGACAAACATATTAGTTGTACTTATAAATTCTACGGATCATATCGCCATCCCAATACGCCATCGCCATACCAAAAACGTCAAAACAGATTATTACACAGCTACATGAAAAATTTGAATATCTTTATCCTGCAAGACAATCGTAACTCTAGGTGGCCTATATGAGTAGGTATTACAGTTATAATAGTTTAAACCTGCATTACTATTAAAATCTTCTCAGTGCACGACTATCAATGATTTTATTGAATGATTAAAATTTTTTGTATCATGGCAACTCAAATTTGATGTTATGTTGCAATGCTCCTTACTGTCATTTAGAGAGGTTGTGAATTTGATATTGTGTTGCAATAATTGAGTTTATCTATAGTTCTAATGATTATTTCAATTGAAAAAAAATATAATTTACCGTGGAAACCGTAAATGTCTATTATTGCTTTAGCGACTCCAGGAATATCTTCAATTGATATAATATATCAAATATATATAATAAAAAAACCTCAAAATATAAATAATAAAAAAAAATATCCGTGTGTTTATTTCTACTTTATAATAACGCTCACATAATTTTCTTTTCATCTCTGTTCGTAATTTTACAATATACTTGCTAAGGTACACGTTCACAAAAGACATATAAACTTCAGAGCTCATTATCTTCCAAATTGTTAGTTGGTATCCTTTTGTATGTGTTCACCCATTTCAATTTATATAATAATAAAGCGAGGACCTACATAATGTGCATATTAGATAACATAATATACTGGAAACACACTCGAAACTGGGACATCATTCATAAAATTAAATAATAACGAGTTATAGGTACCTATTTGAGATATAAAATAATATTTTAAGTAAGTATGGAAATGTTTTTTCGTCGGGCTTATTGCCACGGTTGAGTAATAGTTGAACGTCCGTATCTAAATCATTGTATTATTTTTGTGCGTATCACGCGTTTGGCATATTCAAAAAATTGTTTATTCAATCAATGGGTGTTTACATCCAGTAGTGGCGAAGACTCCATACAAGGCTATTATTTAAAGCCTACCTTCCTAATAAAATATATATTTTTTTAATTGCATATTGAAATTTATAAAATCACGTGATTATTTTATATTCTTTAAAAATAATTTAATTTGCCAACTACAGATTTCGTATAATATGTAGGAATGTATTATACAGATTACAAAACAATCTACAAAGGTTTAAAAAAATACCACAGCGCGCCATCTGTCTTGACGTAAATAAATGTAGGATTATTTGTCAAGGAATGGTGGTATTTTACCTATGGACCTTACGTCACGTAACCTCAGTCAATCTATCGAATTGTATGAAATATGGTAGACTCTTATCGAAGAGCTTAAAACGTTCGCGCATAATATTGTTGTCATGACTGCACTCTGTCCACAATAATTGACAATTAGATAATTTAAAAAAATAATATCTTTGGCATTTAATAGCATATTAATAAATATACTTAGACTGTTTTTAAAAATAAAAAGAATTTTTATCTAATGATTTTTGATGACGTGTATACATGTTTTGTGTCTTTGTCGTTAGTGTGTACCTATTCATTATTAGTAAGTTAGTAACATATTAGTACTCGTAATATCGTATTCTCTTAAGTACGTATATCTGTTGAGTGTACCTACTCTTTTTCTCAGATCTCCACAGCCCACCTCTTTCCAAAAGTCACCCTTCACCACTGAGATCCAAACCATGCACATAATGTTTTGAACGTATGGCTAACAACGTTCTAAAAGAAACATTTTTAAAAATCTTGTAAAAGCCTGAAAAAGCATTCTACGACGAATAGTATTATAACACAATAACTTATGAAGCATACCATTGTTATAGTTTTATATAATATAATAGATAATATCATTCGATAAATAATATAGACAAAAACATACTTCTGATTTCACACAGAAAATGGTTTTGCGACGGGGGCGGTAATTTATTCTTAATTTTTAATGGAGCAGAAAGGGAAGGGAGTATTAACAAGAGGTCTAGCAGGTGCCACTGACTTAAAAATTTACACCACTTACTAGCTTCAACCATGGACCCCTTAGCACTTTCCAGGTACTTTCATCATACCCAGACACTCTGCAGCTGTAACTAAGGTGATGACCTAGGAGTTATAGCGATATATCGCATTCACAGTTGATTATCGAATGCACGTGGCTTAAAAAATATAATAATTATTAGGATCATTCGCGTCCATTTGTGTCATACGCGCTGTCTTATTCTTTAGTTTGGTGTGTCGGAATATGAAAACAAACAAATATTATTTTTAATAAAACTTTCTATTGGAGTTTATAAATTAACTAATGCGTTTTGTATTGACTGTAATATATCTATAAATATTTTAAGATGTACAACAGTATTATTTCAAGCTGAAAATCATTCAATAAATGCTAAAATAATTAGAGAAAGATTAATTTTATATGATTGAATATGATTTTATAATGGAACGTGATTAAATCCAAATGATTAAATCCTAATGCCCCGTTGGCTCTTAAATTTGACAGATTCAGAACAGATTTAAATCAAGAAATGAAAATATAACTCTACCAAGTAAATGCTAACTCAATTAATAGATTTAAATCACTTAAGTATCTACATAAACACCCAAATCATTCAAATCGTTAATTTAAATGGCAAAATACCTGTCATATAAATTTAGAAGCTACATGATTATCACTTCTTATTCATTTTCACTTTAAATATGAAATAGTTTATTTTCAATGGGGTAATAAATTTTTCCTTTATAAAAATAATCCCGCCTGTCTTCTTACCGACGCAAACAATAGAATAATAATTCACGCAAGTATTTTTTCGATTACATTTCGTGTAACCAAATTTAAAGAAAATGATCCCATCTGTCTCGTGTCGGGTAACAATAATTATGTTATTTTTCTAAAGGTGAGATATAAGATGGATCAAGTTAGTCAGTCCGAACACTTTGTTATTCACCTTGCAGATAATAACTTATTGTGCCATAATATAGGACTGGCATTTAAATTATAATCATTGTCATTAATCTGATTAAACTTTGACAAACACTTTTAAACTATATTTCTAAAAATAATGTTAATTGAATTATCGAGCTATCCAAATTTTTATTGTGGCTCTTAAACACAGCATTGATATCGCCTTTTATATATCGCTATTGTTACTAGAGTTTTATGGTTAATCATTTTCGTGTTGAGAATTCTCAAGAAATAATGATAAAACTTGTTTTTCGTTTCTCAAGTTTTTACTTATAAATTTCGATATTTTGATATCTCGATAAATTTTTAACGAATTTATCAAGAATTCTAGAATTAATTCAATCAGTGAGATTTACCTTCGAGTGGAAAATATGGTAAAATACCGTATGGTAATACGAAATATTTTCCTCGAGAATAATTAACATTTCTCGTGAATCTTAGATAAACCTAAGAAATTAATAAACTAATCTCGAATTTTCAAGAATCGAATATTTTTATTTTCAAATTCTCGCTATTAGAAAATTGAAAATATCGAGAAATCACAAGCTTTAAATTTAAATATACTTATTGGAATCGATTAACCTTCAATTTTTAGTAAATCTATGATACTATTAAACTACTATGACATATGATAGTATCAGATGACTTGCTTCATAATTATTATCACACTCTTGTACCAAAGTATAAAACTAAACACACGGGCGCGTAATTTTCCTAGCTCCAGCGCTACATACAGTGGTTCTTAGCATGTGGAACTTGTGAATAACTGCTGCCTATGACTAATATAGTACTTGGAGAACTAAAAAATATTTTCCTTAATCGTATTTATTACTAAACAAATTAAACTCACTTTAAATTAACCGCTTTCACACAAATTGACAAATAGCTACACAAGGAATCTGTTTATTGATCGAAATGAATAAATCAGTTATGTGTGATTTTTTTAATTTGTCCAGTACTTGATACAAAAACTTACATGAATTGGCGGTCCCATTTGAACCCTTTTACTGTTATGTTTCATAATTTAAGAAAAAACCCGCAATCAGTATATATAACTTTCTTATCGATAATAAAATATACTTATAGATTTAATTATAATACTTATTTTATTTTCAAATTGCTAGGTTATCAAAATATATTTGTATATAAGATAAAAAATATAATATTTTTTATTATAAATTTTTTGGCCAACAAAAACTGCTCTATTTCATTAGACAACCAATGTAATAAATAATACATTATTTTTATATTAAAAGTATTATGAAAAATTTACAAAATATTCTTCAATCTTATTCTTGTAATTATACAAACATTTTTATAATATATTTTTATAGTTGTTAATTTTATTTAAATACTTAATTAAAAATATAAATTATTGTTTTACACTATAATAACAATGAATGAAAAATAAATCTCAATTATTCTATTATTTTAAATACGCCACATTCTAAAAAAAGTTCACGATGATAATAAAATCTTGACAATTGCCATCTAAGTGAAATATATAACCAAAAGTTTCGGTGAATGTCAATAATATTTTTTTCCGGGTTCGTTACCCGGTTAGGTCACAATATACATTATTTATATTACAATTTTCTCAAAATATGGTTGTTTGTGATGGTTTCACTACTTATACTATTAATAACCTCACTGTTTCATTGTAATACTGTCATTGGGACTCTTGGCCTAATGTAGTGTTGAAAAAAAATATTATAAATTATAGTATAACTAAAATTAACGAGATTAAATAGAGAGCGTTAGACATTTATTATATAATGGATAAAAATATACTAAGATTGTTATTAAGAGTATAAGTCACGACACTTACTTTTCATAATAACATCATAACAATTTTAGTTTTAATAAACTATGGCTAGTAATAATTAAAGTAATACCTTCTTTGATTTAAAATACAAAAGTCGATTGCCAATCGTAACTCAATTTGGAAAGCGTTTCAGAGAGTATTATAAGAGCCAATAGTTAAAATTTGTCTTGAGAGATGCAGGTTTGAATCCTGCGGGTTGTCTTACTTTTTTCAAAAGGATTTTTTCTATTGGTTATAAATACATCTTTCGGAAGTGTTTTCAAAATGATATTTCTTCAAATTTTAGTTTTAGTTTGTTCTAGAATCAAGTTAAATTTTATTTATTGTATTTACGTACTATAAAAATAGATATTATATTTTCAGTTATAAATATTATGCAGAATATTATTTAATTTGTAAATTTAAATCTGTGCAGGTATATACTTGGTGTCAAAAAATAGATTAAATTTGTTAATTTTTTATTCTTTTTCAGATTCTAAGTTTTGAGTCAATTTGAGAGAAGAAAAATCATCTTTAGGAAGATATTGAAAACTACACACACAATAAGGTAGGTAACATAATTTACATATATATTTAATAATAATACTGTATTATCTATTGCAGACTATGTATATAACTAAATTAAAATATTTTTATTTTATTTTAACATAAAAAATTCAGATTAAAATGATAGAATAGCGATGATTTTAGTGAAACATTTCAAAGAGATGTGTATTTTTAATAAATCCATACGAAGTGAAAAATAATTGAAAAACTATGTAAAATTTGCATATGTTGCAGTTTACGTAGTATCCAATATGCACATTTTCCAGCGACTAGTAGTTCTAGAATATGAATAGTCGTAGTGATTTTTATTGGTGAAAGCATTTCACTATAGTTGAAATTTCAATGAAGTTTTGTAGTCTCAATATATTCCGGAAGTGTACATAGCATATTTTATTATTGGAAATAAATCACAGAACTTTGAATCAAAAATGCGTTCACTGCAAGAATTCAATATTAAGTAATATGATGTTTCCAATAAATAAAATGGCAATATTAATCGTCTGTAATTTGAATCATCACAAATTATCTTGTAAAAGCAATTTAAAACAGTAAACATCTTTCACATAATACATAAATTGAATTTAAATGTTTTTAAATAGTACTTTATATTAAATCATCAATAAACCAAAAAATATACAGACTATATAAATTCGAAGACAAATTAATGTATTCATAATGATTAACGTGACCAGTTTCCCTCAATTAGATGGAGCATTGTCAACTGATTTATATATCGACCGTGCTTAGGAAAAAGGACGTAACCCTCACTGAACAAATTTTACAGGAGAGGCAAAAAACGTTTTTTGAGAGTTTTTAGTTTAATATTTTTAAAAAAATAGCCATAGACATTGGGTGCATGATGATTGATGATTTGGTGTAATATATTTTCGATCTAATTATAATTAAAGAAGTTATTACAGAAAAATCATTAAAATTGCGGATAAATGCTTTTTTCCATAAATTAAAAATTAATTAATCTCAATTAAAACCTGAATTTAGAATTCAGCATTTGCGGCTTACTTCCTTTTTATAGAACGTGTATTGAGTTGTATACATTGTTAATATCTAATAAAAGCACTTTTCAAAAAATTGAGGGTTGCGCCCTTTTTCCTAAACACAGTCGATATGTTGTATCAGCTGACAACGGCCTCATTGATGCAAATAAAACTACCCTTAATGATTATTTAATTATGTGCACTTACTGCATATTATTGTGTTACATTTTGATTAGTACAATGTTTTTCCATCAAGAATAATTGACAGTTGAAATCAATAAACATATGATAATGATGATTTTCATTTCACTTATTTTTATTCAAAGGAAACTACAGCGTGTTCGTATTAAAATAATGTATATCGTCATATCAATTAATACTAAAACTAGATAACTTGATTTTCACTGTTTTTGAAATAGCTATTGAGTATGATTTTACATTATTTCCTTCTCTACAAAATGATAATACTAGGTAAGTCAGAAGTTAATGGGAACTGTATTAATTTTGTGTTTGGAAATATTAGATAACTTTAAAACCACAAATGTATTAAATAAATAAAATAATATATCTACAATATTTTTTCATACAATTGAACATTATTTAATTGTTTCCAATTAGGCAAGCACAATTTTTCATTTTTATTTTAAATAATAATTATAGCCTAGATTTATGTTAATCAAGTAAAGTTTCAATTTCATTTCCTCAACAATGACCTAATCAGAGTTATCTAGTTGTAGTATTGAGGTAACGATTAATAATATGCTACTAATTAATTTTAACGGATCTCTTATTCTGTAGTAGTACTGTTATTATTTTAGTCAACAGTAGATCGTGTAGTGAAAAATTAAGCTCGACTATATATAAAATACTTATTTCCTGTGAAACCGTTTGAGCTTCGAGCTTTAAACTCGTGAATCACCGCAATTAATTATAATCTCATGGTTCGATTTCATCGGCAATTGAGCTGATAGCCTGAACCACTTAATTATGGCCGACAAGTTGGTACTATTTCGATAGCAGTGCTGTATACGGGATAAAGTGTACCCATTTGTGAACTGCAAACAGTATCATGTTACTGCGCCTCCAGGGAAAAGTTAGCCCACGCTGGAAACAATGCCAGATAATAAAACACATTCCGGTAATTGATATTGATGAGGCCTTCAAACACTGAAAAGGCTCATATCAACATATCTCTCCGGGAAATAATGCCAAAAACAAAGAAAGAACAGGGTTTATGATAAATGAATATTGAATGATTGCTTTGGGAGGTACAGTTTCAAACAAAGTAAAAGAAACAGAAAAAAGAATATATTGATAAAAGCTTAGATTAAGAATAAAATAAACTAAACGGAAATTATTGAAAATGGCCATAGGGATAATCGATAGTAATGATTGTAGTACTTATCAGTTAATCCTAATACATTTTTATAAAAAAGTGTTTTAAGTTCTCATTAATGTATGACAACTAACTGTGTACGAAATTTCTACTGTCACTGAAATTTATTTACATATTTACACTATGGTTTTTCGCATACTGACTTAAAGTAAACTTTATTGTTCACATCATCGTCAATCAATGTGGTTATATATTGCTCTTTGTCGTTCATTGCAAGCCCATATCACTAAGAGTTTGTACTAAGTATTAAACACTAAGATGACTGTGTCGTTTTACACAAAGTTATAGAAGAACTTTTTGGATGATTGGGTATCTACTGGTTTTTTTTTTTTAATAATTTTAAGATATATATTGCATAGTATAATGGTTCCAATTACATGTGTGGGACACTTAAGTTAATTATATATAATAATATATAAAGATTATTTTGATACATAATATAGGTACACATAATTTAATTTAAAAGTAAATCGCAGTGATAATTATATTAAATGAGAATTTTTGAGATATGATTTCATTATTAGAACGTTCATCTGAAAATACTAAAAAATTCAATTCTAATGTAAATTTATCTTTTAACTAGTTTATTCTTCATATTAACATAGAAAATTCAACTAATACTAACACCATAAAATTATGTTATAGGTAAGTCGTTCATACACCGCATTTAACCCACCCAGTACTTTACTGTCTCCCAGTTTTAATGGTGAGAGTAACGTTTTTGTGAGACTAAAGTTAATCACATTTTACTAATAAATTTCAATTTACATAATCAATACTTCTAATAACATTAAAAGCTTTTGTAGTTTAAAAACAAATCTACAGAATAAGCTGTGCGTATATTGGAAGAAGGTTTTTAGCAAATCAAAACGATTTTTCGAAAATTCGCGCTAAAAAAAGTTTTTTTCTATAATAAAACACATGTTGCTTAGAGCTGAAAATTGAATATTTTTCTCAAATTATTGTTGCCATTTCTGATTTGCCCATATATACGGCGGAGATTTTTTCTTTTGAGAATTCTTAATACATAATATTTTCATTTCATTCATTTCGATAAATTAACACAATCACGGCTGAATTTTTAATTACATTTTAATTATCACATTTAAATAACACGTTAATTATATCAAATGGCCAACTGCTCCAAACGCGTCAGTCGCGGAGTTAGCACTAAATGAGTTAATATCTAACTTTACGAGGTACCTATATATAATGAGGACATGCTTTATAAGATTATTCTAAAACATTATTTCAATTTCTACTATAGGTGGGACATAATATTATTTATTAATTGACTTAGTAGCCATAATATTGTTCATGACTGACATGATTCTCTTATTATTTTACTATACAATTATTATTAACAGTACAAAATTGAATTAGCTCATCACAAAATAACTGACTGTAAAGAAGTGATGTGCAACCGGTTACTCATGTAGCTTTGCCTAGGTTTGAAATATATATCTAAACGATTTCGTAAATTTAATAAATAGAGTAAAAATTACATTATATTTATTGTAATATATACCTATATGTTATAATTATATAACAGAGAATAAAGAAGTTTAAAAAATTAATCGAAAAAATTATTAAATATGACGTAATTCAATATCAGTGTTTTTTACCAGAGGGTTTCTTTAAATAATGGGGTCTAAAAGATTTTTTTGACACTCTTTTACTTTAGTAACAGCAAGACAAATATAAGAACAATGATTCATATGCCTACACCAGCTCCCAAAATCCCAAGTATAGTCAAATAATCTGGAAACAACAAGTACTTACAATGCGCTATATGTCTAAATAAGCTCTCAGCCTAACCCAGGGATCGGCAGTTTGTCAAGTGAGAAGAGCCAAATTGTCAAAAAAACAGGATAACAAAGGTACCAGAGAGCTGTATATATATATATAATATACATATGTATATGGATTTTTAAAAATTGTTGGCTTATGATAGTTATTCAATCCAAATCAATAACTTAGCAATTTTATACTATGGCTAAATATTACGACTAAATTTTACTTGAATTGAGTATCACTACCGTACAGTATCATAAACGATTTCCTGCCTAATAGCAATCCATCGATGCAGTAAAGCATTCATCTCCTACCAGAGTAATAAATGTAAATTTATGCACCATTTGATAACATGCTAACTTAATACCAGCCTATTGCTATTGGCCCGGAGTTCCGTCATAATCATATTATTATTAGAGGCTTCCACTAGAATCGAGAAGGATATTACTATGCAGTTATGGTGACGTAAAAATATGCGATGCCTCTATGAAAAGGGTGGAAAAGTATTAAAATTTCTTTTGTACTGAGGTACTGAAGACACACCGTAATACTTATCTAGTGGCATGAATCACATTGTATTCTTATTCATTGTATATCTAATATAATATATATTATATCATACTAGGTACTAAGTAAAAAAAATCCAGTTGAAGTATTTCTTTTTTTATATTCGAGACATAATATTCATATCAAATTATTGAAAGTACAAGTCATGGCATTGTATTGTATCACAAATACTTCTAAACGTAATAGATTTACGTTTTTTTTTATTATTAATAACCATGTCCTTGCTTTTTCGTACAAGGTAGTTGTTAGTTATTTTGAACAATCACAAACACCCAGGCTTTGGGAAAAACACAAATATTGTGTCCCCACCCGGATCGAGCCCAGAACTCTCGGGCGGAAGGCCAGCGCCTTACCCACTACACCACGAGAGCCGCAACAATAGATTTACGATTAATAGATATTCGTTTTAGTGTAGGTACTTAATGATTCCCCTAATTTAAAGAGGATAAATCAAACGGAGATCTAAATAATATAATAAAGTATATACTTATTATACACCAGAAATTCTATCCTTAATGTTGTCATTGACGTAGGATGTAACAAAATAATCTTTAAGTTTTATAGCAATATAAGACATGTGTATATAACAATGAATTATATCGATTTAATAGCATTTTCTAATTTGATATAATGTACAGAGGATCAATATTTCGTTCTTTGAGTAGATAAACCATAGTCCCCACATTCTGAAGCAGGCCCCCAGGCAAGGATGTTTGACGGCCCATCCTCCCTATCGCTAAGGTTAAGGGTAGTTCGATGCTCTACCGCAGCGGTGCCTAACCTTTAGTCTATCTCGAGAAATTTTTTGTAAGTTGCTATAGAGTCTACAGCAACGTTTTCCAAAGCGGAAGCCAATAGTTTTGCGGGATAAAATTAAGGATATTCTATGTATTTTTTAGTGATTTTTTGTATTTCTGAATAAATCCACTTGAATTATATCAGCATGCTGCATCATATAAAGTACTGATCGCGATTTCCTTTTGAAATAGCCAAGTAATATGCGACCTCTCGCCATATTGCATAAATAGTAATTTTTATTAGACTTAAGATATCCACTAAAAATAATTATAAAACAAAATTCTACATGAAGTGTATCACTTACTATAATATAACATCAAATTGCATCGCACAACCAAATATTTACTGACTTTTGTTTACTATGAGAGCAAAATTGTGATCTATAGGTATATCTGACTTAGCTGGTCGATGCCCAACACCGCCACCTCCCCTCCCCCAAGGCTAGAGCCCTGTCAGCGCCTCCCTTGTAGGGCCATAAGATATACATAATATAGGTGATATTCTTCTTAATGTCATTGAACTTTTCCAGGCTATACCATGGCCACCTTTATGGCAACGCTATCGATCCTTAACATGTCGTTAATATATCATAGTTGAATGCGGTATATCGTCATCTCAATACTACAACTAGATAACTCTGATTTGGTCATTGTTGGGAAAATGAAATTTAAACTTTATTTGATTAACATAAATCTAGGCTATAATTATTATTTTAAATAATAATGGAAAATTGTGCTTGTCTAATACTTGGGAACATTTAAATAATGTTTATTTGTGTGAAAAAATATTGTATTTTATTTATTTTTATTTTGGTTTTAAAGTTATCCAATATTTTCAAAATAAAATTAGTACAATTCTCATTAACTTACTTCTGACTTACTTAGATTTATCATTTTATATAGAAGGAAATGTAGAATCATATTCAATAGCTATCTCAAAAACAATGAAAATTAAGTTATTTAGTTGTAGTATTGAGGTGACGATATGAATGTAATGATATATGAATTTTATACATTTTAATATACCACATAATATTATTTTGCATGATTCATGAGCGTGCATGGACGATGTTCGTATGTGTATATAACGGTATTATGGATGAATGTTTGATGTAATTGTTCATAACCGCCATCGCATCCAAAAATTAAAAAGGCTCTTCTAGAACTGAAATATAAATTTTCCGTTGTTTTGAAATTAGGGATTTTCTCCATCATTTATTTGACGTTCAATTATAAGTGTCAAAGGCATTGACCACAAATTGATCGATAGAGAAAGGCCCATGGGTACGAATGTTAAAAAACCCTGATTTGGAAGGTTTAATGTAAAAGAAGGGTTTCTTCGAAACAAATGAAGAAAGATTTAAAACTTTTACTCGCCCACAAATAAAAACAGTTCTTTAAAAATATAATTAACAATCAATCAATGTTTGAAAACTTTTCTTTTTTGTTTGTCACTTAATAAATTTTACTCTCGTTTGTTCTCTTCTCTTCTCTTCTTAGCACAGTATTTCATAGTAGGACCTATTTATGCAGAAAGACACCAACCCACACCACAACCATACACATAAAATTTATTTTTGTAAAATTTTATATAGTCCTTTCTGACGAAATTATGTCTTAGTAAGCTCAGCGCTCGAAATGGAAAAGTTCACGAACCGGAGCGCTCGACAATTTTCTGAAGATATTACATAGTTATCAAATTTTATGTGTACTTCATAAAAATAAATGTGTTAAATTTTTTTTACATGACCTATCTAGCTCAGACGGTCAAAATATTTTTTCCACGAGACGGAGCGATAATTTTATCGATGTCACGAACCGGAACGGCGCTCCGGTGCGTTCCGGTCCATTTCGAGCCCTGAGTAAGCTCGATGTTATAGATTTGCGAATAAATATAACATAGATATTTAAAAAAAAAACATTTTTTTTCTATTCAACTAATAAGAGACAAGATTTGAAAATGTGTCAATCTATATATTGAATATACCTAATTTAAAAACATCTCATGCATATAAACATAAAAAATCATTTTGTAGAAAAAAATACGACACCCATCGGTACTTGAACCTGTATCTGGTATACTGGCGCGAATCCAGCGGTTACAGGTTCAAGTCCAGTCGTATTTTTTCTTCTTCTGCAAAATGATTTTTTCTAGTGTGTATATGGATGAGATGTTTTCAAATCATGTATAATTTAAAATAGATATAGTGAATTACACCTACATAGGCAAATTATTATAATTCAAAGTATATTTTTTTCAGACAAAGTTAACAAATATATAATAATCAATCAAATATATTATCATATAATAATCAATCCTTAAATATCAATAATTATCGCTTTATTTAATATATATGTACATATAGTAAAAAAAAAATTCTTATAAAAATCGAGTTGCTCTTCTATAATAAAATAAACCAATAGTTTATGGTTAAAAATTGAGCATAGAATATTATTTCATATTATGTTTATTTTTATACACATTAGTAAGTATTCTATACAAAAATATTATTTATCATTTTTTCTACACTTAACCAATATATTTTTATATACATGACGATACAAGGAAAATATTACAAATGTTAAATAAAGTGTCAAACAACTTTCAGAACCTCTTAGTTATAACCTATTAATATCATTATATTATATTTATAATTTGACTTTTCATTATTGGGAATGTATTTTAAAATATTTTTTTATATTTCAGTATCAAAGTGAATAAATTAGTAAATAATTGATACACTATGAAAACAATAATAATCGTGTATTTTTTCTAAGTATTTTTTATCAATAAAACGGTTTATTTACATTTTATATACAGAATTCTGATTCTAAAATTCCCCTTATATACACACCAGTATAGTATACCGTAAGAAATATAGGTAAGTACTAAGAAGTTTTATGTACCATTTTCACAACCCCTTAAAATTATTGAGCACAAGCCCATTGAATAAATTTCGTGAATCGACTTCAAATAAGAGCAATAAAAAAATATTCAGGAGCAATAAAATAAATTTTATATCGACGTTAAACTTGAAACCTTCCACATCATATTGGTCGTAAGGGACACTATAGACGCAAAATATATATATTCGAGGGGATCGAAATACGATTTCTCTAATATTGTGGAAGGTAAATTTAAGCGTCTACTATATCGGCGTACATAAAATTTCACGACGTTTTTAAAATAGTACAATATATGTTAATATAAATATTTATACAACATAGTATATTATTTACCTTTGAAAAATATGAGACTATTTTATTCATCACAATCTACACTTCCTTCCCTTCACCATCGGTTACACTTATTTTGACATACATCGCCCTATTTGCAAGACTATCACACTTAAAAAATGTATTTTTCTTAGTGGACTATAATAATTGATTGGTGGAATGATTATGATAGTGAATATGGATGCTGGGGGGGGGGGAAGGTTATACGTAGGATACTAGGCACTGACCTTTTATGATGTTATGCGGTAAGGCTGAAGCTGATCCCTGGTGCATGCTCTCACTAGGCACCCGCACTGAATACTTTTGATGAATAAACGCGTGTAATAAATAAATGTGTCAGTAAGACAAACTCAGGTGATTTGATTAACAGAGTTTGCATTGAGACTTGGATAAAATTATGGATTCCACGATGGTTGCACTGGATACGGTCGTGGTATGCACTTAACTATTTGAATCAGTCTGTATGCTTGAAATTATTCGTTAAACGACGGTCTAGCTGTGTGTTTAGTTGTCTTAAGGTAACTGCCTATTATTTAATCATGGTCGATTGATGACACGTACTTGCCAATCGCCTGGACTTGTGACAATAACTGGGGATTTGAGGTATCAAGGATGAAAGCGACCATACTTGACCCAACCCGTTAAGCATATTATATACATACGCACACTTTATCAGTACTTGCTACGTATAAAAAGATACAGTTTTATGATCCTTCATTATTATTTAACAATGAAAAAAATATATTTTAATTTCAAGACTATCATTTTTATAATATGATACTTTCGTATGAAGATTTTTTAATGAGGCAGAACGAAGTTTTTTTCGTTCAAAAGTATTACCGACTTTTTAATTACTCATATCTTTGCAGTATTACTTACTAACTTCGTGTAACTTTTATTGTCTAATCAAAGGAATGATTCATTATGTATTTTTTTTTATATTATAGTGTAGATAATTTCATACATAAATCATTCAGAAAAATAAAATGTATATCCTAAACAAAATGTATACGTAAATAATTATAAGATAGAATTCTGTTTATTGAAGTGCTTTTGGATACTAAATATTTTTTGTTTTTCCGTCTGGTGCGTAGGTACACGAATAAATCAGAAGGTTTTCCAACGCGTGAACAGACCACATACAGCTGCTGTTCATGTGAGAAGCATGGATTTTCCAAATATGTATAGGAACGCATATGAATATAACGTCACTGTTCTGGCAGAAAACACTAATTCGAAAAAATGACATATTGGGTTAGTACCAAAATGTTCCTTATTTCAAACTTTACCGTCTGGAAACCTTCTTAATAAATAAACAGTCTTTATTTTAAAGTCATCCTTTTTACGATTACCTAATAAACTTACACGATAGACCATTATTTCAAACATTTTAACACCTTCAAAATCAAATTACTCAAAACTAGTATTTTCCAGCTAGTGTGTTCTGCCAGAACAGAGACGATAAGATGATCGAATAGAGGAAGAAGAAGATAGTTGTACTAATTCAAAAACCTTTGCGGGTGTGCGAACAATAACTGACCAAAGTTCCATTACAATCTGATGAATGGTATAGGAACGTATACGAATATAAGAGAAGATGGTGTACTAATTCAGAAACCTTCGCGGGCGTGAGCAAAATAACTCACAAAATTTTCATTGCAATCGGATGAATGTTATAGGAACGGATACGGGACAGACAGGCATTCATTTTTATATATAAGACCTACTATAAGTTACTATGCGTATAACATTTGCGCAAGTGCAAGCAATAAGTTGACAAAGTTTTATCGCAATCGGATGAACGGCATGGCAGCGCAAAAAAACGGACAAACAAATGTTGATTTTTATATATTAGATTTATTATTAAATGGTAAAACTGTAACCTTTTCCGTGTCTTTATCACATAGGATTAATTTTATATGCACCGTGTTGAATATGTTAAATCATGACATGATTCACAGTAACCATGCCGTGCTCACGTAAGATTATTTTAATACTGATCTATTCCGGTTACGTCCACGGTGGCCGCGCGGCTTAATCGTTGGACTGTAACGCCGTGGGTCCCATGTTAGAATCCTGGGTCTGACAAATACACATATTGTTTTTCAGTTTGTGTGTGTCAGGGTATGGACCTAATAGGTTGAGCAAGTGGCTGACATCCATTTCTCGTAAAAAACAAAATCTGTCAATACAAACCTCTATTCTGTGGAGGCCCATATAATCCTATTAGGATCGGACATGGTCGAAAGAATTCCGGTGGACGCTCACATAGGATAAATTACGGTGCATGATTTTGGATGCTCTCACATAGTATTAATTTAGTATGGATTTTATTTGATGATTTAATTTTTTATTTTGATCTTTCCACAAGTGATATTATAATACATACGGTACAGAAAAAAAATGCGCATCACGTGGTATCAATAACTCATTTTCGTAAAAATTACCACATAGGAGGTATTTAATATACAGCGACAATATGAAAACACTCTCAATTGATGCTATGGGATATGAGTTACAGGAAAGTTATCAAATCGTGACTTACATTATTATGTAACTTAACAACTTTTAATCCCAAAGAAATGTTACACCTTACCCCAGTGTTCTTCAACCCGCGACCCTGCATACGCGATATACGGGTTCAAATCCCGTCGAGCATCGTATTTTTTTTCAAATGTTATTTTTCTAGTGGGTATAATAATATAACTAATTTATTGTTGAACATTCACCAAATTCCTTACCTCGATATCAAGGATGTAACTTCATATCATATTGACTGAAAAATAATTCACGCGTTTTATGTAATATTTAAAATAAAATATAAAAAAGTTTCACACTTTTATCCCATAATAATGCCATAAAAATATCTAAGTCAGCTGTCCTCTCACTCGTATTATGACCTGGCTAAAGTATCTTTTTAAAATTAAAGTGTTTTTATAATGAAGACAAAATTTGAAACGCGTCAAATGTAAAGCAGTATTTTAATGAAGCAAGGAAAATATGACAGAAAAGAAGAGTTAGAAAGCTATTACTAGGGCAACTCCTACTATATTATTTTTGCATCATAATATTTCGAAAAAATTTTATTACCATTGGAGTGATAATCTACTACATTTGACATTTTATTGTTTCGTACATAAATATTATAAATACATATTATTATGATTCAGTGTATTTAGTTACTTTTATTATTATATTGACATGCAACTTAATTTATAAGCTACTAATTCTGGCTGATTCCATTATAAATCGGTCACACATGAGGGCTCTGGAATCAAAAAGGGCAGTCTCCATTTTTGCAATATATTGGCGATTCATTAAAAACGTCTCGCATCTTTCTTATAGGTATAATTTCTGAAATTGATAACAGTGTAAAGAAGGAAGAAATTTTAATATAAATGTAGTATCACAAAAACAGTATAAAGAGTGAATAGGTACAAAAATTATAAAGCACGGAAGCACACCAAATGGTTTAAGTGGACCCTATTTTACAAATTTATAAAACAACAGCCATCTATATTTAACCTCACGCAAGTGCAATATATCAACACCCGAGGCAATTTGTTTGAACATAGCTATCGCCCTCCAAATTGGCATCATCAATGGCAGGTTAGTTCTGCACCTTGGGAGAACAAATAACTGATCCTCCCGATTTCTAAGATAGTAATCAGAGACACACAAGTCAATACATCCATGACTGGCAGAGTCCTCATTTACACCACGTTTAAGTCAAAAACAATACGAATAATAAAAAATACTGTATAATATTATCGAACATACATAATTTTGAAAACATTCATGAGAATATATCGATTCCTGCCGGGTGTCTTAAATAAAAATTATAAAAATTATGTATGTTCAATAATTAGAATGGTACATTCTTAAAATCTTGTGAATTATCCGTTGAATAAAAGAAATAGTTAATTAAAATAACATTATATATCAAATGTTAATACTCACTACGCGAAATGTTGTTTTTGTAGCACTTTCATAAAATATTTAACATAAAAATTCACTATATTTCGACAGATATTATTGTTTATACATTTATATTATTGAAAATTATTAAGAGTTTTTTTTATTGCAAACAAAAACTTACATATTTAATATATTACATTGTGAATTACAAAGAGAAATGTTTACAATATTTGTAATTTGTAAAAAAAATGTAAAAATAAATACTTTATTAACCAAATTAATAAGATAAAAAGAACTTTTTATATACCACGTTTCTAAATTTTCTGTTGAATCATATAAACTTGACAATTCCATGTATTAATAAATACTTTTTTTTTACTTGATAGAAAAACTGAATAAATATAGAATAGGTACTGAAATGTCATTTGACATTTCATATTGATTTTCATAGTAACGCACGTATATATTAATAATTTAGTTGCTTGAACTGGACACACAAGAAAAAATGTGTACTGGACAAACAAGAATACGAGCTAATAAAAACGTGGCGAAAATAGAGTAAAATATAAATGATTGGTGAAAGGGGATAAATAGTATTTACCTATCTAGTGGAAAGTGGCTTTCCTGTGTTTAATAATAGACTAGTAGGCAAATATTATAATGCTATATGCTATGCCTGGGAGGAGATTTTTCATTTAGTGGATTGAGACGGGAAATAATGATAGCATTACTAAACACAGAAAAGCACCCCAGCTTTTCTACCGAGCCAACCTAAATAGACAAAAAAAGAATATACATTTATAAATTCGTTGCACCTGCGGAGAAGAGATGCTATGAGAAGAAAAAAAAACATGATTCCTTTCCATGCTTTATGTATGTAATGTAATATTATTATTTTCACGAATAAGTAAGTCGCTTTCTCTTCATTCTGTTGTTAATATTCCATCAGGAAGATTAAATTTCATATTATGGAAGTAAAAACACTTTTTTCTTGTCTGTGTTTATATATTTTTAAATTACGTTGTTTATTGTCAAACATATTTCAAACATCTTGTACATATCATAATACAACAAATTAAATAAAGAATATATATTTTAATATAAATGGAGAATACCTGAGTCATCTGCGCTTTGCCGATGACATAGTAATTTTCTCGCAAGACTCAGAAGACCTCCAAAGCAGAATGCAGGAACTCGCTGAAGTAAGCAACAAAGTAGGTTTGAAAATAAATGTAACAAAGACGAAAGTCATGTTCAACTGCTTTGCAGGCCAAAAAGAGATCCTCATCAATGGCACTCAGCTCGAACAGGTGAAAAGCTACATCTATCTGGGACAACAAGTATCTATAGATGGATGTATATTTGATGAAATTGTTCGCAGAGTAAAGCTAGGCTGGAGTGCTTTTGGCCGCCTGAATAATGTCTTCAAAAGTGACCTTCCACTGTGCCTAAAGCGCAAAGTGTTCAACCAGTGTGTGCTTCCCGTGATGACATATGCGTGTGAAACATGGACCCTAAGTAAAAGAGAGATCCAGAAACTTAGAGTAGCACAACGTGGTATGGAGAGGTGCATGCTGGGCATAACGCGAAAGGACAAAAAGAGGAATGAGTGGATAAGGAAGCAGACAAGGGTTTGCGATGTAATAGAGTTTATTAAAAGCCTTAAATGGAGATGGGCTGGACACATAGCTCGAAGAAGAGACAATCGTTGGACAAATCTAGTCATCCAGTGGTATCCAAGAAGTACAAAACGTCCACAAGGTAGACCTAGAGGCCGCTGGATCGATGAAATGATAAAGTTCTGCGGAAGTACGTGGCAACGCAATGCACAGGACCGAGAGAAGTGGAAGCAACTTGAAGAGGCCTTCATCCAGCAGTGGATAGATTCAGGCTGATGATGATGATGATGATGACATTTTATAAAAAAAATCCTTTAGGTTTTGGGAAACGACAATAATAAATAAATTTATTAAGTAAAATAATAAAGTTCTGCTAGTTTTGTATTGAGAAGATTACAAAGTGATCTACAAAAAAGACAACCAGTAGGTTTGATCATAAATGTCTCGAAATCAAAAGACGTGATATTGAAATTGGCTGATCCAACGACAACTACTGTAATTAAACTCGACTAGGTCTATTACTACAGTTACATGTAAATTTTACGTATTACATTTCGTCGTAGGACAGTCAGCCATGAGCTTTCTTATCGAAAAGAGATGACCGCATGGCACAGTCATCTCTGATTTTGGCAAAATTCATGAATTCAAGAATGAAAAACTTACTTAACCTAACCTAACAAATAATCCAGAATATCGGCTATTTTCAAAAATTATTTGCCGTGGCTTCCTGTAAACCGACAAGTGTTTAATTAAGACATGAATTTTATCTCAGTACTCAACGACACAAAGAGATTGGACGGTCTTCAAATACAACCATATATGTCCGATATGACATTTTCACAATGAAGAGCGATACGGCGAACTGCATACGTACAAATTTCCGGACACGCTATTACAACATATATCTCGAATACCTAACCTCACCTAACCTAACAAATAATCCAGTATATCGGCTATTTTCAAAGCTTCCTGTAAACCGACAAGAACCGTGTTTCATTTAGACATTAATTTTATCTCAGTACTATACGACCCAAAGAGAATGGATGGTGTTTAAATACAACCATATATTTCCGATACAACATTTTCATTATGAAGAGCGATACGGCGAACTGCATACGTACAAATTTCCGGACACGCTATTACTACATTTATCTCGAATACCAAGTGTCTTTAGATATGGTATACATAAAACAACTGTCCGCCCAACAAAATTAGTATGGAGTGCTGCAGTCGGACGTTATTTTTAAGAATGACCACGCGTTGTATGTCAAGCGCAGGGTATTTAACAAATGTGTGCTTCCAGTTCTTTGTGGGTATGCTGAAAATCCTTAAATTAAGACTTGCATGACGTGGCATGGATAGGTGTATATTAGGCACCACATATAATTATACACACAAAAAATAGAATGGATAAGGGAGTAAACAAAAACCTTTCTTTCATCTTTACATAGTGGTTGCGCTTTTTATAGTGGACTGTTATCTATTTTGATGGAATAATTATTTTAAAGGTAGATGTGGATGCTGGGGAGGGGGTTACGTTAGGATACCAGGCACTGCCCTTTTATGCTGTTTAGGTTGGCTCCGTGGTCTGGTTGCACTATCACTCGCGCGGTATCATTTGTTCGGTTACCCAGTGTGCGACACTTGACGATACACTTTAGAATTTAGATGAATTATATATTCTATGAGGTTGATGAATGACAGTAGCCGGAATCAATGCTTGCCAGGTCTTCAGAATTATCGCTTAGACGATGATCACACTAGGTATATCAAGTTGACCTGGCCATGGTCTAATCAGCCTGTATGCGCTTTGAATAATTACTCGCGGCGGTCTATCTTTCACAAGCCTAGTAGGCGCGCTCGTTGTCTTGAGGTAACTGAATCACGGTCGACTGATGACCCGTAACTGCTGGTCGTCTGAATTTGCGACAATAACTGAGGATTTGAGGTAGGAGGAAAATAAAGGTATGAAAGCGACTATAATTGGCCCAACTACATATATATGATCTGACACACAGCTCGTATATAATATTATAGACACCGAAACAAATAAGACATTTTAAAGGGTACAACAAAGTATGCTAGATTGACGAAATATTAAGTTTCAGCAAAAATACGTGGTAGCAAATAACAAGTAACTCAGAAGAGTAAAAAAGAAGAGACCCTTTATCCAGTAGCGGATTAAAATACGTTGATAATAGTGTTTTAAATTAACACTGTTATGAAGGTATTTAAATTGTTGACATAATTAATTATGTAAACATTTATGTATAAATACTAATTAAGTTTATTTATAGTATTAATATGACGTGGAATAAAATTTTCCTCTAAATATTGAGGTTAGTATAATAATTATTGTTAATACATATGTATTTAAGGACGTCTGGCAATTGGTGCATAATTCCAAGATGAATACCAGCGTTGAACCTCTCTTTATGAATTCATTGTCTTGAAGACCACGAAAGCTAGCTATAATTGAAAACCTATTGTCGACTAGATCAATAATATAATGGTCTGATAATAATATTAGAAAGGCTGTAGAATGGTAACTAAGACAATTTCAGTCAGAACACCAAATTGATTAGTTGGGTGACCACTCTCACCCATACCATACTCCATTTTCTGTAAATAAGAGCAGCAGCTCTTACCAACATTGTATTAATGCATATTGTCACCAACTGTTTAACTAATGTAATCCTATCCGTGTCATTATATCATAATAAATATGTATTGCTTTTCCTTTTTCTAGTAGCCACTATGTATCAATATTTGCGTCCCGGATTTCTACTCTACCGTATATAGAAACACTGTATATATTTCGATTCCACCGTACTTAAAAACTAATAAATATGATAGATAACAGCTTCTTCTTCTTTTGACCATGTCCGATCCTAATAGTATCATAATATTGGCCTCCACAGAGTGGAAATTTGTATTAACAGATTTTTATTTTTAATAGAAATGGATGTCAGCCACTTGCTCAACCTTTCAGGTCCATACTCTGACTCATACACAAATTGAAAAACAATATGTGTACTTGCCACACCCAGGATTCGAACCTGGGACCCTCGATACGAGAGGCCAGCGCTTAAGCCACGCAGCCATCGTGGGTGTATGATAACAGCTTACTGTCAAATTTAATATTCACCGGCAGGGGAGACAACACAGTGACAAGAAAGAACAATACAACATGTGAATTAGACACTGTCAGATTAATCTAAAAAAAAGCAAAATCGTGAATAAGAAATGATTTCAAATTAATCGTCATTATTAGCCTGGGTTGATCCACTGATGGATGAAGGCCTTCTATCGCTTGTTTCACTCGTTTAGGTTTATTTTCTGCCACGTATCTACATCCACCGAACTTGTTAATACTATGATTTAAAAAAAATATATATATTTTTGGTGACAAACTATTATTATTGTATTTTAGTAATTAGCCGTGATTTATTCACTGCAGGATGTTGGCGTTCTTTAGCTACTGACGTTCTTATATAACTGATTTTTTTCAACGTTTATTCTCTTTCACCACTTTAATTACACAGACTAAGCTTATCTGCCTTAATACACCATTGGTTATTATTGTATATTACCCAACATGTACATTTATATGTTACATTTATACTACTTATCGTATGTATTTTTTGGGTATTGTGACGTATTTATATAAGTAAATATTAAGTACATATATAAAAGTTAAAATATGTTTGTTTGATTTTCTTCTCATACATTTGTCCTTCAATACATTTATTTTACTTGAGAGATATTTTGAGTCGGACAAAACCGGTCCAAATATAATTAATAAAAGAGGAAAAGGTAATATAAAATTTTGCGTTTTATTAAATTAAATTAATAATACATTGCATTTCCATCATGAATTGTCAGTTAACGCAATTAAAAAAAAATGAGATCTACATAATAAAAAAATACTGTAAATTTTGCTTATTCAAAATAATATGTTGAATTTTTACGACAGATAAATTTTTACATATATTTTTATTCGATTTTAATTTCTTGGGTGTAATTTTTACATGCTGTATGTTGTATGTTTTGAAAAAGATAAATTTGATTATTAATATTTTGTTAAATAAGACAAATTAAATGTTTATCGATCAATAAAGTGACCTCGTGCAAAGCCCGGTACTTACACTAGTAATAATATTATAAATAAACAAGCTTAGAAATGTTTGTTCTATAACTGTTGTACTTATAATATTTTGGAAAAAAACCGTAATTCAGCAGAGAATAAGATGTAAAACGTAGTAGATTTAAAAAAAAATAAGATTACTGATTCAGATTCCTTCGATAGGCTTTTCTAAGAATTTGAAAAATAAAACGAAACTATAAGCCCGGGTAAGCTCGCCGAAAAGCGATTAGGTTTATCAAATTTTCCTCGCCTTTGACCCGCTCGAGCCTTTGATATTTGATATTCCGGTAGGTGCGCGCTGCGCCGGTTGACAGAATTAATTACACGCGCGTTTGTGCTCACTAACCAACTGAAAAATTCAATCCGCCCAAAAATGGAATCGCCAATTGAAGGGTTAAGCTGCCATGAATTTTTGTTTAGAGCCTGTCAATCTTTATTTCTATTTTTGTCACCATCATCATCTCAATCACTGATCTCCAAACTTCTCAATCATAAATCTTATTGGCTATCTCATCTATAAAATACAATCAATAATATTATTAATGGACAACACACTCAGTACAGTAGCTAGCAAATAAATTCGTGCATAACGACATTCGCATATGTATAGGTAGACGTCACTTGACAGAATTTCGCAATTTCCATTATGTGATATCACGCATCGAGAATTTATAGCAATATCACCTTTATTGTAATGGCTTTAGAAAAGTGTTTATCGGTTACATACAATGTTACATATTATAAAATCCGGTGAATGAGATTAGATACTGATATGCTGAGATGATATTGATATTAAAACATGAATTATTCCATTCGGCAATTCCGACAAAAAAGTGAGTGTCATTTTTTTCAAAGAATACTATTTTATGTAATAAAAATGCTTTATGCAGCATCAATGTTTAAAAGAAATATAATGGATAATAAGGCTTCAAAATTATATAAACAGATTATATACAGTGTTTAAAGAATTTCCAGGATTATGCTTTGAAAATACCATAAAAACTCCATTTTGAACTATGTGGTGCACGTGGGCCCATACAATTTTTCCAGTTGAATTTAAAGCAAGTTGGCCTACGCATATACTCTAAACTTTGAAGACTTTAACGATGATACAAAGACTAAGTTTATTTACTTATTACCATTCCTATTTATTGTCATCCACAATGACTGACTAGTCACACATCATAACATATCGTGGGTCCCGGGCTAGAATTCCGGGCCTGGCCAATCAACGTGTTTTTTTTTCAACTGAATGATTGGGCCCAGAGATAGGATCTCATATGATGAGCAATTGGTTAACATCCATTAAAAATCGTAAAAAAATCTGTTAATACAAAATATTTATCTATACCTACGGTTTGTGCCCAACACGCATATTTCAAAATCAAATAAAATTGTGTGAATAAAATACTAACACTATCGACTATTATAGGATGGAATTTGTATGTAAATTCTGATTGACTTAGGTTTCATACTATTTCAATTGATTAGTTTTTACCAACCAGATTTTTATCTTTTGGCATCATCCAGTATGCATATTTACTTGTAGTATATACAACTGACATTTATTATAGTAAGTTATTCCTTATAATATGTTATTTAAGTATATCGCAGTTAAGGTTAACCATTTTACGTATTTTTTACATAACACTTATAAAATGATCTATACATTTTTTGAAATTTTAGTAAGAAATTTGAGTATTTATTTGGCAATAACTCAAAAATACTCTAATGTTGTGTCATATTATATACTGTACAAACAATGCAGTATTGTTTAATCTACTATGACTGAAAACTGCGCTGGCTAAGTCATGGGAACCATATGTATGAAAACAAATGACCCCGAAAAGATGCAAGTCAAAAATGATATATGTAGCTAACTACCTATGATTGGCGTATACTGGGTGTACCCAGATGGATGATGGCCACCTTAGATATAATAAACTAACGAAAAGAGACATTTTGGTGAAAACGAGTAATGTTGTTTACAATGTAATCTTTAGCATACTGACAGTGCATCACCAAGACTTATTCCGTGACGAATTTACAAAGTTTTTGGTTAAAAATATAAAAGATATTATAATGTTGAACTTATTAAATTCGATAGTAAATTAAAATAATCTACCAATTTGCTCGAAGTGAAATATGGACGGTAAAAATGATTACTATTGACCATCAAAATATTATTCCCTTTATTCTATTAGAACTTTCATATCACCTACTTCTGAATACATATTACCTATCTCTAATAGCAGGTTCACAAAGATTTTATATGTGGCGATTCGATTTAAAAATAAAATAATTTGAAATCAGATAAAATACGTATTACTGTAATGCATTCAAAGGTCTGATATCCATTTATACGTACTTACTGTATTTTGGCAGGGTAGTTTGTGGAAAATATACGAAGAAACCAATAAAATTCATTTTTCAAATTACCCTTCTGTGAAATTTCAAATTATCAGTTACGCCTTTTTGAATTAATTTAAATTTTCCCTTCCGTTGGCTTCGGCGTTTAAACGTCAAATCGTTCATAAATTTGAATCAATAATAACTATTGGACTATAGTAGTGGTGTGCCTACAGATATTGATTTTGGTGTATATTTATTTAAAATATAAGAATAAAACTGCCAAGTCAATACGTTTCCTAATCAATAACAAAAAAAAATCGTGATAAAATTAGTGACCGAATAATCAACAGATGGAGTGACGTGTCGCGATAACAAAAAAAAAACGTTTCTCAGATAAATGTGTTAAATATTGCGTGGCAAATAAACAAAACTCGGAAATGTTCTTTGAAAGATAGAAAAAGGTTGTTTTTGTTTGTTCTTTTGTTGTGGCTCTGCGGAGCGTCAAGGGGTGACAAGTGTCTCTTATTCCATGTTTTTGGTTCCTACTCACTCATTCCACGAATCGTTCGTTCATGAATTTAGTATTTTTACCGGTTCTCGACAAAAAAATGTTATAATGTATAAAAAAAACTAGACCACCTGTCAAAATTCTTGGATGTGGCTTATTTCTGCATATGTCAAACTATTATGAGAGTATCATATAATTTGTTTTCTTTCACGGCCCGATTAAAAATTTTCGTGTCAGTTTATTTTTTAAATTTAGAATTTGCATTGATGTGTAGGTATTTTTCTTTCACCTAATCCCATTTAACACGTCTTCTCTCTGTCGTCAGTTGATACTGTCATTCTAAGGAGACAAAATCAAAATGTCATTAAAATATACGTGTCCGGAAACTTTTACGTATGCAGTTTACCGTATCACTCTTCACCGTGAATATGTGGCCGTATATTAAAGACCGTCCAACCTCTTTGTGTCGTATAGTACTGACATAAAATTCATGTCTAAATAAAACACGGTTCTTGATGGTTTACACTTTATAGAAAGCCAGCAGCAAACAAATTTTGAAAATAGCCGATATACTGAATTATTTGTTAGGTTAGGTTAGGTGATGTTTTCATTCTTGAATTCATGAATTTTGCCAAAATCAGCTATGAAAATTGAATTAATGTTCATATTGAATCTAATAAAATTGGAGACCGTATGGTATAGGTATGGGCATCTCTTACAGGTAAGAGAGCTCACGGCAAACTATGTCATGGTGAAATATTTTACGTACAATTTACAAGTAACCTAAAATATATTATAATTTATATCATGTATATTGGTAATAACTAAACTTATACCATTAATGTTTATATATTAGAATAGTAATTAAATTTAATGTTATCACCTATTTGACAATTTTATAAATCGAAACCGTATATTACATTACTTGGAAAAAAGTTAATAAAAATAAAAAATATTAAACTGATAACTTTCCGCAGTCAAAATTATGGAAGTTTAGCGAGAAAAAACTATGGAGTACTTTAGATTACTGATACCTATGTAAAATCAAAAGTGGACATACTAGATATCGCAAGAGGGTTGTAGGGTGTGTTATGCCTATTAATTATTGAGGAATTACGTTTTAGATAATTTATTATTTTTTATCCTCTATTAAAAAGAAAAATTGGTCTTATATAAAATTATAAATTTATTGTTATATTTTATTGGTAAAAAAAGTTCTTCAACATAAATAAATAAATTAATACTGATAACAAAATATAATAAAATTTAAAATCACTGATATTTTCAATTTCAATTTATTTATTCTTAGCATATTGTGGACAGCACAAAGTATAATTAGTTTAAGACGTTTACAACATGACATGAAAAATTATAAAGAAGCGAAAAAAAGTGATAAAAGCGATAAAAATGAAAATATAAAAAGAGAACGTAATATAAACATACAAAAGCAGTGAAAATATAATTTATACATATATAAAAGTTCAAAAAAGTAGACCGAGTTTGCTAAGGAGGCCCTATTTTAAGAATTTATAAAATGGCGTCCACCTAAACTTACTCCCTCGTAAGTGGAATACATCAACACCCGAAGCAATTTCTTTGAACATAGCTATCCCCCTCCCAATTGGCATTACCAGCGGCAGGTTGGTTGTGCACCTTGGGAGAATAAACAACTGATGTTCTCTATTTCTAAGATAGTTATCAGGAACATACAAGTCAACACTGCCTGAGGAATGTTAGAGTTCTCATTTATGCCTCGCATAAGTCGAAAAACATACGTAACTCAATAAAGATCTCTTCTAAATAATTGCAGGCTGCAGTATGTAAGCATACCTAAGAGAAAGTCAGTTGAATAAAGCCACGGATAGTATACAAGCAGTCCTATTCATCGGAGTACTAACTTTTGACGTTTGATGGCATGAGTGTATTTTAAAATAATATATTATGTACCTACTTAGTATATTAAAAGCTACAAATACGTGGACGACACACTATATACTTTGTAAAAGTAAGTGTATCTTATAAAGAGACAAGTAATATGTATATATAGATTGATTACATAATAAAAAAACACAACGGTAAATTGACAACGCACTTTTTTTTAGATACTTATATGTATGTAAATAAGGAGCGCTTGAAGACGCAAAATATAACTCAGAGAAGAAAATGTCATTTTTGGCACAAAAGTTGCTCGGAACTATCCGTAAGTGTGTTTTTTATGTTGTCTGAACGAGTTTCCATACACACGTGTATGAAATTTTTCCGCAGCGACTACCATTGCCGCTGGTACATGATCTTTTGAATTTATTTTCAGTCGGAAAATGTGCCCAAAGTACGCTGAGTTTTCTTCTAGAGTCTTTTCCAATTTTTTCTGCAGATACTTATTTCACGTAACTTTGTTTCAAATTGAAGAGAAAACTGGATTATGATTAATATTATTGATAAAACAACAACAAATTTAATTTACTATTTCGTTTATTCAACGAATAATTCATAAGATTTTAATAATGTACCATTCTAATCATTGAACATACATAATTTTGTAAACACTCATGAGAAAATATAGCCAATAGAAAAAATCTTTTTTTAAAAAAGTAAGACACCCGGCAGGAAATGAACCTGCGTCTCTTTTGTATCGCGCCCTGTGCATTACCACTATGCTACGACTCATTAATTAGAATGGTATATTCTTAAAATCTAGTGAATTATTCGTTGAATAAAATAAATCTTTAATGAAATTATTAGCAAGTTCAAATAAGTTACAACAGAAAATATTTGAGTGATCCGTGACGTCGTTTAGTAATTAAAGTAATAATTAATACTTTTATTTAGAATACAAAAACCGATCGCCTACCATAACTCAGTTTGGAGAGTGCCTATGAGCAGGTATTAAAAAGGCCTACAGTTAAAATTTGTTGCAATTAAGCATGGAAGTCGTAGCATAGTGGTACAGTTCGCGATACCCAAGAGACGCATTTTCGATTCCTGCCGGGTGTCTTACTCTTTTTTTAAAAAAGTTTTTTTTCTATTGGCTATATTTTCTCATGAGTGTATTCAGAATTACGTATGTTCAACAAATTTAATATTTCGTGAGATATTAATTTATAGTATTGTCACTATCACCCAGGCAAAGTTTACCTATTATTGGTTGAAAGCCTTTCCACACTTCTTTTACTATTATATTTTTACAGATTATGTTTTTTGTATTATTAATATATACATATTATTATGAGGTATTTACAGTGATGAAGTTACCGTTAGACAGGGTCTATCCAATTCTGATTAAAGGCTTTCCCACGTTTAGTTACCAAAATAATTATTAGAACCTATAGAAGGCGGCAGGGCTTCGGTGAAAATTTTGAACGTGGTGCGACTACCCAACTAAAATACAATGTGATATAATACTGCAGTGGTAATTATGATGGGATGGAAGCGGCGCCTAATAAAGCCTGGTATATCTTTTTGCACAAGCAACGAGTGGTCCACTGTTCAGCTGTCAAAATTAGATCCCAGATTGCTTGACATATTGATTCGCCCTTTCTCGTTTCAAATTGAATTATGAAAAAATCTCAAATCAAATATATAAACTATCAGTGTTATTTATAAATACTATATATTCCTGTTATTTATCAGCTGTCAAAGTCAGACTAGTCCTTCACACAAAAACCGGTGGCAATATCGATTTCCAAAAAATTGTAGCATTGATCTATGCATTATGTTATTGTAGAAGTGTCTTAATGATAGTGTATTATTTATCAATATATTAAGTGTCTTAATGATAGTCTTAATGAAGTTGTCTTAATGATAGTGTATTATTTATCATGTAACTCATCTATTCAAATGAAACTATTCCCTGTGACTGTGTCTGAACACGACAGACGCGTCAGTATGAGCACTCTATAGAACAATGACAGTTTATCCATAAATAACAACGGGAGGGGCAGAAAAGGTAGGACCAGTCGTTGTAAATGTATCAACTTTCAACTTGAGTCGGCAATGGGTGGGAGACAAACACGGACCACTCACCTTACTATTTGTCTATTGGTCATATTTCCGCCAATAGATTTTTTAGCTGGCTATGCAGTATGGATCTGAGCCGCCTCATAATGACGATGTTTCTTAACAGATTTTTGTTTTACGAGAAATAGATGTAAGTCACTTCCTCAAACTATTGGGTCCATACTCTGAGTCTAAACACATAATGAAAAACAATGTGTTAATTTTTGCTAGACCCGAAATTCGAACCTGTAAACGCTGTGAAAACTACCGATAAAATTATTAATCGAATTAAAAGTAGAAGCAAAAATTTAAGACAGAACCCCACGGCGGCGGCGTAGAGAAGTGTGAATGTTTTTTACAAGACATTGCTCAACACATACAAAAAGTAAGTCATTTTAGCAACGAAGTATTTAGTAAAATAATTGTTTTTCATTATATTAGAAAGTAATTAGTTGTAACGACACCCACGATGGTCGAGCAGTTGTTTATCAGATATATAATATAATTCCAGGTTCGAATTCTGGGTCTGGCTAATGCACATTATATTATTTTTCAATTTGTGTTCGGAGTCAGAGTATGGACCTAATAGGTTGAGCAAGTAGCTAACATCCATTTATCTTAAAAACAAAAATCTGTTAATACAAATTTCCACTATGTGGAGGCCCATGTGATCCTATTATTAGAATCGAACATGGTCAAAAGAAAAAGAAAGAAAATAATATATTGTCTGCATTCAAAAGATTTATAAAGTCCTTAACATTTCTTGGTAGTATAGGTAGAAGTTTTATATTTACTGCCATGGATGCTAAAATACCTTGCAATGTCCTTGACAGTACCTGTTATAAATATGGCAAACCTAAGGAAATTTAAATTAGATGTTCGCTTAATTGCTGAGAAAAAATGTTTCTGCATTATTGCAAAAAGCTTCCGGAAATAGAGAAATGTTTAACGACCTATTTTTCCAACACCGAAACTTTCGCCAGCTTAATTTCAGAAGTATTCAAAAAATTCTTCCCTTGTATAGATTTCATTCTGTCTAGATATTTTGGGAATATTTTAGATGAAGTAAATCTGGTAAAGGAAATTAATTATGCCCTGCAATTTAATTTGAATTCATTAAGACAAATATTTACATTGTTTGTAATTTGTTGAATTGTAAATGATTATTTTGAAATGAAAAATATATTATTCTGACAAAGAACCGAGATATAAATGCTCTGTACTTACTTTGAAGGTTTTTATATTAATAATTATTATACGTAGAAATTTTATTCTTACCGTTTATTTTGATAGCATTAAAAACGTATTCTATAAAAATGAGGTAAATAATTCTTAAACTTTTTACCAAAATACAAAAAGTATAATTACCGTTTTCGTCACAAGTTGTATGACATATCAAAATATTCATAATACAGCGATTGTCTTCTCCACGAGTCTTTGAGGATGTATATTGTTATTGTAAGTTGCTTCTACTAGGCTACCGATCAGGTCTGAATATTTAATGCCTCGTTGTCTGGCATTATATCAAAATAGTTTTTAAATCTTTGCAGCCGACACAATATTTTATTTTTCTTCCATATCCAATCCAAAGATGATCGTATGGGCCACCACCGAGCAAAGGTTCGATAAATACATTTTTATTTTTACGATACATGGATATTAGCCACTTGGGTACTCAGCGAATTACATTCATACTCTAAGTCCAAATACACATTTAAAAATAAAATATTTATATGTTTTCCATTACTTGGATTCAAACCCGAAACCTACGACAGTATATGCCTAGACGTTACTACTTGGCCAAAGCAATATTAAAATATCAATGATTTAACGTTTGTTTATATTATTCGACTCATCTTTTTCTGTAGTGTGGTTAATGCAAACCAATATTTAGATTTTAATGACACACAATATGTGAAACATAGACACTAAGTAAAAGAGAGATCCAGAAACTGTAGCACAACGTGGTATGGAGAGGTGCAAGCTGGGCATAACGTGAATGGACAAAAAGAGGATCGAGTGGATAAGGAGACAGAGAAGGGTTGCGATGTAATAGAGTTCGCAAAAAACCTCAAATGGAAATGGGCTGAACACATAACTCAAAAAAGGGACAAACATTGGACAAATTTAGTCATCCGGTGTTATCCAAGTAGTATAAAACGCCCGTAAAGTAGACCTAGAGGCCGCTGGATCGATGAAATGATAAAGTTCTGCAAAAGTACGTGGAAATGCAATGCAAAGGACCTAGGTAAGTGGAATCATCTTGGATAGGCCTTCATCCAGCAGTGGATAGTTCAGACTGATGATGATGATGCTGGTTTAAGCTACAAATGTATTATTGAGTTATTTAAGGCAAACTCCTCAGACACGTTTAATCTGCTGATTTTTCCATTTAAATAAAAGTAGCTATTCGCCTCTTGAATATCAAAAAGAAAAATAAGTCTAAAGGCTATCTAGCCAAAGGAACCTCTTAAGATGAAAACATCTGTGAGGCAGCTGTCACGAAGGGTGGGTCCGTACATTTCGTGGGGAGGTAAAACAGATGTCAAATGACACAGTCAGGAGTTATCTAGGCGTGGTCATTGTTCAACGGGTTACGTCGTAAAGTAGGTAAGGAAAGGTTTTTTTTACATTGCCAATAAATGGATCGTGGTTTTTTGTTCCGTAATATTATTTTTTAACCGAAAAATAATTACATAAGATAGTTTTATTATAAGATCATGGTATTATACCTCATAGGTACTTAATTTTATACTTTATTTATTTTGGTCAATTATTTTTTCAGTTGACATAATATTACTCACAAATTATTTAATGTGTATACAAATAAGAGATTTCTGTATTCTTACTTCTGTATTCTAATATTGTTTTATCATAAAGATGCAGACTATAAATTATTGATATTCACGTTAGTATTTTTATTACAAACAAAATTTTCATATAAGATTATTAAAAAAAATATTCGTTTACCAAGGACTGGACAAAAATATACCATAACTGTGAGTGAGAAAATATTTGGCATGCTTATATCTCCGCAATATGCGTTAGAGTAAGATAGAATTATTTATACGGCTGAATTAAATATTTTTTGTACACGTCGCCGGTAAATATTAGTTTGAATAACTCAAACTGCGAGCACGTATTGCTGAAATTTAATATTGTTGTGTTAAATATGATGTTAGTGGCACATAATTATTTTTAGTTAATTTAGTATAAAATATGGTTAACTATGTTGTGTTAAAATTTGCTAGCCGTACTGAGAAGCAACATGGTGATATAGCGTTTTATTAATAATACAATAATTTATGTTCTACTGTGCGTTATATGCAAGAAACATGGCTTCATATAGCTGAGCAATACACACTCTCTATATTATTATTACTCTGAGGCTTTTACATTATTTATTTCTACAAAATCTTTACATTATTAATATTACAAAATTTGATTTTTTCAATATTATGTTTGAGACTTTTACGGTAGTTTATTATCGTATTTATAGATTTATAGAATTGTCTCTGCAATGGGCCTGAAACGTCGAGAAAAGAAGGAAAACGTACACAGTGAAAACCTATAAATCTATAAATTAATTTATCAAAACTACATGTATATCAGTTAACTTCAAAGTCGACTACTTTCCGTAGAAAATTTTTCGCCGATATACATCACACATCCCAAATATACAATGAAGTATTTCCACTGTATATATATATATATATATATATATATACCAGCGCGATCTCGCCTAAAATCTAGGAGAAGCTTTTGTAAAACATCCAAGAGAATTTTGGAGCTACCTTTGGTATAAAAAAATGACAAGGTGGAGTAAGAGATACAACTACCCAGCTTTCTAAATGCTGACTGATGAGCAGATTCCACCTTGAAGTATGCATGACTTTGAAATATAGATGACAAAAAACGTATACAAACTGTAGTAACTATATAGAACCTAGTGGGGATACTCCTTCAAACAGTGAATATGGCGCCAATGAAACTGCAGTATGTGCGGTATATATGCTCGTTGCAATGGCCATGGCATGGTTGAGATGAGTTTAAGCACTCTCTCGAACAGATACGGCATAAGAATAATTTTAATGTTAAATCGATATGTTCATTATAATTTTTTCGTTTATTATAATATTATTTGGTTGCGTTTTTAGCAGTGGACTGTAATTTGAAGGTGATGGTGGTGGTGGATTACGGATCTAGGGGGGGTTTACACAGGATGCCAGATACTGACCTTTATGTAGAGAAGACTGGCGCGTGCTGGGGCCGGTTTGGTGTTCACGCACTTACACACTGGTAAACGGATGATACACTATGATGGATGATATATTATGAGGTTGATGAATGATGATGATAAGTTCAGGATGGATGATATAGACGAGACGTTCACTCAAACCGTAACAGATTTAGTGCAACGATGGTCGAACAAATACGTTTTGAGTCACTTGGTAGTTAACGACAGCTAAGCTATCAGGAGCCCGCAACGCGACCGCTTACTTGATGTCACCCGAACTAACTTACATGCGGCGGTTATTTTGAAGTAACTTTTGAATAACTCTGTATAAAGCAGTGCGGCAACATGCACCTGTTCATTCTCTTGAGCTAACTTTTGAATCACTCTGTATAACGCGGTGCGACAACACGCGCCCGTTTGTCTTCTTGAGCTGCCTCAATGTTATTCCCAATCACGGTCGTCTTATGACCCGTAATTGCTCGTCGTTTGGTTTTGTGACAATAATTAATAAGGATGTGAGGTAGGTGGGGGAATATGGAATGACGGCAAACATTTTTGGCGCAGCCAGTATTTTGAAAATATTTAAAAATATTTTAGTAAAAAAAATATGCAGAAAAGGTTTTGATTATAATGACGTGAATATAAAAATAAGTTAAATACATATGAAAAAGACTAGAGCTTAATTTATGCTATAACTTCAATATAATAAAATATAATGGACATATATTCGCATAATTAATACACGTGTAATGTGATGTTTTAATTTATGTAAATTTTCAAAGAAAATAGTTGTGAATTTATAGACAAGCTTTTATTTTTCCTCAGTGACCTTTCTATTAATTTGAATGGAATAAAATAGAATTTATCGATTTTTTTTATGACGCTCGTGTTCTTAATATAAGAAACAACAAAAAGATTTAAAAAATACAGCTGCTAATAAAACGTAGGTAAGCAGGTACTTTAAATTTAACAAAACATTATTTCGTAGTAATGCAAATTTGCGAGATTAAAGTCAAACAAACCACTTGAATAAAAGTTTAAGATTTACCAAGCGCAGATTTACCGTGAATTATCCAACTTTATGAATCCACATTGCCAGAATTTATGATTCACGAGATTTATAATTCTTATAAACTTCAAATAAAACACTAAACAATAAAAAATTGATACTATCTTATGTTTTAAACATTATATAGGGTGTATAGTTAGAAAAAAAATGGACTATATAGATAATGCTGTTCTATTCAAACAAAATAAAAAGACTGTCTTAGTGATTATAAATGTTACTATACTATTTATAATTTCGATGAAGTCTTACAAATTGAGCTGCTAGGGTTTCCAATTATTTACATTTCTCGTTTCAGAGTTTATATTACAATACATTAATTATTGATGGTTTTATTCTATTAACTGAAAGTATTTGATGTAAATTGAATTTGTATTCATAATATTAGGACGCTTCAATTTTAAAGTAATTTACGACGCAAAATTTTAATCTCTTTTTTATATTATTTCATTGACAACACATATTCACTAAACCTAATGATGCAGGTACTACGGTTGCAAAAACTCAACTGCATTTTATTTACATCAAACAATATATATATGAATAAAATTTCGTTGATACATTATCTTTTCCGAGGTTTTTTTATTGAATTGATTAATTTTAACTTATTATTTTATTCAGCTATAATTAATTCATCTGATTTGTTCCCTAAGTCATCGAAAACATTTATTTTCTTAGTGTGAATACACATGTTCAACCTATACCGGAACCGATATATTGTTCTTTCAGTACCCATATAGCAATAATTTCATGTAAATGAAAAGTTTTTTGACTTGATACCAAATAAATTGACTTTTTGCTATAAAAAATATTTCAGAAACAAAACTGTCATATATACTTTATAATATAATATATATTAAAACCAAGTATGCCAAAAAAATATGACAGTTTCGAAACGGACATACAATTTTTTTACAATACTTTCAATTACAAATAATTTTGAAATACTTATTTGAAAAAAATATATTAAGTATTTAAAAAAAAATCCAGAAAAATAGTTAGACCGAAGGGATTCAAACTCTTTATATTCGATATCCTCTTATCGTAGCTGTCGTCCACAAAATAAACGATAAAAATAAAATTCAGTTCAATCATTCTTCTAAAAAAAAAAAGAAACTAATATTTCGAAATGTTCTGTGAGTATGTTTAACGTTAAATAATAACAAAAGTTAAATCAATTACAGAAAGTTCTATTGCTTTTGTACCAAAAACGTTCTGAAATTATTATATTATACATAATTACATAGTTTTTACCGTGAAGATAAGAATTTTGTAACTTTTTTAAATATTTAGTAAACGGTTACTACCTGTTTTCAAATATATTTTAAAGACTCTCACACCAAAAATATTTTCCATCTTAATAAAAGTGTTATAACATTGAGTAATATATTATAATGATTTGGTGAATATAATATATTATGAAACATGAATAAGGTATAACCAATAATTATTTAACATTAACTTTTGATTTTTGAAAAAATAACTCGATTAAAATATATTAAGTAACACAATATCTTTACATAATTATTTATAAAAAATATGAACAATACATCAAAGCATGATAATTAAATTCTAAAAATATTGACGGTATAATGACAAAATAAATTTTACGTAAGAACGTTTTAGTAGAAGAAGACATTATATAATATACATTAATAAGGTATTATGAGGAAATATAAAAATCTTTTCAATTATAAAACAATGCATAAAATTTATTGAATTTTTTATTGACAAGTAATAGGTGGCTTTAGCTTGTACATATTGTCTATAATAAATAACTAATATTTTGCAGTAAATATTGACAGTAAACGAATAAAAAATATATGTTGATTTAGCCTGTATTCAATAAAAAATTAAATTCGGCCGTATTTTTATGCCATTTTTTTACCATTTTATTTTTTCCACGTTTTCAAACTGTTCATGGTAATAGGTATATAGCTTAGTTTGCAAACAATAAGGTCTGGGTAAACAAAATATCAAAAAATCTACGAAAAGCTTTTGAGTGTTGATAAAATATAATATTTTCAAATTTGTTCGCGCAAACCAAAGTTGGAGGAAAGCTCACAAATGTTTGACACCTTTCGCCAGGGGGGTTCAAACTTTTTCGACGTATACAAATTATTGTTGATTTTCCGTACGTACTGTTTTAACATTATAAAACAATACTGAAATACGCCATATTTTTTATTATAATTATTAATATACATTATATTCTGTATTCTGAAAAATTTCTTTATCAAATTACAAAAAATGTAAATCATCTGCAGATAAAAAAAATAGATTGTTTTATTTCATACCATTTCTGTACCTTATATTGTTTTAAATTGAGAGCAGTTTATAGAAATTTAAATTGTTTATAATATATTCTTATTGTTCCTGTGAACATATTTTGGCATACAGATTTCAATAAGATATACTTTTTGGTGAGAAACTATATTCAATTATCGAATGGTATTTACAGAAAAAGGTATATTTTATGTCGATGTGATGCACCTTTTGTTAAAATCTGCTATATTGGTTGAAACTTTTAGGGTTTTTTATCATTTTATTTTATTAAATTTTGGGCCATCATCGTGTAAAAAGCTGGATATTATGACAATTTAAACGTAACTCATAATATTATGTTCTTTAAAATTATCAGATTTATGGGATATATCGATGGCTTCCTTCAATAAATGTAAAAATTGTCGCTATTCTCCTCGAAAATAACACACACATAAAAGTCCAGTTTACTATATGATTCTTCCTTTAAAATGGCATCCACTGTCAAATATTACTTCAGATCAACCTATCTAATAAAAACCAAAACATTGTGTACTATATTAGAATTGTTAAACCCAAATAGTGTAAGTGACATATTATGATGATAATAAGTTACACTTTATAAGAGAACATTAAGAATTATATCGCTATCGTTTTATATTTTCATTGATATGGGGATAAACAACTCAATCCGTATCAGAATATTGATAGGCGATATTAAATATCCATTTCCCGTAGTGTCCAATTATGGCAAACTCATTAAATAGCTTACTGCAGTTATAATTTCCGCGATATCCGTTTTTCCATATCGTCAACTATATCCGATGACGCAAACTCCATATTATAGTAGCTGACTGAATTATAATAATTATTTCATAAATATTATTTTTAAGAGTACGTTAATAAATAGGGGATTATAATTCATTGGAGATGTGACTCGAATATAAGTTCCCAGTCTGTTAGTATCTCAGTCTCTGTATCGCACCGCACAACATCTCATTCCAGCGAGACTCGAACCTCCGAACAGTATCATAAGTATTGTAACATAACTACTATAACATAATTTTGTACCGACTATTTACGCTGCAAATAAAACTCGCTTCTCCGTCCATCGGAGCAACCACCAAATTTCGACCAATTCATCCACCACACAATGACTCTCACAGTGATGATCTCCACAGTAACTATTCTACGAAAAAAAAAATTGTAACTTTGTCAAACAATAACTTCTTGCTGACGCTGAGGATGACATTCTGAAAAAGCTCTACCCATACATAGCGTCACCTTACTATTAAGACCTCGTAGGTCCGATATTATGGAAATATGAAGTTTGTTCCATAAAATTTGAACAAAAAAACATTTTAAATCGTATCAAAATCTCAGCTCTTTAGACCAGTATGCTGTCCATTTATTGACAAATTTTAAAAACTCATATGTCTCGTGGTTTCAAACATCGAATTTAAACCTCGTATTTCACAACCAGTGTTAGCAGATTAATCGATTAGAGAGGTGTTTAAAATATTGTTTTTATTAATATGTTTTTTTCTTCCCCTCGACATTCTTCTCAAACAGACTTACGAGGATTTAATAGTAAGGTGACGAATTAGGTAACAAATTTTGGTTAATAAATTTTATATGTACTGTTTAATTAGTAAACGTTTTAAAAGTCGTTTTATGGCTGCATAGTGTACGCGGGTGGTACAGAGTGATGATAGAACACAAGAGCAGCCATGTCGGTAATATAATTTAATGTTTTTATGTGCAAAGAACCTCAGTATGAAAATATCTGGCTTATACAAAGAGAGACTCGGAGAAGCCATTCGACGTTTTTGGCCAATTATTTTGCGGGCGAGATAGCGCACGAACTTCACATCGCGCGACGCTCAAAGCAAACCAACCTATTTGCTTTTACGCTGTTAGTTAATACAATATAATTATTTCTTATGGTCTAACTGAATATAAATATTTCATTATGAACATTTTTACGCGATGCTTACCTACGCCAAATATTCTGCAAAGGCGTCGCTTATTACAGCGACGCTCAAAGTGCACTTCTCGCTATTATTCAAGTGTGATTTCTACTACTACTACGATCACCTCTTCGTTACCATAGAAAGGCCAGGTGCATATTTATAGTGAATATAATGGCCCCCACATCCTGAAGCGGGCCCCAGGACAGGATCTATGTTGGCCCTCCTACCTATCGCTAAGACTAAGAGCAGTGTGATCTTCTACAGTAGTTTTCTCCAAGTGGTTTCCACGGAACCCCAGGGTTAAGGGTATTCCGTGTATGTTTATCGATTTTTAAATAAATCCCGATGATTTATTGAGTTGTCGGTACTTAGGATTAGATATATAATGAATTACTAATTGCAACCTCCTTTTGTGGTAACCAAGTAACATGCAACTCTTCGCGAAATTGGATAAAAAGCCATTTTGTAAGTCAGGAAACACTTAAGTTAATTATAAAATAAAATTTTACACGTAATTATCATTTAATTATATCAATCAAATATTACGTCAAATTACATCACACAACCACATATTTTTTAATGTTAATAATTATTAAGGAAAATAGCGCCGCCGGCGACTTTTTTATTATTAAAGAAAAATTATGGTGTGTGTTATTTTCACTTATTTACGTGGAGTCGACCCGCCATGCCGGGCCCCCTCTAAGCCGGGTCCTAGGCTAGAGCCCTGCCAGACCTCCGTTGTGGGGGCCATGGTCGATATATACAATCCATCGAGTAGAGTTGTTATCCCTTTGGATTACTCAATTTACTGCATTGTTTATCATTCTTATGTATCCAACTTAGTGATATCTTTTGATAGTTATAATTTCAATATATAATCCATATCATTACAGACACTTCATGTGCAAAAAGCTGGTGCCACCACATAATTATTTACATTTTGGTTAAAAACAGGGACCCCAGAAATAATAGGAACTGAAATACCTAACGGGTAAGGAGAAGCAGGTAACCGATCTCGAGTAAAGAATAATCCGGGATAAACTTTAACACGTGTCAAGAATACATCGAATACTGACAACTGCTCTCGGTTTATGCATTGACGCTCATTTAATATTGGTGTATTACACACACTATTGCACGTGCATAACGTGTGTTTCATTTTCGTAGGACACGCACACATTCAAAGCCCTGCATCAAAACGTAGCGTATTGAAATTCTATTTATTATCTGTTCTGTGGTAAAAAAGATCAATCACAATTTGTGACAACCAGTAAAGTACAGCATCTATATTTTGAGGCTATTAGTTACAAAGTCGGGGACTTCCATATTCCACACTTTTTGAGATATTAGATAAGAGCCGTCAAGTATAATATTTATGATTACTTAGTTAGTTACTTCATCCTGTCGTGCCCCGATAATAGGCCATAGGGTAAGTACAAGTTCGCGCTATTTCCCTCGATCCTTCACTAACTCTCGCGACTTCCAGCATGCCAGACCCGCAGCGCGTAGATCGCTTGTGTAGTACCTCTGCAGCGTAAGAGAAGACTTACTCTACCTCTTCATTATTATGATTTCCAATAGAATATTTTCTTTTTCCTTAACAGAATTAGAGAAATAGAATAGATACCTCAATAAAATAACGTATTATATGACATATTAATAATATTATTTTTAATTGTTAGATAAACCGATTTTGCAATTAATCTTAGATTATGACAATGTTACCAACACATTAAACTGGATTTGGCAGTAGTTTATGAATATACTTCGATGAAAAAGTGCTTAGAAAAAAAAAGAATCAAAAAAATATCATAAATATTTCAAAATAAAAACCTATATCTTTTTTAGTCCCGTATGACAGCAGCATCGGTCTTACCTGTCTTTTAAAGAAACTGTTCTATTTTAAATATTGACCTAATATAAGTATTTCTGATGTAAGAGCTGATGTATTTAGTGGTTAAATTGATAGTTATGATAACAATCTCAGAATAAATTACCTAAATCAATTCATCAATCAAGATTAGTATGAATTTTAAATAAAATCAATAGAATATTATATATAGATCGTAAATACGTCATGTTCATGCACATGTTAACTAAATAATATGATAATAGTTGTAGCATTTATATTCAGTTATGAATTGTCTCTAATATATTTAATCTTAACCCAACAGTACAGCAAAGGATAACATTTTATTTTTATTATGATTTATTATTAAAACTAATATTCTGGCAAATTTAATAAAAATAATTATATTCATTATCGAGCCACGAAATTATAATTAATTTCAAAATCAACCCTAGGTATTGAGAATGGAGAATAAATAATACACATGGATATTGCCAATAGAAATAGACTAATAGGTCCGGGACAAAGTACATTATGGAACCCATACGTTAATACTGTATGAACTGATTATCAGCAAAATATTGTATTCTGTGTTCCTCTGTCATAATTATTTGATTCTTTAGAAACAGTGTTTACCGTGATACAGAAAGGTTTGGAATTTAATTGTTTTGGGGCATGTCAAGGCAAACGCTGATTAATCAAAAGTCTTCACCACAAAATTACAGAGTATACAAAAAGTTGATAAAAAGTGCACAAATTCAATCATGCGTGCGCCGTCGCCTTAAAAAAGTTTAAGAAGCGGTGGAGTATTAAATATTTTTTTTGTACGGCCAATAAGATATAAGTGCTTTTGTTAAACCTCTTTGGAACCGAATACAGGTACACCATCCATGTATTTTTGTAGCCGTTTCCAAATTAGCATAGCCGGCTTAAGGGTACACCGATACACAATACTGATAACAAAAAGAATAGCATATTTTTCGTTTATGAGGTGGTTTTACGAACCGAAAAGCGATCGAATGGAATAATAATGTTTTTATGCGAAAAAGTAAATCAGATAAGAAAAAATTCATTGGTGCATTGAAAAATAATTTAATGCTGATGAATTTCAAGTATTTTTGTTCATCATTTTTATCGGATACTTTATTAAATACTAAAGTCTAGTCAAGAAAACTACACGTCTGCCCATAAACGAATAAATAATTATTATTGTTTAGAAACATTTGAAATATTTTTAATCCGAAGTATTGGACTGTTGATTTTCTTTGAAGCGGGTGAGAATTGAATTGAAATAATTGTTTTATAAATTTTCATTAAAAAGAGCCTATTATAATTTTTCTGGACAATGTATTGTCAAAGATTGTCCTGTACAATGCTGGCTTTATTAATTAATATAACTTTGTTGTACAAACAATATTTCAATTCTCATATTTATTTTAGACAGATACAACGATTTAAAAAAGAAACAAACTGTTTAAGTATGATTTGTACAGATATTATTAAAAAAATTGATATTATATATTTATTAGAATTCCAAAAATTCACTCATGCTATAATATTCAAATTTATAGCATGCATAGGTTTGGTTAAAATTCGTTTCATATAGGTATCGGAAAATCTATATAACTGCGCACTTCTTTGTGAATTGCATCCTGTATACATTTCCTAGAAGACTTTCTACCATTTACTTAACTGACTATAACGCGTTAACATAGATTAAAACCCTAACTGTACCCCTCTAGAACTATTTCTAACAATTTAATGTCATGTTAAAGCCATTAGTTTTGTTCACGTGATTCTATGTCACCATGGAAGTGAATGAACAACATTATGCATATCGACGATGGACCGTATAACCATTCCCAGTGATACGATATGTTCGGTGTATTGTTGGCATAGTTACACTGAGAAAGCCGGTAATGGTGGCATCTCATCAGTGACACATTGATACAACAAACAATGACGTAGCGTCGCGGCATACACATACGGGCATTGCATACGATTAAACTAATTACCTTTGAGTTCAAATTGCTACGTTTCTGTAACCGTAGAGGCGTAGACCGGCGTAGACGGCATTACAATACCAGCCATTATAATTGACATTGTATCTCAGTACGTTAATATCTACACATTTTAAACAGCAAAACTTTTGAACAGGCATTTCCAGGAGAAATTTGTTGAAATGAATATAACTTGCTTTTCTCTCAAACACCCGCCATGTCTCCACACAGGCGTTCTTTAAATTTGTGTTTAAAGTGTTCCAGGAGCAACTTCTCAAGCCTTTGGTTGGCATCCACTAGAGTGTGCGTGATTTCTACTTCGATATTATAATGTATTAAGTACCGTCAATTATCGATGAAAAAAGACCTTCTCGCTCGTCATAAAATGCCGCAAAGAATTTTCAAAGTATTAGAAGAAGAGTAATATTCCCTCGTAGATACCAAGTCGCAATGGCCGACCGGTCCAACTGAGGGTTGGACCGACTTGACAAGCTCTTTCGTTTCAAGCAAAATATGGGGACACTCCCAGAGGATGTGATCGGCATCCTGCAATTCGTCACAATATAAGCAAGTCAGAGATTCTATTAGGCCAAGCTGACAGAGCTTGAAGGCAAAACCACCGTGTCCGGTTAAGAACTGAGAAGTCCAATGGTCTGGAGACAATCTGGTTATCTCCATGCGCCACTTTAAAATGAATATAACAAAAATGCATATTCGTATAAATTTAATATAATTCAAGGTAATTCAGTCTCTCTGACAGCCTCTACGAACATGCATGCAGAATCGTGGAACTATAATGTAAATCTTACGTTGTTAACGTTCTAAATTTTTATTTTTTATGTCCACAATGTTTTGTTTTTTCAAATGAATAAATAAATATTCCCACTATTGAGTTTATAGCTTTGCGATCAAAGCTCAATTATCAACAATCTGTGGTCTTCCTATTAGTTTTATTTTACAATCGACATTACACTCAACAAGCCGTAAACCTATGTCAGTTCTTATTTTAGGTCTAGCGTAAAGAAGTTGCGATACTTTTCGACTTATATTTAAAAATTGCGTTATCGGATTCATAATTTTGTCTTCAATCGTGTGTTTATTCAACTTAATTTTTAAACTCTATCATAATTAATTATGGATAAATTTAGTTTTATAATGTCTATAAAATTATTAGGTAATGTGTAAAAACCCAATATAATAAATTTATAGGAATGTATGAATAGCTAAGCTACCTGTTTTTCAATATATTTTTATTTTATGGTTAATATACCTACATCAACAGAAAAATCACGTCGATATAGATAAAATAAAACCAAATAATTACAAGATAAAAAGAACTTTTTATATGCCATGTTTTTAAATTTTCTGTTGAATCATATAAACTTGACAATTCTATGTTTTAATAATTTAGGACAAATAAGGCAATTGTCAACAAATCATTTTTTTGCTATTTTGCAACAAACAAACAAATATAGAATACTGAAATGTTATTTTGATTTCCATAGTAACGCACATATGTATATATTATTTAATAATTTAGTTGGTAGGACCACCCCTTAGCAACCAATAATAGTGGATTGGATAACGGATTTATTCCGAAATAACTTTTCATGAAAAACAGATTTAACTGAAAATGAATTCAATTCGACTTAAAGATGGCTAAAAGTATTAAAAATGCATTGGCATCGTATTCTGATATATTCTAAAAGTTTCAAATATCTAGCTAGTCGGGAAGTTAGTTAAAAATCGATAAGATAAGCTTACGACGATGATAACTAATTATAAAAGTGATCGATTTAACAATATTTACTTAGCAGATAGATAATAATGTTCTTAAATACTTTATTGTATTATTTTTATATACTGTATTTATTCAGCCTCAGTTATTTAATCAGTGTGTATTCATTATTGGTGAGTGCGCATAGTGGCTCAAGATACCGAAAAGCAAAATCAGGGTCACATAAATGACTATAAATACTATAAAACTTAAATCCATTACAATTTAAATTCAAAGTCCATGAAGTATCCTTGGTCGATAGTATTAATAAAATAATATTTTTGAATTAATTTCATTGTCCAGTAGCTATATTATATAACCTATATTTTCCTGCATTTAAAAAAAAATTATACTTATTTTAAATACGTAATATTATGTTTTCTCTAACTATTCACGAGAGAATGTTTACCATTATTATTATTAAGCCAAATTTAGCAAACTAAAGTATTTAATAATTTGAATTTGTTTAAGCTCTTTTAATTGGTTCATTATTCAAATCTTCGGATGATTATTGGTTCTGGAATTTGCATGGATGGGTCGATGAAGTTGTTTATCAGCTTTTTTAAACAGGCGTAGTTGTTAATAGTATGTTTAACACGTCAGGTCAATATTCACGATATGTAACAGTCTACTACTTGTAAATATTAAGTAATAATACTTACATATTAAAAAAACTATGTTGTCCCTAGCAGATAATTCAATTTGAATGTTGAGGCACGCTGCATTAAAAGGTACAGTTGGTACATTGGAAGCAAGAGAGATGTCTTGTAATTATTGTTGATACATCTCAATACAGGCGAGCCTTAATGCATATACATGATGTCACGCATACCCTCAGATAGAGAGAAGGAACAGCATTTTGTAACCAATTGCTTGCATACCTAAAGTAATTGAAATGTGCAATAATTATTTATATACACTCACTCTGTAGCGCAGAACTATAAACGCATGCTTACTCTATACATACATTAATATAAAATGTAATAGATTAATTTTCTAACGTAATTAAGATGTCGAATCAATTTATATAATAAATATGGGTATTTGTTTGTCAGACAATTTATTTAGACTATATGAATTATCTACGGAATCTAAGCTCTCAATAATATCCAGTATCCAGGTTAGAGGTTCGATTGATGTTTTGTTTCTTATATTCTACGTTTAAAATATTTCTTATTTTGTTTTTAAATTACTTATAGGTATATAGTACGTTTTATATTCACTGGATGCATTATTACTCTCACATGATTATAATTTAAAGAAAGCAAATCGATGGAAATTTTTGAATAAAAAATGATTTATTTCACAATGTTTAGTATACATAATTCAAAGAGAGCATTGCCATCTCAACAAAAAATAAAACGAATGCTATAATAATTATACTAAACATACTGAATTTACTTTTTTTTTATTTTAATTAGAATTTAGATTTTTACCTAACATGCCATAATAATATTTAAAAAATGTAATATATTATTGAATTTAAGTTTCCTGTCATATTTTTGATCTGTCTACATCAATTCAAACATCCCATATTCACCCACTCATCAGTAGGTATCTAAAAGTCGTATTTCAATGAGTCAAAAATTTTGCAATTGGTGAAATTAAAATGAAAGAAAACTAGTATATATAATAATAAAATTGTAGTACCTATGTGGATGGATTAATAAATAGAAAAAACGAACACAACAAAAAAATAAATATTTTTCCATGTTTTTGTAAGTATAAATAAATTATAAATAATCAAGTATTTTTAATATTTGTAAAAATAGCAATTTTAGGGTGATTTGTTTTTCGTGAAAGTATTTTTTATTTATGGAAGTATATTTGCATTTTTGATAAATTTACCCGTACCTTTTAGTGTTTTTAATCCTATCCGTATTATCTCGTCCGTACCGCAATATTTTTTTAGCAGAAAAAAAATCCAAATTTAAAAAAATAATAAAAAAACACCTACTCAAAAAATATGAGTTACCAATTCATAATAAATTAAATTTGAGTTCTCTCAAATTATTTTGAATACTCACCCAGACGCATTTTTGAATGGAAGAAAAAAACACAAAACCAGATTGTCCCAAAAGTTTCTATTGAAATTAGTATTTTTGCAATAATTACTCTTTTATTTAGTTAGACTATATCTGCGTTCTTCAACATCTTTGGCTTTCTTCAATATTAACTAGACATTGACTGAATTGATTTAATTTCCTGATCACTGACAGAACCAAGTTAACTCGTCAAAGCATGTATGGCTTGTCAGGCCATGGACAAGTTAATTCGTGCATTCATTAAACGTCAGAACTTCTGAATAAACTTTTTGTGAATATTTTCTAAATAATATTTTATCATTTTAGTATGAGCATAATATTAACGATAAACTCGAGTAACATGTTGAATTGTAAGTTTTTACAAATATTTATCATTCTGTTCCTGTTTCATATTTTTAAGGGGCTTATTTTATTCCAAAAATAGCTGGTAGTGAAAAGGTTAAGGTTACAATAGTTTAACCAAATTCTGTCAAGAATTACTAGGTATAGATAAACTTCTAACACACATATTTAAAAAAAAAAAAAAAAAAACAGCTGCATCTACATAATAATAATATACTTTAATTTAAAAATTTGCAAAGAATTTTCCTGAAGGAAATTACATACTACCGTAATGATTTCATTTTTCAATAGACCCAGACGTCAAATTGGTTTCTTTTGAGAATCACAAAAGAATTTTGTAAGAAAAATATTAATTAAATACCAATGTTGATTGGGGAACGAAAGAAAGTCATCAATTTGATGATAACAAAGAGTATTTTCTTTTACTTTGTACCTCATTGTATCGATTCTTTCACCCTTGTTATCTTAAGCCAAAACTCAAGACATTCCGCCAACGGCGTAGTAATGACAATACATTAGGGGACTTGTCTTCTTGCACACAGCCTTTCACAATTGGTATTTTTTTGCTATGATAATTTAAGCGCTAGGTAAACTTTACTGCTGCTAAGTATAATAATATAAATAATTAAGTTCTTCACACAAATGTAAATATATATTATTTTAAATACCTTTGTGTAGCGTTAAAAAATAATATAATAAATATACTAGTAAATTTACATTATTACTTAAAGACTATAATATAATATATCGATAATTATTATATAGTCTAGAGTCGACCCCGCATCTATTGTTTTTTAATTTATGTGGTTATTATTTTTTTTTGTGGTGGTCCATATAATTATTATGTTTTATTCAGGAGGAAAAATGGTTTTTATTTTAAGTATGTTTTTTTTTATGCGAAAAATATGAACCTGCACAGATTGGATGTTACGTTAACATACATAGTTTTGTGCCCTTGCAGTGGATTAATCATAAATAATTGCAAAATATAATATTATGCAATTTTTACCCAACCATGGAGACAGCCGCTTTGCCAACTAGATCATGATTAGTTTGATATGTATTTTATGACAAACTTTAACCTTCATTAAATTTTATTATGGATTTTCATACAAGAGCATTTATTATGAGAAAATATAATCGACACAAATTAATAAAATAAATAAATCGCAGATGTTTTGTGCGACGAATTGTCCGTGGCTTTCAATGGACATAAAACAGAGGTCAGTAACATTTTGAGCAGGTGTTTCACCTGAGGTAGGCATTGGTGCCCGACCATTCGCTTCCATTAGCGTTACATATGGCAGTGCTGAATTTCCGCCACCATCTCTGGGCATAATTGTATTTTTCCCTCTCTTTGCTGCTCTTTGGGGATGAATCTAAGGGTTCTTTTTTGTATTACTTCCTAAATAAAATATTGTAAAGTGGCACTCAAACTACGGCACAACAAAATAATCAGTTTTTACGTATTAATTGTACCGCTATTGTATCGGTGAAAAAAATAGAAATTTAGAATACTTTGCTATCTAACAAGCATATACCGTACCATTTATTGATTAAATTTGTTAAGGTAATGAAAAATAAAAAAATGAAAATAGTTAGGTACATAACAAAAATAATATTTTATTACGTATTGATACTTACAAGTTTAGGTAGCTATCTTAATGGTTACAAAATCTATTTTTATACTATTTATAAATAATTTACTTTAACAATATAAGAGTAAGACAATAACTTATAAATATAAAATACTCGTGAATTCATGTTAATTTAATATAATATTTATAATTGCAGTGAAATGAAGTATCGGAAATAATTTAATTGGTTTTACATAACTACTAACTGTAGTATCATTTTTTAACAAATTAAAGACAGATTTATAAGTAAGAAAAGAGCGGATCTACAGCCAGATTAAAATTTAAAATAAATTTGACGAGAGTTTACTAAAACTGATGCAATAGTTTTTATTATAATGTTTAATTTCAATATTTTTTTTATGTATTGAAACACTTATATTATACTTACATTATTTTGAAATATATAAGGTTCTAAGAATTATTAAAAAATAAAAAGAGACAATCGGCGTTGAATTGGTGCCGATTGCCTTCAATGGATTAAATAATCAAAAAAATCAAAATTTACTAAAATACTATTTGAAAAAATATTCTATGATGTCGTAAAATACCTTAGTATGACATTACTACAGTAGGTATAAAATGTTAAACAAAGTTAATTGCATTACAGATTTAATCTCCAAAATTCTACTTTCGTACTTTATTCTAATACACTTTAACATCGGGGCATAGAGCAAGCACTAGCTCGCGCCATTATCCTCGATCTACGGCGTTCCGTTTTATCTGTTTCACGAGACTCGAGGTGTGTAGATTGATTTTCCAATATTGCCTGAGGGCGATGAAGGTTATATCATGGCAATGAAATCTCTAAAGTTGTTCCACAAAAGCGCCTGTCCTAGACATTTTGAACGTACACATCACAATATTTGTCAACAATAACTAACTTGTCAGCTCACAAATTAAAGTGTATGTAATTCTGTCATACCATTGTACCCATAAGAATTGATGACAATATAATTTATAAATTCTCAGTTCACAAAAGTCGATACTTTTAGGATTTCCACGTCTTATACTCATACAGGAGAATTTATGACAAGAACTCGTTGAAGGGAGTATTATTTTTCCAATATTCGATGCATGGCTCAGGGATATTGGCATTACGTTTGACAACAAACTGTTGTATCGTAGCAATATGTCAATTATTTTAAAAAGTTTCTTCAAGGTTGGGGTTTGTCTTATGTACCTAATTTCTGGGTCTTTTTGGATGTTACTTTATTAAAAATGCTTTGCAAGTCCTTAGTTAGGAGCCGGCTTGAAAATGGATCTATTGTTTGACTTTTAGATCCATGGTGTATAAAGTTAAAAAGTTTTTTTACTCCTTTACTTGATGGTTTATGTATACTTTGCATGGATTCGTTCAACTGTACGCGGTATAAATTATAGTTTTGCGATTCTTGGTAGTGTTGATTTGTGTGTTTCTGATAAATATCTTAAAAATCACGAGCATTAGTTGTTTGTTCTCCAGGTTAAAAATTAATCCGCCATCAGTGATGCCAATTGGAAAGGCAATAACTCTGTTCAACCAAATCACTGTAGATCTTGACATATTTCATATACATGATGTTGTTTTATAAATTTTTAACATAGGGTCTCCTTATATATTTGGAATACTTCCATGTATCTACATTACAATTTTTGTATTTACTCTCTGTACTTATTTCTAATACTGCATATTTACTATTACTTGTGTTTTTTGTACACTTTTGTTCAATACCATATCTTTGTTTTTAAATGTAATGCTTTAAATTTCTTGCATTTATTATTTGTATATTTTACTATAATGTAAATAAATTATTTTGATTTGATTTGATTTGTTCAAGCGTCATTACTTTGATCTTCATATTATAATACAGTTGATATTTGTTAAGTTGTTTGAATGCAGAATGATTCTAAGTTATCTTGAAAAACTGCCTTCGTCGAAAATTGTAACACGGTAAGGATTTAGTTTAATAGTCAGAAGCCAAATAATGTTTGAGAACCACTACCATATAGAGTACTTTTGATTCCACAGTACACATCCGTCTAGCGATTAATAAGTGAAGAATGCGAATGTATTTCGAAAGACGGCATGACGTAATTCTTCCCTTTTCCCTTTGTTGCCAAATTATTGCGTCCTACTGGAAACAAATTGTCAATTATGTATTATTTATATGAAAAACGTGCGGTTGCCTGAAATGAAAGAGATTATGGAACCTTGAAAGCGGCCGATTACATAAATATTATATTATACATATACATAAACCCACTGTATGTGATTACTGCGGCTTTAATTCAAATCAGCAAACATATAATAAGAAATACATGTTGCGTATATTATAATATGTACGTTTTTATACAAGGTTCTTTCATTTGTTTTATGAAATGAAACATTGGATTGAAATGCAAATCGCCCTCATAAAAATATCATATACGCATTATATGTTTATTAAAATAATGAAAAAATAATTTATAATACATAATTTATTATTTCGGCATGTTCTGATTGGTTGCTTTTAACTGTATTTTTTTAAGTGGAATTATTTTAGGTACGAATATATGAAATTAAATATTTGTGTAGGTAGGAAGGTATAAAAATTAAATATTGAATATTATGTTGATGCTGTTTAGTTACATCCTATACATCATTGTTGCTTCAAACCCATATTATATAAAGCCTTTAATAATACAATCTCATTATATTAATAATGATTATAGTACAAGGTGGGGCACAATTATTATCAACCCTACTATAAATAATCTAAATATCGCATTTGTTTTTTTCAATGTTTTATAATATAATGTTTTGCAGAAAAAATGAGAATAAATAATGTTTAAAAATTGAAATATTTATTTTCAAGTTGATCAAACGGGTTAGAATAGTATTCTTGTATTTAAGGTGGAATTTTGTGGTTATAATCCAATGGGTATGAAAAATGGAGGAGTATGCGTTGTTTCAAAGCGATGATAAATTACTCTGATCACTGTCCCTATTTTATTTTATAAGTATGGATGGTAAGTCTTAATTTAAACGTAACCTGTATCATTAAATCGTCCATCGGCTGGAATAATTGAGTTTATTAAAATGCCCGTTGGACCACAGTTTCTAAGTTATTCAGGTTAAACTACACTACTCAAATTGTTTGTTCATATTCATCCCCTTTCTCCTAAAAATATTTAATACTTATTATTATAAAAAAAGTGTTATAATTTTTTTTATAAATTTCCCGACCATGTCAGATCCTAATAAGATCATAATATGGGCCTCCACAGAGTGGAGGTTTGTATTAATAGATATTCTTTTTACGAGAAATGGATGTCAGCCACTTGCTAAACTATTAGGTCCATACCCTGACTCAAACACAAACAATAATATGTGAATTCGCCAGAATCAGGATTCGAACCTAGGTCCCACCACACTATAGGCAGACGCTTAAGCTGCGCGGCCATCAATATGATGACACCTTATGATATTGGTACCATGAGTTATTACTAAATAAACACTGAATTTTGTGAAAATATTAAATTATCCATTTATTGTGACTTTCATAGTAAATAATGTACCTATGTATTATATTTGTAACCCTCAAAAATATTGGAGAAGATAATAAAAATATTATTATATCCCATCCCATCTATAAAACATACATTAAATGTATCTGTTATTTAATAACTTTGATATTATATTAAAAGCAAAATATACTCAGGCCAAAATAATATAACGAAAATATTTTATATGAAAATATCATATTGCTTTGTAGAAATATAATTATTTTGACTCGGGTTTGACTTTCGAGACGTTTCCTCAATTATTCTATTCGCTTACGTCCAAAATGTCTCCGCTGGTGTACTTATGTCATCCATCAATTAAATCCTAGGTTTACCAGTCTAATTTTGTTTCTATGTTTTGGCAGCCATCCATCATTATCATTTAGCATATTGTCTGAAAGCTTCTATTACCGAAGTTTTACATTTTTGCTTAGATAATGTTATTTTATAAAATAAAAGAAGTTTTTTTTTGAATCTAAAAATAGGTTTTTTCAGTACATGAAAAAAAAGAATATTATTTTTGTCTCCCATTCTTTCCTATCATACTAATACGTAAAAACATGTCACTTATATCAACCTAACACACTATGCATATTATGTATTAAAATAACATAACTATTAAATAATTATGTTGGTACCTATAATATTTTCGTTTTGTAATCGACTGGAAAGGTTTTGCGTTTTGCAGCGTAGATACCTCTCGCACCTAGAGTTGGGTATTCCCCGAGAAAATTTTCATCTCGAGATTCGGGATTTCCATAAAAGAATTCTCGAGATATCGGGGAAATTAAAAAAAACCTGTAAAAATCCTAAAATCAATATAAAACAGTCAAATTCCAAAAAAAAATTTTTTTTTTTTAAATTTAAGAAGACAAACAAATAGAAGTAGAAAAACAAAAACAATTCAAAATATTACTTATTAAAATAGAATTTCAAAAAACTATTGCTGCGTCTGATAATCGCGTACGCTTTTGAGACACAAAATTCCCTGAGGTTGGAAAATTGCGTTCATTTTGAGTCGACGTTGGCTTAATTGTATTAAATTCCCCCCCCCCCCATGAGTCTTTGAACGTTTTGTGTTTTCTGTCAACTTTTTTCATAAACATTTAGTTCATAATCGTTTATCTATTTGAAGAACTAAAATCACACGATCGCACACTCACACTCACACACACTCGAACTCAAATTTTCTTAATTTATTTCAAATTTAAAAAAAAAAATACTTAATATTTGATAACAAAGAAATCCCAAATCTCGAGAAAAGATTCTCGAGATACGGGATTTCCCGAAATGTTAAAAATTTCAATTCTAGAGATTCGGGATGGAAAATCTCGAAAATTTCTAGAGAATTCCCGTCGGGAAATTCCGGAAACCAACTCTACTCACATCCAGATTAAAAAATATAAGTAATATAAATGTATACTTTTATATATATATATAGAAACTTGATATTTAATCATTAATATAATAATATATATTAATTACATAATATTATTTTGCTACTGACAATGTAAACTATACATTTTTTTTCCATAAATATAACTTAATCATTTTAACTTGATCACTGCCAGAGCCGAGTTAATACGTCAAAGCATGTATGTCACGTCAGGCCATCGATGACTTAGCTCATGGGTTCTTGTGGACGTCATAACTTCTGTAACATTTGTGCATATTTTCAAAACAATATTTATCATTTTAGTGTGAAAATATTCACGATAAACTCGAGAAACATGTTGAATTGATAATTTTTCACAAATGTTTATCATTCTGTTCCTATTTCATATTTTTAAGGGATTTATTTTATTTCAAAAATAGCTGACCTACAAAAGTGTCAACCTAGTAAAAATTGGCTAGCAATGAAAAGGTTAAATAAGTCATAACAATATCTATTAAATATGTAATATTTTAATGGCCAATTATATTCTTAAGATATTAAAAATTTCGTTCGTTCTAATTCTTCTTTGAATAAAAAAATAGTTTATTAGAAAATATCCCTCAATATATGGATATTGTAATGGCTAAATTATTAATGTACAAGAAATAATAATTGTATAAAGGTGGAATCAATAGAATATTTTGAATATACATAATATGATATTAAACATTTTGATCTTGTGCTTTCAATAAAATACACCACTAACAATTACCCACAATGATATATTTTCAAATAGAAGCATCACTTCTAGAATGCATGTTCTATTTCACATATTTTGTTCTTTATGTAATGATGTACACTCGAAATAATTCTGCGATAATAGTTTTGATTAAAACACATTCGGAAGCGAGCGATGCGTGGTATTGTAAGCAAATGCTTGTTCAAATTCCTGTATCGGTGCATAGTATAATTTACTTAGAACATCTCCAGTAGGGCTTGTGCTCGAAATAATCTGTTTACAGTTTATATTTTGGATCAAATGGTTTGCTGTTCACACTGAAACTCATCTGCACAATGAGTTCCCATGGTTGTAAATCGTGCCGCGCACTGTGTCGTTGTTAACTTATATTAACAATATTATTTATCATTGAGATTATTAAGTTAAATGGACGTTAAGGAGTTTGGAAAAAAAATACTTATTTATGTTGATAATTGTAACTTACGCTCTTTTGCCTTAAAAAACCTTAACTATTGCTCAAAAACACAGTACTACTATATTTTATTATAATTTATATTACTGACACTTTACTATTATAGTCTTCGTTTCCTACTCTACTGCCTGAAGGGCTCGGCCTTGTCTCCATCCTTCAATGCGCAGTTGTATGATATCATCTTCTTCTTATTGTGTCATCCCCTAGCGGAGGTCGGCCACCATCAAGGTTATCTTAGCTTTGTCATCTGCTATCCAGAACAATTCAGTTGAGCTGCACTCATATCAATAGCGGAGGTTTTTAAGCCACGAAATGCGACGTCATCCTCTGCTACGCTTACCACTGATCTTTCCTTGAATGACAAGTTGGGGAATGCTGTACTTTTGTCCTCTCATAATGTGGACAAGGTACTGTAGTTTCCTGGTTTTAATACCATACAGAACTTATCGGTCCTTTTCCATTCGATTGAAAACTTCAACATTTGTCACCCGGTCAGCTCAAGGAATTTTGAGAATGCGTCTATACAGCCACATCTCGAAAGCTTCAGCTCTCCGTGATATCTCTTGCTTTAGCGCCCATACTTATATACCATAGAACAAGGTTTTCCAAACCTTTTCTGCAATGGAACACTTTGCAAACCCGGAATTTTTAACGGAACACTTAGCTTATTTTTTAGGTTGGGTAATTCCTACTAGTAAAAATATAAAAAAAATATTATTAAAACACATCATTTATTTAGTAATTATTTTTAAATATAAAACTATGCGCACCGTGTGAGCAAAGATGGTCCTCCGCCTGTACCTAGATACTTGACGTCATAAACATCAGTGGAGATTGATTATCACTCGCCTATCAATATGAAGTAGATTCTTTACTTATTTTAATTTTACTTATTTTACTTCGAAATTTATATTAAATGTGTTGCAGTGTATAAAACCTTTCCAAATTGTCGTGGAACACCTAATCAGGTTCGGCGAAACACTGGTGTTCCACGGAACATAGTTTGGGAAACTCTGCCATAGAAAATAATTGAGAGAATATAACAACGTACCACACGCAGTCTCAATTCTAGTTTTCATCTACACATCGTATTACTATTAAGTATCAAATTAATGGATTTTATTTCAGAATGAATATATTTTTTAGCTTATCAATTATAATTTTTACTTTAAAACTGATATTATACAACTGGATTTTTCACTTTAGTTTTTTGTATGCAGAGTTATTAAAAAAAAGTAAATAAAACTTGACTATAATATGTTTATTTTTTTCTTGTGACATTTCAACTAAAATCAAGAATTGGACATCGCAATTTTCGTCAGTCTCTTTGGCAAGCAGTTCCATTACGCGCCCTTTTACTCTATTGATTAGGCGATATTATGATATTTCCAACATTCGTTTCCCACTTGAGTCTTTGATAAGAATTATTTTAAAACGATTATATTGTATAGCATACGGTGAACATACCTTGTATATATTATGTTAATTAAACTGCAGCAGTCTTTGTTTATTATAACTGTGGGATTTCACGGGTCATAATAGTTATTTTGCAAGAATTTTCAAAATCCCAAAATACTATAGTAAAAAAGGTTATACATAAATTCTTTTCGGCAATGAAGCATACAATTTACCTTGATCAAATATCACGTCATAGTAATCATTAAACAAGTGATAGTTTTACCTCGTAGCAAGGAATAATAATTGAGGAGCTCATTATCAAACATGGCCAAGTCATGTTCACTTATTTTTTCAGGAGAGGCGAAAGTTTGTTTGACTACCTTTTCGTGACATTTTATGTTTTTATGCAATCTTACAGCTTCCTATACTCCCAATAAGACAATTTAAAATATACAATTTTATTTAAGATGCTTAGTTTTGTCAGAAAATTAGCTTGAATACATGACTTGGCCGTGTTTGATACTAAGGTGTGACTTGGCCGCTTTTGAAACTAAAATGAGTTGAAATGGCATTTAAAATTAAAATTTACATATGGAATTAAGTCTTACATCAGTTATTTTAGCTCATTATCAATCATTCGTTTATTTTTATTAATTAAAAATAAATATATTCAAATGCTTTATCAAACAAAAAAACATTGAATTGTGGGCATTGAAGTTCCGTACCGGAATCAATCAAAAAATGAACATCGGCCAAAACATGACTTGGCCGTGTTTCATAATAAGCTCCTCAATTAAAAAAAATAGTTATCAGTAATGAACTGATAATTTTATTTCGGTAATAGTTCTTTTCAGTTTCTTAGTTTCATTCTATTAGTTACAGCAGTTGCATCATTATGAATTTGATTTATATCTACACTATTTATTGCTAAATGTGTTCTATAGGCATGTCTATTAGTTTCGAACAATTTGGAGATAACAACGTAATTGTGAATCTTTTATCCAAATTATGTATGCAGATTAAATAGGTATATGTAATGAATGATATTTCTTTATTTAAAAAAAATAATATAAAACAGGTATATCATTAATTACTATATACCTAGTTAAGTATTATCTGTGCCGGTACTGATGTTATATAAGTAGGTCATGTGCTCCGTAGGTTCTTTAAATATGGAAGAAGTGCGAATTAATAATACCAACAACCTTCAGCATGTAGAAATGACAACATATTCTCACAGACTATAAACAAATTTTAGATTTGTTTATAATTTTTTTTTTGTGTGTTAGATGTATCTGTTTGAAATAATCACACCACAGAAATAATAAAAATGTTTACTTATAAAATTTTGTAAGTATATAGCGGAACAAATTTATATAATATTTGAAATAAAAATAACATGGGGTGGAATTTTGAGTCTGCTTAAGAGTGGCACTTTGCCTAGATATGTAATTACCTAGTGGTTTGTAATTTATCTCTCTAGATCTTAACATGACGTGTCAGACGGGTAGGGGTTGCCTGAGATTTCACAAAATTATGTAAGGGTTCTACTACTTAAAAAAGGTAGAATTTATTTTCCCAGAGGCTTATTCTACTTTCAATAAAGAAGTTTAAACTGTTTTTGAATAAAAACAATAATTATTTAGGTACTTTATAATATTCGTCCTCTTCTTTTGTACCATAATTATTATAGAGAATAGTTTAATTGAGATTAAACTATTTTCTGAGATTCTCAGCTTGCACATTCATCTTCTTCCACGGCCTCGCATATGGGAGATCTTCTCTTGAATGATACGAGTAACATGCATAGGTTGATGTCTCTTGGGATAAAGTATACCAACTTTCTGGTTTTTATTATTTGTACTGTTAATTTTCCTTTTTCATCTTTGACATTCATTTTATTTGTCGTTCTAGCTGATACAAGGCATATGTCTGTCCACCCACATTTCAAAAACTTAAATTTGTATAGCGTTATACATGAAATAAGATGGCATTTATTAACTTAACATTTATTACATAAGAAAAATTAGTATCAGTAATTTTAATTCATTCGTATGATCTGTCACATTATATGTTATCATACATATTATAATAATATACTAGACGGGTATAAAATATGTTCTCTTTCAATTTTCAAGCAATAGTTTTTTCCGAGCCTTCTCAACCCGTTGCCAGTTTTACGTAGTAATATTTCACGATGACGTCACCGGGTCACGGAATATAAAAAAAAACCAGTGAATATTAAAATACATGCGTAGGAATCTGCGCCCGGCCTAAGTGTCGCTCGTGAAAATGAAATATTCACAAACGGCAATTTTACAACTCCTTGGAGCGTCAAAAAGATGTTTTGTTTGAGAGAGAGGGTAAATAAACATCACGCCATCTTACATTGAAAATGAAAAGATTTTTTCGACCTTCTTTGAGATAAAATTGAGAAACGGCGATACACAAGCAATATTTTGTATGTTGAATTATTCATTAGGTACATACGGTATGATGCTAATACGATCATACTTTCATAAACAACCTTCTCTAAGCCAAAGAGATTAAGCCAACTAAAAGAAATCATTTGAATATTATTGATTATAATACTCAATGATGGTTGAGTAATATTTTTAGTTTAGTTACACTGGTAAATAAATATAGATATAGCCATAAAAAATATTCCATACGTTTACGCATTAAAAGATGATGGCCAGTTTTAACATTTTGTTATAATACATGACATATCGATACATACTTATTGTGTGACGAGGTTCTGAGCTAGAGTCTGTTTATTATGATGATAGAATGTAAGGCTGTTCCAATAATCAACACATTGTAAATAACGGTGTTTATTTTACGTTTCTATGAGCTGCTATTTTCTTTATATACCTGAGTGGTAACTATGATTATATTAATTATAAATGACGTGTAGTCACCATATTTTCCATAAACTGCCATACGGTTCGTTAATATCTTTGGTAAAGGTCTTCCAATACTCTTTGATGGTGCTGATTGATCGCAGAAGATGTTTTTAATCAGTAATCACACATTTAGGTTGTGTGTACCGATCGCTTCTACGCTGCATACACCCAGTGGTGCATTCATTGCACCCTAAGAAATCCGAAACAGAGTTGAAATGAATGTAATATGGTAGTATAATTACTAATCAAAAGTGGCGAGGGGTGGAGGTAGGGTGTTAAAATTCGACATAAATAGTGCACACTAAACCTTGTCAGTCATACTTATTTGTTTTCATTGAATTGAGATAATACAATTTGCAGATTGTGCTGGTTTGTTTTTAAAATTTAATTACACCCTGATTTAACCAAACCATAATAGTTTAGGTATGCTACGGGTAATCCGATAAAAATAGTGCACACCTTTTCAGTTATATTTATTTGTTTTTGTTGAATAAAAATAAATAACATTATAGATGTATTTGTTTAGTTTTTAAAAATTAATTAAGCGCCGGTTAACCAAACCATAAACAGTAAAATATTATTTTATTCTATCTATAAAATATCAATAAATATGTATAGTGTTTAAAGGCATAATTAAAAATAATTTATAATATATAAACGATTTTTTTTACTATTATTCACTATGGTTTGGATTGGATTAATTTAAAAAAAGCTAATAAACACTATCTACAAATTCTAGTCTTAGTTGATTAAAAACAAATACGTTTGACTGAAAAAGTTAAGTGTGCACCATTCAGATCAGATCTTAACAGCCTGCGTCCGCTTTTCGTAAATGATAATCACAAACATAAAATATTGATGAAAGGAAATATTTTCAATTTAATAACTATAACCATAACTAAACTGAATAATTAAATATTAATAAGTATAATCTAACAATATTTTGAATTATTACGTACATTTTTTTACATTGCATAGTATCAAACTTGAGAGTGTATGCCAAAGTATAATAATATACCTACTTTATAGGTATGGTTTTATTTTGTTATCTGTTGGCTCTGGTTATTTGGCTAAAATTATACGTTAACAATTATTTATTAATATGTAACTAAATAATATTTAAGTTTCCATCAGGTACCAATAATTTATTTTGTATAATTCTATTAACATTAATTGTAATATACTATTAAATACTTAATATATTGATGATAGGCTAGAATTCTATAATCATACTTTTCAATCGAATGCTATAAAATAAGATACAGTAACAGGAGTGATTTAACACAAAGAATTATTTTCGTCGTTGATCACTCTTCTAAGTTGAAGTAGAAATCTCAATTAAAATTTACTGGCTTCTCTTTGCTTTAAGTGTCTTTTTGCTTGTTTATTAATCGGATTGTTTTTGCTACAAATTAATTAATTAATTAATTATGAATCGGAAAATTTTCGGTTTTACAAATAACTCAGATACATATTGTTTACAATTCAGTTATAATTATCTCAAGATAAATTTATTATTGATTCAATTTCAAAATAATTTAGAAATCACAAAGTCAATAAACAAATACACAATGATACTTATTATTAACGTTGATTTTATTTCTTTAAATTAAGCCAAATAAAATGATTTCCTAGCTTTTAAATAAATATATACTTACAAAAACCCAGTATAAGAGGAGGGCAGAATTTTTTGTATTTATTTATTGATAGGACACTGAACCTTCGTAGACTGGAGGTTTTTTTGATTGGATCTATGCAAGGTTTATGGAATAATGATGAATCAGGAGCTGCAAGACGTCTTTTAAGCACAAATTATTGTTATATTTTGTTTGTCACAAAGTGTGCAATATTCGAACCTTTAGGCATAAAGCCCACCAAAAAAGCACTCGGTGCGCTCACTACTGAGTAGGCCCCCTCCCACCCGCGCATTACCCTTCATCTATGTAATAAGGAGCCCAAGAAGCACAAAATAATTATTATTATCAGCGTCTCTCATAACAAAGCAATAAAAATATTATATTATTTCTCGGGGCTTGTAATTACGCAATAACTAAACAATGAGATCTCTGTTATTAAATAATGCCTTCTCGCCCATCTATCGACGATGCTTCCAGAGCGTGATTTTGCTTGCCGTGTTCAATGAATGGACTACGTTGTATTTTCGTTAATTCGTGCAGCTGAGAAGCCACACAACGGTGACTCATGGGACAGGCGGGCACAATGCGTCGTCAAACCCAGTGTGCACTCGCGTATTTGATTACGTTGTATTTTCGATGATTCACATAGAAAATGCGCGAGCGCCCCGCAAGCCCGCTTTAGTGGACTTTATGCCTTTGAAATAGATTTAGGTAATAGATTCCAAAATATTTTAACCTGTTAATGTTAATGTCCCATTAGAAACTACTTAAAGACAGACCATGAAAGACGTGGCTGAAAGAAGAAGATTGAAGAGGTACAAAAGCATGTGCAAAATTAGAGTGGGTTATATCATCAAACAAGTACACTATCTCAATCGATGTGGTATTCCATACGTGGAATCATTTCCCTAAAACCACGATTTTTTTCATCCACTACGCACGATTATTTTCATGATTGAAGTTTTATGAGTAAACTAAAATATATTACATATTTTTAGACCTTAAAATAAATTAAACTATACTTTGATAAAATTCTCATTACAGATTACTGTATCTAATATTTTTTTAGTATATTTTACAATCTTTAATGTACTTTTTTTAATTGAGACTTTTTCTTTAAACGTTTTGAATAATTAATCGAATACTTTTTAATTTGGAATTATTTCGTTAATTTATAAGTAGAATTAAATGAAAAATAAGAATCCAAATTATACCTACTTAATATAATATACTATGTAAAGCTTACAGAATTCTTAATAAGTATTTCATTATCCTTCGCATACATACTTAGAGTCTGTTCAAACACCAAAAGGCATACTTAATAATATTATATCCCCATTGGATCCCCAAAGTTTTTAATTATGTACCATATAATGTGGAGTTTCGCTAATTATACTGTCGCATTATTTCTTGATATTTATGCAAAAATTTTCGTAATGACCCAAAAATAAGAAATAGACGAGTAACAAATTCAAAAATCATTTCGAGGTCTTAGTGTCAAACAACACTATCTACAAAAGTGCAACTTTACAGGAGAGCCAAAAACCGTTATTTTAGATTCTTGTAACTCAACAAGGGAAATGTTTATTTAAAACTAATATTAATATTTTATAATTTATTGTGTATTGTACATTTATCTTGCTTATGATGATGTTAAAATTTATAGTTTTTAAAAAATATGAAAACAAAGGTAACTTACGTAGTTAGCGTTAAACTTTACTGACGATTTAATAAGAAATTAGAAAAGGTTGACATAACGTTGTTTGACTACCATGTAGCCGTAAATGTAAAATAACGTTATCTCAAAAAAAAAAAAAAAAACTTTTTTGTAGATAACGTTGTCTGACTTTAAGCACTCGAACTTTTATACGTTACTTAAATTAAAACTAATATAATAACATACATTGAAAAAATCAATGTACCATTATGACTCCAGTTATAATTAGTGTATTAATAAATGTAGGTATTACAAGGAATATATTTATAATCCATTATTTTTCCAACTCATTGGGTCTTTACTCTAACAAACATTAGCATGTGATTTTCCTCCATAATATGCTATATTTGAACTCGTGAACTCTGCCACTACTCTAAAGTGGCTGATAATATTATAATAATTATGTTAAAAATCATTTACTATCTAAGATATATCACATTATAGGTCTATGCCAGCGATACTCAACCTGCGGCCCTTTAAGCTTTTATGTGTGGCCCGAAACACATTTATTATCAGGAATTTCGTATATCTTGAGATTCGTTTCGACTTTTTCGACACCCGAAGAGGATTGTCATTATGGTTCACATCAGATCTGGTATAAGAGTGTTGCTATTGCACACGATTAATTTAAAAAACATGCATAATTTTTTAAATCCCAAAAATGTTTTGTAAAAAAGGGGGGGTTTCATGATTTTTTTCGTCACACCAGTAGTGATGCGACCCGCGTTACTTTACATATATATGTATTTGGCCCGAAGAAAAAAAAGGTTGAGTATCATTGGTTTATGCAGTATAGAAAAATTTCTTTTACGAGAAATGGCTAGGACATGTTCGCTTAGGTTACTGGATAGAGATATAAAATTATTAAAAATTCATATTGTGAAATTTATAAAAATGCAGGATTCGAATTCCCGATACATCGATCAAAATATGAGAGGGTCAGGCCACTACTCAACGGTGAGTATTATCAGGAAAATAATATGTTACCAATTTACGATATTATGAATATCAATCGTGTTCTTTTTAACAAATCATGTTTCAATATGTAATCCAGGCATGTTGCAGTAACTCATTCGCTGCTGACTAGATAATGATTTTTTAATTACCACCTTTAAAATGCACGTTAATTACATCGATCGGCCGCCTGGCCATTACGCGCCGGGTGCGTCTTCAGCGCCCAAAATATTAATTATAAAGACGTATGTGTGGGTACCTTATATTAGAATGCAAGATAACAGCACCAACATTGCCCCCACAAGGGAGGGGGGGGCTGAAAGGGCTCTAGCCTGGGGGCCCGGGCTCAGGAGGGGCCCGGCGTGGTTTGACGATGAGTTAAGTGAGATAAACACAAACCACAAATATGCTCTAATAGTAAAAAAAATCGCCTGCGATGCTATTTCACCAGTGAATTAAAATTTTTATAACTATTTTTAGTGTGTTTCTTGACTAATAAAAATGACTATTTATCCAGTATGGCTAAGGGTCACATGTTAATTGGCTATCACAAAAAGGGGTCGCGATCAGTGCTTCATAATAATGATGCCGAGTGCCGACAATTCAAGCGAATTTATTTAAAATCATCAAAAATCGCTTAAAAACACGGAATACCCTTTATTTTACCTCGAGTTCCACGGAATATTATTTGGGAAACACTACTGTAGAACATTACACTGCTCTGAACCAAAGCGATAGGTTGAGGGGCCCGCTTCAGGATGTGGGGGCCATGGCCACCGATATTAATTAAAGAATCATGAATGAATTTGTAAAAAGCTATAAAATTTTATTTAATAAATGCTATTAGAAAATATATTAAGTTCGTAGGCTTAAATTATTCATTTATAATGTAAAGTACTCTAAAAATCAACATCATTTATAATTTACTCTTTATTCAAAACTATTTAAAACGTATTTCTACAACACAAATATATTTCTTAATTTACTTACAGTTAGTAATTAAAATTCTGTGAAATACTATATTATAAAAGAATGTTTTATACATGTTCGTCTAGCAGGCACGTCCTCGTGACCGGGCAATTGCTACGTACGGTGCCGCAGAGCTGGGCATGCAGGTACACATATATACGAGAGTACACGAACGTGGACTAATTTGATTATTTATTATTTATACAAGAGGAGAGACTGAGAGCGGAGAAAGAGAATTCGTTGTGGGGCAGAAGCTCACAGGTGTTATAAAATCCATGGCTATGTACAGGAGCGGACTGGGAAGGTGCCCGTGCAACACTTCAAAGCCACGCCTACCTGCAAATACAACATGTTTATTTGATGAGGCTTCTTCGCCAGTCAAGGGTACTTTGAAGGTTGGTTATTGATAAACAGGATTCTCTTTTGGTTGCCTTATGAAGTTAAATTTCGTACCTTTGACTACATTAGTCAACGTGGTAATTATTTATACGTTCGTAGTAAGATCATTTTCAAAGATAGCTCCCTTTAATGAATATTATAATATTTTCCTCTTTAAGACATATCAGATGCTAAATCAAAAGACGTATGTACCCTTAGTTTCAGTTTCTAATTAAAAAAGTCATTCTGAACATATTTTTTGTGAATATTTCAAAAAATACGATACTAACTTACGACGATTACCATAAACATACAATTAATTCATAAATATTTGGTTAAAATCTTTGAAAAATTATTGTTTATCTGCTGTTGTTAACTGAGTACCTACCGTGTTATGTAATTTTCCATAAAAAAATAGCCGCCGCTATATAAATATAGTTGGGCCAATTATGGTGGCCATTATTCCTTTCTTCCCACCTACCTCAAATCCCCAATTATTGTCACAAAACCAGGCGACCACCAGTTACGGGTCTTCAGTTGACTGTGATTGTAGTTAAATTCAATTACATCAAGACAACGGACGCGCTTAGGCTTGTTAGAGCTAAGCTATCGTTAATCACAGAGTGCCTCATCTAAAACGCATCTTTTCGACCTCCATTGCGATAAATTTGATACGGTTTGAGTGAACGTCGCATTTATCACCCATCCTAAACGTGTCATAATTTATCCCAAAGCCGAACTGAAACCGTGAGAGGCATTCCGAAAAGTACGTGAATACCGAACCAGCTCCAGCGCGCGCCAGCCCTACCAAAATAAGAGGTCAATGTCTGGCATCCTGCTTAACCCCCCTTAAAAGTGCAGCCAAAAGGTATCAGATTTTTTTCGTCAATAAACATAATAATTATTATTATAAAAATATGTTTGTTTTTCTTGACAAATTAACACAATCAATCGGCGGTGAATAGGTGATGCAGATGAAAGACGGTCGTGGTTGTTCATGATGATAGAGAAGCGAAAGTTTATTTACTGTTACATAAGTGCAGGGGTACAATTGGTACTATATAATAAATACAATAAAAATACGATGCGATATGTTTCTACCGGACAATCGAATTACCTTTCAATCAATATTTTGATGCGCTATTTATTGACGTACTCACAATCAAAATTATTTTGTATTTAGGATATAACTATAATAATTGAGTCAGCTATTTTACAAGCGTCATCGGATATAGCTGACTATGACGTGAAAAACGGATATGCAGAAATTATAATGGCAGTCAGTTATTTACTGAGTTTGCCATAATTCTACACAATGGGAAATGGATATTTAATATTGCCGATCAATATGCTGACAAGGATTGAGTTGTTTATCTCCATGGATATTTATTTATTTTTTTTCCATCATGGAATCCTTAGAATGTGCTTCCAATAACACATCTTAAAATCATTAATCTATAGTCTCAGAATTATAAAAAACATGCTGCACAAGTAAATTTTAGTCCCTTTTGATATGGCACCTTTTCTGAATATTTGAACAAGTTGTTTTATAGTTCTGCAGTTTATCTCCTTTTCTTTGATTGAGATAAATACCCTACGTAGAGGTTTTAAAATAAAAATTTTACCGTTAAAACATGTACCTATGTCTAGCTGGACGAGACATCGTATTGCTAATATTGTGCACTCGTATGTCAAGTTGGACTTGGACAGAATAAATTTCTAATAATTATTATAAATTATGTGATAAATTAATTATAGGGTGTAAGTACATCGCCTTTCTAACTGTATTAATTTGATATACTTACGTAATAAATTAATATATTCTTAACATCCAACTTAAAAATAAATTAAAATAATCTTATTGCTGATAAAGTACGAGTAAAATATATTCACATTATTATTATGATTAAATTTGTAAAGTTCTCGCTGTTGCATTAAGTTTTCTATCCGAGAAACTTTGCACATTTCGGAAACGCCCACATCCAGGTAAATTATTATAACCTAGTGAAACACAACAAAATGCAGTTACTATTTATTGCAAAAGTAACGATATAAACCTACTAACGAAAAGGTAAATAAACTATTCCAAGTTTTTCCATAAACCCGTAGTTGCCAAACTTTCACAAAGCGCTTTTTACTCATACGACTGCGCTCTCGTTTCATTCCATTTGTGGGAGAGCTACTCGCCGTTGCTTGTATTTCTTAAACTATGGCTCGACATAAATATTTTTAAAATATACTATAATTAAAACATATGTATATATATTATTATATGTAATGTCTAAAAACCAATGAAACCATGAAACACTTATCTCAATATACATTTTAATACAGGTTTAACTAAATCACTATAATATGAGCACCTGACCGCTTACAATTTCGTTTAGCAATATTTTCCAAATCTATTTAACGTTAAAGCACATCAATATCTGCTTTTAAATGAATTTATACAATTTAAATAAAAAATAAAATAAGAATACTTATTTATCATCTTTATCAGTCTTATACTTAAGAAAAATATATATTATATGAAGTATTAAAATCTTTTTTGTCCGCTCAATTCGCTAAAATTTTCTCAGATCTTGGACCTATTTCGTTCAATTAATTTTTTTATTACAAATTGACATAGATAATTATAACATATTGGATATTTGTATAATTTTAGTCTTCTAAGTTATTATCGTTATATTTCATCAATCGACTGAAGTCTGTTACTTAGAATTCTACAATGAGTATATAATACTATCAATATCGTATAATATAGTTTAATTCAATCTCCATACAAATAAATCGCACTCAGAATATTATATTAGATCTGGAATGATACAATATCTATGTAACTATATTATTTAAAGATCTTTTGTAATATTTCGATTCATTGGCTAAATTAGTGCTATCCAGATGTCACCGCTATAATATTATAATATACACACATAACGTACAAAAATCAGACTGAAACTTGAAAATCGGTTTATCAAAATTATTTATCATTTGTATTTGTTTTTAGTAATCATACTTCTCAGCATTACAAGTGTGACACACTTCGATATTCATGTTTTGTTTTCAAAACAAATCAGAGTGGCGGAAGCGGTTGTCAGCAGTTTTTTCGATCATACAACAGTGTCTATTATGATTTATTTGATTGCGAAAATGACTCTTGTTGTGTATTTATTTTATGACTATAAATAGCGAGGATGATCCACAACTCGTTACTCCACTCGAGTCCAGTCACTCGACTCAGTCACTTAATCACAGTCTCTTACTGTCGATACTCGTCATTCGACATTCGCCTTTCAAGTACAGACTCTCAAGCTCGTCACCTGATCATCATTACTACTGGATATGTAACGTTAGCTTACTCCAACCATTGTAACTCTCTTATACTCTGCACCAAGATAATAAACATCTACATCCACCTACAATCAACTCACCTGCCTAAACACGTCGATACCCAAATTTTAGTGATTTTAATAAAATTCTTACTACTGTTGTATCGGGTCATGATGTACCTACCTAAGTAATGGATGATTTTTGAATTCTCAAGGGGGGGTGGGTCACGTAAAAAGTTGTATCGTCGCCAAGCGAGGCTACACACACAACGTCAATTTCACCGCAAATTTAACGCGGCGAAGTTATGCTCCAAGACTCTGTAGTCATTTTTGTTTATAGACGATGAAATTCTCAGCGCTGTTACAAATAAATGAATATCTGCAGAGTGGAAAAGATCTTCCTGAATTATTCACATTCTTTGTCGTTTAAAATTTAAATTTAACTTTTTGATAAAATCTGGTATAATACAAACTGACGACGGCAGAAAAGAGCATGCAATTTTTTGTTTATAGTGAAAATATTAGTCAAACACTCTTCACTTTAATATAAATAAAACATTTTAATACATATCATCATCAGTTAGAATCGAATCACTGCTAAATAAAGATATTTTTTAGCTCTTCTTATGTGTTTGGTCTTATACATTTTACCTAGATTTCAACTAGCGCTCTGCCGTGCGTCCTATCTAATTCTGAAGTGCTCTCTAAATTGCGTTAATTTTTGGTTAATTTATATCCTTATTTACGTTTTTCATAAATAAACCTCTACTTCTTCTTCTTTTTTGATGGCGCTACAGCTCAAGTCGAGCCCTGGCCTCCTCCACCGCCATCCTCCAGCCGGTTAAGTCCTCCGCACGTCTTTTCCTGTTCCTGATTTTTAGCAGCTGGTTGGCATCTTTTGTAACATTATCACCTCACCGTGTACGTGGCTTTCCCACTGGCCTTTTCCCCTCTGGGTTTCCTTCGAGGATCTTCTTCGGTATCCGTGACTCAGGCATGCGCTGCAAATGGCCTGCCCAGTTTAGCCTCTGGAGTTTTATGAAGGTGGAGAGTTTTGAATCTTGGTATAAGCGGTATAGTTCCATGTTGTACCTAATTCTCCACTCCTCACTATCATTCATGGGTCCGTATATCCGAATCAGTATCTCTATATAACTATAACTCAGAATCTTTCTCTCAAAGCAGTCCACCATTTCAGCTGCTTTCATATTTAGCATCCATGACTCGCACCCGTATGCAACGACTGTGCGTATGACGGTTTTATAGAGCCGGGTCTTAGTTTTTCTGTGGACATTTCTTGATTTGAATATGGGCAGCAATGAGAAGTACGGTACCTAGATAAGAACTTCTACTTATAACATTAAAACTAAAATGAATTAAATTATTTTGATTAACACCTGCGGACCAGTGAAAATAGAAGAAATATTACGCGGATCGCTACCACAAAATAAAAACAATGATTTATATAATATTTTGTTTATTATTAACTGATGGATATAACAGTTTGATTGTGAATACTAAATAAATTTATTCTATTGATAACAGGAATAATCAAAAACCGATCTATAAATAAATTGTTAAGTACGGAATCTGTTGTTGCATCCTTGCTAAAATAATAATTGATAACCGATGCTTCAGTGTTGTTTTAGTGAGACGAAGCACTCCATTGACATTCATTTGGTTTCTCCATTTAGTTTTTTTTTTATCACCGAAATGGTGGAAAAAGTCTTTATGAATATACAGTCGAAAATCCGAACAACAATTTAAATAATTTTAGTGTTATCTAAACTGAGCCAACATTTGTATTTTATGTCTGAATACCAGAGTGACATTATAAAAATAATAACTCTGTTGAATGACGATTTGGCATATTATGCATTTTAAAATTTGTGACAATACTATTTGCGGGGCTGTATAGTTTTTTTTTATCAAATTCCAATTGTTTTATTTTATGTTAAGATTAATTACATTTAATGTAATATCGTGGAAACATTTAAATCAGTAATTTTGTTGTTCACTATTCACAAATGAACATTTAATTGAAAGAAGAAGAAAATAACTATTTTCTACGTCTCCCTGTATACAAATTTCATTGATGTTAATCGAACACAAAATGTTTTTAATAACTCCTAAGTGAATTAGGTACATTCACATAATTTTATTGGCGTATTCCACAGTTTCCACTCTACAGTACATACAAAGAAAAAATATAAAAACATTTATTCAAAATCGAATATTCGATAGTAAACCTTTTCTTTTCCGATAATATTAAATAAAAAAATATTCATTTTAAAAGAATGAACCGATTTGTAATTTTTCACCTTATTTGTGATATTGAATAAAAATCTATACCTATTTAATAGTTAGATACTCCATCAATATGTTACATAACAAATAATAAAATATTGTGATTGAACGAAAAATATGAATGACAATTTCACAACTGTTTTAATTTGAATGCATAAAAAATGCTATAACCTTAAAATTTTCAGTCAGCACTAACGCAATTAGCAAAAAATTGTCATCTATGACGATGTGTATTTATGATCGGTTAATCACTGCTTTAAGTTTAAAATGTTTGTTCATATTGATTTAACCAATGCTGTTATTGTCATCGTATATATTCATTTAATAAGCAAAGATTTTTCTTAAACAATAAACTTTCTGTTTTCTTAGTTTTATTAGACATAAGAATAGTTTTTTTGAAATGATAAATAGACGTTTATTATGTGAATCCATATTTCATGATTGTATCTAAACTATAACGGTAATAGGTATAACCCAGATGAAAGTTTGTTATTTTTTTATACTATCATCAGATATAGCAATATCAAAAACCAGTTTACGACTATGAAAACTAACAGATAAAATTGTATGTATTTTAAACTGTATTTTAACCAAACTCTGTATTATACCCGATATTAATCAGGCGTATATTATACATGTACAGATTTTTTTATATATAAAAGCATGTCAGGATGCTTTTTTTAATATAGCATCATTATACAATATATAATATAGCAATATTTTAATAAAAAATATTATTCTCTGATCTTAATATCAAATTTATTATTGCAGTAGGTACACGCCTACATTGGGAGGTAGGATTTATGCGGCCGTTTCTACCAAAAATAAATGCACCTACCCCACATAAAAACTTTCTAAGCCCCAATTTAAAAGTGGTCAGTTCTCAAAAGAATCACCACTCGTAAAAAGTTGCGATGTACGTACTTAACTAAACGGTGGGAGACATCCCTAGGTACGCAAATTTATAGGGAGCATTTTTGTGGGAAGAAATCGCATTATGACAATATAACCGCATGACAGTTTATATTTATGTACCCCTAGTATCATTATCAGGCTCGACATTGCCGACTCTAGTAGAAAGCCGATACATTCAAAACGACTGGTCCTACCTTTTCCGCCCCTTCTGTTGTTCTCTATAGATGACCTGTCATTGTTCTATAGAGTGCTCATACTAACGCGTCTGTCGTGTTCACACACGGTTTGATTTGAATAGATAAGTTACATGATAAAAAAATAATACACTAGCATTAACATACCTACAATAATGTAATGCATAGATAAATGCTACATATTTTTTGGAAATCGATATTACCACCGGTTTTTATGTGAAGGACTAGTCTTACTTTGACAGCTGATGTATAACAGGAATGTATATTATTTATAATTTAATAATATATTTAATTTTAGATTTTTTTATAATTCAATTTGAAACGAGAAAGGGCGAATCAATATGTCAAGCAATATGGGATCTGATTTTGACAGCTGAACAGTGGACCACTCGTTGCTTGTCCAAAAAGATATGATCAGGCTTTATTAATTTAAAGATGGCGCTGGGCTCAATCAATCCACTACTAGATAAATACAAGTCTTTTCAAGTTGATTATAAATACAATTAAAAATGATTTAATATACCTAACACATTACAAACATGCCAATTAGAATAATGCTTTTGAAAAAAAACTTTCTTCGATAGAGATGGAGTCTAAGCATATTATTATGAACGTGAAGCAAAAAAAGACTCTTAAAACTCTTAAGAGCGACTACGGTACTCATTATTTGTTACGTAGAGAAATAATTGCAATTATGACAAACTGGAACTTTCTTCAGTGATTTTGATTATTGAAAAACCATAGAATTCACTATGCGGTAGAATTTACATTAATGTTGAATAAAAAATACTACATATATTTATTCTTATACCTACGTTAAGAATTATTCATTTGAATACAGATATAATTACAGAAAAATATAAATCAAACATTACCAATCATATTATTGTAAGTATTTAAAACGTTCATAAGTTCACATGCAAAAAACAAAAAAGTAACATTCGAAACAACATTTAAAAATAAGAAAAACAAATTCAGATAAACTTTAATCTGTATTTTTTTCATCAAACATAATATTATATCCATAATATTTTGATTCTATCAGATATATTTTATTTGGTTGTACGTTTTAATTAGAATATTTTTTTTTTGGTCAACAAAACAGTTTTTCTAAAGTAAATATTTTAGACAAAATAATATAGTATGACATGACGTCATCTAACTAAGCTTCAAAGGACTTGCATTTTCAGCTTTGAAAATCTTTATCTTCACCAAATCAGTACATTGGTACAAAATAGTCGAGTTCGTAAACGGACACAGAGACCTCACTGATTAAAATAATCTTACTAAGTACCCGTGTGGCTTATTCTCAATGGTGCCATCACCATAGCCGACTCTTCCTAACTGTACAGCGGTACTACAAAAGCGATTTACACCATGCAGATCTCAGGTTTACTGCCCAATGCCTCAATACTAAAACGTGTCAGGGTAAATAGTTTTGTGCTTAGCTGACTAAACGGGCCTACGCAGAGTGAATTAATTGTTTTCATTTCAATAACTTAATCGATACAAATTACTATAAGAAAAAAAAATTATCGCATATGATGCGAGCACACTATTTTGCTTGCTGTTTATTTCTATGTCAAAACCACCATGAATAAATTATTAATAAAAAATAATTGAATTTTAAAAAATACACCTCAGTACGTAACTGAATAATAATATTACTTCTACCAAGCAAGTTTAAGTGTCTCAATCAATTAATATAATATTATGAAATTTATTCATACAATAAAGAATAAATTTTATTGTAAGGTATTATTTTACCTTCCAAATTATATTCAAAATGTAATGGGAAATCAACTTGGTCTAAAGAACAAAGTTTGATATTGAAATAGATGTTATTATGTTTCCTCCGTTTAACTTGTTATTTCTTTGTTTCTGCTTCAAAAAATCTACCAGCAAAATAAGCTCAAATCAATTTTTTTGAACCTAATAAATACAAAATAAATTTGTGTTATATTTTAATATACGTTAGAAAATTGAGGAAAAGAAAGGTACACACAGTGTTTACACAATTATCAAATAATACATCAAAAATTCACTTCTAGATAATATTTGTCTAAGTAAATGTAGCCCACGGTGGCCGCGCGGCATAAGCGTTGGACTATCATGCCGTGGGTTCCAGGTTCGAATCCTGGGTCTGGCAAGTACACATAATGTTTTTCAATATGTGTGTGAGTCAGGGTATGGACCTAATAGGTTGAGCAAGTGGCTGACATCCATTTCTCGTAAAAAAAATCTGTTAATACAAAACCTCTACTCTGTGGAGGCCCATATGATCGTATTAGGATCGGACATGGTCGAAGAAGAATGTAGACCGGTACTAATAATCGTTAAAATTGGATTGATAAAAAAACTTTATTCATCCTCTTATAGTGCAGCATTGGATCATGGGGAAACCACAAGGTCGCGCCAATTCCTACATTTCATCGTCACATCTAGCGTTGTCTGTCGTTTAATCACTTAAAAATCAGTCAATGCGTGGAAATCATACTTGCTATAAAATATTTAATTTACGACATGTAGTTATATTAAAATTTAGAATAAAACTCTAAAATTTCAGGGAAATAAAATGTTCAAAAACTTTCTAAAATAAATTCGTATTAATATTGTTTGTATAATGTTTAATAAAGAACGTATTATTAATTAGATATGTGCTAAGTTATTATATGTAATTATATCATCTGCTTCGTCTAATCGCCAGTAGTATTATATTATATCTATTCAATCCGAATACATGACTTTGATTAACATAATATATTATATACTTATATAACTTTGCATGTATAACCTTATAGCTTTTCCGTTCAATCCTATCATTCCGCTTTATTCCGAAAATAATAATGTAGCCAAACTTCAATTGGCTTATTTCTAACTGGCTTTGAACCCAGAATTACGTGTTAGGGATTAGATACTCGAATATCAAAGTTCATAATATAAACAGGAGTATACCAATATTATACCCTTTGTATCCCAATCCTTTCTCCTCATTCATGTCGGTTGAATTCTTTGCGCTCTGTGCCACGGGGCCGGGCCGCCCGCGATGCAAATGAGAATTTATATCCGTCCATTGGAGGTAAAGTGCTTGAAATAATTCAGAGCGCGGGCAATCCGAGAAATCGAGAGCGTCGATAAAAATCTCTTGTCTAAAAAAAGCAGGATTTAATTTGATTATACTCTAAAGATGAGATGAAATAAAGCATGCTTGACCGGATCGTTTGACTGAAAGGAGAATTTTATTCGCGTTTTCCCTATTGCGGTGGTGGGAGAAATCCTGAAATCCGGCCCGCGGGCCAAAGTTTTTTGACCATTCAATGTCATTTTAAAAATCACTTATTATAATATATACCTTCATATTGGCGTTAATGCCAAAAGTTGATTAGCCTTCAAATCATATTATGAAGTAATTATAATTTGAACGTTGACATGCGCTCTAACATCAGGCACAATGATGATTTATTTGTGCTTTATGTGCATGTTTTATAATATATTAGATGTCCTTGATTTTTTTATAACATACTTATTTATATATCAATGTATAATCCGTTGTTACTCTAAATATCTTATAATATATTCTTTTTTAACATAACAGGCCTAAGGCCAATAATATAGTGAGTTATGTTAATGATGTTAGGTATTTGATACATAAATATTTCATAATTCAATAAAGAATAAGAATAAAGTTATTTTTAATATTTTTTGGAATTATATTATAGGTGTATAAACCACATTGGACAAATCTACCAGACGTCTTTTTATCATGATTTAAGCTCATGTAAATCAACCAAAAACTGTGATAAATTTCGATTATAATACAAAAATTCCATATACATTCATGTGTGGGTGTAGTAGGTACTGTAAAAGTGATTTTGTAGATTTTTAGGTAAATTAGGTACTTTAAAACGTGTGTATCAATAAATTACAATTTAATTTGTATTGCGTAGCGTATTCAGCACCATAGTACATATTTAAAAACTGATAATCAATCAACTGCTACATATTGGGACCATACCAAAATAAAATAAGTTATACACAATTATATTTTTATAAAAATCGATGTTTTTTTTTTAATTAAATATAAAAATATAAAAAACTATGAATAAGTCAAAAATCTCTTAGGTGATGTTTAGAAAACTTAATAAACCAAATTTTAATATTAAACATAACCATAAAATATATGTAGTAATAGGGTGTGGTCCGATTCAATAAATTCACATTTTATTACATTTTTTACAATTGTAAGTTTATCTTTGACTTAAAATAAAAAAATATTTTTCTTATTAATATTTTCAGATACATGCTTATTAATGAACACATTTGAAATCGTAAATTATCAAAAAACTGTCTCAAATTGCAAGCTTCAAATTTTTCCGCTAGGTGCCTCTGGTAGGTAAAGACATTACCTTAAGCTTAAATTCAAGTAAGTAACTATAAAACTATACTATAAAATGAATTAACTGAAAATAAATCGAATCAGACGATTATTATGGAAAAGGAAATTTTAGGCGGCCGTTTAAAAAAATGTAGGTGATCTTGAGTAAAATTATAAAGCGGTGCAATATTTAAAAAATAGCCATGAGAATATTATTTTTGTCTATTCATCGAAATTATTATGTTTCTAATAATTTATACAACATACTCAATTATATGTTTTCCTTGCAATATAAATAAATTTTGCAAATAGTATAAAAAAGAATTAACAAAATATATTGCGATTGCCTCTCTCACTTCTCCACAAGTCTGGTTGAATTATTAAAACAACCTTCGTAATATTATTATTACGAGGTTCAGTATTTCAAATTCGCGACCCCTGGCGGTGTTTTGCATGATGGATGGTACGAATTTTGCGAAGGCTATTTGGCATTCGGTTGAATTATGATTGTGTTTTAAAACTTTGCCAACTTCGGAGATTTTACGGATTCAAAAAGATATTTTTTACGGATTCCGTGTAATCATAAAACGGTCGGTGATTTATTTAAAGTGTACCATCAACTTTTCCTGTTTAATTATGTAACAGTTTGGGAATCGATTCTTTTATAATAAAGTTGGACAAGGACGTTTATATTTAAGGTATTTTTATTATCATACTAACCATAAAATTACCTTCCTTATATTATTAATTAAAAATGCCATTTAAATACCTAATAATATATTATATAGTATTTATATAATATACTAAATTATACTACCTTTTCACAAGCCTTGACTTATATTAATTTGATATCAGTTAACCTCAGTGTACCTTAGAGCTCAAAGTCTGGAAGTCACAATATACTCAATATTTTGCAGGAGAACAGTTTTAACAATATAGTTTATCTAATCCAGTTAAAATACTCACTGGCGTTCGGACTAAAACTCCGAATGTGGCTTAAAGTAAAAATAACTTAAATTGGACATCCACTCTTTCAGCTCTAAAGTATAATTATTGGACTACCGTCGTTTTAGAAGTAAGTATTTTGAAAATCATGTGACATTGGACTCCCAAACTCTCAGCATTAAGAGAACATGAATACACATTTAAATCTGCATAATTAACTTAAAAATGATAAAAATGTGACTTCCCCACTTTAGGTTCTAAGGTACAGAATTTTGCATAGGTACCGAATTGAAATAGATTATTTTTATACAACTGAAGATAATTGGAAAGATTCATTAATTCTAATGGATTTAAGTTTTGTACTATTCCATTTGAGTCGTTTCTGCGACCCGGGTTTCGCCTTTCAGCATCTTCAGGCCACCACTCCTGTTTCATACTAGGCCTGTTCACTCACCAACGGCAAACATACACTGTAAATGAACACTCTTGATTATTCTAGCGTATATAATACTATAGGTATCAATACAATAAATTAAATTCAATCAAGTACCTTTGGTCGATAGTATTAATATGATTCATTAGCTGATCTTTAGTAAACTATGATTTTCTAATACCTTTACATAATTTTTATAATACTTCTGAGAAAATATAATAACTTATAGAAACATACGAAACCAAGAAGGAATCGAGCTTGCGACTCGGGATTCGCACCCACGCACATCGACCACAATGCTATAAGGATCCAATCAAATTGCGACAAATTTTAACTAATATCTCTGACAATACTCTCTAAAGGAGCTTTCTAAATTATTGAGCTACTATTGACAATCGGCTTTTGTGTTTTAAATCAAAGTAGATATTAATTACATTAATAATTAATGACCGATGTCACGGATCACTCCAAGATTTTTTGTTGTAACTTATTCGAACTTGCTAATAATTTAATTACTATTTTTTTATTCAACGAATAATTCGCAATATTCAATAATGTCACATTCTTTTTATTGAATATACATAATATTTAAAATACTCCTTAGAAATTTTTTAAAAAATACGACACCCAGCAGGAACCGAACCTGCGTCTCTCGCGATTTGCGTCGAAAAGAAACTATTCATTCTTAAATCTTATGAATAATTAATTATTCGTTGAAAAAAAATAGTTATTTTTTAATAATTAGATTGTCTTAGAGATCACAATATTTTGATATTTTCATATTATCAATATTCAATCATAACATTTTCAAAACAAATATTATATTGCAGTCATTTATTTTGTATGATTGAGCGATTTTTAAAAATTTCTAGTATATAGCTGACTTGTCTATAAATTATTACTATCCACAATTAAACCTAATATACATGCGTATACGTTCTCTGGAGTAGTTTACCCCACCATTCGTATCTCTTGTTTTAGCCCTTATATGGACCGATCTACCATTGCCAAATTATATGACAAGAGTTTTTGACTTGGAGTGATTTTGTAATTGAGATGGCATTTGTTTTCGTTTGCAATTTTTTTTATTCTCTCTGTAATATTATATCAATTGAAAAGGAAAAGAAAATCACGTCAGTTCGAGCGTTGGTTGAGCTGGCTAGCTATTAGATATTGGTTCAATGTTCAATATGTTCAAATACGCGCGTTAACATCATTTTACTCCCTACTTCAATTATAGTTTGTCAATTTAAGGCTACGGCCGTATGTTGTAGCTTAACCACTAGGGAATTCCAAAAGAAATTAAACAAAAAGCGTATTTCAAAAAAACACTACCTTATTCTTAGGTCAATAATTATTATAAAGCAATCATTATTCATAGGATGTTTATCATACTTCAATGGTTCAAAACATAGCTTATAATTAATTCTTTTAGAATTATCTTCAAATGTGTTAATTTTGCCCATTTTTTGAATAATAAAATGCCTAATTCTTGTCAAAATTTTGGATCACAGAGATTATCAATATAATTTTTTATCGTAAATATTTCACTATAATAATGTCGATATAAATTATACTGATGGTTTTATAAATGCGTTTAAAAACACCACTGCACATTTATGTACTGAAATATTACTATATTCTAAAACATTAGAGGGAGAGGTTTAAAAGAATACTATTTTATGTAATAAAAATACTTTATGCAGTCATCAAATGTTTAAAATAAATATAAAAGATAATAAGGCTTCAAAATTGTATACATAGATTATCTACAACGTTTAAGGTATGTCCAGGATCATGCTTTGAAAATAGAAAAAAGCACCATTTTTACCCACGCTGAGCACGACCGCCATTAACTATTTCTTTTATTTAACGAATAATTCACAAGATTAAAGAATGTACAATTCCAATTATTGAATATACATAATTTTGAAAAACACTTCCGAGAAAATATATTATAACCAATAGAAAATTTTTTTTTGAAAAAAATAACCCACCCGGCTGGAATTGAACCAGCATCTCTTGGGTTTACGCCCCGTCCGCGCATTATCCTCTATGCTACAAGACGACGTACTAATTTCGACAAATTTTTACTATTGGCCTTTTTATTACCAGCTGCTCATCAACGCTTTTCGAAATCAAGCTACTTTGGCAATCGGTTTTTGTTTATTAAATCAAAGTGGGTACCTACCACTTTCATTTCTAGCCAACGTCACGGCTTTCACCAATATTTTTATGATGTAACTTTCTTGAACTTGCTAATAGTTTTTAATTAACTATTTCTTTTTTTCAACGAATAATTCACAAGATTTAAGAATGTACCATTCTAATAATTTAATTTAATACTTTGATTTAAGGCGAAGTCTTCACTGAGCCTTTTTTAAAGAGGCACCTAGCGGAAAAATAGGAAGCTTGCAATTTGAGGCATTTTTTTGATAATTTACAATTTCAACTGTATTAATGAATAAATATGTATCTGAAAACATTAAAAATAAAAATATTTTTTATTTTAAGTCAAAGACAAACTTACAATTGTAAAAAATGTAATAAAATGTGAATTTGTTCTATCGGTCCGCACCCTATTATTACATATATTTTATGGTCATATTTATTATTAAAATTTAGTTTATTAAGTTTTCTAAGCATCACCTAAGCGATTTTTGACAAATTCATAGTTTTAATATTTTTTATATCTATTTTAAAAAACATCGATTTTTATAAAAAATATAAATGTGTATAACTTGAAATCCTTTTTATTTATAGCAAATCAATTATTTTTATAAATATAAATAAAATATTTATATTAATATAAATAAAAAGGAAATTGTATCCTAGATGCCAAGAGATGCTGGTTCGATTCCAGCCGGGTGGCTTACTTTTTCCAAAAAGATTTTTTCTATTGGTTATAATATATTTTCTCAGAAGTGTTTTTCAAAATTATGTATATGCAATAATTAGAATGGTACATTCTTTAATCTTTTTAAGAGTTTTTCAAAATTTTATAATATGTTGTAAACAATAATTTAATTTGTGTCATACATTTTTCCTTGACTCCTATACCAAAACACAATATTAACTTAATCACGGAATACTCTCATTGGTGTACGTTTAGATAGATAAAGATGAAAAAAATATATAATGAGTCAACAAGAGTCTTAAGTTTGATAGGAAGCAGAGAATAGTAAAGTTAAACCAAATAAAATAGTAAGATAATCCGGATCTGGTCCAATAAAGTGTACTTTTATGTGAAGAAAATGTGATGTTTGATAATCCACTGGTGGCGTTTTTGGCAGTGGACTGTACTTTGAAAGTGATGTTTGGATTACGGATCCAAGAGGAGGGGGCAGTTTAACAGGATGCCAGACACAGATCTTTTATGATGTTGATGATGGCTCTGATTGCACTATCACTCGTGCGGTATGGTTTTTTGGGTTACCCGATGCGCGGCACTTGACGATACACTGTTGATTGATGATAGGTATATTATGAGGTTGATACATCTTAATGATAGGTTGCATGAAAGATGAGAGCCGGTATGACGGCTTGTCAGTTATTCAGAAGTATGGCGTTGACGATGATCACACTATATCAAGCCCACCCGGCCGTTGCCCATGAACAACTTTTGAAGCAGTCTTAGCGGTAACAGGCCAACACGCACACAATGTCTTGAAATAATTGAATGTTATTTACAATCACGGTCGATTCATGACTCGTAACTGCCGGTCACTTGGTCTTGTGACCATAATAAATAAGTATGTGAGGTAGGTGGGGGAATAAGGAATGTCGGTCACCGTATTTGGTGCAACCATCCACATATAAATTGTTATTTTATGAATTCTTTACCCTTTTAAAAATACGTTTATGCAAATATTCTGACGATCACAGATTACTTGGTTACTATAAAAGGAGGGCATGATCAAAAAGGATTGTAAACTTATAATCTAGCCAATATAGTCCCATAAATAACTTTTTTTTTCAAAAATCTTTATTACGACCTTATGGCTCCCAAACTTTATGGAGTTACAACAAAGACAATGAATGAGTCTGCCGGTGCAGTTTCAAAGCGATGATCCACTCCAAAATCTTCAGTCTGTCGGAATAAACTTAGCAAGTGCATTAAAGTTTCGCGCATAATCTGGAGAGGCAATACAATCGTCGCGCGAAGTTAACCCGCTACCGACTCACAGAGGATAAAACAATTAGTATGAGATAAATTGAATTAAGCGTGGACGCGCCGAATCAAAGCGAAATAACAGCTCGGCACCTGGGGCTAAAAGTCGGTATACATTTTAAAATACCGGATTTTTTTATTATAAACCCGGTTATTTTACCGGTTTTTTGTATTCTTATATTAATTATCCGGCATTAAAAAATAAGGTTCACTTAAACTCATAACAACAAAATAAATATTCATAGATAGTAAAAATACAGAAATTTATTTTTCAGTAATAAAAAAACGATTTTCTAAAATGTATAGGGAAGTAAAAGTTTTTTTTTGGCAACGCAACCACCGAAAATAGCACAATGTTCAATGCTTTGGTCATTTGGGGATGATAAGTTAAGTAGAGGGATAAAGTTGTGGTTGTTTGGATGTCGTGATGAGAGAGATTATTTATTTTATCGATACAAGAATAAATACATAAAATGATAAAGATAACAGAGTAATGTTATAATCGTGGGTACGGATGTACTGATGAGGTTGACTATATTACTGAACTGACTGGCGATGTACTGAGATGTCAATATAACTGAGAGACAATTCTAGTGGAATGACGATTGACTGTGTCGAGTAACCGGACTCGATGTGAGTGATGAGTTATAGAATGTCTTTGCTATTTATACAAATGCATTTTAAGAGATATTGTCGTAAATTAACAAACAGACCTTGCTGATCTAGTTATAATTAAAAAAATGCTGACTATCGCTTCCGTTCAATTGGTTTGTTTTTATAACAATGCATACATATTAAAGTGTGTCACCATTGTAATCTTGAATGGTATGATTAATATATTTATATTACTTTTCCTGGATATTTAAGAGATGTATCCTTTGGCAGAAGATGATACCAAAAGTTGAAAAAAACTAAAATTAAAAGGTACTTTTAAAGATTTTTTTTGCATTTAATAATTGTATTAATAACTTTACTTTGTATTGATACAATTTAAACTTAAAAGATAAATAAATTGGATATTGATAACCAAACCAAATAAACATGGTAATATCCATTGTATATTGTAGCTAATACAATCATTACTATGTTTTTTTGTTACGGTATAAATATGATGACTATTTAAATTGTAACCGAAAGAGAGTAAGTATTATATATATTTTTTCGATTGAAAACATTACATTTTTTGGTTAGTTCAGTTTACTACATACTCAGATGAAATAAATATATATCGGTAAATAATTATCAATTTAAATAATATATTATAACGTTATCTAATGTCTGCCAATAGGATATAATATGGATGACAGGAAATAATAATTCTCTGGAATGGTATATACCAGGATTTGCGAATCTTTTTATGTACGCGTGCCAAAATTTCTCAAATATTATTTTTCGACTCTCTGACGTGCCGAGCATTTTTTCATGAGAAAAAAATAGTTTTTAAAAATCCTATAAAATAAAAATGATATTCTAGATATCACACAGAATATAGCAGACATATAGCTTTATCACTTTTTTCAATTACGCCAAACATTTCGGTCCACCAATTTTGAAACTGTCTGCCAGAATTACTACTAGACTTTACCAAGTTTTTGTTTCTTATTTGGTGCAGTCATTTTTTGTTGGTAAAAATAAAATTGTTTGTTAATGTATTAATTATTAGTTTGGTTCTTATTACACAAAAATTGACATGAGAATTGCTCCGGTCAGATGAGGCTTTCTCTCGCTACAGTGTTCTCAATCATTGTAAATCGATCAAAATTAGAGGTTCGTGGTGCGGCATCCCCCGCCGCCCGATGAGGTTAGAGTGATAATAATATATATGACGCATAAAGTCTAAGGACCGGCCTATGCAATTATATATTTAAATTAAACGTAATGCTTATTCTTGTATTTGCTTTTTATACAATGCGATCTGTCATTTATTATTATTATATGTATTTTTTTTCTCTTCAAACGCCTGCCATGCAAAATCATCTCGCGTGCCACCAGTGGTACGCATGCCATAGGTTCGCCACCCCTGGTATATACGCAATATCACAGGATAATACAAAATATTTTTTATTGATTAAATAGCCTAAATAATATCAGTATTAGCTTTAACAATTAAATTATATATTTGTGATATATATATGACAATATGTAAAGTTTTATTGTACTTATTTTTAAAATGAAAAAAAAACCGGAACACTTTTGGTCACAATATCTGATTTCAATTTACTGTTTATCGGTGTTGCAATCCCTACCTGTGAATCTCGCCTTCGCATTCCCTCACAAAACTCCATTTACCAGGCTGCCATACCATCTACGGGGATACAGCAAAAAAAGAAGGGTTAATTTCAATTTATGTTACTTACCGTATTAAGCCGGCGCAAGTTTAAACTTTATTTCTTTACTATAAAATCGAAATTGCTCGCCGGGCTTTATACTTGCCCAGGAGTTTTGCCCACTTTCTTTTGTTTTTCCGTCCGCAGCGAAAGGAATTTCGACTCTCTTTCTTTCTTTCGCTAGAAACAATTTTCGTATTAGAAGCATAGCATGCCTTAGCTGAAAAGGCGTTCATGTAGTAACTAAATTTTCAGTTTCGACTCTGTCATAATCAGGGTTGGAGTATTATATTTACTAGTCATTAAAAATATCAATTAAAAATATGCACAAAAAACACTTTTCATTCAACACCAAATTTCCTCCTAATCCGGAAGTATAATATAATTTTTCATATTATACTTTCGAGGTTGCTAAGCCAAAATGATATAAGGAATAATTTGAAAATTCACAGAAGAGTAACTAATTTAAAATAAGATTTCATTTGGTTTCGATGATTAAGTATTGATTTCAAAAATTGCTATTATCTAAGTGGAGATGAATAAATTGATTACTAAGTATATTCTGCGAATCTAAAATATGATTTCTTCGGTTTCTTGGATCAACATATTGGACTTGAAGAGAAATATTATGAGCTGTCTGCATATATTTGAAGTATGGTTGCAAAGAATATTTCTGCTTATACCACGGACAGATACGGTTACAAAAAGCTTGCTATTTCGTAAAAAAAAAGAATTAATGACTGAAAAAGACAGAGCGCAGCTTTTCAAGGGTGTGTAATTTTCTAGAAGATATATAAATGAATGCATAACGCACACAGCTGGAGGCTTTTGCACTAATTTTTGCAACTAATAGCAATGTTCTAAAATGTTTGATTTTAATTGATTCATACTTAACATCCAATCCAATGCAATATGTATAAGATTGCACAATAATGATGAAATAGTCGCAGTACTTGCGTTATTGCCAAGTCGCATTTTGTGGGCTTAGCGCCTAGTATAAAAAAGCGCAAGGTAAAAATAATACTATCAGCCATGTTTTGTTAGTGAGAAGTTCATTTTCTATAGGGCATACAATAATGAAGGGGACTTTTTCTTGAATTATTATTCAATATTCTGGTTTTTGACGTAATATCAAAACATTTACCTTGATTTCACACACCTATTATAAATATTCATAGTATGTTAAATAAAAAGTATAAAATTTAATAACACTACTCAGTCAATACTGACAGAAATTGCTATCATTTTATTTTGTATCATAAGGAGACGTTAATATAATACGGTATTGCATAGTTTTATTAAATAAATTATGTGTTAGTTGCAGTGAGAGTATTATTAATTATATTTACCAGATGTGTTTTTATAATATAACATTAGATTAATGAAGTAAATACATGAAATCATATTTTTTTTAAAATATAAGTTTAACGTTTGAAACATTATGTTTTTACCCAGTTGCATATTTTATAATAATATGCAATGTTCTAATATTATTTTTTTTATTTTGACCATGTCCGATCCAGAGTGGAGGTTTTGTGTATTGTTATTATGTGTATCAGGTATTGTTTTTACGAGAAATGGATATCAGCCACTTGCTTAATCTATTAGATCTATCCTCTGACATACACAAATAAAAATAATATGTGTACTTGTCAAACCCAGGATTCGAACCTGGGACTCACTACGCTATAGGTCGACACTTAAGCTGCGCGGCCATTGCAGAATATAATAAGGAGTAGAATTTTAGAATGGATTAAAATAATATAATAGCGCCTACTATATAGAACGACCAAAACTACACACATTTGTAATAACAGATAATGGCACAAAAAGATTATGTAACTTTACAGCAATATACGATAATAAAAATACATTTTGTAATTAGCCGCTATTAAAAACATCCGATAAGTTTTAATAATATGTAATAATACATAATATAAACAATAAAATACGTTTTCACGTATCTATTGATTTGACACATAATTTGATGAATATTCAAGATTATTGATAGTATTTTAACACAACCAATACGTGGTATTCTCAATACAGGATCACTACCCTGATCCGGTACGTTCTGGATGCCAGCGAAGCGATAATCCGGTATTCAGATCGCCAAGCACTGGCAGACCAAAATACCTCCAAGTAGAAAAAAACGAGTTTCTAACTAATGCTTAGACCCGGTTTACGGAAGTATTCCAGTGATCAATATACGATTTTAACTAAATTAAAAACATCTTTAATATATTATAAGATACACTAAATTTTTATTATAAAATGATTAATCAAAATTATTTTGCTTACTTTTGAAAAACAATATTTATACAGAATGAATTAGCAAGGTTACGTTATTTAAGATTTTCAAAACTGATATAATAATAATAATATATTCAATGCACCTCAGTTCATTATGCAACGGTATATTGTAGAACAAAAAAATATCGTAAATAATATGCCCCAAAATTTTTTAAAATAGATTAAAAAAAAACTAAATAATAAATGAAGAAAATTTACAAAGATCATTTATATAATGAAGTTAGAAAAATTTAAAAATTATTCAACTCTTCATAATGTTTATGAAAGAATCCCGTTTGGCTCCCGGCTCCTTTGCCACCCTCAGTAGATAAGAACGGACAAGAGGGATGCGGAGAGTTTAAAAATGTGACTGGATATAGAGAGAGAACTTCTGTCAGAGATGCCTGTAAATAAGTTATTGTAGTCAGCAATAGACCTGAATAGACTATAGTAACCGTATAATTTGACTCCATATAGTGGTGATTACCTCGATAGTAGAGGTAATCACAAAGAGATGTTTCACGTGGCTGGGACATTATATGTTCCGGATGCCGCCATAGAATTCCGTCGCCGTGGCCGGTCCTCCCCACTCTGCAGCGGTGCTACAAAACCGACCTACGCGCTGTATATCTGACATGGCGGGAGGCGCGAGTGTTGACGATGACGCCATGAGGATAGCCCAATTTGAGGCTTATCTGCCTATTGACACGGACCATTCATCGTTACTCTCTGAACAGGAGATCAATCGCACCATAAGTACGTTGATTGCTAGCAAGGCCCCAGGCCCGGACTGCTTGACAATTTACTTGTCAAACGCATATGGGCCATTGCTGCGCCAGAAATTACAGCCCTCTTCAGTGAGTGTATTCGGAGCGGCACGTTCCCCAATTGCTGGAAGCGGGGCTTATACAAGGTAATACCCAAAGTCGGCGGTCGGGAACCATCCAGCCCCAAACCCTACCGCCCTCTCACACTTCTGCCCGCTCTGGGCAAAGTGATATTATTCCGTAGGATTGAAGTTCACCTGGAAGACCACTCGCCGCTTTCTGATAAGCAATTTGGGTTCAGACGAGGCAAATCAACGGAAGATGCCATAAGGAACGTGATTGCCATTGCTGAAAATTCTCGTCGTAAATACGTCCTAGGAGTTTTCCTGGACATTACGGGTGCGTTTGATAGTGCGTCCTGGCCTTTGATGCTTCAAAAGCTCCGGCTAAAGAGACTACAAGGAAATTTGTTCACATCAATTCAAAGCTATTTCACAAATAGATCGATCGATTTTCAAGTTGGATCAACCACCATAGAGAGACGCACCAGCATGGGATGCCCCAGGGCTCTGTCCTCAAGCCCCTTCTCTGGAACTTATTCTTCGACGATCTCCTTAGAATCCCGCTTCCAACCGACTGCACTCTCATCGCCTACGTTGATGTGCAGAGGGTCGGCCGCATGGCTGGCGATGGATTGGGCGTTATAATAAGGGCGGTTAAGATCGCCTACGGCGCCATTTTCATGGGAATCGCGGCTTACGCCGCAAGCGCGTGGTGCCCGCATAGGTATTCCCAAAAGTGTCAAACTTAGAAGCTCTCTATTACGAGGACATCACAGCGCGCTTCTGTTTATTACCAAGGTCTACCGCACAACTTCAACTGTTGCGCTCCTGTTCCTGGCCGACATTCTCCCACTTGACCTGCATATACAGGTCAGCGGCGCGTCAACAATGCTCCTCAAAAGCGAGAAGGCCGTTGCTGATGACTTTCACCTTGCCCCGCCTCCTCGGCTTGCTGAAAAAGTTACCTCGTTGAAGCGGAAAATACGTCTAATGACGCTTGACGCGGCGTGAAAGACCTGGCAGCGAAAGTGGGAAGAGTCATGTTTTTTCCAGATATATAGTGATAAATAGAGATAACCAAATATCTGACTCCTGACCATCACACCAGTCAATTTGTGACTGGACACAGTGGTTTTGCTGGCAGGCTATTTGAGCTTGGACTTGCATTCCATGCGGAGGGGAAATAATACAGGATGCTAACCACATCCTTTGGGAATATCTGAGAATGTGCTCCGAATGGGAGGATATATTCAAGTCAGTCCAACCAGCTGCTAGGCCTATCTGCTTGGTTGCTACTAAGGCCAATTATCTTGCTTTTAAAAAATTGCGGCGTCTTACTGCGGGCGTGAAGATTTCTTCACATAATTTTTGCTGTCCGTATGATTAGCTTCGCTTTCTTTTCGTAATTTCCATGTTTTTCTTTCCTTGGCACTTTGCATTAAGAGCATACTTCAGTGAAACGGCAAATCATTTTCAATTAGAGGTGCGACGAAAATTCGGACTCGCTGGCAATCAGAGACCGAAAGTAGAGTTGTGAACACGTCAATTTGTTTTGTGATGGCGACGGGGGAATTAATTCTTAAATCGTGTAAAGATGACTAAAAAACGTTACCCATTTACTTAAAAAAGAAAACTTTTCACTGAATATATTATTAGTATCACTAATAGAACAATAAACATAACATTAAATGGACGTGTGTTGAATTTTTATGGCAAATTATGTTTTGTTCTGCATGCGTCGTTTGCACAATCATCGCGTCGCGTAGTCACGATCGTTTTAGACCGTGCCCCGGCTGAAGTATATCCTTAAAATAAACTCACCAAGCTCAATCAGAGCTTACTTTGAGCGTAGCAACCGCATCTACTCCCAGGACACTCTCAGTCCAATTGTTTCAGATGATTCACATCACCAATTGTAGGGTCCCGCGATATGCTCGATTAAGACCGAGAGTGGTGCGGGGCGGGTTTTGGTGGAGGGCGATTAACTTCAATGGACCGAAAAAAGTGTCGTGAATGTATGTTTGCCATAATTGCCCCAACGCTTGGGCGTGACAGTTAATAGTATGGTGGTATAAACAAAACAATAATTGTTTTTTTAAGTTTTTTTTAAATCCAGTTCAATATATTGCAAGGGAATACATACTATATTAAAAGAGACAATATACGTGAATAACATAAAATACATAGATAAAATTAACCCCAAATGCGGTTCAGTCTTATTTGGTATATTATACCTTAAAAATTGCGACCATTATGTTCTACGTTATATAAAGAGAGGAATATTGATTGTATAATAGGTATATCATAAATGTAATAAATTAAATATTATGTAAGTGATAAGAATTCTCGGATGAAATAGTCTATATACCGAGCGAGAGAGCAAGCGCAGTGCAGATGCGATTAGACTCCCGACTGAACATTGCGGTCCCTTTTTCGATAATGGTCTTTTGCAATGAAACTTTTACTTACAATTTGATTGCGTCCGGCTATTTTGTTTTTAATTTACCAGACATTTTAAGAGGCCACTTTAAAAAAAATGTTAAGTAGTACATTGCGACGAAAATGAATAAAATTTTAATTTCGTCAAAAATTCGTAATTCATTAAGAGCTATGATTTTTTTCTTTTTCCTTTTTAATTAGTCCCGGGAGGTTAAGCTTTCTCGACAATTTTGTTAAACAGAATTTTTCATCTAAACTCTAAAGATAAGTTGAATATTATCCGTTTAAACTGCCACAATGCCAAACAAAACCGTTCCGAATACAGAATTGTAAAATAAGTACTAGATTATTAAAAAAATATCACTTAGTTTTCTCTCAGTTAATGAATACATACCTTCATAATTTAAAAATAAACATTTTTACCGATATTTAACTAGTTGAATACAAAGAAAATTATATAGACCATTAGAAATTTAATATCTTTAGAGAGAGTGCAGTAAGTTCTACTAGGGTTATCTAGTAATGAAAATACAGAACGTAGGTACAATATAACACAATTGAGGGAAATATTGTATTAATAAGTATTTTTCAAATCATTAAAAAGAAACATAAATAATTACAAGATAAAAAGAACTTTTCATATACCACGTTTTTAAATTTTTGGTTGAATCATTTATAAACATGACAATTCTATGTACGAGTATTAATAAAAACTTTTTATTGTATTTGATAGAAATACTGAATAAATATAGAATACTGAAATGTCATTTTGACATTTCACATTGATTTCCATAGTAACGCACATATATATTAATAATTTAGTTGCTAGGACCCCCTTAGCAATCAACAATAATAACTTTCAATAATGATTCAATTCTGCTTAAAAATGGCTAAAAGTATTAAAAGAATGTATTGTCGTCGTGTTCTGATATATTCTAAAAGTTTTAAATGTCTAGCTAATCGGGAAGTTAGTTAAAAATCTTCAATCGTCCAATAAAAATCTTGGACAAACAAGAAAAAAGTTATACTGGACACACAAGAAAAAATCTGGACAAACAAGAATACGAGCTCATAAAAACGTGGTAAAATATTGAAGTTAATTAAAAAATGAAATTACATTATTAATGTTTTAAAATATGTAGCGGCGTGACTGCAAAAATAGGCCCATAGATGGCGCGGACCATTGACTAGACGCCGCAAGCGCTATGTAGATGGATAAGGAGTAAACTCTATGTTAACTCCGTAATTTGTATCACTCACAGTCTTACAACCAGTCACCTAAATTTGATTAGCTCTGACCCTTTTGATCATACAGGTCCTCTATTTTGAAACTAAACACCTTACACTATCGAGATTCGTTTCGAGTGATACGTGTGGTTTCTAGTTGCCAAATTTGATACCTACCTGAACTGAAATAATTCTTTGGCAAGTTCATCTGGTTATTTGGTCGAGCGAGTCATCTTAACTTGTTAATATGTTTTCGTGTACCGCTTGAATTATTCACTGTTATTGTTGATTAATCTCTGTGAACTCTGAATAAATACTAAAACCGGAAGTTTTACGATTGTTATATATAAAAAACATACAATAAAACTGAAATATAATGACTGTATTTTGACAAAACCAAAAAAAATATAATATACTAGCAAGTACCCGGCATGCGTTGCAATGCCACTCATAGAAAGAAAGTGTTTGTGTTTTAATTCTGTTTATTGAAGTGTTTTTGGATACACAATATTTTCTGTTTTTCCTTCTGGTGCGTACAAGAATAAATGAGAAGGTTTTCCAACGCGTGAGCAGGCCACATACAGCTGCCTATGTGAGAACATGGATTTTCCAAATGTGGTATAGGAACGCATACGAATAGAAGAAGATATAATAGAAGAAGAAGTAGAAAAAGATGATTATACTAATTCAGAAACCTTCACGGGCATGAGCACAATAACTCACCAAAGTTTGATTGCAATCGGATGAATGGTATAGCGACCATACGAATAGAATAAGATAAAATAGAAAAAGAAGAAGAAAATGGTTGTTCTACTTCAGAAACCTTCGCGGGTGTGGGAACAACAACTGACGAAAGTTTCATTTGCTATCGCATGAATGGTATAGTTACCATACGAATAAAAGAAGATAGAATTTTAGAATAGAAGATAGAGTTTTTTTTTTAAATAAAATAAAAGATTTCCTTTTTTAAATATTCAAAAATCACTCTTCCACACTTAACACAAAAAAAAATTTTTCATTCAAATATATATATTTTTTACTTAAGTAGGTATGAATTAATTAAATATTTTTCGAGGTAAGACTTCAGTAAATTGCATTAATTACATATTGTGTAAATCCATCATAAGATGTCTCTAGTGGCAATTTACGTGATCTTAATTATACTATTCAGACTGCAGGATCTATGTCTGAATCTACAGATTGCATGCTTAGCTTAACCTCTGTTCTGTGTTGAACTGAATTACTTCAAATGAGTATTAATAGTTATCGCTCCTACGTTGTCCCAACCATAATTAATTAAAACATTGATTATATCCATATTATAAATATTGCTTAATAGGACGTTATGTCAGAAGTGTAAAAATATATGAACGAGGTAGTCGGTACATAGTCTGGTAGTTGTAATATTATAACCTGTGTGCCATGATTCAAGGCGGTGAATTGACTTGAAATAATGCATATTATACAACAGTACACTAATAAGACTATTTGTGTCGCTACATTTCAAAATCAGCCAAGTCCACCTTTGGGTATTTTTTACGTTTTTGTGAATTGCTGAATAACTACTGATTTCTAACATTTCTGCATTATCAAAATGTGGAATTTATTCATTTTAAATATTCTATACTCGAAATAATATAAACTTTCACCCTTGTGATTGTGTATTTGAGAAAACAAAAAGCTGTTTTTCTCCTATTCATCTATTATGGACTTGGCTGATTTTGAAATCTAGCGACACATTTGTGTTGATTTGGCTTGAAATCAGGGATGCAACGTGGCATCTTCGGTTAGATCAACTCCACAGACCTAACTATAATTACTATGACATTACAATACAATACAAACGTGCGTATTTTTCGACACAAATAACTTTTAATAATACGAATTGGATTATATCTTTATTCTTCTTTTTCTTCTTTGTTGTATCCTCATGACTGAGGATCGTGATCACTATTGATTTTTTCTATCCTTTGAGCGACCAAGACTTTCCATCACTCTAAATCTTCCGCTTCTCTCATGGCAGAATGAATGGTGCCCCAGTCAGCTCCTTCACTCGGTCGCTCCAGCTGCATCGACACTCTTCCTATATTCTGCCTTCACTGAAGGCCAGCCAAAATCACCATTCTCTCCAGGTTGTCCGGTCGGCGTCGGACAATATGTCCAAAAAAATGCAGAATGCGTCTCAGACATACTGTCGAGAGCCGTTCCTTCATCTGCAATATTTGAATGATTGATTGGTTCGCCCTGTATTCTGTCCAAGAAATACAAAGTATTCGGCGCCAACACCACATCTCGAAGCATCAATTTCTTTCCGCTCCCTTGCCTTTAGAGTTCATGACTTGACTCCGTATAAAGACATGGAGAACACTAATGTTTGCACTAGCATTATTTTTGGGGCCATTGAAATTCTTTCATACTTACATATAGTTTTCAGTAGTGTCATGGCATTTTTCGGAATCTGTGTTTATCTTCTTATTTCCGCTTCACAACCGCCTTTTTAACTATTGTTAGATCTCAGTATCTTGAGTAACGTTCAATAATTCGATCGTTCTGCTAATTAAACGACTAACAATGGTATTTTTTCTCTTTGTATTCATCTGATTAATACAGAAACCATAAAGTAACCAAAATAATACTTAAAATACAATGATGTTTTTCGGCAACCTTTTGCTCCATGAAATCGAACCGCTTTCAATGGCTGGACTTTGTACCTATATAATGAAGAGTGATGCATGACAAAGTATCCGGAATTCATTGTTGAAGCCGAACGGCAACCGAAAATATGGTCGACTCCATACAAGGTCGAGGGATCATGTCGTGTTGGTTTTAAATACCGTATGCATTTAAAACTAAAAATAAACGACTTGGGCTATATCTAGATGTATGCAGATGTTCACAAAGGACAGTAGTGCCAGAGAGAAGAAGAAGGATGTATTATGTTAGTAAATTGCATGTCCTAAAAAACCCTCCCTAATTTGAAAAAGAAAATAAATAATTCTAGGAAAAACACAATGGACCCCAAAACCCCGCCGTTTTTACGTATCACCGTATTCTCAAGCATGCATAACTTATGCTTAATAATTCACATTCCCAAAATTTATTTAAAACACAGCGTAAGAAGAGGGTTAATTGAGGGGATTTTTTTCAAGTGGCATGCAACATGTCTGGGGTGTTCCCGGCTTCCAGCTACAAGTCAACTGGGTTTTTGCTCCATCACCCCACAGAACCTTCATTTATAATTCATTCTGGGGAAACTGGGTGCGGTGGTCTCACAATCAAAACCTAGTATCAACCATTTTTTTTAAATACTTACTATAATAATAATTCACTTTACTTATGTAGATTAACTACACAAATAATAGCAATGTAAACAATCATCATTTGGTTTTTTTTTCAATTCAAAACAGGTTACATTCTTCTGGAATGGAAGCATTACTATCTACTTCCGCAGAACTTTACTATTTCGTCAATCCACTACATTAATTATTGTATGTTTTCTACCAAATAGATGCTCATATAAGATAACTCATTCAAGTTATGCGTCATGCTTATTTATATTCTGGAAAACTCTATTACGTTATATATAACATTTCCTGGTGCTATTATTTAATTATTCGGTGTTTTTTGTTGTTCACTACTACTTCACCGTGTTCTTTCCTAAAAGGTTCATAAGGGCCTCCACATAGTAGAAGTTGTAAGATTTTGTTTTTACAAGAAATGGGTGTTAGCCACTTGCCCAACCTATACGGTCCATGCTCTGACTTCAAACACAAATTGATAAACAATATGTAAATTTTCCATACCTAGGATTCAAACCCATTAAGCCACTAGGCCAGTGGTCGGCAAACTCATTAGTCAAAAGAGCCAAATATCAACAGAACAACGATTGAGGTTTCTTTTGAGAGCCAAATTTTTTAAACTTACTATATATAGGTAGGTACACTGTTGACGTGATATCATTCTTAATAATGATCTAATTTATTGATAAAAATTAAATTGTAAGTAAGGTATCCATAAAATTAAATCATGACAATGACTGACAAACACTTAATGTGAACAATGGCCTTGAATCTCCTTGAAAAGTTTGGATAAATCAGGTTTGTATGCTGTTGTTTTTAATTTTAGGCACAATTCCAGGTTCTCGTCAATAAGACGACTTCTCAATTTACTCTTGATAAGGTTTATGCTTGAAAAAGATTGTTCGCATGAATGTAGATCCGGAAAAGGAAAGAGGAGCAAACGCTAGTTTTTTCAACTGATCACATGAGTCAGGAATACTATTCCAGGTATTAAAAATCATCATGTCTCCCTTCTCCAGGTCTTTCAAAGCAGACTACCAAACTTGTGCTGTGAAACATGTTCTCATTTGTTTTTCTCCAATATGTCCATATAATCACAGATATGTTCAAATTTAGAACTTCATAATTCTTTATCGATAAGCTTTATCTATAATAGAGTTGATAATCTTAATCACCAATTCCATAACTTTGCAAATGTCTGCGCACAAAGCTCTTCTTGACGAATGATGCAATGGTAAGCAAGTATCTCGTGATTTTTTTTTCTTTCAAAACAGCAACAACCCCTATTCTTACGCCGGTCATACTTAACGCCCGCCTCATCTGTTGAAATTGACACAATTTTATCGAGTGAAGCGATCGAATATGATGTTTTTCCATACACTCAATTACAACATTTGCAATATCCTCTCTACGTGTTTGACTTCTTTAGGACCTGTAGGTAGATGAAATAAATCGTACAAAACGTGAAACTTGTGCGTATCATTTATGTCACAAGATTCGTTAACTGCTATTGATAAAGCTGAAACCAATAAGATCTCCGACTTGCTGGTTGGTTATATTCGAAGATATTTTGACTTCTATCTTTCACTGTTTTAGTCCATACGTGATCATTTGTGGCCGAGCCACACCCAAGGGGCCAAAGAGCCACATGTGGCTCGCGAGCCGCGGTTTGCCGACCACTGCACTAGGCTATCGTTGGCATTTTGTTTAATAATCAATATTCTTTTTAACACTGGAACATGCCATAAAGCCCATTGGCAGTAATTCAGTGAAACAGTAATGCAATAAGTACTCGTAATATAAGAGAAACAATCAAAAACACCCATGCTTTAAAAGTTTAAAACATCACATAAGTAGTATATTATGTGATTATATTTTCATCTATCTTAGTTTTTAATTAATTCTATTACATTCAATTTACACTATGTATTTTCTACTTTAGTATATAAAAATAAGACCAATATTACTTCAGGTCGTTTATATATTATTATGTTAATAAACATTTTGAATTTAAATATTATTACTACTTGATAATCTACGTAAACCATGTTGAGTGTGAGTTAAGTTTCACTAGAGTTATAATATTTATTGTATTATTATGTTTCTCTATAATTTATAATGATTTATAAGAACATATTATATTATTACCACTGTACTTATTTACTGTAAATAGTGATTTATTATTTTTGATTTAATTCAGTTTCAAGATTGAATTTAAATAATATAATATACTACATTAATGTTAATATATGACGCTAAAATATAATTATGCTTGAAAATAGTTGCCGATATATTAACATAATTACTTATAGTAATTCCTCTGAAGACAGATCGATACTACAGTATTAGTGATAACTAATGGGAATTCATAAAAATCATTATATTCTTATGATAAGCTTGAAATAGAATACTAATTATAATATAAATCCATAGTATTTACTGTTTATTGACATAAAATTTCAAGTAGTAAAAGTAATGGATTGTTTTAGGCATAATTTTATTGTGGAAATTTGAAAATCTTTCTTACTGGGTTTTGAATAAGAACATCCAAAAGTGAGGAGGCCGGGGCAAAATTGTCCGAGGTGCTAAATAAATTAGGAGCGCGCACGGTCAACACCGACATAAATAAATAATGGGTGGCCGAACAAAAAGGCATCGCCGAGAAAATGATAAAGCACAGTTTTATTCAAATGAGAAGGACTATGGCTCGGCTTGCCATACGTTCTACTTCTACCGGGAAAGCTCCGGCCGAAAGTTTACTAATTTATCTTGCGCACACAAGAAAAACTGATTAACTACTACAAAAATTAGTTTAGTGTTAATGGGAGTTTAGCAAGTGAATTAATTCATTATAATTAAATTTAATACATTTTCGGTGCCATTTAATTTATCAGCGTTATAATGAATATAATCGATTCTTGCTGTAATAGTACAAGGTCAAATTTTATTAAGGCTTATTGATTATATGGGCCTACGTTCATTTAGTAGTTATAATATACAGATACCAATATTAAATTTAAGAGTAGACAATGATACAGTTTTATAATATAATTGAAATTTAATTATCATTTAAGTATATCATTATAAAATTAGATACAAATAACTGTGTGTGTGTCGACATAAAGTTGTATGAAATATTTTCATATTTTGTATTTATATTAATTGTTATTGCACAATATTATAAAATAATATTAATAATTAATAATGTAATGTTATTATATATATAAATAATAATACAATCAGTGGTATGGTACCAAATTTACTTTATTTTTGTAGGTACAAATTTTATATTGCTCCTTGTATTACTTAAAAAGATAAGTTAAGTGAAATGCGATTTTTTTCACAAGATACTGGTGTTTAAAACGTCATGCTATTATGTAGTTTTAATTTAAATCATGAATATTAAATTTAAGACAAAAATTATACTTTAACATATAATCTCTAATGATTCTGTCTAACAGGCTTTTCTTGGATACGTGTTAAAACTCTGAACTAACAAGCTCCTCCCATTTTTAACCGCACTTCGATTGAAGCGCTTTCCGGTTAGCGACGAGTTGTCCACTCGTTAAAACTGTAAACTTACAAGCTCATCCCACTTTCAACCGCACGAGCAACTTCCAGTTATTGCCTAGATCTTTTTGTCGGACAGTAACCAATGATTTTACTAACCATATTATTATATCGCCCATTTTTACATTCGTACATTTACGACCACTTGAAAGATTTTTTAACGAGTAGTGGATAGCGTAAAGTTAACAAGTAGGCATGGTAACTGATATAACTTAACTGCCATATAGTAAAATAAGTTTAAAGCTAAAATATTGGCTGACTTTTTCACACGCGCATGTCGTGCACCCTTTCCCAGCGTGCCGATTAAGTATCCCTAAAATATGGTAACACCCAACACTTTGACCAGGAGCGAGTCTTCGGATTATCTATTCGAAAAGAGGCGGGGAGGGTGGAGAGACGGAAATTAGCTGCACGCGCCAGGAAATGGCGCTCCAGTCGCCCGGCGGAGCGGCGAAATATATTCGGCGGGAAACTCTGGCCAGATGTACGTTAATTCCCATTCGCTGGTTGTCGGGAACATAAATGTTGTTACTGCCTCTATAATAACACAGTCCTGCCAGCATAGTGTATTTTACAATTCAGTCAAAGCTATCGATCTCTGTCTGATATTTTATGAGCTGATGATTAATAATTACAAGATAAAAAGAACTTTTTATTTAACGTTTTTAAATTTTCTGTTGAATCATATAAACTTGACAATTCTATGTATTAATAAATACTTTTTTTGTACTTGATAGAAATACTGAATAAATATAGAATACTGAAATGTCATTTTGACATATAATATTGATTTCCACAGTAACGCACGTATATAGTAATAATTTAGTTACTAGGACCCTATTAGCAACCGATAATAGTGTTTTACTTTTTACGAATTTTTTCCGAAATAACTTTCTATACAAAACAGAGCTAACTGAAAATGAATTCAATTCTACTTAAAGATGGCTAAAAGTATTAAAAGAATGCATTGTCGTCGTGTTCTGATATATTCTAAAAGTTTCAAATGTCTAGCTAGTCGGGAAGTTAGTTAAAATTATTCAATCTTCCAATACAAATCATGGACAAACAAGAAAAAATTTGTACTGGACACACAAGAAAAAGTTTGTACTGAACAAACAAGAAGACGAGCTAATAAAAACGTGGTAAAATTATCCAAGAACATTGGTTAACAATATAGTACTACAAAACTATTTTTAAATTTTCCAAATGAGTTTTGTTTTTAAATGATCCCTTCATTGCTATTCCAATAATCTTGTAATAGTGTATGTTGATTAGTGTATTAATGGTTACATTTCGCAATGGGTATAACAATATTTTTGTACAAACGAGTACGTTGCAGTGGCGAAGGGTGGAGGTGATCTGTTGAGATTCGATATAAATAGTGCACATTAAACTTTGTCAGTCAAACTTATTTGTTTTCATTGAACTAAGAATACAATTTTCAGATGGCGCTAATAATTTTTATTAAATTCAATTAAACCCTGCTTAAACCAAACCATGATAGTTTCGGTATGCTGTGAGCGATCCGACAAAAATAGTGCAGACTTTTTAGTGATGTTTATTTGTTTTCGTTGAATGTATGAATACATAATATTTCAGGTGATGGTTAGTTTTTTTTTTAGTTCATTAAGCCTTGCATGAATCAAGCCACAGTCGATTAAAAATATTCTGCTTAATATAAAATAATATCTAAAATGATGTATGTTTTCATGGCATAATTTAGATATTTTATATATAAACGAACCTTTTTTAACTATTATCAACTATGACTTGGATTAGGCAGAGTTTAATTCAATTATAAAAACTAACAAACACTACACATTGTAGTGTTAATTCAATGAAAACAAACACGTCTGACTGACAAAGTTTAGTGTGCAGTATTTATGTTGGATCTTCACAGCTTACCTTCCGTAGCTACGTAGCTAAGAAAATTATAATATTTCAGTAATAAAAAAAATGTAGGTACCTACCTATGTGGTAACATTATATACTTATACCGTCACTCATATTACTGTAGTGCCTTATTTTTATTCTTCGATTATAATAATCGAAAATAGTAACAATACACATTTTAAAAGTTGCCAGTGTGTTATATGAATAAATAGTAACTAAACTTAACATAAAACGTATAGTAACTAATTTATTTTATCGTATTCGTCCTAATTTAAAATTTACATCATAAACTAAATATTACTTACGTGCAATAACTAAATTATTTTATATATTTAGTGCCAAAATAATGACATAATGCAACTTTAATATAATATTAAGTTACCTATGTTTACATACCAACTATTTTTTTTAGAATTTAAATAATGCAAGTCACGTTATAATTTTATGACTTTAATTCGCGTTATCTTACCTGTATCACTTAAATTTGATATCCTGTATAATAAGAATAGTTATAAGGAAGTCACTCAACATACTGCCTTGATATTTTTATTATTTCCGAAGAAAATGGCAGTATGTCAAAATGTACCACGAAAGAGTTTTGATGGAAACAAAACAGTTAATTAAGAAATTTAACCATTAAAAATTAGGCTGAAATCAATAAAAAAATTGAAATTTCAATACAGGAGAATAAGAATAATTTTTCAAAAATGAAATTAATTCTCCTGCAAAATGCCAAATTTTGACTTACTTCCGTCTTACTTGGAACAGTTGATATATAATTTATAGTGTACGCAGTACTTACTTACGGTCTCCAGAATCATATTACTCCCCTCTAAGAAATTACAGCGGAGATCACCCTGTCAGTCGCTTTCAGTATCTCGTTGCATTAAATTTAATCCCAATGTCAGGGCATACCAGCACTGTCATTCTCCATGTAACTACACCCTACGTCTTTACCTACGAATTAACGTGCACCACTATTTCAGGTACGTCTTCAACTTTGGGATACTGACTCTCAGCATATTCAACGCACAAAAATTAAAAAGTCATTTCGCGTCGCTTATGGATCATCTATGACATCTGTATGCGTTTTTTCAGTATGTATATTATGTGATTTTTATATACATTAGAAGACTATGGTAAACACGATAACATGCTGCAAATAATATAACAATATCAATTCCTTATAAATTGTCATTTAATTTTATACAAGATCAGGCGGCTCTCGCGGTGTAATGCGTAAGGTGCTGGCCTTCTATCCGAAAATTCTGGGTTCAATTCCTGGTGAGGACACAATATATTTATACGATTTTTTCAAAGCCTGGGTATTTGTGATTCTTCAAAATTACCAACAACTACCTTGTACGAAAAATTAAGGACATGGTTAGTATTAAACGATTTTTATTATATTATATTGTATAACATTGACCATTGTAAAATGAAATAAAGTTTTCAAAATAACTTACTTCACGTCATGAGGACTAAGAGTAATCAGCGCTCGAAATGAACCGAAACGCATTTGAGCAGAGATCAGGTTTTTGAAATCCTCGAGACTACCGCTCTGGATTGGGAATTATTATGAAGATAATTACATTTTTTTAGAGTTTAATAAGAAACTTTACATGTCGTACATACACACCAATTTCTATAAACAATAATAAGATTTTTGGTTGTTTATTTACAAAGTTTTACGGCAATATTAATATAAATTATGATTAAAGAGAGTTTTGTATAATTTCATAGGATTTGGTTTTAGTATTCTAGGATTCGCCTTCTGATATCTTCAATATCTATGGATGTGTTATTGAACTATTTAAACGTGATAAATATTATATTATTTAAAGTACAAAATAATGACGTCCCTTGGGGTACATAGCCAAACCATGCACTACTGCGGAAAATAAGGTAGGAAAAATAATTGCCTGCCAAAATATTTAGTAATAGTGCGTATATCAAATGTCTAAAGACTTTTATTGCATTTGTCCGTCTAAGGTAGCTAGATATGTCTAATTCTAATATAAGATATTCAAAAAAAGCTCGTACACTTTAATATTTTCAAACTATTATCCAGTTTATAAACTTTTCGATTTCATGCGCTGGAATACCTGCTCATCTATTCTATCATTGACTTGTCGATAGATAATGATGTTGCAAATACATGAATGTAAAAGTTTAAGCCCGTCTTTCGCAAAGTACCACAAAAAAAAGAAAAATACACAATATGAATATTCCAACAATGTGCATCGTCATATTTTTTTTTACCATGTCTGATTCTAATAAATGGATGGCAGCTACTTGCTAAAACTATTAGGTCCATTCTCCGACTCAAAAACAACCAGACCTAGGATTCGAACCTGGGGTACACAACACTATAAGCCGACGCCTAATCCGAGTGGTCACATCGTGAGTATATTTGGAACGTATGTCATCAAAGCCAAATTGAATACAGGAAACTTAAAAGGCTGTAAGTGCCAGAAATTATGAAAATGGTTTTATTTAGGAAATATATAGCATGAGCCAAGGCCAATGTCCTAAAGAAGTGTACAAATGCCGCCAATGCCCGGAAATAATTCTTAAAAATTCCAGAAGATGGCGTTGGTTGTACGAATTGTATGGTTGATGTATGAAATTAATGTTTGAGTGTATTTTTAAATTCTCTCTACCTTTTTTTGAAAATGGCACTTACACCCTTTTAAGTTTCCGGTATTCAATTATGTCTACTTGTATAATAATGAATAAAACTGCAATATAGCGTTAATGTCGTTGTTAACGTATAGACAACTTGTTAATCCAATCTATTCTTCAAAGTTTTATATATATCAGATTTTTATAATCCAGTCTTAGAGAAGTTTCTTTCATTTAGATTTGTAGATAATATTATTATTTTCAATAACAAATTTACTGATAGAAAACTGCATAAAATTTGCAGAAAATGGACATAGCCTGATACAATGCTGAATATCATGTTTATTTTAAAGAAGTAACTCTTTTTAACGAATTATATTAACAGTAATTTATTCATTCACAATAGACAGAGTCTCAAAAATTGCTTACAAAGAAAAGTTATAAAGCAAGCACACCATGACGCTTAGATAAAAAAAATGTCGGAAAATAAATTTAATATCACGGCAAGTTTATACAACAACTTTCCTACAAAATTAGGTCGAAAGTCTACAACCGTACACAGGTAGGCAGGCGGGTAGGTATACTTACGCCAAGTTTAAATTTAATAAACACCGTGAACGTCAAACACGGAAAGTATATTTTTTTTTAATATATTGTGTTGAGCTAGAGCTTCCTTCCTCCTCGTGGTAATCCCACATCCGGAATCTCTTCTCAACCCCTCACCACCCCCCACAATAACCGTGCCAACATCTCTATGTTTTCAAACAAAACAATTTAGAGCAGTATTTTCCAAACATGCGGCATGCCAGTTAGGTAGGTAATACTTTAAAGACATAGAATTTAACACCGTACTCGACTTTTGATGACGAATATTTTTTTATGTGCTACAGAGCTATTTTTTTTATATTTTCGTAAAAGAATTAACGAGTTTTGACATGTATATGTCTTACTGCTTTGTAACAATCGATCTCAGACATATTATACATGTTACAATATACTTCCGTGTAGCAGAGGTATTCAGCATCTGGCTACTGATGCATTTAATTTAATTGGCATTTAGCGTATTAAGATAAATAATTGACTCGTTGCCCGGAATAATGTTGTATCCAACAAAATTGTCAATGTTGAGTTATTGATGGAATAATGTTGGGTATGTTTTTTTTTTGTAATAAATATTAAACTTCATAATTAATTATGCTTTTTTTACATATACTATAAAATACTTTTCTAACAGTCGCGTTTATTAGTAAAACGGATTTTTTCAGTAGAACATGATCAATATGTATTCCTCCGGCAATAACGCGTGCATATAATTGTTATGTACCTAAGTTATAAACAGTTATTATAATAAATAAATAACCATCATATACCCGATAGTGTCATAAGTAGTATAATTTCATTTCAGATGTTATCAATTTAGTTGTTTATAATCGTTGAATCTACTAAATAACAATAATTTAGGTAAGTATATAGTTTCAGTTATAGACGATAATAACATAAAATATACTCATAATAATAAAACTGTACATTAGTAACGAATACAGTGCTACAATAAAACATACGGTAAATATACAAAACACAAGTCACCATGTGAAAAAATACTACTTAACACAAAAAGTTCATTTACTATTATCACTGTAATAATTGAGTGCCTAATAATGGAGATATTGAACATGTCATCATATGAATTATTAGAAAAATAAACATTAACAATATTATTTATTATTCTAGTGGGTCTTATGCCTCTTTTATCTTGGATATTTCAGCGCTGATGCTTTCCAATTACTTTGGCCAAGCATTCTTACTATTGTAGCGCGGTCCAGATATTTCTGGAGTTTAGCTTTTCGAGCACGTATATTGGTAATTTCTGCGGCATTCTATTAATATTTAAATACATAATTGTATAGTTGTTTGATTTAATAAAACGCAAATTTAATTTTCTTTTTTGTAGTACTTATTTCACTTAAATAAATTTGTAAGTATATTTTTAAATACAAAAAACAAATTTTGCGTTTTATTAAATTAAACAACAATACAATGCAGTTCCACTATGAATTGACAGTTAACAAAATACATAATTGTTTGAATACTAATAAGTCGAGTTGGCGTCAGTTTTATTGAAAATTTACAAATATTTGAGGATAAACAACTCAATCCGTGTCAGCATATTTATTTATTATTAAATAACTGTCCGCAATTACAAATTCATTAATATCCATTTCCCGTAGTGTCCAATTATGGCAAACTTACCAATAGGCTTACTGCAATTATAATTTCCACATATCCGTTTTTCCACATAGTCAGCCATATCCAATTATATTAACTCCATATTATAGAGTAGCTGACTCAATTAGAATAATTATTTCCTAAATATTCTTTTCAAGATATTATTTTGAATGTGAGTACGTCAATAAAGTTGATTGAAAGGTAATTGGATTATAAGTTTCCGGTAGAAACACATCGCACCGTATTTGTATTGTATTTTTTATGTGGTACCCCTGTAGTTATGTAACAGTAAATAATTAACTCTCGCTTCTCCATCATCACGAACTACCACGACTGTCTTTCATCTGCATCACCTATCCACTGCCGGAGTAGATATCTACAGTGGTCCACGACTATATTAAACTGAATTAAATATTTTAAGTCCCAACATAATTTCACTAGACCATAATAAAAATTATCATTTCATTATTAATTTTATGTGTAGGCGTTTAAAAAATTAAAAAATAAGTAATTAAAAAAAAATAATACAATTTGACAAGTTTTAATTTGGAAGTCTCGTGGCTTGGCACTTTTTTGTAAAATGCTATCCAAGACAATACTGTATTGGCTTAAACGTGATGCTGTGAAAAACCGACGCCATTTAACGTCGTCGCCGTAAAAGAAAATACTCACAACAGAAAAGAAAATGAAATAAAAATATTCTACTATATTTGATTCCACCAAGAATAAATTAAGGAATATTATTTATTAGTTCCATACTAATGGAAACGGATTCATATATATATAAATATAAAATCCTATGGAAATTTATATATAAGTAGCAATATAATATACTAGTATAACAATTATCAAGGATTCAAATTCTATTTTTTCACTCACCTTACAATCCGAAGTGGATTTTAACCGCCTCATGAAAAGGTTTTAGAACAGTTTTTTAATAGAAATAATTTAGCCATTTACTGAGTATATGACCAATGTTCAGGATCCATGGTATTAGTGGTATTGACCTGTGTTCCCTGATAATTAATATCTACAAGCTCGGGAGTATCAGCTGTTTGGTCTCCCAAGGTGCAGAACTAACCTCTATTGGTGATGCCAATTGGGAGGCTAATAACTGTTCAAAAAAATAGCTTTGGATATTGATTTGTATTTGTAAACATCAGTATCTCTACCATATCTTGCCTTTATTTATTTTATAAGTTACATATATATAACTAGCTGAAGTACCCGGCTTCGCACAGGGTCGCTTCGTGGTTATATTTATCTTAGATGTTTAAAAAATAATAAGAGGTAATTATTTTTTTAATATTAAAATATCTGTGTAATACAATATGGCAATATGAAAATAATTCTAATAGGAGTAAAGGTCAAACAAAAGAACACTAAATTTAAATCGAATCCAAAATATGCAAACGTTATTAATGTTATTAATAGGTATGTAGTTAAAACAATCAAAATTGGATGGAACAAACAAACGAAAAACTTTGTATTTTATATAATACTAATTTAGAAACCTTCGCAGGTGTGCGCACAACAGTTGACAAAAGTTTCGTCATCGCAATCGGATGAATGGTATAGGAACGCATACGAATAGAAAAAGAAGATGATTTTCTAATTCAGAAATCTTTGTGGGCATGCGCACGACAAATCACCAAAATTTCATTGCATTCGGATTAATGGTATTGGAACGCATACGAATGGAAAAAGAAGGAGATGGTTGTACTAATTCAGAAACCTTCGCGGGTGTTGGCACAATTACTGACGAAAGTTTTATTGCAATCGGATGAATGGAATAGGAACGCATACGTATAGAAGAAGAAGAATAGGATGGCTGTACTAATTCAGAAACTTTTGCGGGTGTTACCACAACAACTGACGAAGATTTCATCGCAATCGAATGAATGGTATAAGAATCATACGAATAAAAGAAGATATAACGAAGAAGAAGAAGAAGATTGTTGTACTAATTCAGAAACCTTTGCGGGTATTACCACAACAACTGACAAAGGTTTCATCGCAATCGGATGAATGGTATAGGAACCATACAAATAAAAGAAGATATAATGAAGAAGAAGAAGACGGATTTTTTAAATTCAGAAACCTTTGCGGATGTGCATACAACACCTTCCCAAAATTTCATCGCAATCGGATGAATGGTATAGGAACGCATACTTTTTTGGATTTTTGGAACTAGGTAGGCTATAATCTGCCCTTCCAAGGAAGAATGCGGTAACTTACTTTCACACACTTTCGAGATAAATGACATTAATGTATTTTGTTTCAAGTTTTAGTACTGTGAATTAATAAAAAAGGTGATAATTTTTGTAAATAGGATGTTAAAATACAAACAAAGTAATAATTAACTAGCAGTAACTACAATAAATAGGTGCAGTGACTATCTTTTTGCTAAGAAATGTGTATTATTTCAGCAGATGTCCATTTTTTTCTTTTAAGATTTTAACGGAATTTAGGTGATAATACTGATTTTAAAGTGAACAGATTATACAACTTTCAAAATTACCTAACGGATGGCATTCATAACTCAATTTCACAAATTTTGCGAGTTACCTCCTTCTTCCTTGGAAGGGCAATATGGGATAATAATACATGGATATGTAGATTGCGGTAGTTGTTTTTAAAGTTGTATTAAATTCTGAACACAAGAAAACCTTCAACGTTTGTGCAATCTTCTGATGGGTTACGATAGTTTGACGGTAGGTTTCACCATTTCTATAAAAATTATTATACATTTTATGTACACATTATTATAGCCTTTGAACGCACGAGTATTTATGGTATATTTTATTATACGTTGCAGCACATCTGTAGATATTGCTATAACTAACACATTATAGGTATAGCGCATCAATGCCTCTGTTAGTATGTTAATGATATAATGAAATATTACATAACAAATAAGTTTTAAAGTTAAAATAATTGCTTATAAAGAGTCTTTGCCACTACTATGAAGTCAATTAGTATGCATACAATACAAGCTGAAAAATTCAAAAGGCAAGACTTGAATCGCGAAAGCATTTTTTTTAAACTATAGACAATTTCACTCGGAGTGTGAAGAGGCGACGTTGGATCTGGCTCTGCCACGTGCTGCGAATGCCAGACGAGAACCTCAACCTGGCTTGCCTGTTCTTCAAGCCAATTGGATTCTGGAAGGCCGCTATATACTATCCATAGAGTGTATACGGTTAAGCTACTGGATGCTGGTTCAACCTGGAACGAAGCAAGAAGACTGGCAAGCGACTGGGATTCTTGGAGACGCCTCGTGGTGTCCATATGATCCATCTAAGGGACGGATATGGCCGAAGAATAAAATATGCAATTTAACGTATAATCAAACACGTGTTCATTTAATATTTTATTAATATTAAAACGTTTTTCACGAGACTGGTTTTCAATACGCAAGTTTAGTATCAAAATATTCAATATGCCGCAACCGGTAATTACTTTGCAATCATAGAAGGCATCTAAATTAATTTCCCATGCGCCTTTAGTGCTGGGAAATTCCCATTATATACTACGTATTTGTATTGGTGCACGTGGGAATTTGGTAATCAAGACCTATTGATTTGGCAGCAGGTAATGTAATAATTTGACCACGTGGTGTAGTAATGCGGATCAATTAGGATTAAATGTGTGTGGTTAATTTGGAATCCAGTTGTTATATTATGGTATGTTGATGTATTAATGCTTACTAAAACTGTTAATGCCAATGACGTATACTACATAATTAAACCTTTCAAATGAAATAGCACGTACACTCTACGTTTTGTTAGTGCGTAGTATTTTACCACGTTTTTATTAGCTCGTATTCTTGTTCGTCCAGTACAATTTTTTTTTTGTTTGTCCAATACAAATCTTGCAATCGTTTTTTTAACTAACTTCCCGACTAGCTAGACATTTGAAACTTTTCTAATATACACGATAACAATGCATCCTTTTAATACTTTTAGCCATCTTTAAGCAGAATTAAATTCATTTTCAGTTAATTCTGTTTTGTATGGAAAGTTATTTCGGAAAAAATTCGTAAAAACTAAAACACTATTATTGTTTGCTAATTAATTAATTTACTTATATTTTACCACGTTTTTATTAGCACGTATTCTTGTTTGTCCAGATTTTTTCTTGTGTGTCCAGTATAATTTTTTTCTTATTTGTCCAAGATTTGTATTGGACGATTGAAGATTTTTAACTAACCCTCCTGACTAGCTATACATTTAAAACTTTTAGCCATATTTAAGCAGAATTGAATCATTTTCAGTCAATCCTGTTTTGTATGGAAATTTATGATTGTTGATTGCTAAGGGGATCCTAGCAACTAAATTATTAATATATACGTGCGTTACTATGGAAATCAATATGAAATGTTTAAATGACAATTAAGTATTTTATATTTATTCAGTATTTCTATCAAGTACAAAAAAAAAGTATTTATTAATACATAGAATTGTCAAGTTTATAATATGATTCAACAGAAATATAAAACAACGTGGTATATATAAAGTTTTTTTTTATCTTTTAATTATTCATTTTAATCACGATAATGATATTTTATTTTGCTATTGTTTTTTTTTCTAATTATCTCCCTTTATATTTTCAAAGAAAAAATATTCTATTTGCAGTCCGACATGTGTTTGAAGGTTTCTTGCGATTATCTCAACTCGTAAATAAGGAACCTCACATCTTAAAGTTTAGCATTTGTAGTTAACAATAATTTAAAACAATAAAAAACTTTAAAATTTTGACAAAACGACACTTGGAACATATGCCACGGTGAGGTAGGTAGTATTAGGTAAATAAAAAAAAAATATATCATTTTTGCATTGCTGACAATATCATAACGGGTAAATGCAGTCTATGAACAGTAATTAAATAGTGGATAAAGTAAGGGTCAATCAACACTAATATTTATATAATACCTTATATTTTGAGTTTACCATGGCTGAGCAGGTTATCCCTTGGCTAACAATGTCGTGGATCCTAGATTCTGGCAGCAGCATTATTTTTCAATTTGTATTTGGAGTCAGAGTATCAACCTCATAGGTTGAGCAAGTGGCTAACATCCATTTCTCTAGAAAAAAACTCTTAATACAAACTTCCACTCTGTGGAAGCCCATAAAAACTCATTAGGATCGGAGATGATCAAAAAATAAATATTGCAAGTAAGAAATTATTATGGAAAAAAGTATTTTATTTTTGGCTCATAGCGTTTTTAAACATCCCACTATATAGTAGAATGCAGTTGTTATGCATTGTTTCGGTAGCCATGACCTATTTTGGGTGAAAGCTGTTTCCTCGTGTCAGGCTCACCAGGCACCAATAGCGAGGGCTGTGCGGCTGGTCAATGCACTCCCTAGAGATGTAGACATTTTAGCGATCCAAATTCTATTTTATTGTTTGATTTGTATTTTTCTTCTCCACCTTGTTTTTTCTCTAGTTGAATTACCCGTAATTTTTATTCTGGATGTCATGTTGTCAACGTCTTGAATTAATAATTTGTTATGAGTGCTCAATGTGTCGTTTTTAAATAAATAAATAAAAATAAGCTCAATGATTGACCAAATAAAATCTCCATCAATGTTGTACCTAATATAATTGTTACAAAGACGGTTCTGTAACATGATATAGTGTCATGATTCATTAGCGACTATTTCCGGCCGACACGTGAAATAACCGTCTAATTACATCCGTGTATTAAGTCCGGAAGTTTGATAATGATTTGATGTATGCAGATAATGTGGCAGAATGACTAACTACAAAGACGGATAGGCCGTATTCAAATTTCATCTGCCAGCCCCTATCTGTGCTCATATCACGATATTCTTCCCTTCATGCACGGGTTCATTCAAAATATTCTCCTTCCAAGCGGTATTACGAAGTTTGCTAAGTCAAAGTATCCTAATAATTGATGCTAGGTATTATGGAACAAAAGATTTAGTCCCTGCATTTATACGTGAGAGAATATTCGCAAAATGCGAGCGGTGACTTAATCACTTTTATGCATTACTAGAATGTTTCATGTCCGGAAAATTATACGTATGAAGTTTGGCATATCACAGTTCATCATGAGCTGTTGTATAGAAAGTCGATGGCCGTAAAATATAAGGCAAAGACAGAGGAGAGTACATGCTCGTAAGTATCAAGTCGTATCTATCAAATATCTGACAGCGTTATTATCAAATATTTGATATCAATCAATAAATTAATGTTCTATTTAATCTAATATAATTAGAATATTACTCCAGGAAAAACGCATCAGTTATTAATCTTAATACTATACGGCCATCTCTTTCCATTACTACAGCTCTCATTGGACTGTAATACCGCAAAACATAATACCTATGTACAATATACATGTAACCACAATTCTAAATAATATGTATCTATCCTTTATTTATGTAGGTATGTATTTTTATTCTTCATCTAGTGTAAAAGTGTGAAATATTCCCATTGGAAAGATAATATTAACGCATTATATACCAATGAATATTATATTAGAATACTTATCCCAATTTACACAAACCTATATATAATGCTCGGTGATATATTTTTTCGCACAGATAAAACTATATATTATATAAGCTGGACACATAGGTCGAAGAAGGGACAATCGCTGGACAATTCTAGTCATCCAGTGGTACCCAAGAGATACAAAACGTCCACAAGGTAGAACTAGAGGCCACTGGATCGATGAAATGCTTAAGTTCAGCGGAAGTTCGTGACAACGCAACGCACAGGACTGAGCGAAGTGGAAGTTGGAGGGGTCTTCATCCAGCAGTGGATAGATTCAGGCTGATGATGATATCGTCAGGAATATAGATCAACTGAAAGCAGGTTTACATTTAGTATGCCACTTGCACTGACTTGCAGAACTATATTATGACAAATTTAATTGTGTATTATTATGAAAAATTGCATCATGACTAATTATTCTGACTTTTGACGTGTTCAATGTTTACGATAACATTATCGGATTTGGTATCAATTTGTTGTTACTACATTATCAATGATATTATATTATTATTATCAATTTAATACTATTTTGTTGGATTTCGGTATATAAAAAGTCCATCTGTTTATTTAACTTAATCTGATATGTCTTACATATTGTTTTGGTAATTTATGAGTAGTCATGCTAAAATCCTATACTTAGTATAAATTTGATATTACTCTCTCTCCCTCTCTCCCGACTATGCCTTATTTTAATACATTTATCAGGCAATATTTAAAATTACGACGTAAATAAAATGTCAACTAGTATATTGTTATTTTTTTAATAAAAATATAAAATCAACTCAAGCTATTTAAAAAGCCTTAGCGTAAAACGAGTCATTCATTCATTATGAATCGAGTTAGATATGCAGTGGCTGCCTAAATTTGCTTGTACTTTGTTCTGAGCGAAAAGCACAAAAGGGCCCCTAAACTCTTCCCAGGTGGTGAGCATTCTCCAGGATTTAATCAAATCATAATAATTTTATCATCCAGCCTGCCTGACAGAGTTTTTGAAATACTTATGAGAGCGCCATTGCATTATTAACTAAAACGCCAGTTAAATTTATAATCTTCGAGATTTCCCAGTCTAATTTTTATTAACTCAAGAAAAGTTTGAGCACCTTCGTATAAATATATAAATGTTGGTGCTCAAACTTTTTTAATGTAATTATATTCTATATACGGAAAAAACACAAAAATACCTAGTGAAATAATTTTTAACTATTTTTTTAATTCAACAAATATTTTACAAGATTTAAGAAAGTAACATTTTAATAATTTATTGAACATACATAATGTTGAATACACTTCTTAGAATATATTATAACAAATCGAACCTGCATCTCTCGGGTTTCGCGCTCATGCACATAGGCCACTATGCTAAAAGCGCCATACTTATTTGCGACACATTTTAACTAATGTCTCTTAAAACTCTCTGAAGCGTTTTCCAAATTAAGCTACTATTGGCGATCGGATTTTGTATTTAAAATCAAGTAGGTATTACTTTAATTACTAACCGACTTAACGGATCACTTAAATATTTTTTTGTTGTAACATACTTAAACTTTCTAACAATTTTATAAATAATTTCGTTGAAACACAATACTACCATATTAAAACATTTCGATTGGTCGTCGCAAGTGACCTATTTGTATATTATTTTTGACTTCATTTTTGTGCAACGTAAGATACGACAAAGCTATCGCAAACATCAAAAAATATGAAATATTTATATGAAAATACTCAAAGGAGAAATATGAAATTCCGGCCAATCCGTAAATGGAATGGGAATTATGTTTATTTATTCTGCTACTGTTACAAACATAACCCAATACAGTCTATCCTTATTGTGAAATATCTACCCAGATAATATTGTTGTTATATATTATTACAGAGACCTGGAATATTGCACAAGCTAACTGGGAAACCACTTATTGATTGAACTACAATTTACATGTCTCAATTCTGTTAAGTATACGTAATACTTAGGAACTAATGTTTACTAATTTATGCAATAATAATTCTGTTACAGAAATGTAGCTTATTTACTAAGTAGATTCAACCCTTAAATTTGAAAATTGAAATATTTTTAGTAATTTATTAAAAATATATCGCATTGTATTTTTAAAATGGTCTCTTTATATAATTAATTTAATGTTGTTTACAGAAGGCTAATTTTTAAAATATTTCTCCAGACAGTGATAATATTTTTTAGTAATAAATCTAAAAACAAAAGCTATTACCGAAGGTCCTGAGTATGCATTGTCTTTCTGTAAACTTTATCGATTTTCAATGCATTTAAAACGTGCATACCTTTGTGTAAAGTCTACCCGCGCAGTGGTTATTATAATAATAAAACCTGATTTTGCAAAAAATCCACCGTGTGAGCTAATTTTTTAACAGTTTAAACATAAACTGTATAATAATGATTGGATGTAGGTGCTATCTCTGTAGCATTTATTTAATTAGTGAAGTATACTCTACAACTGTCTACCAGTAGCGAAGGGTGAAGGTAGGCTCTTATGATCCGCCATAAATAGTCCACATTAAACTTTGTTAGTCATATGTGTTTATTTTTATAAAACTACAATTTACAGATGGTGTTGGTTAGTTTTCACAAGTCAATTAAGCCCTGGCTAACAAAACCATAATAGTTGTCGATACTTTGGGGGATACGAAAAAAATGTGCACACTTTTTTTATAGAATACATAATATTATTACGTCTTGCATAAACCAAACTATAATAGATATAAAATATTATTCTATCTATAAATGTAAAGTTATGTACCTATGATTATTTTGCATAATTTTGGATATTTTATAGATATACGAGAATGTTTTAACTATTATGTATTATGTCTTGGTATACGCAGGATTTAATTGAATTTTAAAAACTAACCAACGCCATCTGTAAAATGTAGTCTTATTTCAATAAATACAAATTCCTTTGGCTGACAAAATTTAATCTGCACTATTTATGGCGGAACTTAACTGCTTACCTCCACCCTTCGCCACTGCTGTCTACCATACATTGGAGAAAATATCTCCGCGATCTGTGTAGGTTTCTCTAACCACGCAATGTTATTCGCCATTTCTGGCCCTACATTTTCCTTGCGATTTATCCAGTATACTTTTCATAACAAAGATTATAATATTATGTTGATTGATATGACCGAAAAAATTGTCGTGCCATACAAAGTCCTCAATAGTGCATATATTATCATCATCTGGATCACATCTGGATCTGTTAAAATATATGTTATTGGTATGTCATACTGTTGTCGTGTTTTTTATAGCCATTTGAGTCCTTGATTTAATAATTTTTTTACCGAAGTATTTCGGCAAGCTTAAACATGTATGCGGTAGCTCAGTGGTTTTTTGATAGCGGTGCTTGACAAAGTTTATCATTTCTAGTGCATTGGTATTTTATCAGCCTAAAAATATCACAGTTTCTAATGTGGTATATCCGTGATATATCCAATATGCACCTTTCTATACCACGTTGCGCTCCTCTCAATTTTGGATGTTTATTATATTTTCGACTCAACAACACTTTAGTTGATGGATCTTGGCAATCTCCAAAAATATTATAAATCCTGAAGGCGCTAAGATGGTCGCCATGGATTTCAAAATAACACACCAAATGCATACCTTGCTATCGATAAATCAATGTACCCTTATATTTAGAAATTTTATTGATACCTTAATATGTAAAACTTTCTGCCCGGATTGTGATGAATGTGGATTCAAATCTTATTGAATATAACAAAATCTAGCATGTTTTAATAAAGGTAGTTTAAAAAACCTAGTAAAGGTAGGTGTATTACATTGCAAATACCTACAAATAATGACAATCAATTAAAATAATTACAAGATAAAAAGAACTTTTTATATACAACGTTTTTAAATTTTCTGTTGAATTATTATGCTCAATATGCTCAAACCTGTACTGGATATGAAGTAAATAAAAAACAAACAAAAATATAGAATACTGAAATGTCATTTTGCGCACGCACGTATATATTAATAATTTTGTTGCTAGGACCACCCCCTTAGCAACCAATAATAGTCTTTTACTTTTTACGGATTTTTCTGAAATAACTTTTCATACAAAACAGAATTAACTGAAAATGAATTCAATTCTGCTTAAAGATGGCTAAAAGTATTAAAAAATGCATTGGCATCGTGTTCTGATATATTCTAAAAGTTTCTAATGTCTAGCTAGTCAGGAAGGTAGTTAAAAATCTATTGCAAGATTTGTACTGGACAAACAACTACCGGACAAACAAAAATACGAGCTTATAAAAACGTTGTAATAACATTTACAATTATTCCATATTATAAGACTCGAAACATATTTAACTAGAAATCTTCTCTGGCAGTGAATTTAAATATCAAAAAAACTTTTATAATACCTAATATTGTAGCGAATTTAACATTTTGGTACAGTCCTGCCTTTCTACGAAAACCCGAAACTCTCACAATGGACCGTGCTTTGATAAAATCAATTGTATATTCCAGGTATGGCGAACGTGTCGATTGCGGATGTATTTTGTATTTTTACAACATCGTATTTGTTGTGCTCTGTAATTTACAAGTCTTTTAGATTATTGTTTAAAGATTAATTTGGTAGAACAATAATTAATATAATAAGCATATAAAGTAAATTAATGCTTATAAAAATGATATTATTACACGTTGATAAAAATTAGCAACAAATAAAAAACATTAGGTAATTAATATTTCAAAAAAAAATATAGATATCTACAAAAATATTTAAATTTTATTTTAAAAAAATACGCTGTGGAAATAAAAAAAAATACAAACGACTTTCTTATATAAAACATGATAGTTTACATAATGTACATATTTTTCATATTTAAAGCTGACTCAAATCTGATATGCACATAATGCATTAAAATATTCATAATTAAAATACTAGCAAAGCGTCTTTTGTTCATTTCAGGGCTCGAAATGGACCGAAACGCACCGGAGCGCAGTTCCGTTTCATAAAATCGCTAACATTATCGCTCCGTCTCGTAGACATATTAATTTGACCGTCTAAGCGAGAAAAAATGGCATTAAAAATCTTATTTTTATAACACACTTATTTTTACAAAATACACATACTATTAGATAACTATGTCAATACGTTCGTAAAGTTATCGAGCGCTCCGGTTCGTAAAATATTACATTTCGAGCGCTGGTTCATTTTAATGCCTTTGACTAACCTCACCTAAAAAAAAGTCATTTTTTTTTTAAATACAATGTATATTCTCCCATTTAAATGCATGCTCTGAAAAAATATAAAATGTGCATACTTATAAAAACCAATAGGAATATAAACATTGCTCATCTATTATCCGAATTTTGGTAGTTAGCTGGAGACAATAATAATATGTTTATATTAAGAGTCGTTCGCAAGAACAAAATAGTTGATCACCTCTGGTTTATTCCGTTTCCATGTTAAATAATAATATGAGCGTCCGACTGAAGTGGGCACTTGGTGTTGCCGGTCAAAATTATTTACGTGTAAATAAATGATCGGGACGCTGGGTGGGTAATGGGGGGGAGGGGTTGACGGCGTTCACTTTTTGTGGGAATTATTCCAGAATATTTAGATAGGAGTACCCTGAGTACCTCACCTTGGTCTGTTTTGGTTTGCAGGGTACTCGGTGGCCATTTTGAAGAGGGTGCTGCTGTCATTGGCAGTGGCGTGGGTTTTTTTTTTTATTTTTCGAAAGTTATATTATTTATACAATAAATTTAATGATGTTTTATAAATAAGTACTGTTAAAAGTGAAGTATAATCGTTGACAAATTATTATTATTAGATTTAACAAACTTTTTTACAAATACAACTCATATCTACTGTATTTACATAATATTAATTATATTATTAATAATTACATAATAATATACTCACAGTTTTTATATTGTTTAGTTATGAGTTAGCAAAATTACTCAATATTTTTTGTCGTCTTGTATTATTCGATTGATTTAACTAGACACATAACAATATTGAATACGTGTATTAAATAAGGCTCTAAGTACCAAAAAGTAGTATTGCCTGTAGTTACAAAATACCGAGTCATTGCAGTAAAATTTCATGAAGCAGACCTTTTGAAAAATGTAGTTTTACAGTGTGAAGCAATCACGGCAGCTTCTATAATTTTAGGTATTAAGAACTCGCAAGTGTCAACACACCATCGTCAGCTATTTTATATTGAATGCCGTTGACCACTGCAGTGCTACTTACACCATTATAAATAAAACACGCCAACGGACTTACGACGTCGACAGGTTTAATTATTTTGCTGTATTTTTTTGACTTGCTTGAGGCACTTAGACTATAGTTGAAGTTATTGTCTTTGGTATGTAGAACATTTTTCTATAAAAATGTCAGTTTTTATGTTTTTGGTACTTAGCGCCTTAATTAATACACGTATTCATATGAACTATTTTTTTTATAGTAGGTACCTATATAGAGGATTTTTGTATTTTGAATGACGCATTGTGGCATAGATAGTGGAGTTCCCACATTTGGAGCCATGTGTCTTATTTTTATATTACTCCTAGAAAACATTATATTATACCGTCGAACTTGGTTATTACGGGGAAGATGAGACCGACTAAATTTGCTCGTTATAAGCATTACTCGTTATATCGTTACATAACATTTTTCGCGCCACGTTCCATTTAAGAATAGAACTTAAAAAATCTGAAAACCATCGTAAAAACCCGAAACAAAATAAGTTGTTTATTGTAATGAAGTGCTGAGGCACCGGCCCTGGTAGGTACCTACTGACTTCACAAAGCTTGGATTTTTACATGCAATTTCAACCATATGCGTGGATACTTTTTCAATGTTGTCGATTCCAGCGGTATCGGTCTAGTTAACTGTCCAGTCGGATTTTATTGCTAAGGGTCGAAAATGTTGCTTTTGAACGATCGACACATTTACAGTTTTGCTCGGTATACCCGAGAAGTAGCTCGTAATAAAATTGAATAAATGTATGGTGAAAATCATAAACTAAAATGTCAACGAATGTTTCTTCATTACATCCGAGATCTCGCTATTTCCGTGATAGTAATATTCAAATTCGTCAGTATATTGTTTCAATATATTATTGTGTTTCATCCAGAACCTATACCTCTTATCTTGGACGAAAGTCTTTTGGTATAATTTTTGTCATAAAACCTCTACTATATGCAGGGCCATAAGCTTTACACAAGAGCTGTGCAATGATATATATATATATATATATATATATATATATATTAAATATAGATCATAAAATAGCTATGTTTAAAAAATACGACTTCTCTTTTTAGTCAAAATAGTCAAACGCTTTGGATATACTTAGATATATTTCACTTACGTGAGGTGAGTTTAGGTGGACGTTGTTTTATAGGTTTTTAAGAGAGGGTCTATCAACTTAGTTCACCTAGTGTGCTTCCGTGTACTTTTATTATTTACTCACATTAGCCAGTATTTTTATTTCAATATTATTAACGCTTATTTTTTATCACATGACGTATCTTTGAATTAATAATTTGTGATGTTCATTATCATATGTAATATAAATATTTGTGAATGCGAACTAACAGTCAAAATAATGTTATAAATATGATATTAATATAATATTAGTAATATTAAATTCCTCATTTTTTAGTCGATAACTATTTTGGTAATAACTCCATTTATATTCTTCCAAGTAATTATTTTATTTTATGTTTATAGCTATGTTATAAATATTAGGTACAAATTATATTTTCAATACATTAATAATATAACATCCGGATTCTAGACATAGAAGAATAAAAAAAAGATTAAGATAAAAGATCACAAGGTACCTAACTCAAACAGTCAATACAAAAAATGTGTAAAGTAAAAATAGTGTAGATTATAGTAGGTACTATAAACGAGGGGTTTACCTAATGAATTAAACGTACTCTTTTTAAACATATAAGTATGTATAATACCGTTCACCCTATCTTAATATATATATATATATATATATATATATATATATATATATATATATATATATATATAAGTGGAATCTAAAGTGTTGTTAAATTTGTGTAATTTGATACTATAGAGAAAACTTTAATATTTATTCTACATTTTACAACGTTTTTATTAGCTCGTCTTCTTGTTTGTCCGGTGGTTGTTAGTCCAGTACAAATCTTGCAATCGATTTTAACTAACTTCCTGACTAGCTTTACATTTGAAGCCAAAAAAGCCATGGATGGAGTAGAATTTTTACTTTTTGCGGATGATTTGAAATTATATGCACCAATTCGCAATGAGTTGGACTGTTGCATGTTACAGAGAAATCTCTGTTCAATTGAAAGTTGGTCAAAAAAGAATAAATTAGAATTTAATACTGACAAATGCTTTTGTATTACTTTTTCTAGGTCAAGAACTCCGATTAAATACAATTATATTATGTCAAAAAATTCTTTAAAACGTCAATCTGAGGCGAAAGATCTTGGGATAATTTTTGATTCTTCATTATCCTTTCACTCGCATATAACTTCCACGGCTCTACGTGCGAGTAAGCTTCTAGGATTCATCATGCGACAATCCAAACCATTCAAGAATCCTAATGTATTACGTACACTCTACGTCTCATTAGTGCGTAGCATTCTTGAATATGGGTCGATTATCTGGTGTCCTTATGAGGTTTCCTATAAGCTTATTTTAGAACCCGTCCAGAAGAAATTTCTTCGATGTCTTTATTTTAAAACATTTAACTATTTTCCTTTCGATAATTTGTCAGATGATTATTTTCCGACTGCCTTTCTACAAGGCATGCTTACTTTTCACTCTCTTGAATCTCGTCGGTCTCTTCTGCTGTTGAAACACTTTTGCCTGTTATCGCGAGGGATGGTTTCCAATCCCGGTGTCCTAATGAATTTGAATTTCCATGCGCCTGTCAATTACCTACGTGGTCGCAGTCATGATTTATTCTGGATTGGAACCGTTTCCTCGCGTCAAGCCTATCAGGCACCATTAGCGAGGGGTGCAAGACTAGTAAATGCGCTCCCTAAAGACATAGACATTTCCAATGATGTACTTTGCATTTTATTTTTGAAACTGTATTTTTCTGTATAAAATTGTATATTTTCCGTTCTCAAAAATTATATTTTTCTGTATTAAATTATACTTAAGTATGTTTTGATTATATATATTTTTTTTGTTATTATTATTGTTATTATATATATATTTCTTTTTCTATATTCTCTTCTCTCTTGTGAGGGTAATGTTTGACTTATAATGTAAATCTCATGTTGTGTACGTCTTGAATTTAGATTTGTTATGTCCACAATGTTTTGTATTCTTAAATAAATAAATAAATAAATAAATATCAGAATACGATGCCAATGCATTCTTTTGATACTTTTAGCCATCTTTAGGCAGAATTGAATTCATTTTCAGTTAATTCTGTTTTGTATGGAAAGTTGTTTCAGAAAAATCCGTAAAAAGTGAAAAGCTATTATTGGTTGCTAAGAGGGTGGTCCTAGTAACTAAATTATTAATATATACGTGCGTTACTATGGAAATCAAAATGAAATTTCAAAATGACATTTCAGTATTCTATATTTGTTTGTTTTTTATTTACTTCATATCAAGTAAAAGTTTGAGCTTATTGAGCATAATAATTCAACAGACAATTTAAAAACGTTGTGTTTTTAATTTTTTTATCTTGTTAATTTAAAATATTTTAAAACTTTGTTAATTTAATCTTGTTAGAAATTAGCAAAAAGAGATTTATTCTTTATCAAAATTATTTTTATTTTATTATCGCTTTTATCTGATGCCGGAAATGAATTTTATAAATACTTTTTGAAGTACTTTTTTTATACTTAATTAATTAATTTTTCTAAAAAAAAACACATGTTATCTTTTCAAATTAACCAATTACGCACACACGCCACTGCATGTGGTGTATTATCCGCGACGGACGTATATAGCACAAATAGATTTTTTGTCGCCGATCAAACAAACAAGGGTCTACTCTAAGCGGTAGCTAGCGGGTAGATAAATAGGAGGTATGCCGGATAATTATCAATTTGAAATGCGCAGTCATGTGGACGGGCAGCGAGGACAATGAGGGAACACGACCCGTGTCCAATGCACGCGTCATACCGCCAAACTCTCCGCCGATAACACTCACTAATCCGAAAGACTTACTAAATTCACACGCCGACTTTACTTAAGTACTAAGTATCCATTGTACAATGACCACAATCAGGGTTGCCTCTTCGGGAATCTATTTCCTAAATCGAAGGGTATAAGATAAATCGGTCACAATATATATCGCCACCTTACTATTAAGAACTCGTAAGTCCGATATTATTTGACACCCACGGTGGGGGCGCGGCTTAAGCGTTGAACTATCACACCATGGCTCCCAGGGTCAAATCCTGGGTCTGGCAAGTACACATATTATTTTTCAATTACTATGTGAGGCAGGGGAGGTTGAACAAATGGCTGACATCCATTACTCGTAAAAACAAAATCTGTTAATACAAACCTCTACTCTGTGGAGGCCCATATGATCCTATTAGGATCGGACATGGTCGGAAAGTCCGATATTATGGAAAATGAAGTTTGTTACAAATTTTAAACAAAAAAATATTTTAAATCAAAACCTCGGTTCTTAAGACTAGTATGCTGTCCATCTAACAACAAATTTTAAAAACTCATAGGTCTCGTGGTTTCAATTATATATGTTTAATCAATATTAACAGATTTATTGATTAGAGAGGTATTTAAAGTATTGTTTCTATTTCGTTTTTTGCCGTCTCTTCAACATTCTTCTCAAACAGACTTACGAGGTTTTAATAGTAAGGTGACGATAGGCTATGGTGCTGCTAAAGGGTGCTGAGTGCTAACATTTGGCATATCGTTCGGTAGTTTGTATACTGTGGTGAGCGAAGTTCTAAATTTAAACATATGGTGATTTATATTGGCATTTCTATAGTAATTCATATTTGCGACTTGTAGATGATCCAGAAAAGTAGTAAAATACTTGTAGAGAATAGAGAATATACTCATTGGACGTAAATATTTGAACTCTTCAGCGTCCTTGTATTGCAAAATGACAATACTAACATTTTCCAGGCTTCAGAAAGAGATTCCAAAACCTAGAGTACCTAGCACACAAAACACATTAATAAGATATAAATGTGAAAGCCAGTCGCCATGGACGTCTTGGTTTCAATCTGGGGATTTCACATTTTAAGTCAGATGTGACTAATTACTTTATGACAGTTTGACTATAAAAAGCAAGCAACACAAAGCGCTCCGAGTGTCCTCAAATATGTCTGATATTGAATGCGCGTTTCGTTTATGTGACAATCTTTGATGCATATTTATGATACAGATGAAACTATTAAAAATAACATCTTCAGTTATTTTCATGACATATGTTAAGAATTAAGTTTAAGAATTAAACCTTATAAACCGCACAGAAAGTAACTAACTTCCCATTATCTGTGTGTTCTAAAGTTTGCTTGATCGATTACATAATTAAGATCTGTATCATGGTGTAGTTGCGTGGCAACGTAATGCACCCGAGTAAAAGGGGTAGAATTAGCTGGCAAAAGCATTCATTCACTGAAATATGACTAGGTATATTCTAAAACGTTAGATCGAGAGGTTTAAAAGAATACTATTTCATGTAATAAAAATACTTTATGCAGTGATCAAATGTTTAAAATAAATATAAAAGATAATAAGGCTTCAAAATTATATTAATAGATTATCTACAACGTTTAAGGAATGTCCAGGCGTATGCTTTGAAAATACCATAAATATCTCCATTTTGACCTACGTGGCGCATGTTGGCCGTTAATGGTTAATGCTATTATTTTGATATTTGATATTTTTTATATATTATTACATAAACCATTATCATACGACGGACATAATACGTGTTTTTAATTATACCACCTATTGACATGACGTTAAAGTATTTTTGAATATTTTCTATTATATTATGTATATATTATATAAATAATGTCCGGAGATTTTCCGTTGATAGCCCTAGATATGTATAAAGTATACCCACATAAATCGTTATTGTTCATGCACGTTGGCATGTCTTAAAATCGAAAATAGCCCGGGTAAAATAATATTGCAAGATAGATGGGGCACTTAATTCATTTTAACATTTTTGATAGATAACTTTTTTATCGATATAAAAGGATAAAGAATATTATTACCTAAATTAAAGTAATATTATTTATTTTATACGAAACAACGTATGTTTGACGAAAATAATTTCCATCATTTAATACATACTATTTAAAATTGAATCTTTATGAATATTAACATCGCATAAATGCGAGATTCTTCATCGTCTAAGTAGAATAATATACGAGTAAAGAAATTACGCAAAACCTTCAAGTATCTCGGAGCTAAATTGAACCATTCGTAGTATCGTAGTACTGACTCACTCTCCACCATGGAATCACCGTGGCTACGAGTAATTTTGAACATCCTTCCACCGAAGCTCAGGCGGGACACAGCAATTTAAGAGAGTATAAGATGTTTACAAAAATTCTCAACCTCATTTCTTAGCAAGTATTATGAATCCTTCGCCCATATAGCAACCAAGTCTAAAAACCTTTTCTTGTCAGTTGTCAGGAGAAGAACTAGTTGAAAGGAATGAAGACTATGGTAAACTTTGGCATGTGATAATAGATCTAATAGTTAAGCTCCCAAAAGACCAACTCTTCATATGCTGCGTATGTGCCTTTAACATGCATAAGTTTTAATCAAAGCAAGTGTAGAGAAAGACAATGAGAATTTTATTGAAATCTGATCCCTGTATGTCTTTCTTGATTCAGTTTTTTTATCCACCATTTTTTTTGATTCAATATGAATAATTTCTTGTTAGGTACATATCGAAATATTAATAGGTACCTAATTTATTATTTACATAGTCTACAAACTTTCTACTGATCTGCCAGTCTATCAATACCAAACATTTTTTTAAATATAGTTTTCCATGGGGAACTCTTTGCCATCCACAAAGCTGATGAGAATACGCTGGTAAGGATTGACGGTACCTCTGTAATACTGACAGTGTGATTTGTATTATTGTGACGTTGCCATTGTTAATAATATATTATAGCACGATGCCATCGCTAATACCCTGACATCATACGAGCTACAAAATTGACTGAGGGTATTTAATTAAAAAAACATAATTTCTAATTTTTTATGAAAGGCTGTCATACATAAATCTTCATTAGTAACATTTGAATATTTCGTAGCTCGAATATGTTTTTAATTGAACATAGTTATGTGAGTTTAAAAAATAAAACATAAGCTCCAGTTGAAAATATGTCTTAAGTAGATAAAAAAATATATTGCTAAACATAATTTATTTATTTAAGTGAACAAAACATTGTGGACATTACAAATCTAAATTCAAGACCTACACAACATGAGCTTTACATTATAACAAATATTACCCTCACAAGAAAGAAGAAGAGAATATAGAAAATAATAATAATAATAACAAAAAAATGGAAATAAATCAAAAGACACTTAAGTACAATTTACTACAGAAAAATCAAATTAATAAAAAATAAAAAAATAATTATTATTTGACATTTTTATTGAATTGGTTTTCAACTTAATAAAATTGAAAATAGTGTAGATTTACATAATATTATCTCCCCCTACTTTATTCGCAGATTCGAGTAACGAAATATATGTTCGTTAATACCATTAAACTACAGAGGCTGTCTAACTTCGCTGCGGTTATGGAAACTGAAACTTGGTTTTCTACCGGCTGGGTCTAAGCAAATTAGTATGAGTGCCAGAATGATGAAAGTCCAAACCGAAGGGGGGTGTTTATTCAATTATGTCGACATCCCTCAAGAGTCAGGGGGTAGCAAAAGGGGCGATTACATCCAGGAAAAGGATATTTACTCTTACTTATCTATTAACAAAATTGACAGAAGTGACCGTGACCCATTTATGCATAATATTAGACATTAGACAAGGAGAGTTTTCATAAAAAGTAGGACACACCGGGGATGCCAAAATCAATTTTATAAATTTAATTTTGAAATGTTTTGACAACCCTATGTTTTACCGGATAGGAACTTTTAAAAATCATGTTAATAATTAATAATACATGGCAATGCGTTCATTTTTATCATATTTGGCTGAATATGACGAATTATACTAGGTCCCGTTTTTTCTTAATAATTACTATCTATTCATAATTCATTCACTCGTATAGTGGCATAATATTGGGGACAAAATGGCTATAATCATAAAAAAGCACATTTGCATAAAATTACTTTGTCAAGGACATAAAGACACAGGTAATGCTTTAATCCAGTGGTCGCTAAGCTTTTTATTGTCGCGGACCGGTCAATGTTTGATAATTTTACCGCGGCCCGCTGAGGGGGGGACGTTGATTGTTTATATTTTAGATTGTTTTGATTTATTAATTTTAATTTAATTGTATTTAAACATGCCTTCAAAATAAAATACAGTTACACCAACAAATTAATATAAAGTGATTTAACATTTTAACTCACTAAAACGCTAAATCAATGAGAATCCTGACCTTGTTTCATTGCAACAAGATGATTTCATCTGGGGGTAACAGAAGACAATGACACCCGAAGTGTGTTGCTTGTGTACAGGTTATTCCGTTATTTTGTTTTGGTTGCTGTTATTGCCGAAAACCCCGCTACACACATATAGGATGTCGGAAATGGCAATAGGGATTTAAGTGCTGTGGTGGCAATCTCAGGGTATTCCGCCATGACTTTAATCCAGAACACCGGCAGAGTTGTTGTCTCGAACGCAGTTTTAAGGCAGGTATTGTTCTCTTAAGGGAAATCTCTCAGCTCCCGATTAACCTCTCGACCATGAAAGTCGCACAAACCCGAGAGAAATACACCACAGTAAATTAAATGCAAATAATTTAATGTTCCTTGGGCGGCCCAGTATCATTTGATTCACGGACCGGTACCGGTCCGCGGACCATGGGTTGAGGACCACTGGTTAAATCCATGGCAGTGTATTTTCATCAGCACGTACGGTGACAAAAAGTCTCCTAGTGGAGCCATATAAAAATAACGGATTTGTGTTGATAGAAAGGTAGATCAGTAGAAAATGTTGTAAACTATGTACCTAAATAATGAATAAAGCCTTAATTACTAACCTTCGTCCGTATCACTCAACATTTTTAGTTATAACGTACTTGCACTTGCTATTAATTTAATAAAATATTTCTTTTATTTTTTTTAAAGATTTTTTTCTTTAATATATAGAATGTTACATTCTCAAATCTTGTGAATTATTTATTAAATAAAAGAAATAATGACATTTATAAATAAAAATAAATATCTAATAAATGTAGAGCAAAAACTAGCGAATTAATTATGTATAAATGCAAAAAAAAAATGATTCTAAAATCTTATGAATGAAAAAAATAGTTTCTTAAATAATAATTATGAATGAGAAAAAAGAATGATTTTTTTTCTCACGAACGCATTAAATATAATATGTCATTTATTTTAACAAAACATTATGATACACAATATTAATGCGACCTTTGAACGCATGCTTTAATGCTCATTCTCTTTGAATAACTTAGATCGTGTAATCCAGCCATTATTAATTTAAGTATGCAGCGCACCTGTTCTATTCATTATAATATTATTCAACAAACAACCGATTTTACTGAAAATTTCACAACCGATATTATGACGTCATCATAAAATATATGAAGCTTGACACGAGCGTGAGGTGTGTGCTTTTCATTGCATATTATTTTTATTTAAATTTCAGCACACATTACGATGACTATACATAATATTATTTCCGAATGATTTTACTGGTATGAATGACATCAATCTATTTACGATATTTAATCATTTCTTGCTATTTTCTTTGTTGTTAAAATGAATCAAGTACTACCTCATTTCTAACATGTCGTAAGTGATAATAGCTATTATTTATCATAAATGTATATGTTTTTTCTTTCTCTTCACGTCATTACACAATATACTTTTTGCTACACGAAATACCACTTATACTAACATCGTACATTTTTTTGAATAAGTAAATCACAATTTTTATGGTAAATAATAACTCAATTGATGACATAAACTTAACTCACTATAAATAATAGAATATATTATTATTGTTATTATAATGGTGTTTTTGAAGCACGATAGATTTTTAAATAATTGTTTAAATAACACAAAAAAATAACTTATATTATTATTTGAAAAATCAGTTCAAGGCATTAAGGCATCTAGCGGACATTTTTTTGATAATTTATAATTTCAACTGTGTTAATTAATAAATATGTATCTGAAAACATTAAAAAAAATTTTTTTTATCAAAGATTAACTTACAATAAAATTGTAAAAAATGTAATTAAATGTGAATTTGTTGAATTAGACCCCATCTTACTTTTATATATATATTTTATGGTCATATTTATTATTAAAATTTAGTTTATTAAGTTTTCTAAGCATCGCTTAAGAGATTTTTGACTAATTCATAGTTTTATTATTTTTTATATTTATTTTAAAAAGCATCGATTTAAAAAAATATATAAATATGTATAACTTAAAATCATTTTAAGCATCATTTAAAAGATATATGTTACAAAATCTATCCACAATTTGATGGATAACTTGCTCAGATGGACGATTATATTGTGCACCATGAAAATTATCAAGTTGCGTGATTCAATTCAACCAGAGCGTTGGAGCGGACTTTTTTTTGAGTTGCTCCGCTCCAGCTCCGCTCCGGGACCTAATACTTGCTCCGGCTCCGCTCCAGGGTCTGCTCCGCTCCGGGTAAAAATTTATGTACCTATAAAAATGTTAAAAAAATAAAAAATAAGTAGTAATAATAAATAGTTTTAAAATAATCGTCACTTTCATTATTAATTCTATTAAAGGCCGACAGCAAATCGTCTCTCATCATTTTTCTCTTCTGTCAAAAAAGTGAGGTTATTTATCACTCAGTAGTTTTGCCATATTTCAAATAATTCCAGTGTTGAAAAGTGTTAAAATATACTATTTTAATTGGATTTTAGGACGAAAATTTAATAATAAAAAAAACATCCGCAGCAATGGGGCACTACAAATGCTCGGCGCTCCAGCTCCGCTCCTGCTCTGGGTAAAATCCCATTGCTCCGATGCTCCGTGCTCCTGCTCCGAGCTCCGCTCTAACACTCTGGATTCAACGACTGATTTTCTAAGTAAATTTCGATAATTTGATAGCGTTGTTCAAGCGTGACTCTATTCAGAATATTTTGTGAGACTATACTAATCATACATAATATCAAAAAATATGCTAGTATCACAGCTCGGTTTGACATTTAACACTTTCGTTAATTCTATTTAAGCAAAAAAAAGCTTTATTATGAATTTGTGGTGAAAGGCTTATGTAGTAAAATAAAAAAATGTTGAATTTGTTATTTTTAGTATGAAACGTAAAAAATAAACTGATAAAATTAAAATAGTACAAAAAGACGTATTGATGTTTCGTAAATAATATGGATACAATCAAGTTTAATTACAATAACATTTAATCCAAATACAATTTAAAAATATACAATACAATGAAGGTAACTAGGTATTTGATTAATTATTTTTTGGTCGTTCAATATAACCAAGCAATATAGGTTATGTAATGAAATATATTTTTAAAATAAATACAAGGCATTTTTTTATTTTATTAGAGAACAAACTTTTGAATAATGGATATTGCGCGAACATAAAATGCTGCACAATACTTTATTGATCTATCTAGCAAATATCACTATCGTAATGTGATTTCCCGCGTATTGCCAATATTTACAAAGCTAACTTCCAAACCTACTTCTGCAATGGGGTGGAGCTTAACAATAGATAATTTCACACCAAAAATTTATATTTAAAAAACAATACTCTTAAATCTAATTTAAGTAGAAAAAAATATATAATATTGCCACAATGGTAGTTAGGTGGCAATAAATATTTGGAAGCATTTTTGTATATAAGCAATATTGTGAAGCATTTTAAAATTAATATTGTGCATTTTTAGTATAATATAATATTATTTTCTTTGACAATGTTCTAAGAAGTTAATATGGGCCTCTACACAGTGGAAGTACCTATATATTAGGCGATTTTTGTTTTTTATGAAAACTTATTAAAAGATTTTTTTACGATAGATGGATATTAACCATTTGCTCAACCTATTAGGTTTATACTCTGACTCCAAACACACATTGAAAAATAATATAATAGGTATCTTGCAGACCCTGGATTTAAACCTAGGACTCACAATATTATAAGCTGACACTTTACCCGCTCGGATATCGTGGGCGCTAGATATACATACATCATAATAAAAATAGCATTTAAATTAGCTATTATGATACTGCCATATTATTATCAACTTTTAATAACTATTTGATAACTTGGCATATCCGGTATCAAATCTATAATAATGAGGCGGAGGTCAGCTTGTCATTTTTAAGTGGTTATGTCGGTACATTATACCAAAATACTCATTAAGATTTTATTATTTTAATTTTATATTGTTTTAAATTAAGCACATTTGAGTGCATGGCGACCTTACTCTTGGGTAACTACTCCTGAGACATTCCCAGTCATAAAATGTTGTTATGTTGCTAATGTTCACTATGCAGACGAAATATGTATAATTTAGGGATAAAATGAATAATTTTATATGTATATTATTGTGAATACCAAGTTAATTTAAAACATTGAAGTTAATGACCCCACCAAACCACACCCGGTCTTAATTGGGCGTATCACGGTACACTACGTTTGGATGAAAAGCATCTGTATTTTTTATTACTGAGAATGTCTATTACAAAACTGTCGAATAATCTAATTAAATAGATTTTGACACTGACAGTATGAAGCTGCAAATTTTCTAAATGCAACAAAATTGGCCTTTGTGGCGACCAGTTTGGACGGTCATGGGTCCAATAGCTATTGCTATATGCCATTATTGGGAGTCAATCCTACTACTGTATGGAAGACTCTCTTACCTCTTCCTAGTCTCTTCAGTTATCCGTCCTTTGCAGCCACCGTGAGTCCAACCAACTTCCGTGAGTTAGTTGAATTACCGGGCTATCAAGAGCTCGAAATGGACCGGAACGCACCCGAGTCCCGTTCTGGTCCCCAAAATTATCGCTTTGTCTCGTGGACATATTAATTTGACAATCAGCTAGATTTTCCATTTAATATAAAAATCTAAAAGTTTGTCCACACTGGTAACCTCATTAAATTTCACGATAATTATCAAAATTTGTTTGACCAAAAATTATGTTAATCGAAATTTAATGAGGTTGCCAGCAACTTGTTGCCAATGTGGACACGGCATAACACACTTATTTTTATAAAATACACAAGCAATTAAATAACTATGTTAACATATTCATAAAATATTGAGCGCTCCGGTTCGTAAAATATTCCATTTCGAGCGCCGATGCTATCGTATGACTGCATTTGTCTAACGGTTATATTTTACTTGATCACAAATACGCCCAGCCCATTAATTATTATTTCATCAACTCGGCGAGTTCTATCACTGTCTCTTGTCTGCCTTTTATCCTTTGGTCTATTTTGTGACCATATATAATTCCGTCCTATGTTAAACTATTTATTTTTTTCTTACATTAATAATCCATGTTTCACATTTAACGCCATAGAAAAAATACCACATAATATAAATGTGTTTAATTTAAATTTTTGACTTATATAAAGGAGCGTTCCCACTCCAGCCCATTATACAAACACAGACTAGTGCAGGATGGAAACAAGTGCGGTATAAAACTATTATTTGATATGGGGTTTCCAATTTATATCCCTTGGCTAGATGCATTGCTACGTCAGGATGTGGGACCAGGTGGGGACGGAGGGTCCAAATGTAATCCATTCTGTGGATGTCATACGAAATAGGGAATCGAAGACCAAGAGTAAACACGCCATGAAGTAGATAGTGTGGTTCAAATAGGTACATATAAGAGTTGAGAAAATAATATAAAGACCTCAGTCACTAACTCAAAATAATCGTTATGTCAAATTTAGTTAAAATATTTATTTAGAAAAAAAGAGTATTATATTGTCATTACAGAGATTTGCAATGCGCCATAATACATAATAAATACATAATATAAACATGATTTAATTATAAATAACAACCAATGTAACAATATTAAAATTTATAAATATTAAAGTAAAATGATAACAATTACAAATTTAACCTATTTAACACATCCACAAATATAATATAGTTGAAAAAAAAAACAACAATCAAACAGGTTAATCGTCCAATAATATCCAGCATCATGAAACATGAGACATCCGTCCAGCGACGGGGTATAATGAAGACCGCAGATTTACGAGTTATATTGGTGGGAAGATGAAAATTAATATTTACCAGTACTTATAGATGGATTGTAAATGACCTTCTATGAATATCGATTATTTAAATTAAATAATATAATTTTCTTTTGATTAACAGTCCTGGTGGGCAATTTTCGAACGAAGCACAACGAAACCCGTTGCTCGGTCTACTTCGATTAAAGTGCGTGAAATTTTTAGTTTTAAACCAAATATTGTGCGTATAGAGCTTTAAATGGTATGGAGGCATGAACAAAAACGAACCATAAGTGCGAGTGAGTAAGCATTCGGCACGCTTATAGCTCCGCTCTATGCGTTAGAGTAAGATAGAATTTCTACGGCTGAATTACAATTTGCCGCCCGTAGCTTTGGTGAAATACACCGATAAGTAACCATTTATTTCAGTAATATTGTATTTTTTAATACATTTAATAACAAGGTATTTTCCACTCATAATGTTAACGTTGCATTATTAAACGATTTAATGTTAAAATACGTAGCTAATTAATCCTTAAAAAGGCTAGTTACGTCTCCAATATTCAATACAAGAATATGAACGGAATTACCGATGTATTTTACAAACAAACATGTATTACAAAATCACAATAAATACTTAAATGAGAATTTAAATACAAAATGACACTTTTAACGGCAATAGTTATGTAAAATATATGTAATATATAAACAGTCTTTCTACAATATTACCTACGTTCCGACATTAAAAATCTGACGTTTAACATATTATGTCAAACCGACGACCTAATTTGGTTCTCGCCAAATATTTTAGTTATAATAATCTATTTGAACAATTTTTATTAATCCATTTCTTTTATTCAATGAATAATTCACTAATTCGTGTTTTCAAGTTATGTATGTATGTTCAATATATGAAATGTTAGACCCGTTTCAGACGGGACCCCGGTGTTGCGCTTAATATAATATAGGAGGCCTTTGTATTATGTTAATGAACGCCCCAGAGCTAATGAGTCTACGCATAATTTCGCGTTATAAATTAGAACATAAAACTGGCTGCGGTAATAAAAACAAGTTTATCGGCAGAAAAGTGTACCGAGCACGCGTTGTGTCCCGTCTGAAACGGGCTTTACATTCTCAAAATCTTGTGAATTATTCGTTGAATAAAAGAAATGGTTTATTAAGATTAATTATATTCAGTTATATAAATTCGGCAAACCTTTTTCTTAGAGCGAGAGTTTCGCCCTTTTTTAAAATGATGGAGTTGACCTAACTTAATAATGCTATCATAAAAAAGTGACCTCACAAATTTTGTGTGTAACGCGCGTAATTATTTAATGTCAGTTAACATGGACTTTCACAACTTACAGCTTTACTTTACTTAACGCGTTTCGTGTTGTTATTGCGCCTAATTTCACGCGACACAGCATGGCGCAACGTGCCATAACGTGGCGTAACTGGGACAGGATTTTACAACTTCGTGTCTCAAAGTGAGTAAACTAGTTGGACTTTGAAAAGACATACTATCACTGATTGTTGGAAAAAAATTTTAACAAAAACCTATCCGTATCCGGAAATTTTTACGTAAATAGTTCACCGCAGGACACTTATTCGAGTGCCGCAGTACGTGACACATGAGTTTGTGTAACATTTAATCAAATGACAAGTTCTTCGTTGAACATTTCACCGTGGAGTATAAATATACTGATACAAATGTACGTATGCTACAACGTGTGGCAAATTTTATGAGATGTCTTTACTAGGTTAGGTTAGGTTAGGTTAGGATTAATCTAATTGGAACAGTACTATTTGCAAACTATCGCCGCATTTTGTAGGTTACGTACAAATGTATTCCACGGTGAAATGTTCAATGATGAACTCGTCATTTATTTTGATAAAATGTTATACGAACTCATGTTTCACGTACTGCGGCGCACGAATAAGTGTCCCACAATGAACTGCATACGTATAACTTATATGTAACCATATACCACATGTCGTCAAAATATAACAAAAACATACATCTATTTTATTATGTTATCTGTCGATTCATGGTGGAAATGCATTGAAATATTAATTTTAATAAAAACGCAAATTTTATCGTACTCATTCCACTTTTATTATATATAACTGGACCTGTTTTTTCCAAAACGTCGTTCAAATTAAGCCAGCCCAGTTATAAAATTGAAAGCAGTACGATGAAATTTGCGTTTTTATTCAAATTAATAAAACATACATCATTAATTGCGTCATCACTTAATAGTTTATTCCATTTTACAAATGATAATATAAATTATAATAAATTCTACATGTGGTTTTTAAAATCGATAACCATTTTGGTTGTAATACCATAATCAAGGCAACAAAAATAAATGACTTGTTTTAAACTAATATGGTTTTCAAGTAAGTAGGATTATTCTTGGATAGTCTCAGGGTGAGAGATAGAGAGATATTTTTGTCTCATTATATGAGTTTTATACTTAGGTCGTTTATTGTTGTAGTCTTGATAATGATGTCACAACTAAAATAGCTATCGACTTAAAAATATCCCATAGAAGTTAATATAATTTGTATTATTATTTGTAAAATATACATTCTGATTATTCTTACAAAAAACTCTAAAATTTTTGACAATAAAATACGATAAATTAAAACCAACTAGTTTCGCTTAAAACACAAAAACGTAATTTCGCACTAATATTGAAATGTGTTTTTAATATTAGACGCCTCATTTTCTCTTATCGATCATACGTTAAATTATTATATCGTAAAACGTTGAAGCTTGATTATTATCTTTATGCAGAAAGCGTCTTAAATACTGTGAATGTTACGTATATACATTACATAGTATTATGGTGAGATTATGTACAATTAAAATAAAATATAAATAATCTGGTAGGTACAACGTATTTGTAGTAATAATAATTATGTAGCCGATTTTCGCAATATTAAATTAGTATGATTTACAAAATTTTCGTATGAATGCTATTATTATAGTCAGAGTATTTGAGAAAATATTGGCTCAATCAAATAGGTAGGGACTTAAAATGTCCATTTCGTCTTTAATAATAAATAATATTAAATGCGATCAGAATCTTTCAAATTCAATTTTTTAAAACATTACAAACTAGATAGGTGCATGGTAAATCAGAGGCACTAAACAGGGAGCAATAAACTATTGTATACCTACTTAGGTACATTATATGATTTTGTTTCATTTTACCATATTTTTTAGTTATTAATCTTGACAATTATTTTGAGCCATAAACCTAGAGTCCGTATTTTTATGCTGGCGTTTACGTCACGTCGTTCGCGGACGGAAAGCATTGTGTCATCGCGTTAGTGTGTTGCAAGTTTTCAATGGAAGGGAACGAGAGGGAATGCAGTGTAAAGATGCTGAAGCGGGCGGGGGGGGAACCGCACGCCAGCATAAAGAATACGGACTATATATCAATCTAATATATTAGGTATGTCTTTAATTTTGTTTTATGGTGGTTTTTTTAAGTAATGTTTATTATCATTTGTGGTAATAACAAAAAATGTGTAATCCCAATTTTTTGGGATACAATAATTATCAAAAAGTTACTGTGTTTTTCATTTTATAGTAATATTTAACTTTCTAAAACTAGTTAATTAAATAGGCGCATCTGCTCAATCTTAAAATGAAAACGGTGATTATCACTTTTTGAGGGACATCTCACTTTTTGACGTTATTTTGAAAAATCCTGCCCCTGAATAAAGTGACGTGGTGCGGTGTGATAAAAAATCTTCTGTCCATCTCTCTAATGTCACGCCACTCGCAAGATGAATGTATGTCTCGTGGCAAGGCAAGGCGACTGACGTCACTAAATCCCGCCAAGAATAATGCGCAAACTTTGCGGCGTGCGAATAGGGATGTTACAAATGCACTGAAAATGTCGGTATTCTTTCTTGATACCTGTAACTTCCGTTTCCGTGCCGACGTTTTATATTTACGCTAACGGCAAATCCGCAGTGTAGATTAATTAACACGATATAAATGCAAAACCAACTCGCCAAAGACCAAGACTTGGCGGCAGTTTTGGTTTATGACTTAATGAGCGAATGTTCTCAAATAGCGTCTAGGACGATTTGGCGCCGGAACAACTGGACTGGTTAGGTACTTATAGGTGCATTTCAAAAATATATTTAATATTATTATTTATATTTAACTTATTATATTTTGATTTAATAGTTGGCGAGAGTTTAAATATGCACACGTAAATAATGATTTAATATGTTTGAGTTCTAGAGAAAAAATAGTTTTTTTATTTTTATATAAAGCCTTAGGCATGATAATTTTCAATTCGTAATAAAAAAACATGATGTTAAGAGTAAAATTAAAACTACTAAGTAGTAGATAGAAACTGGTTAAAATTTCTCGTCTACATTCTGTGTGTCTACGGCAGTGCGGCGCCTAATTGTCCTGGCATCCAGTTGTCTCATTCTCCTCAAATATTACCAACATTGAATACGTGTTTTTTACGATTTACTACCGTAAAAACACATGATTTTATACCTATATATTTTATTAGTGATCATGACCACTTTCATCCACGCAGAGATTAATGTCAGTTCATAAAATACCTAAGAGTTTGAGCTTTAAATCATTAGATATCATTTAATAAGGATATTACGATGGGATATTAACTCAAAGAGTCATTATTGAGACCTGAGCAAAGTACCTACATATATTCAAGGACACCTGCCATCCATCGTGCTGGAGAGAAGGGCTCGGTTTGCATTATTGCTATTCCGACACTTTTGTATCCGTATTCTATTTTTGAAATATGTTATTTTTATCACATATATTATGTCACCATATTGCCATACGCCACAAAATTTTCAAATACCGATGAAATTTAATATTACATTACGAAATTTTATTATCTTACTCAAATAATTGTTACAACAAGTGTTAATAATTAAAATCTTTCCTACCCTATTTAGCTGCCTTAGCGGACTGAAAGCAGGCTTGTGTATATAATAGACCCGCTCCGCTGGTGTTCAATTATTGATACAAATACCAAATAGTTTTTCTTTTAACTAATTTGATATCAAATTTCAGACTGTTCAATACAGTTATCGATATAAAATTAGTATTGGAACCGCATCCGTACTAGACTGCATATGCCACGCTACGCGAATATCCATTAAGGTCCCGCGCAACTCCGCGACAGATACAGATCGCGTAATCCCCCCCTCACCCTACACTTTGGCGTTATTTCCTTTTTCACGCCTTAACCTTAAAAGTAAACTTTATGAATTTAAAAAAGGTAGCAGTTTACTTTTGCAAATACCGTCGTCGCCGTAGAAAAATACAACATTTGAAATAAACTTCAAAGTTTAATAGGAAAAAAAAACATAGTATAATTTCAAACGATAAATACCTAATCATAGCAATGTTACTACATAATATCTTTATCCAACATCTCATTTAATTATCAAAACAAAAATACCTACCTTAGTTAAGAAGTTAGAAAGTTAATCGTTTATTTTATGCTAAAAAAGTTCGGTAATTAATATTGAATCAATACATAATTATTATAAAAATAAAAAAAAGGAAAAAAAGTTCCGTAGTAAATAAAAATATTTTTTATTACAAGACAGATATACCAACAAATGAATATAATTTTACAAAAAAAATGTGAACTTGAGATTGAGATTGATTTTTTTTTAAGCCTTCTTTAATTATATTTTTAATTTAATTTACTAAAACGCAAAACTATCTACTTTTATTAATCAAATCTGGACCGGTTTCGTCCGCCTCATGGAAAATTTTTCAACTAAATAATCTCTATTATACAACAACATTAAATTTATCAAAACAAATTCAAAAGGTGTCACAAATAATTTACCAATCAGTGAATTATCCATTCAATAATATTTTGTCAATAACAATTAAATTAAAATGAATGAACTTGATTATTATTTCATAATGTATCATTAAGGATATTCTTCTTCTTTAAGTGCCGTCTCATCCACATAGCCATCATCGATTTATCTCCATATTGTAAACTAAAAACCAATGTTAGCTATAAAAATTGAAAAAAATACTCTGCAATGTTATAGTTAATAGAAATAAATTTATTCAGCATTTTATTCTTATGCCATTCCCTATTGGAATTTTGACCACCATCAGGAAAATTTTCGCTTCATTCTAACAGTCCATGGAGCAACGCTACGAATCATAGAGGTTTGTACACGAGGAATACTGTAGATTGGCGGCTCTCGTGGTGCAGTGCGCAAATCGCTGGCCTTCCATCACGAAGTTCTGGGTTCGATTCCCAGTGAGGTGAAAATATATTTACATAATCTAATATGTTAATTCCTCAAGCCTGGGAGTTTAATCACTATTATTGGGCTTCACGGCCTGTTGTGGTGTTTAATAAAGAAACAAATAATTAAAAAGACGTCAGGATTTATTCTGTCAGTTCATAACAATATTCTATGAAATCTGTAAATATCTAAAATTATGTAAGCTAAGTATTGGATATACATAATTTGGAATACGACAGAAACAGTCAGTATTCATAAAACGTAAACAGGTACGTAACTGGTGAAATAGTAATCACGTTAAAATTCCCTAAATTTACATTCGAGGTGTTTCAAATTTTGTTAATATTTTATGCAGAATGGAATCAACCGAATACAATGGATGCGGATTCAATTCCCGCTCGCTGAAAATATATTTTTCGATAAGAATGCCACATTTTTAAATCCTTTATATTATTTATTGAATAAAAAAAACTTTACTATATTATTATTATAAGATTTTATTTTATCTCGTTTAATAAAATTATAGCTACATGTTTTTAAAATCGGCTATAATGTTTGAAGTCTTTTTGTTTTCAATTTCAAAAAGTCACAATAAAATGATACTTTGAACTTCGTTAAATCATAACGAATACGTCCTTATGGGCGAGTTTCCTTTGTATCCCGCCGCAATGGCACGCGAAAAAGGGTCGAAAGAGGGAAACTTGTGTGTAAGCAACCAGGCATTGTTGAAAACAGGAAAAATCACAAACACCATCGTATATTAAATCCATAGAGCCTATAATGTATATACTAGATCTGCATACTTACCCAGACAACACTCATGGGGTGCGAATATATTGGATTTTTTTAGCGCTAAAGTGAATATTTTCTTTCTGTTTTTTTTCTGATATAATATATTTACTTACATAGGTGGATTCTGATGAAATGGAGCTGTGCTTTAGAGATATGTTCAAAAATTGTGGTTTAAGAAAAAAAATTTGACCATGTAATTGATCACATACAATATATTTTAACTAGGCATGTTTTTTTTAAATTTATTTCATTCCTTTATGGTTGCTGCGTTATTTAGGAATTTATAACAGAAACATTTATTTATATAACGCATTAAATAATATATAAATGAAAATGAGTAAAGACTTATAAATACACTTCAATCCGTAAACTTTACTTGTGGTGAAATAAAGTGGTCAATTTACAACCAAGTATTGCTATATGTATCTTATCATGGAGTTCTTCAATTTGTCGTACTAGATCAAAAACATAATATTATAAAAGCAACATGATTTTTTTTAAAAACCCGGTGTGTGAGTGCGCACGGCTTCATAGGGGGCTACTTTACCGTCTAGACCACAGTGGCGAAAAATGTCTATTGGGGGAAGGTAGACTTCGGGTAACTAAAAAGATAGTCATATTTTATGGGACTTGAAAATGAATTTTGTCTTATCTTCATTATTTTACTGATAGAATTTACTGATCATGTATATTTTACAAAAAAAAACATGCGTCATTTTTTGTGCATTTGATGGATCTTATTTACAATGCACGCCACGGCTTCATTGACAACTATTCTGTTTACTGAGCCACACACATAAACTACAACACACAGATGCTCTAAGCCTTTTTTTACTTTTTTCCGATCTTAAGAAGTTCATATGGGTCTCCACAGAGTTTTTTTTTTTTTTACGAAAAATGGATGCTAGCTACTTGTTCAACTCATTAGGTCCATATTATGCGTCCAAAAACGCATTGGATAACAATATATATGTGAATTTGTATGAACCGGAATTTTAACCCAGAACCCGTGACATAATAAGTCGTATGCATAACCGCTCGGTTATCGTGGGCGTTATGCTTATAAGCCACATGTACTCATTCAATCCATTGACCCTAAATTATTATTATAAAACTTACAAAGTAAGTTATTGTAAAGAAAAATAACGAAGGGATAGACAGGAGAATACGAAAAAAAGTAATTCTGTCTTTGAATTGTAAAATTAATTTATTTTTAAAAATAGTATTCACAATTGAAACTTTTTTAAATTACTTTTTTCCCGTTATAATATTTTCTCTTCGAAGTAAATACGTCCTATTTTTTAAGAATAAGGGTAGGTATATTTTATTCCCTCCGAGCCAATTAAAATTATGTCACAAACAAACAATGCATGTTTCAGAGAGAAAGTTCTCAGAACATTCCCTGTAATAAAATCAGGTAGATATATTTTATTGGCAGAAAAACTTTGCTCACTAACTTAGTACGAATTCAAACACAAGTTAGTTAGTCAGTAACTCAAGTTCCATGATAAATATTGTATTGTAGTCAAAAGTTATAATATAGAATTAATAATAAATCCATTTCAGTGTTACAATTCTTGGACCTGTTTTTGAAATAAAATAACGAGGTGAACCAAATTAAGCAGCCTTGATATTTAATTTAGTTACAGTCAAAAAGAAATAATAAGTATGCATTGTAATAATCTAAGTGTTTAATTGGTATAGACTTCTCGTATTGACAAATTATACAAATATGTACTCTCAATAAAAGAGATATCGAGAAATTTATAGTAACATAGCGTGCTGCTGGGAGTTGCATGCTTGCATAACTCTTAAAGACAACAATTAAATAATTTGATAAGGGAAAAAATCAGAATAAGCTGTATAATAAAGTTTGCTAAATAATAAAGAAATAAATGGGAAGGATACATATTTCGAAGAAAAGACAATTATTCCTGAACACATCAGTATAACACGTCGAAAAAGTACACCTAGATGCAAGAGCGTCGACAAAATATTTAAGGTTTGAAAACCTATGTGGCGATGAAATACACAGGACTGAGAGATATAGAATCAGCTTGGTAAAGCCTTCATTAAACAGTTAATTTATTCAGACTGATGATTTCAATCATTAGACCTATAATAATTACTAGGGCCAAATAAAAAGATTGTTATGTAAAACTAACTAATTGTGAACCCAACGTACAGTAAAGTAAAGTTGTTGATAATAATAATACAATTATTGTTAAGCAAAAATTACTCGAAATTTTCACTTTTGGTTACTGCAATCGGTAGCAGATTTAAACTTATATTTCCATGTATTTTAGAAATATTTTTAAACTATGTATAAGTATGAATAAAATTTTTCATTATCCCCAATCCAAAATGTTCCACTGAGGCGGACGAAATCGGTCCAGATATTAATTAATAAAAGTGGAATAAGTACGATAAAATTTTTTAGTTTTATTTAATTAAATTAATAATAAAATTATCGAAGACAGTTAAATGGTGTTTCAGCTCGTTTTCTATTTATAAAACGTATTCATTTTTATCACTCGTTATGCGTTATGTTAATGCACATATATTTATCTACATAACTATAACAAAACATAAGAATAATTTACGTGTTTGTAAAAATAAACTCGGAAAAAATTACATATAAAAGACGAATTGAAATAACGTGTGTTAAGTAGGTACTCAAATTTTCCAAGGCCTGCCTTAGTACGCTTCGGTTGCAATGCTTGGTAGCATAAAATTGTCGCATGTCGTCTGGGAAACCACTTTATAAGTTACACCGCCGGTGATGTCATGTAGCCAATGCACAATGTTTCAATTTTGGTGGCCCTTTCCTCCCTTACCACCCGGAATTGAATTATCTTTAGTGTCTACGCGGCTTTCTATTGAAAAGTATTCGGCGACGTGGCATACAGACCAGCAAATAGTCCCTTTGCCTTTCACGACAGACGTAAATGAAGCTAACTAACTTAATTTTATACAATTTTGAACTCCCAATTTGTTTCGCGATAACCTGATAAATAAACTTTCCGTACGTTCTGATATTCATCCGAGAAAATTGATATTAAATTAAATTTATCTTTTATATTTTTCTTGATGATAAAGTGACTTACTAATGGTGGAGGTAGAACAGTGCACACTAAACGTTGGTAGTCATTCGTCTTTGTTTTTATTGAACTAAGACTACAATTAATTACAGATGGTGTAAATCAATTAAACCCTGCCCAAATTAAACCATAATATACATAATTTTGAAAACACTCATGAGAAAATAATATAGCCAACAGAAAAAAATATTTTTTGAAAAAAATAAGATACTCGGCAGGATCAAACCTGAGTCTCATGGGTATCGCGCCCTGTGCACTACCACTATGCTATGACTGCCATGCTTAATTGCGACAAATTTTGACTATTGGCCTTTTTAATACCTGCTCATAAGCGCTCTCCATATGTTCAATAATTAGAATAGTACATTCTTAAAATCATGTGAATTATTCATTGAATAAAAGAAATGGTTTAATCAAACCATAATAGTTTTAGTATACTTTGGGTGATACAGCGCTCGAAATCGAAAAGTTTACGAACTGGAGCGCTCGACATTTTTCTGAAGATATTAACATAGTTATTAAATTTTATAAAAATAAGTATGTTAGATTTTTTGTTACATGGCATATCAAGCTCAGACGGTCAAATTATTTTTTCCACGAGACGGAGCGATAACTTAACCGATTTCACGAACCGGAACGGCGCTCCGGTGTGCTCCGGTGCATTTCGACCCCTGGGGTGATACGATAAAATTGTGTATACTTTTTCATTCATACTTATTTGTTTTCGATGGATTAAAAATACATAATATTGCCTACACATATTGTTGGTTCATTTTTTTTAAATTTATTAAGCCTAAACCAAACTATAATACATACAAAATATTATTCTATCTATAACAGATCCAAAGTTATATATGATTTAATTGTATAATTTTAGATATTTTATAAATACCTATACGAGTATTTTTTGACTATTATTTTTGTTATGGCTTGTTTTCGCAGGATTTAATTGAATTTGAAATACAAACTAACACCGTCTGTCAGATGGTAATCTTATTTTAATGAAAACAAACACGTATGACTATGACTGACAGAGTTTATTGTGTACTATTTATGGTTGATCTCACAACAGCCTACCTCCACCCTTCGCCACTGCTTTCTACCCACTGAAATCGAATACTAACGCACTGTGCTTGATAATACAATAAAATATTACAGAAAAAATAACAATTTATCGAGAATCTCTTCATAGATTCATAATTATTATTAGGCGTAATATGAATCTCCATTGTATGAAATTTATTGTAATGGATTTTTACAGGGAGTGATTATTAACTAGTTTTCCCCTCCCATTAAGTCCTTGCAATGGATCATAATGAAAAACCAATATTCTCAGATATCAAGCTTTGTTGATAGCCGTTTTGCCAAGCGTGCGTATACAGTATATCTATGAAAGTTCAAAACTATCTTTGTATAATCCATGACGCAGTTTTTAAAGAATAAATAGCCCCTGGAAACTTGTTCATGTAGATCTGAGTCTGTCCATTCAAAATTTATTATCTCTAAATTAGGTAAATTGCATAATGTTAATAACAAAAACTATTAAGTAAATTGCATAATGTAAAAACATCGTAGCAATTACAATATGTATTGATAGCATTGTATTGTTTGTAGATAGTGAAGAATGAACGCAGCATACATTGCAATAAAAGTAATTTATTGGAAATATACGGTAAGGGTCAGAGTTTTGGATGAAGGTCGAAAGTTAAGAATTTAGGGTACGTTTGCGAGTTTAATTGTAATATTATGATAGAACCTTGTTTTTTTTTCATTTTAAAAATTAGCATTCAATTACCACATAAAATATATTAAAACATATATATATATGATATTATATCTTCAATTTTCATAAAATTTAACAGATTATAGTCAAATACATTCGTTAAATTAATTATTCAATGGAGTTTATAATCGACTCGTAATTTTGGATAAACTGAAACATTTTACATTCCGTTTTTGCCTTGATGTATATTTAATAATATTATTATCATGGTGAAGGTCCATTCTTTCCCATTAAAAAAATGCTAAAATAATAATTAGAGAAAAGAATAATTTTATTCCAAAATAATATGATTTTACTAGCATTTTTCATCGGCGTTATATATGCAATCGCCAATCACATTCCATTTTCAAACCATATTTATTTTTTACCACGTTTTTATTAGCTCGTATTCTTGTTTGTCCGGTAAAGATTTTTTTCTTGTGTGTCCAGTATACATTTTTTCTTGTTTGTCCAAGATTTTTATTGGACGATTGAAGATTTTTAACTAACTTCCCGACTAACTAGACATTTGAAACTTTTAGAATATACCAAAACACGACGACACTGCATTCTTTTAATACTTTTAGCCATTTTTAAGCAGAATTGAATTCATTTTCAGTTACTTCTGTTTTGTATGGAAATGGTAATATTGTTGGTTGCTAAGGGGGTCCTAGCAACTTAATTATTAATATATACGTGCGTTACTATGGAAATCAATATGAAATGTCAAAATGATATTTCTCTATTCTACATTTATTCAGTATTTCTATCAAGTGCAATAGAAAGTTTTTAATAATACATTGGATTGTCAAGTTTACATGATTCAACAGAAAATTTTAAAACGTGGTATATAAAAAGTTCTTTTTATCTTGTAATTATTATAATATAAATTCATTGTTTAATTAAAATCTTATGAATTTTTGACATAACTTATTAGATTTCAAAATAACTTTGAAGAATAAAAAATCTGATATTCACTGCTATTATATTATGCATTGTTAAAATCTAAATTATGTTAATTACAGTTTTGACATGACAATAATATTATTATGTATCGATTATATTACATAAACAGTATAAATGTATGTTTTAAATATTATATCTTATGGCATAGAAAAAACTCGATGAGTCTCAATATCTGAGTTGATTTTTGCACGCGGGGCGTTTGCGTCTACCGATGTCCCTGTAGAGTCTAGCGGTTATTCTTATCGGTCTGCAAACTTTTCACCCAGAAAAGCATATTATACACCTTTTCAAAAGTTAGAAAATTTATTTATACTGCATATATTTCGATTATAGGATATAAATACAGAAGGCGGCTTTTTACGCTTCAAATACCTTTATTCGTTTAAAAACCGAATGATTTTATCTACAGTAAAATTATATTATTACAATACAGAAAAATAAACTTAACAATACTAATATAGACGTAGAATTCCGTCCCCTTTCATTTTGCGTTACTAATGTATGCGATTTTTTTTTTGGAAAAATCTTTAAAAAAAATACTGATTAGAGCATTTTCACGAAACGAACTCTCAAATAGCGGTTTTAGGTACGTATGTGCAGATCTGATTCGCTAACAAGTTTGTAGGCCCCCTTTTGATTTTTTTAAAACTAAGATATTTTTAGAAGTAATGATCGTATTTGTATAATAAAAATATATTTATAAAAAATAGGACGTTTGTCAATGTGACAGGCGATTCTAAGCGATAATAACTAATAACGTATTTATACTCTTCAGTCATTATAGAATACCAAAATCTGATTGCAAGTTTTTTATCAATAAATAGTATGGCGGTGGACCACTCGTTGCTTGTGCTCAGGCATTATTAATCTAAAGACGGCGGTGTTTATAATCATTTAGTGTTTTTATATTGTTATATCTACTATATAATTTAAAGTACGTGGGGTGGGTGTAATCGTTAGGTATCATGTCTCTGTAACTACGACATATATTTAATAATACGGAACTGGAAAATGAAGCTCCTTGTTACAAAAGCCCATAAAACGATTTTAGGTAGTTCTGAGAAAAATGGAAAAAAATAATTTTAGGTCGTTTTGAGAAAAATGAGAAAAACCATATCTAATTAATCTGTAAACTTTATGTACTTAGTTATTTATTTTTGAAGTTATACTTGTTTTGGCGCGTTTGGGAAAACAGATCAGAGTATATTTTTCACCTGTAACCGGCCGTTCGTTATTTGCAATTCGTCACATTATAAAGAGTATTTTGGTTTTCCATTTTAGGGGTATTTGAAAAGCACACCCAAACATTTTAGTGGGTTTTAAAATTTACCTTAATTTTTGATCATACGTATTGACTAACTCAAAAATTTTCAAAAACCGTTTTAGTTGCTTTTGAACGAAAAAAGGATTCGACGAGTTGTCTAGCAAGACGTCAGAAAGCCGTCCGCGAACCGACGTGTTTGCAAAAAAAGCGGGGGCCGGATCGGATTTGACGAAATTGAATTAATTAGTCGGGACGGCGGCGGAGGGTTCCGCGAGGGGCCAGCTCCTCTTTGAACGCAGCCGACGCGTAAGCGCGCGCATCACGCGGAAAAAAATTTGCGCCGGCCGCAACCGCGTTCCGGATCGCCTCTGAAAACACCGCCTGACTGAAAACCCGTAGGATGACGAGGCCTTTTTGGCTTTGTAGGCACAAAAATATGCTAATTTTGCAATCTTTACTTGTTCTAATAAATAGACGTTTGATCGGAGTAATTCTTTCGCCTCAATAACATCTGCTGTAAATCCAGTGCTGTATGCGACATCTTTAATTTTAAACATTAAATTTATTATTATTTATTTATTGAATTAATCGGAAAAGATCAATGACTAACAGTTATTGAATAATTTGAAATTATAAACTATTTACCCTATTATATTATAAATTTAATTAATCCTACTTTTTTATTTTTTTGACCATGTCCGATCTTAATAATATCACAATAATTATATACCTTCACGAAGTGGAGGTATGTATTAACCGATTTTTGTTTTTACAACAAATATACAGTTTTTTTTACAATTATCTCGAAATGGCGAACTTAATGATATGAAATTATATCACACTCAATTCAGCTTTTTTTCTACGATTGTTATTATAATATTATAATAAGTAAAGTATATTTTTGAGATATTCATAGTATTAAAAAATATTTTTATACCTAGGTACCTGATGCTTTACTTAGTAAGTCACAATGTTTTTTTACCTTATTTTATTATATAAAATTACTATATAACCAAGAATTATCTGTATTCGTTGTCAGTAGGTATTTGCCATTGGTGCGTGCACATAGTTCCTGGAATAATATTATGGAATACAGTAAGTATGGAATAAAAATCGTCGCCCATGATTTCCGAGCGGCTTACGCGTCGGTATATAACGTCTAGAGTCCCAGATTCGAATCCTAGATCTGGCAAATACACATTTTGTTTTTTAATTTGTGTTTTGAGTGATATGTGTTTTGTGTTTTGAGTGAGTATATTGCTAATAGGTTGAGTAGGTGGCTAACATAAATTTCTCTAAAAACAAAAACAAAAACTGTTAACACAAACCCCCACTTTGTGGAGGCCTATATTATATTAAATTCTTCTTAGAATCTGATATAATCAACAAAAAAAAACGCCGTGACCTAACACACGTTGAAGAAAGAATATGAGAATTTTACAAACGCGGGATTCGAACTTATGGCATTATTATACCGGCTACTCACCGCAAGCATTTAATAGCTGTTTTATTATTATTATTTTAACCAACTCAATGCGTCCAATAAAACTGAAATTAAGTATACTTAGTAAACATAATATCAATATTAACGGTGTTATCAAGTAGATCGCTATGCTTTAGATAGCATCTTGAAGACAGCAAAATCATTATGAGTAACGTTAAGGGGGGACATGCTCGTCGAAGGTCAAAATTGAGTTTTTATTGTATTTTCAAACCATGATCCTGGACACTCCTTAAACGTTGTAGATAATCTATTTATATAATTTTGAAGCCTTATTATCTTTTATAATTATTTTAAACATTTGATGACTGCATAAAGTATTTTTGTTACATAAAATAGTATTCTTTTAAACCTCTCGCTCTAATGTTTTAGAATATAGTCATATTTCGGTACATAACTGTGCAGTTGTGTTAAGATTTTTTACATTTATTAATTTTTAAACGCATTTATAAAACCATTAGCATAATTTATTACGAGATAATTTTTGTAAAATATTCACGATAAAAAATTATATTGATAATCTCTGTGATCCCAAATTTGACAAGAATTAGGCATTTTATTATTCAAAAAATCGGCAAGATTAACAAATTTGAAGATGATTCTAAAGATATTTTTATAAGCTATGTCTTTGACCATTCAAGTGTGATAAACATCTTATGAATAATGATTGCTTTATAATAATTATTGACCTAAGAATAAGGTAGTGTTTTTTTGAAATACGCCATTTCTTTTGTCATTCCCCAGTAATTAAGCTACAACATACGGCCGTAGCCATAAATTAAAAAACTATAATTAAAATAGGGAGTAAAATTATGTTAACGCGCGTGTTTTAACATGTACCTAACCGAATTTTATTTTATTTTTTTTTAAACAGTACATGTTCAAACACGCGCGTCAATATCATTTTACTCCCTACTTCAATTATAGTTTGTCAATTTATGGCTACGGCCGTATGTTGTAGCTTAACCACTGGGGAATGACAAAAGAAATGGCGTATTTCAAAAAAACACTACCTTATTCTTAGGTCAATAATTATTATAAAGCAATCATTATTCATAAGATGTTTATCACACTTGAATGGTCAAAGACATAGTTTATAATAAATATCTTTAGAATTATCTTCAAATGTGTTAATCTTGCCGATTTTTTGAATAATAAAATGCCTAATTCTTGTCAAATTTGCGATCACAGAGATTATCAATATAATTTTTTATCGTGAATATTTTACAAAAATTATCTCGTAATAAATTATGCTAATGGTTTTATAAATGCGTTTAAAAATTAATAAATGTAAAAAATCTTAATACCACTGCACAGTTATGTACCGAAATATGACTATATTCTAAAACATTAGAGCGAGAGGTTTAAAAGAATACTATTTTATGTAACAAAAATACTTTATGCAGTCATCAAATGTTTAAAATAATTATAAAAGATAATAAGGCTTCAAAATTATATAAATAGATTATCTATAACGTTTAAGGAGTGTCCAGGATCATGGTTTGAAAATACAATAAAAACTCAATTTTGACCTTCGACGAGCATGTCCCCCCTTAATGGGAACATGAAAATAATATTTATAGCGCTAGTAAGAACATCAATACCTTAGCTTAATAGTGAAGCAACTCAAAAAACTATTTATGAGATAATATCGTTTCAAAATTTTGCAGATGTTCTTATTTTAATTTTATAGCCTAGATTTTTAGTGAAAATGGGTATTCATTATATTTCCCCCAAAGGAATTTAGCAACCCATAATTCAATTATAGTTAGAAGAGATATAGAATCATTCCAGAAATTCCCGTATATACTTAAGAGATTTAATGATTAATAATTCGATTTCATGACTCATTAAAGAAAATACATATTTATACATCGAATGGCATTATTATTTATCTCAATATATAAAACATTTTGATTTGTTTCCCTAAGGAACATAATTATACAAATTTTAATGATACAAACTTAATAGAAAAACTACTGTAATATTATTTAAATTTTCGTTGGGAAGACTATATTTATGTAAATATTTTATGTAGTATATTTCCACCCATGAAAGACATTGCATATTTACATATTTTATACAACTTTAAGTGCATAACTACGATTATACTAGTGTTTTATGAAAAACTTGGTAAAACTTAACTGATTTATTTTTTTAATAGAAAAGTGCTTAGACGATTTCATTTAATTATTCTTCATTATCTTCATACATTTGTCTATCTAATCTGTTAGTATAGAAATAATAGCTGGAAGATAATGTGAAATATATTTTATCAGTTGATAACCCATTGAAGCGGATGAAACCGGATTTCATAATTATTGAGCTATGTGGACTAAGTGTATATTAAATATTGTTATTTTTGTTGAATATATGATGCCATTAAGTGATTTTTCAGATTTTTTTTTATACACAATTTAAAGCTGGATAAACAATAATGTATTTCACCGACATCATCAGTCGTCGTCAATGCTCTGTTACGTGAAAGCCACTTGTTTCCTTCTTCTTAGGCATTTGTGATTTTTTACTGATCGTAATCTAGCGAGTTAGAGCTGTTTTTTGATTATCAATTCCCTTGGTTGTCACTATATGATTTCAATTCTACACTCTATTTTTATTCGCTGAGCAACATGTTAGACTAATTAATATTTTATCAGTTTCACAGCCTCTATTAGATCGCATACTTTTATCTGCGATCTCATCTATTAGTTTCCTATGTAATCTTATAATAGTAGACACTGACATATTTTTTATCGTATATAATTATTAATAAACCATTTATTTTATTCATTGAATGATACACAAGATTTTGAGAATGTTATATCCCATATATTGAACATACAACTTCAAAACATCTCTCAATACCCAAAAGAAAAAATCTAATTTTAAAACAATACTATACTCGACGGGATTTGAACCCGTATAACCACTGATATCGCGCCAACTGTGCATTAACTAATTTTAACTCCTATCTAATTACAACAGTTTAAACTAGTAAGTCATACATGAAATTCTTATTAAGTAGCGTTATTATTGACTATCGGTTTTTGTTTATTAAATCAAGGAATATTAATTACCTTAATTACTAACCGACGCCCAGCTCTCACCAAATATTTAGTTATAACGTCTACTTGACTTTGCTAATAATTTTTAATAAACCACTTATTTTATTTAACGAATAATTCACAAGATTTTTAGAATGTAACATTCCATATATTGAACATACATGTTAACTTAAAAACACCCACTAGAAAAAAATCATATTTGATATATTCGGTCGCCAATTTATTAGCAATCTATTTTCTTTTATAGTAAGTACGCCAAGAAACATAAATGTATAAATATAATTATGTACATACACGATCTTAATAAATTATTTGATGATTTTAATGTTCAAATAAAAATCGGATGTTGTGAAGAATGAAATTCAGTATAATTAAAAGATGTTACGATTAATATAAAAGCTGGTATTAAACATGGTTGGCAAATTTTTTTACGTACGAAAGTGAAATTTGTATTATTAACATAGGCACTGTTATATATTTAAATAGTTAACGTTGAATAGCGGAGTTATAGAATAGTTGTAGCGGAGGTACTCAACATCAGGCTACTGATGCATTTCTACTTTAATCATTTCGTATTTTTTTCCTTCAACCCTCAGCTTTATAGATGGCTGGTTTGTTAATTCAACCACCGTGGGTGCAAATGATGACTTGTTGATTTCGTTTTCATTTTTTTCCCAGGTTTATAGGGTCATTGATATGTATAAGTGCTAATAGATGAAACAAAAATATTCGCCCCCGTCTTCAGGTGTGGACACTTTACCATCTACGCCACCGTAACGCTGTTAAAACATAAGACTATGGAATGCTTATATACTTTAAATGGTATAGATATCCCCGGAGATAGCGATTAATTGGCAATATTTAGTCGCGTTGTAGGTGCTACGCTGCGCCGCTGTTCCGTGAAATGAACCATTACCTCGTGTTTAGGCAACCGTAGCGACCTGGTTAAATGATTAGAACACCGCGGCCGACTGCTCTACGGCGAATAAAGTCTACGCCAAACAGGGTCTACACACCGTAGAAGAGAAAATCGAATGCCTCTAGCGATAAAAATGATTATTATTTTTTTCAATAAAGAATTCAATTCTGTGGCCATACATGATTTTATTCGACACAAATACGTAGTATTCGAAGTTAACATACATAGTATGTTATAATAATATTGACATGTTCAATACACGTACGTTGTGTATCAGTTTTTTTAAATATAGTTTTTGAATAATACCAATCATATCATTGTATATTTTCATATCATTTGAATAATAACAAGATTCCTGCAATCAATCTCAGAGTGCGCTGTACTGATTTAACCTTAATGTATTTTTAAATTATTATTTATTGTCAAATTCCACATAATGGTTTAATTTATCTCCCGATCGCCTGATGTGAAGTGAGAGACACTTAATTTACAATAAATATTTTTATTTATTTGTTACAATTTTACTAAATCAATACTATCATTATTTTAATGCATTAGTTTTATTTCGAAAGTATAAATTTAAAAAGTTAGTTATTTTCTATGACTTTCTATGACTTTGACATTATTAATCTGAGATATTTTTGATAGAATGTAATTTATTCAGTTTTTTTTACTTCGGTTCGCAGCAAAATTTTTAATTATATTATGTACCTACTCGTTAGTGTGTAAAATTCAGATTATTTTGCAAAAAAAAAAAACATAATAGAATTACCATTTATTTACCTACAATATGAGAATAATATCCTGACTTATGTTATAAAAAAAAGACGGTTAGTAGCCCAACCCACCTAGTCCTTTATAATGAGCTTTATCTATAGATATTCTGATATTATGTAATCTACCGTAAATATTCATGGAAATCAATTTAAATATAATGATATATTTATGTATTTTCATATTTTCCGGTTGATAAAATAATATTTAAATGTGTAATTATAAGATATAGGTGAAATTGTATTTGAAAAAAGAATGTTTTTTTTAATATTTTGATATTATTGAACAAAAACAATAAAATCCTAGATAAAACGTGAATTACTGTACATTTTCTTATATACTTTGTAATACCTAATAATATAATTAATTTGCATAATATTTTAAATTGAATTTTCTTTTTTTTTACAGATTTTACTCACCTGCACAAATGCACAAAGCGGAGAAAACCTAATCACACCTTATCTATGCAGACGCTATCCATATTAATTGAAAAGACAACTAACTCCAACGATTTCAACATAAAGATCCTTTCAAAAGATTAAAGGGGGGATTCAAATAGACGAGAGGGCAATACTTAAAAATGGTGGATAATAGAGAAAGACTTTCTCGACAAAGGGTAGTCAGCCGGTGAGTTGGAAAGATCGCGAGGATTGGGAGTAAAGAAAAGAGAAAGGGTTGATGATTAGGTTGTTTTGAAGATGGGGGGTCAGCTTTGGAAGACGCTGACTTGGTCCAAACATATGATTATGATCATATTCGTGATCATGTTTGATGGCAGACTGGGATCTAGAAGAATAGCGTTGGTTCAAGCATTTGAAAGCGGTGAGTACTCATACATAACAGTATGCCGATTTGACATATTAACATAATATTATATTTTTATCATTAAGCCAAAATATGAAATATACCTTTGAATGAAAATAATTACATCTTAAATACCAGATTCACTGCATATAAAATGGTTCTAACGGTTCATACAGAATAATTAATTACATATGTATACCTAGCTATGTTGTGGTGTGAATATTGTTACAAACTGTTATTTTTATGTCACTTATACTGAATCAATACATCAGTTATTTAACATCTAAATTGAAAGCTAGGTGCAGATAAATATGTATATAATATATACATTTATTTTTTCTTTACTACGTGTAAATAAGAATTAAACAAAACTATTATATTACTCCACCTACGCGTGTGATGTCAGCGTCGGCCTATAGCGTCATGAGTCCTAGGTTCAAATCCTGAGTCTGAAAAGTACACATATTGTTTTTCAATTTGTGTATGAGTCAGAATATGGTCCTAATAGATTGAGCAAGTGGCTGACATCCATTTCTCGTAAAAACTAAATCTGATAATACAAACCTTCACTCTGTGGAGGCCCGTGATATGATCCTATTAGGATCAGACATGGTCGAAGATGTGTGGAAATGTAAAAAATGTGAAATAGGCTTAGTTTTTTACAATAAATTAATATAGATTATAATATGATTATCGACGTTATATTTTCAACTTAATGGTTTTGGTAGATTTTTTCATTACACGTTATCTTCTTATCGTGCCACCCCCTAGTGGAGGTCGGCTACCATCGAGATGATTTTTGCCTTTCATCCGGTACCCGAAACATTTCAGCGGAGCTGAACTCGTACTAATCACAGAGGATATTTAGCCACAAAATGCGACATTGTCTTTTGCCTAGCTTGCCATTGATCTTTCATTGGATAACAACTTTGGGAATGCTGTACCTTTATCCTCTCAGTCCAAGGTATTTTGAAGAAGTGTCTATATAGCCAAATCTTGAAATCCTCAAATCTGCCTAATAGCTGTGCTATAGATTAATATTTTTCAGAAATTCGTCTTTTCTTTATTATGATCCATAAGCAGATATATGTTTTTTTTTCTTTTGACCATGTCAGATCCTAAGCTAATCATATGGGACTCCATAAAATAGCGGTTTATATTAACAGATTTTGTTTTTATGAGAAATGGATGTTACCCACTTACGTGTTCTATCAGGTCCATACTTTGACTTCAAGCGTAAATTGGAAAACAATATGCAAATTTACTAGACCCAAAATTATTTACACCTGGGACTCAGAATTTTATAAGCCGATGCGTCAGCCACTCGGCTATCGTGGGACTTTTTAGTACCATTATAACATATACTTTGAAATAAGTTGATATATATTATATACGTAAATAACGAATATTTTTTTATTAAGCTACGAATTCTCAACTAAGTCTTATTTAGCTTTACGTTTACATATACTCTTCAGCAACATCTTCTTGGCTACGTGTTAAAACTGTGAACTAACATGCTCCTCCCATTTTCCCATTATAAACTATCAAGCTCCTCCCATTTAGTCGACAACAGCGCCTAGAAGCGTAGCCAAGAAGATGTTGCAGAAGAGTACACTTTTAATACATATTATTACTCGTGCAGTTATCACAATTCAAATTTACAGGAGAAAAAAAAATACAATTTACACTTTTGTAGGCCACACTTCCTCAGAAGTTCTTGGTCACACTGGAATGCCTTGATATTCGGCCGAACAAAAAATATCGCAAGATCCAGTGGCAATTGTTACTTTTGTTTGATTAGTTCTTCAAGAATCCTCTGTCTCTGGGTATCATACAGAGGACATTGCCAAACAACGTGATTAATTTTTGAGGCTTTCACGGTTTATCGTAGTATATTCTTTGGTTTCCACCGTGTATCCTTCTTCCTTCTTTACTCGACGTTTAGGGCTCGTTGCAGAGGCCATTATCAAGAGATGATATGTTTTATGATGAAAATGTAGTGTAAGTATGTAAATGTAAACGTTTCTCTAAGAATGTCAAAAGGAATCCAATTAGCTAGGAGCAAACGTTGCTCAGAATAGTGTAGGTATGTCAATGTAAACGTTGCTCTAAAAATGTCAAAAGGAATCCGATTAGCTAAGAGCAAACGTTGCTCAGAATAATCTGTTAATCGTTAAGACTAAGGATACTGGCTCGAATATTAGATTTTGCTGATAGGGACGGAAGCCATGACGTTTTTAACCGTAATCCATCATCCCTATTAATTTTTTTATACGGCTCACGATTCCGATCTGTTGCTCAGTATATCCTTGTACAAATCCATTTAAGACTTTTAAACGAGTCGTAATTTGAAATGTTTATATTAGCCAAAGTAGCATTATTATTTCGGTATGTATATTGTATTATAATAATGAATAATGTCGTGGGAAGCGATCACGTAATCCCAGATGCTTGAGACAGTTGATTGATAAGATAACTAAGTTTTAGATGTTTTCATTCCAAGAAAATAATTAAATCATTCAAATATTATACCACTTAACATCACAAAAAGAAATACACCATAATAAAATACACTTACTATATACACATATAGTATTTTTACTATATATATATTTACATTATATATTACTAATATTACCGATTTTATTTTTATATCTATAACAACGGTTTAATGTTAAAATTTCTTGCTGAAACCGGTAGATTAGTTTACGTTCAGTTTTATTATTGGCGATGTTAATTGATTAAAATATGACAAATATTTGAAAGCCGCTTGTCAAATCCTTTCGACATAGCGCCATATTGATGTGACAATACGTATTAGCGCCTACGCTAAACGTTGCGAAATTACATCCGTCTCGCTCAGCGGTGAACCGATTACTAAATCACTCATACAATTAAACGGAAACAGTGAATTTACTTAAAATTATTACATTAAACCAAGAAATATTAGAAATAAATAGAGCAGAGCTGCAGAGCCAACCTATCTTGAATGATCAACTTAGGTTTCCTAATAGCCCATTCTGCTAAATCCTATATGATAGTTTACATGCGAGTCTATAATATGGTCAATGGTATTGATAGACAACATTTGTATATACATATATGAGGATGTATGGATGTAGATGTTAGTATGTATACGTGTGTATATAACTATATATTTATTAGGTTGGTTTATTTATGGATTTGTTATATTTAAAAAATAATAATTTAAAAAAAGTATCACGTAAGAATATTATTGAATATTACTTATTTAACTAAGGTAACGTAGGATAAGTGTGAACGCTTTTTCATATATTTGTACTTTGATAGGGCATTACATAAAATTATGTGATTTAAATTTATTCATATTTTTACCATTGAGCAAAAATATTATAAGCAACAGTTTCTTATGATCATAATTTTTAAAAGTGAATCCTACCTACATTCAAGAGAAATGATTTTTTATAAGCTAATAGCATTACTGGCAAAGAAGAGAAGTATTTTAAATAAAACAGATCTTAAACTTTGACATAATATATTTAAATTTTTGAAAATAAATTCATAAACTTCAAAGTTACAAACTTTTTTTATGTGGTAGAAAATAGAAATAAAAATCCCAATACGTTACCATTTTTCCTAGAATAGATGATTTTACACTTCTTGAGTGTAGTATTTTTATTGTTTATAATAATTACTAATGATCTATTATTAGGTGTAGATAATTTATTATACGCTTATAGAGTATATTATTATTATGATATTAGTTTTTTTACAAACACTTCAACTATTCATAATTTGTTTGTTATGTTTTTTTATTGTGACTCTTGACTTGATAGGTAGGTAATGGAATTTTTACCTACTTTATTGTATTGATTGGTTTTATAAGTTAGAGTTAATAGTTTTGGTTGTCAGTATTTGCCTATTTGCCTTTTGATGAGTGTATACAGTTCCTGAAGATGCCGAAAGGCGAAACCCGGGTCGCATAAAACGACTCAAATGGAATGGTATAAAATTTAAACCCATTATAATTTAAATTCAAATTCCATCAAGTACCTTCGGTCGATAGTAATAATAATATTATTATCTGTTTGTATATCGCAACCAAGTGATTTAAACTACAGAAGACATCGCTATTAAAAGTCTATTAATATACATAATATGTACATACATACAATACATAATATTATTTGAAATGAAAAAATATCAAGCACAAAGTGTAACAAGAATGTATGGTTAAATAAATAATTATTGTATTTACTTAAATTTTCTTTTATAAATAAGAAAGAACACGAGGCAACATATAAGACGTATGGGTACTTATTTTTATTATAAAAAAATATAAAGAAGTACACGGCTTGAATTTGCGAGTACGCAATGCCTTGGGAGAAGAAGGATGGGGGGAGGTAAAACCATGACAGGCGTTCGTACTAAAAGCCTTTGGGATGTTAGAAGCCTCCTAAGGTAGATACATTTTTAATGAATGTTGGCATTTTATTCCTTGATCCGAAGACTTTGAGGTGAGCAGTCACGCAGCATTTTGTGGCATTTACCTTTTTATACGCCAATTTTATTTTACTCGGGCGTTTTTCTTTCAATGAAATATTTACTAGATAAGGTATTTTATTCAGTTGTTGCCAAAGTTATTACAAATGAACGTTATGTTTACTGGGTCAGCGAAAACGAAAGATTTACTATTTGTTGTTTTGTGCACACTGTTTGTTTCTCCGTAAGTCCTTTATATTTTGCACATCACCTCCGTAATTTGAAGATAAGAGATAATTTATTATCATTTTTATTAAATAAATTGCTAACTACGTAAGTATAATGCCGGGTACTCATTAGCCAAACGTAACTGTGACCGTTTTAGAGACATTAACTAGTATGGACGTCAAATAATTAGTTCGCGAGCGTAATAAAAAAAATATTTCGCATCTAGAGTTGGTTACAGTAACAGTTACAGTTACGGCTCGCTAATGCGTACCTGGCTTTACATAGAGTTATTTAATATACGTAATTTGGAATATCCCAGAAAACTATCATTTGACAAAAAATATTTCAAACACATCACATTATTTTTCTGAGGCATTCTACATATTTTTATTATTATAACAATAGTTTATTTTAAAATATTGTGTACATGCATTGAATACAAATAGGTAGTTTAATTAAATAACTGCGCCAAAATTGTTGTATGTTTTTGGGTATATTATTTTTGAGTCATTTAATAGAAACAGTCTGAGCAAGGTGAACATATGCGGGAAAGATGCACGTATTTCAATATAAGGTAGGTAGAGAGCGGTGTTAATTTTAATTCAGACTGTGGTCACATGTGGTCGTCTCATGCAAACACGGTCTTTTTAGTCCAGTGCGTAATACACTGGCCTTTCATCAGGGTTCGATTCCTGGTGAGGTCACAGTATATTTATGTAATTTTTTCAAAGTCTGGATTTTTCTATTAATTACACTACTGTTTCACTACACTATTGTCATTGGGCCTCGTGGCTTTTTGCAGTATTAAAAAGAATTTTTGTATATATTTATTATATGGTAATTAATATTAAAACAGTATGGAACAATCCCTACACAGTGTGTGGCTAAGGCTTACGACTAAATTAATAATACGCTTGATATTATTTTGAATTACAGGTTAATTTTTACCGAGTATTACAGTAGCATGACATGTCTACTGAGATTTACTTTATATAACCGCACCCACGTTTAAATTCGTACGACAAACCTAATATAGTTTTTTTTTATTTAATTGGCCATGATCATTTAGAAAAACATTCAATAATAATTAATCATTTTATCGTCTATCGAAATAAAAAGTTTATAAACTCATGGAATCACATCCCGCATCTGGAAAATTCACATGTCGTTTTTCATATTACGTAAAGACATGGACCTGAGTAAAAGAAAAGTGGTTAACATCCATTTCTTGTAAAAAGAAAAGAATTTCATAAAAAACCTTGTTAAAAGGCAGCCAAAATTTGTATAGGATAGTATGCAAAAGGAAAAAATATTTTTGAAGATAAAAATTGTTAAATAATATTGAGCAATCATTTTGTTTATGAGAGGAAAAAAACACCCGCATACGTTAATAATTTAAGTGTTTAATTTTAGTTATGGATTAGGTGCGATCAACCCGGGAAATCCGCTAAAAGGTCTATTTGGCTTTTTACTAATATACATAAATATATCGTTTTCATTAAACACACCAAAAAGGATACACGCTTATTTACAACTTAATCGCTTAAGTAAAGTCTAGTAAATGTGAAAATATTTGAAAACAAAACATGTTTTTTAAATTATTTATTTAGAATATATTTTGTATATAAGTACCTCATTAATAGTATATATTGTGAGTACAGTATAAGAACCCTGTTTGACATAATTATAAATCACTATTTTTTTATATCTCTCCGACCATGTCCGATCCTAATAGGATCATATGGGCCTCCACAGAGTAGAGGTTTGTATTAACAGATTTTGTTTTTACGATAAATGGATGTCAGCCACTTGCTCAACCTATTAGGTCCATACCCTGACTCATACACAAATTGAAAAACAATATGTGTACTTGCCAGACCCAGGATTCGAACCTGAGACCCACGGCGTGATAGTCCAACGCTTAAATAGTCTGCATGGCTTATTTAAAAAAAATATTTGTTAAAATACTATACATAATATGTGCTGGAATTTATAACGTAATACAAGTGGTAATTCGTCTCGACTCAACGAGTAAATCTCAAAAACAGCGTTTAAAATTTTAAATAAATAATTAATATTATGTTGTTAGTACAAAAATACATTAAAAAATATATGATAATCATTTTAAATAAATATTTTATGAGGTTGTCGTTTTTTCTTTGACTTTCTTATTTAATACATTAACGTTACGTTAGAATTTACCTACATTCTATATAAATAAAAATATTTTATGATTTAGGTATATCTATAATACAATTTGTTTCTACCATATTATTAAATGTTACGAATTCCTAAAAAATCGAAAAACTGAAAGGGTTACAACATAAGTAGATATGTAATAAAATGAAAAAATGATTTAGCAATTAAAAAAAATATATAATATTAAAGTTTATATTCATCTGTACAAAAAAAAGTCTTTTAATAACGAATCAGAAATGGAATCTTATTACACGCAGAAGAAGAATTTGTCAGTCAAAATACACATGATAATTATTATAAAAGTTTTTATTTATATCAAATAAGTAAAAATACAAAAGCTAACTTTTTAAAACAATATCTTGGACCGTGTTTATTTGTAAATAATGATCTTATATGCCATTAAAAACTAATAAGAAAACGAATTTAAGCCAATTATTTTAAATATCATACCATAAAATACCAAATATTTTAAATAGACGATTAATTATCCCATACGATTTTAACAGAAACAAATTATTGGTAAATAATAGAACATGTTAATTTCATTAAAAGTAAGTCTAATTTGATATTTATAAGGTCTAAAAGAATATTATTTTATATATAATATATAGAATTAGTAGCTGTTTCAGTGAGTGTATTTTAAATAAAATTAAACCTATCATTATGCAATCATTAGTATCAGTGATGCCTTTCGTAACACAATACAACAACAATTAAAAAAATATCATGTTAAATTAAAAATACACAATGCAATTGACGAAACAAATGAACGGTTAAAAAGAAAAGAAATGTGTGTTTTTTTGAAGAACTATTTTACCACGTTTTTATTAGCTCGTATTATTGTTTGTCCGGTGGTTGTTTGTTCAGTACAAATCTTGCGATCGATTTTTAACTAACTTCTCGACTAACTAGACATTTGAAACTCTTAGAATATATGAGAACACGATGCCAATGCATTATTTTAATACTTTTAGCCATCTTTGAGCAGACTTGAATTAATTTTCAGTTAATTCTGTATTGTATGGAAAGTTATTTCAGAAAAATCCGTAAAAAGTAAAAGAATATTATTGGTTGCTAAGGGGGTGGTCCTAGCAACTAAATTATTAATATATACGTGCGTTACTAATGAAATGTCAAAAGGACATTTCAGTATTCTATATTTGTTTTTTTGTTCGTTTTTTATTTACTTCATATCAAGTACAAGTTTGAGCATAGTGAGCATAATAATTCAACAGAAAATTTAAAAACTTTGTATATAAAAAGCTCTTTTTATCTTGTAATTATTTATTAGTATTATTATATTTTATGAATATTTTTATCATTAAAATGGAGTTTGTATTCTGAAGATAACGATACTATTTTTTAAAGTTCATCGTTGTTTTAACGTATTTTTTAAATTTTATAAATTTTTTGAAACTAATAGTTTTACTTATATACTACCGTATGGTTTGGGTACGGTAGTTTTCTAGTTTTTATCATAATCATCACTTCTAGTTTCTTTCCCATTCGTTTGAGAACTCAATATATTTATTTTTATCATCCCGTTAGTACAAAGAATTTAGAGGATACGTTTAGGGTTACTAATGGTATCTTATTATTTTCTATAATCGCTCGCTGCAGCGTCAAAGCTCCACTACATTTAATATCATACCGTCGCAATCATAAAATGAATAAAACCACGTACGTTTTTTTATGATACAGATTAAAGCTCTCGCATATTTGGTGAAGATTTCAACAGAACAAATACCGGTCGACCCGCATGTATTTGTTCGTGCGAGCATACCCGACGTTCAAGCGTCGCAAAAAATACACACAGCAAATAATATAAATTCAAATGTAGATATTTGGCAATAAACTTAAATGCCAACATGCCTTGCCTGCGTCTTATATATTTTGTTACTTACTTACATTCTAGGTCGTTATTTTTGCATTTTAAGATTGTATAATCATAAAAAGTTCACGATGTCTATGAAACACTATATTTTTTTTAAATGCACGAAATCATTTTCATCATTATCATTATTATCAGCCGGGGACGATTCATTGCTGAATAAAGAAAAAAATCTTCATTACTATCAGACCGTTGCAATGAATCAATAAATCGATATATATTATTATATATCGTCACCTCAGTACTACAACAAGATAATTTGTTTTTCATTATATTTGAGTACATTATCTGCAATATTTTTTTATACACTTGAACATTATTTAATTCTTCCCAATAATTAGACAGGCACAATTTTCTATTTTTATTTTACATTATAATAAAAGCCTAAATTTATGTTAATCAAGCAAAGTTAAAATTTCATTTTCCCAAACATGACCAAATTAGAGTTATCTAGTTGTAATATCGAGGTGACGAATTATACTTTAAAGTAGTCCAGATCAGTGTCGCTTACTGTTAATACACTATAGGGTAATATTACATCGACATCTTATAAAAATGTATCATATCATACCATGAAGATTAAATATCGGCGGTTATGTCTACAAAGCTTTCAATATATAGTGAAATCTCGTGAGTGATGAGTAATGAGTGGTGATCTCAGAATATCAGTATTAATTAACAGCAAATCTAAAGCAAAACACAAATTAACACAAAATATTATCTTATTTGAAAATTTATAGCATTTCATAAAAATTTTTAAAAATTATTTCTGATTATATTAGTAGATACATGAAACACAATATGTAATTAAAAGCACTATTACCCAAAAATTTGAGTTAAGAGTTATTGAGAATTTTCTTAAAAAATCACAATAAGTCTGTTTTTAATATCTTGAGTTGATTAATTTCTCTTACTCGCCCAAAATATAGATAAATCATTTAAATTTCATGGGTCGGTGGATATTAACTATAAAGCAACACTGAAAAATTGATAAAAAAAAAATCATGCTGCCCTGTCATAAACGCAGGGCAGCATACATGACGATATATGTCGAAGAGAGGTAATATTGATATAACGAGAATAAATAATGGCGATGTATTTATACCTATAAATCTATTTTTCAGTGAATTTAATGCGGTTGTAACACCATTATCAATAATATACGCTTTAGTTTACCTAAACTTTATGAATCATTGTAAACGGATGACTGCTTTTATGATTGTTCAGTATTTTTCCTATTTTTCATTTTATCGTGGTTACTACAAACTGATGCCTTTTTCTCATTTAATATTTTAATATCTCTCAAATATATTATATTAAATTAAATTTGATTTTATTATGTATGTTTGTCCGCATGTTATTGGGACCATAATATTCTTTTATTTTATATTCTTGGTATGCTTATTCTTCTGTAGTTGGTACTTCTCGTTTATATATTGATAACTGCAGAAAAAGATGATAGCAATATTCTTATTTGCTATCCTAATTATTTTTAAAAAATACCATCATTTCTGAAACTTCATTAATGTGATATATTAAAAATAGGCATTAATTATGGTATTTTCCACCATTAGTAAATTAAAAGAAAAACCATATTAGGCAGAATCAAATTATCAAACTGTATTCATTTAACACAATCATTACAATAACTAAATAATATATTAAAGTTTATGTTAACCTAAGAAATGTATTGAGTCAATTATAAGGTTTCATTAATCTTTAATTAACTATATTTTTATTCAATGAATAATTCATAAGATTGAAGAATGTAACATTTTAATTATTCAACATACATAATTTTGAAAACACTTCCGAGAAAATATATTATTACCAATAGAAAAAATCTTTTTGAAAAGACACCCCGCAGGAATTGAACCTGCATCTATTGGGTGTCGCGCCCATGCACATAGACTATAATTGCGACAAATTTTAACTAATGGCTTTTAAAATACTATCGGAAGCTCTTTCCAAATTGAGCTACTATTGGCGATCGGCTTTTGGATTTTAAATCAAAGTAGGTATTACTTTAATTACTAACCGACGTCACGGATCACTCCAAGATTTTTTGTAGCTCAATTATTTAAAAGGAAAAACAGTAAGTAATATAACAAATTTGGATGTTTATCTTTATATATAATATATCACATTTTATTGGATATTATCATTATATTAGGCATTCTGTGCTTTGCTTTACCACTTTTTACGTTACGGGTTATTGGCATACTATATAGTTATAACATATTGTGTGTGCTATTAACAGTCATTTACTGGATATTAAATATTTAGTTTTTTTTAGGTTCTCGCATAATTTGTAAAAAGTCACTTACGGGATATTAATATTAAGCCATCGGTATTCTGCTTTATAAAATTTTTCGATAATGTCTTCACTGAGCTATTTAGAATACAATATATCAACTGAACTGTTATATATAACTGCTTATATCAATAATTGTTGTATTTAAACTAACATTTATAAGAAGTAAACTCGTCGGTACGTTTAAGTTTACAAGGACGAAGAAATTATTTCTTCTGAAATATGAAATCTGCATATTAATTTAAAATTATCTTTCTGCTAGATTTTTCTCGTATTGTCTTCAATGTTTTTGTTTTTCTCCTTTGGCCATGATTTTAATAAAAACTCTGAAATTATTTTTTAAATTAGTTCTTAATTGACTCTGCAAAAAATGTGAGATTGGAAAAAAAACTATAACTCGGAATGTAAACCACAAATGATTGTACCAAACTGGAAACTACATAAATTACAGTAGGTTTACGCCGAGTAAGATTTTAAAAGGACTGAAAGATTACATACATGAAAAATCTTTCTAAGTAGGTAACTATTTTTTTAACCTTCCATTGTATATAATATAAAGGTTGAATGGTTATAAATATTTAAAAGAGTTGTTATTTTATTGACAATACATGATGCGTTTGAAATGGATTTGATTATTTATGGATAATTTTACAATTCTTAATACCGATGTGAAATATGAGAATTAAATATAGGTATCACTATTTTCAACCTTAAAGTGGTACCTATCTATCATCATAAGCTGTAATGACTGTTTATTTGAAATATACTGAGATAATAAATATAAAGATTATTGCCCTAATTTAAGACAGTGTGGTATCTCTGCAAATAATTATTTTATTGATTTATTAAAATAACAGAATTAAAATTAATTATATTGAAAAATATTATGTAGTTGATAGACTTGTAATCAATATTCCGTTTCAATCTACTGCTGGACGAAAGCTTTTTCACGCTCCATTTGTCATGGTTCTTTTTTTTTTGCACGTAATTTCTCCGAACCTTATTTCGTCAATCCAGCGTAACTTAGGATAGCGTTTGGGTTGTCTTATATATCTCGGGTATAACTGCGGCCATTCTGTTTATATAGCAGGGGTAACCGATTAGTATATCGGACTTATATGAAGCCGGGTATACTGGGACGATCCCGTGGTTGGAGAGATTACAAAAAACGCATGGTATGCTTGATCAGAGTTCATAAAAAGTCATTTTTCGTACAAATAAATTAATAATCTATACCAGGGGTGACGAACCTGCGACCTTTTTGGGTCTCAAGAGCGGCTTTTTGACTGAATCAAAATTTTACAATTTTAATCCATTTATTGAAGTTATACTTTTTTTTGCGCGTTTGAGAAAATAGATCAGAGTGTATTTTTGGCATGTGACGCCGATGTAACGCATTTGGCGTGTGACACCAATGAAATGTCTTTGGCCCCGTGTGACGGAAATTGCGTGCGCCGATGCAACACAATTTATTATTATGATTATTCATTAACATTTTTGAGGCTATATTTATGAGTAAAAGTATTATTTATGAGTAAAATTATATATCAATAAATAAATAAATGTTGTGAGTGTTGAGTAGGTAAATAATTCAATCAATGGTATGTTGTAAATTTACAATATTTAGACACTTCATATATAAAAATTTATATTTTTATTATAGTTCAGGATAATATTTGTCGTATATCCCATGTCAATTTATTTACTAGCGGTTTATAATAATTGAAGACAATAATAATTATTATGTTTCATCACAAAAGTCAATATCACGTTTCAGTTAAATCATTAAAAATAAACTTTGTTTTACTTTTGATTTGTAATAAATTATTATTGTTACCTAACGAAAATAGTTGTACAGTCATCTATTTAAGCAAAGATGGTCGAAATAGCGGTTTGCCAAATTTTTCAAATACAGGTTTTGAGATTTTTTTCTCCAAAAGTAGGTACATTCTGCAATATTATTATGTATTCGCATACATAATATTATTGCTGACGGTACCTATATCGATAAAATATCCCTGAGACCGAAATGAATATAATCATATTACCTAACACGCCAATAAAATTAGATTTTTTATTAATTCATCATGGGCACTTCTGAATCGATTATAACCACTGTATGGCAAAAATGAGTTATTTGTTTTGTTACGCCAAAGAAGTATAACTACGAGTATTAACGTGCGTACATTAGTAAACACATCGATTTTTTTTATTCTTTTTATTTTACAAATGCAACACGGCATCGGCAGTTTCGTAACATGCTGAAGTCGAACGATGAGATAGTCAGTGTGGATTTGCCTTATCATTCTAAAGTACGTTGGATATCACAGGGACAGATGTTAACCAAAATTTTGATTCTGCGAGAACAGATAGTAAGTTGAATTTTATGAAGAACAGAACCTGCAATGTGAGTTATTGATAGTAAATTTCCATATGAATGTTGCTTTTTTGTCTGATTTCATGTTAAATCAAAATGACTTATTGTATATTTTCTTGCAAGGTTAAACTAAATCCATATCATCATCATCATCAGCCTGAATCTATCCACTGCTGGATGAAGGCCTCTTCAAGTTGCTTCCACTTCTCTCGGTTCTGTGCATTGCGTTGCCACGTACTTCCGCAGAACTTTATCATTTCATCGACCCAGCAGCCTCTAGGTCTACCTTGTGGACGTTTTGTACTTCTTGGATACCACTGGATGACTAGATTTGTCCAACGATTGTCTCTTTTTCGAGCTATGTGTCCAGCCCATCTCCATTTAAAGCTTTTAATAAACTCTATTACATTGCAAACCCTTGTCTGCTTCCTTATCCACTCATTCCTCTTTTTGTCCTTTCGCGTTATGCCCAGCATGCACCTCTCCATACCACGTTGTGCTACTCTGAGTTTCTGGATCTCTCTTTTACTTAGGGTCCATGTTTCACACGCATATGTCATCACGGGAAGCACACACTGGTTGAACACTTTGCGCTTTAGGCACAGTGGAAGGTCACTTTTGAAATATTATTCAGGCGGCCAAAAGCACTCCAGCCTAGCTTTACTCTGCGAACAATTTCATCCAATATACATCCATATATAGACACTTGTTGTCCCAGATAGACGTAGTTTTTCACCTGTTCGAGCTGAGTGCCATTGATGAGGATCTCTTTTTGGCCTGCAAAGCAGTTAAACATGACTTTCGTCTTTGTTACATTTATTTTCAAACCTACTTTGTTGCTTACTTCAGCGAGTTCCTGCATTCTGCTTTGGAGGTCTTCTGAGTCTTGCGAGAAAATTACTATGTCATCGGCAAAGCGCAGATGACTCAGGTATTCTCCATTTATGGGGATCCCTTTGTCATTCCAGTCAAGTTGCCTGAATAAGTCTTCAAGGGTAGCTGTAAATAGTTTAGGTGAGATTGTATCACCTTGTCGGACTCCTTTGCTGATAGAAAATCTGCGCGATGGTTTATGGAGATTTACAGATGCTGTTGCGCTACTGCATATATTATTGAAAATATTTATATAGCGCCCAGGAATTCCTTGTTTTCTGATAGCGTCGAGTATTGAACATTCCTTTATCGAATCAAACGCCTTCTCATAGTCTATAAAACCCATGCATAGTGGCAGTTTGTATTCCTGGTACCGCTCTATGATTTCTCTGACGACTTGGATATGTTCCATAGTGCTATATCCTCCTCTAAATCCGGCTTGTTCTCTCGGTTGGTTCTCGTCTAGTACATTTTGCAGACGGTTTGAGAGAATTTTTGTGAACGTTTTGTAGAGAATAGAGAGTAGACTTATTGGATGATAATTTGCTAGGTCTTCTCTGTCACCTTTTTTGTGAAGAATGACAATGCTGGCATTTTTCCATACCTCTGGGACATCCTCTTTGCATATGCAGGCTGTGAACAATTGTGCAAGTACTTCATTTGCATCCTTCCCCGCTCTTTTGAGGATATCTATCGTTAAACCGTCTTCCCCGGGGGCTTACCCACTTTTCATGTAATTTAAAGCATGGGTTACTTCCCAGGATGTAATTTCGGGCGTATGGTCTTCCGAATTTCCATTTCTCTGAAGATCTAAGTCTATAGTCGTATTGTCAGTGTCATCACTGAAGAGATCGCTGTAGAACTCTTCAACTCGGCTTAACAAGTGTTCCCAATTTCTGACGATAGAACCATCTTTTGCTTTTAGTGCTGTGATTTGACGTTTTCCTATCGACAAGCATTGCTTGTTTTTGTTTAAACTTCTGCCTGCTTTCACAATTGCTTGTATGAGGTTTACATTGAATTTACGAAGGTCTTCTCTTATCTTAACTAAATCTATATAATTAATATGATATATGGAAAAATATCCAGGCATTTCCTAAAAAACTCTCTTTTTTAAAAACACTTTTTCTTCCAAAAGACATTTTGAATGAACATTTCCCCCAGTTAGCGAAGAGCATTGATGAGTAGAATAGTTATTTATTCGAGTCATTTGAAGAATAAAAATATTGTAGAATACCAAAATGAAAGGTTTACCAATTTTACCGAAAATAAACAAAAAAAACGCATCTTTTTGATTTTTTTAAAATCATTTGCAACCCATCTACCGTGTAAATTTAGGGATTACTGTACATGCATTTTACGTATGTTTTTCACATGCGGCCTTATTTGATTTAAGATAAATGAATGCGGCCTTACGACAGGAAAAGGTTCATCACCCCTGATCTAATACTCTTCGTAAGGTCATAATATGCTTCCCTTTAGGAAAAAAATGACAACAAATAAATCAATCAAACTTTCCTTACTTCTTTAAAATAAATATTTACTAAAATTGCAATATAATACGTTAGGTATACCTATACCACAATACAAATAAACTTAAATTCCCTAAATAAAACTTCTTTACAAATGGTAGGTAGCAATCAACTTGGTTTTCGCATTTTATTATACCTTCATCGGGTCCGGTCTATAAATGATTCTTTTTTCTGACCACATTTTTTTCTTTATGCCTATGAACAAGATCTTGCAAAAACTTTTTCCAAAATACTACGACAGTATAATTATTAATTCCACTTACAGTTATAATAATTATTTAAATATATGTAGATATATTATATTATGTGTTTGTGTAACATAGTTAAAAGTTAGTAAATCTACGGGTCTACGTTAGTCGTAGAAATAGCTACGTTAATAGGCCTGTTTTACTGCGAAACGTTATATATGCGCTCGTTTGAAATAGTAATATACAATATGGACAAAAGTATCTTCTGGTCATGAAAACTGGAACCAATTAGTCTAATTGGTTATTCTGATCAATCAATGGGAGAGCATAGCGGTAGTCTTCGCTCAAGTTGGAACGCCCGGAAGTAAGACCGCAAGTTTTGACCGGCTGTATTTTGACCACATAGAGGACCCTGGAGTCGACAATAACAACATTTCAATAAATTTTTATATTATAAGAGAAGAATTCTTATATATATTTAATCAATATTTACTTTATTTAATCATACTATAAAATGGATGGAAATTATAATGTTAGCTATTAATTAGATCAACATATTATTTATAATACAAGTATTAATAATTATATTTTTGTTATACATTACTCATTATTTAAATTTTCATTAATAAAAAATATCATGCACGATGATAAACAGTTTATAACTGATTTATTACAATGTATTAATTATAATATTTATATAGTTGAAGGCGTCCCCCTAAAAAGTGTCTATATGCAAAAACAAATTGTTCAGGAGAGGAAAACAACGTTTATTCGATCATGGGGACTTTTGGAGTATATCTGTGATAATAATTATGTTCATGAAAGCACTCTTTATCATTGAAAATTTTTTTTTATTATTTTGGTTAATAAAATAAATCATATAGACCCCTCTTCTGCGGTAAGTATTTTAGTATTGCTAATATCTCAAAAACTGTGGCAAATAAAATAATAAAACGTTCAAATAACGTGAGCAATGCTATAAAGACCTGTTTTAGTCAATACAATCAGTTTTTGATATGATATATTATATAGAACCCTTTTCGGGGGATGCCTTCAATTATATTATAGAAAAATATTGTAACATATTTAAAATATTGGTATTATTTTGTAAAAGAAATATTAATATTATGATCAAAAAACATCTGCCGTACCTATCTGAAGTCTATTCATGATCGGCTGAAAATAATTGGTAGAGAAATCTAATATCATATTCTCTAGTCATTGTATACGTGATTGTGATGGAAATATTGATACAATATAAATGAAATATTATGAGTTAAATATGTCTTTTGAAACTAATTTATTTGATTTTGCATATTCATTACCAAACGCAGCTTTTGAACGTCTTATATTATTATGAGGTGATTTACTAGTACCAGTATTTTACGTTAACAGATTATTTTTTTAATAATAATATGTACTATATAAAAATATGTAGGTATGTCTGTTGAATAAAATATGAAATCACACGTTTGAGCTAATATTTAAAAAAATATATATATAATGCAACAATTAAATTCAATACGCATTTTAATCCAGTATTGAGGTAAGTATGGTAATTAGCCACTTAAGATGGATATAGAATCCAAAATCTACATCACAGTATTGATGTCCATATAATGATGGCGATTATGCAGGTCTGTGTGATTTTTTTATTAATTAATCCGTAAATGAATAAAAATACTGAAACGTTCGTATCGTCCCTACAATCCCCTATTAAATACATACAACATATATACTAAATACATCTATTTAGAAGTCAGTTGCCAACAACTTGCACATAAATGAGCCTAATTAGGAAGCAATGTATTGTGAATGTACTTATTGACGGTTTCTAAGAAGTTGGTAATGGCCAATGTCTGTATTGTAGACGGTTGCATATTTTGTATTGTGTAGGGGAATCTTCTTCAAAACAAAATAATACATATTATATAAGAAAGCGGTTTTTATATTTTGGTTTTAGTGGTGAGACCCGGTGAGAGCACAATATTATATTTAAATGATTTTATCATAACTTGGGTGTTTGTGATAGTTTCACTTATATTACTAAATACACTTCTGTTAAACTACATTACTGTCATTGGGAATCTAGGCCTATTGTAGTGTGAAAATAATTATATTAATATGGATAACTACACATACAAAATTAATGATGAAAGGATGCCAATATTTCAGATGCCTCTCAACGGCAAAAATCATCGAACGCCGGTGTTCCGTTAAAATAATTAAATTAATTTCGAGACAATTAAAAGTAATAAACGACATTACAAAAAATAATTTGTAATACGTAAATTAAAAAAACGTACCAAAGTATGGTGTTGGATAGGAAATATTAATTTTTTTAAATGACATCAAGAATTATAAAAATCCGCGTAAAATTCACACGATGTCATTTGAAGATATTTAAGAAATAATCTTCTTAAGACATCACTGTATAAAAGTTCACTACTCAAATTATTAATAAGCAACAACTTTATTATTAACAAAATGTGAGATAGCTTATAAAAGCTTTACGTGAGCTTTCATTTAGAATGCTTTATTAAAATTTGTGATATAACAATATTTTTAGTATTATATTATTATTTTCAAAAACCTTCATAAATGTATCGATGAATAATCACGTGTATTTGTTAATAGGCGAATGCAAGTCGGCGCTTGGTATGGAGGAAGGCAAAATACCTGACCACGCCATTACTGCAAGCTCCACATACGAGATCAAATCCGTAGGCCCGCAAAATGGAAGGTAAGTCATTTATTTTCTCTGTTGTTTATTATCAATTTTTTATGACACTAACTATAAATATTATTATAAAATGCATAGGTACTACAACGTTTTATAGATATATAATATGTAAAACATTCCCGATTAACATCAATTACGGAAAGGTTACTTTACAGGTAATATACAAAAAAATCATAGCCAGAGTATAGGTAGACACCCTTTGTAATGAAAGAAAAATATTATGTTACACAGTTAAAAATTTTATTAGGTACCCACATATAAAATAAATAAATGTTGCTTAAGACTTTCATGGGTAGTTAGTATTTTATTTCTTGTGGGCTGTCACAGTATGTATTTTCTATCTCTTTTCTACATTAACGGTTCTTCAACAAGTTTCAATCATTGATAAAAGAAGAAAGCAGAACACGTGATGGTGATCGCTAAAAAATCAAATACAATTAATTAATACAGTGCAAAAATTCTTTTACACCAAAGCTGTTAATTTGTTTTCCGCTCTCTGAGATTTCTTAATCTTGTGAAAAAATGAGAAATCATAAATTATGGCGAGCTTTCGATTTCAATCATAAAATAGTATTTTATTGAAAAAATAAAAGTTTATTTTTCGACATGTGACGATAAAAAAACACTCTCGTTTATATTATCGATTGAGTACAAGTATTACTTATCGATATAACTCAAGTAGAACCGCTTTGGCACAGTACTTTAAAATACATCGCCTCCGCTTATTTTTTCTACGTTTTGCTCTTACGATTTACGAACATATCTTTTGATAAATAGCACCATTCCTCACGCTCTCTGACCACGCATATTACATATTAATACAAATCCACGTAGACCTTTAGACCCTCTATATACAGGTGAATGAAAAATTTATGAAAATTATAATAGTATAATTATAATTGTTATAAATAATAATATGTTATCTAATTATATATCTGTTCATCAATATACATTATATTACATTATTTTTTTATTTAACGAATAATTCACAAGATTTAAGAATGTAACATTCTTTTCTTAAACATATTTAGTGTTTTAAAAGTATTTTCAGTAAAAGAATGTTACATTCGTAAACATTCTTAATTATTCATTGAATAAAAAAAATGATACCGGTTTAGTAATTGAGCTAATAACAATACTTAATAATAAATAATTTAAAATACAAGTGCCGATTGTCAAAAATTAACGCAATTTTATTTAAAAATCGCTTGAGTGAGTATTGTAAAAATACTAGTTAACTTCGTTGCAATTAGATAGGACACGTATAGCTTAGGCATAAATCCCAGGCGACATAGGTTCAAATCCTTCTGGGTTTTTTCTTAAATACTTTTCTTTAGTTATATATTTTTTCTCATAAGTGTTTTCAAATCATGCAAGTTACATAATATTAAATTAGATTTAGGTACCCATCTTAATTCTAAATGTTAAATATAAATAGGTAATCGATATCTACTAAACCTACATAAATTATGATATGACAGTAAATTGGCCCTATCCATCAAAGCGATTCACAAAAGTATAAATACTCAAAAATCGAATGCAAAACGTAGTGATCCATATACCTAATTAAAAAAAAAATACTTCACAAAATCGTATCGTGGCAGGATGTACCTAAGCAGTATACTTACAGTTAACTTTAGAGATATTATATATATATATATATATAAATTTTTTAATTAGATTTTGGCAACAACTTAAGTATTACTGAATGATTATAAGATTAATTCAGATGTTGCTTATCAAATCTTTTCGAGACACTGCCTCGCCGTACAACAATACATTTTTATGCGTCCCGAGTATGACGTATTTACGACCTGTTTTTCCGATGGTGAATCACATACTTCATAAAACTGACGATTTATCTAAAAATAATGACGTTGAATTATGTTAGAATTAAATGAATAACACGTCGGCGATGATTTTAGCCACATTTTCCTATCTGCCACTGCTTTGAACAATGGTAATATACTGAGTTAAAACCAGTTTCTGATATTATTTAGCTAGACAACTTTACTTGTGTCAGGGCTTTGCTTATTGGTAATTATATCTCTAATGATGCCGTATTGTGCGACTAAAATATGCCGACTTTTTTTCGATATCTGTAACAAATATTTGATAATAATTACCAGTGCGTATTTACATACTTATATACCTGTTATCCCGTATTACAGATACTTAAAAAAATTTCATAGTAATTTAATTATTTTAATTTCCTACTATTTGGAGTAGCAAAATATCGTAGATAATTGCCTACAGTATTCTGTACGGATGGGTTATTGTGGATTTGCATTGGTGATAGATTTTCATTACAATTTTTGTATCACACATTCCCAGGATTTCTATAAAAGTGTCACTTTAAAAATACTAAATTTATTAATTTTGATTGCAACAATATTTCAGGATCGCCCTCTGTTTTCTTTCATTGTAAAATATTCCATTCGGTAGGCTACAACGCCATCATTTAACCCTACACTGTACAGCGTTTCCGTACACCTATTTGTTATAAATTATTTTAATGCTGTTTTCATTTTCATAAGGACCATTTAGAATTGTAACACTTAGTCTGTATTAAGCATTTAAATCGCTACAAAAATAAAACGAAATATATTTCATTTCAACTAAGCTGCTTTAAAAATTGCTCAATTCTAAAAGAAAGCTAATATTTTTATTATTATTCATAATACTTAGAATAAATGTTGTATTTTTAAATGATATAATTAATACCTACATTAATAAGCTTTTAAATGGTGCTGTTTATATCATATTGTCTCTTCTTGGTCATCCATGTCTGAGGATAGTGAATACTGCTGAATATTGGATCAGCTTTTTCATTCTTTCCCAAATACGTTTTACAGTGAATTAACATAACCTTTAACTCATCTACCTGGTACACAGCACAAAAAATATATTTTCAAAGCTTTCTGGATCTCATCAATGTGTTTCGTCTGAGTTGTGGACTATATTATTTTATTATGAATATATTCAACGTTGAAATTATCCTATCTACAGAATAAAGCTTATCTTTATCTTTATTACATTATTTGGAATGCTGATATTATATTTTATTTAAATTTTAAATTCAATTTTATTTATTTTACATACTATTATGAACATGCCAAATTTTAAATTTAAAGCTTTCATGACACCACATATAACAATATAAGTTTTAACAATATTGAAATAGAAATGCAGGGTACAGTACCTACATGGAAGCATGCCGAGTGAAGTAGGTTGATAGAGCCCATCATAAAAACCTATAAAACAACAATAACAAACTAAACTCACTTTCGCGTAAATGGAATCTATCAACATAAAGACAGTATAGGTATACCAACGATTGATGTATATATTAAATTTGAATAATTTACAAAATGTATCAATAATTAAATACCTAGGTACTTCACTGAACAAAATATCATATTCTCATACCATAATTAAATATTTTTGGATGAAATTTCAAACTCATAATTATTTGATAGAAGGACGCTTGGTTTGGTAGCTTAAAAATGCCTTATAAAACTCACATGAAGAGTGAAAATGTGTGTTAAAATCATACTTGGGCGAAGGTTTTCTAGAATTTTCCTAATGGTTATGATTTTCAATATCATTAATACTATATCAGACTAACATAAACATCATATTAAAAATTCAATAATTATTGGACATATTTTTTTGTAATAGAACATTATTAATATAATATATTTTTTTATTTAAACACATATTTACACAACGACAAATAAAACATTAACATCTTTACCAGTTTTCCCGCTGTGATTGTTATGATAAGTCTTTTAACATTCGCCCTCGTATTGATAAATTACCTAATATGTAAAACAGATCATATTCATAGCTCTGATATTATTAAAATATGTCATATTATTTGATGCATATACGTATTTTGTATAATATTTTTTAATATCATGCTATTATCGATGCGATTTATTATAATTCGATCATTTTTCATGACGTGTAAACATATTAGCTAAAAAATAGAAGTTACTGTAATGATCTCAAAAAAATGACGAGTAATTCTAGGGAAATAAGTCATGTATAGCAAAGCCAGCAGGTGCATCAGCTAGTTATGGAAAGAGATAGGTGAATTTTTCCATGATATGATCGCGTGGAAACAGCGACAAAATCCCGAAATGTGTACATCATTTTTTTCTAAATTATAAGACTCATAAGGATGTGTCGTAAAGATGATCTTTATATTATCTGGGGTGTGACGCTATTATAAAAAAGATTAAGAATGCCTGTTCTTAACCCCTTTGCTCCCGCAATGACGATATTTTTCTTCCTTTCAAGCGAGATATTTAATTTAGAATTTACCTGCTGTGAACGGTACGACCTCAATTTGAATTAAATTCTGACATTAGTCTTATGATAAATATCCTTGAGCTCTCGTAATGTTGAGGAATGTTTTATGTTTAATATGTCCCCCATGAAAAAAACGTCCCCCATGAAAAGGCCCTTTTTTCTGAACACGGACAAGCTTTTCGGAATGTTTTTAGATTTTTTTTCCGACGAATATAATAATATTAGTATGTCTAACATGGATGGAGCAGTATTACGTTTCAACAAAAAGCTTTTGACCACTTTATATACATTTTATCTACATAAAAATTATTATTATGTTAGTAAGGAGTTATGTTCCTATTGTTTTCAGGCATTATCTTTATATTATATAAGTTTTTTATAAGTCTGTTAAAATAATTAGTTGTTAAATAACCTTAAACTTATTATTATAATGACTACCTATTAATTTATAATATATTTTTTTAGATATAAGAAAATTTTACATGAAAAATATGGTTACCGAAAAAATAATGAGACCTAATTAGTAATATTCAAAAATCTCTCTGTGATTTCTTTTCAAAATCTAAATTAAAATTATTATTTTTATCAATCGGATTAAAGAAATTATTTTTGTTATGTGAATTGAAATGATTAAAAACCTCTTCTAGAAGTGATCAAAATCGAATGTCAAATAAAAAAAAATCATTAGCATTATCATTCTTAAAACATACATCTGCACAATTCACGGTTTAGGTTATATCAACACTTTTTCTAATGAGAGAAACGGTTGTTAGCTATTCAAATAATCCTTTTTCTGTTTTAAATACATATTGTTTTAATCTCTAGGTTTCAGAGACAAGTGCTCTACCAATTACTTCACCGTAGGTCTCCTATTAAATATATTACAATATAATACACTAACTAGTACCTTTATAAATAATCTTCAATTAGATTTAAGTTTATCTTTGACTTAAAATAAAAAATATTTTTCTGCTAAATGTTTTCAGATACCTACATACATATTTATTAATTATTACAATGATTTGAATCTCCCCACCTCCACCCGCCATGTATATGCAGCCGCGGTTTGTGCACGGCCGCCTTCCATGATGCTATAAACGTGGCAGAATGAAAAGATTTTAGTGCCACACTTCCTTGTACCGAAGCGATGTTGCACGGGATTGATGTATCAACCTTAGTAGAAATTATAAATTATACAAAAAATGTCTCAAATTGCAAGCTTCGTATTTTTTTCCGCTAGTTGCCTCTGATAGATAAAGATTTCGCCTTAAATCAAATCACTTTAACAATCTAACTGCCTAAATGGTAGTCTTTTGAGAAGTATATATTTCTTAGGTACCATTGATTTACTGAATTTGTCTAATACTTACGCCTTTTCAAGTGATTTGTCTATACGACCTATTGCCAATTAATTTATTATGTGAATTATATAACTGTATGTAACTATATTATTTTCTTTTTTCTGTACATATTTATATGTCAATATTTTTTTTGCCTTTTCCTTGTACATAAATGATTTAAACATAGTTAAGAAAAGAGTACCAAGGTGGTCAATAATTTCCCCTTAGGTAAAAAGATGCAAAAGAAGACACTTCATCGGATGATACACGATTTGGTCAAAGAAAGATAACTTTCTAGTGTTTAACTTCTCTGATTATTTGTTTGGCTTTTTATTCTCAAAATCACTTCAACAGTATTAACATTGTTATCCCAGCTAATATGAAACATACGTCTTCTACCCACATTTTAACAACTTGATATTTGTAAGTATTATTTCTGTAAACATCAACGCCTCCAGTCTACATATTAATAATATATAGCATGAACGAAAAGAAAATAGCATCTTACTATTCTTCTTTCTTTTTCTGATTCTGATTCCCACTTTGGGTCATAATCTTGTAATATGTTTATATTGAATTTTATTTGCATATAAATATACGCTGGAATTATAAATTTGGAAGGAATAATAATATTAAGTATATTCAGAACCTGCAACATATTGTTGGTTGATAATGTTGAATAATATATAATATTTGGGTGAGAAAAAAAATTTGAATAACATCCCATTATTAAGACTTACAATGTGTGTTTTTCTTCATACCGCGTAATAATTTGTAATATACTCACCTATTAAATAAAATATGCCGTATTAGTGAACATATTCAAGCGAAAAAAATAGAAATGTGCGGGAAACACATTACGCTGCAGAATTTTCAAACATAATACACTGTTTTCACCGTGCTAACGTCGTTATAAAAAAAATAACACATATCGAGTTTGGTAGACCAAATGGGCGTAAGGGACATCTTTGATGAAAATAAGTTACTTATAAGTTTCAAATGTTTACAATATTATCTTTAGCATCTTAAAAGCGCATCGGCAAGAATTTTTCGTAACAAAGTCACAACTGCTTTTTGGTAGGGTTCTTCTTTTATAGTCATTATCTTCACTGCCAAGGATTTGACTACCACTAAACGGAACATTGGGTACGTAGGCTAGCAAAGATATTTTATTTAGTGTTTGTTTTTGTTTAGTAATATAGTTTACAATAGATAAGTAGTGACGTATTTGCTTATGAATTCAATGGTCTCTGGTTTGAATACCAGTTATAGTAAATTAGCATTTTATTTTTGTGTTTGGACCCAAAGCATAGATTTAATATATTAACCTTATTGCTAATATCCAGTTCTCGTAAAAAAACTGTTCCCAAGCCAAAATTTATATGATTCCTAATCCAAAAGGGCATTAAAGCGATTTTAATGTAAATGTGTTAGTAAGAGTAGGATTTTTTACAATTTTATGTTCATATCACAAATTAATATTAGTCAGAAAGGGTTGGTTATTCTACAATGAAGCCACATTTTGTAGTAAAGAATTTAGTGACAATACTATGCTAAGAAGAATATTATTAAAATTTAAATTTACTGTATTTTAAAATCACAAATAATTATTGTCAGTTGTGCACTTTCGACCGAGCAGTCTTCATTCGACGAATCTAATAAAAAAAATATACCAAATTACTCTTAAAAATTTGCAAATATTTATCAGTTACGCCTTTTTGGATTAACAATCTCGATATCCCTAAATTTCGGTCCAGTCAGGATGTTTCTTATGAAATTGGGATATTTTTGGAACAGGAAACTTCACATATTATTATTATTTCCTTTTGATCGTTTCCTTTTTATCTGTAAGTAACCAAACGAAAAAAAAGTTCCCGGACCGGGTTTTTTCCTCTTTTTCTCATATTTTCGCCATGAATTTCGATTAATCGTTTTCCGATTGCACGCATTCGGAAAATGAAAACAAACATCAGATAATAGCGCGCTTGTATATGTATGATACCTGGAGGGGTTTTTTCTGCTTTGAATAGACCCAACCCATCAGACCACAGGTTTTTGACCATATACACAATTATGTAGGTAACTACGGTAAACCCGGTGGGCTTGGACTAGGTATTGTGATTCCGGACAGAATTATCAATTTCAGGATTGGTAATTATTTCGACCCTAAAATCCTGAAATTGGCAAAATTTTTTTTTCATTATTTATAATATGTTGGGTAATATAGAAATATATACAATTTAGTTATGTATATAAATATAACTTAAAGCTACATTCCTTAATTATTACAAAAGTAATAATAGTTAGATATATAAATGTTTCATAAATAATGTTTCACAGTGGATTATATTTTGATATATGTAGCTATATAACGGTGACGTGTGATGACTTTTGCTTAAAAGGATGCTGTTGAATAATACCTATGTAGCATTAATCTTTTATGTAATATTTTAATGTATTTATGTTTTTTAGCAAATTGAATTTTGACGTTTGGTCGATAAATTATTATATGTTTTGAAAATAAGTAACGACGTAATATTAATAATATTGAGAAGTAAAATTACTGGTACTATATCGATTATTTCTAGGTATACAAGGCAACAGCATGCATGTTTTGCCTGCAACCGGTACCTACATAATAAAATTTATTTATATAACCCATTTCGCCGATTTACATAGATCGTAATATTCGTGTTGTCATTTTAGATCTGTCATGTTATTTAGCCCATTTTAGTTCATATTAATACAATCTCTCCACCGCATCGTCACCCTTATGTCTGAGGGTCATTATCATTCTGGAATGGGAACCTTAGAATTCAGCTGTCTTCAACTTTTTTATTCTCCGTGACGTAGTGTTTCGATTTTGCAAAGAATTTTTTCACTTTGGAGTTTTTACTGCGGCCTAATCTGTAGCTATAAAAAAATAATATTAAACCATGACAAATTTAAATATAGTAATTTTACATAATTTGAAGTTATTCTACGTGTTTGTGAATGTTCATCAACATAGGTAGTCTAAATTAATAATAATTTGTAACACTAATGCAAGGTAGATTTAAGTGCGATTCTGGAAAATATTTATCAAATCAAACGTGTGAAAGATGATGCATAACGATTATTTTTAAATGCAAAGTGACCAATAACTACTAACCTTTATTCAATTTTAATGCCAACGCAGGTTAAATCTTTTTTTTTTTTTAATTATGTTTTTTTTAAGTTTTCTTCAGCTTGTATTTTATGTATCTTATTAAGTATATTATAAAACTGATATAATATAAATATATATAATAAAAAATATGGATATATTTTGATATATATATATTATATATCTAGGATGCTAAGACAAAAAACCATGATTGTCAGTTTTACGGAAACTAGTTTTTAATGAGGTAAGATTTTTAAGTATCATTTTAGTATATCAGTTATTGTTACTATGGAAAAGTGAAAATTATTATTTGTTGGTAGAGAATATTTTGTGAAAAATATATGAGGGACCTATTAAAATTCTCTCTTGTAATATTGTAAATTCTCACTTACGACCTTTTCGTCCAATAAACACAATGGCTACTAATGTTTCTAATTATTATTGTATTTAACCGTTTGTATTTTTAGTGATATTTATAGCACCAAATTTCAGCAGCGGCGTTACGCATAACAACAAAACATCATTAACAACCGTGACTAGGGGAAGCCCAATATTGAATTACATCCCCACTCAATATTCTTGTAATCAATAATCAAGTAGTTGATCGAACTCTAGGGAATAAATCTCCTACCTGAAGTTGTACGTACTGGCATTGTTATAATTCTATCCAATGAACAGGAGCTATTCAGGTTAATGGGGCCATTTCTCAAAAGCGCCAGCTAAGAAAGGGAACCGCTTTAAAAATGTATTTATCATTGTAAAGACTTGAGACAATCAGATTGCTGATTATTGTTCTGGAACGATTTCCAAGTATTGTTTTATCCCGTGGCGGCATTAGTTATATTAACGAGGATATTCAGCACCGATGAATTATTTATTAATACGATTTATAAAAAAGTATCTTAAGATTTATATCATTAATGAAAGAATTACATTCGCAAACAGGCTAAGTCCAAAATGATGAATAATTTATTGTCATGTTTAAAAATAGAATCCCATAGAGCACTGATGGATAACTCGTGACCCGCGAGACGTAAGAGACTCGAGATATTGTTTTGGGGCCAAGGAAGGCTTTTTATTGTTTTGTAATCGTTGATTGAATGAATAATGCAATATAATACGCACATAAATAAGACAACCATGAAGTTGCCATGTAGGTATATCACTGCAACGACCGTGTTATATGATGATTAGGTAAAAAGAATACGTTGACTGTACCACTAACTTAATAATGTATTACATTATGTAGCATTAACATAATATTTATTGAGAAGTTCAAATAATTAGTTATCCATTAATACAATAAGGGTACCTGTAGTAAAATTTTATGTCCGTAATGTCTATAAAACTATAAAAAAAATCATGTTTAAAATTAGTTGTAAACTATTTAAAATGGCGGCTGATGAATATAAAAAATCTTTTAATCAACCTCCTATTTAATTTTATTTAAAAAAAATCTAGATTTTTTATTTTGTGAATATACATACGATGGAAAAGTATTTACAGAATTCAAGAAAAACATTTTAAAAAAAGTAATAATTACAAGATAAAAAGAACTTTTTATTTACCACGTTTTTAAATTTTCTGTTGAATTATATCAACTTTACAATTCTATGTATTAATAAATACGTTTTTTGTACTTGATAGAAATACTGAATAAATATAGAAAACTGAAATGTCATTTTGACATTTCATATTGATTTCCATATTAACGCACGTATATATTAATAATTTAGTTGCTAGGACTGGACACACTAGAAAAAAATTTTACTGGACAAACAAGAATATGAGGTAATAAAATCGTGGTAAAAATGGAGGTTACCGGCTTCCGACTAAAGATAAAAGGTAAATATATCTATAATAACACGTAACGATTTTAACTAGTTTAGATCTGATAATACAGTTTAACGTAATGCTATGTAATAACCAAAGAGAACTATTTGTATTTATTGTGAAAAAAATAATTTTTGTTTTTATTTTTAATAATTTATTTAGAATCACCATCAATATTTTGAATACATTTAAACGATACAAATAATAATAATTGAATCGACGAAGTTTTATTGATTGCTTTACTAAAACTAAAAAGTTCAAATGCCAAACGTTTGGAGAAAGCATTTACTCCATACATTTATTTCTAATAACACGCGCGACTGGTTTATTGGGTGGTAGCGGTCATTTTTCTCGGAGGGGCCAAAGAATGGCCTGGAATCTCCGGCATAATATTTACTTGAAAGTCATTTTATTGTGAATTTTGAGCATACTAAATAAGTAGGTATATTTAATAAATAATAATACATGTAAATTGATATTTTTTTTAAATTGCTTAAACATACATAACTTGAAAGCAACTCAGATATACCCACTAGAAAAAATCATATTTGAAAAAAATACGGTGTTCGACGGGATTTAAACCCGTATAACCACTGGTATCGCGCCAACTGTGCATTTACTAATTTCAAATATGATTTTTTCTAGTGGATATAATATATGTTTTGCATGTTCAAAACATAGAATGTTGAATAGATTAAAAATTTACTTAGAAAATTAAGAATTATACAAATAAATTCACATAATTACGGTTTATAATTTTTCTAATAGACTTTTCTCAAAGAAAATTAAAATAAACGTTTACAAAACTCCGCATTAGGTCCATATTTAGCAATGGATCAGAGATACGACGATAATGTAGTAAGTAATACAAAATGTTTAGATTAGGAAGGTATAGCTAGCTATCAATTATAATGTCGTATACGTAAAAGTGATGTTACTTTGTTGGGCACGACATGTGTCAAGAATGGAAGATACCCAACCACCCAAAAAGTTTTATATCCAATAGACAAGAATAAAAAAAAAATGGTTAGTAGACCTGAACTGTAGAAGTTGGACGAAGACGAAGAAATACAATATCTTTAAGGTTGAGACTTAAAGGTTTTTTTTACACGTAGACCGGATATTGTTAAACCTACCGGGGATTTTTCTGAACGTAAAAAAAAATGTTAAAAATTGTTAATATTAATTCTTATTTTTTAATAGTCAGTGCATTATAATATTGTGATAAACAGTCATATATCACATTCTGAAAATAAGCGCATGATTTATATGGTGATACGCATGCGCGTCATGTAGCAGCGTACTCCGTTGGAAGATGACATATCCCCGCAGGTCTGCTTTTCGAAAAACATGTTTCGTCAAATTGGTTGCATGTATTTCTGTTACCACCGAAGCTTCTCACAAAAATCAGTCTTTTTTCCCCGTGTCTTTTTCGATACAAAATAAAAAAAACACATGAAGGTAGATAATGTTCCCAATAAAATTGTGTTCGATTCTCGACAATTTTTTTCATTATTACTTGATATTTTGGAACTTACAATTAATTAATGAAATATATAATTACAAGATAAAAAGAACTTTTTATATACCGTGTTTTTAAATTTTCTGTTGAATCATATAAACTTGACAATGCTATGTATCAATAAATACTTTTTTGTACTTGGTAGAAATAGGTACTGAATAAATATTATAGAAAACTGAAATGTCATTTTGACATTTTATATTGATTTCCATAGTAATGCACGTATATACTATTAATTTAGTTGCTAGGACCATCTCCTTAGCAACCAATAATAGTATTTTACTTTTTACGGATTTCTTCCAAAATAACTTTTCATGCAAAACAGAATAAAATGAATTCAATTCAACTTAAAGATGTCTAAAAGTATTAAAAGAATACTTTGGCATCGTGTTCTGATATATTCTAAAAGTTTCAAATGTCTAGTTAGTCGGGAAGTTAGTTAAAAATCGATTGCAAGATTTGTACTGGATAAACAACCATCGGACAAACAAGAATATGAGCTAAGAAAAACGTGGTTAAAAAATATGCATTCATTATCTTTAAATAACAAAACAATGTACCTACTATTATTCTATTATGTATTATTGAAAAAAAACATTTTATTTATAAAATTCAAAATTCAAATTATATTTATTTTTACATTATAGTGAACAAGAAATGAAATTATAATTATTATTAAATTCAATTAATTATATTTTCATTTCATGTAAAATGGAATTCTACCAAGTAAATGCTAACTCAATTAATACATATAGTAAACATTACAAATTATTAATTAAAGATGTTCACAATATGACATTTAGAAACAAAAAAAATATTATTAAAAGAGTACCTATTATATTATAACAAATATTGCATTATAATTTGTATTATAATTGTATTGTATTATTATATTATAATAAGTATTGTATTACAATAAATAGTAGAAGACTGTAAATACAAATTAGATACGAAGAAGTACACTGAATGAGCTACGCCGACCCTATTTTCCTAATTTATAAAACAACGTCCACCTATACTCATTTTCACATAGGTGGAATATATCAACATCCGAAGCGATTTGGTTGAACAGAGTTATTGCACTCCCAATACGTCTGATGTTTGCAAGAAAAAAAATAATATAAGTTATTTAATATCTTAAATCGCCCGCGACGATGGCCGAACGGTAACGTATCCGATTAATAAGTCATTAATCTCGGGATTCAAATCCCGAGTCTGGCAACATTTACGTGTTGTTTTTAAATGTATGCTTTAACAAATAATATAAGCATAATAGGTTGAACAAGTAGATAACTAAAAACTGTTACGAAACCTCTTCGGATGGCTTCGGATTGTAGAGCCAATGGAAAAAATATATTATAATCATACTTACGGTATAACTCAAAACTAACTAAAACTTATTGAAATACTCGGTCTAAGATTGTAAATATTTTTTATAATAATTATAATTCTGATGTTTTTAAATATTACAGATTTTCAATATTAAAATATAACATTGTTAAATCATGTGTATATTATCGTCGTTATTTTGTAAAAAGGGCGAATTAACCAAAATGTTATTTTACAGGAGGATTTTTAACTTTTGACATTTATTTGTTTATTACCTGTAGATGATTATAAATATCTAACAAGTTTATAATAAAGCTTATAAATAATACTGTCATTATAATAGGTATTATTATATAATATTTTAAAAGGTACTTTAAAATAAATAAAAAAATTTAAAGGGACTTTAAAATAAATAAAAAGCAAATGTCACATTTGCTTTTTATTTCGTAATTTTAATTAATTTAATTTTAGTCGATTATCGTAAGTACTTTCCTGTGGAGATACAAATTCGCCGTTTTTACAAAACAAAGGTAGTGGGGTAATACATAATTTCGCCAAAATGGTTGATTCGCCCTTTTTACAAAACACCGACGATATTCACTAGTGAATAAAAAAATATACGCAAAAACATGACGTCATAAATAAGGTTGTTTAAAACTTCATATTTGAAATACCTTCATAATCGTACTCATTAGCTGGCTCTCACATCTAAAATCGCCCGTCTGTCGCATAGCCATAAATCAAACCTTCCAAGAACGTCGATCCTATGTTGCATATGACTAACGCGCAGATCTACCTAGCGACAGTCGCACGTAACCTACCAAACGTATTGATATTTGGATGCGGCGATCGGCGAGCTGGTATAAAAATGACCAATTCGTAGGTGTTTGTATGATTCCTGGCGTCTAAGCCTCGCAGCCCGAGAAGCGGGCAACTTGTCGATTGCTACAGCAGATTTTTTTTTTAAATAAACAGTCGTATTTGACCTATTTGTGGAGCTTCATTTGGCAATGTGTGATTTGTGAATAAAGATGACGTCACATCAACGTATACGATGTATTTGACACGTTGCAGGCGAGATGAGTTTTGATGTGAGAGCCAGCTTAGAATAAATTCGCAAGAGTCACATGCGGATCGATAACTCAAACGATAAGAGTACTCAATCACACGGAAAAGAATATTATGAATTTATTCCAACTTACTCAGTCTAACTTTTTTCTATGATTTTTTTTTTCAAAAATGTTTTGAGTCTTTTCAAAATGTAAATCGTTATTTTCAGTGATATTTCTACATACGCACTTATTTTATAATATGTCTATATCTCGAATAAAATAGCCTTATAATTATTATTAAAATGAAAATATTATCTACTAATGTCATGTTTAGATATTATCTTAAATTGCTATGGCCTTAATTCCCTCATATATTATTCTTAATTTTCAATAAGTAGATATTTTTACATACTGTTATTACAAAACAACTCGAAACGTACATGTATCATCCCTCGGGACATTTACCTGACAAAACATTTTTTTAAGCGGTCTCTTTGTAGGAGTACGTTTTAATTTAAAAAATAAAATAATCACGCATTGTTACCTGAAAATTTTATTATTCGTTCCCATCTGCGCTTAGGAAACACCTGTTCTTTTCTCAAGGGCTTAACAATATTTTCTCCACGTGGTAATAAATAAATTTGTCTCTCAAATAAAATTCGCGTTATGTCAAACAGTTAGGAGTCGTTGGGTGTGTACTAACTGTCTAGTTTAAGACAGTGACGCAGCTAGATGTCTCTACAATATAATATTTAGTAAAAAAAATCGTTCTATCAAATAATTTGAATGATATATCTTTCCTATAAGGCTTTTCGCCATCCACTATCTCATGAAAACATACATAGCCAAATTAACGATTAAAGGTGCTGGGTTCAAAGGAATATAGGTACGTCTTTACTGCTTATTATTAAATAATTACAAGATAAAAAGAACTTTTTATATACCACGTTTTTAAATTTTCAGTTGAATCATAATTATAAACTTGACAATTCTATGTATTAATAAAAACTTTGTATTGTACTTGATAAAAATACTGAATAAATATTTTAGAATATTGAAATGTCAGTTTGACATTTCATATTGATTTTCATAGTAACGCACATATTATATATAAATAATTTAGTTGCTAGGATCCCTTAGCAACCGACAATAATAACTTCCCATACAAAACAGAATTAACTGAAAATGATTACAATTCTGCTTAAAAATGGCTAAAAGCATTAAAAGAATGCATTTTCGTCGTGTTTAGATATATTCTAAAAGTTTCAAATGTCTAGCTTGTCGGGAAGTTAGTTAAAAATCTTCAATCGTCCAATACAAATCTTGGACAAACAAGAAAAAAAATGTACTGGACACACAATAAAAATCTCTACCGGATAAACAAGAAGACGAGCTAATAAAAACGTGGTAAAATATCTTATTAAAACTTGATTTTTTACAACAAATAACCCAACTTGATTGTATGCAATGTATTGAGTAATTTCTAATTCTTTACAACATAAACATTGAACGTTTTTTTTTGCTATGGTAATCAGTTGCAAGCTGATAATTTCCCAAACCTAATTATACATTCGAAAAGATAGGGTACTTACTTAATAAATTATTATTTAAGGTTTGATTACTCTATTTTTTAATTGTGTGACGTTTTTTTTAAATTATGTTTCGGGCCTATTTATTAATTTGAAAATACTGGTCTATAATCATTTAAATATTGTGATAAATTCAACCCAACTGGTATGGTTTCCTACACGTCGCTCTCAACTGAATAATAAAATGATGATAATGCTATTTTGTATTGGTAGCTGCGGTTTTATTTTTAGTAATTTTTTTTGTGTTTGCATCTACACTCTTCCACCGGATGAGTGAATGAATGATTTGTATCTATAACTTTTAATTACCTACGTGAAACTGAGTTATATTCAATTGCAGTTAGAATGTAAACTAAATAGAGAATAAAACATTACATAAAACTAGATGGTCCATACGAATTTATCATGTAATGCACTCTAAAGATTTTTTTTCATAGCAATCAAATTCATATTTACAAATTTGGCTCAAGAACCAAACTTCCTACATATTACATATATTAAAAAAGCATATAATTCTACATAATAATAGTATATCAGTCAATCTTTCAGCAAGCATCAATTATTTAAGTAGGTACTTTTTCAAAATATATAATCATAAAATAGTAATGCTGGTTAAAATAAATATAAGCCGTATATTAATACATAAATTTCTTTAATTGATTGTATAAGGAATTATAATATAGTTACGCGCCTGACTCGAAAAGCTTTCACCTGTTTTGTAAACTTTTTGTTAGATATAAATAATAAGATGATAGGTACATAGATTTCATTTTAAAAAAAGCGATTCTCCTATCTCAAATTGTTGCGATCCATTTTTTTAAATAAATGGATATGAAAGTACTCTAAAAAATTAGAAAATTTAATTTAGCTTATTTTTAAAATAAAGTATAGGTATTATTATAAAAAAAAACTGAAAAATTTGATTGCATAAAATTTTAACTACCTTTAATAAAAAATATAGGTGTTCAGTAAATTTACTTTCTTAGAATGTTTAATTTTTTCCCAGTATTTATAATAATATATTTTTACTCTTTTCTGTCAGCTTAAAAATGCCTCAAGCAAATGCCGTGGTAACGCTCCTGTTTGGTTTGTTTTGTCTGATAGCGCCTGCCGTGTTTTCTTTTAATTAGCTAAAATATCAGCTCAGTATTTTTATGTTATAGTAAAAAGAATTTGTTCTCAAATGTTTCAAGTATAAATTAATACAATCTAGGTAGCCTAGTACCGCATTTCAGAAACAAATTTGCTAAACTTTCATTTTATTTTACCTAATGAGATGGAAGACTACCACTGAAAAGTTTTAGAAAAAATATTTAGATATTTTAGAACGATGATTACTGAGAAGAATCCACGATAGGCGTTGGGCAACTTGTCCGTGTATGAAGTCATTGATTTAGGGTGTGAATCTTAATATTTTGGCCAATATTGACTTCTCGTAAAACATTGTTTCATATATCTACACTTTCTACACATCTACATCTAAACATTAAAGCAACTATGACCATAAAACCAAAGAAAAAAAAATGCAAATATTTTTATAATTTTAGTTATTTATACATTACATAAATTTAATTCTCAGAAGTAAGTATATCTTGAATGAAAAAAAAAATTGAAAGTAATACTTTCAATAAGAAACATTGATTGGCAATATTTTAGAATAATATCGCGACCGGATGAATGGTATAGGAACGCATACGGGATAGCAGACAAACAGACAAACAAACATCAATTTATATATATATTATAGAAGATGAAGCCAATTGTATTGCTTGAGTTAATGTTGTTTTTAAAATAAAACTGGTTAAATTCAATGTAAATTTTCAGTGTGTAACTACTCTTATATAAAAGTTTTATTTATTATAATTTACATCTCGACTGATTTAAATAATAAATGTTCATACCAATATCTTCATACAAAAATAATTATTGTTTATTCATTTATTTTCAACCCAGCTATGGCACTTTATTTATATAATATATTATAATATATACGAAATAGCATCATCATAATATTATGACTGTAGTCATGTAGTGGTATAGAATGAGAAGTATTATATATTGACGTGTTTAGTTGTATGTATGTTTCGTAAGGCTGACGCGTGGGTGTGAGCTGTCAGCTATTTTTAAGCAAGTTGATTCAAAACCATACGAGTGATAAGTAATGATTAATTACCATACATTATAACATTTCAAGCTACGACCAAAATTCCAAACGTCCGATACATTTAACCTGAAATTTGAAAATTATATTGGAATTGAAGTTATATTTTGAATAATTAGATACATATTATACTTATACAAGTACCTAATTAATTATTTTTGCTGTTATATTAATTATAGAATACAATTTGTCACACAACTAGATAACTTGATTTTCACTGTTATTTATATAGTTATTGAATATGATTCTACATTTTTTTCTCTACAAAATGATAAAACTTGGTAGGTCAGAAGTTAATGGGAACTGTATTAATTTTCTGTTTGAAAATATTAGATAACTTTAAAACCATAAATGCATTAAATAAATAAAATAATATTTCTGCAATATTTATTCATACAATTGAACATTATTTAATTGTTCCCAATTAGACAAGTACAATTTTTTGTATTTTGAATAATAATTTATTATAGCCTATATTTATGTTAATCAAGTAAAATTTAAATTTCATTTTCCCAACAAAGACCAATTCAGAGTTATCTAGTTGTAGTATTGAGGTGACGACTGATAGTTCAATAAAATAAAAATAAATGTCATCACCCCTAGGTCCTGGCTTATTTAAAAAGAAAGTATGGGAGTAAGAAAAATAGACAGCACATTTAAAACACACTTGAGTTGAAATTCGCATATTTATTATAAAAAAGGATATGTGAATTGAATTCATTTAAGTAGTTAAGATTCAAATCTTGGCCAACTATTTATAAGGACAATATGTTGAGCTTTGCTTTTCAATATGCGGCAGTGAATCAATACAGAAATAGGAAGGGAAAAATGTCAAATATTTGTAATACCACTTTGAAAAATCAGGTCGCTTCCAAAAAATAAAATATCAATTAATTGAAAATTGGATTTATAGCGACAAATTTTGTAATAGAGCTATCCTGCGAAGAGACGTGGAAGAAGGGGGAGGAGAGTTTCTATTAAGGGGTATGAGTGGCACGCTAAATATTAATTTTGAAAAATTCCGACGCAGCGCTTTCTGCTGCTAAAAATAACTTTATGTTTAGCTGGTTGATGGGGAGAGATAAAAAGCATTTTTCGAATAATAACATAGGGTGCCAAGTCACAAAAATGAGAACCACTGTTTCAAAAAGTAATTTAATTAATAGATTATCACCAAAAATTTTAAAGTTCACGTTATAAATATTTTCATTATAAACTTAATTTTTATAATTATTGGATATTGGATTAAAAATATCATAAAAATATAAAGTAAAAAATAAAAAAAAAACATACCATCATAAATGGTTAGGGGTTTTAATTTAGAACTAAGCTCACGATAGTATAAAAAGTATTGAATGATACTGTTAAAATGTTAGCATGTGGCGCCCTCACTCAGCTGACAACTTATACTGGTGGATCTATAACATACTATCGGCTATACATTTGTGAAAGTAAATATAAATAATACTTTGCTATTTATTCTGGTATTAAATATGATTAAATAAACGGAAACTTCAAATATTTTTATTAATTCAACTTTGTTGGTCAGGAGTAGGTAGGTACAGATTATTATTTTCAATAATTTCAAAATAGTTAATCAATAATTTGTATGACATGCATTGAGTATCTTATAGTTTTTGTGTTATATATATATATATATATATATATCGTCACTTCAATACTACAACTAGATAACTTGATTTTCACTGTTTTTGAGATAGCTATTGAATATGATTCTACATTTTCTTCTCCACAAAATGATAAAACTAGGTGAGTCAGAAGTTAATGGGAATTGTATTTATTTTGTGTTTAAAAATATTGGATGACTAATTCAAAACTATAAATGCATTAAATAAATAAAATAATATATCTACAATATTTTTTCATACAACTGAACATAATTTAATAATTGTTCCCAATAGGCAAGCACAATTTTCCATTTTTATTTTAAATAATAATTATAGCCTAGATTTATCTTAATAGAGTAACCCTTTTTTTACATTATACGGTTTTAACCGAACGGTAAAAATCCGAATCAGCAACAAGTTCACTCTCTTTTTTCACAATACGGTTTATGCACGGTGATGTTTTTTTTTGGCACAAGCTCAGTTTGTGGTGCTGTTTTGTTATAATGAATTGACTGACCGTACGATTTGAAACAGTCTTATATTATGAAAGCGTGTATTAGGTCACGTATACCACTGAGTCATCGGTGACCGTCCGGGCGCCGTGCTTACAGTGGTAATGTACGGCTGCTATACGGCGCCGTTTCGGTTTTTAACCCTCGCCGTGTAATGTAAAAAAGATCGTGCTCTTCTTCACGCCACTAAAAGAATGTCGCCGTTTGATTTTTACCACGTTTTTATTAGCTCGTATTCTTGTTTGTCCGGTACAGACTTTTTATTGTGCAGTAAAAATTTTTTCTTCTTTGTCCAAGATTTTTAACTAACTTCCCGACTAGCTAGATATTTGAAATTTTTATAATATATCATAACACGACGACAGTGCATTCTTTTAACACATTTTTGTCATCTTTAAGCAGAATTGAATTCATTTTCAGTTAATTCTGTTTTGTATGTTTCGGAAAAAAAATCGTTAAAAGTAATATTTACTACTCACTATTTTTGGTTTCTAAGTGGGTCTAAGACACTTAATTAATAATATATACGTGCGTTAATATGGAAATCAATATGAAATGTCGAATTGACATTATTTAATATGTATTCAGTATTTCTATCAAGTACAATAAAAAGTTTTTATCAATACATAGAATTGTCAATTTTATATTATGATTCAACAGAAAATCTAAAATGTGGTATATAAAAAGTTCTTTTTATGTTGTAATTATTTTTCGTAAGTCAAAACCGTATAATGTAAAAGGAGCGTAAATTTTAAATTTCATTTTCCCAACAATGACCAAATCAGAGTTACCTAGTTGTATTATTGAGGTGGCGATATTATGCTCTAGTGAAGAATATAATATATAATCTTAATCTCTTAACTATAGAGGCACGTTAACCTATAAACTACCATAAACGACATCCTAATACTCGTATGTATTTTCCATGAAACAACCTCGCGAAAATCTTACATAACACGCCAATACTTTCAGGATAATTTATACAATATTAAAAGGCCTTAAAACTTCCGCTTTGGCCTTAACATGACGTCCAATATATTTTCCGGCTCTGTATGGAGGCTTCGTTTCGCCTCCGCTGCTACCCCGCCACCCCCTGCGGTGCACTGCAGGCCGTACAACCACGTATGCCCACTAATGACGTCACAGGCCACTAATAGCTGATATACGCATGTGAAATTTTCGTCGGAAAAGGACCACTAATTTCAAAACGACGCCATCTATCGTGTATGTTATTATTTTCATTATTACCAAAATTATCATATTTAAAACGTATAACTATTGGGTCAATTATTTTAAAATTAATGGCCCCACAATGGTGTATCACAGGACCTTACATTATTTGATGTGAACCATATTTTTATTGTTGTTTAATTTAATAAAATTGTAGTACGTATTCCACTTTTAATCAATAAATTAGTATAGGTTTCGTCCGCCTCATAGGGACATTTTCAACTGTTAAACAACAATACAATGCAGTTCCACCATGAATTGACAGTTAACAAAATAAAAGGAACATATTTTTTATGACTGGGAATGTATCAGGAGTAGTAACCGAAAACTGAGGCCACTATGCACTAAAATGTGGTTTGACTGAATTTACATGACTATAAGTTAAAAGTACCCATGGGAAAAAGGAACACTTAGAGGTAAAATTAAAAATTGTAATAAGTAACAAAAGCCAATTCAAAACTGTCAAACAACCTTAATGAAGATATATTATCCACGTTGGCAGTATGATACCACAAATTTTCTAAATGCAACAAAATTGGTCATTTTTGCGACTAAGTCCGACGCTACGATGGGCCAAACAGCTGATTGAACTGACTTGGCCAGGAACAATTTAATGGAGCTGTTTAAAATGTACTTAAATTGCGGGCGATACGGTAATATTCAGATAAAACAGGTTTTTCATAGCGAATAGAGGCCGCCACCCAAAAATGTTTCTTGGGATATATATATATATTTTATAATAAAGTATACAAGTTGACCAATTGCTCAACTTATTAAGTTTATATAAGATAATACTCAGTTTAATACTGGAACCTACAATTTTTCGTTCGTCATGATATTATATTATATCATATACTTAGATTAAATCTAAAGTCGTGGTCGGTACAGAAATGTCGGAATTATTTTGAACGATTATTTTTTCTTCTTCATTTTAACACTACAATTAATAGGCCTAGAGGCCCAATGACAGTAGTCTATTTAGTAATATAAGTGAAACAATTACGAACATTCAGGATTTGAGAAAATCACATAAATATAATTGTGTCTTCGTCGGGAATCCAACCCGGAGCTCCTGGATGAAATGTCATCGCCTTACGCACTGCACCACGAGAGCCGCATTATACACTGTATAAGGAAGGCACCATAAAATTAATGGTTAAAGTAAATTTAATGTGACAGAAATATGACTTCTGGAGATTTAACTTAATACAAATTTAGATTTTAAATGTTGGTAAATTGACTTTTAATTTTATGTAGGTAACTGAAATCATAATTATATTGAGTGAAGTGAAGAAGTGAGTTTCATAAAAAGTAAGAGTTTTAAAGTACGTATATAAAAAGTCATATATTATCATTATGGATGATTTACTCGTTGTTCGGTAGATTACCCGTTACGTAACCTTGCAATTTGGAATAGATTTTTTTTTAATTATGTTGAATTATTTTGAATACTGAAACGTGAGTTAAAGGTTCCAGGTGCTTGGAATTTACTAATACAATCATACGAAGTGCGTATTACACACAAATCTCGTCACTGTGTGCAATTGCAAAGTTATGTGGAGGGTACTATACATGCTGCTACACAGGCATTAGATCTAAACGGAAATTGTCAAAAAATATTTAAAGAATATTTTTCAGACGCCAGATTCTCATCCGCGATCCAGGATTCCACGGTATCAGTCAGTTACTAATCAGCTCATTCTAGTGAAGATGCAATATCAACTGTTTGAAAAATAATTACATAGAGCCCGATGAAAAATTAGTTCGTGTATGCCACACCAAAATAGTAACAACATTCCGCCCCTATTTATTACCCCATAAGTCCGCGTGAAATAGCGCTCCGATGACAAGATCTTTGCCCCATAAAGCTAGTGCAAAACAATGTTTGTCACTAGTAGCACTATTTTGACCGACACGTTGGCTTGTAGTCACCCGGTGTCCATTAAAATGGTTACAGTTAGGTACGCGTATAGTTATCTACCAACGCTGTCACTTTAAATAGTGCCGGATTCAAATCTTTATCGATTGTCACTTCTAAACAAACTATGTAGATCTATTTTAATGAAAACCATAAGTACTAGTGTTTTATATCAATGGATCATCTCTATTGTCCTGTCATATATATATGGGTGGTTCATAATAATTATGGATCAAGTCCATCAAAATAGATCCTGAGATATTTGAACCGAAAGTTAAAACTCCCTTTGTAAAATTCAGGAATGTTTTCAATGTATAATACATATAATATTTTGATAGTACATAGATAAATTTAAATAAATATTCAAAACATAAAGTATATTCAGGTTTTATTAATATTAGCAAATTAATCTTAGCAAATATCTCTTTAAACTGCTGAAGGAACCTGTCAAAATGGACATGATTCACATTGAATTTGATGTCTTATCAATACTAGTATTACCATTATGGGGGAAATTGTTGAGCTATTATTGTGATATTAACATACAATATAGAAATCTGTTTTATCTAGCCACTGAAACAAAAAAAATGGTTTGTGTACTTATGTACGCGCGTTAGAAGTTATACTTCTTTGATGTAACAAAACAAATAATTATTGTATTGGACCAAAACTCATCTTTGCCATACAGCGGTTATAATCGATTCAGAAGTGCCCATGATGAATTTAAATTTTTATTGGCGTGTTATTATGATTATATTCATTTAGGTCTCAAGGGTATTTTATCGATGTAGGTACCGTCAGCAATAATATTATGTATGCGAATAATTCATATTATTGCAGAATGTACCTACTTTGGAAGAAAAAAATCTCAAAACCTGTGTTTGAAAAATTTTTCAAACCGCTATTTCAACCATCTTTGCTTAAACAGATGACTGTACAACTATTTTCGTTAACAATAATAATTTCTTACAAATCAAAAGTAAAACATAGCCCTATTTAATGGTTTAACTGAAACGTGATATTGGCTTTTGTGATGAAACATAATAATTATTATTGTGTTTAATTATTATAAGCCGCTAATAAATAAATTGACATGGGATATACGACAAAAATATTATCCTAAACTATAAAAATATGTATTTTTGTGTAATTAAATAAATAAGTAAATGAATAAATGAATAAATATGTCACCGTCATTGATGAGGGTTTTTATTTGCGCACTTCTTATATAAATATCGAAAACAATAAATTATTAGGATTATATAACACTTTTATAATATTCCGAATTTATTAATTAAATCTACGATGGCCGTGTACGCTGTCCTGCGAGTATGTAAATGCTAGGTGGTGATATTATCTCTCTTATGAGATAATTATATTTGTTAATAATATTCTTATTAAATCAATTCCAATCCTACTTTCAGTTTTTTGTACTCATACCATTACCCCCAATTTTAACGTAACAAAATATTTCTAAAAACTATTTCCTCTGACTTGTGACCAAAAATCTCACAAATTGTTTAAGTTTCTATTAGCGTATTTTAATCTCCAACGTTTTTAGTAGAGTAAAGTAAGCTATCTGAAAAAATAACACCGTAGCGCCCTATGTTAGTAATGCGTCTGATATTTGATATTGCTAATTGTATAATATGGGTCTCATATTACATGGACCGTAAATATCGTCAATTTACCCTTGAAACAAGGGAATATCCCATATTATGCAAATTTGTCTCCAGATAGGACGCATAAACTTTCAACTTATGGTCTTCATTGAGATTATATTAAGTTATATTCTGATACCAGACCCATTAGGGTAAATCTGACATAATGGAATTAATAGATAGACTTACAAATATGGGAGGGAGGCTCATATATTATAACATCTAGGTGTTAGTTCAGGGATCAGCACGCAATAAATATGCTCAATATGAATTATTGAAAACTGTATATAATACACATTATTCTTAAAAGTGAGTATGGAAATTTATTTTTATTTTTGTTGCAATCGTATAAAGCATATTAATATATTACTAAGAAAACATAAAGACAATAAAACTTACGTTGCTTTATATAGTAAATAAACTTTCAAATGTGCACACACTCTTTACATCATTAATATCACTTTCGTGTATGTTAGGTCACTTTTAACTGATTAGGTTTTTTTTATAAAATCCATTTTTTTATATTAATACTATCGATATAAGGTACTTGATGGAATTTGAATTTAAATTCTAATGGATTTAAGTTTTGTATTATTCTATTTGAGTCGTTTTTTGTGATCCAGATTTTGCCATTCGGCATCTTTAGGCACTAACTCAACCTAACCTAACACACGAAAGCGATATCTATTAATCGTGTATAAAGTGGGTGCATATTTTAATGCCTATTTACTATATAAAGCAACGTACATTTATGTTTTCTGAGAAATGATGTACTATATAAGCGAAACCCAAAATCAAATAAATTATTGCTTAGCTGTATTTCAAGTATTTTATAATTATTTATAACAGTGCTAATGACAAATTCATTTTATGGTTCGATACCAGTTAGGATTTCCGGAATCCCAGAATCCTGGGATTATAGTCCTAAAATCACCCTCGGCATAAACTTTATTATGATTTTTTGTGATAAAAACTTTTGTCAACTAAAAAGATATTTATTTTTGAAAAAGGGTAAATTCAATCATGAAATATCAAGAGCCATGTTATCATTTTTTTTCATCACTAGTTACGGGATCGACATAAATATTATTCATAATCACAATACTTCGAATAATTTATTAAAAATTATCAACATTCAACAACATTGTGCCAGTTATGGTGAAATTAAATCATTTTTTTTGTATTGCCGTGTGAATTAGATATTTACAGACGCTAAAAAATGGGAAAAATTTATTGTCTTATCTTAGAATTTCAGGATTGCAAAATACTAATAATACAATCTCTTAATAAATGAAACATTCTGTCCGGAGTTATAATCCTTTCTGCCAGTATCCAGCAAATTAATTATATTATAATTACGTATATGTGACCAAATTAGACATTTGTAACGAAAATGCTTTTTGTAAGGATTATGAAGATAGCTACCACTGACCAATTCTTTACACGTTTAAATTCAATTATATACTATTAGAACTCAAACATGATAGAAAATTTGAATCCGTAGAAAACGCTTCAGACCCCTGCATTAACTCATCTATGATTTATGCCATGCAGTGTTATATATTATAGCAAGTGTTACCTATTACATCCTGAAAAGGGATTGGACATACAATTCACTTGTATTATATATTATGTATTTCCTATTTTACTTCAATCAATATTATCGCAGGTTTTTTAAATAATATAATAATTATATAATCTTAAATATGGATAGAAACAAAAGAAACTAGACACTTTATATTCCATGTATCTATTTAATGGAATTTATATTTAATTAATCCTTTCACCATGCATCATATCGAATGACCACCTTAATCGTTACGCGCTTGGCGCCTCTTTAGCGTCCAATGTATTAATCCATAAAAAGATTAGATGTGGTAGGTGATAATTTAACTTGTTGGTCGAGTTTGTCCCAAATCCGCCTGCCGTTAACTTCACTGGCATGAATTATGATAATAGTACCTAACACCAACATCCAACACACTACAACCGCTTTGTTTTTACCAGTTTGGATAACTAACGAATATTTATTACACGTCCATTATTTAATCATCACTCATCTTTAACTACTTTAAATTTTTATTGGTGTTTTTTTTTTCAATGAAGTTATATATTTTAAATTGTAAGTAAGATCGAATTCAGTTAGTAGGGATTGCAATACCGTATGAAAACAGTAATACCGGTATTTCAGTATTTCCTATTGAATACCAGTATTAATACAGGTATTCCAGAAATATATAATAAAAACAGAAGTATCTACTGATAAATATATATACGTATATGAAGGGTATACGGGCCTAACAAGAAATGTCACACAAAACTGAAAATGACTTAAGTATGGTAACATAGTTCCACGTGTATTTTTATCTGCATTAATGAAAAAGTATCAAACAAATCATAGTTCTCAAAAATAACGATTTTTCAATACCCCTGCCCCCGTACATGTCCAAAAGTGGGAAGGTCCTATGACGTGAATGAATTGTCAAAGGAATGTCAAACGTTAAATTTATGCTTTGTTTTTACCGGTTGGCAGTTGGTATTTTATATTGTGTATTTTCGAAGTATGTCGAGTTTATAATTGTTGTGCATTAAAATGTCCGATATAGATGCAAACTGCAATACAAGTATTACAAGAAAGACACAAAGAATTAGTTCTTTTCACAATAATACAAAACTAGGAATGTCCAATGTGTTCAAAAATTAAATTGTTAATTATGACAACTTTTGGTTTTGTGACATATCTTGTTTTGCCCATGTACCCTTCATACGAAAACCTCTGTAAAATATTAATATTTTATAACACAAGGGCTTTAAATGGCAATAGAAGTAAACCAGACATCGCGTTACCCGACAAAAAATATGTTCATGTTAAACCCTTTATGTTAGTTAATACATTTTGTTTCCACTTTCAATACCGATACTGTCTGATTTTAAAACAGGTATTTCGGTATCGATGTATACTGGGATACAGGTTTTCAAATACCGGTATTGCAATCTCTAGTTACATCGTCATAATATAAAATAGCAATTAGAGTTAATTTGTGTAATACTAATTAGGAGTATTCCAATTTCATTAGGAAAATCCTTAGATAAGCCTTACTACAGAGATTATATTGGAGTTTTTATATACCTTCGATGAAAGAAAATTGGATTTACCCGTATTTAATATACCGTCGTTACGGGAGGTTTTTAAATCCCTAAACTGTGGGAAAATTATATCTTGCTTATTAATTACGTAAACAATTTTGGAAAGATCAAAGAGATGTTGTTAGATTGTTCTTCATTGTATGATGATAAATAAAGCTTTGTTTTGTAAGTATTCCCAAGCCTTAAAAGTATTGTGTTCCAAACAAAACCCTACCGACAAACAAAAACTCATATTGTATTTTATTAATTAAAAGGTACCTACCTCCATCTTTAGCATAAAAATGTTCGCTTCTTAATTTTAATTTCAAGAAATTTATTTTTTATTATTTTTTAGCCAACCTTTTGACTGGGTAAGAAATATTTTAATATAAAACTGACTCTGTAGTAATTAGATTAGTTATTTAGGTTACCTACGTATACAGAAACTTATTATATGTTAATTTATTACCAACAATAATTAAAACTTTAGAAACATACATAGGTAGGTGGAATAAACATTTACTTCTTTTAATTTTTATTTATTATTTAAGCCATAAATCCAAGTGAATTATTGTTTTAAATTTCGTTGAAAAATGACTATTAATTTTGTAATTTAAATTAGTTGGTGGTCAAATTTAAGTTCATGTTCATATACCGAACTAACTGTATTAAATCACCATCGACTTGGTTATCAAAGCTTGGAAGAAGATTAGGTAGGTACATATTAATATACTTATTAATAATATTTTTCTTAGCTAAATGACACATCTCTCTACATGTCGTAATCGTGATCAGCCTAAAAATAAAGCTTGCCGATTTCTACAGTCGCACCTCGAAAACCTTCAGTTTTTCATACTCCATTCATTTAAAGTGTATGTTTTGACTTTGTATACCAATATACATAATATAATGTAGTATTTAGTTACCGTATAGATAAATTTATATCATACTCTAGGGCGGCTGAACTTTTGAGTAAGATAAAAAAACTCTATTTATTTATAAATTATTTTATTCACGTCTTCTTTTTATTATGTAAAAGGTTTTCTTGCCTTGTTTTACTCTCGTCATTTATACAAACAGATTGTGCCAATTTTTAGACATGCCTCTTTCTGGTTACGTATTTAAAAAAAAATCCACAGTTAGTAATAACTAACATTAATTATTAGTAACTTATATTATCATGAGCCTATAAAAGCTACATTTAATCAACGCTGTCGATTTGGTAAACTTATTATACATTATCAAAAATAATTTTAAGGAACTACATTCAGGATAACATAGTTAACAAAAAAATCTATTGGTACGAGGGTGGGTCAATAAGTCCTTAGAAAAGCCGACAGGTGGCGCGACTAGTACTGTAAGCGGTTTGTTTTCATGCAGCGGCACTACCGATTCAGTATGCTGCAAAGTTTCAATCAGATTGGTCGGGTTGTTGTGTGTTTCTCGTACATTTAAAAAAAAAATTTGCTTGTGGAAAATGGAAAAATGGAAAATGGAGAAAATTGAGTTTAGAGCTGTTATTAAACATTTTAATATAAAAGGCTTAACAGCAAAGGAAATAAAAAATGAGTTGGATTTAGTTCACGGCATATCTGCTCCTTCACTTGCAACTATTTATAACTGGTTAAATGAATTTAAACGTGGTCGTACATCAACAAAGGATGAACCACGCTCAGGACGTCCTGTAGAGGTGACTACACCAGAAATGATCAATAAAATCCACGATATGGTGTTAAGTGACCGAAGATTAAAGTTGAGTGAGATAATTGAGGTTACAGGGATCTCAAAAGGTAGCGTCATTTCTATTTTACATGACAAATTGGGCATGAAAAAAATTTCTGCAAGATGGGTGCCGCGTTTGCTCACAGTCGACAATAAACGCAATAGGGTGGTGGCCTCTAAAGCCCTGTTGTCGCTCATGCAACGCAATCCGGATAAATTTTTTCGTCGCTTTGTGACTGTAGATGAAACATGGATACACCACTATACTCCCGAGACGAAAGAACAGTCAAAGCAGTGGATTGCGAAGGCAAACCATGTCCAAAGAAGGCGAAAACCGTAAAATCAGCTGGTAAGGTTATGGCTACTGTATTTTGGGATGCACGTGAAATTATTTTCGTTGACTATTTGGAAAAAAGAAAAACAATAACAGGGGATTATTATGCACCTTTATTGGACCAGCTAAAAAACAAAATTGAAGAAAAACGGCCTCATTTAAACAGGAAAAAAATCCTCTTTCATCAGGACAATGCCCGTGTTCACACATGTTTACGATCAATGGCTAAAATTGAAGAATTGAAGTTCGATTTGGTCGACCACCCACCGTATTCGCCAGATTTAGCCCCCAGTGACTTTTTCCTTTTCCCAAACTTAAAAAAATGGCTAAGTGGACAACGTTTTTTTTCAAATGAAGAAGTCATCGATCGGACAAATGCTTATTTTGAGGACCTTCCGAAAACTTATTTTTCTGACGGTTTAAAAAAAATTGAGAAACGTCTAACCAAGTGTATTGAGCTCCAAGGAGATTATGTTGAGAAATAAAAAAAAAATACAAAAATCAAAACTGTTTTAATGCTTTTTTCTAAGGAATTATTGACCCACCCTCGTATCTAAACCCAAATAAATTATCCGGAATATTCTGATGATTAGTTACCAATTTAATTTCAAAAATATATAAATAAATGCAAAATATTATTATAAAGAAGACTATGATGAAGTAGGTACCTAAAACATTGAATGCAGCCACGGTTCGTTATTTAGAGCGGTTGTCTCCAAGATGATGATCACCATAATGGAAGTCAATCTCCGTCAACGATAATAATTACGGAGAATAAGAAGAGATGTATTTGAAAATTATTATCATAAAATGTTTGTTTATATATTATTATTTGATTATCTTAAATTAAGGGTCCACGTTTTACATATACGTTAACATTGATAGCATATTACGTTGGTTCAACAACACAAACGTAGACCCCTCCAAGACAACCCACCTCATACAGGTTACATATACATTGTGTGTATACAGTTCATCGTGTGACACTTATTCGTGCGCCGCAGTACGTGAAACATGAGTTCGTAGAACATTTTATCAAATGACGAGTTCTTCGTTGAACATTTCATCGTGGAATACATTTGTAAATATCTTACAAAATGCGGTGATAGTTTGCAAATATTACTGTTCCAATTAGATTAACCCTAACCTAACCTAGTAAAGACATCTCATAAAATCCGTATTGAATCTAATTGGAACAGCAAACTAGCGCCACATGTTGTATCAAATGTTCAACGAAGAACTCGTCATTTGATTAAATGTTACACGAACTCATGTTTCACGTACTGCGGGGCACGCATAATTGTCCTGCGGTGAACTGTTTACGTACAAATTTCCGGATACGCCTCATACCACACTTGGTCTTAATCAAACGTGTTATGATGCCCTATGTTTAATGTGAAGCATCAGTAGCTTTTAGATACTTTCTAATAAAAAGTGCCCATAAGGGACACGATGAGCTAACAAAAATAAATAATTCTAATGTATATAGATATATATAAATAGTACAAAAAACAATACGGACATACAAAACTATGTGAAGAGATCTTCATTTTCAGTATAAGATTCCGCAATGTTTTTGTAAGCGCAACAATATTGACATTTTTGGCGACTAAGTTGGACGGCTCGATGAGCCCAGCAAAAATAAATACTTTAAGCATCTTTGTCACTTGTCACTTTTGAAGATACTATTCAGTTGCCTAATCCTACTCCAATCTGTTATGATAATTTTGATTTTGAACCTTTTAGGGAAAGATTCCATCTTTAGATTTCTTAATTACATCTTTGTTACTGATTTTAACAAGAATGATATGATGAATTCAAAACAGTTTCTTTGGAGGTTCTTGAACTAAAACCTTATACTTCAGCAAGGGATTTACTTATCTAAAGTCTTCCCTTGAATGATAAAATGCAGAAATCGATACCCCTCAGCTTACCACATGATATGGTCAAAGTATACCATATTATAATATGATTCGACTCCTTAATATTTTTTTCGGCTATTTTATCGTCAATATTTATAATACAGCCCTACCAACTGGTAAAGAATACTTTATATACCCACATTTGAAAACATTTAAATTTTCTAAACGTTTACACATAATAGAAAGACCTAAACGATATAGCACGAATCATCTTACCATTGTCATTATGATTCTCAGATATCGCTACCGAAAGCAATAATGGAATAAGTCAAAAATACTAGTTTATAAATAATTTAACTTTAATGTTTTTTTCGTACAAATTAAATCGTTAAATATACAGATGTTTATTTTGTTTTTTCTGCGGCCTATTATAATAATATGATAATGGTACAATTTTATAATTATTATATAATATTATTAACAGTTGGTTATTTCAGTTATTTCACTGTTGCCTTGAAGTAACTGGACATTTTTTACTGCAAAATTAATATTTTACCACGTTTTTATTAGCTCGTATTCTTGTTTGTCCAGTATAATTTTTTTCTTGTTTGTCCAAGATTTGTATTGGACGATTGAAGATTTTTAACTAACTTCCCGACTAGCTAGACATTTGAAACTTTTAGAATATATCAGAACACGGCGACAATATATTCTTTTAATACTTTCAGCCATTTTAAAGCAGAATTTAATTATTTTCAGTTAATTCTGTTTTGCATGGAAAGTTATTTTGGAAAAAAATCGTAAAAAGTAAAACACTATAATTGGTTGCTAAGGGGGTCCTAGCAACTAAATTATTAATATATACGTGCGTTACTATGGCAATCAATATGAAATGTCAAAATGACATTTCAGCATTCTATATGTATTCAGTATTTCTATCAAGTACAAAAAAGTACTTGTTAATACATATAATTGTCAAGTTTATTTGATTCAACAGAAAATTTAAAAACGTGGTATATTAAAAGTTATTTTTATCTTGTAATAACTCCTTTTTAAGCGGGGTATAACATTTTTTTTTAAATCTTATTGATTCATTGTGTATGCATAGCTTTCAGAAATCGAAAGGTATACTTATTTCAAAATCGACGTTTTTTCACCTTATCTCACCTTGCTTTCAGGTTTCGATATGTATCATTGTTACACAGTACCTACATATTATTATTATTTTCCTCAGTCGTGTAAAAGCCGTCCTGGCCTTCTTGACTGGTTTCAATACTATAGTGTCAATTATCGTCCATAAGTAATATTTATGGTGATAAAATAGACAGAGAAGCATTACCCTCTCAGGTAAATACAGAGTTTATTTACTTAAAAATGTATTTAGATGAGTAATGAGCACTTTTAGCGTAATAGCCCACTCATTCCTATGAAAAATGCATACAATTTAAAAGGGTTGCTTGTCACAACAATATACTTTGCAAATTATGATATCCTTCAGAGGTGAATACGCTTTCATCATTGAGAGTAATGTGAAAGATTAAAACAATCCAAAAATCCACTCGGGCCATAATTGAAAATAATACATCTCATTTCTCTCCCGGTCTCACTTATTTAGAGTCACCTTCATAAAAATTAATTTACCAAAGACAATATTTTTGCGCGCGTACAATACTCCACGGGCCCTCCCCGTGCGGCGGGGACTGCTGAAATATAAATAGAACAAAACATAATTGGATGAAACCGGTAGATAAAGTTCCCGGCGACTCAAAGTGGGAATAAAAAAAAATTGAAAAATATTCAGCGCGATATCGCGGAACCGGGCAATCTGTTTTAATTATTGAAAAAACTTTTATAGCACCGGCATCTAGTGGCCGGTTTGTAGCACCATATTTTTTAGTCAGGATATTTATTATTACATGGTCATCTCAATACACGTTCGCTCTATTAAGACATTTTATGATTCGGCTATCTCATCGAATTAAAATCATGTTTTAAAAGACACTCGAATAGCTTGTGGTTACCTACGCCTCGAAATTCTGAACGTTATCTCGAATCATAACGTCAAGATCGAATTTTATGTACTGACAATGAAAATATGTAAATTAAATATTATTATTTAAAATGTAATACGCTTTAGTGATAATCGGGATCGATTTCGTTTACTTCAACTGGTCCTATTAACGCGAGCGAAACCGTTCGTGTTCATTATTAATTTATGTGAAATAATTAGCACTTATCGATTTTATTTTATTTTTATTTCTACAATGTTTTTCTACCAGGAACTGATAGTAAACACCGGTAAAGAGAGTATTTATTTTAATCCAATAAGTCATAGACTATGAATATAGATAATTTAAAAACATCTCATGCATATTATACACACTAGAAAAAAATCATTTTTTAGAAAAAATACTACACCTGACGGGACTTGAACCCGTATCAGCTGTATTCGTGGCAGTATGTTTTTCCAATTAAACTACGACCATTTTAGTTAATTACGACGATTTTAACTAGTAGTTGTTACATGAAATGCTTATCGAATTGCGTTATAAGGTTGGCAATCGGTTTTAGTACCTATATTAAATTAAGGTAGGTATCAATCAATTCGTTAATTAGTAACCGACGTAGCGGATTACTCCACTATTTAATTTTTATAATGTACTTGGATTCGCGCCAGTATGTTATCCCAATTAGAATATGCACACCAATAATTCTCTGGCTAGATAGAGATACCAATGTAAACATACCGCATATGTAAGTGGTGTGTGTTCTATATAATATATGGACAGGTAGAGGGAATTGTTAGCGAAAGCGAGAACCCAGAAGTCATTGTGAAATTGATATTTTTGACATGAATACAACAACAACTGGATTATTTCGATTTTGACATTGTTCGGTAAAATAAAATATGTTGCTGTTATGTCTCGAAAAAATATGTATAACTAAAATAATTTATACGTCGAGCATTGTTTGTGCACATTTTATATACAGCTATAAGCATACATAGAATGTATCACATAGATACCTTAAATTTCGAAGAGTTACTAAAGACCTTTATTTAATCATTTCCAAAAACTTTATCTTTTTGGTACACACTTACTTATCTATATTATATGATCTGAAATACTTGGCTTTATTCTTGTGGTATTTTATATTAAATTTAACAGTTTTACGCTTTTTCTTTGAATTCATATTATAATATATTTTTTGAGATATTGAAAATCAAGGGTTATTTTTCATAAATCGAATTATAAAATGCACATAGTCAATTATCTCAAAAAGTATATTGATAATATGGCTGATGTTTTCTTCGTTTTTATCTGAAAATCGATCATAAAAAACATAATATGGATTAACAAGATTATTTTTTCTAAGTTACAATGCTTGGACCACCAGAAAACAATAAAACTATTTTAAATTGATGCTAATAATGTAGTTGTTGTGTAAATTTCATCATACTACTTAATTAGTTTTTGAGTTATATGTAACTACTCCTCTATCGCGTTTAAAGAAGTTAGTTTTTATTAAGGTTCTATAATATCCCACGGTCAGACCCCAAATAGAAGATAAAACTCCACTTAATTTATACCATCAAAATAGTATTATAAGTCTATGCGTTGTTGGTGCAATGATTTTTATAAATTATAGCAGAATAAACAGAAATGGAAAGACAGTCAGATAATTATATTAAGTAGATAAATTTTACTGGTTTACTGAAACATGTAGATAAACAAATAGTAATAGTGTCGTGTATGGTGACGAGGGTCACAGGTTCAAATTCTGGGTCTAGCACGTACATATATTGTTTTTCAATTTGTGTATGAGTCAGAGTATGGACCTATTAGGTTGAAAAAGTGGCTGACATCCATTTTTCATAAAAATAAAATCTGTTAATACAACCATGATCCTATTAGGATCAGACATGGTCGATAGAAATATTATTTACCAAGAAGGTGAATGAACAAGGAGAGTTTCTTGACAGAGTTATAGAAGATTTTCATGCGCCTATAGATAGGTGTCTTGTTACATTTTACACAATGGTGCATCGTAGTAGTGAAATGGCATTCCTCCTATTTGTAACAAATACACAAGTTTTACGCAGTGCGCACCCTTGTTACAGGAAACCCAAAGGTTTGTGTCAACAACCGGCTTCTAACGCAACCGGATGCTTACGTGCGGTTTTTCGCAGATTTGAATTCCCTTTTGTTGCAATAGTTATCAAGGATTCTGCATACCACCCACAATATGTCATATAAGTTGTTATGATTCGACCAATTCTGGTATATTTTAGATAACGTATTATGTGTATTAAGAATATTGAATTCAAAATACAATATATTAAGGTATTTTATTATATTTTTTAGCTATTATCGCTTACAAGCAGTGTTTCCCAAAGTATGGTACGCGTACCCCCTGGGATACGGGAATAGTTTGGTGGGGGTACACGCTGCACCGGGCTTTGGCTGCACCTAGTGCAACAAGCATTAATCCGACATCAAGACAACATCCATGCTATAAGCTTTATCGCATGTGGAAGAAGAGCAATTATTGTTGGAATTAGTTTCAGACGGATTCTTGAAAAATAAATATAAATGTTCTTTAGCATCATTTTGGTTGCAAATCCAACATGTGTATCCAGTTTTAACAAAGAAAGTCCTGGTCCATATTTTCAGCATGACGTGTGGACATTAAGTTTAAAAAAATAACAGGCTTTTGGATGTGGAGCCGCATATCAGATTAAAATTAACAACCAGGGAACCAAATTATGACGATCTGTCTCAACATAAACATTTTCATCCTTCCCATTGATTATAATGAATGTAATTTATAAGAAGTATAACTTTTATTTATATTTTGCATGAATTTTATTTTTCGGTTATTATTATTTTGTTTTTGTACTAAAAAAAGGAAAAAATAAATATATTTTGATTGTACTGAGTATTTTTTGCACTTCTTATTACACTGATACACCTATTTGCCAATTACCTCACATAAAATTAATAATAGTAATTTATAAATAAATAGATAATATTTATGAAAAATATATATTTTTAGAATATATCAATCATTTTCATCCTAGAAGCGGAGTGCAAAGTTAAGAAGCATATACCTTTTCTTTACTAATGTTGTATTACATGTTGATGACGTTTTGTAATATCACTGTTTAATTCATCCCTTCTCCCGAAAAACCGATAAAGATCATTATAGCCATAACGGCAATTGTAAATAAATCAGTTCAAATAATGTACCATATATTTATCTATATCAGCAAAAATTTCTCATTGAATCTCAAGAGATGGTACCAGATGTATCATTGTGGTAACGCGGACTTTGTATTATCTACATATTGTTTCTTAAATGTTATATTCTCAAAACAAAGATTTTAGAAAAGGCTACATTCTATAATATTTGTTATCGCAAATATGCGTAATTTTGGTATCGGGGTATGCTCTTCTTTGATTTATCATGTAACGTCTGTTCTACGTGGAGCTGCTGTTTATGTGCCCTGGAATCAAACATTCAATTATTTAGACTGATAATACATCATCACTATCATCATTATAATTCATGACCAATTCCCTGCTAGATAAAGGCCTCACCAAGATCCCTGATTTTTTTCGATCCCAATATAGTTTTTGCAACGTACGATGTAGCGGAGCTTATGAAAGCCCTGTAGTTGTTTTTTTAGGACTTCGTTTATCCACCTGTTATTCACACGAGCGATATTTATGATACATTTTAATATCATTAGTTTGGCGTACTCGTATCTGTCCCATTATCCATCCATTGGTTTATTTTATGGTCTTTATTCAACGTACCACATTATGGTAGGTACATATAGATTTTTATTACATAAAATATAGGTGCTTATTTAAAATAATAACGTTGATTTTGACTCTAGATTTATAGAAGAAATGTAAATTTGATGATAATATTATTTAATTGTGAATTAAGATTAAATTTCTATGACAATTTCTATGTTTACGTACACGAGAGCTAAAACTAACAAATTCCTGGAAAATTAAATTTCAGTTAGATTATGCTGCTCTCAATATTAATACACTTGGATATTTTACACTACAAAAATTAGTAGTATTTAGTTGTCAATAGTCCCAGTACATAAATAATTGATTTTGAAAGATATGATAATTTAAAAGAGAAAATTTTTAGTTAAATTATTTTCAGCAAAATTATATATGACCCAAATTGGCCATAAGAGGTATTCAAATTGGTACTTTCCCTGTTTTCATCAATTTTTTACCAATAAATTAAACAAACAACGCCCTCTGTTATGAGCTTATTCAGATACTTGTATTGTATTGCAAATTTTTCACGTGATACGTATAGAAAAAAAAACAAATATGTTCATCTAAAATGAACAATATTAAATAAAACAAGTTTTCTTTGTTGAACATCAATTAAAACAACCTTCAATCAAGTTACTTAAGTAAGTACATATTTCAGGTTTCTACAAATTAATACAATAATATTAATAACATATTTTATACTAACTGAATATTGATTAGTTTCTGTATTGAAGTTTATAGTAATTGAAATAAATTCTTCACGTCGTGTTGTATGTATATAAAAATATAACTTTATTAAATTTCTTAAAATTTTATCAAAATTATCCAACAATTTTCAGTAAGTGTTTTTTAATAAACGCTTTAAATTTTGTTTTGAGTACTTTTATATATTTCCTCAACATAACTTAAATTATACTTAAGTATGTGGTAACATGATATTTTTGAAATATATTATGTAAATATATACTTAACACAAACTTTTTATTAATTTAATAAAAAAATCTTTATTGAGTAGAGAGTCAATCTTAATGGTAAATAATTCATTCCTCTTTATACTGTATTTTATAACAATCAATTAAATGTAAGTATAATATCGGTCACATCAAAAATTTTGCATTTTCATCACCATTTTCAACATTTAGACGATAAAGTTTATTATAATTTTAATATCTTAAATTTTTTGTTCTATAATACTAGACAGATAATATTGAACTGCGTCATCTGCATATTCCAAGTAGCACAGTCTTTCTTCGCATAGATCGGTTATGTCATCATGATGTAGGCGTATGCCACTGTCGGGGCGAACCGTCTTACGCAATATAGAATCCATTATGATGATAAAAAGAAAGGGCGCAAGTACACATCCTTGCTTGGCTCCTGACGTGATTTCAATGAGCTCAGAGGATGTTCCGGCTGCTCTCATGCGACACTCTGTATTGATGTAGAGAGCACGTATTACGGCACTCACGGCAGTTTCCGTGAGACACCATAGCCTAGCAGAATTTTCCACAGAGATTCACGATAAGGGCTGTCAAATGCCTTTTCATAGTTGACAAAGCAGCACGTGACAAGTATATTCATCTCTTGATACTATTGCAGGAGGCATCGGAGAGTTGAAACATGCCCTGAGCAGGACTTCCCCAGGATAAAGCCACTCTGCTGCGCACGCAAAACCTCTAGCATAGCACTTCTAACCCTGTACAGAAGAATATGCGCTAACACCTTCCCGGAACTATAAGGAGAGTGATACTTCTGTAATTACTACAATCTTGTGGGTCACTCTTTTTGTGCAGAGTAACCATGGTACCATCCCTCCAGGCCCTGGGGCACTATTGCTTCTCCCACACCTCGCGCAGAAGGACACACAATGACGGCAATATGACGCTCAGTCCGCAGAGCAGAGATTCTGCATGTATGCCATCATCTCCTGCGCTTCAGTCTTTTGACTGCCTCTTTAACTACAGCAGTTATCGGAGGATCTTTGCAATATCCCGACAGTAGTGATTCCGAGGGCGATGATCTCCGATGGAATATCGAAGGGATGCAATGAAGGTGGGTGATTCAGGACACCACGGAAATGTCGGCGCTATAGCTCCTGAACCTTTGCAGGTTCAACCTCCGTCAGAGTTGCGTAATGCAGTGACCATTGGACGTTTTTACGGTAAATTGGTGATGCGGAAGAGAGCACTTGGTTTATTCTTGTAGGCAGCAGATTCCGCAGCCCAAATGAGGTCACCCAGGCGTCGGCGTTTATCGCGGTGGGAGAATGCTTTACCATGCGGTCCATTGTCTTGTATTCCGCGCTGCGCTGTGGGTCGTATGAACCATTGTCCCGCAATTCTTTCAGGAGCTTCTTCTTCTCAATCATCTCCCATGTATGCAGTGACATCCAATCCGGCCTGTGTGTATGCCTCTCTCCTAAGGCAGTAGTTGCAGAGGTCATTGTGGCATCCCGGAATAATGTCCTATTTCTTTCCACGGTATCCGAGTCGATGGAAGACGTACCAGAAAGAGTCCGAGCATCATGTAAGTGCTTTTGCAGCTCTAACTCATAGGTGGCATGCATACGGGTACTGTTAAGTTTTTCCACATCGAGTCTGACTGTCCTTTTGGGTTTTGGGACTCGTTTAAGGTGTATACGGAATTTCCCCACCTAGAGTTCATGGTCACTATAGATGTCTGCACCTCTAGATTGACATTAGATCCATTAGATCGACAAAATAATTATGTGGAAGTATAGAGCAACGTAGACCACAAACCGATAGAAGTGAAATAAACTTGGAGGACTTTTTATACATTACCTAGTGGAGAGATTGAATATGACGATGATAATATCTTTTATAAAATGACTCATTATCATCAAATGTGGGTTGGTTGCGCTTTTTGCAGTGTACTGCAATTTGAAGATGCTTGTGGATTACGGATCTAGGGGAGGGGTTTCAACAGGATGCCAGATACTGACCTTTTATGTTGAGAGGGCTGGCGCGCGCTAGAGCTGGTTTGGTGTACATGCACTCACGCATTGATAAAAGGACGGTTCGGAATGCCACTCTCACAATCTCACTTGGGTTATGGGATAAATTATGATGACAAGTCTAAGATGAATGATTGACGCGAGGTTTGGTCAAACCGTATCAGATTTGGCGCAAAGAGGGTTAAACAGATGGGTTTTAGATTAGGTCACTCTGTGGTTAACGCGGCCTCGGTCGTATTGTATCAGATAGAGTCTTATTGTTAAGAAGGCTATGCGGGTCAGCTGTATTAAAACTACGCACTGTAATTTTCATCACGGTCGATCATGACCCGTGACTGGTCTTGTGAAAATATTTGGGGATTAGAGGTTGGTGAGAAGAAATGATGAATGCAACCATAATTGGCCCAACCATGGGTACTGATCACCTATTACTGATTTTATTGTGATTGACTATTATTATGATTACTCACAACAAAATTTGTTTGCTGCAAACTCACAAATTCTGTGTTTTCTTGGATTTGTCTCCGAAACTTCCGTTTATAAACAGGTTTAATAAAAAGGATCCTTTTAAGTGGTTGAGTATCTCTTATTCTTCAGATGTGGCTTATTCAATGGAGTTGCCCAACTTTCATGTATCCATTATTAGAGAGATCTTTGTAAAAGATAAAAGTAATATTTGGCGGTGATTAAATTATTATAATAAATATTTCTATTCGCATTAAAAATTAAATTCGCTTTATTTTAAATAAAACCACACTAAAAGAGATGTGTGTGCGATTTTTTTGTATAGAAGTTTGCAATTAAGAGGTTTTTTGCATGAACTTCAAGTATGGGTGGGAATTCAATTCAATGGAGAAGTACGTGGAAATATTTTCAAAGGAAAAAAAAAGTGACAGATACATTTATAATTATTGCAGAATATAACATCATTGTCGAGGTTGCTTATTCAAAAGTATAAGGGATATTTCGTTTTTTATGAGGTTAGATTGTCTAGACTAAGAATGCTACATTTAGCTTCATTAAAGTGCAGCAGTAATAAGAATTCTTCGACGAAGTAACACATATTTTTCGGTGGTTAGTTAAAAATAATATTTAATATTTAAAATAATATTAATGAAGAAATTAATAAAATTCTTATTTCAAGTAGCTCACATGTCAAATTATCACTTACACCCAATGATATTATTAATGAACAACGCACTCAGTGCAGTAGCTAGCAAGTAAATTCGTGCATAGCGACATTCTCACATGTATAGGTAAACGTCAAGCAATTTCCATTATGAGATATCACGCATCGGTAATTTATATCAATATCACGTTTATTGTAATAGCGTTAGAACAGTGCTTCTAGTGTCAATGTTAATTTGAGCGAACCCGTCCAAACTGAACTATTTGGTTGACCTGACAAAAAACATCAGAAATTTATAGCAATATCACCTTTATTGTAACGGCGTTAGAACAGATAATGCTATTCGGCAGACCCGACAAAAAAGTGAGTGTCATTTTTTTCCAGATGCTTCGTCCATATTAATGTCATTGCTTACACCCTTTTTAGAGGTTGCCATCAATAATTCTTGACTAATAATAAAAACAAAGATGGATCATGAATATGTAGGTATAAATTATCCGAAATTTTTATCAATGATAGCTGATATAAAATAGATTTTTTTTATAGAAAAAAATGTCATTTGAAACGGAAAAAAACCGACCATGATCTGAAATGGAAAATTTGAAATTTTCTGACAAATGTCTATCTACAGGCCGCAACGAAGCGGAAGAAAGCTCACGGCGAACAGCGCCACGGTAAAATGTTTTACGTACAATTTGCATGTAACCGAGTAAACACTCTTATCTTTTATCTAATTTTATATGTATTGAAAAATATTGCAATCGATTTTAAGCTGTATAAAATAATTATTATTTTGTTGATATTATTAACATGTATATTATGTTTTACTGCTTGACACGATATTAAAATTGTGTGCAGAAATTCGACTGTAACGCAGAAAATTAGTTACTATAACTATTTTAAATCAAAATTTTTCACGTCATCGCTACGCTTACCCTAGCAGAGCGCTCTCAAAGCTTGCCATCCAATCACCGATGTTAAGCAACATTGAGCGCGTCTACGACCTGGATGGGTGACCGCTTGGGAATACTATATTATAATTTTTCACATCCAAATTCCAATTTCACATTCAAATCCATCTTCCGACAAATATTTTTTTTTTATTTTTATTTTTTTTTATGTATATTTTTAAAAAATATATTTTAAACCTTAATATATGTTATATTGTAATATACAAAACGATATTTATTAAACTATAACAACCAACGGTATGCATCGATTGTCTAGTAGTAGAATGCTCGCTTGCCACGTAGGCGGCCCGGGTTCGATTCCTGGTCGATGCAGCTTTTTGTATTTTATTATTAATATTATGTATTTCTTAAATTCCTAACTTATATTTACTTTTTGATAATGATAATATTATGTCTTATCGCTGGGGGTCAACCAAAATCACTACGGCCGAGCACTAATGTAAGAGTGGGAGTGGCGGGTGAACCTCGGTCAGGGCAAAAAAATCGAGGGCCGCGGTCCAAATATGGTCCGGTCAAATAATTTCAGTGATAAAAAACTTAGAAGTCGCGGTCCGAATGTGGTCCCATCTAAATTTTCAGGAGTTAAAATCTGCGGGTCGTGGTCCAGAAATGGCCCGGTTTTTAAAATTACCGGTAGGTAAATAAATTTAATTAGGTTATGTTAAAATGCCTATATCGTAAATTTATAAGTAGCTATGATAAACATAAAAAAAATGTTCTGAGATGGCGTCAGGTCGAGACCAGTATAAGATCGCATGCATAATGCTTCTTGTTTTATATAAATAAATTAAATAAAATTATATTTTTATATCCACAAATCGAGCATTGGACGAGTTCGTTAAAAGTGTACTGTTGACTCCGTCGAAATTCGACCACATTGCTCCAATGCTCGTTTGTACCTTGTGGATAACTAACTACCACCCATATTACTAGCCGAAATAAATGGCCTGCACACGCACATTCTTTTCTGCGTGAAAACGTAGTGTGCGCGATGTCGCGCGAGAAAGATCGTGCGTATAAAGTCGCGTAGCGAACAACGGAAAGAGTGAGGTTATGTCCAATATTTCACGCATGCTACGTGTCGAATCGTTTTTTAATACGTTTTTCCACGTATCGTCACAATGGACGTTCGCAATTTCTCCCGCCAATTTATTACGGACCTTGTGGACATGTATAAAACATTCCCATGTTTATGGAGAATAAAACCGGCGGCATAAAAAATAAATGATGATCTACACAGATATAAGAAATCAACATAAATTCATAAGTATTTTTTAAATTATTCTAATAGTGTTAACTGTCAATTCTTCGTAGAAAAACATTATATTAATTAGATGAAAAACATAATATTATATCGTACATAACACGTTGGATAACACTAATTATTTACTTTTATTAATGCATTATTAGGTTCTAAAAAGTTTTGAATTAATGGTAATTATTATAATATTATATAATTCTGAGGGGTCCAGTTGCAAAAGCCCCACTGTTTGCTTTTTGTGAATTTTTAGAATCAAGAAAAAACGATTCACGGGTTTATTTTGAGGGGAAACCAAAATACCATTGGTTTTATTTAGAAAGTGTATCTCCAATTTACCATGAATAATGATGTAATTCAAATATATGTACTGAATAAGTAAATATTTAAGAAAGTTTTTTTGACAGTGGCGGGTTTGCACGTAACCAGCTTTAAACGGTGGCGGGTTTGCGGCGCACTATTATATTGAACAGTGGCGGTTTTGCTTAAAACTAAATTCAATCTAACAGTTCATTTTGCTATCATTATTTTAACCCACTTATGACCGGTAATTTTTTTAAAGAGATCGCGCACTGAGCATCAGTTGAAACAAGATTATAATATAGACTGTTTCTTGAGTTTATAGTTTTGCGTGTATATTATATAAAACAGATTATATAGGCAATTCATAATAATCAGAATTATCAGTTTTTTGACTCGTTTAATGTAAGTATTGAAACCTATATACATTTAATTTTTGTAACTTAATCATGCAAGGATTTCAAAATAACTTACATATTGTAATGTAGGTGAAATTATCATATATATTAGAATTCAACAATGAAAACAAGAACAATATAAAATAGGTAGGTACCTACTGTACTTTAATTTAGAAAAAGTTTACTTTAAAGCATATAAAATTAATATAAAGCCATAAAAGATAAAACGGGTAAGATTTTTTTCATAAAACGAGTTAATATTTTTTCGAATATATTGTATAATTTTGTTATAGGTATTCCTGTTTCTTGCAACTATGTTTACAGGTTTTTCCGATATCCAGATTTGGTGAATTTTTCGATGAGTATCTCTAACAAAAAGATGTATAATGTCCAAAAAATAGTATCACCAATTTGAAAACTATTGTAGGTATCTACATATTGGTTTTGGATAGATAGTTCGGTACTTTTAAACATTTTTACGGAAAACTGATGAATATGTTATATTTAACTAAATCTGTTTTCCGTAAATATGTTTATTCTTATCACAACAAATTTATTACATAAGTACCATAAATTCAAATGACAAAAAAAAACATTTTTTTTTATTCTGAATGGGTTCATAAAATATGTTTTATTTAATTGAATCTGCTTTCCGTAAATATTTTTATTCTGATCAAAATTATTAAATACCTATCTACTATAAATTCAAATGACAAAAAAATCCATTTTTTATATATTGTTCTGAATGGATTGATAAATATGTTCTTTTTAATTAAATCTACTTTCCGTAAATATTTTTATTCTGATCATTACAAAATTATTACATACCATAAATTTAAATGACATATATTTTTTTTTAATATTGTTCTGAATTATGGTTACATTGAGAAAATGGCACACATTTTATTGTCAAAAAAAGCATAACTTTGAAGAGTAAAATCATACCGTTTAACTTTTGCCACGTTTCTTTTCTAGTTTTTTATTGTTGTAAACCATTTTATGACTTGGTTTTCCATCACAGGTGTCACTTTGACGTCCATTTTCACAACGAAATTCAACTTTTTAATATAGCATAATGACTATCATCTGACAAAAACAACACCGCGTAGCTATACAAATTGTATACCCGAACTGTTCTGTGATTGTTTGAAATTGAATAGTGGCGAGTTTGCACTTCACAGCATATTTTAAAGTGATTTTTATAGTATGGCGGTTTGCATTTGCTTAAAAACGAAGACTACATTCGATAGATTTTGTGATACACTTTCATGATCACTAGTTAACTCAATATCGATCAAAATCAAACAGTGGCGCTTTTGCAACTAGACCTCTCATCTATTGTAATATATTAAAGAATATTTTACTCTGCATAATTTATAACAATAATAAACCCGTTAATTAACTTTCAACGGATTTTTATAATCCAATTATGTGATAGAAGAAATAGCGCATGAAAGAATGCATCTTAACAGTATAATTATTTTTTTAGTTTGAAGAGAAGTCTCGGTGGATGAACACTTCTCATTTATAATTAAAAATGTTCAACGCATTCATTCTTATGGGAAAACACACTCAATACAAAAATATAGAACGGAAAATATGATAAAAGGTATCATCACTTGACGAAAGTCGGCAGATGTTTGTTTGTCAAGTGCAGTTTGCGTGAATAGTGGGGATTTGGGGGTATGTGTGTATATTGAACTTGCTAAATCAAAAGGACCTAAAATATATTTGATTTGCAATTATACAGGAAATTAATTTGAAAATAGAGCTGTATTGACATCTACAAAATATTATTTTCCACCATATCTACATAATCAAAAAGTAGTTGTAACTTCATTAATTCCATCAAGTTGTTATGTTTATATATTAAATATGTCTATTGGAATTGAGCTTAGCGACTCAGATTTTGCTTTTCGATATCTTCAGGCAATATCATTAAAAATATATAGCCTAAACACATATTTACCTTATTTAACACTACAGCACATCGTGAGGCCAAATTATGGTAACAGTTAAACAGTAGTATAATAGTAAATGTAAAAAAATCACGTAAACATACACGCTTTAAAAGAATCTCATTATTAATGACGTATTATAACCTCAACGAGTGGTAGGCCAGTATCTCACGCACTTCACCATGAGGTCTGTACTATGTAAACTGACCTGTGATATATATATATATATAAATATGAAACTGATACGGATTATAGTTACCTATGACTTATAATATACTAATTTATATAATAAAATCGGGATTTTGAATCGCCTGAATTATAAAGTTAAGTTTGTATTATTATTATTTATTTATAAAATAAAAACTGTAACCAATATTGGTTGTCTATTATTTTTTAATATGCTTGAAGATACCGAAAGATGAAATTCAAATCGCTAAAACAATTCAAATAGAATAGTAGAAAAACTAAAGCAATAAGTGAACTCACTTTGTTAGAGAATAATAAAATTATTGTAAACGAGTTTTTCTAATGCTGTAAATAGAAAAGTATTTTTTTTTTTACCAAAACGGGCTTTGGGCTCTTTTGGCTAAGCAACCTTATGCTATTCTTCTAATGATGCATCGTTCTAAATTCTAGGTGAATAGATGGATAGATATATGTATCGGTTGCAAAGCGTGTCAATCTGTAAGCCCCTTAAGACCTGTCGAAGTTTCGTGGTTGCACACGATGTGTGAGAATCCACTTAATGCTTGCATACATTATAGGCGCTCCGACAAAGGTGATTTTTGTCAATATGGTGTTACATTGTATAAAATTATTATAATCGAAATACACAATATTTTAACTTATAACCGTTAACGTCTAAAATAAAATTTTATTAAAGAAATAGGGTGTTCAGTGAATACACTATATTAAAGTGAAACTATTTAATTCGCTCTCTATTTTCATAATCTTTAACGTCGTCATCATCGTCAGTATATCTTCACTGTGCATGCCAATAATTGGTGTAACCCTCAAATATCAAATTGTTCTGGAATTGAAAAAAACTTTGGGCTTTGGATTTATTTATTATTTTATATAATATTTATTTATTGTTTTATATATACTATTTTATTACAAATTAAGAATTTTCTTTTATTGATACACCAGTGGCTTACGTTTAGAAGTTTACAGCATTTGGCTGGAATATTTTTTGCCAAGTTACAAATGGCTTAAAATAATAGTTTTGAATTATTTTAACATGAAATATTTTTTTTTTGGGATTTATGATTCTTGGCCAGTTCGTCTAAGAGATTGCCGTTAGTCCATTGCCATCAATATGTTATATTGTTGAAACAAGTTGAACATAATAAATAACTTAAATTAAAGTAATTAATGCCTAAATCTTCCATCAAGGTCCTGTAATCGACAGAAATAAAGGAATATTAGTATTTAACTCACACGTAATAATATTTGTAACTTTGAAATGAAACGATTCAGGAATGCTAGACCGGTTACTACAGTTAATTTCACCCTTTCGTGGCTTAGAGAAAAATATAACAGTTAGTTGGCAACTAGCTCTTGAATGCCTAGGAACCTTCAAACCTAATACGCTACGTTTCAGCCAAATATACAACCACACAATTATTTTAAAAATAATATTTATTTTAACATCATCGAAAATCAAATATCATCGTGTTTCGCCCTTAATACCAAAATATCTGTTATAGATTAACGATAATTTATTATTAGATAAACTTTCATCTATTATTTGTTACTTCTACGAGCATATAATATGTCCAATATCTCACGCGAAAAGAAAAAAGAGCCTAATATTTTATCCAATTGGTATCTATGGTTTGAATTAAAGCCATAACTAAATCCTGCGACTTAAATCGGAAAAGTCTCTTCAAAAGCCATTGTGTGTACTCACATTTGCGCAACGTGCAACAAAATGCATTATGGGCATAACGTGGAAAGACTACAATATAAACTAATAGATAAGAAAAGCGATAATAGTATGAGTTGCGACGACATCATCATGTTTTGACCTTAAAAACAATATATTGTGATCCCCCTGATATATTAATAATTGTTAGATAAACTTTCATTTATCTTTAGTTACTTTCATGAGCCTCCCTCCAACCTTCGCCACTGGTATATGTTTATAAAGGGTATTTATGATGCTCATGTGCTTTAGTTTGAGAGGATAGCACTTATTTGCGACCAGGTAATGAAAAATGTTGAGAAATCGTGCCGAGTATCGGAAGCATGCGGTCTGAGTGCAAGGGGTGGGCAATTCCACAAGTGGCGAACGATCCTCCGCTGTAGTCTCAGAGGGTGGCTTCGGTCTGTCGCCATGGAGATAAGTCCGCAGAGTGGAGATACCGCCCGCGCGGGGCGTAAGTACGTGCACGGCGTTTAAAGCGATGTAGCCTGGTACGCAGCGGATCAAGATTCGTTAAGTGAGTGGTCGTGCTTAGATAAACCATATCAAAGGCTTGATTACGATGATTAAGTGAATTATACAAAGGAAAGCGCCGTACCAATTTATTATTTAAAGACCAGTGTTGAAAGCTGAAGACTATTTTCGTTTACTACGATTCCACTTGTCTTGGCTTATATTTTCACAAGAATATTCAAAAATATTCATTTCAACACTAAGTCACCATATAATAATTTATTTTGACAGGATTATAATATCAAGATACTTTTTTTTTAATATAAATAATAATACCAACAAACCATTTATTTTATTCAACGAATAATAATTCACAAGATTTCATATCGTCGCTAATTTTCTACAAACACATATCTCAATTTTGTCAGTTTTGAGTTGTTTAATGAATTGAATTCAGAATTTGAATACGCACATATTTCACCGACACGTATCTCAAAACATACTTTATAACAATGTATTTAAGCAATTACAAAAAACTCGTATCATGAGTTACGTGTTTGTAAGTGTACTGAGAATACTGAACTCCGACAGATGAAGTTATTTCTCGTAAGCCAAGATACGTGTTTGCTGCAGTAATATTCACAGTAAAGTTGCAACGCATTCTCGTATCTTCGACAATATGACTGATCGGTCGAAAGTATAGTGCGATAAATTGAAGCAACATAACATTTTTTTCATGAACATATGTGTAACTCTACTAAATGGATATTTCATAGAAGAAAATTTATTTCTCAATTAAAAACTGAGAGAATAAAGTTGTTATTTGCCTCTCCTGAAAAGTTGTGTTTCTTTAGATACGTATTTGTAGAAAATTATCAACGATATATTTAGCATACATAAATTGAAAACACCTCAGATATATACCCACTAGAAAAAATCTTATTTGAAAAAAAGCACGATGCTCAACGGGATTTGAACCCGTATAACTACTGGTATCGCGCCAACTGTGCATTAACCAATTAGGTATGCTACGTGCATCCTATCTAATTACGACAATTTAAACTAATACCGCAATTTGATAAGCATTTCATGTATGACCTACTAGTTTAAATTGTAGTAATTAGATAGCAAGCTCGTAACATAATTGGTTAATGCACAGTTGGCGCGATACCAGTTGCTATACGGGTGCAAATCCCGTCGATCATCATATATTTATTCAAATATGATTTTTTCTAGTGGGTATATCTGAGGTGTTTTCAAGTTATGTATGTTCAATAATATTAACATTCTATCGAAAATATATTTTATGATAAACCTTAGTAACAGACTTATATGAAAAAAATAATTATATATACAAGTCGCGTGAAATGCTTCTTCGCAATCACCGTGTCCGTAAACTTGTATGTATGCAGTTCGCTGTATCACACTTCACCGTGAAATTTTGTATCGGAAATATATGGCCCTATATTAAAAATCGTCCAACCTCTTTGGGTCATACAGTACTGACATATAATAATTCATGTTTAAATAAAACATGGTTCTTGTTGGTTTTTACAGGAAGCCAGCAGCAAACTAATTTTGAAAGTAGCCAATATACTGAATTATTTGTGAGGTTAAATTAGGTAAGGTTAGGTTACGTTAGGTTTTCATTCTTGAATTCATGAATTTTGCCAAAATATATGAAAATTGAATTAATGTTCATATTGAATATAATAAAATTCGAGACCGTATGGTATATGGTCATCTCATTTCGATAATAAAGCTCACGGTGAACTGTGCCATGGTGAAATGTTTTACGTACAATTTACATGTAAGCCGTAATCACATCCATCATCAAGGACTGACTTGACCTCATTTGTTTAATACCGATTTTTTTATATATATTTACTATAAAATTATGTTGAAAAAATACGCTGTGTGACTTTCATTCTCGATGTTTACAATTGTACGTAAAAGCGAATGATTTTGATTTATGCTAATTCCAAGAATTTTATTTTTATAAACATGGTCCGCCATGTTTTTTTGTGATCCATTATATTAACTTGCCAGTAAACATATTTTTGCTCTTTATATTAAGACGGTTGGTATCATCCGTCATATCAATTTGATTATATGACAAGACATCACTTAACTACAAAATGATGATATTTTTTCAGTAAAAAAACATGTCAATATTATTATTAAATATTATTTAAGTCTAATGTAAAAGTCATCACAATTTTTTATCCAAAATGGATCATTCATTCAAATTTATTTTCAAAAATTATATTTAGAATGTAGACAAAATGACTAGAAACAGTACAATGAAATAGAAGATAAAAAAAGTAAAGTTCTATAAAGAAGTACCGACTCCAACTGAATGAAACTTACTCTAATTAAATAAATTTGAAAACAACCTACGCCTAAATTAACTATTCCATAAGTATAATAATATAACGATATTCGAAGCAATTAATTGAAAGTGCTATTTTAAGTCTTACCTTAAGAGGAAAAAAACTGAATATGATCATGATTTATTAGATATTTGTCCATAACTAAAAAATAAATATAGCCCTTCGTAAAGTAGAGGTTATTTTTAACCTGAAGAGTGTCATGAACAAGCTTACTCGCCTAAGTGTGTATGTGCTGTCAAGCCACAAACGAGATAACTCGCGACTTCATTTTCAACATAACGCATATTATTTTCTATCTATTCTTTTTTTTCTGTTTATTCTTTTTAATTTTTATCAATGATAATAATATCAATGCTGACTTAATTAAAATATTTATCATTTTAGTCTGAAAATTTTCACTGAAAAATTCTAGAAACAGGCGTTTTTCATATTTGTTTTATTCCAAATATAAGTAGCCCACAAGTATCCTTATAAATTTTTCTTGGCAGTGAATAGTGATTTTTTAGGGAATAATCGTTACCCATTCGCTCAAGAGATTAAGCCTAGGTATGTTTTTGATTCATAACTAACAACTGTGAAATTTGGACTTTATTAAGATAAGCAATCACCAGATAATTTATTAAGAAGCAAGATTGCAAATACAATTATTATAATATAGCTTATTGATTAATTGAGTGGCTGAAAATAAATTATATGGGTAAAAATGATATAATATGAGTAAAATATATATTTACTTAATAACCGTTTTCACATCAACACCTATGAATGCCTACTAAAGGATTCAACCATGTTACTCATTTGAATTAAATATTATTATAATACTTACATATCTTTATATGCCTCCCAGTGAATAGAATGTTTTATTATTTTTATGATAAAATTGCTTACAGAACCAAATCAAGCGCATTTGGGCGTAGTTTTTTCAAAAGTGGCCTCCTAGTACGTATGCATAAAGCGTAAAATGTTGAACCTTTATGTGCGACCATTGTTTATGTATGTATGAAAGTGTATATGCTTGGCATAACGAAGTAAAACTACAAAATAAAACAAAGCATAAGGAGGCTGGCAAAAGTAGGCAATGAGATGGAGGTCGGTATACTGATGAAATGACATTGATAATTAGGTATATAATTATTATTTTCCTATTATTGTTGTGAAGAGATTAATGTTTAAATTATCTTTCTTGTAATAGCGCTACTGAACAGTTAACTAAGATCTTTTACAGAATACATATTTTTTTAAATTGCCTAGTCTAATCGAAAATCTATTTTTATTTTTAAATGTCCAGTGGGCGTATATAATGATATTATGTAGTTGTATATAATCTAAGATACCTTATGTTAAAGAACAGTGTTGTATATAACTTTGATTCCCCTATCAAACCTGTTCAGTATAATCCGTACATTCACATATCCCCACACCACAGTTTCCCAAACGCCTTAGGCCTGACATCATCCGATACTGTAGGCCAGTTGTTAAAAAATACGGCCCGCTTTCGAAGGTGCTTACATATTTTTTCTTCGGTAAACAAAGTAGAATAATAATAATAAAACTATTTTATGTCTTATAAGAAATATATTCAAATTTATTCCAATTTCAACTAATATAGAAATATTTCGTAAAGGCTTAGCTCTATTCTATCATTCACTTTTACCAAAGTAAATATTTTTCATCAGGCAATAAAATAAATATAACACATTTAAATAAACTGAAAAATACAGCACTATATTAGATATATTATTTTATATATTATAATAAAGAATTTTCTTAAAAATAGATACATGTTACATAATATGAAATATAGCTTTCCATGAAAGTAATATAATATAATATGTGCAATAAAAGGGTTTTTTTCTATTAAATAACTTGGTTGATGATTCTTAAGCTTCTAAGCTAAAATGTGTTATGTATATAAAATTCATAATCACTTATTGACTTTTAGAAATAGAAAGATAACAACGACGTTAGCATCGTTTTTTTTTAATTTTAAAAATCTATAAGTTTCTTTCTCCTTAGCGTACCGTCTATATTCAGGAGATCAACAATCCTTTATATTGTTTGGTGAATTTACAATATTTTTTATACTGTTTGCTACATTTTCCATTGACAATATTTCTATTATTTTCAGATCTTATAAAATAAAAGTAGTTATATTTTTACCAAATATGTAACACGATTTTTTAAAGCATTGCTTAATATACAGCTTGACTGAACCTTACTGTATTTTAATATTATAGAAATGCGTAATACTCAATTATTTTCCAAAATATATCAGTTAAATAAAGTTATATTCACACTTTTTTGGACATATTACTATAATATAGTTGGCTTGTAAATAACTATATAAAAAAGAATATAATATTATAATAATTTTAGTAAATAATTGATCCACGTTATGAATTTATGATGTTATATCTTATTTAATTTATATAATTATAGATGTTAAAGATGGCGTTTGAGTGACAACTGATATATATATATTAATTAAAGTTTTAAATATTGACATGATAAGAATATTAAAACCAAGAATTTTGCGTACTCAGGTGCACTATATTAAAACAGGGGTGAGAAATTATTCCAGGGATATTTCCTGCACATCTTTCTTGCCAAAAATATGCAAAGACATGATGGGTAGTAGGGAAAGATCGTGTTTCATAATATAATGATGATAATTTATCAGTGGCGAAGGGTGGAGGTAGGCTGTTAAGATTCGCTATAAATAGTGCACACTAAACTTTTTTAGTCATATGTATTTGTTTTTATTGAACTAAGACTACAATTGACAGATGGTGTTAGTTGGTTTTTAAAAATCAATTAAACCATGCCTAAACGAAAACATAATAGTTTTGGTCTAATTTGGGCAAAACGACAAAATTGTACACACTTTTTCATTCATAGTTATTTGTTTTTGTTGGATTAAAAATACATATTACACATATTGTTGGTTAATTTTTTTAATTCATTAAGCCCTGTCTAAACCAAACTATAATAAATAAAAAATATTATTCTATTTATAGAATATTCAAAGTTATGTATGATTTAATTGCATAATTTTAGATATTTTATAGATAGACATGTATTTTTTGACTATTATCTATTATGGCTGGGTTTCTCAGGGTTTAATTGAATTTTAAAAACTAACCAACACTATCTGTAAATTGTAGTCTTATTTCAATGAAAACAAATATGTATGTCTGAAAAAGTTTAATGTGCACCGTTTATGGCGGATCTTAACAGCCTACCTCCACCCTTCGCCACTGTAATTTATACAGAAATCTAACCATTATTAAGAATAGTACAGCGTGCAGAACGGTAAATTTTAGGCATAACAGGTAAGGACAAATTAATGGATTCATTGAATAAGGCAACAATTAAGAGCTTTCGCATATATTTTGTTTTGTTTTTGAAAATACCAATAGATAATAGGCGCACATTGCTCGAAGAATAGATAATCACTGAACTAATGTAGTACACTTGAAGACCCTTGAGGTAGAAAATGATGATGTGTTTGATATATCGAATTAATTTTTAATTTGCGTTTGAATGCGCCTGCCACGGAACTGTTACCCTCAATTGTAAGTTATATTTTTGAGTAGGGGGGAAGCATTACATCAAAAACTTGAGTAGAGAACGTGGTATACGAATACGGTTGTAATGTACTTTTCGAGTACCAGACTGAAGGAATACTTCACAAAATATTCACCTCCTTGTATTGACGATTTTCCATATCTCCAAGCCCAATGGATTAAATTCAATGCGCAATTGAAAACGATTTGTGCATTCACATATTATTGTATGAGATACTTAGACGTATTTTACTATTCAAAGATAAAACTTGACTGATAATCTCTAGGAATTTCGCAAAATGGTTTTAATGAGATGTAGACTATTAATATGATAGCACAATTTATAGGAATATTTTACATTTAAATTATCATTTTTAACTACCTATAGCACTGAGTTAGTAAACCAGCCGTCTATAAAACCATGGGCTCTGGGTTTTATCACGCCGCCTACCGAAAAAAAATGTTGTAGGTATTCAATGTGTATAATAATCAAGTTCAAGAATATACATAAGTTGGGCGAATAGCTAAACATAATTACTCATATTTTTTTTATATAAGTAACATGAATTTAACGTCAAAAAAGGTAATGTACCAATGTACTAAAATTTAAATGGAATACTTTGACATATTTTATTATCTATATGTAAATTTGAGCAATTAATATTTATAATTCAATATTTCTAGCGTTATAATTTTTAATATATCTTATTCAGAGTCAATTGTCTTCACTTCTGAGGATCGTGATCTCTGTTTAACAGGTCCGTCACTCTTAACGATACTCCTCCAATATTGTATTCACACGGTAGTTCTTAAGTTAATTGAGAGATTGTCATGGTAACTGCGGTTACTCAGTAGAATTCGCCCCTCTGCTTATTTTGAATTTGCTTTTAATTGTTTCGACGAAGTTCTAAGCTAAAATCGCCTTGATGGTGGCCGACATCCGCTAAGGGATGGCACAATAAGAAGATGAAGATGAAGTTCTGAATAGAATTAATAATTTAGCAGGTAATTCAATTAATTAAATAAATAGTTAGGCAAGATTTTTTTGTAAGTCCTACGCAGTAATTAAAATTATATTATGTTACCATTATACTCACTGATATCAATATTAAAAACGATGCACTGCTGCTTTTACAAGTTGATTAGATTATTATTGGTATTGGCTCATATATCCAATAATTTTCCGCAAAATTTGAACATCATGAGTACTATTGGATGGCTAGGTTTACCCAGTGCTTGATTTTTCTAGAGCTAAGTATCCCATAAGTATATGTTTATTTATGGCTTTTATAAAACCATTTATATCAAATATTCTCATCTTTTTCCACTCATCACTCATAATCTATGATAATCTGCATTTATGTGTCTCTTTTTTATTAATGGTTCATATTATATACGCATATCTGATCAGAAGTACACTCTAGAATCTAGATGAATACTTAGAAAAAGAGATCTTAGATCAAGACAATATTGTATAAAATTGTAATTAAACTGTATACTAAACTAAACTGTTATGTATAGTTAACTATTATATAGTAAACTGTTAAACTTTATTCTGAGTCTTGCGAAAATATTCGCGCAAGACTTAGAAGACCTCAAAAGCAGAATGCAGGAACTCGCTTAAATAAGCAACAAAGTAGGCTTAAAATAAATCTAACAAAGACGAAAGTCATGTTCAACTGCTTTGCGGACCAAAAACAGATCCTCGTTAATGGCACTCAGCTCGAACAGGTGAAAAACTACATCTATCTGAGACAACAAGACGTGTCCATAGATGGATGATATTTGATGAAATTTTTCGCTGAGTAAAGATAGGCTGGAGTTCTTTTGGCCGCCTGAATAGTGTCTTCAAAAGTGACCCTTCGCTGTGCCTAACCCTTTATAGGGCAAAGCATTTTTTTCTTCATTTCAAACCGATTTCTACCATTTTGCATCAGATATTTCATATCTTAAAACAATTTCAATAAAAAAATAAAAAATATTCATCAGACATTTGGAAAAACTATAATTTATGGTGGTTTTTTTATCAACCAGCGCCCATTCAGGTGTTTTTTTTTTTTGATTTTATGATATATTTTTTTCAAATAAAACAAATAAATAATGGTTGTAAATATTATCTATTTAGTCATAAGAAAAGTTACAATTCAATTTTTATTTTTTTTATACCCATTTACGTAATACTTTTCAAAACATAGTATGCAAAGCATTATATTACATTGCTTACAAAAATAAGATATGCTTGTTGGCTCTCTAGCCGTACTAGAAGCACATCGACAGCTCTTTTTCTTAGATTTACTCATAATGAACTGAAAAAAAATAAAACATATTATCGTAACAGTACCTACCGACATACAACATTACCATATTACGAAATGACCGCGAAAAATTGAATATGATGGGAGAGGCCTTCATCCAGCAGTAGATAGACCCCGGCTGATGATGATGATGTTACTTCTACAGTCAAATATAATACAATACAACCCCATGAAAGTTGCGATTTTGATAGTAATTGAGTACTTTAGCATTCAATTGATGTCACAACTAACAAAAAAACACCATTTATTCTCGGATATTTTGAAAACTTTTCCGATCCCAAATATTCTGAGTAAAAATAAAATATATTTATGATAGTATACTATATTCACAATAAAATATAACTATACACAACTGCCTAAGCCGCTTTTTATGTTTAAAATAATTCTAGAAGTTAGCCGTTTGAGGTTATGTACTTCCCGCTTGGCAATAGAATGATAAAACAAGTACTCTATCATAATATATTTGTCAAAAATATAATGTTAATCGATAAATAAATGCATATTAAAAAATTATGTACATACCCTTTTTCACAACACATAATATAAATGGGAACAAAATGACTTTCAAAGTCAAGTGTTACTCGCGAATTCGTCGAGTCGCGACCGCAAACGCGCAATGGCCGATACATCGACCAATCGTTGAAATAATGTTTTGCGAGCGATTGACGTATACTTCATATTAGATGGCTTATTTCGTAACCAGAGAATGTTCTCGACAACGTCTTGAAGCACTAATGTTGATATTTCCATATATAGTGTATGACTTATAGCTCATAAATGAGGTGGTCGATAAATAAAACGTTTTTGACCTTTGCCCTATAAAGGGCACAAAGTATTCAACCAGTGTGTGTTTCCCGTAATCATATATGCTAAAATCGATTAAAAAATTTAAATTCAAATTCCATCAAGTATTTCATCTCGGTTGATAGTATTAACAATAATATTCGTTTTCATTTGAGAACAACATTTTATTAAACAGTTGCCCAGCTTAAGATAGGTAGTTGTTATTCCAGATGTAATTACTAATAAATATTCAATATAATTTTACATAAAACCATTTTACTAAAATGAATTTAATTAATTACTGGGAAGTAAATCTAAAAAATATTTTAGAAAGGTTTTTAAGCATAGCGATAACATTCTTTGAGTTGTAATTTTAAGGTTCTGCGTTCCTCCTAAAAGTAATGCTCCCCAAAAAGGATAACTGTTTAAATAAAGGTATAGAGTTGTTTACATTAGAGGAAAAGGTTTTTCAGAGCTGCTTTATTGTAAATTGTGAAACTCGACAACATTGTTCGTCGGTGGGTGTACCTCAAAAACCCTGTGGGCAACTCATTTCTCTTAACCTTTGTTCATTGCAGTGAAGGTTGAATTTTATCAAATATCACACCAACAACCAACTTTGAGCACAAACTTTTAACCGACAAAGTGTGTAATACACAGCCCTAAATTAAGTACTTACGAGTAATTAGCACTATCAATAAAACGAAGGATCAACTTTAATTAATTAAAAAAGTAATTATTTTTAAAACTGAGTGTCAATCCACTGTTGGATAAAGACTTTCCTTAACTGACTTCACTTATCTCTTATCATCCTAATCGTGATTTCCATGTACTGCTTATATATCTAAAACTTTACTATACCACTATGTCATGTGTTTTTCTAAAAGTACACGTCATTATCATAATATGAGCTAAAAACCAACTTTACCTACATTGTAATACGGGAGAAGTTTATACATTTTCTTGGTTTATTCTGCAAAATGTGTCCACTTTGGTCTTAACTTTTTCGCTACCATTTTCTTTCACCAACCATGATGCATTCTTTGTCTTTTGTGTCATTATTTGGTCCAGAAAACATTGATTGACTCTGTGTTTATTTAGTACTGCAATAATTGTCCAAGCCATAACCATTACATAAGCATTGTAACTTTCATAGTATCGTGTACTTACTCCTGTCTGCCTTCTTATCAATTGGATCCTTTTACCGCGTTTTGCCTAATATGCAAGTTTTCATACCTACTTTCACTACTGGTAATATTAGTTAATCTTTTACATTAAGGGTATATCTCGTAATATAAGAGATTATTTAAAGTGGAAAAGCATATTAAATAATACATTTATCATTGATTTCTAATGTCAGCTTTAATTTGTCAGTAAATTTATCATATTGCAACAAAAAAAAAATTAACTTTACAATTTGGAGCATAATATGCATTACGAGCTTATTTTGTATTTTTAATGGAGGTCCACCACATGCTACATACCGATATGCTCTTCAAGAGCAAAAATTATATTTTACTTATTTACTTACATATAAAACGAAATGGCCAACACACATAAGTAAGACATGTTTCCAAAATATGTATTATATCTAAAATCAACGTAATGTAGATATTTTATAGTCGCTTTAATTTAAATCAATTACTAACTGTAAAACAATATGTAGTAATATTAAGTTAAAATAACAGTTTGATGAATTTAATAATAACCTATATAATATGTATACTAAAATGATTAGATGAAGCTACGAGTATGTACCGATTTCAAAGTAACCATTTCTCCATAGTAAGTAAATGAAAATTGCATGTACATACATTATTTAGTTTCATCGATAATTATTTCCTTCATATATTTTTAGACTAAATAGAATGAAGCATAAGATTATTTAACAATAAGTGCTATATTTTTCCTACTGTATAGTATTAGCTAAATTACAAGTTGCTTTTTCAATATTTGTGTTTAATACGTTATAGCAAGCAATTAATGAAAATAGTTTAAAACAATTTCGTTAAAAAAACAGTTAATATAACCACTACCTACCTTGTGAAAACCCATTTGCTTAGCATAGTAGTGAAAATGTTGCAACCTTACCACCTTACCATGTTCAATAGAAATACAAAATCGGCCATGTCTTTAAATATTTGATTAATAGAAAAAATTAATAGATTTTGCTAATTTTTTAAAAATTCTTGCATAAATAAGTATTTTTTTTAAAGAGAAAAAGTTTCTCAAGGAAAAACGTAATATTAAAAAATACGGTAAAAAGGGAGATTAAGTTTTTTACGGGATTTATAAAAGGTTAGATACCTACCAATGAATAATAATTCTCACATCTACTTGAAAAATTCAGAAATCCTTTTAATAAAAATTATTTTATCCGTTCTTACCAAGACTTTTCCCTCTTGTCTTTTAAAAATTAACCGAACAAAAACCCTCTCAAAAATATATATTTTTTAAAACGAATTATGTACGTAAAATATTACGGTATATTAAAAAGATATTCTTCGCAAATCAAATTAAACGAAACGTGTTTATGATAAAATTCCGTGGCTTTGTAATATGAATGTTTAGATAAGCTATGTAGGTAAGGCAAAAAAAAATCCAAATCCATTTTGAAATCTATATTTTCTTGAATTATCTGCTCAGAGGAAAAAAAATCACGAAGCGGCTTATAAAAATCCTTGATAAAAATATCAAACAAAATAAATAAATTATTTTGACTGAAATTTTAATTTGCTATCTCGTATTTCTCTGGGAAATTTTACAGGAGCGCTTCTTAAAATTTAAATATAAGTACGTACTTATTGAATATACTTTTAAGTATCTTAATATTTTCATAGCCATAATTGACCACACCGAGATTTATGGTTTACCAAGATTTCTTCTTTTTTCATGATATTCTCATTAAATTTTCTCACAAATATTTTACTTGATTCAGTTTTATTCAATTTAAAATATATTTAATATATTAAGTGATCCATCATTACATATAAACTATGTCGTAAAATTGGATCTCCGTAAAATAATGTTATAAAAAGTATTGTGACTTTTTTTCTTGTAAAATAGAGCGCAGTACACTTTTTTTTATCGAGATATGACTATATTTATATGAACACAATTTTTTTCGATGTGATATTATGTTGATAAATTTAGGACCATTGTCAAAAATCTAACTTTGTCAATTTTTATGCTAAATATTTGTATGAAAAGTTAATAAAACATAAAACGCTATTTTCAGATGAACGCTTTTCTGGGGGCCGTCGATATATTATATCATAGAAATAAAGATATTGCTCTATTATAGTAGTATTATTCTGTCTGTGTGCACGTCGGCTACTGTTATGGTCGCATTATTTGGCTTTGAACACGATGCCGTCGATGCTACAAATGAATGCAACAACCGAAGACCATCACATGTATCGCGGTTTCCTCAGTGCCACATTCACATTTTGTGATATTGTAGTGTATTCATACATTCTCGTATCATCATCCATAGTAATATCTATATGATTTCAAAAAGCTAAGCTTATCTTGACATATGTACACATTAACAAAGAAAAAAATGATTTAGACCGATCATAATAAATTGTGTTGGAAATTGTTCATTAAATTTCAATGAAACTATACTTTAAATTGTATATCCATTTTATTAATTCAAAAATTGTTGGTTCTCCACTTTAGTAGCTAGTTTAAATTCTTTTTCCAGTGTTTACGATAAAAAAATGGTTCTATTTTGTTTGTCAATGTTTGCCAACAGAAATAATATTTGTTACAAGAAAGAATATTTTATTGAATATTTTTTGAAAGCAACTTGAGATGTGATCTGGCATAATATTTTGGGTTTGACCAATAACTGTCTTGTTTTGGGTAACCAATAAAATAAATACGTTTTAAATAAAATATGATACCTACATGACTGAATGTAGACTTGAATTGGACATTTCAGTTTGAATCTTATTAAATATTATTGTTATATTTTTTGTTAACACTTATTCTCTAATCAATTATTTCAAATTGACAAATTGCATTTGCAAGCATTGTCAAATTTGAGGGATATAAACTAATTTGGAATAATTTTTACTTCTTATAATCCATGTCTACTCCATAAGGACACCACGAGGCGCAACAAAGAATTTGTCGCTTTTAATCATTGTCCCCGATGGAGTTTGACCTATTTAATACACCAATATTAATTAAATTATATTTATTCTTCATATTTAAGAATATAACACAATAGTTATACATCAGCTTAATATACCTTAGAAACATACCCTGTACATATAATTCAAATATATTTTTCACAGTCAATCCAACATTTTTACTTGCAAATTGTTAATATATTATTTAATATTCTAAAATAGTAAGTAACACATCAGACGTGGCTTTTTTTATCCAAATCTTTAACTTTTGTTTGATCCCTTTTTTTAATTCTCAAGAAATTTGAAGTCAAAAAATTGTTCGAGAAAATTTTCTGAATTACCTTCTGAAATAAATCCGTCTAAATTAGGTGAAAAATTTCCGGTTCTCCAATAAAACAAATTCAGTCCAATCCAGAGATTTTTACTTGCAAATTGTTAATATATTATTTAATATTCTAAAATAGTAAGTAACACATCAGACGTGGCTTTCTATATCCAAATCTTTAACTTGTGTTTGATCGATTTTTTTAATTGTCAAGAAATTTGAAGTCAAAAAATTGTTCGAGAAAATTTTCTGAATTTCCTTCTGAAATAAATCCGTCTAAATTAGGTGAAAAATTTCCGGTTTTCCAATAAAACAAATTCAGTTCAATCCAGAGATTTTTTTTGTTGGCAATGCTTTTTCCGAATATCAATTTTCTAACCAAACTAGAATCAAATTTTCTCGTTATTTTTCGAGACTTTCAGAGATCTACTCAGAACTAAAATATACTAAAATAATTATTGTATTCTACAGTACCGCTATTTACCAATAAGAGTTTTTAAGTATCGTAGTTATATTAGTATAATACAAGATAATAGCTACTGGTTGTAACATTAAACCAAAACTTTTAATACATCTAAGTTATTCAATGGTTGTTTTTTGTATGATACTCGTAGCCAATTTACAAAGGTTGATAAACATTATTATCCATTATAATGTATTTATTTTCTGTGTTTAAATTTCTCAAACGCAAAAACCAGTGAAATTCTCAATCCAAGGCGTAATTTATGAATTGAAATAGAAAAAAATTATTTATTTTTTTAGTTTAGACGATAACATTTTAACATTTTTGTCTCTTATATTTCTGGGTTGAAGTAAAATTTAAATATCTACCATTTTAATATTAAACGACTTCATTCTAAAAATTATCATATAATTTTATCTAAAATACCTATAGATAACTTTAAGTATTAACATGAACAATATTTTGTACTAAAAATGTATCTTCATTAACGGTACTCGACTCAAAAGGGTATGGAACGAAAATATGATTGTATAAATTTATTTGGGACAAAAGGGGTCTCTAGTAGTTTATTAGTTTATAATTTTTTTTTTCTAAATTTTCATTTTCAAACGTGACCTCCCATTGTGTTGCAATATAACACAACATATTATATAACCAATGAATGCCACTAGTGCTAAAATATGCATAAATAAAGCATCGTGACATTGGGCATAACGTAAAAAGATCACAGTGGATGAAGATGCTGACAGGAGTAAGCAATGTCATAGTGGCCACCAAGATTCTCAAATGGCAGTAGCCAGTATATACTACACTGAGGAAAGATGCTGGTAAAATGAAGCCATAAAGTGGTACGAAATGGCCACTAATATGCTACAGGACCGCCCTAAAGCTCGCTGGATCAATAAGGTTCAACGGTTATACATACCCAAAAGACTAGTCTTAGATATTTAATGTCTTCCACCAGCAGTGGATTGATGCCGGCTGATGATCATATTAGAAAATATAGCCCATCCTGTAAAATTCTATAATAGAATTATATTATTTTATTGTTTAATGGTGTAAGTAAGTTATATAAATTACTATAAAATATATTAATATAATTGATTACGTCATTATATTAGATTTAAAATGGTATATTTTTATTGACGCTGATGATGATAGTAAATAGTTGCAATAAAAAACTATCAAAGTCCCCTGCAAATGTTTTTCACGAGAGGGGGAGACAAGTGGAAACCGGACGAACAGAAACTCTCAACCCCTTTATCTGAGGGGGTTGATTTGAATGCGAATAAATGACGCGAAGAGGGGTTGTTTTCGGTGGCGTCTCGCAAGTAGTTGAGCTATACGCTATTGTGCGTATCGCATTTCGTTTGAATAAATTAATCGTAATGAACGACCAAAACTTCACTTTATAAATGACTGACCCAAGAATTATAATAAAGTTCAGAGGCGTCAGATAAATGAATTTAAACATTTATATACCTACAAAGTTGTATGAGTGATTATTTATAACATTACCGGAGAGTAATTAAAAGAAATATTTCGTCATATATTTTTCACTGTCTTCCCCACCAAATAGTATTTTTAACATTGTCACGGAATAGTTTTTATTGAAGCATTCTCAAGCAGTAAATAATCTAATCCCATAAATAACAATTTTTTACAAAAACGTTAAATAACTTTAGCATAGGTAACACTATCTATAATATAATCAAGATGTATTTATCTTTTTTTTTCATTTCTTTTAAGTTACTCTTCTTGTTATATTATATTATTATATCTCAGATTTAGTACTATTCTTTTACAATCTATATCATATTCTAGGTATGAGTATTTATACGTTAATAATTAAAAATGCTATTGTACACAATTCCGATAAGGTAAGTTGTATGAGGCGTCTATTTCCAATGCCCGTCAAATACACATGCAAGCAATTTTGGCTAATGGACATTTTTATATTTAAGAATATTGCTCATAAATGTTAAAAACTATGAATCTTTATGATTTAATAATAAATTGCGGAAATATTTTTGTTTCACTGTATAAAATGTAAAACCCGTTTGGACGTAGTAGAGTTTGATTGTTATCACAAAATTTGGTGGAGTTAGTAAGTAATCACCGTTGGATTTGGCATCATTCGGTGGTAACAACTTAACATTTTTTGGCATGATACATAGTTACCAGCAATAATTATTTAAAATGCAAGGTTATTATTTTTTGTGGTATTTGAGTAAAACTACTGAGAATATTTTTTATCTAAGGTGTGGAAATTATATTTTTAGCTTACGTAGTTTTACTTGAGTAACTGAGACTTGTAACATCGAATATATTTTAAGTTAATTGTTTTTTTAGTTTGAATTACTAAGAACGGCGCGTCACTGTAAGCAGAGGTAGCTCTGTTTATGATATCGCCTTTCAGAGAACACGTGCTTCAAAGGGTTATTTAATTGTTCAACTTTTACGAAACGCAAAGGTTGTTTACCCACTTCGTTTAAAGCAATCGGTTAACCATGACTACAATTTATTGTAACAATAATAATTTTATTAATAGTAAAATATTAAATAATTAAAATAACCACACTGTGTACCTATTTAAGTCGTAGAGGTAACTTTTTACCTATTTAAAATTGGTTTCAAATGTTACCATCATGTTTATATTCAACAAAATAATAAATTGTTATCAAATAATGTAACAAAAATAAAAATTACCGTTATCTAAGTGGGTATATAATTAGAATTAGATTATATGCATTTTCAGATAAACTATTTCCACATAAATAAATTCTTATAGTTAGCTGTGAAAATGATAACATGTAACTTGTACGGAAAAGAAACGTCGAAACAATCAGGCCGATTTACACAATATGGCAGAAAATATTCAAGCCGAACGAAATTGATTAAAATACCACAATTTATACTCTTATTGTTTTTTTAATAAATACAATTTATTTGAAACACGACATTTAATCGAAAACAATGTTTACCTATTAAGTACATAATAATTGGACAATATTTTGAAATACATATTTGATAATCGGTACGTTACCTACAAGGCAAAACCCCCATTAAACCAAACATTAACATTGTAACATTATATAATATAATATTATATAAATAATATATACTTAACAGCATCCTTTTATTTTTTCTTTCCAATAAATAACTTCACTGATTACCATGAGGTTTTCCAATTTGATTTTTTCTTACGTAGTCAAAAATGAGTGATTGCCATTTGCAAATTTTAATATTAAATTTCTTGACATTTTTCTCGTCATGTTTTTGGCTGTAGTCTCAACCTCTTAGAATTGGCATTCAGAACCATATTGTAAATACGCATATTTTCTGCCTCTTGCATGAAGTTTGAAAGCAAATTATAATTTTTCTGATATTATATATTAGCCCTATTTTATTCGCACTTGTAATATTTTTAGTTTATTTTACCTCCTAAACTTACATAACTATAGTGTATGCTTATGCTATTTAAAATCTATTATTAATGTCGATCTTGTAACAACATTTTCTAGATATATTGCTCTCTAACAGCTTTGTATGGCAGCCATCTGTTATTTAATATTTATCTTTATTTTTTTATGATTCTACCAAAATTTTGACCGTTGTCACCCATTATTGTATTTTTCTTCTCCATGCGAGGATCCGTTATTCAAACCCACTCTTCATTGGTGTTATATAGCTACCAAGCTCTTTCATCATGTCAAATGATGGGGCATAATATACTCAGTTCCTCAAAGTTTTCAAAAACATACGCGAACCGCAGCTCTACTTTGTGTCGCTCCAATTTAAGGCATTGTACCGCTAAATGTACAACGTTTTGGACATATTATTCATCGCCGAGCTGCAAATTAATTATTTTGTTCAGCATAATAGTATTTTGATGAATAACAAGGATATTATCTTAATTACAAAGTATTCAAATAATGTAATATTTTTACAATCATAAAAATATCAGTTTACTGATTTGGGTTTCATTATATTTTAGCGTAGAGATAATATTAAAAATAAGTTTAATATTTATCTTGAAAATAAACATCCAACAAAAAAACCATCAAGTAATATGCTTTATACGAAATGTAAGCTTTGTAACAAAACTTGTGATTCAAGATATAAACACTTTCGAAAAGTTGTGACAAGTAACACAACTATGCTCATTAATAACGAAACACGAGACTTTACTTTGCATGGACATGAAACATATTTTTCAAGATGATAACACAAACAGACATTTCACTATTTTACACTTACTTCTTTCCTACTGTTTGTTCATTTTAAGAAGATCATAATTATGTACACAAGAGTAAGTAGTATTAACAGCGCATTAAAACAATGTCGTGCTTTAATGATTTATTACTTACATTATTACTTTTAAAATGTTGAATTTAATCAAAACATAAAATGGATACATTAGTAAAAGTACTTAAAAGTATGAATATTATTTTTAATAACCAGAAAATAAAATATTTCTAATTAAATTATTTTTCACTATCTACCAGGTATTTTTTTATTATAATGATTAGAAAACTTTTTTTTGTTGCATACCTTTACGATATTTTAATTAGTTATGTTGACAGCTGTTTCGGGATAATTAAAGCTAAACTCAAACATCAAACGCTCATGAACCGAAACGTTTGATAAAAATAAAAGATGTAATCTGTTAAACCCGCGCTTTCGTCCTTGAATAGGTAAAAAAATATTGGCACCATGGGCGTGGTAAAAGCAGCTTACGGTCATAGTGGTATTTTTTTGATAGCATTGAAATAGATTATTGCAGCAAAATAAACAAATACATCCGCGAATCGCCTATGATTTCACTGTCGACTAATTGAACTGCATACAATAATTTTGCAGTTTTTATTTATTTATTTTATTTTTATTTATTCATCCACATCAATGTTTCTGTACATATTTTGCTACAATGTGGAATTCATCTAGCAGTTTATTTAATTTAAAAAAGCAGAAGTTGTATTGTTAACTGCATAATAATAATAATATTATGTTAATATCAAATATTTGCTATGTAATTCCCTTTTTTTAGTTACTTATGCCATGCATGAATTGACGATGTTATTATAGTATACGTTCTTTCACAATGGCCAAGCGCTTAATGCGACAGCTTATGATGTCGTGGCTTACAGATTCGAATAATGGATCTGGCAAATACATGTGTTGTTTTTCAATATGTGTTTGTAATCAGAATATGAAACCAAAAGATTGAGCACGTGCCTAACATCCATTTCTCATTAAAAACAAAAAGCTGTTAATACAAACCTTTAGGTACTCTGTGGTGACCCATATGATTTTCATGGATCAGACATAGTCAAAAAAATTATAACATATTGATCACTGTCTAATTATGTATATTTTTATTTGTTATAATCGTATTATATATAAGCACAATATATTATTTAGTAAACATTGAAAAATATTCGGAAACACTCTTTTCGATAGCTTTGTATATTATAAAGGCAACTATGAAATTGCTAAAAGTGGCGAAAGGATGAAATCATACGTGTTCGCATCACATTACAACGAAACAAATGGCGCCCATCTATTAAATGCGTTTTCCCCCCAAAACACTTGAACATTTTTGATATAATCCCAGGTCTCTCCAGCAAATGGCATGGAAATCGTTCGAACGGGCCATTTCTGCGAGTCGTTGAACAAGATGACATTTGCATATTACCCTGGATCAACTTCAGGTAGTAGGTACTGAGTGGGTACGACTACGTACTACCAACTTATATGTGTTCTGGTATCGGCTATCCCCACATTTCTAGCGTTCAACATGAATAAAATGTGTTCTTAGCAAGTCAAGTTTTGGGCGTATGAATGGTTGTCATGAATATTATTTTTATGAAAATATAACAATTACATTATGTGTCAAAGACATTTAAAAAATCTTTTTCTATATAGACAATGCATAAATCAGGAGATAATTTTCAAATTTGGTCAATTCCACTTATTGACAAAGTAATAAAATATGATATTTTCACTCCTCCTTTCTAAAATGTTTTTGATTACTAGCAATCAAACAAACACGTCGTATCTTTGATCACATTCATAATGTATGGGACGATATGTATGGGGAAAATAACGTCTGCCTTTTCTACGGCGTGATAAGTTGAAATGGATTTGACATCGTTTGAAAAAAAACCTACTGGATTTATCTACTATTGAAAATTAGCCCCATATTTAGTAGATTTTCTAAGCAATAATTTGACGTTGAATTCCCGAAAATCACAGACTGACAAACACTCTTTGTATTGCCATTAAGAAATTTATAATATAAATTATAACAAACTGCTTTATTAGTCGAAAGCTTATTTGGTTGTCACAATATTGATTATGTACCTAATCATATTTATAAAATAATAACAATTTATGATAAAATTCAGGGATAGCCAATACATTATGAGAGGCGTGTCACATAGTAACAGGATAACCATTGGCAAATATGCTAGGTAATAAAAAAGATGACATTGAAGAATGTACTTTAAAATAATAATATTAATTACCCGATATGTTTGTTTTAACGAAAAAATTTGGCAAACCCCAATTTTAATAAATGTTTATAGTAATCACATTACATACTAACTGTTTTCATTTTTTATTTATTTTAATCGAAAGAAAATTAGGGTTGGCAATAGTTTGACTGTATCATTTCTATAATTAAAACTCTCCAGTTATAACAGACAGCATCAGATAGATTTATATCTACCACTTAACTGTGAAAAAATATATATTTTGGTGAATTAAATGTGTATATCATATATATATATACCTATATATACATATATGGTGCCAACATAATTTTGGTAAATTTACAATACGCCATTGTTAAAAATATATATTTGTTTTTTTTATAATATAATATCTTCTACGCGACTATTAATTGTTTCAAGATATTTGCATATAATTTGATATTATTTGTATAAAACAATAATTCGCCATCCCTGATAACTAATAGGTTGTCTTCTAATAAACCAATTTGTATCTTACCTAATTTAATATGAATATATTTTTAATTATTAATAACTTAATAACTATGTCCTAGCTTTTTCATACATGGTGTTTGTTAGTACTTTTGAACAATCACAAATACCCAGGCTTTGAGAAAATCACATAAATACATTGTGTCCTCACCGGGAATCAAAACCAGAGCTCCCGGATGGAAGGCCAGCGCACGAGGGCCACCTATAATTTAATATTGAGCATATTATTATAATTATTTTTATGAATTCCTTTTGACACTTACGTAAACACAATAAAAAATTAAAAGATAAAAAGAACTTTTTATATACAACGTTTTTAAAATATCTGTTCAATTATTATGCTCAAACTTGTACTCGATATGCAGTAAATAAAAAACAAACAAACAAACAAATATAGAATACTGAAATGTCATTTTGATTTCCATAGTAACTCACGTATATATTAATAATTTAGTTGCTAGGACCACCCACTTAGCAATCAATAATAGTGGATTGGATTACGGATTTCTTCCGAAATAACTTTTCATACAAAACAGAATTAACTGAAAATGAATATAATTCTGCTTAAAGATGGCTGAAAGTATTAAAAGAATGCATTGGCATCGTGTTCTAATATTTTTTTAAAGTTTCAAATGTCTATTAGTTAAAAATCGATTGCACGATTTGTACTGGATAAACATTCACCGGACAAATAAGAATATACAAGCTAATAAAAACGTTGTAATAAATTGTTTTGTTGAAGAATTCATTTCAATTGTATAAAGCTCCATTTGAACTCTATCAAATGTTAAATTGAAATACTTGCTAACCAAAATAATCTCACAAATAGATGTCCAGTGTAGCGTAAATAACTAAATGGCCTTTGAAAATGCTTTTACCGGAAAACCAAATAAACTTATTTTGGTCACTGATTCTCATAACACGGTAGTAAATTAATAATATTACCATACCTTAGACCTAAAGCAACTTACGTCTCATGTATTGTAATAATTTAATCACTCCAAAACACAAATTATCTTTAAATTTACCTGCTCATAACATGTAGCTTTGTTGGCTGTGCAAGCAACATTAAGTGAACACAGAAATTTGATTCAATTAACCCATTCGAGATCCACATCCTGTTTTAAAGTACAGTGTGGGATAGTTTAGTATTTATACATGCCTACATATTTTAGAAAACCTCTTAAATATATACCAAGAATGCGTGAATTTTGAAAGGTTAATTGAAATTATCTTATACTAAATCTGGTAGGTATACTTAGTTGTTAACATTTTTTTAAACAATATAATATTGAAACATATTGTCAACATTTTTAGAGACGTAGTTACTAGTTATTTTCATATTACATTATTTTTATCCCCTAGTGCTAGTAATTAGTACGATCAAGAATTCTCGAGAATGGAATGGAGAAATGGCCAATCTCGAATCCCAGAAAATTAATTTTAATAAATTTTCAAAATAAAATTCTTATTTTTCTGGAGAAATCATCAATAAATCACAAGGTCAAGCTGCCATACATAACCGATATCTTAAAAATAACAGAATATATCGAGAAAATTTAGTAGATCGATAAAAAAGGCCTCAACTAATTATACAAACGTAGCGTTTTATATGACTTAAACAGCTTTGCTGAGAAACGCTACAAATTTATCACGTAGCGTATAAAATCAATCCGGATTTTAAAATTTTCTAATTCACAAATTAGCAAATGTGAATTTCTCAATAATTTCGAGAATTTTTGAAAACTAAAAAAAACAATATCGAATTGGCGAGAAAACAAATATTCTTGATTTCGATAATTCCTGAATCGCAAGAAATGAAAAAAGTGGAGAAATCACAAGCTCTTTATTGCAGTTTTTTCACGATGGTCAAAATTAAGTTCCACAAACGTTTTAAGGGCCTCACTTATGCATAATTATATTATTATACAAAATATTATTCATTATTAAAAAAATCTTTACTGGGTCGCAGAAGATCACCGGAATTTTAAATGATCCCTTAGTGATATTTTCCGAGGATTGACTTTAATCCATTTTCTCAATCCTCATTAAACAAGAGATAATAATTGACATGGTGAAAACAATACTGGACAGCCATGCATATATCTAGATTTAGCTACAATATACGAGTATTGTATGAATAAAATTGGGATTGCTAAGATACTAAACGTATACTTACCTAAAAGTGGAAATACAATGGTATCTATTTCAATCGTTTAATATATTATTATTTTCAAGACTTATAGAAATATTATAATACAATATTTTTATCAAAATAAAAATTAGCTCATTTGAGTAGTATCTGTGTTCATCAACTTTACTGTATCTGTGTTTAATAAAAAAAAAACAATTTTCAGTATTCCCTTATAACATATTATTAATTTTATTTACTTATCATCACTTTAAATATTGAGACAGTTTATTAAATTTATAATCGAATATAATAAACGAGGCACAATAGATATTATACCAAATAGAAATAATAAAACAGTTTTTATCAAGGTTACTTAAGTATACGGTTTAGTCTAAAAATATTACAAATACAACCAATAGGTACTAATTTCATCGAAGAAGTTATTACTAATTACTGGTAATGAAAATATTCAGAGTAACTTTATTATAAAATTGTTAGATGGCTTACACAATTACATATAAAATTTCGAATTATCAACATACACGAGGCCAATTCCCTCAAAAGAACCCACACTGTGCAATGATAATAAAAACTAAAGTTAATTAATTTAAAATCCATTAAATAATAATATAACGGAGAATAGTACTCTAACATGTAATCATTTAATTTTTTTTTGAAGTAAGTACGTACATAAAAATACCAAATAAATAATTATTACTGAATAATAAAAAAATTCATGTTACATAAAATTAATATATAATTATAATGTAAGTAGATAACAAATGTTTATATTATTTTTGACCAGTTTCGATCCTATGTTATTATGGGACTCCAAAGAATGAAGGTTGTATTAACAGAATTTTGTTTGGGAATTAATCATCTGCAAAGCCTATTATTTGGTTCACATTATGTGTTTAAATACACATTTAAAAAACAACACAATAATTTTTGCCAGACCCAGTATTTAAACCTGAAACTTATGATATTATAAACCTTATAATAAAATATTTAAAAAATGTAATTTTTAATAACATCTCATTCTGCCAAGTAAAATTAATTAATAATTGAATAAAGGTATTGAAAGTGTTAAATAAATTAATATCATCGCCAGTCTATGGTTTTTCATTTTTGAGTAACATAAAATTGATTCACAAATAAAATCAGTGTCGCAATTTGAAAATCGTGCTGTCGGCAAAATCTATTTTAGTAAAAAAAAAACAAAGGGTGAAAACTCATTGAAATTGGGAAAAAATCGCTTTTCGGAATGATGGAAGCTTAAACGTGGAAAGGAACCTTAATTGGAGTGACACATCTTCGTTTTTTTATTAAAACAAAAGAAAAACACGCGGCAAAATTATTCTAGAACGCGATTTCAAATCTAAGACGCAGTGAGGGCGGGTCGCCAAACAGACGCAAGTGGGGGATCTTAACCCCCGAGCGCAGAGTTATTTTTTTTCACGCAGCGTTTAAATAGACAGGCCGTAAAAGAAAGCTTAATTAAAGCACGGTGATAAACAGCACCTGATGTTTTATAGGGGGGGTACAGTGTCACCCCCGGCTGGAAACAAATTTAACAGTTTGCACAAAAAGCAGGAGACTGCGATCCCAAACGCAGTCTCGAATTACCTAAAACGTTTGCGCTTCTCTGTTTGCAATTATCGCCGTTTAGCTGTAAATTCGCATCCCAAATATCCCCCCCCCCCATTTCACTCTCTTTCTCTCTTTGATTCGTCACTTTGTATCGTATAACTATTTTTTTTATATCAAATAATGTAAACTGTATTGCAAGATAACTATCATTACATATTATATTAGCAACGAGATATCATTCAATTTTATTCCAATTAAATTTCAAAATAAAATATTGAATCTGATTATAAATATTAGGTTACAATATTTTATGGTAAAGAATTTTTTAATTAACTATTTTTTTTTATTCAACGAATATTTCACAGAAGTGTTTTAAAAATTATGTATGTTCAATAATTAAAATGATACATTCTTAAATCTTGTGAATTATTCATTGAATAATAAAAAAATAGTTGATTAAAAAGTTAAAAATAATCTTGGAGTGATCCGTGACGTCGGTTAATAATTAAAGTAATACCTACTTTGATTTAAAATACAAAAGCCGATTGACAATAGTAGCTCAATTTGGAAAGCACTTCAGTGAGTATTATAAGTCCAATAGTTAAAATTGCCGTAAGTAAGTATGATTTCTTTAGCATGGTTGACTATGTGCGTTGTCGCGATACCCGAGAGTTGTAGGTTCGATTCCTGCCGGGCGCCTTACTTTTTTCAAAGAGATTTTTTCTATTGGTTTTAACATATTTTCTCAGAAGTGTTTTCACAAGTATGTTAAAGAAATTTGTTGCATGCGAGTTATTAAAGAACAACCACTCAGTCAATGTATTTATGCACTTTGTATTCACCGCATACTATATAATTAAAATAGCAACAATACAAATAAATCTTTATATACGTTCCTTACTTATGTATACATAATTATTATTTAATAATTGTGATTAAATATACACTGTTAAGATAAACCGGCCATTTTATAATACACGTAATGAATATATTATGAGATATCTAAATAAAAACAGGTTACCTTATATTTTTCAAATTTTGAAAATAATATAATCGAAAATACAAATTTAAAACTTTTCATCCCACCAATTAAGTAGCCTTAGAATGTAGCTTAAATTCCCAGAAAAAAACTGAAACATTAATGGCAATAAAATATTAATTAATACCACTTTAATAGCTTATAATATTGGTCTTCTCTTCTCATGAGTTTCTCATTAAAAATGTCTACCCATTCTACTCAATAATGTTACATTAAAAATTTTACTATCTGTCTCTTTCTCACACTGTATTGCTATCCTTTTTTCCCATCTCACAGTATTGGCAAGAATTATAATATTACATGATTGTACTCAATCGACAAACTTTGTTATTTTACGCAATACATGGAATCATAAATATATTTATTTAATATGTAAACCATTTTTGCGTATATTTTCAATTACAAGTTTATTCGAATATGTTTATCAAAAAAGCCACTTTTTAACAAAATTTTACATTGTATTTCAGTAAGCAGGTATGTAGAAAATATTATCTTATTCTTTGTATAAGTACCTACTCAAAACACCTTACCTCTTTGGATTTAAATATTTGTCTGTATTATGCACTCACATGTGCATAATTTACTTGTTATTTTGTCCAATCTCTGCTAGTGACCTAAATACAGATATTCTAAAGACGCAAATTTCTAAAAACTCAGACAGATATATTTTTATAAGATACTGTCTTAAATCATTATCATCAGCCAGGGTTGATCTGCTAATGAATGAATTCCTCGACCCTTACTCGACCTACTCTTTTAGATCCAAGGTTTTTGCAATTGCGTGCATACGCCAAACTTGATGATTTTATGACTTATCCGATTTTAGAGCGTCCTTGTAGTAGTTTAATACCACTTGTGTGAGTTTGTTTATCCAACAATTTTCCAGTCAACAAACGACGTATTCGGCCCATTGCCATTATAATATTAGAGCTTGTCCAGACGACGCGTGTCTCGCCACGATACGGCGCGAGTTCATGTGCTTGTTTTCTCAAGGTGAAGAACTATCCTGGCATTAGTGATGCCAATCACTAAAGAGCAATAACCATGTTTAATCAAATTGCTTCGAATATTGATATATTTCACTTACGTGATGGTGAATTTAGGTGGACGTTGTTTTTAAGATAGGGTCTATCAATAGTTCACTCTATGTGCTTCCATCTACTTTTACTTGTTCTTTTACTTTTACTTTTATTTTATTTTATTTCTTATTTTATTACTTATTGTATTATTAACTCACATTTCTTTGTATTTTTATTTAAACAAATGTAACACTTATTTTATGTCATGTCGTGAACATTTTGAATTTATAATTTGTTATGTTCATTAAATATAAAATATAGAAATTTGAATTTGAACTCAATAAGGTCATCTGTACCTCAACCATGCGCGAGAAGTGACACGCAGCGATTACATGTGGACGGCTCAATGAGGTCATTTATGTACCTGTAATGAGTGCGAGTTTTTACGCGCGAGTCAAATCGCCCCATCTGGACAAGGCCTTAGCTTGAAAATCTTTATTTCTTATCACACACTCTATGTTTTTTCTCTAAATCAATTGGTTAACTTTGTAGTTTTTCCACATTATTTCCAACATCCACTTTTTCATGTGACGATGCATGTTAATTACGCATTGTTTTTAATGATTGTATTAAAATAATAAATATACACATTTTTATTTTAAGCATTTTATAAATGGATTTACAAAACCTAAAAATTGTTCGTAATAGATAAAAATGAAATTGAATTGAACATTATTAATTAAAGTATATAAATAAAAACTAGTTTACAACTAAACTACTTACTAACAAGTGAAGTGTAGTTAGTAAACAATCCTGATGTGCGTAAATTAAAGAATTTTTTGCGAGTTTTTTTAAATCAATATAATATTTATTTAAATCTATTGTATGTATCGGTGTTTGTAATTTTTTTATATAATTTATCTCTTATAATTTTTGATAAAGTGAATAAAAAATAACAATAATTTATTTTCGTAACAAATATTATCATTACGTTACCTATACTACCTATGATATATTAGTATTGTTACGATACGGAAATATTGATTTTATTATTTTATACCTATGAACGATTTCATAAAAATATCTACAAATTTATCAAAAAACTACATAAATCTAATATAAATATATAATAATAAAAATATTCGTACTATGATATAATAATAATAATATTGTAGTATAAATTATTTAATTATATTCAAATGATATAAAATCGTTTAGTGATAGAACAAAATGTAAATAATTCATACAAGCGACATAAATAATATTTTGTATCGAACGATTCGTTATACAGTAACAATTATTATATGAATAACATTTTCCGTCCTGTTATACGGTATTAAAATACGCCTCTGCTAACTAAAGCATGTTTTCTAAAAGTTTCCTTCACTGGAAAACTTTTTCTTCTGAATGACTGAAAGCTCGCTACTTACAAGTACCGTTTCAAAAAAAGATGCGATTTTTCAAAGTATTTTGTATTCATGCCTTGACGTGGGTTATTAGTGCCCATTATAAGTTATTCCTGGAAACTTTGAATGATTCTATAATTTTGTATTTTTCAACAATGCTTGCAGGAAATTGATATCGAGAATTGAAAATATCCGTGGAAAATGTCGTGTAATAACTGCAGCAATTTTTTATATTTATTAGCATATCTTTGTATTATGAATATTCCTTTCAACTTGTTTTTTTTTGAAGCAGTAGATATAACGATTGATCATATATAGGTTATAGTCACAGAACAGATAATAAATAGAATTACGATAGACTATATTATTCAATACGCTACAATTTGATGCAGGGTTTTGAATATGTGAGTGTCCTACGAAAATGAAGCATGATATATTAATATTTTGTAGTTGTGATCCTCATCGTCACAACTACAAAATAAAAGAGAAAGTCGACAGGTAGGATGGAAAATAAAGTAGAGTGTAAAGTTAAAGCAAAGCATGAGACATAAGCAAGGGCCATGGATTACCTGCATCCTTTTCAAGCTGAACAATAATTACTTCCGTAACCTCGCAACTGACAACTGTAAAAATTAAATTAGAATACAAAAAGGAATTGCACGGCTGAATGCACGTGCAATCTATGGTTAAAGAGGTACATATTAAAGTCCTGGACGCCACACGGTCTTGATACCGTGAAAGATTATAATTATTAACAGTGTGGAAGAAAGGGGGAATAATAAATGAAAGAGCAATTTATGTACTTGACCGAAACTATATTATAGCAAAAACAAGAATATTACATTAAAAGGTTATTAAGGAAACACTATAATAAAGGCAAGCAGCTAAGTTTTAAAAGAAACATTGGAAGATAAGTGAATCAAATAATAATAGTTTTAAAATACAAAACTTGGAACGACACAGAGGCCTCAAGCACTGCGGCTGCAATCGTGCTGCTTTAAGTGACGTCCATTATAAATGTTAGGTAAAACCAAAGCAGAGCACGACTATACTGGATGACAGACAGAATCAAAAAGCCTGGTTGCTGCGTTCGCACCTTGCGATCTCCGTTGCGGCCAGAAATTCCAACAGCGACATCTGTTATTAATCGCGTTGCTCCATCGACGTTACCATAGATCATCTTCGGGGTTGCCAGAGGTATGAATGTTGGTTATGTTCATTTTGAACATAACAAGCACGCATTATGCACGTGAAATAGTGTGTGTAATACACCAAAATTAAATGAGCGTAAATGCTTAAACCGAGAGCAGTTATCAGTATTTGACGTATGACGTATTCTTGGCACGTGTTTATCCCGAATTCTTCCTTACTCGAGATTGGCTACCTGCTACTCCTTACTCGTTAGGTATTTCGGTTCCCATTATTTTCGAGTTCCCTAGTTATAGTTATGGTCAACCATTCCGAAATTGGGTTTATAGCCCAAATCAGTAAAGTTGTCAATATAAAGCACTCAGTTCAAGTAAAATTAATTATAAAAAACTTTGTTTTAAAATCATTTAATGAAATTCTACCACGTAAACGCTAGTTCAATTTGTGAATGTTTAATTATTATGAATAAACTTGATAATAATAAAAAATATTAAATATTTTAAATGGTCATTAAAAGTACCTAATTAAATCTTGTTGAAAGGTCACAATTGATTTATAAAACACAATAATTTATTGTTCGTGCCATTTTCAAAGATTTCTGTTAATGAAATATAAAAAAACTTTTTCGGCCATGTCCACCCCCTTAGCCTGGAGTACATTGATACCACATGGCCTCCAAGAATTCCTGTTACTCGCCAGTTTTCTTGCGTCATTCTAGGTAATGACAGCATCCCGTAGCTTTGCCATACATACTTTATAGATATTATTACTTAGCGTCCGTTCAGAACGATGGAATTCCGTTGGCTTCAAAAATAGACAAGCCAGGTCGAGGTTCTCTTCAGACGTCCGCAGCACGTGACCAAGCCAGATTCAATATTACCACTTAACTGTCAGCATGATGAGAGGCGGCTTGATTTACTCTCTTATCTCCTCGTTACTCATAAATTCATATCACCGAACACCCAGTTATCCGTCGTAAACATCTGTTCTCAAAACTCGGTATACGGTTACGGTTTCCCCAAGTATTTAGAACTCTCGACACTTTCGACGGTTTTCCCATCACTAATCAGAAGGAAACCTTAATCAAGACATGTGCTATTGTATAAAACATTGATTTTCTTCAAGCTAGTTTTTAAATTAGACTAATTGTCATACAGGATGTTGATTGTCTCTTGAATGACCTTGATTGAGTTCTCGAATAGAACAGTGCCATTGGCGTATTCAAATATCAAAGGTTGTAGTTGGTGATATAATATAAAGCAGAACCAACATGGAACATTTATAATTTATTTTTTATTTTTAATGACAACAATTTTAATACATTGTTGTTTTTATTTAATAAAACGCAATTTTTTTATAGTACTTATTCCACTTTAATTAATATATTAGGACCGGTTTCGTCCGCCTCAGTGGGAAGTGCCAAGAATACTTCATACGTCAAATACTGATAACTGCTCTCGGTTTAAGCATTGACGCTCATTTAATGTTGGTGTATTACACACACTATTGCACGTGCATAATGCATGCTTCATTTTCGTAGGACACTCACAAAATCAAAACCCTGCATCTACTGAGTTGAAAATGTCCCACTGAGGCGGACGAAACCGGTCCTAATATATTAATTAAAGTGTAATGAGTACTATAAAAAATTGCGTTTTATTAAATAAAAACAACAATACAATGCAGTTCCACCATGAATTGACAGTTAACAAAAAAAAAAAAATTTAATACATATTTGTTAATCCTGAAATATTAATTTTTGATTTTTTAAAGTAATGTGATTTTTTCTATTATACCGAGATACATTATTTTGGTAGGTATTAATTAATAAAAGGAAGATAAAAATATCTTATATCACTTAAACACATAATACTAACATGTCTTGAAATCAAATGAATTTGGTCGAAGGACAAGATTTGTTTTATCATTTCTTTGTATCAATTATTGTAATAACAATGTAATAATCGTAACATGCAAATGTTGAAATATACATTCATTAATATTTATATCTAAGTAATATTATATTCGGGTTTTATTAAAAAATTAAATCATTTTTAAAAATGTAGCAAATTATAAAACAAATGTTATTATTGGCATAATTAATATTTATAAAAATATATTCATGTAAATCTCATCCTTTATTTATTCAGATATCTGAAATGATTCATAATAATATATGTAATCACAATCATTACATTCACTTAGAATTTCCATGTAGTGCTGCTAATATAGTGTAACAAATAATTACATTAAAATATAGGTATCTGCCGTCTTTCCTACCACTAATTATAGGAAACTATTAATAAGCATTTATAATTAATTATCTCTGTCATATTATAATGCTGAGGGAAATCGCTGGAGCGTTTTGATTTTAGGCTCTTGAATCAAGCTCGTCATAATGATACATAAATATTAGTTTAATTACTCTTTGCAATACTAACAAACGTATTTCTATAATAGAATAAAAATAAATATTTTTTTAAATACACCTTTATGATGTAAATGATGATAAAAGTAAACTAAATTAGGTGAAATATATCAAATCAATAATTCTAAATGAAACTATATTTTATTTAATGGATTTTTCACGATATTAAAGAATGTATCATACATTATTTAAAATACAAAATTTGGAAAACCTCAGAATCATACCTAGTAAGAAAATAAAATTTTACATAATATATTAGATCTTATGAGAATATTTCTGAGGTATTCTAAATTGTGTATTTCGTGTCAAATCCCAGGTTTCGCGAAAAAAAATACGTGCAATTTTTCCATGTATGTTTAAACCTAGTTTGGGCAAGTGGATAACAACCATTTCTCGTAAAAATAAAAATCTGCTAATACAAAATTCACTCTATGTTGGTCCATATGATTTGGTTAGCGATCGTACGTGGTTAAATACTATAATTTTTTTTATTATAAATTTAATTGTTCATTAAATATAATTTTCTAGAAAACTTCTATGTTCAAAAATTATTACGCAACCGTACAAAACTTGTTAATATATGTAAATAAGTTAATATAAATAATACATCAGGATATAAAAGCAATCTAATTCTATAATCTAGGGCTTAATTCTAGTAAATAATGAGAATGAATTTATTCCTTGTACATAGTCTGTAAATTCTCTTATGGTACGACATGATTTGAAAATAAATTAAATATTTTCAGATTTATTCTTTTGATGAAATTAAAGGACCCAATAATGCATTCAGACCTCTACCACATTATGCTACAGCAAAAGGTAGAATATAGTATTGGCGTAGGTAGAAAGAGATAATCTTGGCCATGTATTCTCCATAAGAGGCTTAATGTCCAAAATATTGGTTAACTGACACGGCTGACGCAGTTCGTTGGTAAACTTTTAAATTCTAGTTTCGCTTTATAGGTCATCATAATAATATAGTGTAGTGATGCCTATGTTACTGAAATGTATACATAAATAAAAGGCCATTTAAGTCGGTGCAACAACATATTAAACATATTGGTCCAGCCAATCTGCTTTGTTATAAATTTCAGTTTTACTGCATTTAAAACAATTGCGACGACATACAGTGGGCGATTGGATACTCATGTCATTTTATTTGGAACATTTTGCGTTGAATACTTATTATTTTTCTCCTTACAATATTTACAAAAAATATTTGTCAAGCATACTTGAGTGCACATCAACCTTAGTATTTTCGATATATTCCTAGATCAAAGGTACTGCGAAAGCGTGACATCAATTTTATTTTACCACGTTTTTATTAGCTCGTATTCTTGTTTGCCCGGTACAGATTTTTTCTTGTGCAGTACAAATGTTTTCTTGTTTATCCAAGATTTTTAACTAACTTCCCGACTAGCTAGACATTTGAAACTTTTAATATATATCAGAACACGACGACAATGCATTTTTTATTTCTTTTTGCCATCTTTAAGCAGAATTGAATTCATTTTCAGTTAATTCTGTTTTGTATGTTTCGGAAAAAAAATGTTAAAAGTAATATTTACTACTCACTATTATTGGTTGCTAAGTGGGTCCTAGCAACTAAATTAATAATATTATATACGTGCGTTACTATGGAAATCAATATGAAATGTCAAAATGAAATTTCTGTATTCTATAATATTTATTCAGTATTTCTATCAAGTACAATAAAAAGGTTTTATTAATACATAGAATTGTCAAGTTTATATGATTAAACAGAAAATTAAAAAACGTGGTGTATAAAAAGTTATTTTTATTTTGTAATTATTATATTTTGTCTCAAGATATGCCGAATTAATATCAGGTATGCTATGCGACCACTTTTAATACATCTATGTACGCGACGGATTCGGTTAGAAAGATTTATTAAACTTGCTTACAATAAAGAGATTTTTACCAATGGTGACTGATTTGGTAGAACAGTCGTCCCTGAAGATGGTTTGAAACTAGCAGCTGTGTTAAAAACAATGTTGTATTTTTCTATGAGAGGATTTAATGAGTTTGGGTAAATAGTTAATAACTTATCTTTCTAAAATGATAAGTAAATATAAATTTCACTCTTTTGCATCCATATTGTTCACTGTGGAGTAAAAACGGATGAAAAAATCGAGAGGTTTTGTACTGTAATTTGGTTGCACAAACTTTGATAGAAGATAGTACAAAGAGAAGAAGGGGAAGAATAATGGATATATATTTCCAGAAGCTATGTAATGTTGAATGCAAACCGACAACTTATCTTACATAATTACAATTTATATTTCAAGTAACATGGGTTGAACTTATGTACTTTAAAAATAAACATAAAGACGGATTGTCTAAATAACTCTGGTCCGCAGAGTGCTGGTAACTATGTGAATGTTTGTTATTCGTCGTCTGCTTTGTCGCTCGCTTCGCTTCTTGGCCCGGGATTTGCTCCTTTCTTCCCAAAGAATGTTCACTTCGCCACAATGCGCAATGGTTTCGTACAAAACGCAACAGAAAACCGCTTATTAGGGTGCTAATTCAACCCTCTCAAAGGGCACAATTTAAAGCAAGAGTGCCGCCGTTCAGGTAAATACGGCTTAAGCGATTAATGTTGCGATTTAAACTGTACTGGACTAAAAACATTACATTCAATACTATGCCTAATTAAGCCAAAGGGTTTAAAGTACACGCTGGCTTAAATTAAACAATCTTGTCTATTGCTATTTTCTCTGCGGTTCACATTTATATAGTACGGCTATAAACATCACATTATATAGGCTTTTACTTAATATAACGAATCCGTTTGCTATTTACATGTATCACTATAGCAATATACTTGTATATGATTGATTCAATTTAATTCAATGGATATGTTTTATCTTCAAATGGACAAGAGTCAGAAATTGAGGCATCTAATAACTAAAACTGATAAGTTTACACTTCAATATTACTTGTAGGGAATCACGTATTTTTGCATCAGGCGTAACTAGTTAGTTTTTTTTTACATCGTATTTTATTTTCAAATTACATCAATATCCATATTTTTATCCGCTGAATAACCATTCTTTGAAAAGATGAAAAATAAAATCGAACGTATCAACAATATATTTATATAATTAAAATTTATCGATTTGTGTAAATTGTTAAGTTTTCAAATATTTGTTCATGTAATTTTGGGGCATTTTAGAAGTTATATCATCAGCCCGAATCTATCCACTGCTGGATGAAGGCCTCTTTAAGCTGCTTCGACTACTCTCAATTCTGTGCATTGCGTTACTACGTACTTCCGTAGATCTTTATCATTTCATCATCGATCCAGCGGCCTCTAGGTCTACCTTGCTGACGTTTTTTACCTCTTGGATACCACTGGATGACTAAATTTATTCAACAATTGTCTCTTCTTCGAGCTATGTATCCAGCTCATCTTTATTTAAGGCTTTTAATGAAAAAATAAGTTATATATTATTACATATTGTATGAAATTAAACATAAATATATATTTTTTTAGGTTTTGACAGCCTCAACAATAGATATTTAAAATATTACCTAATTGTTTAGATAATCAATATAATAATAAAATATCAAGTTTTTATACTAAATATAATTTCTCTATAAATTAAATTTTGATTATTGCAAGATTTGTACTATTAAAGTGAATGAGTTTGATTCACCATTTGAATTAAAGTTTATACAAATTGTAAATTACAAATATTTAGATCGATAAGAATTAAAATGAAAATGGTCCCATTATGCAGAATTAATATATTATTAGCTACAAACATAATCTAAAAAGTGATATCTGTGTTCAACCAAATCACATTGTCTATTGAAATATTTCATATGCTTAAAAGTGAGTATAGGTAGACGTTGTTTTATAAATTCCTGAAATTTATATTTTACTTGTAAGTACTTTATATGATTTTATTTTTTATTAATAAACGTTTTTTTATTTAAATATTAGAATTTTTACAACACCATAATATTGTAAACACCTTCTCGCTTCATATATATATAAATTTTATATAGACACATCATGATTATTTAAATCTTTGGCTAGTCTATAAATAATAATAAATGGTATATTTAGAATGATTTCATCGTAAACATATTTAATTAAATTATTTTACAGAATTCAAAAAAATATACCGTTATAATAATCTGCATGACTGAGTTTTCATATAAAAGCTGATCATTGTAGAATTCAGTAAAAAATAATTGTCTGCTCTGCGTGTAAAGCAGATGTTATTTTTGGGATTCTGTTAATTTTGCTCCCATAACACAAGTTTCGATTCTTGATACACAAATACTTTGTTATTGACAATGTAATTTCCAAACACAGGAATTGAAATAATAATTACACACATCGCCTGAAGGTAAGCAGGTATTTCTTGTTTAAAATGTAATTAACAAAGTTATTCGTTGTATTAAATTCTGACAACAAACAAGGTCAGAGCAAAATTGAATAATATCCTTGGAGTAAGAATTTGGTCTCTTACGTCTTCGTATAAATAATAATACTATATGCACACTGAAAAATAATAATTAATCGTTTTTCACAGAGTTTCTTACAATGTTCGCTTGATTAAAAGCCCGTTTTAAAAGTCTTAGGATAAAATATTCAATAGAATTCAATTTATTATTATTCAGTTGACAATTTACACTATTTACTTGAAGATAATACAATAAAATCAGATGACAATGTGAAGATTTAAAACTGAATTGAATGAAAACTATATACCGAAGATATCGATCACAATAATATTTAATATTTGTTGGCGTCGGTGACTATATTATTTTTATACTCACCTGGTCTATCGGCCAATCAATAACCTAACTGTGCCACCATCGTCAAATCAGATGGTCATAATGTATTGAAGAAGTAGTTTGGTGACATCAGTTAGGGCGTCCTTATAGCCGTTTAGTACCATGTTCAGCCCATTGCCATTTTACCTGCTTAGTGACCTATATAACCTCGCAAACTCTTGTCTGTCTCCTTATTCATTGGTTTTTTGTAGTCTTCCGGCGTTATGTCGAACATGCACCTTTCCATGCCACATTGCACAAATCGTAATTTTTGGGTTTCTCTTACATTAAAAATTCATTTTTCACAAGAATACCTGCGCAATGGTAGCACACATCGATTGCACATTTAACGCCTAAGACACATTTGAGGGGTAACTTTGGCGATACTATTCTGATGTACGTCATATTTACTGCCAACTATATTTTTAGAATTTTATTTAATCGCAAATGAATATGTACATACTTTTTAAATATGAGTTTATTTCATTTTAGTCAAAATTTTAGAGTACCTAATATAATGTAATCTACATTGTAATTATTTACAGTAGAGGTTTCGACTTTGAAAAAAAAATTGTTTCAATTATTATTTTTTTTATTTATATCGGTTCTAGCTTTGATGCAATCTTATTATTAAAGCTCTATTTGATATAAATAAGCGTGGTAGTTTTCTGTGATTATTTCAAAATAGATATTCTTGAAGGTAATCAATGGGCATGTTTGTTTAAGTCAGAATATATGCAAATATAAGTAACTTAACCGATTTATTTTGGCCTTATACTATGTTAACGATTAAAACTAAACTTTACTTTGTAGATGTCATTAATCCCGAACTATTTACATTCATTTTCCTTAACTGCAACAATAAACCATGCCCCTCCCCTCTCCACCCTTTCTATACCCGGTGGGCACACCATTCGTCTTGTTTTAAAATCATCTGTGTTCCTTCATTTCTAATGTTCTAGCAGTAGTACTGACTACTGGCTTCCTCCGACCTTCCTCCTTCGTGACGAGGGTAAGGTGGAATTGCTATGCTGGCGGCGTCATACAAACGGAGTTTCCATTTTAAACTCTCTGCCAGGGGGTTTACTTGCTCGTACCCCCGAGGCATTGTCGTTGGAGCGAAACTCTACAATTGTAATAAATTAATCATTTAAAATGTTAAAAGGCATCACATGCCTGCATAAAGACACCGTTACACAAACACTCAGTGGCGTGCATAACATTACTTACACATAAACAATTCTTAACACCCATGGCGAGTAGTGAAAATTGTTCACGAAAAAATAACTACTGCAAACGATTAGGTGCACCCAAAATTCCGTTAATGTAGGTCAGTTAACTGTAAAATTAATTTAATTAAACTTGTAACAGAGACAAAAAATGATATCATAATATACCATAAATTTCTTTTATGGTGAAATAAGTTAATCAATATTAAGTATTATAATATTTTTTTAATGTCACAGTATGTATCGATGTGAGTTTGTGATGGTTTTTTTTTGTTATCTTGGGAATCTTACCATGCAATTAATAATTGTATGATTGACGGTTTTTTTCCAAAGTTGTACAAAAAGTAGCATAATATAACTTAGTATAAACGGGTTAAAAATGATAAATGATTATACAATATTTTTGTAGCAAACTACTTTTAATAATATACCCAGTAAAACTATTAATACCCACGTTCGAAGACATTTCATATTGATTTCTATAGTAACGCACGTATATATTAATAATTTTTTGCTAGGACCCACTTAGTAACCAATAATAGTATTTTCCTTTTTACATTTTTTTCCAAAATAACTTTCCATACAAAACAGAATTAACTGAAAATGAATTCAATTCTGCTTAAATTTGACTTAAAGTTTTAAAAGAATGCATTGTCGTCGTGTACTGATATTTTATAAAAGTTTCAAATGTCTAGCTAGTTGGGAAGTTAGTTAAAAATCTTCAATCGTCCGATACAAATCTTGGACAAACAAGAAAAAAATAGTACTGAACAAACAAGAATACGAGCTAATAAAAACGTGGTAATAAAAAGTAAACTTTTATTGATAAGTCTAAATTAGAAGAAAGAAGAAGACGTAATATTTAGTACTTACCTTTTGAATGCTCTATCATTTCATATTAATACGATGTATTCTTGCCAAACTTTATAAAATAAGGAGAATTATGTTGATAATATTGCATGGTAAGTAATGTCAGAATGCACGTCTTGAATTTTTCGTCTGACAAAACCACATGTTGTTTTTATGAATATTTCTTTGACCCAGGCCCACTTCGAGCCCGAATCGTTATCAACCAGTCTTCCTAAACATTCTTATTTCTTCGTTCAGTATGGTAATTTATCACTTTTGCCTCATTTATATTTTAGAAAAGCGAACACTTACTAAAAACATGTAAAATTGAGAAAAAATACAATATTTAATTATACATACAATTCAAATATCCAAGCAATGAAAATACAACGGAAATATAAACAGAAAATAGCTCAGGCAGTAGAGATCATATTAAGCTTCAGTGATACGGAAAGCTTATTAAATAATTGGATTATTTTTTTCAATTTCCGATAGGTATTAAAATATGTCAAATATTTGTCAATCGAGATATAAATGACAATCGTGTATTTGGTACTGAATTGTAAATTGGTGGAAGAAACCAGCACTCACACCAGTCTGCCACGCTCCCAGCGATGAATATACTATGTAACCTTATATGCTTAATTTCAAATGACCGACTATTTGGTTTCGGATTTACTATAAAATATTGAACATACATAATTTGAAAACATGTCATCCATATATCTACTCACTAGAAAAAAAAATTGTAGAAAAAATACGTTTTGAACCTGTATCCGTTGAATCTACGCCATTGTGCTTTATCACGTTCAGGTGTAATATTTTTTTCTATAAAAAGATTTTTTCTAGTACTTATGTATATTCACGAAATGTTTTCAAATTATGTATGTTCAATATATAGATTATTATATTTTCAAATGTTGTGTCTTATTCGTTGAATAAAAGAAATAGTTTATTGAAACAAAAAAATATGTTGTCTAGTAAAGTTTTAAAATTTAATTTATAAACATACCACAGAAGCATAAAGTTAGATAGATTATACAGAAAATATGATGCAGTTAAAGCGACACCAAACAAGAGAAAACGGTGTAATCGGCTTCATGTTAGAGCAGTCGGAAATAATAACGGTATTTAACAACGATTAAAATTACTCTGTGTTAATCGTGCGCAGGAGAAGAAAACGCAATCTGCGCAATTTCAAGATTCAAGGCTATGTTGTTCCACTAATAGTAAACCATAGGCTCGTAAAGCGTTTTTCCCTGCTCTCACGTGGTATAGTTTCCAATCCTGATATTTCAGAAAATTTGAATTTTTATGCACCCGTCAATTACATGCGTGGTCGCCATGACGTATTTTGGGCGAAAGCTGTTTCCCCATGTCAGGCTCACCAGGCACCAATAGCGAAGGCTGTGCGGCCGGTCAATGCACTCCCTAGAGATATAGACATGTTTAGCGTTGCATTATGTATTCTGTTTTTAAAATTCTATTTTATTGTGTAATTTGTATTTTTTTTTATTGTATTTAGTATTTTTTGCTTTGTATTTTTTCTCTACCTTGTTTTTTCTCTAATTGATTTACTTGTACTTTTTATTCTAAATGGCGTCTTGAATTAATAATTTGTTATGTGCTCAACGTGTCTTTTAGTGAGTTCTTTGTAAGTAACATTAATATTCTAATGTATAGGTGCAGTAGGTAACATACATAACATTTTTATTTAATTATTTACCTCCCTTCAAAATTAAATCTTCGTCACTGCACACTATTAGGTATATCTACATATTATATTTTATGTTAAGTATTATAGCAGAATTCCTTTTCTGATCTGAGGTAAACATTAAATAATTTTCATTTACAAGTTTAAAAAAATAACAAATTTACCAGACAGATTTCTCTGACAGAAATGAGCCAGGTCGAATATGACGAACGTCACTGTCGACCCCCACCCAAAATAAGATCGCGGAAGATCATTCAGTTTCACTAACAGCGTAAATACCTTGACGTGAATGATAATAATGAAAGGTAAAAGGGGGAAGTAACAAAAGTGGAAGGACCCTTTTCACAAACTTGTTGTGGGTGCTTATTCGCGACGGCGCGTGCTAAGGGTGCGGGGGGAGATTTTTCCCGCGCACCGGGGACTCGGCAATGACTAGCAAAGTAGAGACTGTTTCATCGAAAGATTCCGGTCACATACATAACAATAAACCTTCATCTATGAATTCGCTACCTATATTATTTTGTATAGTATACTGCTACTATCAAAATATTAATAAGCTTAGTGAAAAGCCAAAAGAATTATTTTTATATTACAAAAAAATTATCTTATGTTTGAATCAGTATAATTTTTAATTTTTAATTCTACTTTAAGTTAATAATGAAATAATAAAACTGTATGTAAAGTAAATATATACAATAATTCTTATGAATATACGAGAAATTGAAATTATTCAAATTTTCGTTGAACTATTATCTCAAATGTATGTTTATCATTTGCAATTAATGAAATTTTGCTACTTATAAGTTTTTATCATTTTATCAAATTCGTAATAAAAGTATATTTTTTAATCTATGTTATTATACTCGTATATTATTATCTAATGTATATAAACAGCATCCTTTTGTTCCATAATATGCAAGTTTTTCTCAAAGTTTATTCATTACATTAAAATTATTATACTACGTCACTCTGCCATATCTTTATAGCAGAGATACAAAAAGGCGTATCACTGGATGATAGGAAATAGTGCTACGAGTACGATACCACGAACTTTTTTTTAAGAAAACATTTATTATGAATTTGCTCAACTTTTAAAAAGAAAGTTGAAAGTGAAAATTACAAATCAGCTAATTTCTTGAAACATATAAAATATAATAATATATTCATTTAATATAATGCAGTATTGTCTATATGGAAGAATTTATTCTAGCATTACTACTCACTCACGGAAATAAAGGTTCGTTCCATTGCTGGACATTAGCCTTCTCTATTTCCTTCCAGTCTCCCCATATCTAATTTTTTTCAACCACATTCTTCCGTCAAGCTCGATAAATAAAAACCAACGGTATAAGTGTAGTTTTGTAGTTATTTGTTCCTCATTGGTATGACTTTGTGACTGGAATATACACTCTCTGATGGACATGTCCAATCCATTACCCTTCTGCAAGATCTAATTTTTATCTCTTATCTGACAGTATATTGGATTTTTTCGTGGATTTCCGAATTATTCTCAATATTATATTATAAATACCTTTCACATATAAATGTCTACACCTATAAAATATATAGTTTATAAAATCAATAACCAATATTTAAAAACATATTTTAAATTCTTTAAAATCATTATAACATCGATAAACTGTCCTGTTTCGTGAGAAAATAGAATACTATATTTCAAATTATGACCGGAGTCTCTCCGTGATGTAGTATCCCTACTTATCACGGTTCTGTGAGTGCACACTGTTAAGCACGTCAGAAACGCGCTCATAACTGACGTTTTTACGCGATACGCATCCCGCTGAAAATTGGAAATTTTTGTAATATTTTTTCAAGTGTTTTTTTTGTCTTTTCTATTGTTATTCTACCATTAAAAATGGGTATTAGAAATAAATTTGATTATTTTTTAGTGAAGATAGCACTATTAATAAACAGTAATAAAATTAAATAATAATGATTTGGGTAATGTTTAGATCTAAATTATTATAAGTGAAAAAGTTTGGTAAAAATCTTTTTCAACCAAATTCAGGTGAACTGTAAAGTCACATAATACCATCCATACCTGGTGTACCTATAATCGAGGTAGACCATAACAATCTTAAGAAGATGAAAAATACTATCAACTTTATGTTTATTTTTATTGTTATCAACATTGTATACTAAATATTTTTAGATACATTTTGATTAGTTTTACTATAGCAAAGTTATTACCGAGTTTATTAAAAATAGATTTTATAAAATACATTATTAGTAAAAAAAAATGCTCGAAATATTATTATGTATTATATTTATTATTTAAAAAGTTTTTTTTTAAATTTTTAATTTAATTTACCCCAAAAAAGATTTCAAGTTGTAATTTTTATTAAGGGTGAGTATAATTTTTCTCGCCTCGGGCTGCATCATTATAAATCCAACGCTGCCAGTCTGGATTTCTTTTCAGTAAAGTATTGGTAGTCATTGTAACGTTTTCCCCATACAAAAGCCGAACAATAGAGTTACGATACGGCGCCTTTGAGAATAGGCCTGCAATCGCAGATAACCCAAAAACCGAAAAGCGATACTTAAAGTAGTTTTTAACACTTAGGGATAATTTGAAGGCATTTGTTTTCCACACAAAATTGGCAAACATCAAGATTCAAAAATACTAAATATATGAAAAAAAAAAATTTAAAAAAAATAGAATAATTAACAGTAATAAATTTTCTACTTGGTTGGTTGAATGCACGTTTCAAAATCCATGTGTATGAATTCAATCATTGAATTAAGTGAATGGCTAAAAATCAATTCTCGTAAAAAATATATTAATATACCCCATTTTGTTGTTGTTTTATTTATTTTAATAGTGAGCTTCATCCCACATCAAGAGCTTCGACTGCCTGCCTCCAAATTTTAACTAATTTAGTACTAACACTGCGACTGGCACGTTTCAAGTCGTTGGCCATTAGATATAATTAACGTGCTATTTAAATGTGGTAATTAAAAGGTTTTTAAAATTTTAGCAGTGATTGTGTTAAAAGAATGTATTTTCACTGCTTTACCACCTGTGCCATGTAGGAGGGAGGAAGGATATAAATATATAGAATAAAAATATATATTATTATATAAAAAGCGTAAAAATATAGGTACATACTTTACTCATTTATTTGTATACTTGGTATAGTAATATATTACTTGCTATTATTTATTTATTTATTATATTACATTCCATAAATTACATTTACAAGTTTCATATTTTACTATTTTGTCTGAATAACGGTATTCAACCAAAATATCAGTAGACTAAAAACGTACATTAAATTTTTGCAATAATATACTATTTATTATAATACACCCATGACAGATGAGTAGTTGATGCGTCATCTTATAGTGTCATCGGTCCCAAATTCAAATCCTGGGTCTGGAAAATACATAATATTATATTAATTTTCAATTTGTATTAAATTTGGAGTCAGAGTATGGACCTTATAGGCTGTGTAAGTGGCTAACTTTCATTTATCGTAAAAACAAAAATCTCAATAATATTATCTTATTAGTATCGGACATGGTCAAATAAAAATAATATTCATTGAATTAAAATTATATCCATCGAATTTGTTATTTATACTAAGTGTATAATACATAGTATATATAAGTAGATTGTCAAATTAATGAGAGTAGTAAGTTAAGCTGTTCGTTTTTTGTTCCTTAGTAACAATATTTGTTGGGTATTATCTATTCAGAAACGTCCACTTGACACGACTGCACTTTGTGACCAGAAGCATTAAGATCAAACCGTATTAATTGACATACATTTTAGTTAACCAAACAACAACAACGGAAAACCGCAAGAAGCTTTAAAAGTTTATTCAAAGCTTATTATAAAATTTCCCGAGCATAACATTTTGTCTTACTAAATTCAAAAACTACATTGTAAAAATTTGTTTAGTCAACGATCTACTTGATTTAAAATATATTTAATTATGCATTTAAATATAACATTTAGTTTTAAATATTTTAGTGTAGTATGGAAATTTTATAATGTACGACTTAAATTAACTAAATTTGTAAAAAAATCATGAGTAATATTTGAAATCGGTTTTTGAACTGTTATCGAATATTGTTGCTTCTTCTTTCCAATTCGATATGGTATCTGAAATTGCAACTAATACAGTAAATACATTTTACTCTATGCAACGTATGGTGTTTACTAAACCAAACGCTTTTCGATATATTTAGAACGGAGGTCTAAGTTATGAACCTACACTATCTCTTGGGAAATGTGTTGCAATGAGTCCAACACAATGAAAAAAAAAAGATTAAATGGTTAGTCAAAAACCAAATACAATAACAGCAAGCCATAAAAGCGTCAAACAATATTACAATATTTTAATTATTATAGTATGTGGTTTTATTAATCAGTTTTATAATGTGTGATAATATTTATTTATAAACGAGGTAACGTAAAGATTACGTATACGAAAAACTTATCTTTAATTGAACAAAGGTTAGAATACAATTCCAAAACGATTCAGAATAAACAATAATTACCATTGATAATATGATAGTAAATAAGTATATTAAGTATATTGTTGTCATATATCATATACCATTCTGATTATTTGTTATTGACCAAAATTATGATATATCTGATACAAACTGTATATAAGTTATAATATATTGTTATATATCATATAAAATAAAGAAGAAAGGTAGGTTATCAAAGACGTTGGATTATTATTTATATCGGGTTTTCTATAAACAAAAAGAAACATACGCAGTCTAAGGAGGTTGGTTATTTTTTGTGGAAATAAGTGAGGGGATGTAAATTATAGGGCTTTCCGAGAATTAATTCTGCTTTACTGAGGACTTTTCCCCCATGTTGTGGTAAGGTAAAGCTGACGTTTTCTATACCGCACAAGGAATTATATTCAAAGATAATAGACGCCTGGCTTAACAAACCGCAATATATATATATACATATATACCAAGAATAAATACCTTCAACAACTGAAATTAGTTTTAATGTTTTCAATTAACTTCGTTTTAAACAGGTCACTAACCAAATTCGTCAAGTTAAGCTGGAAACTAATATTATAATCTAGCTTAAATACGTATATTATATTATAACATCGAGTTAAAAAAAAGTCAATAAGCCGATTTTGTTTATATTCACATCGTATATTTCATAACAAATATGTATTGAAAATAAAATGTACATAATAATATATTATATATATTTAATGTAACTGGTTGACATTTCTGAAACACATAATATTATAGTTAGAGCTATAATATAGGTAACATTAATATATTTTTTAAAACTCTTTTTGAGATTAATAAGGTCATAACATGGGCCTCCACAGAGTGGCGGTTTGTATTAACATTTTTTTTTTTGGTTTTACGAGAAATGGATGCTAGCCACTTGCTCAACCTATATTCTACATACTCTGACTCAAACACAAATTGACAATTGTTATTGTTTGTTTTTATTGTATTTTGTATTTGCCAGAGCAATGATTCGAAGCTGGAACCCACGACGCTTAAGCCGCTCGGCCATCGTGGGAATTTATATAGTTGCCAGTAATTAGTATACAAATAGTCAACGCATAAAACTACTACACTTTTTATAGAGTATTCATCATTTTAACGATGATAATAATAAATTGTAAGTATTTTTTGGCAGGTATAGTTCATTTAAATAACATGCAATATTTGTCAATGCTGAGTACCTATTACATCAAATTTAATAAGAATTAGGTTTAATTTTCTCCACCTAATCAGCTCCTTTCCAAATGATTTTCAACTGAGCAAAAATTGTCTTCAAGAATAATCACAGATTTTGAACAAAGATTGCCATATTTGTCAAAGCCAGTTCTCCTTTTGAGTATATTAGATAAATATCTTTAAACTGAATTGTGTTTTTAATTTAAAGATAAGATAAATTTGATATTAGGCACAGATCCTAATATGTTCGTAGAAGTCGAACAAAACATTACACTAACAACATGTTTTGCATAATGCATATTATATTGTTTATCCTCTAAAAGGAAATTATTCCTCATTGTGTGCAACACTTTAACCTCGCGTGTTTTCTGGGCGATTTAACAACAAGTAGCCAACTATAATTAATTATTTTTCCTTACGGTTTACGTTTATTTTCATTCAAATAATTAATTTTGTACCATGTTTAAGTATCCCAGCACTTGGCATTACTAGACGCGTGGTTGTTTGGAACAAAATGAGATACGGCATAGCTAAGATGTTTATTAAAAATATCTTAGTAAATACATAAGCATATTATTCTTATCTACTTCAATTTTTTTTAGAGTCTACATACTATTATGTATTTATTTTAAACGTAAAATCATTGACAACAATTTTCTATTGATGTTAATTTATTATACTGGTGAGGCCAATTATGGTTGCTTTCGTCCCTATATTTCTCACTTACCTCAAATTCCCAGTTATTGTCGCAAGACGAGGCGACCAGTAGCCATGAGCCATCAGTCGACCGTGATTAAATATCAATCGGTTACCTCAAGACAACGGGTGCGTATTGGATTGTTATAGCTAAACCGCCGTTTAATGATTACTTCTATTATACAGACCGATTCAAAAAGTTAAGTGCATACTACGAGCATGTGTAATAATAGTGTTAACTATAATTCGACCCGAGTCTGCTTGCAGACTCCAAATCAAACCACCTGTGCCCATATTGCCTGCACAGTGTATTTCCTTATTTATCATATCATTTATCAAAAGTGTACCGTGCGAGTGCCTTTACGGTCTTTAGCCAGACCACAGAACATCATAAAAAGTCAGTGCCTGGCACCCTACGTGTAACCGCCTCCCCCCCCCCCTCAGCATCCACATCCACCATCACAATCACTCCACCAAATAATTACTAGTCCACTATGAAAAACGCAACTATATAAGTTTGATTATTTTTCCACTCACTCATCACTTCAACAGTTTTACGGCATTTAAGATTCATCATGAGATAAATAATTAATCCATTCGAAAATTCAAATCTATTACATACATTGTACGTTTTGCAAGTGCATATTATTTTTGAATATTGGTTCATTATCTGGAGTCATTATAAAGTTGTTTACAATTTTTAACTAGATAATTCTTCAAATGAGTATTTTATGATTATCTTTCTTCAAGGCATGTTCGCTTTTTATTCTCTTACAGTTGCTTACATGTACCCGTTAATTATAAACATACAGGCGTTATCTCTTCTGATTCAAAACTGTTGGCTTATATTTGCCTTAATGATCAGTAGATGCTGTCTATGAACACATGTCATGGACGCATAGTCATAAGAATCAATAAATTGTTATAATATAAGTACATAATATATTATTGGTTGCGCCAATTATAGTCGCTTTCATCCCACCTATCTCAAATCTCCAGTTATTGTCATAACTCCAAGCAACCAGCAGTTATGAGTCATCAGTCGACCATGATTGTATAACATTAAGTTAGGTACCACAAGTTACCTCTAGACAGCGGGCGCCTTCTAGACTTGTTACAGCTAGGCCATCGCTAGTAATTCAAAGCATATACCTACAGACTAATTCAAAAGTTATTCGTAGACTACGGCCAGGTCAACTTGATATAGTGTGACTGTCGTCTAAGCGATACTTCTGAACACCTGGCAAGCCGTGATACCGGCTTATATCATTTATCTACCTTATTTTTTATCATACCATTCATCAAAAGTGTTCCGTCATGTTAATTAAAACAAATTATATTGTACTTAATTTGCACAATTAAATAAGAATTAGTTTCGTTTTACTTAGTATAATAAATCCTGTGGTCATATTTAATAAAGTTTGCAGATTCACTAGACAGTACTACCTACACTATTTTTTTAAATGGTTCTATCATCTGGTAAAGATTTTTATCGTTTTTTGTGAAGTTTATAGTTTTTTTTTGCATATAACGGTTATTGACCTGTTTTGTTAATGCTGAAAAATTAAACAAATTAAAACATTTCAAAATACGACTCTAATTATTTAAAGATGCTGGTTGGTAAATTACGAATCTAGGAGGGGGGGGGGTTACACAGGATGCCACACACTGACCTTTAAATTGAGAGAGCTGGCGCGCGCCTGAGCCGAATCGGTGTTCACGCAGTCACACACTGGTAAATGGACGGTTCGAAATGTCACTATCACAGTTTCACTTGTTTTAGGATGAATGATAATGACAAGTTGAGAATGGATGATAGACACGATGTTCGCTCAAACCGTATCAGATTTACCGAATCGAAGGTCGAACATATGCGTCTTGAGTCACTTGATGGCTAAGCTATAACAAGCCCGCACACGATCGCTTCCTTGGTGTCACTCTCAATGTTATTCACAATCACGGTCGTCTCATGACCCGTAATTGCTGGTTGCATGGTCTTGTGACAATAATAAATAATGATGTGAGGTAGGTGTGGAAATAAGAAACGACGGCCACCATATTTGGCCCAACCACATTTTTTATATCCAAGGTCATATGAAATTACCATGTTCACTCCAAAGTGGATGCATGCACGATGATATTCCATTAAAAAATAACATAAGTATTTTAATTATTAAATATGAATTATATTATAATATATGATACAGTGGCGAGAGGTGGAGATAGGTTAAAATTCAATTATACCCTGCGAAAACCAAACCATAATAGATAATAGTCAAAAAATACTCGTTTATCTATAAAATATCTAAAATTATACCATTAAATCATATATAATTTTAGAAATTTCATAGTTAGAATAATATTTTTTTATTTATTATAGTTTGGTTTAGGCGCCCTGCATAAACCTAATGAATTTAGAAAAAATAATCAACAACATATTGTGTAAATAATCAACAACAACAATTCAACGAAATGTAAAAGTGTGCATAATTTTATCGGATCGCCCAGAATACACCAAAACTATTGCGGTTTGGTTTGGGTAGAATTTAATTGATTTTTAAAGACTAACCAACACGATCTTTAAATGTAGTCTTAGTTCAATAAAAACAAATACGTGTGACCAACAAAGTTCACTGTCCGCTATTATGTCGGATCTAAACAGCCTACCTCTATATTATATTATAATATGTCTTTCAATAAAATATATTTGCACAAAATTTGTATGATAATAATAATTAATGTTAAGAAGTCTGGTTGTGGTTATAATAACGAATACTATATTGTTGAGCTTACTCCGTATGCTATATCTCATCTCTTATAAAACAAGAAAAAAGCCCCTAGATGTACACGTGCCCGGGCCACAGCACGACGTGCATGGCATCAGTGTTCAGTGAGCAAGGCGCATGATGCAACAGCCGAGGCATGGGAAGCACGTCACAGGGACGAAAGGTATGATAGCGCTGCCCGCACCCACGTTTTCCACGCGAGCTGCTTAGGGCAATCGTAAATACTCGTACCCCCTGTTCATTCCAGATGCACCCAATCTACGAGAACACGACAGAATTTTCTATTAATTAATTTAACGTTAATTATTTACATGATAGAATTAAAATTTAAAATAGTTGCAATATCATCACTGTACAGGCCAAGTAGCGTAACTCTAAAATTAAATATCAAATTGTTCAATAAGTTTAAAAAAAATGTGGGCATTCGATTTACGTATTATTTTATATCATATTTATTTATTATTTTATATAGGTATATTATTTTATTACAAATTGAGTGGCTTACTCTATACGTACTCTGTGGCTTACGTTTAGAGAGGGATACAGCATTTGGCAGGAATATTTTTTGTCAAGTTACAAATGGCTTAAAAAATAGTTTTGAATTATTTTGATGTGAAATATTTTTTGTGATTTATGATACTTGGCCAGTCCAGTTTGTGTATGAGTATGCAATAAGTCCATTACCATCAAAACGTCACTTTTGTGAAAAGTGAGGGTTACGGTAATTAATGGAGATATTATTATTTTTTAATCAATCGTATATAAAGGCCTTCCTAGTTTTGCTTTCATCATGGATTCTTTGGATCTTTGGATTCAAACGCATATTGTAAAACCTTAGACAGACACATACTTAAAGCCCGAGACCCACGTATTTATAAGAGGGAGTCTGCCTCTAGGCGGGTACCAATGTAAAAAACAAACATAATATATAAAATACGCAGCACATAATTCAAAGAAATTGATTCCAATAGCCGTATTCGTATTCTAATAACTATCGAATCAAACTATTTCAAAAAAAATAATTAAAAATAAATTGTACTACAAAGCTGTTATGTTAATAGTAATATTAATGTATTTCTAATGCTTCCTGGATAATATTAGATACTTCCTGGATACTAGGATCCCATGTTAAAAATTAAATAAAATGTCTTTGACACATGAAATTATGGACACAAAAAAATATTTGACAACATAAAAGTTTATACCTATGAGATATAAAATAAAATATAATTTACACATTTTATACGAAGAGAGAAATATAATAATACCTGGAATATTGAAATCTTCTACTGATTATATTATTATAAACTATTTTTTTCTTATTTTATTTATTTATGTCATATCCAACTCCCAACAATTATAATGGGGAAATAATCGTCTGGGTTTTCTATACAGGGGGGCACATCTGCGGGATTATTTGCCGAAGAGCTATTGATGAGGGATTGATGTCCTGGGGGAATTTGTCCTGTTTCAAATTTTTGGGACACATTTTTTTTGATTTGTTTTCGATCCGTTTTTATGCAGATTTTTTTAATTACCTCACTTTCATAGACAGTTTTATCTTGGAAAAAGTCATAGTATTTGATCATGATTTTATCATGAATTGGTAATCGAAAAGGATGAGGATAAGGAAACGTTTGTTTTAGGTGGACTGGCCAAATTAAGAGTGGCACGGTTTTTCCATTACCAGAGATTCTGCACACACCTGAATTTTATGAGCGATCAAACCAATCCACAGAAAAAGCTGTTGTTCAACAATTATTAATAATCAGCTCCTAGTTTAGCAGTTTTCTCAGTCACTTTGAAAAACTTAAAAAAAAATTCTGGACGGAAATGGGCTAAGACGAAATCATACATTAAATATTAAAATTCACATACGGAATATTATATAACATGAAAGGAAAATGAGGAAGTTATAAGACTAACCAATCAGTGATCAGAACTTAATATACTTAGGTATTTTATTTATAGCTAAATATATTATTCTTAAACCACTCCAACTCAAAATGAACGTAAAAATACAGGGTAACAAATGTGAATATAATGAGATTCTATTAACTTTACAATCTCTATAGTGGCTTAATATTTTAGATGTTAGTGATCTAATACGACTGACATGTACTGAAATTTGGTAGGTAACATTCAATAGAACAAGGGATCTAAAGAACGTGGCATGTACATAAAGAATGAACCCATATAATAAAAGTACGTACATTATATTATGATAATTTTATAATGACTATTTAGTGTTTCAGTCTTTTAACATTTTGCCTAATTAATTTGTTACGTAAACATCGGATATTCGTTTTCTTTACGGAAGAAAACATCGTTGCGCAAACAAAGGCGTTTGACCACAGGGTATTACGCAAAGCGGTTTATTAGCAGAGCTCGATAAGAAAGAGCTTTCTACTTTAATTAAAAAATGTTTTTTTTTTTTAATTTTTACTAATTAATGAAACAAATATCAACCCGTTAGTAAAATTAAACAGAATCAAAAATAAACTAAGAATTATCTTTATAAACTTTGTTTTATCGTATAAATTATATTATAATTCCTCCTCTTTTGACCTTCAATATCATGTTGAAAAGAGAATTGTTAAGAAAAATACAAAAGTCAAAAACAAGTGATAAATTGTGTTTATTGACATTTTTTTTTTCGAGATTTCATTTTAATACTTTATAAATACATTCCCAAGTCACGTGTAAGTACTAATTTACTTTTTAATAATTATTAGTAAATACAAGAACGACATAACTTAAAATTTACATTGACCCTAACACCAGCTTTGATAATAATTCAAATGATGTAATTGGTAGCTATTTCTTGATACAATTTGAAATATTACAGACATTAAATTTGTAGTTTTTTACAAGAACGACAGATCAATTAGTAGCTTAATACATAAGAGCACTCACCAAGAAAGGTAAAGCGGTGTATTCAAACACTTTTATAATCTACGATTTTTTTTTATAATATGTAGACACGTCATATTATTCTTTTTCATATTAAAAAAAAGAACAAATAATGAAGAATATAATAAAATAATTTAAAACTTTATAATCTCAATTTCAAAATACAACATTTTAGTTTTGTCATTAATTATATTTTTTTTTCATATTTTACTATATCTAAAAATACAAGTAGCTTTATAATAGAATAACTCTTGCTAATATATTTTTGGGACACTGAAAATGTTATTCTAAATAATCTTGACCCATAAATAATTATTTTCACCAGAACCAATAGTGTCATGTATATGAGCAGTAAGTATTCAATCATTTAATTAACTAATTATAATTCTGAATTTTTGTATCATAATTTTAATACAAATTGATTGTGTTATATGACCTGCTAATGTTATAAATTTAATGTACTTCGTCGAATATTATTTCATAATACAGAATAGATTTAATTTAAAATGCTCATACTCCTACGCTCACACGTTGTTTCCAAAAGTACAAGTTTTTCCGATAATAATTATTGAATTATTACCAAAATTCGTCATAAATTATCTTTTTGGTCTAATTAAATTTTCATAACAAGAATATCCACTATTTAAATATTGATATGACAAAGACAATATTGTTATTAGGTATCTGTCTAAACCAATTTCAGAGAAAATTACAAAGAATGGTTAGATTATTTTGTGGAAAATATATTCTAATACACGTCGTTATATTAATATTGCCATATAAAAATATATAGTTGATTTACCAATCTGTGATCTTTTAAAATATATATTATAATCTTTGAGACTTTATCGGGTTTTGTCATCCTAATAGATTTTAAGATTGTCACCGTGTGTTCTTCCTTCTTAATTCCATGTTTCGGTCTCATTATAAAGTAAATTATATATTGAGTTATTAAAGTGCACTGCAATGTATATACGAACGCCGCTCTAAGTGTGTCAAAAATGGATCCTTTAGTTGAAAATAAACGTTGCTCGGAGTAAAAAAGAGTGAAAAGTACTGAATCGGACATTAGATTTTTCTGAAGCAGCCGAAGCTATGATATTTTAAACGTAGCCCATTATCCGTATTAATATTTTCATCGTTTCCTTTAATAATCTCAAAAAATATCCCTTATTCCGTCATATCGGTCTAAAATTTAAAGGTTATGGTCTGTGTACATAGAGTTTTCAGCAATCAATAAAGTCGTGTAGTGTTTTAGGCGAAATGCCGTCGCATGTTCAATTACACGCTTTTTACCGTGAAGGTTGGCCAATGTACTTCTTCTGAGGTCTTATTTTAATTTATGCATTGTTTTTTAAACTACATAATCTATAAGTACATTTAAGAAATTATATTGCGTCTTTTTAAATGTCCTAATAAATAATATTATTATGTTAGTTGGAGCTGAAGAGCTTTTCAAGTTGGCCCGAACCCAATTGGTTCACCATATTATACCAATTGGGGTCGGACCGATATTTTAACTTTCAATATTATAATAATAAGTTTTACTAAGTTTTGTTAATATTTAACAAACGAGCACTTTTTTTGTTTCGATTTCACAAATCCAGTTTGTCTTTTTAAAAAGTAATAAGTAAAAAATGTCGTACATAAGGGAAATGAGTTATTTTTGGCGTCGACCAATTCAAATTTTATATTAAGCATCCTAAAAGTGCGTTGAATTATGATAAAGTGACATTTTTTGATTCAGTATTAAGTGAACAACATAATAATTAAGAATACATCAATCCATTTTTTTATTTCAAATTAAACTACAAAATTATAAATTGTCACTTAAGCTCTTTTGGATTGGCAAACTAGCCATTCTATATTATATAATTCTTGATGGTTAGGTAAATAGTATTGTTTATTATTATGTCAGTAGCGTAGTCTATTTATTTTTATTACCCTTTGCCTCTAGTATCGCATTGAGTGTCGTGACCAGTGGTCATAAAAAACTAATGCTAAACTCTCATCATATTCTCAGTAGGTGAGTCGAAAGGTTGTATTGGTTTCGTGTCACATGCCGTTTCGTGTCATACACAGCTTGAGAACTTGTTTCGGGCTGTTGAATAGAGAAAAATATCTAGTGTCACCATGCGTCCCGTTTTTAGTGGGTCAAAATGTTTTATATTCTTAGAACTAGTGTGATAATAAATGACAATCAGGGCTTATCTTGATAACATTAAAGTTCATTAGTATTATTACTTCTGCACATTTATGGTGGCATAGTTGGAAAAGCTTTCAAGCCGTAGACAGCGGATTAAATACTGCAGTTGGAAAAAAATCGTATCATTTTTCAATGTGTTTTATTCCAGTACAATGACCCAATGTCTTACTATCGTTAACAAGAAATCTTATTATTAGAATATCCATTCTATGGATATCTACATGCTTCACTTGGGAGTGAACATGGTAATTTGATTTGACTTTTAATTAGGTATAAAATTGTTTTGTCTTTTTTCCTTTGCCATATTAAAATAAATTAATTGACAGTCATGTAGCAAACGAAAACTAGTTTTGACTTTTTTATTATTTGTTTATTTTATGTTGCCTAACATTAAATATAAATAAATATCTTTTAATTTAATTTGTTAATTGCTTGAATTATTCAAGATTATAAAGAATATACTTCTTGAATTTGTATTATTAAAATACCAAATTGATCAATATACAATTATTATTATAGTTTTTCTTCAATATCGTAATAAACAGTTAAGATTTTTTTTAATAAGTTCGCTAATATTTCTCAGCATAATCAATTATCCGGCAATATAAAAATTTTATTCTCAGAAAATTATTTCTCCTCTTAAAGAATAATATGGTCAGCCTACAAAATGCCCCCAGTACTTTGCGTGGTAAAGTGGAAGTGTGCAGGAACTCCGCAACATGAAAGCCGGGAGGGGTTTTACCGCAACAGTTTCCGCCTGTTAACTTTTAAAAATAATATTTTTTTTTATTTTAAATAAGAGCAAAAAACACACGCGACATATAAAAAACCACAGATGTTTGGCGCGCTGTGTGAATGACGCAGACGTGCGGGTCGTTGGCGGAATTTTAAATACAATTTGCATCAAGTTTAAAGACATTGTTGCGTTTAGAAAAAAGTTTCACTAGAAAAGTCTGTTACCTCCTGGATATTTTATATATTATATTTAAGAGAAATGATTAAGAATGGATCTTAACGGTCAGGTTCTGCATTTTTTTATAAATATGTGGCAGGTGTAATGTCACACACGATAGCCGCGCGGCTTAAGCGTCGGCCTATAATGTCGTGCATCCGAGATTCGAATCCTGGGTCTGTGCAAGAACACACATTGTTTTTCAATTTGTGTATGAGTCAGAGAATGAACCTAATAGACTGATATCTATTTCTCGTAAAAACAAAATCTGTTAATACAAGCCTCTACTCTGTACATGGTCGAATGTATTTAATATCAATTTTCAATTCATGATAATATAGTATTACATCGCAATACTGATGTCCATACATATAAATACGCCATATTATATCATCATTTATGGCACTACAACACCTGGTGGGTCTTGGCCTCCTTCAAAAACTTCCTCAATCTTGGATGATCTAGCGCTGACACTATTCAATTGTTTTGACTGAGAATTTTTAAACCTCCCGTGGCACAGTCCAGCCATCTCAGGTCTTCTCTTGCCATCAAGGGCTGTGCACCTACATAGCCCGCCTCGCCGATATATCATCCGGCATTCTATGCAGTCTGCATGTCAGAATGCGCAGTCTCTGCATTTTCATATACCACGTGATCTTTTCACTCCCATAAAGTATGTATAGCTCTTCGTTATACGACATATTATTATATAACTAGGTAATGATCACTTAACGTTTAAGTGGGTACTTCCGAAAGCTTGAAGTCTACATTAATTATAAGCATTTATTAGCCGCAATGCTTAACTTCATCATCAGCATAGTTACTTTACAATCTACTGCTGGATGAAGGCGTCTCCTAGTTCCTTCTAATCTTTGAAGCCCCTAGTTTTTTTCCGTCATTTGTATCTGCTGAATTTTATAAATTCGTCGATCCAGAGGGTTTTGTCGTTTATTGCACCTTATGTGTCACTGTAATATGTCGACTACATTTTTCAAGCGGTTGACATTTTTTATTGAGCAACATTCGAGCCTAAAACATTTTTTTTGATCAATTATAGAGGTTGCAAATTTTTGTATATTTATGTCCGTGCATTTACTTATTTAAGACGTTGGTTTATATTTTATTTTGTCTGAAATATAAATTTTTGACAATGATATGTCGTGTCCTTCTCCTTTTGGTGGTTCTTCGAAAGTTGGTGACCAACTGCAATACTCTCCTATCCTGTGCCAGTCGTATCAGCTCTCACTGGCCTCTCATAACTTTGGACATTGGCCAAGGGAATATTCATCCATTTATGCTTTTGCTGTCCTCTACCTTCCCCTGCATAATGTACCAGATATACAAATTTTTTAAAACATGATATTTGGTACAGGCCGAATATCTAAGGATAGAGCAAATCAAAAACGCTACGACTTTTCCACTAGCATCAGCTATGAGTGTCATATTTTTTTTTCTTTAAGGAAGATGAGTCCTATTAAAAATATCACGGTTTTTGCAAATTAATAATAGATGGTTCGAATAAATAAAATAGGTTTAGTATTATATAATATACCTAGTATACAAATTGTAAGCAAATCATAGTTCATATTATTATTCTCATTATATAGATATCTATAAGCTGTTTGAAAGTAAATATTGATTAATGTCTTAAACGACGTCATTAAAAATTGTAAACAATTTTAAAACAATAAAAGTCTGGATAGCTATTCGAATAATAAAAACAAAATTTAACAATCTATAACGCAAGAAAAGTTTACACCATTGATAAAAATATATATTTTATTGTACTTTTCCCAGTTGACGATTTTCTTTTGCTTCCGAACACAAGTTAGAAATCAAAAGAGAAAACGCAGAGAGGGATTGAGATTTATTTTTATCGCAATGCTGCTCCCGCGAATTTAATACATACCTAAGTCCCTCCCTTTGCGGAAAGTCGATCCAATGTTTTCTTCCATTCTGTTATAAATCAAATCGGAAAACGTATTAATTTTCTCGTTTTATAAATGGGACTTCAATCAATTTTTTTTTTCGTGTTTATAATGCGAATATTTGTAAATTGGATTTTTCTCCAGAATTCAACGCCAGACGCCGGCGGGAAATAAAATGCATTAATCCTTTGTCAATACCTTAACCCACCGAAATGTATAAAAATAAAATTGCATTTTTCAGAATATAGAAATACCTGTGCCTTCAATTATATTAAAATTGCCCTCTAAAAAAAGACCGCGATAAATAAAGAAAACGTGTTTTTGTTTGTAGAATTTTAAACATCAATATTATACTATAACTACTATAAAAATCTTTGGACTAAGAATGTAAGTATAAAAATATGTTTCATAGCTAAATATATTTTTATGCATTCTCAAAAATGTGATACATTTTTGTATTGTATTGTAAATAAAATAAATTCTATAAAACTGTCCTGTCTATTTTACCACGTTTTTATAGCTCGTATTCTTGTTTGTCCAGTCCAAATTTTTTCTTGTGTGTGAAGTCCTAGCAACTAAATTATTAATATATACGTGCGTTACTATGGAAATCAATATGAAATATCAAAATGACATATCAGTATTCTATATTTATTCAGTATTTCTATCAAGTACAAAAAAAGTATTTATTAATACATAGAATTATCAAGTTTATATTATGATTCAACAGAAAATTTAAAAACGTGGTATATAAAAAGTTCCTTTTATCTTGTAATTATTTAAGCTTAAATCAGTCATAATTTTTTTTTAAATTATCAATAGTACACGACGAGCTCTATTTAAAATAGTTTTTCCAACAATATAATAAAATGCATAATTATAATTATAATTAATCGTATTTAAATAAAGTTTTTGTGTTAGCAATCCTAGAACATACGACGGTCGTCCATCAAACATAGTTTCAGACTAGTTACTCAATGGAATCCTAATTAATTTTCACATTACACGAAAATTCACCATACAAATAATGAAGTCGACATCTAGGGTAAACCCTGGGCACACCGGCTAGGTACTCACATAAATATACATTGTTATATATTATTTTAACAAGAAAAATAAACAAAGCTCTTCTAGGAAAATTGACAACTTTGTCAAAACATTTAATGGAAAATATTTAAATTTAATTAAAATACGGCGAATTTTAAATAAAATATTTTAGTTAAAATTTAATTGTCTGGCTTTTTTTAAAGATTAGAACAACAAATAATATATTTTACAGTTACTTTTAAATATAAATATAGAACGTCTTTGCTAAGATTCTTGTGAAATATTTTGAAAGGAATTGCGTCTAACCATATTATGGTGAAGGGCCGCGTACTAGCAACACCGTCATAGTGAGATAGTTTTGTTGCACCATTTACCTAGTAGCAATTTTAGCTAGATCATCAATTAATTATCTGCGATCTACTGATAAATTTAGTGCTACTAATGCATAACACTGAGAACTTATCTATCTAAACATTGAATTAAAAACAACTTAATGCGATTTGTAAGATTTATTACTACCATCCCTGTTTTTATTATTTAGTATTCACATTTTCTTTTTAAAAAGTCTTCATATTTTATAGATAAATAATACTAGAATACCATTCGCACCTCCGCAACTAAACCATCACAAGTCCAAAATTACGTGTTTTGAGTTTAGTATTACCTTTCATAGTGTATTATTAATAGTACTTACAAGTCAAAAATTCATTCAATACCTAAATATATTTTGAAAACACAGTACAAATTAGAATGATAAAACTTCAGTCAGTAAAAGTCGATTTTTTTGTTTGACGTTTTTTGAATTGTGGCAGTTTTGTTGCGGGGTCTGATATTACCATCAACGCACACATTATTATTATATTTGAGATGATTAGAATAAATTACTTACTGCACTTTGTACTTCAGAAAATATAACGCCTCCTTAATTACACCTAATAACACTTTAATGATCAAAATTATTATATTGATGTATAATTGTATATAAATCAAATAGCTACCTATTATAAAACAAAGTCACACAATATATTATGTAGTGGTTATTTTGTCATGAATGTTATTATTTGAGTTACGTGTGCGTGGAAATGATAATTTCTGATGATGATGATCAGAGCATGAAGACTTGTAATTTCTGGTGGAGATGTCAAGATTTATTTTCAAATTGATATGTGCAGTTTACACTGGTATACTAAAGACAATAATATAAGATATAAAAATTAGTGAGATTTGTAGCCCGAGGCTTGGCGATACTGAGTGACTGTTATACGATCAAGATAAAAGCAGAGTGAGATATTCATTTAATCGTGATAGCCTATTTATTGAACCATTCACGATTGAATAATTGTAACACTGAGTATCCCATGCCTTCGGTGAGAAATGTATTTTAAGACAATAAACATTAGGTAATAAATATTGCTGAGGTTTGCAATTGGTAATCAGAAAAATGTATGTATTAAATACTTTTATTTTTGCCATCAGCGTTTCTCACTGAGTAAGCACTAACCGATACCACTGACGGCATGTGAAAAAATGTATATAAAATAAGTGAATATTATTTTCGCAATCGATTCGTATGTCGCGGATTTTGCTGAAAATGCTCGTTCTCACAGAACTCGTTGATCGCCACGATATTTATGTCATTTAAGTCATGGCAAATATCATAATAGTATATTAAGAGATGTATATTTTTACGAAAAATGAATGTTAACTACTTTCTCAACTTATTTTGTCCATATACTTGGACCAAACATGTGAATTTGAATCCGAGGTATTCCGAGATGAGATTAGGTATAATATAAACCTGACGAGTAACCACTCATCGATCATCTGCGTTACTACTACCTCCATTCCATTGTTAATTATATTACAATAATATTTAACCTAAATAGAGGCGTGATATTCTTATTTTTTTATATTTATGTTTTTAATAACACATACCTACTACAAATACATGACAAAAAATATATATTTCTTCGACAGATTCATTGCTTTAGAAATCGGAATTTAAAACGGCAATGGAATAATAGAGCATCAATAAATCCAGTGCAGTAGTAGTGAAGAGGCAATAACTGGTGTACGGCCATTGAGTTTTAAGTGTAAAACCGCTGCCACTGGAAATAGAAAAGCGATAAGTTTTCCATCTACCCCACCCTACCACGTATAGCAAACTCGTGCACATTGAAATATTTCAAATTAAAAAAATATTGTTTGCATTCTTTAGGGACTCGTGATTTAAATAATACAGGTGATATATAAATAAATAATTATTATTTAGAAAACATACTGAAATTATGATAAATAGAGGGAAATTAAGACGTCTTTCGGAGACAAAACAAGAGCCTTAGTAGATTAACTTCAGATCATGATGGAAATACATTGAAGGTGTTTCTATTATAGACGAATACTCGCATTTTACCACGTTTTTATTAGCTCGTATTCTTGTTTGTCCAGTACATATTTTTTCTTGTGTGTCCAATCCTAGCAACTAAATTATTAATATATACGTGCGTTATTATGGAAATCAATAATTATGAATTATTCATCATTTCGAGAAAATGACGAAAAACGTTTTGTTGGGTTTTACAGTGTTATAATAGCATGAAATATGTTTCTACATTTATAAATTATAAATTCAATTCAAATTCAACAGTTCTACTTTTGTTTTCAAAGTATTGAATAGTTCTAATTCTGATACCAAACTCTATTTTCCATCACAATTTTATACCACACAGATATTATTTTATTATATGGTCAGAAGAATAATTTGGCATACTTATTTAAATTTTGATATATTTGTGACAGTTCTACTTTTTATATTATACGACTCATTTATGTATTCAGTATTTCCTTTAAGTACAAAAAAGTAACTATTAATTCATAGAATTGTCAAGTTTATATGATTCAACATACAATTTAAAAACGTGGTATATAAAAAGTTCTTTGTATCTTGTAATTATTAATTATATGAATTTGAACACAACATTATATATAGTTACAATGTTTTTATTTATGTTTTAATGTATTTTAAATTCGTATGAAAAATTCTATCTTCTTTTTCGTTAATGTTGTGTCTATTATTGGAAGCCGGCGATAACTTTAATAATCATTCCGTTGCTTTGAACAGGACCAGTAATAAGTTTAACCAAGTCTCTGAAATCTGAGCCAAAATACTTATATTTTAACAAGGAGTCTCTTACTAAAAAATTTCCATCGAATTCGATACTTCTACAATGCCCAAAACTTTTAACGATTTTTACTATTTATTTATAGTTTTCCACCACAGCGCATAATAATATATTATACTAATTAATATGAGATATTTAAAACCGCCGAAATACCCGAATTTCTAAATCTTCAAGTTCTCTAGCGCTGTATAAGTAACCAAACTAAATAATTAAATCATCCTTTTTTGTATTATTCTTAGTCCACGTTTTCTTCTTATGTGGAGTTTATAAATACCATATAACATCTATAAAAATCCCTGTAGCTTGTCTTGTTTCATTATCTTAGGTTATGCCAGAATCCCGTAGTTCTACTGTATATATTATCATGTCTATTGTATGTAGTGACGTTATGTGAAATCAGTTGGTTTGAACAAAAGACAGACCTAGTTGAAATTCTCATGAGACATTTTGTAGCACGTTACCGAACCAGATCCAATGTGGTTTCTTCACATTTAATGTGGCGAAAGGCTGAGTGCTACTATTTTGTTCCCTCGTTGTAGTTCAGTATATTAGCTAAGAAAATTTAGTTATTTATTAATCATTAAAAATGTTCAAATTAAGAATTCATTTTTTTTTACATATTGTAAATAGTGAACATTACAAATTATTAATTTTAGACATTCACAACATGACAATTTAGAAATAAAAAAAATATATTTACAGTAGAAAAGTGTAAATACAAATATATATATATAAATTAGATACAAGTAAGTACACCTAATGAGGTAAGCCTACCCCATTTTAGGAATTATAAAACAATGCCCACCTATACTCATCTCACTCAGATGGAATATGTCAATATCCGAAGTGATTTGGTTGAACAGAGTTATCGCCCTCCCAATTGGCATTACTAATGGCAGGTTAGTTCTACACTTTGGGAGAACAAACAACTGATGCTCCCAATTTCTAAGATAGTTATCAGGGACACACAGGTCAATACTACCAAGAATGGCAGAGTTTTCATTTTCACCGCGTATAATTCACTATCAAAATCGTATATTCCACGATATAGATATTATTATTTGGTTGTAAGTAGTTATTAAAAATAATATAATTATATATTTTTGATATAACATGGTTGATATAAATAGCACAGAATTCTTTGGTATTCTAATATATTAACTCACTATAAATAATGTATTAAAAACTCAACGTTTTATATATTATTAGAAAGAGGGTATCCGTTATATAATAATATTATATAGGAAGTTAAACTTGTATACATAAACCATCCATCAATCTATCTTGATAGAGTAATAACCTTAATACGAGTCGTGTGTATCGAGCATCAGACTTAAGACGTTTTTATCGGATAATGAATAAACAAAGACCATCGATTATAACAATATATAACGTTAGGTATGTATAACAAAATAAAAATTATGTAATGTGGTTACATAAAATAAACATATATATTTGGGCTAGATGGTATTTATAGTTATTGATAACAAGAATATTTATACCGCTTGCGTCTAATCCGTATTTTCAAGATTAACAAGTAAAATAAAATCCTTACTTAGAACCTCATTATCTGAATGTGGGTTTTCAAGTGTCGCTCAATAATTATTTTCTATGATTTTTTTCTAATAATATCTACGTTATTCTAAATAATGAATGTTTAATAAACAGATTCATAACTATTATGTACTAATCATTGATCAACTTGAATGAAATTTTTAAAAGTTAGTAAGTTACGATTTTTACTGATTCTTTATTTGAATAAATGAATTTACACCGAAAAACAACATATTGTGATTTTGTTTTTTATGATTCAAAAATTAAGAGTTATTCTACCACTCCGTCGTAAGTACCTACTAAATATTAGCAAAAATATTAAAGATTCTGATTAGTGCTTGTATTGTATTGTATTATAGTAGTCGATAGGACACCCGCCTTTAAATCCATGGGTTACGAATTCAAATTCTGCGCCTGTATCAAATGTACAAACTTTATTGTAATGTATGTTTTTATACAAAACATATACCCAATATTTTGATAGAGAACCATCATTCTTTAATTTATAATGGACTTAAGTTTTGTACTATTACATTTGGCCGTTTAAAAAAAAAAAAAAAAATATTATATAAAAAAAACATTGAAATAAGTGCCATGTGGGAGTATAATATTGAGTATTGGATGTTTAACTAATGACTTTTAAAGACTAATAAATATCTCATTACTTAACTCTATTAATTTCCAATACGTTACCATTGTTCCTAGAATTGACGATTTACACCTCTTGAGTGTAGTATTTTTATTGTTTATAGGTACTAATGATCTATTATTAGGCTTTGACGATTTATTATAATATTCTTATCGAGTGTATTATTATTAATATGATAGGGGTTTTTACTAAATAGGTTTATACTAACACTTCAACTATTCATAATTAGTTTGTTGTATTTTTTATTGTTAACTCTTGACTTGACAGGTAGGTAATGAAGTTTTTACCTACTTTATTGTATTGATTTATTATATAAGCTAGAGTGAAGAATATTCGTTGTCAGTATAATTATGTTTGCCTTTGGTGAGTGTAAACAGCGCCTGAAGATGTCGAAAGACGAAACCCGGGTCGCAAAAAATGAATTCAGATCCATCAGAATTTAAATTCAAATTCCATCAAGTACCTTCGGTCGACAGTATTGCTATCATCATCATCTATATCACTATAACCGACAATATGTATTGCAATAGTTATCAACCAAATTAATTGAATATAGACCAACATACATAATTATGCTAAAAGAAATCGTTCCCTAAAATAAATAAATATTGTTTTGTAAGCCGACAGTGATATAACTTGGTAACAAATAATTATAATAAATCTGCAAATAAAGATTCCTCGATACGTTATGATTTTTTCGACGTGAATATTTATATAAATATATGTAGGTACGATTCAAATCTTTTTCATTTCACATGCAGTTTTCTAGAAAGCACATACAACCGTAAAGCTTAATTCATCAAATTGGCATTCCGCGCACAGCACGTCACTGAGATCGTAAATACGGTGTTTGGCGGCAGCTTCGAGCTAAATCAATCTTTCCAGGCATCCCCCAATACTCCACCACTGCATCGTCTAAGGATTCAGGTCACTAATATATTATTCACCTACGCATGTGGTATATAATATAAATCAATGGTAGATTTGCATTAGGTTTATCGAATTATCGTCATTGGGGAGGGTCAAATGATCTAACATAAAACCTAAAATAGTACCGATGGCAAGAATAACCTCTACCGTTCTTCATCTTTACCACAAATACTTGGCAGGTATACATAATATATTACATCAATATACTTAATTTATTTGTAAAAAAAAGTCGGTATTGTCAAGTATGGATGAGGTCTATTACTCAAAAAATAATACATATTTTTTTAATTTAAATATTTTTTTATTTATTAATGACTATGTAACAAAATATTTTTTTAAAGAATATTTATGAATGTATCATTCATCGCTGGAAATAGAATATAACTTCAAACATTTTCATCCTCAAAAATATCATAAACCGAGTGGGATTCGAACATACGTCTTTTGCTTTTTAGGTGACCTTTTGGGTGACCTTTTATCGATTTAGATACTATATTTGCATACATTTCTTAATAAAAACTAATGTAGGTACGAGTATCTGGAATATTTTCTAGAGAAACGTGTTCGGATTCCACTCGGTCCAGTTTTTCACAAGAGTATATTTTTGAGGATTTTTATATATTTAAATTAATACCTACGTATTAAGGTTTTTTATGAAAAATATTTTAAAATTTATTATATTGTTATTAAGAGCATACATAAGTGAAACGGCAAATAATTTTCAACAATAGGTGTGACAAAATTTCGCATCGTCGCTAATCGCCGAGCGGCATTCGAATTGGGAGCACGTCATTTTTTTGTAATGGCGTCGTAATAATATATTCTTATATTGTATAAAGATGACTAAAAAACGAAAAAGCAAACATGCCAATAAATATATTATTATTATTACTAAAATAATAATAAACATAACACTAAATGGACGCATGTTGAATTTTTATGACAAATTATGTTCCGTTCGGCACGCGTAATTAGCACAATTCCCGCGTGGTATAGTCACGATCTTTTTAGACCATGCTTCAGCTGAGATACCTATAGCCTTAAGATTTTATGCTAATTTTTATTCATATTAACAAACAATCAGCATTTTTTGTATTTTTTTCATTCATAAACGGAATTATTGCGTGAAAAAGATCTACCTGCCACTATTTCTAGTAAATTTTTACGAGAGCCACGCCTACGCTACTCAAATCCCGAGTAGCTACCCTTAAAGCCAAGTGAAAGTAAGAACAATATAAGTATAAAAGCTTAGAGTAAGTGATTCTTATTGTGCTTCAACCCTCAAATTATATTAATTAATTGTAAAGGATAATATAATAATATATTATGCCTATCTTTTAAGTCATTAAATAGATTTTTTTTGCTCCTTGTTTTGTGAATGTTTGAATGGAAAAAATATTTAGATGAAATCGCGTTTATGTACTACGATGATAAACAAATATACGAGTTTAACATTAATTGTTTTTTGGGGACGTGAATGATTTTGCTTGCTATTTTTTTCATTCGTTGTTTTGGTTTTTTATTTCCTTGTAGACATTAAACATATTTGTTTTATTCATGGAGACAATTCTCGAAAATTCTTTGCTTTTGCTAATGGTTTTTAACAATACTAGAATACCTACCAACTTTATTATTAATATCATACATAATCATTATAATTTCATGACTAAATTTACTTAGTATCACTATAACTTTTGGCAGTAACCTCGCGAATTATACTGTATCATTTTATTGACTGAGTTGACCTCATATACTTTGAACAATTTTTACAATATAATAATATTATGAATTAATTATATTATTAGTGAATCCACCGTTATTTTTACTAGTTGAAAGCACAACATCAAGCTCTATAATTCGCCGGTATTCGGTTGTCAAATTCAGTAGTCCGCTGCGTACAAGTAGATATACAACGAAGATGAGACGGGTTTCATTTTGGAAACTTCTTTTTTGTAAAACGTACCTATGTTCATCGAGAAGAAAGTAATGTACATGGGAGGAAAGAGCCCAAGAACCGCATCACAAGTATGCCGTGCTCCAATGTAACCGGGACACACAAAATGAAGCTTTTGGTCATAGGGAAAGCCAGGAATCCTAAGCCATTCAAGAATATCTGCCTCACTTAACAACTGGTTGTGTCAAGTGATTTACTGTTAAATATTTAGTTAATACTTGAATTTAATTATAAATAAAACCGTAATTTGCTAGCACAAATTTCTTGAACCTGTTTTAATTCTTATCATATCTTGTATGAATGCACTTTAATCCGCCGCTATCACTATTTGGACACTTGTATGATTTTTGGGGTGGCGGATAACTGAGTACTGTATAATGTAGATTTGTTTTTTAGACTTTATATTTATGATATTACCACCAATACAAAGAATATTTTATAGTCATATTATCAAACACATACCTACCATGTTACATTGGACGGTGTATAATATGATATTATATAGTATTAAATCTCGATATACGGCAATGAAAAGCATTAAGTTTGCAGTCTCCACAATATGTATGTTATTTTGTAAATAAACATTACAAAATAGACCATTACATTACATACGTGCCATTTCAAAATGATACTTTGGATATTTATCGCCGCGCGTATAAAGCAAGCGAGCAAGTTTCCAAAGTATTATAAATAATCAAACTTTTGCATTCAGTGCAATGTTCTTCGCGGCATTATTGTTCCGGGGGAGTAAAACGGCGCAGACGGCCGCGCATTACGTGCCACGAATACTACAGTTATGGTACCGCTGGTCTAACATAGAGACCGGAGCGTGGAACAAACAATAAAAATAAAAAGATTTACATTAAAACCATTACAGTCAACGATATACGTAATGTTTATCTTATATCATTAAGAAAGTTATGAGTTACATACTGAAGTAATACTCTTTAAGTAAATACTTCTAACATACTTACATATTACTATGAACTAAACTGGCTTTATTTATACATAATATTATGGTTTGTCTCTGATTTTGAATATTTTTCGTGATGCGTTAAAAATCGTACTTATATTATATGCTTGTATTGTGTATAATAGTGTTAAGATCGGTTTAAATCAATTGAAAATAATAATTAAGTTGTATTTATATCTAATTTATTTACGTACATACTTCTTTACACATTGTATAAACGAATTATCTAGGTTTAATTTAACGATCAAAATAATGACTAAGTAAAACGAATCGATACACGAACATTAAATCTCTACACTCATTAGGCTCAATTAAAATACCATAATAATATTATTTTATTTTAATCGTATTCTTATGACAATACTCAAATCATATACCTAGTAGGTAGCGAAATAAAATAGATATATAACAACGATTTTGAATAAACAATAGATAGAGCTTTTCTTAGTTGTGTATTTAGTTGGTTATTTATTAATGAGTGTGCCTGAATGTAAATATACAAAAAACATATATGTACAGTAAAAACAAAACAATGATTCGGTTGGTCGATGGTGTGCGTATGGATGGGGAGCCAAAATAGTTATAATATAGTCAGTAATAACGCAATTTGGTAAGGATTTCATGTAGGATCTACTATTTTAAATTATCGCAAATAGGTAGGAGGCCCATAGCTTAATTGGTTGGAGCATATTGGCGCGATACCAATAGATACAAGACAAGTACTAGTTCAGATCTCGTCAGGCATTGTATTTTTTTTCAAATGTAATATTTTTCTAGTGGGCAACCTTTCATATAGTATAGTTTCTTTTACGATAATATTGTATTTATACTTTAAATAATACTTTATTATTTTATGAGCTTCCTGCGTTGTAGGCACTCTATTTGGTACCTATTTTTATTTCTGTTTGCATTTATTTTAGCAATATTTAAGTAGCTACGTAGTGTGCAAATCGTGTTCAGCGTTAAAAAAAAAGAGATACTCAAAGGTTAATATTTGATTAGTCATAAAGTTTGAGCTGTAAAGCGCTCGCTTGTTGAACCAACGTCACTTGCAAAAGACATTACCCGCTATAGCAGCAGGGATTGGAATTTTATATTTTAAAAAACCGGTTACCATAAACCGGTATTTTGAACCAGTTTTACGTTTATTATGTTGTAATGGTCAAGTTGACCGAAATTTTTACACGTTATTTTTAATATGTGTGTATATACATAACGTAGACCAAACAAGTTGAGCAAGTGGCTAGTATTAATGTTTCATAAAAAAATGTTAAAAAACCTCAAAAAAAGAAAGAATGACCAAAATTCACACCAATGAAAACAATTATTAAATAATTTGATATTATGTCTCTGGAATTTTTTAAAGTAAAAATAACAATAAAACATTTTTACGATTTATACTTTTTTATATTTTATTGATTTTTACGATAATTAATACGAGTGGTTTTTATTTTTCTCAATATATTCATTATATTAATTAATACATTATTTATATATTTTTTAAAGTATTGATACTATTATTAATTGTAATAAGTTTAATTTTTGAGTACATACTTAAATAACGACATACATACGAACATACATAATTTTGAAAACACTTCTGAGAAAATAATATATTGTAACTAATAGAAAAAAACTTTTTGAAAAAAGTAGCCCCAGGAATTGAACCTGCATCTCTCGTTGTGAATTATTCGTTGAATAAAAAAATAGCTAATTAAAAATTATTAGCGAGTTCAAGTAAGTTACAACAAAAAATCTTGGAGTGATCCGTGACGTCGGTTAGTAATTAAATTAATACCTACTTTGATTTAAAATACAAAAGCCGATCGCCAATAGTGGCTCAATTTTGGAAAGCACATCAGAGTATATTAAGAGGAATTGGTTAAATTTTGTCGCAATTAAGTATGGCGCCTTTAGCATAGTGGTCTATGTGCACGGGCCCGGTACCCGAGAGATGCAGGTTTGATTCCTGCGAGGTGTCTTACTTTTTCTATTGGTTATAATATATTTTCACAGAAGTGTTCAAAATTATGTTTGTTTAATAATTAGAATTTTACATTCTTAAATCTTGTGATGTAAATATTTCATTAAAAAGTATTTTTTTTTACCTCGGTTGGTTACTACTGACATCCATTTTTTGTTTGAAATACATAGTACATGTTTTAAATCAGTAAAAGGTTTTGCAATTACTGTTCTGTGTATATATATATAACCGTCAAGAAAACTCTTAAGAAATTTTTATTTTTAAATACTTTTATACAGGCTGATACTAAATCTCAGTATTTTTTTAAAATATTAATACACAATAATTATTAAATCATAAAATCTTTTTTCCACACCGGTATTCCGGTATATCGATATAAAAAACGATAAACCGGTCATGTTAATATACTTTACCATAGCAACCCCTAGGTCGCAGCCATTTATGAATTTTATGTTTTATATTGTCGTTCGCTGGAGATGTGTTTTGATGTCACAAGTGGTTGAATCAAAGGAATATTAGTTGGAATTCACATTTTATTTCACCGATAACTTTTAAATAGGCCTGCAGCATAACATAACATGAAATATGATTTTTTTCATATACCTACGTTTTCTAACCAAATATTATATAGTTAATTAGGTACATTTTGCTGCTTCTACGAATCAGTTATTTAGAATATTGTCTTCGTTGTAATAAAAAAATACCTGCTCTAAAGCTATATTTTTTTAGACTTTTAAGAAATCGATAATACTTACTTTTTGGCGTTACGTCACCTGTTTGCATTATATGCTTGTATACTGACATACCGAGCTTTCTCAAGTAATTTATATACATGGTGAATACCAAGTAATTAACTTAAATTTACAATTTATCATAAATAACCACCGAGTAATAATCATCGAATCCTCTGAATTGTCTTAAATAGCTACAATATAACAAAAACAACCATTTTTGTAATTTCCTGATAATTATTCAGTTAAAATCAAATTACCAACTATTTACCAACAATATTTAAAATAATATCGAGGTCCCTAGGCTTGGAGAATATAGTTTTTTATTGGTAAGGTTGTTTATTTTTAATAATAAATATCTCACGCTAAATCTTTCGGAAAATATTAATTACAATATAAGTTATATTATATTTTTTGCACTAGTTCTACAGTTTTTCATTTATTTCAAGACCATCATTGTTATTCCTCTTTCCAGTTATCCAGCTATTAAGCAGAACATATTTTAAAGAAAACTTGGTTTTTACGGTTAATGAAATATTATAAAAAAAATACAAATAAAACAAATATGTAATTGAACAAAATTAAGTGGGTACATATTTATAATTTTAAATGATTATTTATAAAATTAGTACTTTATAATGAACCGACTGTGAAACAAAATATTCATTACAACTATTTCTCATGTTTACGTAATCGATTTCTGAGTGCATATTATAATATCACAAATTATATTAAGCAATACTATGATATCACACGAATCTCAAAAGAATGGCATCTGCAACGAACGTAGAAGAAAAATTAGGAAAAACATGCCCTGAAAACCCAAAAATCTATTATCTTACAATCGTGAAAGTCGTAAAAATTATAATACTTCTTAGCGAAGCTCTCAGTAATGGAAATTATAAAACTATAATTATATCAAATAATTTTAAAATAAGTATTTTTTTAAATAACACGCTTCATTACAATATCAAAGATAATAATTTAAAAAATTTAACCTTCCTGAAGTTCTACTTTTAACACTAGATGCTTTTAAAATGAAATACTGGAGGCAATTTATTTGTTAAGAGCCTAGTTATATTTCATACCAAAAAACTAGTCTATCGTTAGCGATTGAAATGTCAGTTTCCTACGCTGGACTCTTTGAATTGTATTGTATTAATAATAATAATTACTTAAACTAGTGGCCATGTTGATGGTCTGAGAGGACGATGAATAACTTCTTCTACTGCAGTGTTTCCCAAACTTTCAACATCTGTGTACCCCTTCTATAATTTTCGTAACAATGAGTACTCCTCGTCAAAAAAAATGCATAATATACTTTAATAACAATCAACATTTACTTATTTTTTGCTTTTAAGGTGAAGCCTATACTGAGCCTTTTTTAAAAAGGCACCTAACGGAAAAATACGAAGCTTGCAATTTGAGATTTTTTTTTGATAATTTACAATTTCAACTGTATTAATTAATAAATATGTATCTGAAAACAGTAAAAAGAAAAATATTTTTTATTTTAAGTCAAAGATAAACTTACAATTGTAAAAAACGTAATAAAATCTTGATTTGTTGAATCGGACCGCACCCTATTATTACATTTATTTTATGGTCATATTTATTATTAAAATTTACTTTATTAAGTTTTCTAAGCATCAACTAAAAGATTTTTGACAAATTCATAGTTTTAATATTTTTTATATCTATTTTAAAAAACATCGATTTTTATAAAAAAATATAAATGTGTATAACTTGAAATCCTTTTTATTTCGTATTAGAAGTTCGTAGTGGGCCATTTTTTTGACTTCATCTTCACTTCATAAATTTTAATATGCCGTTCCATAATACATGATTTATTTATTTAATTACAATTTTACAACTCACGCAAATGACAATTATATAATCTAATTGTATTTATCTTGGCTAGATTCAGCTAAACATATATCTTTCTGAACATTCTTTGAAAAAAAATTCTTATATCCATTTTTAAATGGGTTGAATCAATTCCCCTTCGAGCTAAACATAAAAAACACACAAAAAGTACTCACTGTAAAACTGAACGTCTTTAGATAAACTCTTCTTGAAGATAATTATGAGATTACAACACGAATAAGCGTAGGTTATATTGCAACTGACTGAAATATTGTACTGCGGCCCGAAGAACCCAATAAAAACAAATTTGAAAATAGTATTACCTCATCTCTCTCCCTCGAATGCGATAAGTATAAAATAAAAGGTGACGATTCTTTCCATATTTGGTCCCACATTTAAACAAATGCGTGCAATTTTATACAAACAGAAATTTCGTTAAGTCAGAAACAGACTATTTTACACATGATCTCATCACAAGAACACATTCTGGATCATTTGAGTGTAGACAAATATTAAAGACAAATCATGTGTATTCAACCAATTTCATAATTTTATATTTAGGTAATTTTTTGAAATATTATTCTGTAAAGCGCTGGGGGCCGCACATGAGAACCACTGCTCTAGATGAACGGACAAAGTAAATTTACCACAAATTTTCCACTTACACAAAATGCTGAATACTGAGAGTGGTAAAGCCTATCAGGAAGGCTTCAATGCTCCGATTATCTTGGTTATGATACAGTTAGGATAAATGAGTAAGGATTCCAATTCCGGGCTATTTTCGATACCTATGAATCCCGGGATTTCGGGATAGATTTTTTTTATCAATTTTTATGGAACATAAAATAAAAGCGAAAATATAACAGAAAAAATACTTTTAATAATAAATAATTACATTAGAAATAAACTGAGTTTGAATGAAGTTTCATTTATATTTATACCCATATTATGTAAGTTGCCGATTCATTTTATTTTTTCACATAAATTATTAAAAATGAGAAAGATTGGAAAAAAACAATGCTTCGCACTTTTAACAAAGTAATTCCACCATGATCTCATACGTTTTACGGCAGTTTCAAATTTGGCTAACTAATTAGATTTATGAAGCGGAAAGGCCATAAGTACGCCATGATTATTTGCTTTACTATTTTAAATCTCGCTGATCCATTCATTAAGTCTTTACTATCAGAAACAGCAATCTCGTACTAATTCACATTCATATTTATATATATATATATATTTAATATTATTTACTCCATTAAGCTTATGTATTTCCGAGATTGAACGTAGGTATACAATATTAACAATAAATGTCTTACATATTATAAATTTAATTATACTAGATTTATTTTTGACCGATAAAAATTTTATATTTACAATGGAAAAAAATTCCAATACCGGGACCAGTCCAGGGATCAGAATTTTGGCTCGGGATTGGATTCCCTAGTCATGAGGTCACAACGAATAATATATATATATATATATATATATATATATATATATATATATATCAGAACACCATGACAATGCATTCTTTTAATACTTTCAGCCATCTTTAAGCAGAATTGAATTCATTTTCAGTTAATTCTGTTTTGTATGGAAAGTTATTTCAGAAAAATCCGTAAAAAGTATAAGACTATTATTGGTTGCTAAGAAGGTGGTCCTAGCAACTAAATTATTAATATATACGTGCGTTACTATGGAAATCAAACTGAAATGTCAAAATTAGATTTCAGTATTCTATATTTGTTTGTTTGTTTTTTATTTACTTCATATCAAGTACAAGTTTGAGCATATTGAGCATAATATTCAACAGAAAATCTAAAAACGTTGTGTATAAAAAGTTCTTTTTATCTTATAATTATAATTAATATTTTAAATCAATTAAAATTTAAATTGCACCAAGTAGACTTAGTCGATAGTATCAATTATTAACTTAGCATTTTTTACACAATATGTTACAATGGTATCAATCAGGTAATATACAATAATATTATTATAACTATTATAAAAGTTAACTATAAAATATTTTAATATTTTAAATTCGTCTAAATACAATGCTTTGTTGGTGAAATGCTCCATTGAATTTTGAAAAAGAGAAACATAGCGTTGTAGTATTTCCGTTTACGCGAAATTGGAAGAAACCTCAAACGAAAATTGGTCAAATTGAAGACAATATTGTGAAAGGCGGAGCAGCGAGGAAATTTATCGAGTCAAAGAAAATAAGAGATTGTATATTATGTTGCCTATTCAATAAATTCTAATCAGTGAAAATCGCTTCAGAAAAGGAAATATTGATATTAATTGACTCAATCAAATAATTTAATTTCTTTTGGTATCACATGATAATATGATTATCTCATTGAGTTTACAATTGGCGCAATATTACATATTTAATAGAAGTAATTTATCATTCATATCGATTTAATAATAATGTATGATAGGTATGCAACAATTCAATACACATATCATTATCATCATCAGCCTGAATCTATCAACTGTTGGATGAAGGCCTCTCCAAGCTGACTTCACTTCTCTCGCTCCTGTGCATTGCGTTGCCACGTATTTCCACAGAACTTAATCATTTAATCAATCCAGCGGCCTCTAGGTCTACCTTATGACTAGATTTGTCCAACGATTGTCCCTTCTTCGAGCTACGTGTCCAGCCTATTTCCATTTGAGACTTCTAGCAAACTCTATTACATCGCAAACTCTTGTTTGTTTCCTTATCAACATATCTTTTTGTCTTTTCGCGTCATGTGCAGCATGCACGTCTTCATACCACGTTGTGCTACTCTAAGTTTCTGGATCTCTCTTTTACTTAGAGTTCATATTTCACACGCATGTGTTATTATGGGAAGCACACACAGGTTGAACACCTTTCGCTTTAGGCACAGTGCGAGGTCACTTTGAAGATATTATTCATATATATATATACATTAATAAATACTATACCACAGATTTTTTAGAGATTATTTTTATTGAAAATACATAACAAAATTGGATATTGGCTTTGGTTATCATGATAAGTGTATATAGTTTTGGTCTCTATATATCAGTAGTGCCAAACCTACGATACTCATAATACGTTTGACGCGTGGAGGATGTTTTTTTTATCAAGAATTTGGCAATTAAAATCATTAAAGTTATGATACATAGGCAGTTTTATTTGAATATTAATAATGACACCGCAACATATTTAAATCTTATTTTATTATATCCAGATATATTTTAATTCTCATAATGTCATAATTTTTAATATAAGGTATTAAGGGCGGACATGCTCAGCGTAGGTCAAAATGGAGCTTCTATTTCATTTTCAAAGCATGATCCTGGACATTCCTTAAACGTTGTAGATAATCTATTTATATAATTTTGAAGCCTTATTATCCTTTATATTTATTTTAAACATTTGATGACTGCATAAAGTATTTTTATTACATAAAATAGTATTCTTTTAAACCTCTCGCTCTAATGTTTTAGAATATAGTCATATTTCAGTACATGCATGTGCAGTGGTGTTAAGATTTTTAACATTTATTATTTTTTAAACGCATTTATAAAACCATTAGTATAATTTATGTCGACATTATTATAGTGAAATTTTTACGATAAAAAATTATATTGATAATCTCTGTGATCCCAAATTTGACAAGAATTGGGCATTTTATTATTCAAAAAATGGGCAAGATAATTCTAAAAATACTAATTATAATCTATGTTTTTGACCACTCAAGTGTGATAAACATCCTACGAATAATGATTGCTTTATAATAATGATTGACCTAAGAATAAGGTAGTGTTTTTTTGAAATATGCTATTTCTTTTGGCATTCCCCAGTACCTAGTTAAACTACAACATAAGGCCGTAGCCATAAATTGACAAACTTTAATTGAAATAGGGAGTAAAATGATGTTAACGCGCGTGTTTGAACATATACCGTTTAAAACAAAGTTTTAAAGATTAATGGTATATTGGTTTAGGCGAATGATTTATTTTAGGTAAAAAATGTTAATACCCAAAACTTCCATTATTTAAAGACAATAATTAATATCATGATATATTAGAGAGCATAGGAATTCATTTCAAATACATAAAATATTGCATATTTTGTATTTGTGTTATATATTATAATATAAAAACGGTTTTCAGACTTTTCACGCTATAAAGCCTACTACCCAACAACACATTTTCTCACAACGCAAGATGTCGACGTAATTGGGTTAAAATTTGCATATCCGTCTCTCAAATAATGGAGTTATGTCAAAAATGCACTCAATATATTTTCCACCCTCAGTTACACAAATAGGTAAACGTAATATATTATATCTCGAGCATGATCTTTCTGAATATATAATATAATGAAGTGAGCGTCAAAGGGAATAAAGGGCGGATAAAAAGCTTCCAATTTGATCAAATGCATCTTCGTAAAAAGCAAGTATTCTAGAAACTCGCTTTTAGTTTTCGCAGGGGACTTAAAATACATTTTGTTTGTATTCTAAGTTAGAAATAAGTGTAGATAATATTACAGTAATGTGATAGTATACACATATAGAAAAAAGCGCGGAGAACTATCAAATATATAAATAAATATAATATAAATTATAATAATACAAAACAAATTATGTAAGTAAGTCAAAACTGATGAACTGTTTTGTCCCTCAGGGAGGGTGGCAAAAAAAACAAGTAGCTTGGGTTGACAGGAACCTGATGTGGTTTGATGGTGTTATCCTTCCTTCGTCTTCTTACCAAAGACTGGACTTCTGTGCAACTCATGAGTAGTATTCACAGCTATTACGTTTAAAGACCGTCGTCTTGAAGGTAATTGTCAAGATGATCGGGAAACAATAAGCTTTCACGAAACGATTTATAACATTAAAGTTTATTCAACGAAAATGCAAGTACATACATATACAGCGGACAAGTAATAAAGATTCTTAAATAATAGATGAAGGGCGCGAGGTGCGTGTTACTTTTTAACTATTTTTGGTGATATCATTTTAATTAGTTTATTGAAGTCTTTTGTATGATATCCGGCGTAGCTTTATAGACCAATGACTGCATAATGATGCCCTACACTTGTGTTTATTAGGTTAGAATATTCTGTAGATACTCCATCATATTACATGGCTATTGTTTATTGACCCTTATAAACTTACAAATTTCGTAAGTATAACCTACTCTGAAACTTGGGATGTTGTATAACAGAACATTCTCAATATGAAGATATCTTCACGCCCACAGTAAAATGGCCCAAAAAATTGACCTTTTGTGGCAACCAGATATTATGCCATAATGTGTCTAATGGCTGGTTGGACTGACTTCTCTTCCATCTCTTCTTTTTCATAAATATGTTAACATATCTCCAGAGGATGGAGAAAGGTCATATATACAATATGTTGGTCTAGTAATAAGTCAAAACCCGTAGAGCTTGGAAGTAAACTCACCTTATCCAGTCAAAAATTTACGAGTATAGTTATCAGGAAGCAATGCGTTTTTTTTCCGATCGCTGTAGAACAGGCAAAAACAAATATATATATATGTCGGATTTTGTTTGATGCATTTCATTCTGGTGCCAGGTCTTTGCCACTGAATTTGGCATAATAAGATGGCCGAGCAGCTAATAAAATGCGGTGGGTCCCACTTCAAATCCTGGGTCTGACAAACAAACATAATATTTTTTTTCAATTCGTGTGGAATCGAGAGTATGAACCTAACAGGTCAAGTTTCTAGCATCCATTTCCGATAAAAAATAATCTGTTAATACAACCTACACTCTATGGAGGCCTATATGATTCTCTAAGTCGGCTCTCACATCTAAACTCGCCTCATGTGCCGCACAGCCATAAATCAAACCTTCCGAGAACGGCGATCCAGTGTTGAAGACCGTGCACATCTACCTAGCGACAGTCGCGCGTAGCCTTCGAAACGTACCTATAGATATATGAATGCGACGATCAGCAAGCCAGTATAGAAATGACCAATTCGTAGGTGTTTCTATGCGACCTGGTGTCTTCGAGCCCGAGAAGCATGCAACTGGTCGATTCCAATAGCAGATGTTTTTTTTTCAAACTTTTTTTCAAAATCTGCGGAGCTTCATTTGGCAACGTGTATTTTGTGAATAATGATGACGTCACATTGACGTATTCGACACGTTGTAGGCGAGACAAATTTTGATGTGAGAGCCGGTTAAATATCGAACATATTGAAGTGGTAAATAATGCATTACGCGGTTCCTCAAAGATAATTTTCACAATAAATGTACAGTGGTTATTAGGTATATAACATATTTTCAAATCGATATATTTTAGATATTTTTACAGTCTTTTTAGTTGGAATATATTAAACTAAAACTGTCGTATCATACTTATTATAGTTTGTAAATGTTAAGTCAAGTTTTTGTTTGTAGGTGACGTGGATTATCTTAATATAGTGCAGTGTTTATGTTCAGGAAAATTTATCTGATACGTCTGACAGATTGTAGCGCAAGACTGCAGTAAGTCGAAGTAAATGTTGCCTGAGATCGTTAAGTTTTGAGCAACCTAAAGCAAGGTGTTGTTATAAAACAGCTCAGTCTCCCCGAGGTATACCTACAGATAGTAATTTAATAACATCATTTTACTCGGCGAAATTTTCTTGGCGTGATACAGTTGACCCCCATTCTTCCTTTCCTCTTCTCAAGCTAGTTAAGTTAACAATGTTACATGTTATTTCAAAAATAGACTTTGTTACATTGATATAAAAACAGGAAGACTACTGTTTTACCATAATATAGCAGAGGTTTTTAAAACTTGTCCATTTCATCACAGCTTAAAATGTATGTTTTAAGTCAATAATTGTAAAATTATACATTCACAATCAGATTCCCTTTTTGTTCTGTATATTAAATAAGTTCGATTAAAAATCACTTTTAATAGATTTTTTGACTTTTTAAATAATATCAATATTGGTAATTAATAACTGCCTATAAGGGAAGAGTTTGTTTCACTTAAAAAACACAGTCACCGGAGCAAACAAATTAAATGGTTGAAAGTCTATTGGGTCTAAGTGCCATACATAATGTGAAACTGAGATATTATAACAAAAAAAAAAGAATAATACCATTATATGAAAACATTATTATTTTTACAAAGCTACAGAAGAACAATAGTTATAATATAATAAGTTCACATACTTCTAAAGATAATATTATAAGCAATGTAAGAATCAAATATTTAAACATGGACAATATTAAAACGTTCTATGTAGAGGGGTATGTAGGGGCACATCGACCCCGCCCATATTTCAATGTATTTATGTGACAAAAATGGTAGAGTTAGGAACTTAGACGATTCAGAATATCATTAGGCTTGGCATATAGATTGTGTTAAAGTTAAAAACTTTTCATAGAATTTTTGGCAATTAGACCCTATAATATATTACATTTAACCCTTCAACTTATCTTTATAATCGTACATCAGTATATTGAATTAGCATTGTCTTGAATTTTTAACAGCATGCAGCGCCTTTCGGAATTACTCACAATATCTCACGATGCTATTCCATATGGCGTATACAACGAACATAAACAATATAAACTTTCACTAAAATTTTGATAGGTTTAATGCATACAAAGTATTTGATTTTGCGTTAGAATGCCAAACAATCCTGTCAAACCATTGGAAACTACCGAATAGTTTCCTTCAAACCAACCCGCCCGTACCACACTACACCACGTATCACGAGGCTCTATGTTTAGATGTGAAGTATCAGTAGTTGTTTACGCTTGGGAATGTCTCAGGAGCAGATGCCCAAGACTGAGGTCACCACGCACTTTGACTGAGTTTACAGAGAATGTTTATTAGACAAGTAACAGGTTGTGCTCGGCCTGTTGGTATTACAGCCAATAAGGTCTCACTATTGCTAATATTGATACGATACATACGGGTGAGTTGAACCTAAAACTACATGTCTACTATATTTGAACGTAGGGATGTATCCATAGTTCAGCGACAAAAATCAAACCTCTGTGTGATGAAAAATAAAAGGTATCCGTCAGGTAGTCTGGCAATAAAACCCTAAACTTACTAGGGTGTATTCATTATAATTGCATTATTTTGTGAAATAAATAAACATATGAATCTGGTTGATAAATGATTTTTTACTTAATATAATATTAAAAAGCGGTTGTCAACATTTAAAACATATTAAGGGACATTTTTCGAATAAATCATTTCATTGTATTCTTAAATACAATACTATTCTAATCCATATCCCTATTTTTTATTTTTTAACAGCTTAATTTTTATGACATTCAACATTAAAAAACTGAGAAACTAATCTTACCCGACGATTTACAAATGTATTAAGTATACAATATCAAACAAAAACAATTTAGAAACCATGGAAGGTCGCAACAGTGACTAGGTTATAATTTTGGATTGCGGCATATTTTACAGAAGTGGCAGTTTATAATAATAATGCGATGAATAAAAATCTATTGCTAAAACGTATAAATTGCGACAAACTGTAACTTGTAACATATTTAGGAGCTTGGATAAAACCAATGCTATATTAAAATCTCTCCAAGTTAGGTCCATTTATCTGGATCATAATTGCATTGTGTTGATAATATATTGTACGAGTATATTCACAGAACTTCGAACGTTTCAATCACTGGATGACTGGATTTACCCAGCTATTGATAACAAAAAAAAACAATGGTTAAATAAACTGACAGAATTTCATTACGGTAATACATTCAAAATAGTTATATTTTAAAATCATTGTTAGATGGAATTTTACAAAAAGAATATCTCAAATAATAAGCCAAATAATATCATAGTAATGAAAATCAAAAAATTAAATTTATAAATAAGGATTCTAGTTTGGTTACCTTTATTAATTATTATAAAAGGTACTAAACCTGTTTAGAACATTTTTATAGTAAAAATGAAAGTGCTATATTTATTAATTGTTGAAATGACAAAATATATTAAGTACCTATAGCTAAATTTACGCTAATTACTTAAGGGGGAACATGCTCGTCGTAGGTCAAAATTGAGTTTTTATTGTATTTTCAAACCATGATCCTGGACACTCCTTAAACGTTGTAGATAATCTATTTATATAATTTTGAAGCCTTATTATCTTTTATATTTATTTTAAACATTTTATGACTGCATAAAGTATTTTTGTTATATAAAATAGTATTATTTTAAACCTCTCGCTCTAATATTTTAGAATATAGTCATAATTCGGTACATGAATGTGCAGTGGTGTTAAAATTTTTTACATTTATTAATTTTTAAATGCATTTATAAAACCATTAGTATAATTTATGACGAGATAATTTTAGTAAAATATTAACGATAAAAAATTATATTGATAACCTCTGTGATCCCAAATTTGACAAGAATTAGGCATTTTATTATTCAAAAAATTGGCAAGATTCACACGTTTTAATATGATTCTAAAGATACTTATTATAAGCTATGTCTTTGACCATTTAAGTGTGATAAACATCCTACGAATAATGATTGCTTTATAATAATTATTGACCTAAGAATAAGGTAGTGTTTTTTTGAAATACGCCATTTCTTTTGGCATTCCACAGTGGTTAAGCTACAACATACGGCCGTAGCCATAAATTGACAAACTATAATTAAAGTAGGGAGTAAAATTATGTTAACGCGCGTGTTTAATAAATAAAAGAAAAAAGAATAATATGGGTATTTGTATGAAAACATTTTATATATTATTATTGCAATATTGAAAACAGTTTTTTTACAATATGTATTTGTTTACAGGTGTCGGTCTCGTCTAGGGTTTATGAATTGCAGAAAGCGTATCCTTTCATCATAATATTATTCTGATCTCAGCGTATTGTAACAATGTGATGGTACTTAGTGATCGAAGTGTGGTTACGGAATGAGTCCCCAAGCGATACTCGTAATATCTCATATACCGCAACATAAACAACCAAAGACAGTGATCTCTCGACTAAGGCGGAATCAAAAATAAAGCCCCTGTTTTTATTGAATGACATATTTTGATTTAAATTATTTAAAAAGTAACCAACATTAATGAACTTATTAGTTTACTAGCACCCCCTAAACAAAAAAATTATCAGAATGATTTTAAACATTGAAATTGAAAGCCAATAAACTATACCGTGGGCTTAAACAAATCAAAACACGGCAAAAAATGATTTCTAATTCTCCAGCAGCCTTTTTAGAATAAATTCTTAGATTTTTATTTCTTACACAAAAATTTCGAAACATTAATGACGGATTTTTTTAGAAACCTAATCCCTAATGGAACTGTCAAAAAATTCTCGGTGTCCATATACGAATTCCGGAGTGGTGTAGGTCATGGCTGGGGAGGGCTGACAGGTCTCTAGCCTGGGGTCCAGGATGTGGGGGCCCAGCGTGTCGAATTGACCAGATAAGTGAGATAAACACACATCATAAATTAGCTTTAATAGTAAAAAAGTCGCCTGCTATTATACTTCACGACCATGCACATTATAAATTATATAATTGTGCAATATGTTTTTTGATCATTATGCGTCGATACTCGACAGCTCCATTATTAAAGTACGTGTATTAAAAATCGCTATTAAATCTCTGTAAAAGTACCCTTAATTTGAACTTAAACACAATTTGAAAAACGTTAATGTAGTGTTTCACGCTGCCTTTAATCTTGGCGGTAGGTAAGGGCCCGCCAAATATCTTAGCCTGAGGGCCCATTTCAGGATGTGGGGGCTATGGTATACGTACACCGAGTGCAATAGACAATATACCGATAAACGAGAAATTATGTCGTGTTGTGTTGAGTAGGTTTGTGTATAAGTTAAATGCAATAATACTGATTTTGTCCATTTGCAATTAATATTTTGAAACCTCAATATTAAAAAACCAAAAATCGACGATAAATATTTGGCGAAAAGAAAGACTACACCCACTACAGTCGGTGGTGGTGTAAATCAAAAGAACATTTTTTTCAGTGGAATTCGACATAAATATTGTTGTTCTCTAGAGTTAGCACAGCCGATATATTTGAGTAATGTTTTAGCATACTAGGCGCACATGTCCAGCATAGTCGCTATTAGTCACTTCCAATCTGTCAATCGCTGATGACACGCTCAACGTTTACCGCCACTATGCCTCCAATTTAATAAAAACTAGGCAAAACTGTACAAATTTGCCGCCGTGTATTGTGAAAATATGTAAAAATAATTATATGAAGAAGAAAAAGAGCCTATGGGACTAATTTACATTCACCTCCTTGGGCTTCCCCCAATAATAAATCCTGAGTGCGCCACTGGTCAGCATGTACCTATTTGCCTTTTGGTGAGTGCACATAGTGGCTGAAGATACCGAAAGGCGAAACCCGGGTCGCGAAAAACGACTCAAATGTAATAGTACAAAACTTAAATCCATTAGAATATAAGTAAATAATGTTCGCCAAAGGTTTTCCAATGGTAAGACACAGACAAATGTAGCAGATATATAAACAGTTATTAGTTGACACCATTAAATGACGGTTTTGACCATTTAATTGGATTTTATCAGCAACATAACGATTATTGATTTTCCTTCTATTTTGAAATTATTATTATGTCTATATTTTCAGATACGTACTAAGGCTGACTGTTATATTTATCTCACAACAGATTAGCTGTATAAATAACTCCCTACAACGATAATTACAAAACAACATTGCTAGATAAGCAGTAAGCAATATCAAAATAATAAATTTATATTGCGAACTTTTGACCAATGGCTGAGTAAGTATGCATGTAGTTACCCTCCCTTTTAGTGACTGGCCTCTACGGTGCTACGCCTCTACGATCCTACGGCGCTACGCCACTAGAGTCTACGCGGAGGTAATGCGGCAAAATTGTGACATTAAATCCGGGAGTGATTTCGCTTGTTTGCATTTTGTATAGTGTCGTTATTATTCTGCCAGTGGAGCGCGAACGACGCCATTGCCTTTGCGACGTATTCCGCTTCGGCTCGAACAAACACGCGTGTGCCAAAATTCGCATTTAACACGTTATTATACTAATATACTTTATAATACCATACGTGAACTTTAGTATGAAAACCTACATAAATCTAACCCCATACACAATTTAAAAAATGAAAAATAAACTGCTGCTTAATATGGTGCCTATAATGCTGTTAGAAATACACCATTTTGATGCAAGCATAGATACGTCATATTACAAAAAATAGAAATGAAAATTACCCCAACTATTTTCTATGGGAATTAATTACTTGAGAGCACTCACCTTCAAACTGAAAGATGTATGCTCGAATCTTATTTAGTTCAAATTGCTCTCTAAAAGGATAATAGATCATATAAATTAAAAATATTTAACGAAATATTGATGTCACATAAGATATTTAAAATAAAATTCATTACTAAATTTAAGGTAGTTAAATTTTTAAAAGTTATAAAAATGCCAAATCAATTAAAAAGCTTCAGTTAGTATTTAGGTTTTTTTTTTGACTATGTCCAATCTCTAAGAAAATCATAATTTGAACCTAATTGCTTTTTGAACCATACCTTGACTCAATTCTCTGACTTCCATACGAAATATGTGTATTTTTCAGATTCAGGATTTGAATCTTAGACCCACAAAATTGTAAGCCAACGCATTAGCCGCTCGGCCATCGTGAGCGTTAATACACATTTTATTTTATATATAATTTAGTTTTCAACTACATAAATACAAATAACAAGTTATAAATTAAGAATAGCAATAGTAAGAAATATACCAGAAACAGCAATGAATGTAGACAGTGAATTCAATATTCTCAATTTTAAGACATTGTACTATTGTTCCTAATAATTTAAATCAGACAAGTAGAATATATCGATAATCAAATCAATTTTATTGAATAAAGTCATCGGCTTTCCAAATGCCATCACCATTAGTAAAATATGCCTTGAGAGAATAAATAATAGATCTTCCAGGTTTTTTTAGATCATTCACTATCAAAGACATATAGATACAGGGAAGTTGGAGTTAATAGATTGATAAAACAGGTAACAATCATTTATTTTCTCAAAAATTAGTTAATTTGTCAACAAAGTGACAAAGACTTCAACGAATTACAGAGCCAGTAAAATATTACTAATATTATTGTTTAAATACATTTATCTCTGATATTCTTGTTTTCGAACACAATAATAATATGTTTAATTAAACATATTAAAATACACTTCAATAAATAGCCATATTATTTATTATTCATCAATATTTACAGTTAAAACGATTTCACTGCGTTTGAAATAAGTAAATATTAATATTATCGTCACAATAAAACTCTCTCATGCGAAAAAATACAGATCAGTAAATTTGATAAATTAATAATGATCTTAAGCATCGTTATAAACTCACACATTATAATTAAATCTACTTGAGTAGGAAGCATTTCTTAGGAATATCTTTAAACAATGAAGTTATTATATTAATTTGAATATGATTTCTACGTTATTATGAAAATAATATTCTCCGTGAATGTTTTGCATTAAAATTAATGATTTTTATTTATTTAACGTGGAAGATACTTTACGACAACCAGATATCAACATTATGCAATTCCAAAATCATTTTATAATTCATTATTGTTAATGTATTTTATGTGCAAACAAGATACCGAAGAAGTGGTTTATATTTATTTTTTTGTGATCTATTAAAATACTTGCGCATTATCTTCGCTTGATATTTAGTAGCCGAATTATTGCAGGCATTGGGTTTTGATAAATTTAAGAAAATATTTGATATTCATTTTAATTATTCATGTTAACTAGTAATTGATCCATTTTAAAATTATAATAAATATAACCACTAAGCTTACGCAAGATTATTTTAAAAATAATATTAATTTCATCATTCTTTTTTTACTTCTCTTAAACAGGCTATCTCCGTGTTGCTCTTATTATTTAAATGAATAGATTTACCCAAGAATCACCGACTTTAACGCCTATAATTAATGCTCTATTTTTTCAAAACTACATCTTCCTTCTACGTAATGATTGTTTTTTTTAACTTGTATTTTGAGGTTATTATTATATCAATGTTCTCAGATACGTACTAAGGCTGACAGTTATATCTATCTCATAATACGTTACCTGAATAAATAACTCTCTACAACGATAATTAAAAAAACAAAATTCATTGCTAGATAAGCAGTAAGCACTATCAAAATAATAAATTTATATTGCGAACGTCTCTCTTGAATAATATAATATATATCTGTAATTTTTTCGTTACATATTATTATTGCGAATTCAAAGTCTTCAGTTAATTAAATCAATTTGTGAAACCTATGATTTTTAGGTCAACGCTATAAAATCAAATCACAAAGTTTTTGTATTAAAAGTGTTCGCATTGCCATGCCCCGTGTCTTCAACCACGTTAAGACCTGCGATGCACAACCTTATTTTATTCATTAATGAAACTTTTTAGGTTACATTCAAAATCATACTCTGTAATAGCATAATAATATTATAGGAATTTATATGTCTCTATTATCATATTATTGCAGTAGTGAAAGGTATTTAAACTTTTTAAGAGCATATTAAACTTTGTCAGTCATACGAATTTGTTTTTATTGGACTAAGACGCCAATTTACAGATGATGTTGGTTAGTTTTAAAAAAATAAATAAACCCTGCCTAACCAAACCATAATATTGTTAGTATATTTTGGGCGATACGACAAAATTGTGCACAATTTTTCACTCATACTTATTTATTTTCGTTGAATTAAGAATACATATTATACGTCATATTGTGGGTTCATTAGATTCATTAAGCCCTTCCTAACCAAACCATTTGAGATAAAAAATATTCTTATATCTATAAAATATGTAAAACTATTTATGATTGAATTGAATAATTTTAGATGTATGACGACTATTTTTTCACTATTATCTATTATGGTTTGATTTCGCATGGTTTAATTGAATTTTAAAAACTAACCAACATCATCATTCTGTAAATTTATTATTGTCGTCTTATTTTAATGAAAACAAATATGTATTACTAACCAAGCTTAATGTGCACTATGTATGGTAGATCCAGCCTACCTCTACCCTTCGCCACTGTCATATAGCAATAATTGTACCGTTTCAGTTATGTTTATCTTATTTAGATTTCAATATTTAACATACCTTTATTGAAGTTAAACTTCTTTTGGGGCGTTTGGTAGTGAATGAAATTGAGAGGTGCGCCCGCACACCGTTGTAAAAGTGCGCGATAGTATGAAGTTAGCTGCGAATCAGTCAGCTGTAGCAAGTTTGATAATAGAATTGTTCCGTTGCCTAGTCATTTATTATCAGTTATTATATATAGTCATTAGTCAGTTATTATATAACGAATTTATTATTGTCGGTCATTTGTAGTTGTTACAATAAAAATAAAAACAACGAGAAATAATTATACAATTTAGTAATATAAGTTAAAGTATGTCGAAATAAACCAATGTTGCTCCAATAAGCGGCCCTTTTTCTTGAGTGTGTAATTTAACAAGATAATTAGGAAATAGTCGAATAATCTAGGTTATTACAAGTTTTGTTTTTATTTTATGACGCCAAAGAGGTATAACTTCTAACGCGCGTATAGACACACACAGATGTGTTTATTTTAATTTGTATTACCATTATTGTTGAGCTCTTCTCTCATTGACATAATATCAAACATCCGCAAGTACCGGCACGGTATATGAAAAAATATCTTTATTTGCATATAAAAATGAAATACAGCGGCCATTAGTGGGTGCACGTTACAATAAACAAAACCGCTACACAATCTCAATTAAAATAATCTACGACAGCGGAAAACATCCACTTTGCGTGACCCTACAATCTACAGCAGTGTTTTTCCAACTTTTTTAATGCTCACATCACATTTCTTCCGTAGTTAAACTCTCTTTTTTGTAATCACAATTTTTTGATTAATTAGATGAATAAAAAAATATTATTTTATGTTGGTATACATGGCTGTGTATAATTGAACATACATGCCGTATTAAGAAATATTTTGTTTCGCATTGCCTGACTTATTAGAGAAAAGTCTTGAAAGACGATTATTAAGTAGTCAAGTCAAAGTATAGTATTCGAATTTTGGTATTATGACCACTTGAAAGGTCGATTGAATATTAAAAAAAAACATCTTACATATTTTTATTTCCCAGGAAACTTGATGTTTTTGAATTTAAAAAAATAGGATAATATTATAAATTACTTTTAAACCTCCATGATAGAGTATTCATTAATCAATATCCATACAACACGATGTTAAATAAATATCGGATTTTATGTTCAAAAAACTACAACGCCCGATGGGACTTGAACATAATATTACCACTGGTTTCAAGCCAATTTTCGTGAATCCAGTGGTTGAATAAAATATATTGTTTAATAAATATTATTAGCAACTACAATTTGGAGTCATTCGAGCGTTGGTTAGTAATTAGGGCACCTAACTAATACTTCGATTTAAAACACAGAAACCGATAGCCAACATTAATGCAATTTGATAATCATCTCATGTAACGAGTTGGTAAATTTTCATGCGAAATCAGTGGTTAAAGGTTCAAGTCATGTAGGGCGTTGTAACTTCTTTCAAAAAAGATTTTTTTCTAGTTGGTATATGAAATGTTTTCAAAGTATATATTATATTCGTTGAATAAGAGAAACTTAGAGTAGCACAACGTGGTATGGAGAGGTGCATACTGGGTACAACGCGAAAGGACAAAAAGAGGAATGAGTGGATAAGTAAGCAGACAATGGTTTGCGATGTAATAGAGTTTATTAAATGCCTTAAATGGAGATGGACTGGACACATAGATCAAAGAAGAGACAATCGTTGGACAAACCTAATCATCCAGTGGTATCCAAGAAGTACAAAACGTCCGCAAGGTAGACTTAGAGGCCGCTGGATCGATGAAATGATAAAGAGATAAAGGACCAAGAGAAGTGGTAGCAGATTGAAGAGGCCTTCATCCAGTAGTAGATAAGATTCAGATTGATGATGAAGATGAAGAGAAACAAAATAACAAATTTGTCTTAAAATAATTATATTCGTGTAGATCCACCGTTGAGAAAACAGTGGCTCATAATACCATTAACAATAACCTACTTTCACTTCCGGTTCGCGTCACGCACACTACGAACAGTGATCCCTTACAACGGAGGCTGCTAATTCGTTCCTTTACCATATTGAATAATTAATAATTAATTCTGCGCTTCGTTTTAATCTCAATTATTTGGGAAGCCACAAGTGTGTTTGAAGCGATTCGACTTTAGTTACCAATAGAACACGGGATTCTCGTCGCTACTCTGGCTTAAGATTTCCAACGTTAAATCTTCCCGTCGATTGAATTAATAATTATAATTATTGAGAAACATACGGAAATCAGATACCAATATATAATATGAATAGAATACGGTTAATATTGGTAAACAGCATCATCATTATTAACGGATCTAAAGTAGGATGAATGGAAATTGAAATTCTTTAATTACTCTACTATTTATCACAACGTTTTTATTAGCTCGTATTCTTATTTATCCGGCGGTTGTTTATCCAGTACAAATCTTGCAATCGATTTTTAACCATCTTCCCGACTAGCTAGACATTTGAAACTTTTAGAATATATCAGAACACGATGCCAATGCATTCTTTTAATACTTTTAGCCACGTTTAAGCAGAATTGAATTCATTTTCAGTTAATTCTGTTTTGTATGGAAAGTTATTTCAGAAAAATCCGTAAAAAGTAAAAGACTATTATTGGTTGCTAAGGGGGTGGTCCTAGCAACTAAATTATTAATATGTACGTGCGTTACTATGGAAAACAAAATGACATTTCAATATTATAATATATTTGTTTGTTTGTTTGTTTTTTATTTACTTCATATCAAGTACAAGTTTGAGCATATTGAGCATAATAATTCAACAGAAACTTTTTATCTTGTAATTTTTTTTCTCTATCTGAATCATTTTTAGTGGCAAGGATTTTACAATTTGACATGTACGAGCACTGTATTATCCATTCGCTTATAGCAAATACATAATTAATATATTATGTAATTCAATAACTCTAAACAATAATTTAATCAAATCGCTTTGGATGTTCATATATTCCACTTTCGTGGTGATTAGTATATGTCGGCGTTGTTTTATAAATGCTTAAAACATGGTCAAATTAGCACATTGCATTTACTTCCATGTTTCTACTTTTTATAATTCTGCATCAATTTCTTTGTTTTTAAATGTCATCTTGTAAACCTCTTAAGTTTATAATTTTTTAAGTTCACTATATTATGTAAATAAATACATTTAATATTATAGTACTTTACCGTTTATATATAAAATTATTTTACTAAATTATAGTATATCAACTAGAATTTGAATTTAAATTTCATCAAGCACACTCAATCGTTACTATTAATTTTAAAATGTAACATAATAAACTACTTACTTATTTTAAAAAAAGCTTCAAATATAAAATATAAATCATGGAATATAATTAACATTATTAACAAAATTTGAAAAGCGTAATAAGAAAAATATATCAAGTATCATAAAAAATACAAAAAATTGCCAACACTGAATGAGGTAAATATAGTATACTCGTATCTTAATAATTCATAAAATGACGAACACTTTAAATCACCTCACATAAGTAGAATAAATCAATATTTAAAGTGATTTAGTTAAACACAATCAATTTCCTTCCAGTTGGCATAACTATGACATTTCTACATACGGAGTAGAAAACTTATAATATGGTTCTGTATCTTGGAAAGATAAAAAACTGATTTCCAGATTTCTAAGATGTTTGTATCATCATCATCATCAGCCTGAATCTATCCACTGCTGGATGAAGGCCTCTTCAAGTTGCTTCCACTTCTCTCGGTCCTGTGCATTGCGTTGCCACGTACTTCCGCAGAACTTTATCATTTCATCGATCCAGCGGCCTCTAGGTCTACCTTGTGGACGTTTTGTACTTCTTGGATACCACTGGATGACTAGATTTGTCCAACGATTGTCTCTTCTTCGAGCTATGTGTCCAGCCCATCTCCATTTAAGGCTTTTAATAAACTCTATTACATCGCAAACCCTTGTCTGCTTCCTTATCCACTCATTCCTTTTTTTGTCCTTTCGCGTTATGCCCAGCATGCACCTCTCCATACCACGTTGTGCTACTCTAAGTTTCTGGATCTCTCTTTTACTTAGGGTCCATGTTTCACACGCATATGTCATCACGGGAAGCACACACTGGTTGAACACTTTGCGCTTTAGGCACAGTGGAAGGTCACTTTTGAAGACATTATTCAGGCGGCCAAAAGCACTCCAGCCTAGCTTTACTCTGCGAACAATTTCATCAAATATACATCCATCTATAGATACTTGTTGTCCCAGATAGATGTAGCTTTTCACCTGTTCGAGCTGAGTGCCATTGATGAGGATCTCTTTTTGGCCTGCAAAGCAGTTGAACATGACTTTCGTTTTTGTTACATTTATTTTCAAACCTACTTTGTTGCTTACTTCAGCGAGTTCCTGCATTCTGCTTTGGAGGTCTTCTGAGTCTTGCGAGAAAATTACTATGTCATCGGCAAAGCGCAGATGACTCAGGTATTCTCCATTTATGGGGATCCCTTTGTCATTCCAGTCAAGTTGCCTGAATAAGTCTTCAAGGGTAGCTGTAAATAGTTTAGGTGAGATTGTATCACCTTGTCGGACTCCTTTGCTGATAGGAAATCTGCGCGATGGTTTATGGAGATTTACAGATGCTGTTGCGCTACTGTATATATTATTGAAAATATTTATATAGCGTCCAGGGATTCCTTGTTTTCTGAGTGCGTCGAGTATTGAACATTTCTTTATCGAATCAAACGCCTTCTCATAGTCTATAAAACCCATGCATAGTGGCAGTTTGTATTCCTGGTACCGCTCTATGATTTCTCTGACGACTTGGATATGGTCCATAGTGCTGTATCCTCCTCTAAATCCGGCTTGTTCTCTCGGTTGGTTCTCGTCTAGTACATTTTGCAGACGGTTTGAGAGAATTTTTGTGAACGTCTTGTAGAGAATAGGGAGTAGACTTATTGGACGATAATTTGCTAGGTCTTCTCTGTCACCTTTTTTGTGAAGAATGACAATGCTGGCATTTTTCCATACCTCTGGGACATCCTCTTTGCATATGCAGGCTGTGAACAATTGTGCAAGTACTTCATTTGCATCCTTTCCTGCTTTTTTGAGGATATCTATCGTTAAACCGTCTTCCCCGGGGGCTTTCCCACTTTTCATGTAATTTAAAGCATGGGTTACTTCCCAGGATGTAATTTCGGGAGTATGGTCTTCCGAATTTCCATTTCTCTGAAGATCTAAGTCTATAGTCGTATTGTCAGTGTCATCACTGTAGAGATCGCTGTAGAACTCTTCAACTCGGCTTAACAAGTGTTCCCAATTTCTGACGATAGAACCATCTTTTGCTTTTAGTGCTGTGATTTGACGTTTTCCTATCGACAAGCATTGCTTGTTTTTGTTTAAACTTCTGCCTGCTTTCACAATTGCTTGTATGAGGTTTACATTGAATTTACGAAGGTCTTCTCTAATCTTCCTTCGGAGGGTTTTGCAAAGTGATGAAAACTCCATATCGTTTTGCGCCTGTCTATCGCTCTTGGTTTTCCTTCTCTGCTCCATAAGATTCAATGTTGCCTTCGAAAGCTTGGTGGAAGGTGTAACTTCTGAGCTTTTTACGCCTGTTTTTTCTGCACATTGTAGAATAATATTCGTTATATCCTCCGCGTTGGATAGGGAAACGGTTTCGTTCTCATCTAAGAAAGCCGATAGTGCATTTTTGAGTTCATTTTGGAATTCAGTATTGTTCTGCAGGTATACGCGAGCATTTGACTTCTTCTGCAGTTTGGATCTTTCTGAAAATCAAAAAATATAGAGTTCTCAAATTTACATCACATTTGTGTAATTAGAAAAAAATACTAAGATATTATTTTGCCCGTTGATAATGTTACGGGGAATATCCATATAGTTTCAACTAAATAAGTCTCAAAAATTAACACCAATCGTGCCTCTCAGCATTCTCTGGATAAAAATATTAATAAGAATATTTCAAATGTCGCCTTAATTAATTGTTATTTTGAATAAGCAAAAGCTTCGGATGTATGTAGTAATTATTACAAAACAGTACTTTTAATATCATATGAAATGAAGAAAAAAAACGACGTGAATGACTTTCCACTTGTTTAAATGACAAAGGGTTATCAATTTTCTAAAATGTTATCCATGATAATATTTACTATTATTATATAATATTAGATGAGGGCGTATTATATCTCTTAAACTTTTTCTGCGTATTCGTTGCCACCACAACGCACCAAGATTAATGAGCAAGAATATATATATGCTTATATAATATTGAAATATCTACCTATGTTATATCATTTTATAAATCTAAAAATGGAATATTAAAAATTAAGATAAGTATTTCAATACGAGGTATATGATATGCAGTAGGTTTACATCATGAAATCTATAAACCTAAATAAAAATTCAAAAAACACAAACGACAGAAAATTCGTATTGTTACATTTAAGGATGCAATATTTTGTCGTTATTCGTTAAATTTCTTAGAACGGCGGTACGAATAGCCTTTAGCGTGGAGTGTTAGAGGCAGTAGTATAGTGTAGCTTACAAAGAAACTGCCAGGTGGAGGGGAGGGACTCTCTGTTTACCGTTTGTGCGCTTTGCAGATAACTCCCAGGGGCTCTTTTGCTTAGGTAGCGGTTGTTTTAGACCAGTTATGTAAAACCTACCAAATATATACCTTGTTTTACTACATACATCTTTGTTATCGTAGTATTTTATAATTTAGCCACTGGAATGTATTTTAAATTATTTTTGTTGACATCAAAGACTATACATACGTGTTTACAATATAATATAATAAATTATTGGAGTATCAATAATATATTCAACATCATCATTCAGATTTCAATCCACTACTGGATGAACAACTCCCCTAGCATCTTCTCAGTCCAAAGTTTTTCTCTGCCACGTATATCTACCGCATGCTATGAATTCGTCTATTCAGCAAATTATAGAGCATTCCTATAGTAGTTCAGTGTCTTTTGGATATCACTGTATGAAAATATTTGTACAGCGGTTATCCAAACTCTACAGTCCATTATCATTTAATCTATTCAGTGACCTCTATCACATATCGTACTCGTATCAGTCTCCTTATCATCTGGGTTCTTTTGTAGTCTTTACGCGTAATTCTAAACATGCACTTTCCCATACCACATTACGCTACTCGTAGTTTTTTGTTAAATTCAGGGTACACTTTTCTCACGTATATGTGAAGACTACGCTTAAGACATAATGGAAAGTCTCGTTTAAAGACACTATGAAGATGCTCAAATGAGTTCTATTTCTATTTGATTCTGCGAGAAATCTCTTCATATATACCACCTGTCAATTGTGGTATATGTTGCCCAAGATAGATGTAATCAGTGACTTGCCCAATTCGAGTGCCATAGATGAGCATAGCTTTTGGTTCAGAAAAACAGTTTATCATTACCTTTGTCTTTGAGATGTTTATATTTAAACATACTCTGCGGCTAATCATTGCTTCGTGGAGAACAATAGAAGAGAAAAGATTAAGCCGAATTCAGAATAAGCTGCAGCACAATGGATCGTATTATAAGAGGAGTTATAGGAGGGAGGTATACATCGATATTCCAACAACCACTCTACCTGAGTCGAATCTGTTATGAGAAGGCAATTAATTCTATTAAAATAATCTCAATTATAGATTCATTGGAAAACTTACGCAGTAAATAGTAATCTTAGCAAAATAATGCTCATAAATAAAATTTCATAAATTGAATACTGACTTCTATTAAATAATTAATAAAAAAATAGTATAGTAATAGGAAATAGCCATTCTTTAAAGTTTATTTTATGTATTGCCACATCCTTTTAAAGTTGTATAATAAAAGAAAAGAACCCAAAATTTTTAAAAAGAAAAAAATCCTTAATATGTTAACAGTTAAAAATTATTTTCACAAAAATAAAATTGCATGAGCATACTATTTGCGTTGTTATCAATTTATGCAAAGTTATCTATGCTATACGTCCTCTAAATAAGGCATTCCATATTTTTATTTAGTACCTTTTCATTTAAGGTTTACTATTTCTGTACTACATAAAGGTCGGTACGGAGCGCTTCTGGGAGATAATAAAAGAGCAAGCAAGATGCTACCTCGCTCGGGCATAAAGTGGCGTTCTCAAAAATTTTGAACTTTACAAAAAAAGCTATATTCTTGCATACATTATTATTAATTTTTAAACAATTAGTTTCGGGGTCAGTTTGATTGCAGCTGAGATAATTGGTTTTGAAATAAATCACAGATTTTAAAATACATTTGCTTATATGTTAATAATTGTTGTATTTTTTTTATTTTGTATTATTTATGTATACTTAATCAAGTTTTTGATATTGTGTTATATTCAATGTTTCGAAGTAATTTACCTAGAATTAAATAAAATATGATTTTCTCAATTGTTATTTCTACAAATTAAAATATATATTTATTTTGCTTGCGTGTAACAAAATGTATGATACACAAAAAAATAACACAATTCTTTACACACATTGGCATTAACATCGTAATCTCGAAAAATGCGACTTGAGAACTTTCACCCTACAACCACAGAAATGCAAACTTACGAAATTCATTTTTTTCGAAGAATATTTAATGAATCAATAAATTGTTTTTAAAATTTAAAAAATGTTCAATCGTAAGTTATATTATAATAATATTATAGACGAATAAAATAATAAATAACTGTAAGCAACTTTTATTGGTTGTCTTAACAAGTTTTTCTGGGAAACAAAAAAAAATGTCAAATCTTATATTGCATCAAAACAAAATCATTGATAGTAAAATTATGCCAAAAATAAACAATCGACTATTTATATTATGTCCATGTATAAATTATACATATTTTTTTCTTAATATTTTTTCTCGATCATATTTACCATACAGTTGCCAAACCTACTAAATTGTAATTAGTATGTTTTACCGTTATTTTTAGTCCAATTATATATAAAGATATCCCTGCTTACTGTGTTTGTGCAAGTGGTGGTTATCACCCTTTATTATGCACTGCACTGATAATTTCCCTTTGGATGAAGGGATCGAAGATCAGTTCTAGCCCTAAACGGTGGTTCGTTCAAATTTATTTTGAAAGTATCATCCATTATATTGTATATTTTTTAAGATATATTATTTGATACTTTGGCAATATTGCAAACATTTTTTTAAAACAGTATTAGTATAGTGTATACCATTAACTATAGACTGTGGAAACACATTACAAATAACTTAAATTTCTGATGCTACATCTCATGGTGGACATTCTTCGATCCTAGAATACTCATTTATTCTACTCACTCTTATGTTATCTTGCGTATTTGTCAATGTGTGATGTCTGTGAGTCTTTCTGAAACCCATTAATATACCAAATTAGGAGTCTTCCGCAATCCATTTTTTTTCTTTGAAAATAAACATAAGGCCCGTCATCAACAATTTAGAATATAATGTATTACTTAGCCAATCACAGGATTTAATTTTTGATGAAAATTTTATAACGTTGCCTAGAAATTAGTTTATTGAGATGATATTTATTGTTGTGATATCCTCAGATAGTTTTAGACTATCCTTGAACAATACGATAAAGATTTTATTTAATACATATACATATTATAATATATTCGGCTAGAAAACATACACAATTCCGTGTTTAATAATTATTATACTTATGTAGTAAATTATGTAGTAAAAAAAATATGTATAATTAATTATGTAGTAAAAAATACCGGCCCAAAATATAAAAAAACTCTAATACAAATACAATAGATCATTATGACTGCAACTATGTATAGTTAAGAATGTGTTTATGAATATCAAATCGGTAAATTTGCTATCCATACTAAAATGCAATTCTCATTAAATCGTGATTTATTGCATAAGTTGTTAAAATATCAAACCAATGTTAGTTACCAAAGCAGTATGATCAAATAAGTCAGTATTATCATATTAATCGATTACTCAAAAATAACGCTTTTAACGCAAATAAAAGCTTTTAAAACGACGTTTGTTTGGAAATATCCGTTTTATATTGGTTAAAGACAAAGCTTTCTTAAATTGAACAAGTTAAAATTATCAATTATTACTAATGTTGAGATTTTTATAGCTCAGACAAACATTAGGTATATATACAATCTTTCTATTTTGATACAATCTTCTATTGAAGGTTGCAGTAACCTGCATTAGGTACACTCCCTATCTTGGGCTAGTTGTATACATACCCAACGACGTGGACATTGAAATACAAAGAAGTTGCGTAACCATGGCAATCTCTATGTACCTACGATGCTGCTGCCTTTTTAATCAAAGACGATTTAAAGCTTCCATCTTCTGGACATGAAGAAACTCCTGTGGATTAGGTTGATGAAAACATACGCGATTCATCTGTGTCTCATATAGCACATGATAATTGCAATTTAATTATTGTATTGGATCAAAAATAATCTTTGCCATACAGCGGGTATAATCGATTCAGAAGTGCCCATGATGAATTAATAAAAAATCAAATTTGAATATATTTTTTGAATTATTTACCAACTCACATTCATAAGATTTATTTATTTATTGATATATAATTTTACTCATAAATAATACTTACATAAATATAGCCTCAAATCTTGATACACAATCTTTACAATAAAAAATAAATGTACACTCTAATATAAATAAAGTTTATGAATATAAATTAAAAGTGTAGAATGTTTGTCGCTAGAAATTTGTTTATAAACTTAAATAATTATATTTATTATGACACAATATTGGTTATCTTTACAACGCGTGCTCTTTACTTGGTTGTCTTTGATGACAAAATAAATTACACTATGCGCATGCGCATGTACTCTTGAGACCAAAATGAATATAATCATAATAATAAATTATGTGTTATATCGGCGCGCGCAACTTCGTCACACGCCAAAAATTCACTCTGATCTGTTTTCCCAAATGCGCCAAAAGAAGTATAACTTCAAAAGAAAAACAATAAACGTTAAATGAAAAATGATAAATCGGTAAATATTGTATAAAATTATATTATACTTATTAATAAAATAAAAATCAATAGTGAAAATATGTCAAAAGTTATAAACAATCAACTAATTCTGACGCCACCTAGGAATCAATGTTAGTATGTATTTTAATACTTTGATTTAAAGTTACAAAAAAGATATTTTTGGTGTAGCTCTAAATAATGATACCTTAAATGCAAGATTACTAGTTAATTTATTATTCTAATTAAGATTAGACTACCGTTTGAGTGTCAAAACTTTTCACCCGAGATGAATATAGGTTTATGTACCACTCCATTAAAAAGAAATAAGATTTTATAGTATTTAAGTATATACTATATTTCGAACATTGTTCCAAGTTATGTATTCTGTCGTATTGAATTGATGATATAATATAATATACAAAGAGCTTCAAAATATTATTATAACTTTTATATCTTGATAAAAAATAATAATGCAAGTTGTTTATGACGAGCGTATACTTTGAGGGCCCTGAGAGATTTTACATTTTAGCCTTATATTAATGTTTAATATCTATAAAAGAAAGGAAAACACCTCGCCCATAATTACCCCTAAAGCCTGCGTAAAAAACGCAGCGTTTCGTTTAAGGCTCGCGCTTGCCGGAAAACTTTATCTCGCTTATACCTACAACACATTTTCCGGAAACCCTAATCTGGTATTTGGGCGATCTCGATTGCGCTAAACTTGAATTCAATACGTACTTAGTAGACATCGTTAAAACTCCGAGCCGTTTACTTTTATAGCCGTTTGCTGAAACGCCGAAATTTTGTGTGAGGACAGTTTTGGTGTTACAATATATTAAAATCCGTATAAAAGTACCAACGTAATAAATAAAGTATCATCAATAACTAATTACGTAGAAGGGTTTAAAGTTTTTTCATCAGATTCATTTGCAGGCGGTGTAGTGGTCCTTGAAACAACTGCTTAGAATTATATTAAATTTGGTCAACCATTAGCTTATTTTAAATTAATTCACAAATAAGACTTTACTTTCCCAATTATAAAGTCTCTTTATATTATTCTTCGTTTTCCTTTCTTCTTGTTGCCACTATAACAAGCTACGCGGTTTAATGACAGTAGAAATGATTTAAGTTACACCATCTTCACCCTTCATAATTTATGTCGTCGTTTCCATTGGAAAATTATAATATATCTGCAAACTATGCGTTTTTGATATTTTTACCACGTTTTTATTAGTTCGTATTCTTGTTTGTCCAGTACAAATTTTTCTTGTTTGTCCAAGATTTGTATTGAACAATTGAAGATTTTTAACTAGCTTCCCGACTAACTAGACATTTGAAACTTTTAGAATATATCAGAACACGATGACAATGCATTATTTTAAGCCATCTTTAAGCAGATTTGAATTCATTTTCAGTTAATTCTGTTTTGTATGGAAAGTTATTTCGGAAAAAAATCGTAAAAAGTAAAACACTATTATTGGTTGCTAAGGGGTCCTAACAACTAAATTATTAATATATACGTGCGTTACTATGGAAATAAATATGAAATGTCAAAATGACATTTCAGTATTCTATTTTAAATTAATTCAGTATTTCTATCAAGTACAAAAAAAGTAATTATTAATACATAGCATTGTCAAGTTTATAATTTGATTCAACAGAAAATTTAAAAACGTGGTATATAAAAAGTTATTTTTATCTTGTAATTATTGTATAATTAAAACCGCAAAAATCGCATTTACACACATGAAAAATATCACAATTTACAAAAATTATTGCATTTTCGTTGAAATTATAAAAACCTTTTTTGAATTTATTCAAGTCCCATACATTTTGTCAACTGTTTTTATGCTCCCCTGAAAACAGATTTTGCAAATATACAATTTTGCAATGGAAACGACGATATAAAGATCTGCAATTTGTACACGGCCGCCTTCCATGACGCTATAAACCTATCCAAGTGAAAATATATTGTGCTACACTAAAATCGCATAAGACATCTTATGTAACAACTAATACGGCTGAAGTTTACAGACTGACGCAATTCGGACATTATCTTATATACCCATTTCATTAGGCGCTTTTTACTACTCGAGCATGCGTGCTATATTTTGTTGATAACTTCTAATGGAATATCATTTTTTACTACCTACTTACTAGTCACTGAGTTATAGCTGAATTTTTACTAATTTCTTAACAAAATAACTCCAGGATAGCACCCCCTTCTGGTACTGATTTAAAATATTATGTATTCTATGTCAAAATATCTTCATTAAAATCAAATACTTAGGTAATAATAATTGTATATACGCAATTGAAAATCACTTATAATCATTATATTGTAAACTATTTACTTCAAAATATCTATATTATTTTTAATATGTTACATAATATTATATGAGAGACTATTTTGTTTACTAAAAATTATTTAAAATTGTTATATTCAACCTTTTGACAATCTGACAACGTAAAGCAGCGTTGGTATTTTAAATTAAATACGTAGTGGAAAATTGCAATATGAAAGTCTTTCGTACCTTAGTATTAACTTTATATTTAAAATCATATTTGAACGTCATAATAGTAATATTATTATCTTACGTGGGTTTTATATTACTTGCAAAGTATGCGGTAATCTCGTATGCAGTTTCAATAACAGAGGAAATTACTTCTATGACATTTTAAGTCACTCATATTATAGGAAGATGCAATATGATATTAGAAACCTTAACAATGTATTCTAAAGATACAAGTACGTACTGCACGAAACTTTTTCATTTTGACGTTCATCTGAACATTATGTAGATAGCTTTTGTGTAAGCTCTAATACTTTTGGCAATAATCAACTATTAAAATTGTATCTAAGCATCATATAATTTCGAATTTTTCACTATTATTACTATCGTGACTATATTTAAAGATCGCCTCTTCATTATATTATATTTCTATCAGAGCCATCAAGAATGACTAAAAACATTAAAAAGTTCATTGTATCCTTCACTTAAATCTTCATACATACCAAAACTATTTAATAAATATTAAATGGCAACCGATGTTAACTGATCTGACGGATCACGAGCTTTTCTGATGAACTTTTGCTTCCAATATATAAAAAAAACATTTTTCGTTATTAAGTAGTTTATTCATGTAGGATGTTAACAACATTCTCAAAATTTTTTTTAAAAAATGTCTACTAAAAAAGATAACCCTTCAATTAATCAACAATTGGATGTATCAAGTCATCCAACTTAATAGCCATATACGGACAGTTATTTAAAATAGATAAATTACTATTTTTGCACCCAAAAAACCATCAAAATGGGCACAATTGGTTAAATAATATAATCTATATATTCAATATGCATCATAATTCAGCTATGTCAGTATAATTAATTGTAAATTGTATGTGTCATCACTTAAATATGCTCTGCATACATGTTAGTTAGATATATCAATAAATAAATATAAATTTGTAATATGCATATTAAAATGCAGACAGAGTTCGTTTTTTACTATAGTCATAAATTTTGAGCATGCCATCAATAATCAATTTCGTTTACGACTGCTTCTTTATTCGTCAGATGGAGTATTAATTATAAAGTCATACCATCGTCATTATTTTTCCTTCTACTACTACAAGTAGTGGGTTTTGGCTTTCTCTAAAAATGTTCAAATGTCGTAAACGATCCAGTATCATAATATTATGATGATAAAATAAAACTTTGAAAAAATGATGACGTAATTAAATAAATTAACCAATACGTTACCTAATTCCATTTTCTACGAGTAATAATACTTTAATGTACTTACCTACTGAATGTAATGAATGTATTAATAGTATGTAAGTTATTTACTACGGATTTTAACACTTTACTTATTTAAAAATCTTTTTATACCCGACTCTTTACTTAGGTATCTAATAAGGTATCTAATATTGCTATATAAATAATAATTAACTGCATTGATCGTCACTATGTATTAATTGCCATTGTGGCCATTGCGCCTGAAGATTCTGAAAGACGAAACCCGAGTCGCAAAAAATGACGCAAATGGAATAGTACTAAACTCACATAAATTACAATTTTAAAATATTTAGAATTTTATTTTATAATGTTAATCCAATTTGATAAAATTGTGACATCAAACTTTGTCATTATGGCATCCATCTATCTGTAAAAGGTTAAGGGATTGGCGATTAAAGTATTAATAATCATCATGAATAGTAATGACAATAACGTTAAAACTATTTGAATATATAATTGGCGGTGAGATGGCCTAATCCGGCCTTGCCGCACACTCGTGCGCCCGGGAAGTGGTGGCTAATTGATATAAACACACGCTCGCTATTATCTAGGGACAAGATGATCCTTTGGCCCAATGGCGTGCATTGTGTCTACTTGATATGTGAAAAACACCAACAATTATGCTAATTCCACGATTAGATCGTTAATGGATTTTTTTAATATTAAATGGTGTGTGATTTTGATTTATGTCTGAGTAAACATTCGTCCCTATAGTAGTATTTTAATTCAAATATAGGCAATCTGGTAGCGCTTTTAGCAGTAGACTGTAATTTTGAAGGATTCTGGTGGATTACAGATCTAGAGGGGGGGGGGGTTTCACAGGATGCCAGACACTGACCTTTATGTTGAGGGGCTGGCGCGCGCTGGAGCCGGTTCAGTGTTCACGCCCTCACGTACTGGTGAACGGACGGTACATTTTTGATGAATGAGGTTGATGAATGATGATGAAAAGTATAGGATGGATTTTAAATGCGACGTTCGCTCAAACCGTGTCATATTTAGCGCAACGAAGGTCAAACAGCATTTTGTGTTTCGATCATGACCCATGACTGGTGGTCTTGTGACAATTATTGGGGATTTGAGATTGGTGGAAAGAAAGAATGAATACAAATATAATTGGCGCAACCACAATCTTTTTTTCAGTTATTCAATAATTTAATACATTGAAAGGGTCTACTGATTAATTTCATTCATTTAAGAAAATGCCATTATTTCCAATTAACTATTGTAACATTACATAAATTAAAGACAACAAAAAAAAACAATACAATGTTTTCTAAAATCATCAACAACTAGGATCGATCACCTACTAGATGATGACATCCCGCAGCTAATTCTACTTTTCACAGTTTCCAGTTCTTTGCTGCTACGTACATTCATCGCACTTTATAAGTAAAGTTCTACTATCAAACAGGTTTTAAAACATGCTTGTAGCTATTTAGTGTATCTTGGCTACTAGTATATGACAGCATTTCTACGGCGTTTTCCACTTACTGAGTAACATCCCCAGCACATAATATAGTACAGATACCTTAAAAATACTCGAGAAAAAAATCCATCTACCATGTAACATTTTTTTTTAGTCTATTGACATATTATTTCATAAGTGGAAAAGATCCGAACATAACGTCATTATTGCTCGCTGTTAAAACCAATTAGTATGTAATATTCCCTGTTGCCACAATTTTTTTTAGATATTTATAATAACTCTTAATACCTACTATAAGAATACGTGCCATCGTATTTTTTGGCTGACTCTAATATATTATTATTTCAGATTTGCACTTTTGATGTTGGTATATGCATTGACTTTTACAAAAAAACTCTTTTTCTTGACTTAGTATTGGATTTTATTCTTATATTTATTTAAAATCTTTAATTATTGAAACGCATCGTCACTAACCATTATGTTTATTTTATAAGCGATATTATCATTTAAAAATTGATATTTTAATAATAATACGGAATTTTTCCTCACTATACAAGTGTTTCTTTAAAGATTTCAATTATTTACTTATTTTTAATCACTAACTAATTTGGGACCGTCAGCTGATTTATCAACGCCTTGTCTAATTTTATTAGTCTATACTTTTTTGCTGCTAAATATTCCCATCAAATTCGTCGATACAGTATCTATCGATAAAAACGAAAATAAAACAGAAAAAATACTTTAATTTAAATGAATAAAATATCAATGTCAAAAATGCCAATCCCGGAACCAGTCCCGGGATCGTCAAATTGTAATCCCGAAATCATGGGATTTTGGCTCTGGATTGGATCCCCTAATCATACGTGATTATTTACTCTTCAACAACAATAACAACTAAAATAAATTCATTTAATAATATTATAGTTTACCTCTTATATTACTCAATTTATAATTCTTATCATGATTACACCTAAAATATTGAACCTAAATTAATAAATAAGGCATGATATATTGTTCATAAGAAATATATCCATGTTTTTTTCTCCAGTACCATTTATTTTGATTGACTACTCATATACTTTGAAAATTGAAACTCTGTAGTTTTATAAATATGATATAATACATATTACTATCTAATTATTAGTAGTATTTTATATATTATAAAGAGACTAATGGCAATAAAACAATTATTATCTTGCTTGACAGAATAAAGCTAAATTAAAATAGCCAGAAGCAAATCAAACAAAGACTAAAACTTATTTTTACTATTTAAGATACTTACTTGAATCTTTTTGTTAAATATAATTAATTTATATTTTTCAAGAATTTAACTAGATAAAAAAAAATGTTTTAAAGTAGCTAATCTGTGTTACAAATTTTACAAACTCTTAAAGTGCTGGTATTACAAGTTTGACTCCAATCCAGTAAGCTGAAATAAATTATATGTGATATATACTTAATATAAAAGTTGTTGTAAATAGCTCCATACTTTAGTTTGTAAATATACATTAATAGAAGAATTATTTTTTGTTGTTCTCTGATAAAGAGTATATTAAAATAATAATTTGATCAAATTGATTCAAATATTAATCTGCATACGTATACGAAATCTTGTTCTATAATACTAAGTTTATAAATTCATATATCCACGCATATATTATTCAACATGTTTACAAATACATATTATTATGTATATTATGATCTTTAGCACGCTACTGTAAGTACTCCAAACTCCCTTTTCCATATTACAAGGGACCCACAATAAACTTCGTACGTGGACCGTTAATATTTGTAAAATGATTCCGGTTGGTCTATTGTTTGCATGTGAATGAGATATTAGAAAGCTCTCGCTAAGCTTTCTTCTCAATACTATTTTGAGAGATAGCAGTAGTGAGTTATACCAAGTGCTTTGTTAGTCATAATACTCTTGATAATAATATATGAAAACAAATATGGAAATGGTTGCATATTATAATGTCTTAACCAAAAATATTATTTAAAAATGAAAGTCATTATTTTTTACAAAAAAAAGTTTGTTGAAAAAATCTTTTGGTAATTGTACTATATAAGTTGTTGACACCTGTTTTGCGATATAAAGCCATTTTCATAATAATTAAAAATTACTATTATCATCATATATATCATATATATCACTTAAAATCCAGTTGAATTAATATATTAACAAAGAAAACGATTATATTTACTATATTTTAGAGTATTGAATAGCCGATATTAATTAAAACCCATTAATATAAATAAACAAAGAAAAATACTTTCTAATAATTGAAACAGCATTTTTACTTGCTATAATTATTCTATTTTCAACATTATTTTATGATAAATATGACCAAATCTATTTTACACATGTTTTCAATATTATGTTTAATAATAATAAGTTTCATGAAACTATGTAGAGGTCTTTGATAGTTTTTTTTTTGTCTTATAATGTGGTTATATTGAATTGTCATCATTTTTTCAATAATTGGCTACGAGTTCCACTACTATAGTAAAATACAACACAGAAAGATCCAATTATGATAAATTTACATAAATATACTGTGACCTTACCAGGAATTGGACACAGAACCCTCAAATAAAATAAATACAGTGTCTTGTGTATCGAAAATTGGGCGTGGCGGTTCTTAATAATGGTGTTACATACGATATATCACTTGACTGAAAAAATTTATTTATATAATATAATAATATAATGGTATGAACAATTCCTTAATTACAATAATTTCAGTTACCTATAGGTATAGTAAAATAAAATAAAAATGTATTTTTTCTTCAAGCGTCGTTTTTATTATCATCGTACATCTGTGTGAAATAATGGTTTTACGAAAACTATATATAGTCGATGTGTTCTCTCGGAAACACAATGTTTCACAATCGTTCCAGTTTTAAAGTTATGCCTATAGATATCTGATACTAATTCAAATCGTAGAATAACCTGCTGTCTTTTACTAGACTTAACGGCATCCGGTATAGCTTGAATACTTACCCATTCAAACACTATTTGCGTGAAATGTTAATTAACTTTGGTATTCCAAATATCTCCGTTTCATTGCCACGTACCTTTGTAGATATGAATTATTATTTCGTCAATCCGGCGTGCTCTGGGAAAACCTTTCGGGCGTTTTCAGTATCTTTGACACGACTTAATGACTAGTTTTTCCATGCGATTATAGTATATTTGAGATACGTATATTCTGTTCATTTCACAAGTAATGTAACATTACTTAAAATTTATAATATATCTATTGTTTGGTCTCCCCAGCTATAGAAGAAGATTGCCTGTGTTAATAATATCATTTAGAACGAAATGTTTTTCATTATTATTTTGTTAAGGTCATCGATTAAAAATTTCTAATGCTGGATGTAGAAAGTAATTATTATTAATAAGTCTTCTTTATTCAAACTAATGCCTTCTTTAATAAATATTAATTATTAATGGCGATTATCAGGTACTTTTTTATATTTATTATATATAAACGAACGGTCGAGATATACATTTATGAAAGATTTGTATGGACAAATATTATTATTTATTCGAATCAATCTTAATTTTGTTAAATAAATTGCTCAGTTCTCTTAAATTTGACTATACTCTCGCGGGTGAAGGTTATTCTGAGCACCTTGTATAAATGTGTGACGTCACGTAACAGGCATAATAATATGTTATTAGCTACTTACACATGTTTGTTTTCCCTACAATATTAATTGTTATTTCATCAGTGTTATCACTTATCACATTACCTTTGATAATTGTTATTCTATTCCTGGAATATTCTAAGAAATGAAAATCTTATTAAATTAATATTTTGTAAATTTTAATTAACAATAAAACAAAAAAAAACTTTGTAAAAATAAATCATTTAAAAATTTATATTTAATTATACAATAATAATATGTCTACGATGTACCACGCCTTCTACTAGTTTTTTTTATTTAAATTAAATATTATCAACGTAATTCTATATGGATGAATACAGTACAATAGTACATAAACCCATTTATACAAGTTAAATAAAAAGTGAACAATAACGAAAGTCTACTATACTTACTTTGTTACCATTATTTAAAATATATTTTAACAATACTTTCAGATTTATTATACTTTCAATATTTGTATATTTTATTCCCGATGTAGGTACCTATATATATACTTAATATAATATCTTAGCTCTTTAAAATACATCAAAACCTACGTTCCTTTTTATAAATTCATATAATTCCTTCTATACGTAGAATTTTTGAAGATTATGTAGACGAATAATATATGAGAAAACTCTCCCTCTCAAACCTATTATATATTAATGAAAATACTACATAGGCTTCGGTTTGTTTTTGATTAAATTTAGTCTTCCATTCTCAGATGGCTGTATTGATTATATTATGTATCAATTGCGTAATTCCATATTCTCTAAAAAATCAGTTGCTTTACATTTTGGTGTCAAGCTATATTAATGTATACATATTATTATAGTTAGTGTTATACATGCATTATCTAAAAATGGACAAAAATAATCATCATTATACTGTGATTATTTGTGACTTTTATAGTAAGTATATAAAATGAATTCTGTATTGATACAAAAAAAAATATGCACAATAAATAACTAACGATTAAAACTAATTAAAATTTATTAATTCATCTATATTATTATATAGTATAAGAAAATTATGGGCTTAAGCGTCGGCCTATAACATCGTGGGTACCAGGTTCAAATCCTGTGTCTGGCAAGTACACATATTATTTTTCAATCTGTGTATTAATCAGAGTATGGACCTAATAGGTTGAGCAAGTGGCTGACATCCATTTTTCGTAAAAACAACAATCTATTGATACAAACCTCTACTCTCTGGAGCCCCATATGATCATGTTAGGATCGGACATGGTCGGGAATACTTATTTTTTTACATCACAGAAACAATAATTAATGAATCAAGATAATATTATAATGTTTGAGGCTTTCACGGTTGTTTTTTATCGTAGTATATTCTTGGGTTTTCACCGTGTCTTCTTCTTCCTTCTTTACTCGACGTTTCGGGCTCGTTGCAGAGGCCATTATCAAGAGATATCTCTTGATAATGGCCTCTGCAACGAGCCCGAAACGTCGAGTAAAGAAGGAAGAAGAAGACACGGTGAAAACCCAAGAATATACTACAAGATAATATTAATATCTGTGATGTTTAGATAAAACTACGCCGATTAAAAAACAAAATCACTGGAACATCGAAAATATAGAATATGCACAGAACAACACATTTTGAAAATAAACTAATTTTAAATATTTTTGTTAGATGCAATATTACTGTACGTTAATAAAGTGAACTTAAAGTCGTGTCTATACTATTTTTTATTAGGTAAAAATAAATAGGTGATAATTAGTCTATTTATACTCAAAATGATTTTCATATCATGCTTAATTCAAAAGAAACATGTAACATATGGGACTCCAAATAATGGAGCTTAAATTAACAAATTTATAAAAGAATATTTGTTGGTCATTCGTTGAACTTTTAAGCTTATGCACTGTGTCTAATACTCATTGAAAAATACCATATTTATTTTTAAAAAGCCGTGAGATTGAATCCACGACCATGGCATCGTATTTATACCAACTCACCCATTTTACGCACCAGGCCAATAACAAATTAGTTATGTATTATTTATGCAGTATTTAAAATTAATTTCTGAAAGTTTAAAGCCATAAGCTAAGTAATGCAATCGATACTTAACATCCAATGACTGTCGACACTACGTATTCATTTTAATTCAATTTACATTCGAATAACTAATATACACTAAGTACAATAATTTATCGAATGCCTGATGTTATCGTGACTTATAAGCAAAATACGTAAGAAACTCTCTTATAATTGCTAATCCACTAGATGGATGAACGTCCTTCTTTAAATTTACACGAAAATATAAAGTGTATTTGAACCTAATCCGGTCTGGGCATTCTGTTCATGGGATGTATACAGAAAAGGGTTTGAAAGAGTTTACACTTTGCGAGTGTTGTGAGATTCAGGTGAAAAAGTTCAACATGGACTCCAGCAACATACATGTCTTCCCCAAAGGAGTTTCGTCCATTTACCATGCCGAACCGGAGACTGTTTTTGGTAAATTTTGATTTGGTAGTTTCACTGTGACTTGTTATGTTACTAGTTTCGTCATGCTGTTCTAGTGTTTTTTGTGGCTTAGTTTTCTGATGTAATTTATTTTTTCTTTTTCATTTATTACCATTTTTATCATGCTTTCGCCATATGATTATAGTATATTATATTGCTTGATTCCTTTATATTTTACTGTTTTGATAGATGCGATAGTATGCGTTTCTCAACTCTAAGATTCAAGTGATGAGTGCTAGTAATAGTATTTAGGTTAATTTAATGGTGACATCTCTGCAATCTTGTCCGAAAAATTTACAGATTACTTTCTTCTTCCTGTCGCTACAAGCATGTGTTGGTCTTAGCCTCCTCCAGTAACTGCCTCTATTCAGTTATATTTAAATTTTATTCCGTCCAATTTAGGATGCCCATGGTAATTAAATCCAACTCGAAACTATCCCCCCACTTTGGAGCAGGTCTTCATTTGCCTTCCAGTTTACCGACCGTCATTTTCTTTGTCATGCGTGACTCGTCCATCCTGTATACATGGATCGGTCATATATAAGTTGATATACTGAGCAATGTGCAGCCCTTTGAACAAACGTACAGTTTGTAATTATATCTTCATCTTCACCCCAACCGTGTATCATTGTAGGGTTGGAAGATATTATGCAGCAGACTCAGCTGAAATGAGCTTAAAACTCATTCAATATACTGATTATTTACATACACGCTTTTATATAGCAAAAAAATATTTTTAAATAGTTCTTTAAATCCCATTTTTGACCATTGATTTATTTTTTCTTTCATATAATGTTAAATAATTGATATCATTATTTTCTCTGAAATTGAAATCCATGCCAATTACAAACAGGTACAACAAAGTAACAATAAACTTTCACAGCTAAGATTAAAGAAGTTTGTATTGTTTGAGCAAACTCGAGACTAGTTTAAGAACGTCAAAGATACTATCGAATTGTTTCCGAGTCCAGTTGTATGGGAAAGCACACTCCGGCCAAAACGAATTAAGTGGATATGTGGTGCTAATTGAATCAATCAGCACCGTCCAGTGGCGTTATTCCCAGTGTGTTAAAACCGGCTTTAACGAAGCACGGTGACCGTTTTAATATAGCGTGATACTGCGTGCGCAAGTGTGAAAACTTAGAGCGATACCTGGAATAGGCCAGGGTTATTTTGAGGAGATCGATTTCATTATAAGTTCTACAACAGTAGAGTGTAGGCAACGGACGATTGGTTTGTCTTTATTGTTTTCAAACACTCTAGGATTCGATTGCACAGGCTTTCGGTTTCCTTTTCTGTCCATTTTCTAGTAAATCGAATGAATTATTAAGAATTCCACAATGAGAACAATAATTCATTAAATCGTCTGAACATAATATCTACATCCTTAATACATTTAAATAATGTACTTAGGTACATAAATATATATATTATATTTTATATTAATTCAATTCATGCGTTTATATTTATAGAATATGTACGTGAGTTATGTATCTTAGCAAAATGTAGAAGCAAAGTAACGAATCAACTCTGATTCAAACGAAGATACTGATTATTCTGCTTCACGAAATTTGCTTCTGATGTTATAGATTGAATTACTTCAACAGAATAATAATTTAAAATAATTAGAAGTCAACATTCTATGTATTACGATAATAGTTGTCATTATATTATTATTTTCTGTTTACTCCACATACCATCTTGGATCGAAATAATGGCAAATAATTAGTCAACGAGGAAAACCAATTGGATAACTTTATTATTATATTATCATATTATATAAATGGGGAAAAATTATATTACAAATTTTATTTGCTGTTATCAAATATTTACTTGCACTTTATATACAATTTCTGAAGCTTCTTCGGACCTCTTATTTGTCACCCAATAAGATAATTTTAAAGTTGGTATAAATTGGTGTTGATATAAATGGAAGCCTCACCGGTCTGTAACAATGAGCCACGCGATATTACTGTGAATGAGTTTGAATAATTTAGATCCAGGGAACTCAGAAATAATGGGAACTGAAATACCTAACGGGTAAGGAGTAGCAGGTAAATGATCCCGAGTAAGGATCCGTAAGAAAGTAAGTAATCCAGGATAAACTTAAACACGTATCAAGAATACGGCATACGTCGAATACTGAGAACTGCTCTTGGTTTATGCATTGACGCTCATTTAATATTTGTATATTATACGCACTTTTGCACGTGCAGAATGCATGTGTCATTTTCGTAGGACACTAACACGTTCAAAACCCTACATCAAAATGTAGTATATTGAATATTGCCTATCAGAATACTATTTATTATCTGTTCTGTGTTTGGATCAGTATCAGTGTCGATTTTTCGTGTATAGGTATATATATATGTTTTAATATACATCTTTAGTACATGTTTATCATTTTCACTATATTATATACTTCGATAGGTGAATAATGGAATGAAAAGCGGTAAAATTTTAAAAATAATTAGGGCATTTTAAAATAGTGTGTTCATTTAATTACCTAATTAAAATATATTACTAATTTGATTATATTTTCATTAGAATACAATATGACGTAAGCGACAATTTTTAACATAGCATTAATATTGAATTCTTCATAATAACTTTTCCCCGAACCGCCTACCACACCAAAAAGTAAATTACCATGTTATATTTTTAAAGCAATCTTACCTATTTAACTTATTAATAACCAATTATTTTCCAAAATGTCGTTTACCTTCTTTTGGCATAGCAAACTCAAACTATTAAAAAAAACTACAATAATACATGACAATGACATGAGATACGTAGGTAATTATAATTAATAATATTTTACACGTACGTAACTTACAAACATTTTTTTCATAAACTCATATATCGTATGGCATGTACGTATTTGGCGAAATATGAAAACGCGTTGAGTGATGTTTTCCCTTGCCCGCAATTTCATATTTTTAACAAGGTACAAATTTCATACAAATTTTTCTTTTAAAAAAATATAGTTTTCATGTTCTATTATTTTGCACATTTTTATTGAATATATTATTATAATGTACATAATATTATGTTCAAAAGAAAATAAAAAAATGCATTAGTTACAAAATGTACCATTTATATAATAAAGTCAGATAATACACATTAAAAAATCGTCAAATTACTTATTTTGATTATATTATTATAGCAATTGTTTTGCGTACAGTTTTATGTAAATCAAAAAATCTTAGCTAATTCTATTATACCTACCTGAAATATTTTTAACAAAACAACTAAAACGTTGTTAGGCTTCCGGGTCCTCTAATTATTATATTAACAGTGTGCGGTTAATTTATTTAAACGGATCATTGGGTTTGTTATATTTTGTTGAATTATTTATTTTTATATATATAGTAAAAATGTTGTGTATTACCTCACGATGGCCGTGCGGCTTAAGCGTCGGCCTATAATGCCATGGGGCCCAGGTTCGAATCCTGGGTCTAGCAAGTACACATTATATATATTTTTTTAATTTGTTCATGAGTCAGAGTATGGACCTAATAGGTTGAGCAAGTGACTGACATCCGTTTCTCGTAAAAACAAAATCTGTTAATGCAAACCTCCACTTTGTGGAGGCCCATAATATGATCTTATTAGGATCGGACATGGTCAAAAGAAGAAGAAGTATGTTTATGATTATTTTTAATTGTATTATGAAGTGGAATAGATATTTCTTTTAGCCAGCTCTGTAAAGGAAAAAAATGAGGAATTTGGAAGCTTAGTCTCAACAATTAGAACAATAATTTATATCTCTTTATATTACGTTATTTTTTCTTAATTAATAAATTCACATTTTATGATCATATTATAATACTACAAAAAATATCTTATTGTAAGTACCTAAAGTCGTAATTTCAAAATAATAATAATACCATATTTTGGTATACTTAAAAATTAATATTATTACATGGAATACAATATTATAATGAAAAATAATGATATACAGTAAAAATAAGCATTACATTGAAATGTTCAATTGATAAATTTGAAAAAATTTCAACCCCTTTACGTTTTTTATTTGCCATGATATATATTTATATGACAGTTAATTACTATTATTTCCGCCCACTATTGTCGAGCAATTACACGTAAGTCCTAAAATGTTTAAAACATAAGCCCTAAAAAGTCCCGGGTTCGAATCCTGGGTCTGGCAAAATCACACATTATTTACTAATAAATGTGTTCGGATCCAGAGTATAGACCTAATAGATTGAGCAAGTGACTAACATCCAGTTAAAAAACAAATCAATTAATCGATACGATCTTCTAAAGATCAGACATGATTAAAAAATAATATTAATATCTAATTTCCATCCGTTTGCTTTCAATAAATGTTGAAATAAATACAGCAATACTTTGGACGCTGAAGACGCACCTGGCGCGTAATGACCAGGCGGCCGATCGATGTAATTAACGTGCATTTTAAAGGTGGTAATTAAAAAAAAAATTATCTAGCCAGCAGTGAATGAGGTATCACGTAGTTTATTTTAGTGCATATTAAAATTATCTAATGCAACATAAATGTTCGTTCTTTAGCTTATTTATTTGGTTATATTATGTACTACTAAATGGGTAACATAATATAATATTTATTTTATCTAGTTCCTCTTTAATAATAACACAATCACTGCTGACCTTCTAATTACCACAATTAAATAACATGTTAATTATATCTAATGGCCAACTACTCAAACCGCGCCAGTCGCGGTGTTAGGACTTAATGAGTTAATGAAGGTTATAAGTCATGTTTTTCAAATTATTTCTTTGTAGACCTTTTGACTCTATAAACACTGGGGTATCTCTGCTTTTAAATTTGCGGTAAATTGACCACTGCCGAGGGCAACTATTTTCCGTAGACGAAAATTAAAATCTAATATTTAAATTCCAGGATTCTGTTTACCACTTCTTTGCTTACTTTATGATTGTATTATGTTCATAAATTAATATAAAATATGAAAATCCACCTTGGTAACTCTTTTTAACAGATAATATTTAAAATCCTCCGATCTCTATTATAATACGTTAGTGTAGTGAAACACAGTTGTGGACACAGTATCTTCTATATCGAGACGTATACGTCACTCCGATCGTTTCTGGAACTAAAACCGTTGCAGTACCGCCAGCATGCAAAAAGCGCGTGGCATAATACGTAAATCGCAAACATCGCCATGACATAGATGTCAATATGTAGAAGCTGAACAGTATGTACTTTATCAAATTTCAATTTTTTACTTAACTTTTTTTTATTTGAATGTAAAACACACAAGATTTAAGAATATAAGGTTCATTATTGTTTTTACAACAAGTCAAATAATCTCAGAAACATAGATATTTGGGGATTCGAACCCACAATCATCACATGTCGTTCGCTTGATGTTGATTAAAATCAATTGGTAAAGAATAAAAGAAAGAAAGAATCGAAAATTACATTGTAAGAAAAGACAAGTGGATGATTGTTAGCAAACAAAGTAATATATTGAACATACATAACTTGAAAACACCTCAGTAAGCTCAGCAACTTAGTAAAAAAATTGAAAAAAATATGAAACTCGACGGGATTTAAAACCTTATAACCATTGGTGTCGCGCCAATCTGTGCATTCACCAATTATTTTGTTTTAGTGGGTGTATATGTGGAGTGTTTTTAAGTTATATATGTTCAATATATAGAATGTTACATTCTCAGATTCTTGTGAATTATTCATTTGAATAAAAAAAAAAAAAATATAAGTATTGTAATATATTTATAAATAACTTATTTTTATATGCCTATCACTACAATACTTTGTTAAAATGTTCCCTTGAACCAATACCCTTACATCTTTGTAGCTAATTTATTTCGTTATACATTGCAGATTATTAATATCGCCCACTAAGGAGGCATTGTATCTTTAACAAAGTAATCTCGGCTCCAGATTGTATATGTAGCGCTTAGGCACAGCCAACCCGCCTAACGACTCAAAAGAGTGAAATTATATCAGCGGGGCATCGCACGACAGGGGTAATATTGTCGCTATAACTCAAATCCTAGGAAATTATTGGCTGGCTGGGAGCAGGCCGTCTGCCGACCTGAGCGCACCCCCTGCACCCCTCCCCATGATTTACGAGCGCGAAATGCGGTCTAACCGAAGCACCGGATCGCCCTCCCTCAAGCCCTGTTTACCAACCGCCCCTCTTATGTCGGAGATTTAGTCAGTGATAGAGAATTGGACCATTCAAATTGTATCATGTCCGCCAGATTTAGAGATGAGTTTTTGATTGAGTTTTGTATTTTATTGTCGAATTCCATTTCAGACTTATCTCTGACCAGATTCAAAATATATATATTCCTTCAAAGCGAATATTAATTATATTCCTTTAATGCTATTCCTTAGTAAATTACCAAAAAAAAATGTGATTTTTATCATAAAACATAACTGAATTCATCAAACCTCCCTGAAATTGTACTATTAGATAAAAAAAAAAACAACATTGATATTTCCATGTAAAATTTAAGTTATAATTACTTCTAAAAAGGAATCATCTATTTCCAGACACTAAATTTATTTTTAACACAAATATCTAAAACCTTTAAATTGTTAGCTATTTTTGGATATAACTAGTGTATCGATATATATATAATACTGATGTCTTTGTTGGGAAGACATATAAATATACCTTTGTCTAAATATTATACATTGTCCCAGGAGATCAAAAAAGTTAAATTCCAAAGTCGTTTTTATAGTAATATAGACTGTATTTATGTAGCATATTATATATATGCATCTTTGTTATAATATCACCACTTAAATTTTCTTATATTTATTTGTTGTTAATGTAAAATTACCCACAAAAATTGACTTACAAATCTTTTATTACAGATATCAAAATTATTTATTAGCCAAAAATACATTGATAAATATTTGAAACTATAGAGGAGAGAAATATTTGAAATAAGAACTTTATTGGTTTTGTAATATTTATTTTATAACTACCGACAAATGGTTATGTAACTTCATTATAAAATAATTACAAGATAAAAAGAACTTTTTATATACATTTTTTTTAAATTCTGTTGAACCATATATACTTGACTTGACTAGCTTAAACGATCAAAAAAAAATGTACTTGACATGTCATATCGATTTCCATAGTAACGCACCTATATATTAATAATTTAATTGCTAGGACACCAAACCCCTAGCAACCAATAATGGTGTCGAAATAACTTTTTATACAAAACAGAATTAACTTAAAATGAATTCAATTCTACTTAAAGATGGCTAAAATTATTAAAAAAATGCATTGGCATCGTGTTCTGATATATTCTAAAAGTTTTAAATGTCTAGCTAGTCGAGAAGTTAGTTAAAAATCGATTGTATGATTTGTACCGGACAAATAAGAATACGAGCTAAGAAAAACGTTGTAATAAAAAGAACTTTTTATATACAACGTTTTTAAATTTTCTGTTGAATTATAATGCTCAATATGCTCAAACTTGTACTTGATATGAAGTAAATAAAAAACAAACAAATAAACATAATATATAGCGTTCTGATATGTCATTTTGATATTTCATTTTGATTTCCATAGTCGCTACTATGGAAATCAAAATATATCAAAATATATTATCACGTATATATTAATAATTTAGTTGCTTAGATCACCCCCTTAACAACCAATAATCGTCTTTTATTTTTTACGGATTTTTCCGAAATAACTTTTCATACAAAACAGAATTAACTGAAAATGAATTCAATTCTGCTTAAAGATGGCTAAAATATTAAAAGAATGCTTTGGCATCGTTTTCTGATATATTCTAAAAGTTCCAAATGTCTAGCTAGTCGGAAAGTTAGTTAAAATCGATTGCAAGATTTGTACTGGACAAACAAGAATACGAGCTAATAAAAACGTTGTAATAATAAACCATATTGATACACTTATGGGATACTTATAATACATAATAAATAGTTATACTCTATGAATAACTTGTTTTCGTCAAAGTCACCTTCAGAATAAAATTTATAATAACAATCTTACTGAAATCAAAACAATAATAATATTTTTTTTTAATTTATCGTTGATTTTCATAATTTTAACTGTTATGTGTATGTCTAAATTATTGCTGAATATACTATTCGAATTAATCTGCATGAATACATCGTTAACTATCTCTGCCGTAGTATCTGGAGCGTAGAACCGTAGCTTCGTAGAAGTCTACGCCGCGGAGTAGACGCTGGCTGCATTGGAGCCAAAAGTGTTCACGCATTCAATGCAATTAGCAAGCTTATTAACACTCTGCTCTTTAACTAACTAGCTGTTATGCAGTCGACGATAATATTCTACAAATAATGCTTAACGCCAAATAATATTAATGGTGATTGCACAGTAACTGAATTAGTAATATAATGTATTTAATACGAAGCATTTAGATGGTAATATTGATAACCTAATACGTTAGGGAAACGACACAAAAATACGTTATACTCAATAATGAATTTAGATTTTTCTATTATTCGTAATAAATTATTATTGATAATTTTTATTTGAGTTTTACAATGTTTCATGTTAACTGGTATGAATGTATTATCTCGTCAATCACTTTCTACATTACCAAGTATTTAACTGAGCTTATTGGTAATAATAATAAAGAGACTGTCGCATGATTGATTTCATCTAGAGTAATATTGTTTTCAGTCTTTCTTTTTTACCGTTAATGCTAACTACTTCAGTTAACGACCATCACCAGTATCTACGTGTTCCAGTATCTTCTCCACTCATAGAATACATTTTAACTTTATTGTGAAAAAAATGAAGAGTTTGTCTTCACGTTTATAGTTCTTTTTTCCTTATCCCTTCATGAACAGATTTAATTGAATATACATAATTTTAAAAACACTTCTGAGACAATATATTATAACCAATAGAAAAAATCTTTTTGAAAAAAGTAAGACACCCCGCAGAAATCTAACTTGCATCTCTCGAGTATCGCGCCCATGTACATAGACCACTATGTTAAAGGCGTCATACCTAATTGTGACAAATTTTAACTAATGCCTTTAATACTCTCTGAAGTGTTTTCCAAATCGAGCTACTATTTGCGATCGCATTTTGTATTTTAAATAAAAGTAGGTATTACTTTTGAGGGTGGAAGTAGTCCGCAGACAGTGCAATGTGTAGATAGCAGTTAAAACCTAAAAATTACAACATTTTAATAATTCAATATTTTTAATAATCAGCAAAACACTGCCGTGAGAACGGACATATGATCACCTCCCGCCGGCTGAAGAAATGCTTAAGTGCCGGGTGTCAGTTGTCCATCACAGGAATGAACGAGTAAACAGTGCATTCCTGTCATTGTGTCGTGTGAAATCCATTGTTGGACTGATAACGTTTGTACCTTAATCAAATTTCGCAGACAAAATCCCAGGAATCTATCCGCAATGTGGGAACAAAACAATAAATTTACCCACGCTGTGGATAGCATTTCCTTTGTCTACTTTCAATATAAAAACAGACGTGGCAATCCAACAAGAACTCAGTACCTTAAATTCGCTCGTCTTAATAACACGCCGCTCGCTTCAACGTTAAAATAACTTTTATCACAAACACTATCGTCGTAATCTAATTTATAAATTTTGTATTATTCAAGCTGTAAATTGAATCTGTAATTTGTGTTAAGGGATAATAAATTTGGGGAATTACTTTTATACGCATCAAAACCTTCTGATTTTATTCATCACCTACCCCTCATTCTGATTCCATCCCTTGCAACAGTGGTGACCCCGAGAAAAAAATCAACCGACCTTACGTCACCCTTGCAACAGTGGTGACCCGTAAAGTAAAATTCAATTCATTCATTTTCATTTTACAGACTTCGTTTAATTTTTTTATTAACTACTATTTTACTGTGTTTGTGAGAGAATTATTTTTTCGTTGGAGCTCGTTTTCCCGCGCAGTTTTCAACATCCGTTTTCCCGCGTTAATTTTCTTAAATTCACTTGCCTTGTCAAGATGCCCAATGGACAGTTCTCCAGCGGGTATGGCAGCAATGCCGGAGGAGAAACGACAACACCAGCACCAGCCCAGCAGACCACACCTCAGATCAGCCGCATGGCAGTGAGGATCCCACCATTCTGTCCAGAAGACCCGGAAATGTGGTTCTGCATGGTGGAGCGAAGCTTCGAAGCAGCTGGCGTCACGACTGACGCGACCAAATTTGGATACATCCTGGGAGCTTTGGAATCTCGTTACGCTTCAGAGGTTCGAGACATCATCCTTAACCCACCTCGTGAAGGAGCCTACGAGCACCTCAGGACGGAGCTGACGAGAAGGCTGAGCTCTACCCAGGAGCAGAAGACCAGACGACTACTGGAGCACGAGGAAGTTGGTGATCGCAAACCATCACAGTTCTTGCGCCACCTACGTTCTCTCGCAGGAGCAGCCGTTACTGATGACATCCTACGCACGCTTTGGATGGGTCGCTTACCACATACCATGCAATTGGTACTGGCGACACAGAAGGACGCGGATCTCAACAAGGTTGCAGACCTAGCTGACGCCATGGCAGATTCCACATCAAAGGCATCCATTGCTGAAACCACGATGGAAGACCTGTGCGGCATCAGCAAGCTGGTGATCACCTTGCGGGAGGAAATCTCAACTCTTCGCGAGGAGCTCTCCAAAGAGCTCGCAAGAGGAAACCGACCATCAAGGCCACGTCACCAGTCACGATCAGCCAGCCAAAGGAGGAACCATTCCCGACCGCGAGACCAAAGCCACAGCAAACCTGGCATGTGTTGGTATCATCGTAGATTCGGCCAAGATGCGGAGAAGTGCGTCACACCATGCACCTTCAACAAGGGAAACGCCACGGGCAGTCGCTAAGCGCGGCCAGCGATTACAGCCCTACCTCCAGCCGCCTCTTCGTCACCGACCACGCCACGAAAATACAATTCCTTATCGACACCGGAGCGGACCTTTGCGTTTTCCCACGCACGAAAGTACAGGGGCGCCGACCAAAATCACAGTACGAACTTTCAGCAGCAAACGGATCTGTCATTGCTACGTATGGCAGTATCTCACTGACGCTGAATTTGGGGTTACGAAGAGAATTCACCTGGAAATTCGTGATTGCAGATGTCACCAAGCCCATTATTGGTGTTGACTTCCTAATCCATTTCGAATTATTAGTCGATGTCAAGAATCGCAGACTGTTGGATCAGACGACTCAACTTACAACCTCTGGACGCCACAGCAGCACTGAGATAGCAACTGTCAAAACTGTCGCAGGTAAATCCCTTTATCATGGATTACTGCAGCAGTTTCCGGATCTCACGCGCCCAGATGGAGCTGGTAGAGAAGTCATCCACAACACGAGACATCACATACGAACCACCGAAGGACCTTCTGTAGCTCAACGTCCTAGACGCCTAGCTCCCGACAAACTTCGCATCGCCAAAAAGGAATTCGAAACCATGACCAGACTTGGAATAGCACGACCATCTGAAAGTTCTTGGGCGTCACCCCTTCACCTGGTGCCCAAATCTGAAGATCAATGGAGGCCATGTGGTGATTACCGCGGATTAAACGCTCGAACCGTACCTGACAGGTACCCCGTGCGTCATATCCAAGACTTCACACAAACATTGCGTGATAGGAAAGTTTTCTCCACGATCGACCTGGTGAGAGCATACAACCAAATCCCAGTGGCTGAAGAGGACATTCCGAAGACTGCCATCACAACACCCTTCGGATTATTCGAGTTTCCATTTATGTCGTTCGGCTTGAGGAATGCGGCCCAGACTTTTCAGCGCTTCATTGACGAGGTTCTGCAGGGTCTGGACTTCTGCTACGCCTACATAGACGACATCCTGGTAGCCTCCACAACAGAACAAGAGCATCTTCAACACCTGGAAATTTTGTTCAAACGCCTACAGGAGTACGGCCTGGTTGTCAACTCCACGAAGTGCCACTTCGGAGTAGAGGAAGTTAAATTCCTTGGCTACCTGGTTTCCAGCACCGGAACTCGACCACTTCCAGATCGTGTCAGCGCTATTCGCGAATACACCCGCCCAGACACTCAAAAAGGACTACGACGGTTCTTGGGAATTTTGAATTTCTATAGGAGATTCGTCCCCAAGGCCGCAGAAACGCAAGCTCCACTGAACTCACTCCTGCAAGGAAAAACTTCCAAGAAAGAACCTATCATCTGGACACCAGAAGCAATCAAGGCCTTCGAGGAATGCAAGAAGAGTTTGGCGGAAGCAACGCTATTGAAACATCCGAAAAGTGAGGGGACTCACTTAGCGATAATTAGTGACGCATCCGATACTTCCGTTGGCGCAGCACTTCAACAACGAGTTGACGATCAATGGGAACCGCTGGCATTCTTTTCAAAGAAGCTAAGTCCAGCGGAGAGAAAATATGGCGCTTACGACCGCGAGCTTTTAGCTATCTATCTAGCTGTCAAACATTTTCGACACATGATAGAAGCTCACACGTTCACCATATTTACCGACCACAAGCCCATTACGTTCGCATTCCAACAAAAATCGGACAAGTGCTCACCAAGACAATTCAGACACCTCGATTTCATCGGACAATTCACGACCGACATACGTCACGTCGCTGGAAAAGACAACATCGTTGCTGATGCCTTGTCTAGGATAGAAGTCGTTGAAGACACACTGAATTATGCCAACCTCGCAGCCGACCAGGAAACTGACAACGAAATGAGTACATTTTTACGTGACGGATCGGTACTTCAGTTGAAACAAGTACTTATTCCCGACACAGACATAAAAGTATTCTGTGACTTGTCAACACCTATCGCAAGACCTTTCATAACCAAACCGCACCGACAAGCAGCTTTTAATCATATCCACAGACTTTCACATCCCGGAATTAATGCGACCGTCAAACTTGTCACACAACGATTTGTTTGGCCGTCGATTAAAACGGATTGTCGAAATTGGGCCCGCAACTGTCTTCAATGCCAGAAGAACAAGATCACACGTCACATATCAGCACCACTCGGAAACTTTGCACCTTCAGGACGATTTGAGCATGTCCACATCGACATCGTCATCCTTCCTATGTCTGAAGGCTGCAGATATTGCCTCACCTGCGTTGACAGATTCACGCGGTGGCCGGAAGCATTTCCGATTAAAGACCAAGAAGCGGAAACGATCGCCCGTACATTCTACAATGGTTGGATCGCCCGTTTTGGAACGCCCTTGAGAGTGACAACGGATCAAGGCAAACAATTTGAGTCGAACCTTTTCAGACAATTAAATCGTCTGACTGGTACGGCGAGGATTCACACGACAGCATATCACCCAGCCGCAAACGGTATGGTCGAAAGACTGCATCGTCAATTAAAAGCCGCTATAAAATGCCACGAGAATGAGAGATGGACTGAAACATTGCCGACAGTGTTAATGGGAATCAGAGCAGCTTGGAGAGAAGATTTAAAGACGACAGCAGCTGAGCTTGTGTACGGCGAACCCTTACGCCTGCCAGGGGAATTTTTGTGCCATCAAACCAGCACAAACCAAGACCCAAGCAACTACGTCACGATCCTAAAAAAACATTTCCAACAACTGCAACCTGTGAAAAGCCAGCAACACGGCGAAAAACGCGTTTTCATTTTCAAAGACCTTAACAAATCGACACATGTCTTCTTACGCGATGATACAGTCAAAACTCCGCTAAGATCCCCATTTACCGGACCATATGAGGTCATCACGCGCAATACGCGAACATATGTCATTTGCAAGAGAGGAAAAAACGTCACTGTTTCCATCGACCGTTTAAAACCAGCGTACATTCTCAAGGAAAATAAAACAATGGAACAGCCTGAGAAAAATCCTGACACCGTGGGAGCTCGTGTTACCCGATACGGCAGACGTGTCCATTTTCCAGACCGTCTCTAGGTCAATAGGACAAATATCGGTCAACAACATCAGGCACGAGCCGAACAATGCAATCGGGGTCGTGTTTCAAAACAGCACGCGGAGTTTCCGATTTCAAAACAGCAACGTTAGCGATAGCAAGAACACACATCGACCTAGAATGTAGGTCAGTGGTGTACGCAATATTTAAAATGCAGGCATAAACAATTTATTCACAATAAATGCGGATAACTCAACTGGATTATTCAGTATTTTACCATCATCATCACCAAGAGACACCAGCATACGAAAATGGGTGCACAACAGACAAAGGAAGAGATCATCGTCGCACAGACTGCGTCGGGCGGAGCAATTGTCAACGACACGTCGACAGGCCAACTGTCGTGGGCAACGCTTGCCTTGATTATCGTCATCATTGCCGCAGTTTCCAGCTACCTGCTATGGACAAATTGCAAAAAGCACATCACCAAGAGAGTCATCAAGGACATGAGAGCAGACGTCCCGGGATGCAGACCACCGCAGCATCCACCGAGACAGATCTGATTGGACCTTCAAGCGACCACCTCTACCTACTTTCATCGCGATTTGCGTGCCGCATTTCGCTGGAAGGGGGGTATGAGGGTGGAAGTAGTCCGCAGACAGTGCAATGTGTAGATAGCAGTTAAAACCTAAAAATTACAACATTTTAATAATTCAATATTTTTAATAATCAGCAAAACACTGCCGTGAGAACGGACATATGATCACCTCCCGCCGGCTGAAGAAATGCTTAAGTGCCGGGTGTCAGTTGTCCATCACAGGAATGAACGAGTAAACAGTGCATTCCTGTCATTGTGTCGTGTGAAATCCATTGTTGGACTGATAACGTTTGTACCTTAATCAAATTTCGCAGACAAAATCCCAGGAATCTATCCGCAATGTGGGAACAAAACAATAAATTTACCCACGCTGTGGATAGCATTTCCTTTGTCTACTTTCAATATAAAAACAGACGTGGCAATCCAACAAGAACTCAGTACCTTAAATTCGCTCGTCTTAATAACACGCCGCTCGCTTCAACGTTAAAATAACTTTTATCACAAACACTATCGTCGTAATCTAATTTATAAATTTTGTATTATTCAAGCTGTAAATTGAATCTGTAATTTGTGTTAAGGGATAATAAATTTGGGGAATTACTTTTATACGCATCAAAACCTTCTGATTTTATTCATCACCTACCCCTCATCACACCATCCCTTGCCAAACTTTAATTACTAACCGACGTCACGGATCACTCCAAGATTTTTTGTTGTAACTTATTTACTTATTTCTTCAATAAATAAATAATGTGTCTACATTAAATATTATCATTAAATTGGAAATTCAATTTTGAGTTGTTTTATATATTATATAATAATATAGTAAGTATATGAATAAATTCGTTTTATATTTGACTTGAAAAAGGTAAAATAGTAAACATTACATTATATACTCTAGTTATATTTTGAACGCTTTAAATATTTGCACATTTTTATTAGATTCTTTTTACGTGGCTATAAATATTTAAACTAATATTTTTTTATAGTTAATATTTACTGATAATTATGATTATAACAGTTTATTAATAACAAATTAATGTATGTACACTCATAACAAAATAGACAATATTAATAAATAAACATTTTTTATTTATTAGTGTCACGCGTTTTACTTTTTAATTTAGTTATTTTACAGATTTTGGTTATATATTTATTATATATAACGATGGGTAGTGGAGTAAAACAATTTTGTCTCGTTATAGACTCAATAGTAGAGCTTTTTGGCTCGTAAATATCTACATCATTGTCACAAACCGCTTTCACTAAACCCCAAATCCGAAATATATATATAGAATATATAAGTTAATTCTCAATCTCTAACATTCGAAAAAAATCCAAACCACTGAGCATACTATTGAGATCTTACGCGCGTTTCCTGGGAGACTATCTGCCAGGCCAAAAAACGCGTTGGTACATATTTCTTGACAATGTGTTTTTGAGTTCATGATGAGGTTTTCTTACTGGTTGAATATTTTTTTTTTATATTATCGTATACACTTTGAAATCATAGGAATTAATAATTACTTACGTAAGAAATAATAAAATGAATTATATTTTAATGCTTATTGAATATTTATAGAAAAATAGTGCATATATTATGTGGTTCAGTACAACACATAAACAATTTGGCTCATAAACATTTTAGAAACCATTGATTTATCATAAAGGATAGTTTTTTTAGCTAACTTCGCATACGCTAAAACCATTTAAAGCGTATATTGGTAGATATCAGTATGAGGTAGTATGCAGCCAATGAGGTTTTGTGAGCTATTGTGAGCTCAAACTGAAAAATCTTCACATTTTTACGTCACGAAAGTAGTAAATTCGCTGTGTTGATATATTGACATATTATTTTTGAACTAGTTACCAATTGTTTTATTGAGGCTTTAAAACTTTTCGAAAACTCTTAACACATACAACTTCTTGGCAAGATATATTTCTTTAATTTTTAAGCGACTGACCATCCGCGTAAATCGGTCAATGCTCAATTAAAAAAATCGATAATAATAAAACACAAATCCATATTAATTATTTTGGTAATGTTTTCTTTTACGGATACAGATATATCACAGATATAGTATCCGTAATGAGTAGCTTCGTGAGTATAGCAAACAATCTTGAATGGATTGCAGTAATGATACAAAAATCTTTGCATTATTACCATAAAAATACCAAGTGCTCGCCACAGACAGTCATTTTTGTCGAAAGCTCACACTGTCGTGGAATGATTCGGGGTTATATTGTGTGCTTGCTCTATTTCTCATCATCATTTATCTTCATACTATGAAAGTTAATACCGCCTGGTATAACTGTCACCATAGCAGGAGAAAATGTACCTGGAATATGCATATGATGCAGTGATGAGCTCAATCGAGGGCATGCGAGAGACAATCGACCGGCTGCAGAACAGTAATTTATCTTGCATTGGTTTGAAAATCAACGTAAATAAAAACATCATTAGCACCTGTCCAGATCCAGTTTTCTCCCTTATTAACAACGGACAAGTCATCGGAAGTGTTGATTGCTTAAAATACGTGCGAGTAAAAATGCTACTCTGCTTTAAAATGCTTGAAGCAACATTTAACTTGATGTAAAGTGTCAGAGACTCACGACTATACTCAGTTAAAATCAAATGCTGCCTATCTGATGCTTGCATTTTAACGGTGCTATTTTACGGTAACAACATAATATCTTGGCACCTTAAGAAGACTCTGTATAGTGAGTTTCAAGAACCAATGCTTGCCGTGAATAAAAGAGCATACCAAACATCCTCTCATCACGCTAAGAGTGAAAAGGCCTCAAGAAAAGTTCAATTTACTTTGTTTATTCTTAAAATCAACCGGATCTACGGGATGCTGACATAACTTACGAAGATGCAAGAAGAATTATTGGAGTCCATAATATGGGACGAACATGGTCTAAGAAGAAATATAATAAAATATATATTGACGAAAAGACACAGTAGCGTTACGATTCTTCAAGGTACTGCCGTATATGTAATGCCTACGTATTCTACGTTTAAAAAATACAACACAACAATCGTTATTACAAAACATAATTACTAGGTATCTCCGAATATATTCTTTGTTCATTTTCACTAAGATTTCTTTCTCCTTTGCAATGCGAGGTAGTTAGCTACATATACTAGTTAAAAATAGCGTGTCGGAAACGATCGCTGCTGCCAGGCGCTAAGTGATTTACACTGAAGGAAAAACTAATTTGATTGATATTTGCGAGGTGTTTGAAAACTACGAGCGGAAAGTTTAACGCTAATGATTTCAAAGCTTTTTAAGTGTATTATTTGTATAACTGTTCGCTTTGTTTGGAGAAATTTTCTCGGCTTAAATGAGTAGTGGCTTGTTGCTTATTGAATAATATTATACTATTTTAATATGCTCGCTTTTCTATCGCTCGAATTCTAAATACATAAACCTTCAAAGTTTTAAGGCAATATTTTCCACTAGAGCCTACTGTAAATTTATTATCATACAACATAAAAGTTATTAGTCAATATTGGCTTTAAGTCAACATTTTTTTAATAAATAACACAGCTAGTGCAATTTTAATGAGAGAGAATTATTCATAGGTAGCAGCTTTTGTGAATTATTTTTAACAACAAAAATCATTTTTACTTAACAAACAATATCATCATACTGTAAAAGGATAAATCATCATTTCTCTCAAAGACTAAGCACTTAGAATATTTATGAGAATCATTTGTTTGTCATTTATTTAAACTATAGTCTAGATTGAAATGAATATATTAATTGAAAATACAAAACAATGGCATCTTCTTTTTATGCCATATGTGTTATTAGACGTCGACGATGAGTTCGGCTATTTTTTTCTTGTCAATTGCTGCCAAGCTGCAACAAAATCGAAGCATAAATGAGAAAAAACTATAAAATAAATAAATAATGTGAATAAATTGATATTTCTCTGGAAGCCGCATGATGTGTCCAAAGAATGCAAACTTTCTTGTTAAAATAAATTTCTCTGATTATTTTTTTGATCTTTCTCATCGTTGACGTCATCACGTCGATATTAATAACTTTTTCTTTCCAGTTGATACGTAGCATGAGTCTGTACACCCACATTTTGAAAGCTTCAAGTTTTCTAACCGATGTTTCAAAACAATCTATAAGTACATATTATTTTACTGTCAACGGGATACAAATCAATAAATAACCGATAAATAAGATCTTTATGATAAATGGTTACTCACTCACTTAAAGTATATAAATACATTAAAAATCATTAGTATATAATCATAAATGATACTTAGAGTATCTACACTAAAACTAAGAAAGTTCGTATTCCTGTTTCTTTATTTGTATATTTATACAAATCATATTTCTTTGAGTTTTATTAACCGGTTATATGCCTTCAGTGAGTATTCTCGCTCTATGAGGCCGTGATTGACAGGTCGCACATACAAATTTTGGGGTTATCTCATCCGACTTTAAACTCAAATTACTAGCCACTGTCGATTGATTTGCATAATCTAAAAAAATAAACACATTTACATATGTTTGAATTTTTTCCGACCATGTCCGATCCTAATAAGATCATATGGGCCTCCACTATTTAATACTTCTATGGCCTCCGCAGAGTGAAGGTGAGTTTATAATAACAGATTTAGTTTTTACGAGAAATGGATGTCAGCCACTTGCTCAACCTATAAGGTCCATACTCTAACGCATACACAAATTTAAAAACACTATGATGTGTACTTGTCAGATGCAGGATTCGAACCTGGTACCCACGACGACATCGTGGGTGGATGAAATACTATGACACAAATTATCGCTACTACAGCAATTTTAATTAGAGCTTAGCTCTACATTCAACTTGTGTCGTTAAAAATCTGCGGCTGCAAAGATACTGCCATAGTAATATCGTGAGCCATAGAAAAGGTTAACATTCTTTGCATCGAACTAATTCAGTATAACAATAAAATAATAACAAGATAAAAAGAACTTTTTATATACCACGTTTTTAAATTTTCTGTTGAACCATATAAACTTTGTATTAATAATTTAGGACAAATAAGGCAATTATTGTCAACAAATCATTTTTTTGCTATTTTTCAATAAACAAACATATATAGAATACTCAAATGTCATTTTGATTTCCATGGTAACGCACGTATATATATTAATAATTTAGTTGCTAGGACCACCCCCTTAGCAATCAATAATAGTGTATTGGATTACAGATTTCTTCTTTTCATACAAAACAGAATTAACTAAAAGTGAATTCAATTCTGCTTAAAGATGGCTAAAAGTATTAAAAGAATGCATTGGCATCGTGTTCTGATATATTCTAAAAGTTTCAAATGTATAGCTAGTCGGGAAATCAGTTAAAAATCGATTGCAAAATTTGCACTAGATAAACAACCACCGGATAAACAAGAATATGAGCTAAGAAAAACGTGGTAAAATGACACCCGGTCTCGCTTCAATATCCTTACGAAATGCAACATTTAACGGTAAAAATAGTGATATATTTTTGTAACTTTTTTTTTTTTTAACTAACGATAGTGTAAATTCAGAATACGAACAAATCTCGGAATTCGATGAAAAATCCTGACAACTTACGACTCCCGAATACTGTTCACATGACTGTCCCGTGTATGACGCTCTCATGCGGTAATAAAACTTTCCGTGCGAATTAATGTTTTTTTTAACAATACCTAATAATTTTGCCAGTTTAGTTATGGGAAAATCACCCGTACAAGTATTAAAATAGTATCGTGAAATTAGCCTTGCGAATGCACATTTTAACAATAAAAAAGATCGGTGTGTGTACTTATGTACGCGCGTTAGAAGTTATACTTCTTTTGGCGTAACAAAACAAAATAAGCCGTTACTTGAGTCTATTAATACTACAGTGGATTAGATTGATGAAAATGTACGCGATTCATCTGTGTCTCATATAGCACATGATATTTATAATTTAATTATTGTTTTGGACCAAAACTCATCTTTGCCATACAGCGGTTATAATCGATTCAGAAGTGCCCATGATGAATTAATAAAAAATCAAATTTTAATATATTTTTTGAATTATTTACCAACTCAACATTTACAAAATTTATTTATTCATTGATATTATTTATTACTATGAGAAGGCGTTTGATTCGATAAAGAAATGTTCAATATTCGACGCACTCACAAAACAAGGAATCCCTGGGCGCTATATAAATATTTTCAATAATATATACAGTAGCGCAACAGCATCTGTAAATCTCCATAAATCATCGCGCAGATTTCCTATCAGCAAAGGAGTCCGACAAGGTGATACAATCTCACCTAAACTATTTACAGCTACCCTTGAAGACTTATTCAGGCAACTTGACTGGAATGACAAAGGGATCCCCATAAATGGAGAATACCTGAGTCATCTGCGCTTTGCCGATGACATAGTAATTTTCTCGCAAGACTCAGAAGACCTCCAAAACAGAATGCAGGAACTCGCTGAAGTAAGCAACAAAGTAGGTTTGAAAATAAATTTAACAAAGACGAAAGTCATGTTTAACTGTTTTGCAGGCCAAAAAGAGATCCTCATCAATGGCACTCAGCTCGAACAGGTGAAAAGCTACATCTATCTGGGGCAACAAGTGTCTATAAATGGATGTATATTTGATGAAATTGTTCGCAGAGTAAAGCTAGGCTGGAGTGCTTTTGGCCGCCTGAATAATATCTTCAAAAGTGACCTTCCACTGTGCCTAAAGCGCAAAGTGTTCAACCAGTGTGTGCTTCCCGTGATGACATATGCGTGCGAAACATGGACCCTAAGTAAAAGAGAGATCCAGAAACTCAGAGTAGCACAACGTGGTATGGAAAGGTGCATGCTGGGCATAACGCGAAAGGATAAAAAGAGGAATGAGTGGATAAGGAAGCAGACAAGGGTTTGCGATGTAATAGAGTTTATTAAAAGCCTTAAATGGAGATGGGCTGGACACATAGCTCGAAGAAGAGACAATCGTTGGACAAATCTAGTCATCCAGTGGTATCCAAGAAGTACAAAACGTCCGCAAGGTAGACCTAGAGGCCGCTGGATCGATGAAATTATAAAGTTCTGCGGAAGTACGTGGCAACGCAATGCACAGGACCGAGAGAAGTGGAAGCAACTTGAAGAGGCCTTCATCCAGCAGTGGATAGATTCAGGCTGATGATGATGATGATATAATTTTACTCATAAATATTACTTACATAAATATAGCCTCAAATCTTCGATACACAATCTTTACTATGAAAAATAAATATACATTCCAATATAAATAAAGTTTTATGAATATAAATTAAAAGTGTAGAATGTTCGTCGCCAGAAATTTGTTTATAAACATTTATATATTTATTATGACATAATATCGGTTATGTTTACAACACGTGCTGTTTACTTGGTTGTATTGAACGACTAACCAAATTACACTATGCGCATGCGCATGTACCCGTGAGACCGAAATGAATATAATCATAATAATAAATTTAATTATGTGTTGCATTGGCGCGCGCAACTTCCGTCACACGCCAAACGTGTTACAAAAAATTCTTGTTAAATTCATGTTTTTGGGACTTTTCCAAGTTATAGTATTTTAATACGCTTTATTCTCAAAATCGCATCTTGGTATAATAACAGAGGAACACTAAGTAGCAGATAGTTCAATATTTCGAATGTTACATTCTCAAAATCTTATGAATTATTCATTTGAATAAAAGAAATAGTTTACTGAAAATAAGTACGTATGACTGACAAAGTTTAGTGTGCACTATTTATGGCTGATCTTAACAGCCTACCTCAACGCTTCACCACTGATGTAGTAATAACATATTTTTAGTCTAGAGTTTTTTTGTGTATTATATACGACACATACCCCCGTGGCAGTGGGAATTATGTTTATGAAAACAAATTACGCGGCGGAAGTAGAGACAGACAGGAGAGAAAAGCAAGGCGACTCTGAGGGACGTATGTGTTATTTTTCATCGTTTGTTACCATCGCCAATTTGTCTTCACTTTAGCTACTCCCTTAAGACTAACTTTCAGCTTAAGGACACAATAGATGTGGCAGCTTACCTCTTGTAATGTGGAAGAATCCGGAACACCTGGATATCACATTGAAACCGGAAAACCTTCTATGTAACAATATAATAATTGAACATTTTTTCAAGTGGTATTTCCATCTGGTAATATTAAAGGCAATCTACGATTAGTCTACCAGCGATTATATAAAAATATGTTATTCTTATTTACGTATGGCAGCAGGGTGTATAATACAACTCAAAAATACACACATAAACAAAACCATGTGAACCAATTTCATACACGATGTCTCTTGATGCAGTTTTTTAGTATTGGCAATATTAATTTAACCTAAATCTATTAGAATTTAAATTCAAATTCCATCAAGTACCTTCAGTGGATAGTATTAATATCTTTAATAAAGGTTTTATTTTAATATTGATTGTAATAATTTTGCCAAAACCAGACGATTGAATTATCTTTACATCCATTATTGATGGTATTAATAAAATTGAGTAGAATCGGCTGCATACTTAAAGCAGCTCGTCAAATCCTCAATAATACACCACCATATTAATGTGACAATTCGTTTTAGAGTTTTGGTGAGCAGTGAGCCGATTAATTAATTATTAATATACATAAATTAATATTAAGTTGGTTTTTATTTATTAAGTATTATTAATACTATCGACCGAAGGTACTTGATGGGATTTGAATTTAAATTCTAATGGATTTAAGTTTTGTACTAATCGTATAGTATTATGTAGTAGGTATTATAAGGGCCAATAGTTAAAATTTGTCGTAAGTAGTATGTTACCTAGTACCTTAGTGGACAATGCGCACGGGGCGTAAACCCAAGAGATTCAGGTTCGATTCCTGCCGGATGTCATACTTTTTTCAAAAAGATTTTTTCTATTGGATATAATATATTGTCTCTGTTCTGGCAGAATACACTAACTGGAGAATACTTGTTTTGAGTAATTTGACTTTGAAGTTGTTAAAATGTTTGAAATGGTCTATCATGTGAGTTTATTAAGTATTCGTAAAAAGAATGACTTTAAAATAAAGACTGTTTATTTATTAAGAAGGTTTTCAGACGATTAAGTTTGAAATAAGGAACTTTGGTATAACTAACTCAATATGTCATTTTTTCGAATTAATGTCTTCTGTCAGAACAGTAACGATATTTTCTCAGAAGTGTTTTTCAAAATTGTGTATGTTCAATAATTAGAATGGTACCTTCTTAAATCTTGTGAATTATTAGTTTGAATAAAATATATAGCTAATTAAATATTATTTGTTTATTAAAATTGTACTATAAACATTAGTACCTATAGATAATGTAATGAATGCAGTTGTCATTACAAATATAATATGAGGTAACAAAAAAAATTACGTTTGCTTTAATACGAGGTTTTGCAACATTATCGTAGATATGTTTCATATGCCAGTGAAATATTCCGTAATAAAACAGAGGATTTGTTAGAAGGCGACAGTTCGTATGTGTACTTGACGTACTCTAATGAAAGATAATCACTCAAGGGATGTATGAAAATAATGGAATTTCATTAATATTGCGTTTCGCATTTCTGACTACTTGAGGCATGTAGATTGTCAGATTTCATATAAGCCATTACATATTTACTTGTTCTGAAATTTGTAGTTAAATAATATATCAACAATATACAGCTTCTCATGTTTAATCACTCAAATCACTCATTTATAATAGTTATTTTGGGTGGTGGTGGATAAATAAATTATCATGGTAGTAACATTATTATTTATTAACTCGACTAAGTATTCTATCACACGTAATGAACTCAATATTTGAAATTAATTACACATCACGAGCTGATATTGTAATTATTATCAAAATGTCATAATATACTTGTCAATATCGAATTGTTAATTAATTGATAGGTTTCTGGCAGATAATTTTATTTATATAAATAATATATTATTAATTAAGAGAGTTACTGAAGACTATTTTAGTTTCCCGGGTTTGATCTTTCCACGTTTCCAACCCTCTTTATATAACATTATATAATATACAAAAATAATGTTTTTATTCAAAAGCAATTTTACGTGAAGCAGATAACAATAGTTACTTCATCATAAAGTTCCAAATTCGAATTTATATAAAATCACCAAAGAATAAAAAATCCTAGAAATAGCTATATTTTTTAAAAAATTACAAGATAAAAATAACTTTTTTATAATATACCACATTTTTAAATTTTCTGTTGAATCATATAAACTTGACAATTCTATGTATTAATAAATACTTTTTTTGAACTTGATGAAAATACTGAATAAATATAGAATTTATACTGAAATGTCATTTTGACATTTCATATAGATTTCCATAGTAACGCACGTATATATTAATAATTTAGTTGCTAGGACCCACTTAGCAACCAATAATAGTGAGTAGTAAATATTACTTTTAAGGATTTTTTCTGAAACATACAAAACAGAATTAACTGAAAATGAATTCAATTCTGCTTAAAGATGGCCAAAAGTATTAAAAGAATGCATTGTCGTCGTGTTCTGATATATTCTAAAAGTTTCAAATGTCTAGCTAGGCGGGAAGTTAGTTAAAAATCTTGGACAAACAAGAAAATATTTGTACTGCACCTTACTGCCATTTTCTATACTTATAGATTATTTATTAATTAAATGAACGTAAAATTTATTTTATTATTTCATTTACTCTGTCAGCTTGGCTTAATAGAATCTCCGACTTGCTTACATTACGGTGAATTGCAGGATGCCGATCACATCATCTGGGAGTGTCCCCATATTATGTCGGTTGAAAGGGAAGAGCTTTTCAAGTTGGTCCGACCCTCAGTTGGACCGGTCGGGCATTGAGACGTTGTATCTACGAGGGAACATTTCTCAGCCTTTAAAAAGTTTGGCGGCATTTTTTTTTAATGTCTTTTTTTTAAGGTCTTTTCTCATCGAGAATTGACCGTAATTATATCGAAGTAGGAATTACGCACACTCTAGTGCACGCCAACCAAGGTCTTGGGAAGTTGCTCTTGGGACGCTTTCGGCACAATTTTAAGAGCTCTTAATATTCGTTACGCCATGGTATATGTCTGCATAACGGGTTTGGAGACGTGGCGGGTGGTGGAGGGGAAAGCATGTTCATTTACTGCTAGTATAAAATATAAGTAGAATACACACAATTACTGAAATATCATATAATTAACAGTATATAGACATTGTTATGGAAACCAATATAATGAAAATCTACGATGTAAACATCTTTCTACTTTATTGTATTTTATTTATTTTACTACATAGTACATAATAATATAGGTATCAATTAAATTACAAGCTCACATACCTACACTCTACTCGAACCAACATTTAAATAAAACATCAGTTCATTTTATTCAATAGAGAAATTATATTGGTTCAACTAGTTTTATTGTAATATATTTATGAGATGCAATAAACAAATAAATGATCTTACTTCTAAATGTGTTACTATTTGTAATTCTTTTAATATTATGTTTATATAGTTTATAGTAAGTAGGTAGATATAATTTAATATTTTTTAATAAGTTAATAACGTATTGGGCGTACCCATTGGTCCTTTTTTAATACGTTTTTACTCTGGAGCCATATATCTTATCTGTGACAAAATAGCTATTCGTAGTCGTAATAATACCCAATAGCGGTACATAAAAGCCAATATAGCGATACATAAAAGCCAATATAGCGATACATAAAAGCCAATATAGCGATACACCTCTGACTAGAAATAAATTATTCTCCTAGGCACTGCCTCTATTAATCAATTTAGTTGTAATGGCATATTTATTGCTTTTGTTATGGTCGTTATTATTTCTCCTCTTCTTTAACATTTGTCCCGATCGCATAGCAATACAACCTATAAAACCTCCCTAATGATAAGGGTTGTCGAGACAATTATTCATGCATTTTAATACAACTAAAAGTATATTCATCGGTAACTATCATAATATCATCTTCATTATCAGTCTGGGGTCGATCTAAGGAGTGGGACAACTGGGCGCCAGGATAATTGGCGCCGCAGTGTCAAATGAATTAAATTGACGTTCCTCACGATTTTATACAGAGAGTATACGAGGAGTTTTAATCAGTTTATATCTACTACCTACTTAGTAGTTTTAATTCATTTTGCTCTTAACATAATGTTTTTATTGGGGATTGAGAATTATTATCATGCCTGGGGATTTATATAAAAATAAAAGAACTCTATTCGTTGGAACTGAAACATATGTACAAATAAATCATTACTTACGTGTACATATTGAAATTCTCAGCAAGTATTAAATAATAATATAAATAGAAATAATAATATTAAATATATACTTATTTTTAATGTACATATTAAGCGCCGGCTAGACGCTCATGCTTTACTAAAAACTTACCTGCGCAAACCGGGTTGTATCGGTAAGCCCATACGCATGGACGGGAAAACTGTAGCTCGCGCAAACCGAAAAGGGTTCCGTATTTTTTGCACAAACTTTACCACGCAGGCAAGTCGCTGCCGTCTAGCCGTCACTCAATTCAAAAACGTCTATTTATTTTCGAATTTCACTCGATTGCGTGGCCCCCAGTTGTGCAGGCGCCGAATCACCCCAGACTTTCTATCCACTGCTGAATGAAGGTATGCCTTAGCTCTTTCACTCTTCTCGGTTTTTAGTTCTTCACTGCCATTTACATCTACTAGATAATATTATGAGTTTTCTAAAGTTTTCTAAAATCTAAAGATCAATATTTTTATATGTCGATATGTCGATTTATAAAATATAGATAGGTGTCTCTATAATGAAAATATTCTTTGAGATATTAATATTTTTTGGTTTCATATCGAATAAAGATATATATATATATTAATATTTCCATACCGTAGAGTATATGCGTCATAACTTTGCACTCCGGCTCTAGGGTGAAAATGATGTAGGTAATATATTCTAAAAATATATTTTTTAAATATAATATCTGCCTATTTATTTATTACTACATAATATATGAATACAAGTCAATATCATTTGATCTAATTTTATGCGTGGTAATCAGGCAAAGAGGCATATCAGTATAGTAAAGAGCTCAAAAATGTGAAATGTTATAAAATGTACTATACACTACCCTATTATATTTTTAAATTAGAGTATGGAGCAAGCACAAAATTGCATCACTTTCCTCGATACACTTCTACGTCATTTGTTTATTTCTGTACCACACTTGTAGCGCAAACATCATTTTTATAGGATCACTTCTAGGTGATCTTCATATTATTCATTGTTTCGAATACCTATTTTTTACAAAAAGTAATGAAAACTTAAATCTTCTTATTAATAAAACTATAAATATTTTTCAGGTTAAAAATACTTTCCGGAAGGAGGAAGTTAATCCCCGGAAAGTAACCCCAGGAAATCTTTAAAATGGGCAGTTTCTCAATTTCAAAATTTTGAGTGTTATTATTATTCTGGCACCCTTGTTATAGTATTATCTTAATAGGCTGAGAAATAGAGGCAGTAATACATTTCCACCCTCTTTAGTAGACGACTATTACCGGGGACCAATATTTTTATGCAATTACCAATAATCTGCTCGTAATAATTTTCCATATATTTGAAACAATGATGTTGTATCATCATCACCTAGGTCAATCCACTGCTAATTAAAATTATATTCAGATAAATTTTATTTCAATTGGATTTTTTTTATTACACATCCTAAGATATTTTAGATTTCGTCGATTTAATGGACTCTGAGTATATTTTTTGGACGTTTTTTACTTCTTCTCGTAATGATTTTTTCTTCAAGTTAATTATACTTCTCATATGTATTTAATACAAATAATTGAGTATAATAATAATAAAACATCTAATATTTAAATTACTTACACACTTAATTATGATATAAGTATGATATTAGATTTTCTTGGTGATATATAATATTGAAGATATAATATAAAGATAAAATATCTTCAAGAGCGACCTTCCAATATGCCTAAAGCGTAAATTGTTCAACCAATGTGTGCTACCAGTGCTAACGTATGCTTGCGAAATACGAACTCTCAACAGACGAGAGATCCAAAAATTGAGAGTTGCGCAACGTGGCATGGAAAGGTGCATGTTGGGCATAACGCGTAAGGACCGCAGAAGAAACCAATGGATAAGGAAGCAAACAAGAGTGAGAGATGTGATAGTCTCCAAATTGATGAAATGGCGGTAGGCCGGACATATCGCACGGCGAACGGACGACCGCTGAACGAATTCAGTCATTCAGTGGTACCCGGACGGCACTAAGCGGCCAGGGGGCGCCCCAAAACCCGCTGGATTGACGAACTTATCAGGTTTAGTGGAAGTACGTGGCAGAGAAAAACAAAGAACCGAGAAGAGTTAATGGAGCTGGGGGAGGCCTTCATCTAGCAGTGGATCGACCCCGGCTGAAAATATATAATATTGATCGATATTATACTTTACTTAATACAATGACGACATGTTAATTCTTTGTCCATCTCTTGTATATAATTCAATATCATATTAATAAATAAATTCTTTTTCATTCAAGACCATAATTTATATTATGTTATGTAACTGACATTCACCACATTCTGTAAAAAATGTACAAAGAAAAATATATTGTTAAAATATAAAATATATATAACGATATAATATTTTTTAAACAGTTTAATAAAATTATATACATACTGCTGGGATCAAAAGAAGGGATCAAAGTAAATGAATTCCTTGTCAATAACTTGCGGTATGCAGATGACACAGTGCTCATCACAGACAGTCGAGAAGGCTTACAAACTCTCATTAACAAGGTAATGGAGACCTGTGATAAATACGGTCTCAATCTGAACATTAAAAAGACAAAATACATGAGTGTAAGTAAGTCCCATATAGATGACAGAACGTGCACAGTGAATGGACTCCCATTAGAGAGAACACATTCCATTATATACTTGGGTTGCACTCTGGATGATGACTGGAACCATACCACGGAATTGAGATGCCGAATCGAGAAAGCCAGGGTGGCGTTTACTCGTCTAAAAAAAATTTATGTAGCCATGATATACACCTGGGAATCAGAACTAGAATGGTGAGATGCTACGTTTTCTCGGTTCTCTTATATGGAGTAGAGGCTTGGACGCTGACAGAAACGATTCTCAAAAAACTTGAAGCTTTTGAAATGTGGGTGTATAGGCGCATGCTTCGTATCAGCTGGAAGGACAAAGTTACAAATGTCGAGGTGATGTCAAGGATGAAAAAGACCAAAGAAATAGTCAAACTAATATAAACCAGGAAACTGGCATACTTTGGCCACATCATGCGGCATCCCGAGAAGTATCGCCTTGTACATCTCATCATTCAAGGGAAAATCTCCAGTAAGCGAGGCCCTGGTAGAAGAAGAACGTCCTGGCTCAAAAACCTCAGGGACTGGTTTGAGCTCAGTACTCCATCCCTATTCAGAGCAGCGACGGACAGGGGCCAAATGGCCAAATTCATCGCCGACGTCTGATAACGGATATGGCACATAGCACAAGAGTATACATAAAGACACTTAATATAAGGAAGTAGTTACAACAAGTAAGATAGCTAAAACATGTTTTAATAATGTACTAAACAACATCTACGTTAGTTCATTGATTCACTGATATTTCAAAATATTCATAATTCTTATTTTAGTAATCACCTACCAGTAGATGATAATAATATTTATATTCAACGTAACTGTGCTAAAAGTGCTTCAGAGAGTGTTGAAAGTGTGAAAGTGAAAAAATGTGTCGCAATTAGGTGAGATGCCTAGCATTGTGATCATTGTGCGTGGGCGCGAATCCCGAGAGACGCAGGTTCGATCCTGGGTGTCGTTTATTTTTTTGAAAAAAGATTTTTTCTATTACTTATATATTTTCTCAGAAGTGTTTTCAAAATTACATATGTTCAATAAAAAGAATGTTACATTCTTAAATCTTGTCAACTATTCCTTGAATAAAAAAATAGTTGATATGTACATTCAATTTATCGGTATGGGTGAGTAGTTAAAATTAAAAAAGCGACGTCTAATGCTTATAAAAATACTACAAGGCCATGGTCTGAATTGAATAATATATACCAAAGCGCATGCCTAATTAAGAATTTAAATAAAATTATTTTGGTAATTCTATTAAGTTCACATTGTTCACCTAAAACTATGTATTTAATCGATTTTTGTTGAAAATTCTCAATTTAAAACATCTGTTATTGGTTTTTTTTAAATTTAATTATGGGCTACAAAGTTACGTACTTTTAATTTATCGGTCAATTTTAATGTGATGAAATATAACTATTATTATTATTATTATTATTTCAACGTTTTTCTTAGCTCGTATTCTTATTTGTCCGGTACAAATCTTGCAATCGATTTTTAACGAACTTCCCGACTAGCTAGACATTTGAAACTTTTAAAAATCAGAACACGATGCCAATGCATTTTTTTAATACTTCTGGCCATCTTTAAGTAGAATTGATTTTTCATTTTCAGTAAATTCTGTTTTGTATGAAAAGTTATTTCGAAAGAAAATCCGTAAAAAGTAAAACTTTTATTGGTTGCTAAGTGGGTCATAACAACTTAATTATTAATATTAATATATACGTGCGTTACTATGGAAATAAATATGACATTTCAGTATTATTTCTATCAAGTACAATTTTTTTTGATGGTTTAAGCTAGTCAAGTCAAGTTTATATGATTAAACAGAAAACGTTGTATATAAAAAGTTCTTTTTATCTTGTAATTATTTATGGTTGGCATAAATTCGTTTAGGCTTATTTTTCCCACCACAATATGAAATATATAGTGTATTTGTGTATATTATAATTTAAATATTTTCATTATACAACTTTTTTTCCGACCATGTCCGATCCTAATAGGATCGTATTATGGGCCTCCACAGAGTAGAGGTTTGTCTTAACAGATTTTGTTTTTTACGAGAAATGGATGTCAGCCACTTGATCAACCTATTAAGTCCATGCCCTGACTCACACACAAATTGAAAAACAATATGTGTATTTGCCAGACCTATAATTTGAACCTGGTACTCACAGCGTTATAGTCCAACGCTTAAGCCGCGGAGATGCTTATTTTATAAATTTTAATTACATAGTTTTCTTTGAATTTTTTCTGAATCAGAAATATTCAATTCATATTGAAGATTGATACAAATTATATCATTATCAATGAAATCGCCTTATCGAAAGTGAAATCATATTTTTCCGCAGGGTAAAGACATCGGACACCAATTACATCCATTAGAATCGTAGACGAATGTAACGAGATATCGGGTTTCTGAAACCGGGTGGAAATAAACATAGGCTCAACACGTGAGCGGACGAACCGACTAGCTGGGGGTGAAGTTTCCTATTTGAGTTTGTGTGTTTGTACATTGCGTGATGGGAAATTTCGCTTCATTCAAAAAGTTGCCGCACGCCACTGGAAAAGTTTATCCGTGGATTGTAACCACTTATTCAATTAGGCCACTTCTCAAAGTTGAAACTTAATACAACAAAAGATTTTTCAACTCGAAATATCGCTTTTTTTATTTTATGTGGATAAAATTCGAAAACCTCAGCTTACTAATATTTAAGTTAATATTATTACTTTTCGCGTTCGGGCGGTTTTTTGACAACCTTATAATGGTGGTTTATTTTAGTTTTTTTTATAAAAAAAAAACAATTTAGTGACGTAATAAAGCTGCGTGACACTATAAATGAAAAGTTTGTTACAAAATATGACACATTTTTTTCATTACGTTTTCTGGGTATTAAGGTCCTAATTTTTGTCTTTCAAATTTAAAAGAGTAGGTAATAATAAACTAAGTAAAATTTTGTGATATATATTTTTTTTATAATATATATCCTAATAATCATGTAAATAAAGTAATAAAAGATTGCGTATTAAAGTATGACATGAACTACGTTAATTTTATTATTTAAATTAGACATTAAAAAATAAAATTTATTATTTAGTATTGTATTACCATTTTTATTTGTTCCGTAAACAAAACGATACACCTCTCAATATTAAAGGAAAAATATTAGGAATGCTTTAGATGAGGATCCCCAAAATCTACATGGTGTTATTATAGGTTAATTTTAAATGCTGCACGGTGTTGTAGTAATTGTATTTCGCCCGTGTTTAGTGCATATCCAAATTAATCTTGTTGATATGTTTAGTCCAGAACAAAAACATATTGCCTTTTGGCAAAAATCTAATATATAAAAAATAATATTTGTTTGTGGGTTTGTTTGTTTGTTTGTTCGTTTTGAATGCACTGCCATACCGTTCATCCGATTGCGATAAAACTTTGTCAACTTATTGCTTGCACTTTCGCGAAGAGTATAGGCTATACTATTATATAAAAATGAATGTCTGTCTGTCTGTATGTCTGTCTGTCTGTGTGTCTGTCCCGTATGCGTTCCTATACCATTCATCCGATTGCGATGAAATTTTGGTAAGTGGTTGTATGCACACCCATGAAGGTTTCTGAATTAGAAAAATCATCATCTTATTCTTCTTCTTCATTCTATTTTTTTTTATTCATATGGTTCCTATACCATTCATTCGATTACGATGAAATTTTGGTAAATGGTTGTATGCACACCCATGAAGGTTTCTAAATTAGAAAAATCATCACTTTCTTCTTCTTCTTCATTCTATTTTCTTTTATGCATATGGTTCCTATACCATTCATCCGATTACGATGAAATTTTGGTAAGTGGTTGTATGCACACCCATAAAGGTTTCTGGATTAGAAAAATCATCATCTTCTTCTTCTTCTTCATTCTATTTTCTTTTATTCATATGGTTCCTATACCATTCATCCGATTACGATGAAATTTTGGTAAGTGGTTGTATGCACACCCATAAAGGTTTCTGAATTAGAAAAATCATCATCTTCTTCTTCTTCTTCATTCTATCTTCTTTTATTCGTATTGTTCCTATACCATTCATTCAATTGCGATGAAATTTTCATCAGTTGTTGTGGTAACACCCGTAAAGGTTTCTGAATTAGTACAACCATATTCTTCTTTTTCTTCATTCTATCTTCTTTTATTCGTATGGTCCCTATATCATTCATCCGATTGCGATGAAACTTTCGTCAGTGGTTGTGCCAACACCCGCGAAGGTTTCTGAATTTGTACAACCATCTTCTTCTTCTTCTTCATTATATCTTCTTTTATTCGTATGGTTCCTATATCATCCATCCGATTGCGATGAAACCTTCATCAGTTGTTGTGGTAACACCCGTAAAGGTTTCTGAATTAGTACAACCATCTTCTTCTTCTTCTTCTTCTTCATTATATCTTCTTTTATTCGTATGGTCCCTATATCATTCATCCGATTGCGATGAAACTTTCGTCAGTGGTTGTGCCAACACCCGCAAAGGTTTATGAATTTGTACAAACATCTTCTTCGTCTTCTTCATTATATCTTCTTTTATTCGTATGGTTCCTATACCATTCATCCGATTGCGATGAAACCTTCGTCAGTTGTTGTGGTAACACCCGCAAAGGTTTCTGAATTAGTACGACCATCTTCTTCTTCTATTAATTGTATGAGTTCCTATTCCATTCATCCGATTGCAATAAAACTTTCTTCAGTAATTGTGCCAACACCCGCGAAGGTTTCTGAATTAGTACAATCGTCTTCTTCTTCTTCTATTCGTATGTGTTTCTATACCATTTATCCGATTGCAATGAAATTTTGATCAAGTGTTGTGCTCACGCCCGCAAAGGTTTCTAAATTGAGACAACCATTTCTTCTTCTTTTTCATCTATTCTATCTTCTTCTATTCATATGCGTTCTTATACCATTCATCTGATTGCGATGAAATTTTTGTAAGTTGTGCGCACACCTGCGAAGGTTTCTAAATTAGTATTATATAAAATACAAAGTTTGTTCCATCCAATTTTGGTTTGTTACTGCATATTAATAACATTAATAACGTTTGCATATTTTGGATTCGATTTTAATTTAGTGTTCTTTTGTTTGACCTTTACTCCTATTAGAATTATTTTCATATTGATATATTGTATTACACAGATATTTTAATATTAAAAAAATAATTACCTCTTATTATTTTTTAAATATCTAAGATAAATATAACCACGAAGCGACCCTGTGCGAAGCCGGGTACTTCAGCTAGTAATTAATAATAATTTGATTTATCTTTTTTAATTGAAAAAAAAACAACAAAAGATGAGAGTTTTAGTATAAACCTTATGCAGCCTATTTACACGCTTTACTTATCGGTGCTAGAACTTTTAGTGCACGAATTGCTAAAATGAATAAAAATCATAGTACCTACCTACGTTTTATATTGTGTAAACTACTGAATAAAAAATATTATAATACTTACAGTATATTTTTTTCAACAACATTTTCTTATTTGATACAGCAATTAATTCATAGACATATTATTACTCTTTTAAGTGATTTTAAGATAGAGTGTATTAAATAAAATTACACAGATTAAAAAAATAGATTTTTTTTCTATATCAAAGAAAAACTTTTCTGACGCGATGGTGTCATTTTAAAGAACAACATTAAAATATAATTATTTTTTTTCCAAAAACTTCCCTTACATCCTTTTGGTTCAGTAGTTTGATGTATTCTCTCACTGTACTTTAGTAAATTGAGGTAAAGTACGTATCTGCTAAGAATTCGTTGATATTTTATCAAAAATCCACCGCGCACAATAAATTTATATCGAAAATACAATCGTACTCAAACTCACACACTTTAATATATCGTGTTATAAGCCAAAAGGGGGTAAAAGATTTTTTTTGATTAAGTATCCGATTTGTCAATTGAAATACGTATCCAAGCCATGTGAAAGCGCTAATTCATGACAACATAATATCTTCAAGGCCAGACATGTTATCTAATGAGATTGAATTTCTATTATTCGACCATACTAATAGAGTATAAGACAATAAGATTAGGTGGAGACATCGATTCTCAAAGCTCAAAAGTTTAGACTTTTAGGCCAGAATAAAGTGACCTACGCTACTGCAGAAAACTAAATTTACGGCATTATTATTTAGTTGAAAAATCATGTAAAAATTGTGTTAAACCGTTTATAACTCTTATGTACTCGAGTAAATAACCACAATGAAAATAAAATATAGCTATCGTGTATATAAGGAAATTATAGTGGCAACTGAGCAATCTTAACATTTGTGGAGTTTACCAACTCTACCATGCTCCATACGCTCGCAAAATAATTTCAAATGTCAAAACAGAAAGACCCTATAAGTTTATTTATATTTGTGAAACATTTTGATAAATATTTTGAAAAAACCAGAGTTATCGTAATATATTTTTGGTTTTTGGGTTTTCACCGTGTGTTCTTCCTTTTTTTTTTGGCGTTGTTGCTCGTTGCAGAGAACGATATCCACAACGACCCATTCTCAAGAGGTCTCTGGTTTCTGCAACGAGCCCGAAACGTCGAGAAAGAAAAAGGAAGAACATGCTGTGATAACCCAAAAATCTAGTACGATAATAAATAACCGTGAAAGTCTCAAACATTATGAAACAAAAGTTATTCCACGATCAAATTAAAATTATTTATTGGTAGCAAACTTGGCCACCTATAGTTTGTAAAAAACAATTTATGTAATTTCATATAATATAGAATGATCTAATGCTTCTAAAACCTTCCAAAATCTTTAATCTTTCCAAAATTTATTAACTCTATATTATTTGTAACAATAAATAAATTGATAAATTAAAATGATACAAGCAAAAGCCGACATGTCCAATTTTATTTTGCTTATATTTATTGCAGTTCATTGAGGTTCAATCACCACATGGCATATTATTCTGAAGAAACTAATGTTAAAATCAATCAGTGTTTGAAGTGGAAAATTTTACAATCCAGTACACACGATAATTATTTTCTAACTTATTTACGTAATTGTGTGTATATTATATGAAAATAAGTATGTAAGATTTTTTTGTTATTTACCTTTATAACTCAGGTGGTCAAATAGAATTAAAGTCTTTAAACTTTTGCCATGTGAATTTTGCCAGCACCGCAGGCGAAACACAAAGTTTGCGAATCGTCATAAATATTTTTTTTTACCTCGAATCCAACAAGTTTCATATTAAACTTTTAAAAAATATGTACACGGTAACTGCATTAGTTGGTTTTTAATCATTCATGAACCGGGGTGCAATGTTTACTTTTTTCTACGAGATGGACGAGATATTCTCCGAGATTTAGGTATATTTCGATCTATTTCGAATAATGAAATGAATCATTTTTTTTCGACCAAGTCCGATCGGTCGTCTGACAGAGTTGAGTCAGAGTATGGACCAATTATTTACGCAAAAATGATTTCGAAACTTACCAACTTTTGGCAGTAACCAACATTATAATGAAGAATTCATTACAAATCTTACATAAAATTGAATGCTGTATTTCGAAAACGTTACGTGTCACATTTAAAAAAAGAGTGACATAAGTTTCAAAAATCTGAATATTACCTAAATACATAATTAATGTAAAGTAATTTTTTTCGTAGGTTATTGAAGAAAACAGTTAACACTTACTTTAAAATAATATATTTTACAAAACAACTTTTCACTATTTTGACTAAAACACAATAGTAACTTGTAACGTTTTCGAAATACAGCATTCAATTACTATCTTGTAAAGCTACAAATTATCACTTACGGCCTTTCGGTATAGTACTATTGTTATTATAATACCATAGTATACACTACACAGTGAAAGTGCGAGGAAACAATTTGCATGTGCGATACATGTCGTAGTCCATAGTTTCATTATTTGGGCATACGCGCCTGGCACTTTATTTGACACATTTCGTTCCGCGAAGATAGCGAACGCCCTGAGGAACTTTTTCCTTGGTGCGTCAGTGTTTGCGCGCCAGAACCGATAAGCAAACACATTGATAGGCCACAACTACGTGATCACGTTTTGTTTGACGACAGGGGATATCGGCCAGGCGCAGCTGTCTCAAACCGTACGCTCTCGAAATACATTTGTATCATTAAACATTTACAGTAATATGACAAAACGATACCCCAGTTTTATTTTCACGTAAGATAATATGATTTATTAGTTGTGAGTTTATAGATATTTAAAATAAATATAAGGCATATATTTTCAAATACTAAAATAAATAACTCCATTATTTAATACTAGTTTTAAACAACGATTTTGTATTTTATGCGTAAATAATTTTAACGTTAGTTTTTTATCATTTTTTTTATTTTTGAATGAGAATAATTTATCCATTTTAGCTATAAGTATAGTTAACATAAATTTGGGCATATTAGTAATAATAAATTAATTCAGCTTACTTGGTAGAATTTCATTTTATAAATAATAATAATTCTATAGGATGTGTTACAACCGAAATAACTATTGACTCCTCAATACTACAACTAGATAACAAGATTTTCACAGTTTTTGAGATAGCTATTGAATATGATTCTACATTATTATCTTTCTCTAGTAAATGATAAAACAAGGTAGGTCAGAAGTTAATGGTAACTGTATTAAGTTTGTATTTGAAAATATTAGATAGATAACTTCAAAACCATAAATGCATTAAATAAGTACAATATTTTTTCATTTAATTGAACAATATTTAATTGTTTCCAATAAGTGAAGCCACAATTTTCCATTTTTATTTTAAATAATAATTAAAGCCTAGATTTATGTTAATTGAGTAAATTTTAAATTTCATTTTTCCAACAATGACCAAATCAGAGTAATTCTCTAGTTGTTGTATTGAGGTGACGATGTATATTATCTATTTTTACACATTTTATTAAATGTCTATTTTTGTAAATAATTAAGTTTTTTTACATGTATATGTCTTATCCCTGGCCATGATATTGAAATTGTGTGCATAGCCTGCGCATAGACTTGGATTTAGGGTTTATTTAATTTTAAAAAGTAACAAACACTATCTACATCAATGGTCAGTAACGTTTTGAGAGTTGGGTAAAAAGATCAATTTTGAAAAAAAATAATTGGTTAGTGGGTAAATACTGAGTACCTTCGCTACATGGAAGCACATTAGAATGTAAATATGTGTCTTCAATCGCTCGCAGACATATACATATTCCAATGTACTTCTGTGTAGCGGAGGTACTAACATACAAATCCACACAAAAATCATCATATATATAAAGCATCAGGCATGGTAATTCTCAATCCACAATAAAAAAACATTACCTTAAGAGCAAAATGTTTATTTTTAATTTACCATGGTGCTTCTTGGAAATGTTCGCAGCACAGAGTTTGAATACGACTTTATTAACCTATATTTAAAAAAAAATATTGTGATAGCTTTCCACTTACAATTCTTTGGTTGCGTATGTACAAGAGTGTCTAAATTTTTCACACCATAGCCACCATTATGGCCATACTATAGGCTTTCAGTGCATCTTCAATGGCTTAGGTACACACAGTAGTGAACCTAGAGCATTCATACATAGCACCAGGTAATCTTTTAACGGTTTTCTTAGTTAGTGCGACCGCAAATAGAGGACTCTCATACAACGTCATTGTGATCTAACAGATTGATAATTTTAAATCTCACTTCTCTTTTCTATTATTTATAGATGATTGAAAAAAAAATTATATACTTACAGTTCAATAATCCTGTAATTACTTATTATATTTAATTAGTATATTATGTACCTAATAATAACGAAATCAGTACTTTACTTGCGTACCAATTTACATAATTTTGATTAATAATTATTTTAGCATTCCAATAACTGATTTATATGTTTATATGTTTACCGTCATTCCGACCTCCTTTTTTTTGAATGATAAGTTGCAACACGTATTTTTTTGTAAAGTATCTTAATTATCTACTTTAAAACTAGTGTCTTTTTGGCATGCAATTTAAAACTTCATCACTTTCTCTGATTTTTTTCAAAAATTTTCATATGCAATATTAATACACAATTATTAAATCACACCTCGTAATTTATTGAATTTCTTTAAAAAATAAAATTGTATTCACTTTATAATTAGTAGACAATGTATACTCATATAAAATTTGTTATATTTTAACTTGGAAATTCTGCACAGAAATACGTTATAGTGTGGGTATATTATATATTTTAAACACAGGAAAAGATTTATGTAAGATAATTAAAATGACCTACCTTCATAATAATTATTACGTGTAATATTCCGTGGCATTTAGAAACCTTTTGTTATATTTTTATTAAGGCTTCCGGAACTTTTTAAATAAATTCACATCATAATGTTACCCAGTGGCATGTATTTAATTTTTTTAATGGGAAATGAAAATGATTAAAGTGACTTTTTAAAAGTTGTGTAATTTAACGCTTTAATGAGTTGAATTAAAATGAAGCTACGTGTATATATAAATTTTATGTGTCCATATCCTATCATCAGCTATATATATGAGTCAGTGAAGGGTTTATTTAAGAATTTGAAAATTTAAAAACGTGGTATATAAAAAGTTCTTTTTATCTTGTAATTATTTATAATATACTACATATATTTCCTTGTTTTTTTAATACTGTTTTAATATTTTTTATTTGTTTTTAAATGTTTTGCTGTAAACGTCTTGAATTTATAATTCTCTCAAAATAAATTTATTTTAATTTAAATCAATTAGACTCTAATCAAATATTGTTGATATCTTTGTCTTTCTGTTGCCCAATTGTTGATCCAATATTGATGACACTTGCACCACATATAGACTATAATATTGGTGGTATCTATTTGGTGGACAACTTCTTATAGTGGTATTTTGTAAGCATTTTATGTTTAACTAGACATTAAACATTATAATAACTTTAATATAATGGCTTTTTGATCATCATTTTGTAACCTATAAGTATCTTGTCAATACATAATGTATTACTTTTATGAGAATATCATATATGAGCAAAAATTTCAAGCTATTCACGAAAAATAAAATAAAATTTAGAATTATGTATTTTCTAGTTTTAATAAAAAAAAATTACGTAAATGAAAATCTAACATTGATCCAACAATACAAATAGCTCAGATTAGTGATAGTAAACAAAATAACTATCGGTATTTTAGTATTATTCTTAAGTCAAATACTAAAGTAGTCTTTGTATTTTTCACCCCTGGTGGTCCAGGCCTATCGCCACAAAAAGAGCGTCCAAAGAGGGTTAGAGTCTCTCGAGGTTATTTGACTTTCCCTTCCTACCCGCGCTCCCTCTTATCGCCGTTTGTTGACAAAGAAAAATTGGACATTTATTATTCACAATTCAAACTTTTCGATACGTTTGTTTTTTCCTAAACTATTGATCTTGATGGGGGTGTATTAGAGGGGGTGTTTTCTCGTTGTTGAATTGCATGATTTATTTATATTAATTTTAATAACTAAATAATTACAAGTTAAAAATTACTTTTTATGTACAACGTTTTTAAATTTTCTATTGAATCATATAAACTTGACTTGACTAGCCTAAACGATCAAAAAAAATTTACTTGATAGAAATAATACTAAAATGTCATTTTGACATTCATATTGATTTCCATAATAACGCACGTATATATTATTAATTTAGTTGCTAGAAACCCAGACCCTTAGCAACCAATAATAGTGGATTGGATTACGGATTTCTTCCGAAATAACTTTTCATACAAAACAGAATTAACTGAATATGAATTCAATTCTACTTAAAGATGGCTAAAAGTAATAAAAGAATGCATTGGCATCGTGTTCTGATATATTCTAAAAGTTTCAAATATCTAGCTAGTCGGGAAGTTAGTTAAAAATCGATTGCAAGATTTGTACTGGATAAACAACCACCGTACAAATAAGAATACGACTTAATAAAAACGTTGTAAAATACAAAAATAATGCATTATGCTCTGCTATTTTATAACATTATCTCATTACTTGATTTTTATCTTTATATTGGGAATGTCATGCAAACGTCCTCATTACCAGCGCCTAAAATGGAATATTTTACGAAACGGAGCGCTCGATAATTTTACGAAAATATAAATATAGTTATCTAAATTGTATGTGTATTTTATAAAAATAGGTGTGTTAATTTTTTTATAATATGGTATATCTAGCTCAGACGGCCAGATTAATATATCCACGAGACTGAGTCATAATTTTGGGAATTTTATGAACCGGAACAGCGCTCCGTTCCATTACGGGCCCTGCTCATTATTTTCTCGAAACCAAATGTTGACGATGGATTACGCACTTTATGCAAATTTATTAAATTAGATTTAATCGTTTTCATTTAATTTTAATATTTAATTCCGATTGCGTCAGCTCCAGGGTTTTTTGTGCCTCTCCAAAAGTTGTTTCTTGGCATATGGTTTTTTCGAAATATTCTGTAATCGCAAAGCGGTCATATGCGGCCCCTGGTTGAAAAACACTAAATAGAAAATATTAAAATGTCTTATGACCCAGGCTCGTTTAGTAACATTTAAATTATTGTTCAAACTAGGAATTCAGAACACCCAAAATCATGCCATTCAAATTCAAATTTAAATTTATTTATTTTTTTACAGACCGTGAACATTACAAATTACAAATTTAAGATGTTTACAACATGACATTCACAACCCAAATTTAGAAAATATCATATCAGCATACTCCAAACAAAAAAAGTGTGATGACTTATTGCCTGAAAGAAAGAAAACTTATGTATGAATTTGAAAAATAAAAGCACCCTTGTAAACGACCCCGCCCCCATATATCTGGCTTTAAACCCTTCTCAAATAAAAGTTATTATACTGCAATGCCCAGTTTAAACCAAGAAGATTAATATACAATATAAACAGTGTTTTTCATCGACGATATAATACAAAATAAATAATATGGATATATTTTTATGTTATTAAATATTTCAAAGATTATTATATAAATATGTATTAGTAGTGTTCATTTTTTTACGCGCAGGTCATCAGAATGGTATATTATGGTAATTAAATCAAATGGGTGTATGTGGCCTGAACTTGGAATAGAAGTGAAACGTTTTATATTATTCTCCATTTTCATAATAGTTGTTGTCAACGTATGGCAACTGTACACAGAATAATTGACAGCATTACTGTCACCCTACCAATTTTCACTTATACCAAGTTTTCCGTATTCTCGCAAAATTATTTACTCAAATCAGTTGCAGCATAGTCTTTGTCATAGTTTACACATAAAAGACAAAATAACCAAAGTAAGCAATATTAAGTGAAATTATTTATTTTAAATGTTTCAAATAAATCATGTATGTACTTTACTTAAGTATCAACAGAATTTCTTATTTTTATTATTATATACCTACTAAATATTGTATTTTTTATAAATGTTCATATTATTATTTGCTACAGTTTCAATAGTGTATTTGGTGTCGCGATTGACTATCAAATGAAAGGTTTAATTTTTAGAGGCAATCGTTGTATACTGTGTTTTTTTTTAATTTTAAAATCAACTATGCCGTTTTTTCGTTACACATCAACAAGATTCACTCCAGCGATGGAATTGTTTTATCGCGCATAAAAACAACAATATTATTTTGCCCCAACTATGACATTCAAATCCGTAACCTAAGAACCAAGCTATCGTCATTACTTTTGCTCCAAGGTGGGTAATAAATATTACGCAAAATTCGAAGACGATATTGTATTTGTTTTCGTATTGAAACATTCAAAATTGTTTATAATTTAACAATAATGAAACTTTTCCCAAATATAAATATTATTATTCCCATATTTCATGTATAAAGCCATGGGATCGGATAGACAGTTAAAGGTCAGTAATACAAAGGGCCAATAAAATACAAGGTAATGAAATCTAATTCACACATAAAAGGTTGCGAATAATTGAATTAGTCACCTTGATTTATCTCACGGACCTGGCTAGCCGTAAACAAATAGTAACGAATTTGTTATATGCGCAGATTAAATAATTCAAGTGATTTGTAAAGCGTTACACGGGTACCTAGGTGCAAATAATGTAAAAAAAACAACGTTAAATCTGTACGGATAAAACCCCGCGCTTAAACTGTCGCTCGTAATTAATACACATATATGGCATTCACTAAATATGGTGGTGTCTGCAAAACTTGAGAGTTAATTAAAACATTAAATAATGTTCAGATTATCTACAGAAATAGTAGAATTTTTAGCACAATCCGCCTTTTAGTGAGACTATATACCTAATATATTATATCTTCTTATCTTCTTATAGCTTCTTATATGTATCTATAGTCTATGTTCTTATCTATAAAAAAAATAACACAATAAAACGCTGCAGATAATAATATATAAATTTATAGTTTTTTATACCGTTCAATGTAGTATCGTATAATATAGATATGATTTTCTTAATTTCAATATTTTTTAACAGATTTGTAAGGACATAAATCTTTTTCAAATAAAACATACGATACCCAACAGGATACGCGCACAATATGCACTTACCATCATGCTATGCATGTCTTACCTAATTGCGACAAATTTAACTAATAGTTTTAACAATACTTTCTGAAGGGTTTACTAAATTGCGTTGCTTATTGAAAATCGGCTTTTGTATTTTAATAAAATGTACCTTAATAAAATTGCATAATAAATATTGTCAAGTTACTGCAAAATACTTACATACTTTAATAATTAACTATATATGTAGTTTATGACACTTATAAGGAGTTTAAAAGTATTATTTTATATTATAAAAGGATATTTATAAAGAAAAAAAATAATCAACATATATCAAACGAGTCAAAGTGATGGGTAATTATTATCAATACTTATTGATATTTTAAATTCTTTCTTATATATGAATATCCAGTAAATCTTTTAGTTTATTTTAGGTAATATAAGCTGGAGAAGATAATATTATATTGTTTTTTTTTCAATTTAATAGCACCGGTTCGCACACTAAAATTTTATGGAATTCAATATGTGAAATTAAATTTAGTAGTAATATTATTAATAAATGCATTAAAACTAATAAAATTAACAAAATCTCACACCTAAAAATGATACTAGACTTGCATATTGTAAAATAATTTTGATGTGATTAATGATTGTATCGTTAGCTTAATTGTCACAGCATCCGAATTCTGATGATTGTTTATTTTTCTAATATACATGCTGTGAAGTATTAAAAATTGTGTATGTTCAATAAAGAACGTTACATTCTTAAATTTGGCGTAATATTCCCTCAATAAAAAATATTTTAATTATACAGACTATTTGTTATTTGTCGGTCTAATCTTGTATGTTGTAATTGTTTAGCTCAAGTTACGTAAATCATTTAGTAGAAGTCTGTTAGCGATTGCTCGCTATCGGTGCGTGTAAGCGAAAATTGTATTTTTCCATTACAATGCACGATTTTCAGCTTAGCACACTATTTATTTTAAAAGTGGGTATTAACCTTGTTCTGAAGCCAAAATGTGACAGCCGAATTGAAAAAAAACTTTGCGGTTTATTTATGTGAATATTTATTAGGCCTTTTTTCTAAACACCGCATACACAGTGTCACATTAAATCGTTATTTAAAGTATTTCAACATATTTTATTACATTTCTTTACATAAGTATGATTTTATTACATAAATTATTCTATATAAAATTGTAGTATAGCTATTACATTATTGTATAGTGTATCAATATTTTAGAACCAATTATTATTATGTTATATTATATAAAAGAAAAACATTTTTTTAATTTATCTGTATATATTCAAATTACATTTTCTAGTCAGGGTTTGTCAACTTTTTCAGTCGAATAAGCCACACTCAACATTTGGTTTTAATAATAGGGTAAGCGCAAGTATTAATGCTTGAAGAATGTTTATGAAAATATATTGAATTTATATCTTCTTTAAAAGCTACGGTACAAATTCGATTTGCAATATTCAATATTATGCAGTATTCATTCATTCATTAGTTAGTTAAAAAAAACTTAATTGCTTCCTAGCAGAAAATGCTTATTCGCAATATTAGCTATGATAATATGTACATCTTAATGCAACAATAATCTTTTTCGCAAAACTGAATAATACTTTAAAGTATTTTAGAGTACATCGATGCAATTATCCGGTGTCCATTCTTAACTGTTTTATGATGTTGTAATTTGAATATATTTGTCATTTTATCTACCTACTTATATGGATGGGTCATGGCGATATTTTTAAATCTGTATAATTATATATACGCTCATTTAATATTACTGTGGTCAACAAAAATGTACGTGGAAACAAAAAGCGCCCAAAAGCAGCCAATTACCGACCTCTACTTTAAATAACTTGTTAATTAATATATTGTTACATTGCTATCAAATGTGGGTGTAATAAGTACTCATATTAAATAAAAATGCACTTGTTTATTTTAAAATCGAAAATTTCTATAGTATTATACGGTATGAGTTTTATCTATCAGAATAAAAAATATTTCAATGGTACTTATTCAAAGTGGTGACTACCACAGGCTGTTTAATGAAGTAATAATTTCGGATAATATTAATTCAACGCAAAATTTAACGATCATAATTGCGACGAAGGCCAAAAAAAGCCTTTGTATTCAATTTTAGACCAAAAACTTTCTCCAATAATTATTATTAATAGATTCTGATATTGTGAAAACAACCATTAATTTTTATTTTTGTCTCCATTTTTTTTAGAATAAGGCAAGAAAAAAATGGTGGCGCCTGGTGTCCGAAAGCACAGATCAGCTCCGATGTGAAGGAGTACTTGGAAGTGGACCTTGTGAGGAACCACCTTATCACCTGGACGGAGACACAAGGAAGATTCGGCAATGGCCAAGGTCGCGAATACGTGGAGACATTCTTTGTCGAGTACTGGAGGGAGACGCTCGACCAGTGGATTATGTATAAAGATGCCAAAGGAGACAAGGTAAGAGCTTATTAGGTATATCAACACTACTTCACCACTGAATTTATACGACAACTTATTAATTTCAGTATAATGTATGTTATTGCTATTCTTAAGTTATTACTTCGGTTATTTCGTTTTATTTGTTTATAGTATTTTTTGTCCATACCTACCTACTAATTCAGCTTACTTTTTTTACATAAATATATAGTTAAAACTATTGGCATATATAGCAAAACTATGAATCTTGTTGGTTGGTTCATATATTGTCATAATAGTTAAATTATCAATAAACATATAAATTGCTTGAAAACCCCTCAGACCACCCACTAGTCACATTTGAAAAAATACGACGCGTGACGGGATTTCAATCCGTAAATCCACTGGTATTGCGCCGATTTGCTTTAACCAGTTAAGCTACAGACCTCCTACTTAATAACGGTAATTTAAATTAGTAGGTCCTACACGAAATACTTATCATCATAATATCAGATACAATAGTTACATACATCACATACTTACGCAATCACAATATACTTACGATATGTTTGACAATAACAATATCGTAAGTTATACTCAATTTTCAGTTAAGTATGATTAACTTATTAATTTAATTAATTTAACATACTTATATATCAATGCTAATCATTAAAGAGAAAACATTGTTTCATTTTTATATAAAAAAAACACTACATATACGTATTGTTTGCTTTTTACCTGCATGAAAGAGCTGAGAATTAATTGATTCCAATGTGTATCGATCTAGAAAATTGAAACGCTAATTTGAGTAAATTTATATCAAAGTTAAAATACCTGTAAATGCTAAATAACTGTAAATAATGCTCTGTATGGAAATGATTCATTTTTACTATTATTTAAATAGAAAATATTGATACGTATTTGGTTTGTTTATAAGTATTATTTTTATTATTTGGAGTAGTAAATTTGTTCATATAAAAATAATATATTTTTTCAACTTAATTCACGGAGTGCAAATCAAAGTTTGAAATAAAATACTCATAACTTTAATACAAACCAATTATATATAAATAATATACATATTATGTTGATGTAATACTATTTTAAACACATATTTGTTAGGTACTACTTACATTTATCTGATTTATTTATGTAAATATTTGTTTTTAAATCTAGTTTTCTCTTTAATACCATTTTATGACTTATTATCTTCTTCTAGTATACAAACTATATACATTTTAATTCCTAATTCATCAAAATTAGGTAAGCAGCCGAGGCTTGTGATGTTTATAAATCCCAGCGGAATAATCAACCGTCTATTTGTTTGTGCGTAGACTCTGACTGGTAACAGCAACACCTATCTGGTCGTCAGGCAGCAGCTGGAACTTCCGTTTGTGGCATCCAGGGTCAGGTTCATCCCCTACTCCGCCCACCCTAGGACCGTCTGTATGAGGGTTGAGGTCTACGGATGCCTTTGGGAACGTTAGTATTGCCGCGGCGTAAACTGGCTCTCGCATTAAAAGCTTTTGAGTACTTTAATCCTGATCGAATGAACTTTTCAGTCACGTAAAATAATATTAACAATTTAAGAAACAATATACTTAGATACATACATAATTTTTAGGCAATTAAATTAATATAATATTTATAATAACCGCTTAAAATAACTAGTAATTCTTGTATAACGAAAACTAATTCAAAAGGGTTATAAAATATCTAAAAATATTCAAAATTTATATACTCATTACAAATTAGTATATTTAATTTATTTATACTTACTTAGAATCTGGGTTTGTAAATAATGTTGTATTGAATTATAAACAAATGATCTACACCCGATACCTATTTCTCTTTTAACTCCACTATTATTCTAACTAATCATGATAATGGTGTCATAATGAAAATAGTTATTGATTACAAATCGAAATTATATAATTTACTAATTATTTTATTATACCCTGTTAAGTAAAATATTATTAAACTCGGTTTCACTAAAAAGAACAATTGATACTAATCATCAAATAAATAATAAATTAACACTATATTTTATAATTTGTTCGTATAAAATCGATAATAGTAATAAAATTAACGTGAGAACCAATTTTGATATACGGAATGATAAAATAATCAAACAAGTTTCTCGTCTGAAAGTTATTTCGTTGTATCACCATGTTTCCAATTGTTACAAATTATTATTCATACTGAAAATTTGACAAGGGTTAAAGTATTGAAAGTCTTGAAATATATTTACATGGATTATAATTGAAACTTATGGAATTATTCTACTTTACACCAAAACACGTTAATTTTAACATGAAACTTTAACAACACATATTTTATGTAAACCCATTTATTATCTCTACACAAATAAACACTGTTTTATATTATGTAAGTAACCAACCCAAATATACGTATTATTCTTATTCATTTTATATATAAGATCAACATGGACTTATTTGTTGTGATTTATGCCAAATTTTAATAACTTCTATTAATTGTTTACTTTGCTTGCGATTTTTAATACTATTTTACTAATATTTCGTTAAAATTTGTAATATATCTAAGTATATCTATGAATTATCTTATAATTTCATATTGTGTATTACATAATATTATATAAATATAGCAATGTGATAATGATATTCTTTCAAATAAATTATCTTTTAATTTACGAACAAAACAATATACTCAACTGGGACTTGAGAGGTAAACTGTCGTAAATATTCAACGCTATTTTTTCGGTCTCGATGAATTAATACCCAACATTTCCTATTTGGCGATTATTATAGATATATTTATTGTCAATGTATAACATGGTATGAATCTAAAAGAATGGCAAATGCATTTTAAATTTAATTGGTTTCGTGTTCTGAATATCTTTAAATGTTACGTTTTTATTTACCATAGTTATATCTCGAGTCCACAATTAATTCACACAATTTCACAATATTTACTTTTTCTTTTGTCATTTTATTTTATATCTTGATATTACTTTACTGCGCAATGATATCATTGTGCATCGGTTTTCTATTGATATTGGCAGGCGTAGAGTAAAAATGGACTAAATATCATTTCATTTCATAGAATATTCCACCCATAACGAGATATTTGCGTCATGAATATGAATTGCAGCGATCGCAACTACCGGTTTTATGTTCCATTAACGTTGCAACGTGATATTACTTTTAAAATTTACATAATGCGAAATATTGTTTTGGCGTGCTCGCTCTTTTTGCAACCACCGACTAAATTACTTTTATCAATGTTTTTACGTTTGAATCCTATCAAAATTATGTATTTTATTTCACAAGTGAAGCGATTTATTCATTTAATTTCGTTAATAGAAATTTTAATAATAGATTTGTATGTATTATGTACACATGCATATCGTGCATTATATTTTAATAATGCTATTAATTAATTATACAAATTATTATTATTACTATGACATATTTTAAATTGGTTATGTGCGCGATTTAAATTCGTATTTTTCATTGAAAATATTTATTTTGTTTAATTAAAAAAGCTATAATAATTATTTTTATGATAATTGATACGCCATATTTTAATACAAAGTGTATTTTTCCAAATTCCTGTATAATCTAAGAAAAAATCATGATATTAATAATATTTTAACGATAATTACTATACTTTTTAATGTTATTTAATATTTTTTTTATTTATTTATTATTTTTTTTGGCATTCTCAAAATTAACATTGTAACGCAAAAGTCATATGATTTTAAAAACTATTAAAAAATATTTTAAGTAATTTAATTAAAATTATGTTAATTTATTACTTTTTCCACATAAATTAATAAGGATTACTATCAGTTTCGTAAATTGAACACGTCATTTTCATTTTTTTTAAATTAACGATTCGGAAAATAATTGTACATATTATGTTTTCTAAAATCGGAACATACTTAAAAAATACACTTTGTAATAAATCGGATTCTTAAATATAAGGTTTTAGATACTATAAGAACACAATTCACAAATACACATTACATAGAACCACAATGTCTGATAGTATGTAAGATAAACAATATCGTCAGGTAAAGGTAAACAAACCTGACGACGGCACGAACGGGCCGCCGTGTTGTTATTGTCAGTGACGCTACACGTCGAGAGCCACGACGGCGTCCGTGGTTCTTGATAGCGTCGTTTTTCCTTACAGAGAGCGTCGTGCGATACTCAGCGCAGGCTGGCGAGCGTCGCGACGGCGCCGACCTGACAGACGTCAGCTATGACGGACCCATACAGGATGGCCAGATGACTGCTGGTCTGGGGCAACTGGTGGACAGGCTGTATGGCCAAGATGATTATGAGAGCAGAGAGAGAGGAGAAGCATCAGGTAAGCAATGAAGAAATGCATAATGATGTGAAGCGATTTTACAAAAACCGATAAGTAGATAATATAAGGTCACAATCTGTAAAAATAGATAAATAACCTCTATAAAAATTCGCACAATTTTAATTATATAAAACTAGCCAAAAGTATATAAAATAACAAGATTGATTAATTAAAATGTAACAAATAAAATGCCGATAGACTTAATTCTACTTCGTTTATATTTATTTTAACAATGAGTTTACTGGCTAATTAAATTATGATTGTATAATGTAATACAATAGAAAAAACAAAACTTTTGTTAAAACCAACTTGAATTATTTTGTTTTAATCGTTAATAATATATTATTATAAACTGTTATTAATTCTAACCAGTGTTTTTTTTAATATACGCCTCACATCTAGTATTTACTAGCTTGTCATGCATCAATTTTACTGTAACCTAATTTTGTAGGATTAGTGATTTTGATTAGATTATTATTACTAATTACCAAGACTTTATATTCACTTTTCAAACACAATATTTAACTTATTTTATTTGAATAAAATCAATAGCTTAACAACAAAAAAATCTATCTATAATATATCAAAAAAAAGTATTTATGTACGCGCGTTAGAAGTTATACTTCTTTGGCGTAACAAAACAAAAAATAACAAAACAAAATATTATTGCATAATGTACTTACTTTGGAAAAAAAATCTCAAAACCTGTGTTCGAAAAATTTAGCAAACCGCCATTTCGACCATCTTTGCTTAAACAGATGACTGTACAACTTTTTTCGTTAACAATAATAATTTATTACAAATCAAAAGTAAAACAATAATTATTATACATAGGTATTGAACGACTATGTACGCTTGAGACCGAAATGAAAAATGAATAATCATAATAAACGTTGCAACATTCAGTCTTTACCCAACCGGCCCAAGCCACAGCTGAAAATTACAATCCTCCAGCATTTAGAACACCCGAACGTCACCGCGCAAAATGAATTATATCGCATCTGAGGGCAAAACTTCCGTCGCATGCCAAATTAATGCGTTACATTTGCGCGCGAAACTTTGTCACACGTCAAAAATACACTCTGACCTGTTTTCCCAAACGCGCCTAAAGAAGCATAACTTCAAAAATATAAAAATCAGGAGTAAGCCTTTTTTGTAAATATTAATAGTATTATTAGATACACAACGTAATTTATGTATGTATCTACATTGTATTTTGTTAAAACATATATTATAATAAGCGTTAGTGATATTCAAATATCTTAGAGTGTAGTTTCTTGTATGATACACTTCGCAATAGCTAAGAGATTACACATTAGGTACCTAAAGCTTTCTTCACTTATCAAATAGATAAAATAAACAAGAGAAAGGTTGATGAGCGACTATATCACAAACATTATATTATTATAGTATGTATATATTATGTATGTATGTATGATGTTATATTATTATACTTTCTTTGAATCGAATTTGCTTGAACCTCAAGCAAATACACGTGTTTTTAAATCGGATTTTTTTATAAAACTCTTTAATGAAAGCCTCCTACAGACTGTAAGTCAGAATAATAGAAAAATAATATAGTTTCCTGAGTGAAATTTAAAAGCATGGTCCATACAGTTAATAATATGAAAAGCTTTTGACCTTTATATTAGTATCCTCGTCATGATAAAAAATAAAATATAATTAACTATTTCTTTTATTCAACGAATAGTTCACAAGATTTAAGAATGTATCATTCTAATTATTGAAAATACATCATTTTGAAAAACACTTTCTGAGAGCATATATTATAATCAATAGAAAAAAATCTTTTTTTGAAAAAGTAAGCCACCCCAGCGGAGAATCGAACCCTGCATCTCCCGGGTTTACGCCCCATCCATGCATTACCACTATGCTACACAGTGATATACTAATTGCGACAAATTTTAACTATTGGTCGTCAATTGTAATACCTACTCATCAGCGCTCTTCCAAATCAAGCTACTTTGGCAATCGAGTTTTGTTTCTTAAATCAAAGTAGATACCTATTACTTCGATTACTAACCGACGTCGTGGATTTCTCCAATATTTTTTTATGATGTAACTTATTTGCACTTGCTAATAATTTATAATTAACAATTTTTTATTCAACGAATAATTCACAAGATTTAAGAATGTATCATTCTAATTATTGAAAATACATAATTTTGAAAAACACTTTCTGAGAGATTGATTGATTGAGATTGATTTGGAAGAACGCTGATGAGTAGGTATTAAAATTGACCAATAGCTAAAATTTGTCGCAATTAGTATGTCACTGCGTAGCATAGTGGTAATGTACGTATGGGGCGTAAACCCAGGAGATGCAAGGTTCAATTCCTCGCCGGGGTGCTTACTTTTTTCAACAAAAGATTTTTTCTATTGGTTATAATTATATATTCTCTCAGAAAGTGTTTTTTCAAAATTATGTATTTTCAAAAAATAATATAATGATCATAAATCTTGCATACATCGATCACAATCGGTTCTTCCCGAGATACTCATAATACGACATTTAGAGACAATTTTTGTTTGTAACGCCATGGTATACGCTTTAATGGATGTGAAGACATAGCGGATGAGACAGGGAAATCATGTGTTTGAATTAATTAAAAATATGTCTTTAGTATTTACGTCGATGTAAATTATATTATGATAACGGTATATGTATGATTTAAACGTACATATTATTACTTACAGCATATTATATTTTCAGATATAACTCACGGTAAATGGCATTTCTTTCACAATTTATTCATACATTATTTATAATCTACGACTTAAGCACGATTTATCACAGTTTATAAAATAGGTCACGGTAATTTTTTATTTTCATTTGGCTACTCATGTAGTTTCCTCTCTCTGGGTTAATTTCTTTTGAACCTTTATTACACTCTGTGCGCGCTAAAGTTTCCCAAGAGAAAGGAAGTAATATTTTTCACACGTTCATGCAGCCAAGAGACTAATTATTTTTGGTCAACGGAAAATATTTTGAATAGGGAAGTGTTCTGGAGTGCTTTTGTTTGACAACCATTTCAAATCATTGGTAAAAACGTCAAACTTTAAATTATGGCATCTGTAATATTATCAGCTGCCGTGGCTGAGTCAAAAAAAGCTTCAAAATAATGGCAAAAATAATAATATCGACATTTAAATTGTCGAAAGTAACCTTATGTTTGCTACGTTACATTACACGTACACTTGACAGATCTTTAAAAATAATATGAGGTGAATTTCATTAAATTTCTACATACCTACCTAATATCAAAATTGCTAAGCCAAAAGAACATTACATGAGAGCAATTTGAATTACAAATAATTATTATATTCTTCACTAACTACCCCATCAAAAATAGTTTGGTCACAGAATTTTTGTTGCTAATACACTATTATTTTAGATATTGAATATTATGACAATTGCGTCAAAATGACCCTTACTCTCATCATACTTCATGCTCATAGCTAAACACCAACCTAAATAGGGACCTGCGCAGAAGCACATTTACTTTCATGCGCATTGAGTAGGTGTGTAAACGCTGCGTCTGTGTGTGAAAAGTCTATTTTACACGAGACAATAGTATATTTTTTACAATTTTATAATGAATACCCCACCTCGATTGGGGTATTACAAAAAACCTTTACAAATACAAGCATGAGAAATTATTTTTTTATTGTGACCGAATATTTAAAAGTGATGAAAAAACAGTTCAATTTGAAATAAAATATTGTTAAATCGGCAAACGATACATCTATAACAAAATGATTTATTTCCTTCGGAACTCAATAATTATCCAGTATTAATTAACTTATCTATTTGATTAAGGGGTGAATTAATTTGAATTTATTTTTCTATTTTAGTTAACGAGTAATACCATATCACCGAGAATAGAATAATTGTTATAAAAAATCTTGCCGGATTTGTTTTCTCAAAAAATGACAACGCAAATCTTTTGCACGCGACTACAGCGACTTTTTGTTATCGCTAAGAGCTTGTTGTGGACAGTATTTTAATAATTATTCATATTGAAATTAACTATGACGATTTTCTACGTATAATACGGGCTGTTCCCTTCTTAGTCGATCCCGTACTGGCTGAAAAGAGCCAATCCTACTAATCAATGAAAAAGTTAGCGTTCATGTTGTCGGACTATAGCAATCTAGATATAATATTTGAAAAAATCGAGACATTATTATGATAGAATAACATTTTAAAACGATTTTTAATTATTATTAAAATACCTTTCATAAAACTTTAATGGCTGATTAAGTACGTGCTTAATAAATAAAATTATATTTACAGTCTGTAAAGACACACTTTAAGTTAACGCTAGTTCTCTGTTTAGACTTAATTTTTTTTGAAGTGTAGGTATTAATAATATTTACCTGTGAAAATTATCCTCTTGAGATTATTATTATTTTCTAAGAAATTAATATTTTTCAAGAGCCAAATAAATACCTCTCTAAATGTTTTATAAACGTCTAAGCTATAAGAAGCTTTCAAAGTAAGGGACTCTTAGACTTAAGTTACTTATCGTCTTAGAAAACTCAAAGGTTTCCTTGCTAATCCGATATTAGAACACTGATATACTGAATAGACACAAAAACAACGGGTATGTTTATTAAAGGAAACCTATAATGTTATCATTATTGTCTTTAAATAATTCCATAAACCACATGAAAATGTATTTGATTGCATTATTTTATATTTTCATTGACTAATTTACACTCATGAATATAAATTACATACCCGCTGCCAACATGAGATTATACTGCATTTTTAAATAAATGATATTTTTAATAATTCCAAAGATTTAAATACACAGCATATTAGTAGCAATTTTGAATATTTCTATTTCTATGTGATATTCAATATTTGCAAAATTTAAATCAAGTACCTACTCATTTATTACATATAATAATTATTAAAAAATATATAAAAAATGTTGGATGAACTGGGATTCGAACTCACATCCTCCTCTCTCTGAGAGGTCTTTTCCTTTAAGTTATCGATACATATTATATCATTAATGCAAACTAATTTTAATAACTATTTTATCCGTAGTGTCAAATTTCATCAAGGATATCAAAAAGTTTTTTCAATAAACCAAGGAAATGATTCAACTAAGATAGTTTATAATAGATAACGTGGGGAGTTTCTTTTAAGCTTTTTTATTGGAGGATTTTTTCTTAAATATATACATCTGAGGTTTTTTAAATTTATGTATTTTACTAACATGTCTGAATCATTTGTAACGTATTGAATATTTTGTAAACTAATAATACGTATAGCATGAATTGTCAACGAAGTGTATCATAATGTAGATTACTTTAACCATCTTCCTATATATAATAGAATATTTCATGACATAAAATTATCTATTTATAAGTAGGCATATAGGTACAGGCTTTAAAAAATATAAATTCTGAATTCTGGAAAACCACTCAATGTGTTGATATTTAGATCACGGGATTAAATTGCTTTAAATCCGGAGTTTAGGGATTAACTTTCACATGATTTTAATCTGAAATAATGTAGACACACAATACGTACGCGATATAATGAAGAACTTAGTGTCTCAATACATCTAAGTAAAAAAATATGATTATTGTGATTCTGTTAAAATTCTTTTTTCAAATATCGTATATTTTCCATATATTCATCATAATGGGGATAACAGTAAAGCGGAGAATATTCTGATAAATGTAATTCTATAACTCAAAATGTTATTATTGTCAAAAAAAATATCTATACTTATTTTTTCACACGGGCTTAAATATTTTGTAAGAAATAATGCGATTTAAAATCGTTTCCATTCGATTCCTGGAAATATATTTTTTCTAAATCCATAATAAAAATAGTATGTACGTTGGTTGTCATTTCTATAACTTTTTGACACCTATTTATATATGCGTATAGTAGATTCTTATTATGTATTTTTTTAAACAGGGAGTAGATGGGTTGGTTGGAACAACGACACCCTGGGCGGCCCTGTCGAAATAACGTTCGAATTCGACAACATCAAGGAGTTTATTGGAATGAATATTCATGCCAACAACATGTTTACAAGAGGAGTACAGGTAAATGAATTCAAATAAAATATAACAAACAGAATACATAAGAAGGTAGTTAGTATTATCTCATTGTTAAATTGGTAATATATACAAATAATGGTAATATAAAAACTGTTCAATAAAAATATTGGCATCATAATATAATTTATAATCTCTATATTTTTTTTCATAATATCCCGAAAAATATGAAATCATTAATAACAAAAAATAATATTTTACATTATATCATTATGTTCGATCTTAAGAGGATCATAATATAATGAGCCTCTACAGAGTGAAGGTTTTATTTACAGATTTTTGTTTTTTTTTTAACGATAAATGGATGTGAGCCACTTGCTCAACTTATTAGGCCCTAGCTCTGAGTTAAAATACGTATTGAAAAATAACATGTAAATTTTTCTGACTTGTTATTTGAATCCATGACATTATCAGGCAATTTTGGCCATCGTGAGAGTAATAATGATAAGTAATATGATGATACCTACCAGAAGGGTAGACGTTGTTTGAAACGTAAACGTGGAAGTCGCTAGATTGGCGAAATCGAAACAGACGTGGTAATGTAACGCAAAGTACCAAGAAAAGTGGAATTACGTTCGCAGTAAAATGATATAAATTCAAGGACGTTCATAATGATGCGTAACCTGGCACAGAATTCATATTATATTTTATATAAATACATTCAAATTTGAATAGATTTGATGAACAAGTACCAAAGATGTAAATAAAAATAATTTCGAGCTAGACAATATTATATTAATAATAAGATGTATTATTTTCGATAAATATCGACAAATAAATTCAGACATACAGAATATTTTATATGACGGAAACGTTTTTATTTCGTTGATAAAATTCATTATAAAAATAAATAGGTTTACCTAAAAATATTTATACTAATTAACTGTCTATGCTCACGATAGACGAATTATATATAAAATTACGAAGCAGCAAGTCTTGAAATCGAATTGAAAAACAAATTTATAGATTGTTTGTCAATGCGTATTTAAGTCAGGATCTAATGACTATTGCAAGTGGCTGAAATCCGTTTCTCTTAAAATCCTATAAATCTTTTTTTTTTTTGTAAGATTATCTTAAAAAACATGTTTAACTGTTCTTATATTATAATATCATATATCAATGAATTAATCACCTTTGTCGTATCTGATTGCATGATTTTTAACTGTGTCAATATCTATCACTGGCGTTGATAACCCACATCAAGGATATCAAATTATAAAATGAATCTAATACGTTTTTTTGTATGATATTTATTTCAGCTCTATGAAAAACTGTACGTGTTCTTTTCTCTGAATGGACAAGAATACCAAGAAAGGCCTGTCATATCAAAGCCATTCCAAGACACGACTACCGAGATGGCCAGAAACGTCTCCATCCCTTTACAACACAAAGTTGCCAGATTTATCAAACTTCAGTTCTTCTTCTCATCGCAGTGGATCATGATGAGTGAGATTGCTTTCGACACACGTAAGTAAATAATTATTAAATTGGCTGTTTTGTTTTCGATATACACTACTAACTGTGAGTAACAATTACAAAAAAACACTACGAACACAATTTTAACGAAATTTGAATAACTCCACTGATTCATATTATTAGGATTTTTCACCTGATTAATATTGCTACGATAGCTTAATTAGTATAGTATAGCATACTGATTTTGATGGTTGAAGGTTTCCATTATTTTCTAATTTGTTCTAAAATATGTATATTCAAAGTTAATATAATATTTAAAAAATATATTATAGTTATGATTGAGTAGGTATAATGTTGTTATTTTGCACAAGTAACTACAGTATAAGGTCGTTAGTTTTGATTTTATGTAATTAGTGTTATTATAAAAACCTTTATTACTTTTGTATCTACAAATACTATTAAGTAGGTTCCTTTAAATAACCAAAAATATAATATCTTATATAGTTTTCAACGTCTATCTAAAAAAATAGTTGCCATTAATTTTTATAACTAAAATAGTACAGTAATCTCGCAGATTTATGAAAGTCGATATTTGGCATTATAAATTTTCAAGTAATGAAGATCTATAGTAGGTATCCCAACTCATTTTTTTCTAATTTAAAATAATAAGTATAATATAAGCATTTATTTTAAAGTTATCGTATACAAGCGTATATGGTATACATATTACAGTATAGTAAGTATTGGAATAAAAATAGTATTACAGAACATACTTGTCGTATTTATCTTTCTAAGACCACTTTTATAAAAACTTAGTGTCAATAGTTTAAAAATTTAATTGCATGTCTGTTTTTAGGCACCTTTAAATTATATTTATATTATCGGGCAAAGATAATATCATGTAAATAATTCAGCAGTAGTTTTATAATAATTATTGTATTTTTCAACATGGATTGACGTTATAATGAGACACCATTAAATCGATACACTGCTGGTTTTTATCCCACAGTCTTATAAAACTCTTAGGATATACATACATATAATAAATCATGTAATGGTTTTAGCGTATCTATAAAACCATGTATGACACATACTTACTTAGTACTTATCCAAATATTTTAAGAGACTTATTTTTAACCGTAGGAGATATTCATTAATATTTTGAAATAAAATTATTTGATGGCATATAATATAAATCGGTATCAAAACTAGGTAATTTTTCGGCGAAATCTTTTTTAGACATAATATATAGAAATAATATTCACTATATACAAATTTTATCTCTAAAGTCTAAAGTGTTTTTATCGAATAGTTTATTTTATAGAATATCGAATATTTATCGAATAGTGTCGATACTTACAAATAATATTAGGAACCTTTATTATTTAAAAAATCAGGAAAATTTTATTTTTATAAACAAAATTTTAGGTACATATCCCCACTATTTTTTGACGTAGTCCCCGTTACAATCGATGCACTTGGTAAGCCATCGCACTAAGTACTTGATTCCCTTGTAGCCGCCGTCCTCAAAAATGTTTTCACCTCTTCCTCCACGTCCTCGTCGGTCTTGAAGCATTCTCCGGCTAAATGTAGTTTCAGGTGAAGAAAAAGATAGAAATTACTCGGCGCCAGGTCGGAACTATGAGCAGGATGACGAAGAATATTCCATTTGAATGAGTGCGCTTTACACACGATTTTATTTGTTAGCTTTCATCAGTATTTTGGGCACCCAATGAGCACACTTTGAAAACTATGCACTGTCCTTCTAGACTTTAAAATCCAACAGAAGCTAGTCAGGCTTGTTAAAATCACACTGCAGAATACACACTCCCAGGTGAAAGTAAATGGCCAACTGACGGAGGGCTTTGAAGTATCTCGGGGTCTAATGCAAGGAGACGGATTGGCTCCCATGCTGTTCAACTTAGCCCTCGTATCCGCTATTAGAAAATGTCATGTGAACAGGAACTGCACTATATTAAGCAGACCGAGCCAACTGGTTGGCTACGCAGACGACCTCAACATGATGGGCAGATCCATACAGATTGTGAAGAAATAATTTGACCACCTCCAAAGGGCCGCACTAGAGATTGGCTTAAGAGTAAATGAAAACAAAACGTAAGTCATGGTTCAAAGCCGACAAAAACAGAGTAAGCTGGGCAAAAGTTCCAGTTTTGGAAACCATCAATTTGAGGTTGTCAACCGGTTCACATACCTGGGTTCCAATATTACAAAAAGGAACGAGGAACTGGAAGAAATAAGAGCCCGAATAACCGCTGCAAATAAATCGTACTTCTTACTGCTGCCCATATTGAAATCCAGAAAAGTCCACAGAAAAACTAAGACCTGACTATATAAAACCGTCATACGCACGGTCGTTGCATACGGGTGCGAGTCATGGATGCTAAATATGAAAGCAGCTAAAATGGTGGATTGCTTTGAGAAAAAAATCCTGAGGTGAATATACGGACCCATGAATGATGGTGAGGAGTGAAAAAATATGTACAATACTGAACTATACCGCTTATACCAAGATTCAAAACTCTCCACCTTCATAAAATTCCAGAGGCTTAACTGGGCAAGCCATGTCCAACGCATGCCTTAGTCACGGATACCGAAGAAGATCCTCTAAGGAAATCCAGGGAGTAAAAGGCCAGTGGAAAAGCTACGCACATGATGGGGTGATAACGTTACAAAAGATGGCAACCAGTTGCTAAAAATCAGGAACTGGAAAATACCTGCGGAGGACCGTACCGGCTAGAAGGCTCGACTTGAGCTGTAGCGCCATCGAAAAAGAAGAATGAGCACATCTTTGCATACCCCAATTTTTCCCATACCCATTCCCAATACCCCATTATGGTGACTTATTGACATCTGGGATCAAAATTTCGAGCACACGGACCGTCAAACGGCGATCTTCACAAACTTTATCATTGATTTTCTTCAACAAAACGTCACTAATTGAGAACCTCCTTCCTCTCCCCTCCTCATCATGAACACTCGTTCTACCACTCGAAAACTCAGTAAACCACTTCCTGAAATTCCGCTGGTTTATCACATTACCATAATTGGATCTGAGATGACGATGGATTTCGACAGAGTGGAATCCTTCCTGGTTGAGAAACCGAATGATTGAACCCACCTCGCAGGCGACGGGATTCGACAGCAGAGCGTCCATCTCAAACAGACACAATGATCATACTGAAGTAACTATCAAGCCGGCTCACCACTCGTTATGGAGAGGGAAGTCTACGCTATACGCCAGTGCTGCCATATTTTAAGAAATAACATCCGCGTCGCCAAAAATTAATAAAGGTTTTTAATTCTTGGACAACCCTCGTACATTACTTTTACAACATAACGATATAATTCATGCGACACAAGGATAAACTGGTTATAAAATATAAATATAATATTTACTTATTTAACTATATCATATTATGTGATCGTTTAAGGGGGGACATGCTCGTCGAAGGTCAAAATTGAGTTTTTATTGTATTTTCAAACCATGATCCTGGACACTCCTTAAACGTTGTAGATAATCTATTTATATAATTTTGAAGCCTTATTATCCTTAATAGTTATTTTAAACATTTGATGACTGCATAAAGTATTTTTGTTACATAAAATAGTATTCTTTTAAACCTCTTGCTCTAATGTTTTAGAATATAGTCATATTTCGGTACATAACTGTGCAGTGGTGTTAAGATTTTTTACATTTATTAATTTTTAAACGCATTTATAAAACCATTAGCATAATTTATTGCGAGACAATTTTTGTAAAATATTCACGATAAAAAAATATATTGATAATCTCTGTGATCCCAAATTTGACAAGAATTAGGCATTTTATTATTCAAAAAATCGGCAAGATTAACACATTTGAAGATGATTTTAAAGGTATTTATTATAAGCTATGTCCTTAACCATTTAAGTGTGATAAACATCTTATGAATAATGATTGCTTTATAATAATTATTGACCTAAGAATAAGGTAGTGTTTTTTTGAAATACGCCTTTTCTTTTGTCATTCCCCAGTGGTTAAGCTACAACATACGGCCGTAGCCATAAATTGACAAACTATAATTGAAGTAGGGAGTAAAATGATATTGACGCGCGTGTTTGAACATGTACCTAACCGATTTTTTTTTTATTTTTTTTTAAACGGTACATGTTCAAACACGCGCGTCAATATCATTTTACTCCCTACTTCAATTATAGTTTGTCAATTTATGGCTACGGCCGTATGTTGTAGCTTAACTACTGGGGAATGACAAAAGAAATAGCGTATTTCAAAAAAACACTACCTTATTCTTAGGTCAATAATTATTATAAAGCAATCATTATTCATAAGATGTTTATCACACTTGAATGGTTAAGGACATAGCTTATAATAAATACCTTTAAAATCATCTTCAAATGTGTTAATCTTGCCGATTTTTTGAATAATAAAATGCCTAATTCTTGTCAAATTTGGGATCACAGAGATTATCAATATAATTTTTTATCGTGAATATTTTACAAAAATTATCTCGTAATAAATTATGCTAATAGTTTTATAAATGCGTTTAAAAATTAATAAATGTAAAAAATCTTAACACCACTGCACAGTTATGTACCGAAATATGACTATATTCTAAAACATTAGAGCGAGAGGTTTAAAAGAATACTATTTTATGTAACAAAAATACTTTATGCAGTCATCAAATGTTTAAAATAACTATAAAGGATAATAAGGCTTCAAAATTATATAAATAGATTATCTACAACGTTTAAGGAGTGTCCAGGATCATGGTTTGAAAATACAATAAAAACTCAATTTTGACCTTCGACGAGCATGTCCCCCCTTAAAGTTAATATTAATATTTCATCGATTTGTATTGATTTCGCAGAAGTTATTAAGGTAGTTATTTGATATTTACACATTTCGCGAACTCAAATAGACAGTAGGAGAGAATGATTTTGATTAGATGTTATCCTAACACTCATCAAAATTTACTCCATTGAAAGGGTAATCTTGTCCATCATTCCGCTATCAAATTACTTACAACAACAACACGGTGAAGTTTAAATCTATCAAATGATTACGAACGGCTTCAAATAATAATTTTACCCATCTCATTTACCGTCCGTAACTTGACACAAATCAACTCCACTTATAATTGACGCTTATAATATCAAATATATTAAATTCCATGGCTTCCAAATTTGAATAATTTATTGAATTTGTGTTTGAATACTAATTGCTGATGGCGTTACTAAAGAATTTACATTTATTACTAAAAAATGCACTCATTTAAAGAAGAAATTATACATATTGTTTCTCATGCTATATAAAAGCTCTAGCTCATTTTAAATTTAATTAATGTTAACATGATTAATGTCATACTTATTTATTTAATTTATTTATATTAACGGCAGTTTCGGGCTAAAATATGTTTTAATAAGTACATAGTTAAAGAGTTGTTTGTTCATAGAAATATTCATTTCAAAACATTCTAATTTTATTCCACCCACACCCTCACCATAAACTATTTTAAATCTTATTATACAATAATATATATATTAATAAATCAAACTAAATAAAAACTATTCACTTTACTCACTATCATGACGTGAAAATGTGGATCAGATAGATTTAAATTATTTAAAATAAATTATCCTATTATTCTGGTATGATTAAACGTTCGCTATTTTAATTCAAGTTTAATTATTGCATGTTCATTATTCTGAAGATACGTTTATAGTCCAAACAAAAATAAATAAATTATTGTATTTTTCGTATATAAAACCTTTTCCCGTATCATTGGAAAGTAATTATTATAAACACGTATTAATTATAAGGGTGCCACTTTGTAGTTTCAACAGTTAAAAAGTAAACCAACTTCGAAACACCCCTGGGTGGACTTAAACAATCAAACATTAATCTGCATTGGAAACTCTACTACTTAGCTATCTAAAGACCTATATGGTGGAGATAAGAGGAAATATCTTCTAATTTATTTTGTTATATAATATATTAAGTAACAAGACAACGTGAAAAAATAGCGCCCACTTTTAATGTCATAACATTAACCTTATGGTCAACAAGCAAAAACGATGTTTATAACGCCACGGTGGTCGAGGCAAACCCGACAAATTTAGGGATTCATACGCGACAGTAATAATATATTCATGCATCGAGTCGGCTGCCCAACGCACTCAGCATAGCTATGAAAATTTGAATGCTTACAAACAGATATTGCCAGTTGAAACTTTTATTTCCTTATTTTAAAGGTATCATGAAAACTATTTTTGATGATTTCATCACATGCTTTAAAAATATTACATAATATACAATGCATTCTTTGCACACATACTACTCATGTTTTTGTTAATATTATTTCATAGTATTTCGGTACCAGACGAAAAGGTGTCCTAAAATAAATACTATATAATAAACACAATTTATAATAACTGTAAATAATATGATATATTATTATATTTATATTTACAATGATTAATAAAATCAAATCAACTTCACAGTGACAATAAGACAATGATTGGCCACTAATCATAAAGATTTTATTACGACTAATTTCCTGTAGGGGTTTTATACATAACCCTACAACTGTCATGTTGTTGTCTATGGTCATTGATACACCATAAAAAATGACACAACTAAAACACAGTTTTCATTGAGCCTTCCTATAATGTAGTCGACACGCGCCACTGTTCCGTGTCTCTCACCATATCTAAATTCCAAAGTATAAATTAAACCTTGCAACGCAAACTAAAATCAATGTGGCAGTCATTTCTTAGTGCCGTGTTATCAAACTTTATTACCATAAAATAAAACCAAGAAAATACCAACTCGTATATTTATTCATCACTGCCCGAACATGTTATGTCATTCACACTCAAGCAACCATCTGAACTTAAACATAACATCGGGGGTAAGAATAACACTACGTTCATCCCTCCGATAGCCCAAATGTTTATTTTGACTTTTTTTTATTCTTTAATTTAAAAGTTTTTTTTTTTAAATATATTATTTTTCTCTCTGTCTAGTACCAGTTACTGGAAATCTGACCGAGATGCTCGAGCAGTACTACGTATCGCACGATGCCATCGACAAGATCTCTCGTCGAAACTTCGGCGATGGTAATGCTGGTGCATCTGTTCCACCCGAGCTTCCACCAGCCGCTGGACTCCCGAGAGCATACCTTGCTCTAGCTTGCGGTGCTCTTGCAGCTATCGTCTTACTCCTAGCATGTGCAGCCGCATTCTTGGTCAGAAGAGGACGTCGCAAAGTTGCTCTGCTTCACAAGCACACGGCATTAGTTGCTCCTCCCGGCCACGTGTCTATCGGAATGAAAGAGCTTAAATTACCACCCGTTGGAACTACGTTGAGGCCGCAGGCTGTTAATAATCAGTTCCTACCTGCACCAAGACTGGATGAGTCCGACAGCGAAAGTTCGTCAGTTTATCATGAGCCTTATAAACTATTGCCAGCTAATAAGAAAGATGTACGCACGCTTCTGAATAAGGATAACAACGTCAGCATATCAACCAGCAAGAGCTTAGATTATGGTAAGTTTGCAATTATTACATTATATTGAATAAAAATCGGTGTGTGTACTTATGTACGCGCGTTAGAAGTTATACTTCTTTGGCGTAACAAAACAAAAACAAAACTTGTGATAACCTAGATTCTTCGACTAGCTCTTAATTATCTTGTTAAAAAACAAACTCAAGAAAAAGGACCGCTTATTGGAACGCTGTTGGTTTATTTCTAGACACGTTAACTTATATCACAAAATAATTTTTTTAATTATTTCTCGTTGCTTTTATTTTATTTTGGCCAACAATTCTTCGTACATATAATAATAAATTCGCTGCCTAGGCAACAGAATAAACTATAATAATATACTGTATTATCGTCACGATTGCATTATCATACTGTGTTGTAAAGGCAGTGCGTTCGGCTGTTAACCGAACAATCGTGGTTCGAATCCAATTGAGTGCGATTTTTTTCGTGTGAAAAAATAAATTATGTGTTACATGTCACACGTCAAAAATACACTCTGATCTGTTTTTCCAAACGCGCCTAAAGAAGTATAACTTCAATATATATATAATCTAAGTACATAATAATATAATAAAAATCAAAACCAAATTATGAGCATTTATCTAAATGACAGCTTTTATGCTGTATTATTTTACTAACTCATTTATTTAAAAATAGCCTTAGCTACTTCGTTAATAAAATAACGAATTGATACATTATTATTATGAAATTTTAAGGATTCTATCTTGTTTCTGCTGATTTCTTTTAATTTAAAATAATTGAACTTGTCTTGAAGATCATTTAATTTTATGACGATATTTTCCATTATTGTTCATACTTTTGTAGTGACACTACTTTGACCACGAAAATTGAAACCAAGCTGCTTACTATGGTAAAAATGATGCATTGGACTGTCAGACTTGCAGTTAGGGATTGCAATACCGAATGAATATAATATAAATACTGGTATCTCGGTATTTCTTATTGGATACACATTCGTTAAAAGATATTATAGAAATTATTACAAGATAAAAATAACTTTTTATATACCACGTTTTTAAATTTTCTGTTGAATCATATAAACTTGACAATTCTATATATTAATAAATACTTTTTTTGTACTTGATAGAATACTGAAATGTCATTTTGACAAATCAGAATTTACTTAAAATGAATTATTATAAATTATTGAATACACTCATTCATCGTGATACTTAAATATGGTTTTATTTTTGAGATACGAGTATATCATGAACTTGCTGACATTTCAATAAATAAATTATTACCAATGCGTAAGTCAAGCACACAAAGAACTAAAAATGGAGTGGTTGATATTCATAAATTTCATTACTGCAATACATAATGTATTCTGGGTACATTTTCCATATATACATGAGTCAAATACAATTTTATTTAATTTACCAAGTATTTTTTTTAAATACGGCTAGGTAAATATTTTCTTTACTATAAGAGTTGTTAAACTTTAATCAGAACAAAAAGTTTTTTAATCATTTTACCATTTCCGAAAGAACAAAGTAAATACAATACCATTTCGTTATAATATTTTTTTGTTTATACAATAGGCAGTATTTGAGTTACAAGTTAGTCATACATGTTGATGTAGTAAGGATCAAATTAGGAAGGAATAAATAATATGTACCATGCATTATGCTGGGCTCATATTTTATTTTCATGTTATATTACAGACGACATAATATAAACACGTATTACCTTTTTTGTAATATAGGTATAAAATAATACAGCTTTCGTTGTTCCCATTTATTCATATAAGTATATTGCGTAACATGATCTTTACACATAAAGCTCTTTTTTATTATATAAGAACAGAATATTTATTGATATAATTTATTTGTTTCACACAGACAAGACATTAAAAGAAGATATAAAATGTGCGTTATCGTATTCAAATTTTATTTATTCAATCTATATTATGTTCATGGAATATGAGCTTTAACTCAAACCTTTGAAAAGGTTTCTCGGTGTTCAATTGGAATAGATATGTATGGCATATTAGGTATATATTATATAAGCATATTGTTTTATTTAGATTTGGAATGAGAAAAGCAGATCGCTTTATTATTCGATTTAGCTTTGTATTCTTAAAACACAATGTCTGTCTGTGAATAAGCTTTGAAAGCACTGAATATTCAATTTATAGCAGTTTAAAAGGTGGCAAACAATACTGCTATAAAATTAAAATTCTTTGTGTAATAAGTATATCTTATTATTACCTACTCCATTCTTTGAGATAATATTGATATATATATATTTAAAATATGTACTTACATATTGTTCTGTCGTTTTTTTCAAGGTTAATTAGTTAAAAAGTAAACAAAATTAGTTTCTTTTGTTAGAAGAGTTTGCTCTTTTACTTTCTTTTAGTAATCCGATCAAACAAAACTTAGTAAAACTGTATACCTACTTTAAAATAATTACCAATTTCACACTTATAAATTAAGTTAACCAATCAAATTAAAATAATATTAAACCCTCATTTGTATCTGTATACATAAAAATCACAACAGCTATATGCAATAAAAATAAATATATTACAATTTCTATATTTTAATTTTAAATTAATCATTTTTTTATTGAAAAGATGCTAGAAACTAATATTAATGATATTTTTTCATTATCTTATGATATGGTATAAAAATGAATCAATACTGAATGAACAATAATGAAGAGAAGAAAAAATGAAACAATAATGAAGAAAAACTTTTCAATTGGCTGGTAGGAAGTCAACAACAATTAGAATTCAAAACGGCATTGCTTAAAAATAAATATTTTGATTTACATTTTTTGCATAATGTATTTTGAATTACTTGAATCTAATCGATTTCAATCTTTTTGCAATAATCGAACATCTATATTTTCATAACGTTTTGATTTTTTTCTTTGTATGTCAATTTGGTCCTAACAATATTGTGAAACTGAACTAGTTCTTTCCAACACTGTCGTAACGATAACGCCCAACAGTATAGACATACTATGAAATAAATAATGATCACAATGAATTCACTGTGTTTCGTATCTGATTACACTATCTTAAATTTAAAACACAGTTTTAAATCTAAAAAAATATTTAAATTGATAGTTATTAACGCTTTTTAATTTTTAAATTAAATAATTCATTTTAATATGTAATTATAAATACCAAAAATAATAAGTAATATCGTTATATAATTAATTCTATTTCTTTTTTTATTAGGATTTTCAAACATAAACGGGTTCCCAGATAACGTGAATTTCTCTTCCGCGTCATTCTACAATTTACCTCCTCCACCGCCCCCAGTCAACAGGCTGCCCCCCTACGAGACTTTCCCAGGGACGGCAAAAGGCGTGGCCCCCACGGAAAATTTCTATGCTGCCACTGACATCATACAGGTTAGTAAAATTTATTTTTATCATTTTGAGTAATTGTTATTATGTTGTAATTTTCATTCAATTTCATTTTGTGGTGACGTAATAAAATAAACGTGGTACTACTACATTTAAAAATGAATACATTACACGTTATTTATTATTATCTGTCAATTTCTAATTTTTTTTTTTCACAAAAATATTATTGTACGGCCACGTTAGTAATGTGTGTGTGTTATGCTCAGGCCTTATAAACATTATTCCACACTAGGGAATTCAGAAATAATGGGAACTGAAATACCTAACGGGTAAGGAGAAGCAGGCAGCCGATCTCGAGTAAGGAAGAATACGGGATAAATTTAAACACGTGTCAAGAATACGTCATACGTCTTATACTGACAACTGCTCTCGGTTTATGCATTGACGCTCATTTAATATTGGTGTTTACACACACTTTTGCACGTCTACAATGCTTGGTTTATTTTTGTAGGGCACTTACATATTCAAAACCCTGCGTCAAAATTTACTGTATTGGTATATGGCCTATCGGATTTCTATTAATTAATTTGTTCTGCGTTTCATACCTACAAATATCCAAACATTCTTTGAGGCATTTGTAAAATTTGTTGCGTCATATGGACTATGGAAGATGGAATAATTACGATCCCTCCTTAGATTCATTACTTTTAACTCCTGTCTTGTACAGAAGACACTTCATGTCATTAAAGATAAATGACGGCAGAGCAAGTCAAGATTCTTTTATATTTTCTAAAACTCTAAGCTTAAAACTTAAAGCACTATGGTGCATGGTTGCTACATCAGTCCCGTACAGCATCGCTTCGGGACAAGGAAGCGTGGCACTAAAATCGTTTCATTCTGACACGTTTATAGCGTCATGAAAGATGGCCGTGCACAAATCGCGACTGCATATACATGGCGGGTGGTGATGGGGCAACTCAAATCATCATTTCATAATACATCGAATAACATACAGCTCAAGAGGTTCTAAATTAGCGAAATGGATGAACAATACGACTATTATTTTTTAGACTGGAGGTCCGCAACATGTAATATTAATAATAATTATATATTATGTATGTGTGTCAGTTTTTATACATTAGATATTAATTACATGCTGAAAATAATTATTATTATCTCCAATATACCTTAAAACCAATAAAGGTCATAGAAATGCGCATTATGGTATGGAATTCTGCCAATTAAACACTACTCTTATCAATTGATTAATATTTATTTTATATTCTGGCTTCAATAAAAGAACGAAAGCAATACTTATCAAAATTTATGATATTAAAAACATAACTTTTATTTTAAATAATCAAATTGTTTAAAATTTACGAATATTAATATAACCATTTACGTATATTCCAAATTCCAAAATGTTTAGAAAATTCGATTAAAAAATATATGTACTTATGTAAGGCAGATCATAAAGACGCGTTCTCATGTGGCAATTTTTGTCGTTCAACTGTATATTATCATCATAGAAACAACGTCATGGACACGATATTTTAACAAACTCGGAGTTAATAAAGTTGGGGTATTTTATACTTATAATTGTTCAACAGTGAATTATCATTCGGGTCAACTGGTCACCTTGCAAATTATTTACAGTATTTAAGATGCTAAGTGAAAAAAGCTCGCAATGCACGTCAAACTTGTTAAATTCACTTAACGTTTTCCTGATTACGACTATCAGATTAAGTTAAATCGATACGTGGAAACATTCATCTCGATTTCTTGTTTAAAATTCAACAACGAGTTGAACAACAAAAATCGCTAAGTGATAACGTGGCTTTATGGTCTGCTTTAAATAAGTATTTATATTATTTTAAATTTAATTTTCCATTTTTATACATTCGGTATTAGTAATTTCAGGTATATTAAATTAATGTATGACAGATATTACCAGCCGTTGCTAATGCCACAAATTCCACTAATGTCGCAGAACACTTTTTATGAGTGCATAGATAAGCTTTAATTGCTTTAATTATTAACGTTTAAGTTTTCATTCTTCCACTATAACGTTTGGAAAATCATACAAAAGTAACGATTTTTCATTATATTATCAAATTTCCGTAATACAAAATTTCATACAATTATTACTGCGCTGATCATATTATCATTTTATGTTGATGTAATGATTTTGTCTTGATTTTTTCATTTAAATCATTTAAAAAACCTACTTAATAATATGTTTATCTTTGTAGGTTTTTAAAAAGTAAGCCGTGTTTTCTAGAAATTGTCCTAAAAAAACTCCTGACTGACCCCGATAAAAACTTTTATTGAGCAATAAAAGAAATCTAATTTGACCATCAAATTTTCACTGAGAAAAACGATCACATTATTTCATCTTTAAAGGAAAATTTTAAAGTTTTCTGGAAAACTTACCAACAAAATGCCAATATATTTTTTTCTTTTGACGACATCGCCAAAGGCCTATTTTTCTTAAGATTAATTATAATGATTTTCGTAACGTTTTATTTTCAGGAAATCTTCAATTTTTAATTTCAAATGGGTTATTTTATAATATTATATTATTTTATTTTTGTTGACGAAATTTTTAAACACCGGTGAGCTAATATCAAATATTCTCTGTGAGCGACCCGTTGCCGATCCCTCGTTTAAGATAACAATTTGAGTTAAAAATAAAATTTGAACAGAAGATGACTTTCGTTGTTCTTCTCACGGTGCTCTCTTTCACTTAAAGTTGGTGACTAAATTGCAGTCCTCTGTACATTTTAGGCCGATCCCCATATCTTTAGAGATATAACCATTTATGGAAGTTGCTTCATCAAAATAATATCTGCGCCTATACTGTCATATGCCTTTCTCTTCCACATAAATAAGAGTTAATTATATCAGCTGTTATCGGATAAAATACTACCAAAGTAATTTGTATATGCTATTACTTACTAGTACCTCTTAAAAACTTGTCATTGTGACAACAGAGTGATCAACCTATAAAATCTACATCCACAATATTCTTTCTACCAATTACCATCAGATTATCATCTTTTCTTTGTTTCCTGATTACACGTCCACATTAATTGGAATCAATTTTGTGCGGAATATAATAACCAAATAGTAATTTATTGTTCAGCTCAAAACCGTGAAATATTTATCGCAAAAAAATTGTAAATTTTTATTTCATGGCATATCTGGAGTTTCTCGAAGACCTCATTTAGGTCCCCTGTTATTTCTGTTATGTATCAATCATATTACGGATATCTTTAAATGCAATCATCTTCTCCTTTTCACTAATTATTATATTAATAGTTTTCATTGAATGTCTAGTTTTAAAGAAAATCATAATAAGTATGATCCAGTTTCGCGCCTCCACTAGACAGACAAAAAACTGTGAACCTTTTCATGTTGACATTTAAAAATACGACTTCTCTATTCATTATTCAATACCAAGTATTCATTATCTTTCAAATAGTTCTTCTATTGACATGTTCGATACCTCTATTGCAGAAAAAAAATGTTATTGTGTAACCTACTTAACATTTTTTTTTTAATTTGGTACGTTATTCTTCTTCTTCTTCTTTTACCCTGTCACGTCCCAACGTTGGGGCATAGGGCAAGCACAAGTTGGCGCCACTTCCCTCGGTCCATCGCCAACTCCTGCGCCTCCCGCCATGTCTGACCTGCAGCGCGTAGGTTGCTTTTGTAGCATCGCTGCAGGGTGAGGGAGGGCCGGCCACGGCGACGGAACCCTTGAGGCTGTGCCACAAGGGTACGAAGTGCCGCACTCTTTGGCGGCATCCGGAATACATGTCCCAGCCACGTAAATCTTCTCTTTGTGATAACTTCAATCAGCAAAGGCTGTTGTGTCTGCTCACGAACTCGGGTGTTTGTAACGCGGTCGTACCAATGTACCCCTAAGATTTTACGTTTACGTTATTTATTAATTAAGTCGTATTTTTTTTTCTATTTTTAACTTAATGATAAAATTGTATTCTATAACATAATATTTTATTAATATTGCTCTATATGTTATGTTGGGCTTTAAGCAGTAGGTAATTGTTGGCCTTCAGTGAATAAAGGTTGTGTTAATAGATTATTTTGCGAAATATCGATGTTTGAAACTTATTAGGTGAATTTTGTAAATTTTACGAACTCAGGATTTGAACCTAAAACGTACAACTTTAGAAACTAACACAATACTTACTGCTCAGGCATTGTTGTTTTACTATATTAGTAAAAAAAAATATTTACTCTTCGTTAATGTCACATAATATTAATAATCAATTCCCTATAATCTATTAAGTTACACTTACACAGATTATGCTTTATTAGTAGTGGTACTTAACGCTCTAAAATTTTATTGTGAATTAAGCTAATTTTCAAGCAGTCGATAACATTTAGTCAACTATTCAATTGAGTTAATGATTAGTTTTAGATACTTGCCAGACCTCTCTCAATAGAAATCGTAAACTTTAGTTACAAGAAATTTATTGCATTATATCACTTCTATCGATCATTTGGTCTTTATTGTTTGGTTCTTGTCATCAATTCTCTAAACTCCAGTTAAACTGAATCATTTATGCCGATTTTATGTTCAAGTTATACCTGCAATAATATAACTATTGTTTTCAAAAACTTCAGAATCATTAATATTTGAATACAATCCCAGAAACTTCACTGTTTAGATGAGTACTCGTATCAATTTAAAAAAAAATTCGTTTGAGAATACAATATTACAATTAAAAATATTATTTCAATATTCGTAATTTTTTTCTATAATATAAAAAAAATGGTAGACCAACATTGAACAATAACTGTCACATTCAACTATCGCCAACTTCCGGTTATATCAATATCCACACTAGGGATTCCAATCCCGGGATCCCGAATCCTGGGATCCCGAGCTATTTTCGATACATTTGAATCCCGGGATTGATAAACATAATCCCGGGATTTCGGGATTGATTTTTTTATAAATTTTTATGGAAAATAAAATAAAAGCGAAAACATAACAGAAAAAATACTTTTAATAAAAAATAACTACATTAGAAATAAACTGAGTTTGAATGAAGTTTGATTTATACCCATGTGTAGGTTGCCGATTCATTTTATTTTTTCACATAAATTATTAAAAATGGAAAGATTGGAAAAAAACAATGCTTCGCACTTTTAACAAAGTAATTCCACCATGAGATCATTTGGCTGACTAATTAGATTTATGAAGCGGAAAGGCAATAAGTACGCCACTATTTTAAATCTCGCTAATCCATCCATTAAGTCTTTACTATCAGAAACAGCAATCTCCTATTAAATTCACATTATTATTTATATTACAATATTATTTACTCCATTAAACTTGTGTATTTCCAAGATTGAACGTATACAATATTAACAATAAATGTCTTAAATAGTATAAATTATACTAGATTTATTTTTGACCGATTTTATCAATGCTATTTGCAAATATAAAAAAATTATATTAACAATGGAAAAAATGCCAATCCCGGGACCAGTCCCGGGATCCCGGGATTGTCAAATTGTAATCCCGAAATCCCGGGATCAGAATTTTGACTCGGGATTGAATTCCCTAATCCACACTACAATCATTACGTATCCTTAAATTTTTGATTCTTGTCGGTTTACTTAAAGAAAGCCAGCGGCAAACAAATTTTGAAAATAGCCGATATATTGGATTATTTGTTAGGTTAGGTTAAGTTAGAGTAGGTTAAGTTAGGTTTTCATTCTTGACTTCATGAATTTTTTGAATTTGAATTTCATGAATCAATTGAAAATTAGCGTGGTTCCCGCCTGGCTTCACATAACCTGACTTGTACCAAATGTTCTTTTAAAACCATTTTTCATTTTTAATGATGCTATCGATCTAAAACATTCCCTATAGTTTTCTCACAGACTGTTTCCAAATATAAATAAGCATAGGTGACATCGATATTCTTTTCGAGATAATGGTTTATTGACTGATTTATTACATTAGTACGCGTCATTTTTATTCAAATTCCTGAAGTATGCCCGAGGCAGGCAGCGGGTAGTAGAGACAATAACTGGATGTTATTTATCATACAGAGGTTCTCCATATTTCGTTGTAGTACCGTTGATGATGATAACTATTTTCATACACAGATTGACGTGCACACTGATTCCATACAACTGTCATCATGAATCCTGTGATTGACAAAATTAGGGAGAAAAATATTATATTTAACTCATTATAATATTTGTAAATTTGAAACGAAACGATCGAGGAAGGCTAGATAGGTATGCACAACAAAAATTTCACAACTTTTAACATAACGGAAAAAGTACAGTTACTTCTACGCATGAATGGGTTAAAGAAAACGATAATAGTTAGTCTGCAACTTAAATTGTACGTAAACCATTTCACCGTGGCACAATTCGCCGTGAGCTTTTTATCGGAAAGAGATGACCGTCTCCAATTTTATTAGATTCAATATGAACATTAATTCAATTTTCATAGTTGATTTTGGCAAAATTCATGAATCCAAGAATGAAAACTTTATCTAACCTAACCTAACCCTTGAATGTATAGGCGCGTCCGAACAAATTCGCCGCCTGTCACGACAAAATTCACGTACCACCAGCCAATATTAATTATTACATAATCCCAAGGTAAAACCAGTGTATAACGTACTTCAACCCAAACAACAAAGTTTCTGTTATAATATCTTGATAATTATTATATAATCGTTCACCTATGTGTTTATTACTTACATAAGCTATGTCCTATATATTGTGTGAAAAGTAAAATATATCTAATAATATTCATTTTCCCCGAACAAAAAAATCCATTGGACATAAATCCTTCCCATTAATATATTATATCTGTTCCATGTCTTATTTCTTCAAATTTTATGGCAGGTTTTGGAATGTTTAGAAAAGTTGTGGTATAATAATTTTCTTAGACTTAAAAACGACAGGTTATAAAAAACACGAAAAGTTTTTGAAACTTTCCAACAAGCTTAGCTAATCATGCGCTTCGCGGATATATTCATTTTCCACAAAGGATCGTAATACGTACATAATAATATCTGGAAGCGTTATAGTAAGGCATTTATTTTTTCACTGGGTGTCCGAGTTCAATTCCCGTTGAATTCACAATTTATTTATACGATTTTCTTAAAGCCTAGATGCTTATGTGATTATTTTACTTATACTGTTACACTACTGTCAATGAGTTTCAAGGCTAGTTGTTAGGTAAACGTTGTAAACTGTTTTCATATAATTGATGAGGTGTAATTTGGCCCTCTATTATTATATAACTACAAAAAAAGTACGGTTTTTTTTAAATTTACGTATCTAATAATATTATTTTAAGTAGTTATGTAACATACATTTTTGTATACTAGGACACACATCAAAAGAAAAAAATGTATAATTATTATTTTATTTTTATCTATATCTTCACTGTCTAAGCCAATTTTCGTATACCTCAATTATCAAATTGTTCATGAAGTGAAAAAAGCTATGGCATTGGATTTACTACATATTTTATACACTGTTTATTTATTATTTTATATAGGTATATTATTTTATTACGAATTGAAAATTTTCTTTTATTGACACACCAGTGGCTTACGTTTAGGGGTTACAACAGTTGGCTGGAATATTTTTTGTCAAGTTACAAATTGTTTAAAAAATAGTTTTGAATTATTTTGATATGAAATATTTTTTGGAATTTATGATAGGTACTCGTGTAAAATTATACAATAAGTCCATTACCATCAAAATGTCACTTCGGTGAAAATTGAGGGTTACGACAATTGGCCTGTACAGTGACGATATACAATTAATATAGGTAGGTAATGCATAATATATTATAATATAGGTACAACCACTAGAATAATTTTAAAAAAAATGCCCATCGTGATTCGAATTTAATTAAACTATAGCTTAGTAGTCAAAATCACATCCTGAGGGGTGCAGGTTTGAATCCTGCTAGGTATCGTATTTTTTTCAAAAAGATTTTTCCATTGATTATATATTTCTCTAATGTCTTTTCAAATATGTATCTACAATAAAAAATGTTACAATCTTAAATCTTGTGAATTATTCGTTGAATAAAAGAAATAGTTCATTAATTATTTCGTTTTGGTAAACCATTTATATATTTATTGACAGTGAAACCAAAAAAATATTATTAAGACCAATGATTAAATTAACTTTAAGTCATTCCGTATTGCAGTCACACTAAATTATAACCCATTTTCTAAAACAATATTGGCTGACGATTTGATTACATTAAAATATATTATGAATAATAAAAAATATGCCAACGTTGAAGGCTTTACATAATTCTCAAAATCTTACATAAATATAGGTAGGTAGGTATCTATCTCTAAAGCAACAGTTGCTAATATGGAACACTTTTTCAGTCATGAGTGTGTAGGGTATTGGCCACATCCCACCACCTTGCCATCAATATATCACGTCAGGCAAAAAATAAGACCGCCTTCTTCGTCCCTTTCGCGCTCTGACAGCTAACATTGTTCACTTGACAACCATCTATCTCCCAGCAGTGTTTTTCAAGCCAAGAATATGTTGAGTGTGTGGCCGTTGCCTTGCTTTGTAAAACTTTTCATCTACATTATAATAATAAAATTTAATAAATTGCTTTAAAACAATAATTATAGTATTCAAATTTAATGTTGTTAAACAAAAATATTACCTTTCTAGTTTCCACACCAGTAGAATCAGTAACCTTAAAAAACGTAATACTCTCTACTAGGGATTGCAATACCGGTATTTTAAAACTGGTATTACTGATATGAATACGTGTATTAATTAAGGCGCTAAGTACCAAAAACATAAAAACTGACATTTTTATAGAAAAATGTTCTACATACCAACGCCAACAACTTCAACTATAGTCTAAGTGCCTCAACCAAGTCAAAAAAATACAGCAAAATAATTAAACCTGTCGACGTTGTAAGTCCGTTGGCGTGTTTTATTTATAATGGTGTAAGTAGCACTGCAGTGGTCAACGGCATTCAATATAAAATAGCTGACGATGGTGTATTGATATTTGCGAGTTCTTAATACCTAAAATTATAGAAGCTGCCGTGATTGGTTCACACTGTAAAACTACATTTTTCAAAAGGTCTGCTTCATGAAATTTTACTGCAATGACTCGGTATTTCGTAACTACAGGCAATACTACTTTTTGGTACTTAGAGCCTTATTTAATACACGTATTCATATTATTTCGAAATAAAAGACATCCGTGACAAATGTCCAATCATTCTATAATAATATTATTGATGATTGTACAAAAAGTGTTGAAATCAATAAGCTTTCCCTGCAGCGCGCTTATTTACCTTATTGACGGATTTAGTTGAAATTATCAATAATATATTCAAATTATTTGTAAAAATCACCAATTCTATAATATTGTGATTAATACATATTGTTAAATGTCACCATAATAAATGTAGGTAGATAGGTTTTTTCTTTATAAAATAATGTTTTAAAAAAAATTCTAATAGCTATATTTACTGATAAGTACTTATGTTTTAACGAATACTGGTATTAATACCGGTATTCAATAAGAAATACCGAAAAACCGGTATTGATATTTTCATTTGGTATTGCAATCCCTACTCTCTACGTTGGCGGTACATTTTTGGAAAGCCTCTTTTGACGTCTATATTACTTACTGTTATTTAAGATTTTACATGACTTCATTTTCATCTATTGGGGGGAGGGGGAAAGGGGAAGATTAAGTAAACTATCCTTTTTCTTCTTATTGTGCCATCCCCTACTCATAATATGGCCAAGACACTGTAGTTTCCTGGTTTTGATACTACGCAGAACTTCTCAGTCCTTCCCCATTCAATTGAGAATGTCCTTCACACCTTCCAAAACAGAAGCCATTGCCATTGACCTAAAAGAATGAAGTAGACTTAAATGTACGCGGTCACTTTGCCGATTTGGTAATACTGCCGTTGAAGTTTCAAATATTGTCACCTATCTCGGCAGTGAACTAAACACCCTATCGAATTTCAATCACCATGCCAGGACCCAGGAGACGGCCCTCCAGAGTCTCAGCCGTATGGATGGTGACGGATGGGGTTGACGTCGAAATTTAAGTGCGCTTAAAATTGCTTATGATACCCTTGTGTATCACTGCCTACAGTAGTCCTCTCTCCAGCACTTTTATTAGAAAGTCTTTATAAACTCGATTAAAACACACTTAACTATGTGGCAAACTTAGTCTTAGGTATCTGCTCTTGAGACATTCCCAGTCATAAATAACTACTGATTCTTCACATCTGAACTTAGGGTCTCGTAGTTTGCTCGATTACGACAGGAACTGTTTGGAATGGTATATGATAATTATTGTATTTCTAAATAATGAATAATGTCTATTTGTTATGCTTTACATAAAAAATACAGGTTGTAATACTAATTTAAGGCATTCTTTTTCATTAAGGCCTTAAAAATAATTTTCAAAGAAAAGATTTTAAGCTTGTTATAAATGAATCATTAATGGTTTACTTATTTAATACGCTGGGTTTATTTAATTTTTTATGTTTTTTAATTTTACATTTTATCACATTGACTATCTATGGATGTTTTATGAAACAAAAAAATGTATTCACAATTTTATAATACACTAAATATTTTCTCTACAACCTTTACCAAACACCGGTTTTTAGCGGGAGATTTATAAAATAAAGATATTCAAACTGTTATCTTCTTGTGATACCTGTCGACGGTAAGTTTAAGAATCACTGTGTTTTCCCAGAAAAACTCCCAATATATTCAATTTAATTCTTTTGTCTTCATTGCTTTCTTTTGCTAAAAAAATGTTTTCAAGAAAAGAAGAATAATTCTTAAAATCTTAAAATCTACCCACACTATTTATATAATGGTTTTTGTTGTTCGTAGGTATTGTTGTGATATAACATTTTTATAAAAATAGTAGGTACCTACCTAATTTTTTATGTACCTATTGTATTTAACATAATAATGTTAGTAATGTATAATATATACGTATAAAGAGCACTAAGGTTTAAAACAGGTAATTTTCATAATTTATAAAAGTCATACTTATCTATTTTTTCAATAAAGGAATTTATACAGATTCTCATAAATGCATATTAATATCATTTATATCTAAAATGTTTTAATCGCACAAAACAACCTATAATAATTGAAAGTATTGTACCTAGTCCTTAGGACATTGAAGAGAGCAATTCTTGTTTCGAGATATAGCATGTAATATAATTAAAAACAAGCTGTAACGGTTTTTTTCCGTCATATAAATTATATATCTATATATTTCATTCAAGAGTATTGAATACAGAATAAATATGTACTAACGGTGATTATAATTTATATGTGTTAAGAATGATTATAAATTTAGGGTACTTTTATGTCATAAATACAAAAGCACTCATTATAATATTATTATTATAATATATGGTATACTAAAGCTTAAACCTTCTTTTTCAGTCTACCGTAACTTAGAAATACTTATCGAATCACTAAATGGGTTGTGATACTTTTTGTTTATTTTTAACACCCGATAACTGTTTTAATTGTAATACAAAATGTTCTAATATTTTGTCGATAACTAAGGCTAATATAAAAATGAGTTACCACCCGCGTATTATTATTGTAACATTTGGCATTAAATTTATATTATTATAATATATTAGGTATAATTAATAATAAAATAATGTACTGACTAATTTGTGTGATGAAGAATTAGGAATGCAATATATATTATATCTACGAGTATATTAGTAATTTCATTAAATTTTTACTCTTAGGTACCACCTTATGTCAAATATTTACAACCAAATTTAAGTTCATTTTCATATCCTGGGCTAGTCATAGCAGAGTACCAATGCCTTGGATATTATGCCACGTACATAGTTTGCTTGGCCAAGAAGATATTTTACCATGTGTTTATTAGCTCATATTCTTGTTTGTCTAGTACAAATTTTTTCTTGTTAGTCCAAAATTTGTATTGGACGATTGAAGATTTTTAACTAACTTCTCGACTAGCTAGACAACGTTTTTATTAGGTCGTATTCTTGTTTGTCCGGTGGATGTTTATCCAGTACTAATCTTGAAATCGATTAACTAACTTCCCGACTAGTTAGACATTTTAAAATTTTAGAATATATCAGAACACGACGACAATGCATTCTTTTATTACTTTTAGCCATCTTTAAGCAGAATTGAATTCATTTTTAGTTAATTCTGTTTTGTATGGAAAGTTATTTCGGAAAAAAAATGTAAAAAGTAAAACACTATTATTGGTTGCTAAGGGGGTCCTAGCAACTAAATTATTAATATATACGTGCGTTACTATGGAAATCAATATGAAATGTCAAAATAACATTTAAGTATTCTATATTTATTCAGTATTTCTATCACGGCACACCGGTTGCGGAGCACTGCTCTAGAGCTATGCTCACATATTAAAAAACCGAGTATTGAGATAATAGCGAAAAAACACCAAAGCACTGTTTTTGTAATTAGATGAAATAGAGCTCCTTGTGTTAGGTTAATTTATTGAAAAATGTGAGTTATGACACCAACAGTCATTTTTGTCAACGATTTTCACATTTTTTTAAATAACTTTTGATAGCCAACTATGTTTATTTTCAATCCATTGGTATATTAAACTGAAAAAATACGAAAAAAACAAAATGTGAGTTATGACTCTAGACGACTCAATTAGTAGTAAGTATTACTAATTATTACGAGTTGAATAAACACAATACAATATATATATATATACCTACCTATATACTGATTTGAAAGCCTTTATTACATAATATGGTACTTAATTCTTTTCGGCGAACCAGTGTATTTTTTATCCATTATGTAAATGTGTGTTAGTATCTACATACGGTGACATCCAGCGCGACTCGTGCGGTAAATATTCAACGGGAGTAGATGCAACAGACCGCTAATGGCCCACTAGCTTTTGTAGAAACTTTTTTAAAAACAAAACACTTTGAAAGAATATAATGCAAAGTACTTAGTTACCACCACTTTTACCTATATACCTTTATATACAAAAGTTTTCGTTTCAAAACTTTTCTTGCATGAAATTCCACTTTTATAAAATATGCAAGAAATATCAATAAAAACAGAAAATAACTTAGCCTAGTAATAAAGAAAGAGGTAAGAAATTATTTACATTAACTATTGCTTGTTGAAAAAAAAATAAGAAGTTTCCTGACTCGAGTTGGTAACCATAATGTCGGAAACTTTTTATCAAAACTTTCAACAAAACAACAAAAGTATAGATTAATGTACATAGTATAAGAGAGCCGATAGAAAAGTTAATTTAATGGTTGAAAATACAATCAAATTAATCATATTATGTTTTTGTAAAACAAGCCTGTATTTTATTTATTTAGTTGGCATTTTTTCGTATGTAGATACAAATATTTACGTTTCGTTTAAATATACGTCAGAAAATATGATATATTAATAGAAAATTTCATTATAATTACTTATTATAATTTAATATAAATCCGACTAACTTTCTTCAATGCATACTCGCCTTTCAATATCTTAAAGCTTGTAGGTCACTTGTGCTCTTAAAGCACTTTTCCCTGCTCGCACGTGGCATAGTTTCCAATCCCGATATTATAATTATAGAATCCGAATTTTTATGCACCCGTCAATTACATGCGTGGTCGCAGCGCAGCCATGACTTATTTTGGTTGAAAGCTGTTTCCTTATGTCAGGCTCACCAGGCACCAATAGCGAAGGCTGTGCGGCTGGTCAATGCGCTCCCTAGAGATGTAGACATTTTTAGCGATGCATTATGCTGTTTTAAAAATTCCATTTTATATTTTAATTGTATTTTATTTTTTAAATTATTGTCGTTTTTTATTTTATTTCTTTTCTATTAAACTATTTTTTGCTTTGTTTTCTTTCCCTACCTTGTTTTTCCTCTAGTTGATTTACTTATACTTTTTTTTATTTTAAATGTCATGTTGTGAACGTCTTGAATTAATAATGTGCTCAACGTATTTTAAATGAATAAAGAAATAAATAAACATTTACACGGTTAAATTTGTTAGATTCTTCATCGGAATAGAAGATAAGCGTATCATATCATGTTAGACTTTTACCGCGTAGATTGTTCTTGTAGCAGAGTAAGACTAGATCGACCACGATGCCGGTATGCGAATACCTATACAAATGAGCGTAGAGTGTTGCACTTTCAAGCATGTAACCCAGCTACGTGTAATGCGTCTTGGGGACCGTAACATCTGTCACCAAGGACTGACTCGTCTGCTCAGAACTAAATTATTTATGTCACGATTATTTACATAAAAAAAATGTCATAATAAATCTTTTTTGATAAATATTACATAATTTTCAACTGTACATTTATATACTTGTCCCTAATTGTAAAATATAATTCGAATATATTTCACATAAGTACATATATAATGTACTAGTGGCGAAGGGTGAGGTAGGCTATGAAGATCCGACATAATAATTAGTGCATACTAAACTTTGTTAGTCAAACGTAATTGTTTTCATAAAACCATGACTACAATGTGTAGATAGTATTTGTTGGTTTTTAACACAATGCTTACGGGCCCTTTTAATTAATTTTGTAATTAACGTGTTAATTTGCATTTGAAAAGTAATTAGCAATAACACAATTTTGTGCGGCCCGTAAGCTATGGATTAAAATTCAATTAAGCCCTGCCTAAACCAAGCCATTGTAGATAATAGTAAAAAAATATTAGTTTATCAATAAAATATCTAAATATCTATGCCAATAAACCACACATATTTTTAGATAATTCATAAATAGAAAAATATTTTTATCGATTATGGTTTGGTTAGGCAGGGTTTAATGAATTTAAAAAACTAACACGATCTGTAATATGAATCATAATTATTCAACGATAGCAAATAAGTATGACTGAAAAAGTGTGCATTATTTTTGTCGGATCGCCCATAGCAGTATGGTTTGGTTAGGCAGAGTTTAATTAGATTTTAAATTAACCAGCACCATCTGCAAATTGTATTCGTAGTTCAATGAAAACAAATAAGCATGAATGACAAAATTTAGTATGCACTATTAATTACTCGCCACTAGTATAACGTACATACCTATCAGTGGCGAAGGGTGACTTTTGGAAAGAGGTAGGCTGTGAAGATCTGATAAAAAAGCACACTTGTCAGGTATACTTACGAGAATAGTACGATATTTACAACTAATGAATAGGTACACACTAATAAATGATAACGACACACTAATTCAATGAAACTTCAAAAACTCATTGACGACATAAAAATGACCGATGTGTTTAAATTACGTATTTTTCAAAACATGTATACCCATCAAAAATCATTAGATAAAATTTATTTTTATTTTTAAAAACAATCTATACTTACTTATTTATTAATATTGGATTAAATTCCGTTGAAATTATTTTTTTAATTATTCAATTATTAATGATTTTGCTCAAAGTGCGCAGTCGTGACAACAATATTATGCGCTAATGTTTTAGGTTCTGCGATAGGAGCTTACCTTATTTCGTACAAATCAGCAGACTTGCTGAGGTTACGAGACGTAAAGTCCATACGAAAAAATTTCAGAATTATTTCACACATAATCGGAAATTTATTTACGTCGAGACGTCACGGCGTTTATTATTTAATTTACGGCGCGCTGTGGTATATTTTTAAATACCTTTGCAGGTTGTTTTGTAAACTGTGTAATACTGTAATACATTCCTACATATACGACATCTCTCGTTGGCAAAATAAATTATTTTTATATAACATAAAATAATGAAGTGATTAAGTATATAAATATGTCAATATGCAATTAAAAAATTATTTTTCTTAAGAAGGTAGGCTTTAAATAATCGCCTAGTATAGAGTCTTCGCCACTGATACCTATACAAAAGACTAGGTTATTTGATAGGCAGCAAAAATGTATTTACTTTCCTTCATTACTTTTATGCTGGGTTGGTGGGTTGTATTTTTTTATCTGTACCAATATTTTTAAGTAATAGATTTTATGTTTTTTTTATTAATTTAGACCGAAAGACGAGAGCAGCATTTCACTCCTGGAAAATTCACACCTATGAAGTTACCTGGGGGACTTCCAGCCGGTGATATTAAGCTTCCAAGTTTTCCAAGACATCGTCTGAGGATCATCGAAAAACTTGGGGAAGGCGCCTTTGGAGTGGTGAGTGATATATTTTTTTTGTACTACTTATAACTATCTACACACTTACTTAATAATTTCAGTTTTATTATACAGTTGTACTTTTCCCATTTTCCCTAATAATCTGAAAAACATAATATTTTATGAAGTTAAAACTTTTTCACAACAACACAATAAATATACTGAAGACCAGAAAATGTGACATCAAAAGTATTAACGATATAGAAAGTACCAATGCTGTATGATAATACTTATAATATGCTATTATGTCTTCGATTTTAACGTATACGATACATAAAAAATATTAGCATAAGATATTTTAAATATTTATTCTTAAACGAATTTTTCTGCCAGGTGAATTAATTATAATATAAAACACAAAAAGAAGACAGTAATTAATAGTTAGTATGCTAGTACTGTTTTAGCTTTGTGTTTATATAATATTATAAAATATAAATTAATTAGAATCATTTTTGGTAATTCTTCATGCTCCTCTCTCCTATGTCTCAGAAAACTCATTCAAAACATACTTGAATGCGTAGCAACCTCCGTCTTAAGTCTCAACATAATATTAATATGCTCCTGATACATTCCCAGACATTTACAACTACTGATGCTTCACTTTTAATATACTTCGTAATATGCTCGATTAAGACCGACTGTGGTCCGTGACGGTTGGCTTGGAGGAAAAAAATTAGGTATTTCTGAACAGAATATTTTTTCGAATATGTCAAATACTTAATTTGAATTTTCATAGTAATTATCAAGTTTGACTTATGCCGCTAGTGGAGACCATATACATTTTTTTATCAGTACGTCATCAAAATATTACGAAAAAATTATATAATCATGAATTAAAAAAATATTAAAGTTATAGATAGTTAGTTCAGCAATATCTAAAATTATAATTACATGTTTTATTGTCGATACGTGTAATACGATAATATAATACAATACAACACGAGACGGGTGCGGGTGGCCCACGTGTGTATTTTTTGCGGCATATAAATAGTTCCTACTAATAAATAATATTGCACGTGCAGTCTATGTTAAAACTGATATCGACACAAAATGTATTTTTAATATAAATATTTTTACAACTGGGCTCAAAAGAACGTAAATTGCATATGAAAAATAGATCATTTTCAATAATATTATGAACCTATATTTGTTCATAATATTATTGGGAAGAGGGAAGCAAACAAACCTTATCGTTTGCATAACCAGAACAAATTTAAAATATTTTATGATTTACGAAAATATTCCATGGACAGTACATAAATGATTAAATTAAATATACAAAAAAAGCTAGGGTGAATGACGAAACTTGACAAATAATATATTGACTATTCGAAATCGAAATTTAATTGACCTATACTGAACATAAAACATTTACATCGGCGACATTTTTTTTGAAGCACATGCTGTATTGATTCGTTGGAAGATTTAAAAGGGTGCTTCGAAACAGTTCAAACCGGATTATTAAATCTCAAATTAAGTATGTTATTATTTGACCTGTACAGAACATAAAACATTTATATCGGCGGCATTTTTTTTGACGCACATGATGCAATTGATTCGTCGTAATATTTAAAAGGGGGCCTCGAAACAGTTCAAACTGGTCACATGAGTATTAAATCACAAATTAGGTGTGCTTTTAATCACTGTTAAATTTACAAAATGTAACTAATATTAAAGCGGCCTAGGCCACGCAAACTAAATCACTAATAGTATTATGTGCCATCACTGTTATCTTCAATAATAATTGGATAGAGAGAGAATAGACACATTATTATTATTAATAGGTAGGTAAATAGTTTAAATTTATCGTTTTTATCTTATTATCATCGTGGTGGGCCTCAAAATTAGTCAGTACCTTGGGCCTCCAAATATCTAAACCTGCCACTGATTTACATTGCAATTCAAATGTAGATATTACTAGAATATGTCAAAATATAGACCACGTCAATAACTGTTGATAGATCGGCAGCAAATACACAAACTATTAATATTTCTATATCATCATCATCATCAGCCTGAATCTATCCACTGCTGGATGAAGGCCTTTTCAAGTTTCTTCCACTTCTCTCGGTCCTGTGCATTGCGTTGCCACGTACTTCCGCAGAACTTTATCATTTCATCGATCCAGCGGCCTCTAGGTCTACCTTGTGGACGTTTTGTACTTCTTGGATACCACTGGATGACTAGATTTGTCCAACGATTGTCTCTTCTTCGAGCTATGTGTCCAGCCCATCTCCATTTAAGGCTTTTAATAAACTCTATTACATCGCAAACCCTTGTCTGCTTCCTTATCCACTCATTCCTCTTTTTGTCCTTTCGCGATATGCCCAGCATGCACCTCTCCATACCACGTTGTGCTACTCTGAGTTTCTGGATCTCTCTTTTACTTAGGGTCCATGTTTCACACGCATATGAATAATATATATTATATATTATTCTATATTATGGATAAATTATTGTGTGTGTTATAAAATGTCATAATAATAATATATGCATGCGTATATAATATAGAAAATCAGTTGTAGAATATGGCGACTATAAAAATAATATTTGCCATGTTTCAATACATCAATGTAGAAAATATTATTTTTTCTTTGCTTAACAATAAATGATTATTAATAAACCATTTCTTTTATTCAACGAATAATTCACAATATTTTGGGAATGTAATATTCCACATAATATTGAACATATAGAACTTGACAAGTAGATTTTTTACCTAAAATATTTGGCGAGAGCCAGGCGTCGGTTAGTAATAATTGTTAAGGTAATTAATATTCCTTGATTTAATACACAAAACCGATAGTCAATAACAACGAAATTTGATAAGCATTACATGTATAACCTACTACTTTAAAATGTGGTAATTAGATAGGAGGCTCGTAGCATAATTAGTTAATGCACAGTTGGTGCGATACCAGTGGTTATACGGGTTCAAATCCCGTCGAGCATTGTATTTTTCGTCGAATATGATTTTTGCTAGTGGGTATATATGAGGTGTTTTCAAGTTATATGTTCAATAAATGAATTCTGTATGTATTGTCCTAAATCTTTAAATATAAATTTGTATTTCAATTATAATATTTTCTACTATAATTAACGCGCTTATTATGCGTGGGTAGAAAGGGGTAATATAAAGCACTGTAAATACAATATGTACATAACATCCCAAATCTGCAGCCCAGCTTTAATACACAACATAATACTACAATATCATTACATACAAGTATTATATTTGTCGACAGCAATATATTAAAAAATATATAATCCAGCCAGCATGTCTGTGCCCATTCCACCGCACAGTGTCCTTTTTGTGAAATATAGTCGGACAGTAGCCTAATCGGCTATTTAAATACGCTAAGCCGGGAGACAAGGTAAATGGGACCGCAGTGCAGCGCAGCAGGTGGATCGAAAAAGGTTAAATACTGAATGCATCCAACAAAAATGCCCCTACAGCAATTTTTCTCTTTATGGAGTATTTTATCCCCATACTCCCTTTTGTTTTCCCTCCCCTGGTGCTTCATCGATACATCTGCAAACTTGCCCACTGTATAACATAATATTTCTACTGTTTGTAAACAAGGGTAGACTGTTTCGTTATATACGTAACTATCATACTTAATTAAACAAACAGCAGCATTACATTCGTATATTATATAAAAAATACATTTTAAATAAAACGACTTCTAAGCACGGATGATTTGGCTATCGGGCGGCATGCAGAACATCATTAGCTCGGTTGCAGATACAAATTCGTTTCGACTGCAACATATCAAAGCTTAATGTACTGTCGCAAATTGTGTCGTTCTACCATTTTTGGTTAACATTAATTTTCACTCCACATTGGCGGGAGGTAGAATAGCAAACAAATAATCTGGAGTTATCAATCTAAAGAAAGTCTGTCTTTAATATGGAAAACGTCTAAGATGGATCAATTATCTATTAAGTCATCCATGTGACTCTCAACATTCGCCTCTAGTACCATATTTCAAATTAATCTCTGCCTTTTTTTTGCCACTAACGTAGAAGTCTCAGTAACATATATAAATTGGGAATTAAATTCACCATTCTTAACGTACTTTAGTCGTTTTGTTGGATTATAATGTAAATTTTAATTATTGCATATAAGTAGCAAACGATATTTATAACAAATAAAATCAATTTTTATATTCTGGTTCTTTTTCGTTGGCTTAATTTTTACAATGTACTTACGAATTTGATCCAATTAGGATGGTAATATAGCTGGAATATACATGCTGTTTTACAGTGGTTAATTAAACTGAGTGCAATATCTAATATACTTACATTATAAGGTATCTTACAAGGTTATTATATTGCAAGGTATCTAATATACTTATATTAGTTTAGTCTTTAGTCATATGGTGTAACATTGATTTACAAGTTATTTTTATTTCAACTGTTTATTCTTTTGATTTATAGTGTTTTTTTTTTGGGGTATATTCCGATGATGATATCAATTAGGAAAATAATGAACAGTGTTGGTAATCCATAGTTAAATTATGTAATTTCCTAATTTATGGATGTTACATAATATGTCACAGATCCATAGATGCAATATTAGATACATCAAAAGATAGGGACAGCGTGTACGATTGATTTCTCACGGCGAATAGACTATATTGTTTACCACATATAAAAATTTCGGTTAAGATACGTCATCAAAAATACACTATTGATTTATTTATAGCATACCGTGTGTATCATAAAAGAATTAGTATATTATGTAAATACCGAGTGATAAACACATTACCATGAATTGCCGCTAAGTAAACGAGAATTTCTAGAAACAGTGTAGGTCATGTCCTCCACAAAAAGGGGTTGGCAGGGCTCCAGCCTATGGGCCCGGGGCCCTGGGCGGCCCAGCTTGGCGGATTGACCAAATAAGTGAGATAAACGCATATCACATATCTGCTTTAACAGTAAAAAAAAAAAGTCGCCTCCAGTGCTATTATGCTTCACGACCATTAACATTTTAAACCATATGATTGTGCGATGTAACTTTTGATTATTGTTTATCCATGATTAAAGTAGATGTATTAAAAATAGAAAAAATCGCTAATAATACACTAAATAGGTACCCTTATATTGACCTGAAACACAATTTGAAAAACGTTAATGTAGTGCGTCACACTACATTTATCCTTAACGAGAGGGCCCGCTTCAGGGTATGGGGGCCATGGTGTAGGTACCTACATAATAAAATTATTATTATTAATATTTTACCAGATCTTAATAATCCTTTGCGACATCTTTTTTTTTATTTGCCGTATTTACAAACAACTGTCGGATATTATCACATAATTATACACTTTTATATTATAAATAATTCAACGTCTAAGTAATACATTAATATATTGTATTCTGTAAGTAAACACTGCATAATTAAACTATTAATCGGCTCTCACATATAAACTTGCCTCGTACCCAGCTATAAATCAAACCTTCCGAGGACGGCGATCTAGTGTTGCTTGTGAAGACCGCGCACATTTACCTAGCCTAGCCGTAACCGTAGCGTTCGAAACATATACATATTTGAATGCGGCAATCAGCGAGCTGGTATAAGAATGACCAATACGTAGGTATTTGTATGCAACCTGGCGTCTTCGAGCAAGCAACTTGTCGATTGTAACAGCAGATTTTTTTTCAAACTAACAGTCGCATTCGACCAACCTGCGGAGCTCCATTTGGCAACGTGTATTTCGCAAATAACAAGACGTCACATCGACGTATTTGACACGTTGTAGGCGAGACGAGTTTTGATGTGAAAGCCGGCTTATAGGCCTGCAAAGAAATTTATAAAATCACATCACAATCAAGTAAATAAAATAGGATACTTAATATGTTATGATTATTTATGTATTTATTTGACGTTGTTAAATAAAATCATTAAAGAAATACAGTTCACTTTTATGTACACCCTATTTTGTTTCACCGCATCCCTCATTGTCATTGATCCTGCAATATCGCGAATGAGGAACATTAAGTAAATAAAAAACTTCATATACTTTGTTTGCGAATTGCGGAACAAAGATACAAACGGTGATGTCTCTTTATATAGATTAAAAAAGACATTTCCAATCTGTTTGATGCCTTAAGGATTATTGAGTTTTCTTAGTACTTTTCAAGTGATATTGCAGACCAATCATAGAACATGATTTACTTAGTATACTGTATTAATATGATTATAAGTGTAGGTACATAATATATTAATAACATCAATAATTAATGATATATTATAATACTATAACTTACATATTATATTTTGTCGATCACTTAATTTACTTATTTAATTTTTCCTTTCTTTCATTATATAATAATATCTATTAAGACTTGAACAAATGGTTATTAAACAGTTCGCGGCAAGTTAAGCTAACTGCTTTAATAATATGCTTAATTTAAATGTAAATATTAAAATACTACCACTACTTCACCCTACCACGCTCAAGTATTAGGGCATAGGGCAAGTACAAGGTCGCGCGACTTCCCTCGGACCATCGCCACATCTCGCGCTACTTGCCATGCGAGACCTACAGCGCGTAGATCGTTTTTGTAGAACCGCTGCAGAGTGAAAGAGGGCCGGCCATAGCGGCGGACACCTTGAGATTAAGATACTAACAACTATTAAATTGTGAAGTGCGCCTAAACGAATTTACTATAAAAAATTACAAGATAAAAAGAACTTTTTATATACCACGTTTTTAAATTATCTGTTGAATCATATAAACTTGACAATTCTATGTATTAATAAATACTTTTTTTTGTACTTGATAGAAATACTGAATAAATATAGAATACTGAAATGTTATTTTGACATTTCATATTGATTTCCATTGTAACGTACGTATATATTAATAATTTAGTCGCTAGGACCCCCTTAGCAACCAATAATAGTGTTTTAGTCTTTACGAATTTTTTCCGAAATAACTTTCCATACAAAACAAAATTAACTGAAAATGAAGTGAATTCTACTTAGAGATGGCTAAAAATATTAAAAAAATGCATTGTCGTCGTGTTCTGATATATTCTAAAAATTTCAAATGTCTAGCTAGTAGGAAAGTTAGTTAAAAATCTTCAATCGTCCAATACGAATCTTGGACAAACAAGAGTACGAGCTTATAAAAACGTGGTAATAATATACAATAAGTCAACGTGTAGATAGGTAATATAGTTTATTAATAAAACTTTTAAATTATTTTTGTATGTATCTCCTAATCCTAATCACCAAGCGGTATGAAATATACTTTACGACCTATTCTCATACCTAACAAATATACATAACAAAATTCATAAAAATCGGTCGAGCCGTTTTGGAGTTGTGCGACCACAAACACCGTGACACGAGATTTTTATATATAGTGATTATGGTACTATAATAATTCTACGAATAAAAAATGTAAATCATGTATTTAGCCAAGTATGATTACTACTTGCTAATATATATAAACTCAGTTCAGAGTTCAAAGTAAATGTAGAAAATTGTTCCAAGAATTATTTTTTTATTATTTATTTCGTTTTTATAATGATAATAATGACAAAGTTTCAAGCCAGACCAAGTAATAAAACCTGCATGAATCCCTATTATATAATATTTTCTTAGCGTTTTCATGAGATTGACGATTTTTTGAACATTGTTTTCATTTTCATGTTCCCTCTAATTGATCATTAAGATCAGGTTCGCTCTTGTTAATGATACAAAATAAATAAAACGAATAATATCTCTCTTACCAGAAATATAAAATCGTAAATGTCCATTTTATTAATAGCGTTCAAAATATTTGATTTAATTAACTTGAGTAAACAAAATATTATATGACTTTACGATGATAATTTTTTCCTAAATTATTATTATTTTTTTTAATCTTTTTTTAATGTATATTCCCCGAAATGATATACGGATCGGAGACATAGACCTTTACAAACAGGCATATACCAGCAAGTAACTGATCAATTTATATAATATTACAAATTGAGGAACAAAATCAGAAATGAAGAAAATAAAACTCACAAACGCCTTTCATCGTACCGAAAGAATAAAATGGCAGTAGGCTGGTGATTTTCAAAAGAAGGGACAATATCAATAATTGAAAATTTTTACTAGGGTAAAACTGGTATTGATCTAAAAAATATAATTTAATTGTGCAAAATAATAAATGTTTGTTTATTTATAATTCCAGGTTTTTCAATAAATGTTAGTAATGAAAAAAAATCGCTGGGTATACTTATGTACGCGCATTATAAGTTAGGTATACATATTTGGCGTAAAAAAACAAAAACAAAACTTGTGATAACCTAGATTCTTCAACTAGCTCTTAATTATCGTGTAAATTACACACGTAAGAAAACGGGCCGCATATTGAAGCGCCGTTGGTAGGTATATTTCTATAAATTTTAACTTATATTACTAATTTATTTTATCGTTATTTTTATTTTTAAAGTAACAACGGCCACTATGACGTTTAATCGTTTTTTTACGTAAGGAATTGCGAAATTCGCTGACTAGGCAACGGAACAATTCTAAACTATAATATTATACTGTATAATCGTACTAATCATACTGTGGCGTAAAAGTAGTGCGTTCGGCTGATAACCGAACAATCGGTGGTTCGAATCCAATCGAGTGCGTTTTTTTTCGTGTGAAAAAATAAATTATGTGTTACATGACACACGCCAAAAATACACTCTGATCTGATTTCCCAAACGCGCCAAAAGAAGTTTTACTTTAAAAATTAAATAAGGTAATAATTAAGAACATAATATATTATTATATTGCTAAAAAACGTCGTAAAAATAGTTCGACTAAATGAAAATATAACTCAATCTTTCACATTCTGGGTGACCTTTGAGCGATATATTTATGTTTTATGGATGGTTTCAAGTATTTTAAATATTAATAATCGAAAGACTATCGGCTTTATAATCAGTTAAGGTAAATTGCATTACATACATTTAATTGCAGTGAATGTCGGGCACTTATAGCCAAATTTATTATTGACGTTCTTGTATTTGGGAATAATGATTTTTTTTTTCATACAATACTCAATACATAATAATATAGGTGAATGTTATTTATTCTACAAAATATATCATTTTGAAAAACTTAAGACATTTAAAATATATTTCAAAGTCATAAAAAATTATAATAATAACGTATAAATATGAAAACTCTGCTTAAATAGTTATTGTGAAAAATAAAAACATGCAAACTTAATAAGGTTTTGGGCAAAAATGGATAAGTCACGTGTTGATAGTCAACGTCACATAAAACGTCCAGAGAGAAACTCTAAATGTATGTAATAAAAAATCATCCGCATATTAAACGCAAAGGTTCCGCAAGCCGCCTAGTCATTAGTCTCCCTGACAACATGAATAAGAAGGCAGGGGCGGCGCGCTCGGCGAGTGAAAAGTGGGGGCAAGTTTTTTATATGCGGCGTTTAAGTTCGGCGACAGGGGCGGCGGCCCCTCTCTTCTTGCCGGAATTAAAATATCTCGTGCAATAAATAATGTTCATGAACGACAGTCGCACCTGTGGACCCCCTCCCTCTCCTCGTCTTACACCCTCATGCCGTTTCTTTGGAATGCCAACATGGAGACTGGAAGAAGTTTCATAGTGGTATTCAGCAGGACATTTCTCCTGGTAATACTTTTATTTGGGTGTCATGCAACCACCAAGGGTGATAAGTCCTAGAGTATACTATTATTAAGGGGTATGGCTCTTAAACTAGACGAAATTATTTTATTAAGCTATTATACAAAATTATAATAAGTACTAATAGTTTTACAGAGCTTCATTTCCATTTTATTGTAAAAATTGTATTTTGATTACAGTACATACTTCGCATAAAACTACGAATGCTAGATTGTATTACGCTTTTATCGTCGCGAACAATGATTATTACATATAAATAATTCTTAAATAGTTTTTTTATTATTTGGATAACACAAGAACTTGTAGACAGAATTGCACATATAGTTAAACATTTTGTTAGATATATAATATATATATCGATGCCTTAGTGCAAAGATATTGTATGTCCAGTTTTTATCGAAATTGACATAGGTACACAAAACTTTCGTCTGTATCGTACTACCTTTATGCTGTAAAAATATTGTACGTCCAAATAAGATATTATATCTTTCAAATACATAATAATATGTCCATTTCTCATGCATCTGAAATCATAAAATTCGACTAATTACTATTCACTAAGCCATCGATATAATATACTCATATTGTTAATACTCCCAAATGATTTTTTTAATAGAAACTAAAATATTTCTTGAATACATAGTAAAACAATTTTAACATACGATTATTAAACTTTCAATTTAAAATTTTCTACAGCTTAGCTCGAAATAGCTGTGAACATAATTCGTAAAATATTGTAGATTTTTAAAAAAATCTGTGTTTCAAAACCATTACAAATAATTTAATCACGTATTGAACATCTTACTTGGGCATTAGCTTTATGTGTATTAGATACTAGATAGTACTTACCGACAAACGAGTATTATGATAAAACCAAACAATCAGTTTAAATGAAATTATAAAAAGTTTATTTGAGCATAATATGTAAACCCAGGTACTAGATATTAAAAATACATGTATAATAAAATTACTCTCCTAGGAACAATAACTATTAGGTACTATTTTTTTTTATCAAAGTTAGTTTTAAACAGAATTTCTGAGCCATATTTCATTTATCACTTTAATGGCGTTAACTGGCAATTCTTGGTTGAAAGACATTATCATCAATTAAAATAAATAAAATTAGTAAGTCAAATTAGCACTCTCGTGTTTGTGTATAATTATGTATAATTACCAAATTTTTATTTTTTTTATTTGTCAGATTGGTAACAAAAATCCGATACATTTTGTAATATGATGTTTTGAATTATGACTATAATAATTCTATAATTTAATTTTTGCAATTAATTATTAGTTAACGATTACGATGATGGTATAACTGAGGTGCTGAGAATTTATCTAATACAAGTGCACAAGTCGAGTAAATCAACTTTAAAAATCAATATATTATATGCGATTGTAAATTCTATTCTCTAATTAACTATAATAATAATTAAGCTAGACGCATATGTATACTATATATCTAGTGTGTTTTGCGATACATTTGTATGATATGTATTCTTTGCCTTCATAAAATGGTGTCGGTTCTAACTTATATTTTTATCAAAATAGATTTATGTTTGAGAAGTTGTTTTCTACTGTTTTATAATACAGCTTAACTAACATACATAAACTGATAATATTAAATAGTGAAAATTTCAAAACATCTCATGCACAATATACACACTAGAAAAAAAATACGATATCCGACGGGACTTGAACCTGTATCTGCTGGATTCGCGCCAGTACGCCAGTATAAATTTAATTATATATGTAATGTTACATTCTCAAATCTTGTGTCTTATTCGTTGAGTAAAAGAAATAGTTTATTAAATTATTAGCAAGTCTAAGAACATACGTTATAAAAACTAAATAATGGAGTAATCCGCGACGTCGGTTAGTAATTAAGGAATTAATTGATACCTACCTTCATATTCTTAACCCGATAGCCAACATTATAATGCAATTCGATAGGCATGGCATATAACAACTACTCGTTAAAATCTTCGTAATTCAGTAAGATACCCGTAGCTTCATTGGAAATGCATGCTGGCGTGGAACTAGCAGATACAGGTTCAATTCCCGTCGAGTGTCGTACTTTTTTCTACAAAATAATATTTTAAAGTGTATATATTATGCATGAACTCTATTACATGTAATAGAGTTCGCTAAAGGCCTCAAATGGAAATGAGCACATAGCTCAAAGAAGGGACAATCGTCGGACAAATCTAGTCATCCAGTGGTACCCAAGTGGTACAAAACGTCCGCAAGATAGACTTAGAGGCCGCTGGATTGATGAAATGATAAAGTTCTGCGGAAGTACGTGGCAACACAACGCATGGACCGAGAAAGGTGGAATCAACTTGGAGAGGCCTTCATCCAGCAGTGGATAGATACAGGCTGATGATGATATGCATGAGATTTTTTCAAATTATGTATATTCAGTATATAGAATGTTACATTCTCAAATCTTGTGTTTTATTCGTTGAATAAAAGAAGTAGATTATTAATTGTATTAAGTACGTTTTCATTATCGTTAATAAACCACTTTGTATACAAATAGTTTTTGGCAATGTCCTTAAGCAAATGAAACATATTCTGATTAATATTAAACTATGTGTTTTAATTATTACGTAGGTACGTATTTAGGTTCATCACTATAATACTAATGTATTTGCAGATAATAATAGCTTTATAGCGATTTACCTTCTAAACACATAGGTAATAAGAAGTTTAGGTGAGAGAGAAAAGTGTGTTTATAGTGTATACAATATACCTACATAGATATGGTCGAATAAATGATTATTTGTGTAGAAAATACTCTTTCCAATATTAATATTAAATACCCTTTGTAGATAGACGCATATTAAATTAAAAATTTAAGCCGCTTCCAATAGACTACATTCCATTAAAAAATATTCGCAAATTTTACGTGAGAGATTTTTCATTATAAAAATTATTATATAAAAAAAATACGATTACTTCACAAAGAGAATTTTTAAGCTTTTGATAATTTCTACGAGTTTTATTTGATTCGTCGCTCAATATTTTAATTTCAAATCATCAATTATAATTCTCAATCACGTTTTTTAATATTCAAAAATCAAGGCAATTTGGAAGATAGTAAAAATATAGAATACTTCAACTAATTATGTTAAGATGGGATAGTTGAATTTTGATATTAATCTGATTCTAAGAAATTTTAAAATTATATTTTTTAATAATTTCTATTGAGAAGAAATTACAATATCGATGATAATAATTATTAAGTTCAATAATTATTACTAGTCACAAATTCAGGAAAAAATCCTAAATTATTTTTACACTTCATTTTAAATATAAGCTTTATGTAACTTACAATTAATTAACAATTGAGTATTATTTGAAAGTTTCGTCTACCAAATTAATAAATTAATATTACCTGGTGTATATTTGTTTCCAGACGAATACTTAGAGTTAGTTAGGTTATTTTAATATTCTTAGTCATATGGTAGATACCGATGTCTACCTATAATTCGTCAGTATATAATTTTTAAACTTGGTGCTTCAATTATAGTATAAATCGTCACCCCAGATCTAAATTCAAAATCAAATTAATTTATTTTTACATACTGAGAACAATACAAATTATAAATTGAAGACGTTTACAACATGACATTTAAAAACAAATAAATAGTATTAAACAGTGTAAAAATAAATTAAATATTATGTAGTATCACAAAAATAGTATGAAAAGTAAAGTAAAAGGTACAAAAATTATAAAACATAAAGCATGAAAGTACACCAAATGAGCTAAGTAGACCATATTTTAAGAATTTATAAAACAACCTTAGGTAAATTGCCCCAATTAAGATTTATTAGTTCATTGGTAATCAAATTTTAATGTACAATTTATTTATAGCAATACAACCAGTGGTGTAGAGCTGAAATAATACTTAGTCCATTTTTGTCAATACCCTTAATTTTTTAAGCATATTTTCCAATATTTCGTTGTTAAGGTATGGTAACTTTTGCAATAGAATGACAACGATCATTTTATGTTGTGTACTTCTTCAATCGAGTTGATGCGCATGCGAGTCCCCTGACTCATGTCCAAACCGTTCCTGCACCAAACACCTGATTTGTAACATTTAATAGTTGTATGTTCGTGCTCGATATAAAATTGCAATAATATTTTCACACCCATTTGACCGAGCGGTAACGTGTCGACTTATAATGTCTCGGGTCCCAGTTTCGTCTCCAAGGCCTGGCAAAATTCACGTGTTATTTTTATTCATTCATTATAACACTAAAACAGACCAAGATATCCAAAGACAGAAGTGCAGTGAAAAAATAGTGTATTTAGTGATAGAAGTAAAACAATCACAGGTACCCAGGCTTTAAGAAAAATGACATAAATATTTATTGTAACCGGGAATCAAACCCAAATCTCCCGGATGAAACATAAGGTTTAAAATGTTATATCTTACTAACAATTTAAAACTACTTATATTAAAATATACTATATTCCCATTTTGTTTAAAACCTTTTTATAAATATTTCACAACTCTAATAATATGTAAGTATGTGTATCTACTTTATTAAATTTGATTAATAAAATTTTTCAGTCACAGTAACTATTTGGTTGCATTATAAATTGTTTTATATCACTGCCACATGTTACCATAATATCTGAGAAAGATTCCTCCGAATAATTAATTCCATTGAATATTACATGTTAAACTCATTACTGCCAAAACTTTCATCAAAATTTTAATGTATTCAGTAACTCTTTTTGGTATTACGGTAAAATAATATACACCGGTGAAAAATGAGTGAATGTTTCATTTCAATTAAGAAAAAGCAGTCGCAAAAAGACGTCTTTCTTGACATACCTGAGTATCAAAAGAGAACCTAAGAAATAAACCGCTTGCAAAATTACAAAAAAAAACTCTTTTCCCCATAATGAAAACTTTTGTGTAATTAATCAAAACTTCCCGCCTGATATATATGAATTTGTTAAAAGCCGCATTTGTCGAAAACTTTCGACTGAGAAGTAGACTCAAGCTTTAGTTTGGTCATTTTTGTGGGGAAATAATCAAAGTGAGTGTTTGGTGCAGGTAGGTGGAAGGCATTCTTCTCTTGTTGCCTTTCGCATCCGAGTACCTACTCTATAATAATATGTTGGATAAAATATTTCGCTCAAAGCGGCAGGAGAGTTTTTTTAATATGTTCACAGCGGGAATTTACCTATCGTGTTTTCTTATGGATTCTTTTCATTTTTTTTATTAAGTAAACGCCTCAAACTTTGTTTTAAACGAAACTAGAGCTCGCTGCTCTGTAAGCCAGTTTCGCGGAGACTTAACGTTTCGCCTACAGTTTAACTTGTAAACTTCTGAAATTATTTTTCTTTACTTCAAAAGCGTACGCATATATTTTTAATACGCCTCGTCCCGAAAATGTAACAACGGTATGTGTGTTATTTTCGTAAAAGTTTTTAATTAAATTACCCTTAGGTAAAATTATTTCATAATCCGTCAGAATTTTGACGTGATTTTCACCGCTTTTGCTTACGTTGCGTATTATACATTTACAATTTAAAAAGCTTTGCTAAAACTTAAAGCACAATAAAAGCTTTGGAAATATTTCAATATAAAACACTGGATAATATATTATATTGTTTGCGACTTTCTATTTATTCTACTGAATATTCTACTGAATAATGATTTTTTATCAATGAGAAACAACAAAATAGGTTTACATACAAACTTTTTCTTTTCTGACACTACAGGGTAAACCTAAGGTTCGTCAAAAAGACTCGTCTATTCATCACGGTTTTCTTGTTTTTTTCCTCGGTTATCATTTTCACTTTTAAGTGAAGCATATACGGATCTCCAAAGAATTAAGATTTTGCAAATAAACTTTTTCCAGGTATTGATTTGTATAGCCATTCACGTAACGTATAGAGTCATTTTCCTTGGATTAAACATAAAATCAAAAAAGAAAGGCCACAGTAACTGGTGCTACACCAACTACGATACAGTGGGCTTACTAATTATATACTATTAAAGACAAACTAGGCGAGTTTTCTTACAGTGTCATTTTCTCGGACAAAATATTTTTTTTCGTAGCAGAAAATTTCAAAAATAAACATGGATGAAAATGCGTAAGTCTGACATATTTCAGTTAAAGAATATTGAACGCACCCTTTGTAATTTATGCTATGCGGCAAAGTCGTTTTTGGGCACATTTTGAATAAAATAAGGTAGGCAAAGCGCAGGCAAGCTCCCGGGCGAAAGTTGAATAAATATTATAACAATATAACAAAAATGTATTTTGTGCTTAATCGCAACTCTGCCATTTGAATAATCTTTTTCTTTGTAAGTACTTTTTAACTCAATTCCCAGCGCCGTGTCTTGAGGAGACTTATTATTTATCATTCTAGAATCTACTATTACAATAACGTACTATTCTTTATATTTTGTGGAAGATTTGACTAAAAAAACAATCATAACTTGGAACACCAACAAAAACATAAAAAATCCGGTTGGAATTTTCTCAAAACAGCGATAAGAGTTTTTAAATTCTTCATGCAGATTCTGCATGTGTTTACAGTTTCTAGAAATAAATATTAATATCAAAAGAAATAATGCTATAATAAATAAAATTACTAATGAATTTTTAAATCCTTTTTGCTCCCAAAAAATATCCTACTCTATTTACTTAATAATTAATGATAATTATTAATGTAACTTGGATTTTTTTTATTATGTATTAAGTGCTTGCATTATAATATAGATATTGTTTTATCCTTTCTGACAATAATAACGTTACCAATATAAACTCACATGCTAAACGTTGGTATGCATACTTGACAAAACTTAGCCGGCTCTCACATCAAAACTCGTCTCGCATACAACGTGTCGAATACGTCAATATTACGTCATCGTTATTCACATAACACACGTTGCCAAATGGAGTTCAGAATATGTGCAGAAATTAATTTTTAATTCGCTTCGGCTAGCCATGCTACGCCATTCACGCGAAGACAGTTGCAATATTGCGCCAGATTTTTAGTTATGACCACATCCCAGTCGAGACTACTTTCAATGTTCAACCGGGCTAAGACTTTCACAATACATGGCACATCGTCATCCATTCGGAACACATATGTTGCCAACTAACTGATGTCGTGTAATACATATTATGCTGTTATTTTTCTTGGATAATACATATATACTATTTAATATTATTCTTCCTCTTCTTCCACGGCGCTACCTCCCGGGGTGGCATTTGGCCTCCTCCACAACCGCTCTCCACTCACTCCGGTCTCTCGCCACACTTCTCCACCGGGTCTTCCTATATGAAGTTGCCAGTCCACTTCTACGGCATTAGCCCATCTCCTTCTTGGCCTCTGGGTCTCTTCCGTTGGGGTAGCCACTTCGTCATGATCCTTGGCGCTCTAACTTCAGGCATTCTCTCCACATGTCCCGCCCATCGTAGTCTTTGAGACTTACCTACAGTATCTTATGATTGTTTGTTGTTCAATCAGCTCTTCCAACTCGTGATTAATTTTTATTCAGTAGTTCTCATTTTCCAACCTGGGTCCAAAGATTTTTCGGAGTATTTTGCGCTCGAAGACAGCTAATTTATTTTCCTAGTTTTGAGTTAAGCACCACAGTCTCACAGCCATAAGTGACCACTGGCCTTATAATTGTTTTATATATTAGAATTTTACTTCTTCAGCCTAGAATTTTCGACCCCAACAGTCGCTTGCAGGCATGCCAGCATTTATTCCCGAAGATAAAACGGATTTTTATCTCCTCTGCTGTCTTATTTTGGGTATTTTGGCTGGATTCGAGATACGTGAACTTATCCACCCCTTCATATGCATGCTGTCCAATGTATATATTCTGCAGCAGTACCTGATTGCGTGTGCTGACCATATACTTAGTTTTTGACTGGTTTATTTGCAGCCCAATATTTATTATTATATACGATAATTCAATATGCCACATTCTGTTGACTTAAAATTAAACTATAGATTGTTATATCAGCCTTTTTTAGTGAACAACGTATTCTGTACTTATATATCCAGCAGTACTTATATATCCAGCACTCACTTAATTACTCACGGAATAACTTAACTAGAGTTGTACTATTATTAACTCTTTCAGCTAGAATTAAAAGCTATGTATTGTTTAAATACTTACCAACTTATGTGTTATAAAAGTATTTAGGAGAAATGATAACACAATAATATAAATATTACTAAATTTAAAATAAGCATTCTGTCTACCGTACTCAAGGAATACAAAATTAATGGAAACTGGATTACCTCACCAGGTGTGATATAACTGGTAAAATTGCAAAGAAAGGTACAGTGTAAAAAAATATAAGGTAAATTTAAATACTTGAGAAATCTTATTTCAATAGCTGCATCAGCTGTATCATGACATACATTAAAGTTTGTCATGTAAACGAATCTTTCATTCAATGTTTGAGGATAGTCGGTGGACCTTATGTTCCTTGAATTTATAGTCTAATAACAGCTCGTCTTACGTGAGCGACGTCGGCGCGCGCAACTCAAACTTACAATCGTATAAACGTACAACCAAAAAAAGTCTATTTACGAACATTTTCACACACTGTTATACGTTTAAGTTTGTTGCGCGTGCCGCTCAACGCTTCGCGCAACTTCGCCCACGTAAAACGCCCCGTAAAGTAATAAAGCGACCCTGCTGTAAAACCTTTGTTCATGGCGACTGGATTTCACATTTCTATTTTATAATTCTGTTTTGTAATCGTACCTAACGTAATGTTTACGTAATATTCGCACCTTTTTTTAGCGTTTTAGATAATATTCACATTTTATTGATTAACTAAACGGCACACACACATTAGAATGGGCTGGACATGTCGTTCGACAAGTGGACAACCACTGGACAAATGCCGTCATATAGTAGTAGGTACCCAAGTAGTACTAAACGCCCACATGGATTCCCCAAAACCCGCTTCATTGACGACCTCATAAAGTTCAATGGATGGTAGCAAAGCACTAGAGTTTGAAAATAGTGTATAGAGCTAGGACAGGCCTTCATCCAGCAGTGGATGAATGGGTGATGGTGTTTATGAAGACACGGTAGAAATCTTACATGTCTCCAATAATTATATGCTACCACTCTAAATATTACCAATGCCAACATCATTTAAATGCATCGTTAAAAAATAGCCTTGCATGAAAACAATTCTTGTGTAGTTTTCATTGTGCCGTATTTTCAGGTGTAATAATTAAAATAACCCATCATTTTATTTCAAGTACGTTCTACTATACCTATTTCTAAGTGTCTTCAGGCAATTCTACATTTGCTACTCGAGGTTGCCTCTGGGGGAAAGACGCTTTGCAAGCCTTACCTATTCTTTAAGTTCATCAAAGGCCAGATATTCTTTCCATGTGGAGTGATGGTCTTATTCGGGTAAAACAGTTAGAGATATGATTATTGCCATAAAATTGCTGCTATTTTTTAACGTTTTAAGTCTAAGTCTACGTAAGTTTTTTTAAGTCTAGAACGTTGAGCAAATACATATATTGTTTTTCAATTAGTGTTTTGAGTCAGAGTATAGACCCGATAGGTTGAGCAAGTGAAAACGTAAAAACAGACATCTGTTAAGGGGGTACATGCTCAGCGTAGGTCAAAATGGAACTTTTGTTCTATTTTCAAAGCATGATCCTGGACATACCTTAAACGTTGGAGATAATCTATTTATATAATTTTGAAGCCTTATTATCCTTTATATTTATTTTAAACATTTGATGACTGCATAAAGTATTTTTATTACATAAAATAGTATTCTTTTAAACCTCTCGCTCTAATGTTTTAGAATATTATAGTCATATTTCAGTACATAAATTTGCAGTGGTGTTATAACTTTTTACATTTATTATTTTTTAAACGCATTTATAAAACCATCAGTTTAATTTATATTGACATTATTATAGTGATATATTTAAGATAAAAAATTATATTGATAATCTCTGTGATACCAAATTTCTTTTTTCAAAAAATCTTTTGGCATTCCCCGTGGTTAAGCTACAACAAGAGAGAAGAAAAAATTTAAAAAAAAATCATAAACAATGTTATACAATAAAATACACAACACGTCATTGGAAATATCTGTCTTTGAGGTGCGCATTGACTAGTCTTATACCGCTCACTATACCCTCATATTATTGGTTAACTATTGATAATGTATCTTGAATGTCTCTTTTGGTTAGTATTTTCAGTTCCTCAGAACTGAAATTTAGAATATTTTGGTTTAATTAATTTATATATATATTATTCCTATGTGGATTGAGAACACGAGTATATTAATTATGTAGGTATCTGCTTTCCTTTTCTTTACTTAACTATAAGGGATTAATCATAGATTTAATATAACTCAGATAGAGTCATGTCTCAGACGGCCATACGAAAAAATGCAACCTTTTCAGTCGTTTTCCTGTCCCGTTCTATCCTTTGTCCCGCCCTATCTCGTATCTCACAGTGACCGTGCTGGACATATGCACCCGGCATGCTAAATTATTAGTCAAACAATATCGTATGTGCTACTCGCTTGGGATTAATCTATTAAAAAACAATCCTTGACTGTTAAGGTACAACAAATGTATATTAGATATATTAATTCACATTTCAATGAATTAAATACGAATAGGTAACTATAACCATCCATTATATATCAATAAGAACGTACTTTAATACAATAAAGTACTTAGCCAATATTAAATTATGTTGTATTTTATCCCACAATGAATTAATAATATGACTGTATGTACGTATATATTTTCAGGTAAGTAAATATTTTTTTTAAAATGATTTTACTTTTTATATAATATGGGTTCTTACGTGTATAAGGTACATTTATTTCCTTGGAATATTTTCTGAAATAAGTAGTGAAATTAAAATTTGTATACAGCATACTGAAGAAACGCATTACAAAGAAAACAGTTGCTTAGAGCCTACTTATTTCTCCATCCTTTTTCTATTCAGCATCAAAGGTCTAGAGGGAATGAAATAGATAGATATTTCTTTCCGTGAAAAGAATGAGGAAGTCTCTAGAAGCTTATTTTAACAAAATAATAAATAACCTATGCCCCATTATCATTTTTCAAAGAAAAAAAAGGTTCGCATTGATAGAAATGAATTATAAAAAGATTGCCTAATATTTCCATTGTGAGTGGCATTCAAAGAAAATTCACAAAAAAAATATTTTTCAATGTTAAATTAATATAAATGGTCAAAAATATCAGGTGCTTCTTTTATATTGTAACCAAATTATGCTATAGTAAATGAGACAGTTTAATACGGGTATCATCATTGCACACGCATTTCTCTTATAATAACTCAATTTATTTTATGAAATATTTTATATTATTTTGTAATGTAATTGTCATAGTTTTTACTTCGGTTAATATTTTAAATATTATTATTTAACATGTAATATTATTCTTGAACATATTCAATTTACAACATCTTATTGAATTGATGAGATAACCAAGCTTAATCAAAGTACTGGGGTTCAAGAGTAGTGGAGAAAAAAGTGAGAGTAAGTTTTAGACGAAATTATTTTTTAAAGTTTATTTATATATACTTAAGTAGCCTGGTTCCTTCCATTATTGGTTGGAGAACTTTCCAGTATTTATTCCATTTAGATATTAAATAAATTGCGTCAATCAATCTTGCGACCTCTAATGTAGTAATAATGAAATAATTCATTTGTAATTGATGTTTATAATTGTACTTATGTAAATTATTAATTCCACTTCAATAATAAGGAATATAATATTAATTTTCATACGGTACAGTTATTTTGATAGATATTTTAACAAGAAATAGTGGTTAACCATTTTGCTGGACCAGTATATTCCATACGCAGTATCCAAACACATATTATTTATTCTGAAAACACATTTAAACTTGACCCATTTACGATATTATTTTGAAGCACTACTGGGAGACCACATTAGAACAGACTACTAAAACTGGCTTTCATTCCAATGGGAATAAAAATTATAGAAAAGCTGTCATTATAACTGGCGATAAACTAAAGAAAATATTAAGTTAATAATAACAATAAAATTATGATTAATTATTATTTTTAAATTCTTTTACCTACTTACTTATTAATTAAATTAATAAAAAATAATGGCTAAATCCCGAAAACTAATTTACAACTTTTACTGAAACCAACATACTATTCTCGTAATATTTGTAACTACCTTTTCCCTCGAAAAGTTTCCACCCTTACATAGGATATAAGCTACTTAGTTCCACCCCCCAGTGTTTTCGCCCTGGCAGGCCAAAGAGAACTTGGGGGTTGTTTTAGTTGACCGAACGCAGTAACAGGTTGCCCTTGATGCGGTTCTCCGACAGAGGGGTTGGAAAGATGTCGCCATAAAATCTTCAAAAAAAAACTAAGGGCGCACAAGACATTTTACGCGGGAAAATTAGAAAAAAAGTTTTATTTATGTTTTAGATTTTCTCATTTTTATACCATACGGCACATGAAAATAAATAAATAAATAATCCGTAGTTTTTAAATGAATTTTATTCATGTTACTAAAACTCTCTAAGCTTAAACTAATATATTCTTTTTCTCTTTTTTATTTGTACCATCTTTTTTATGGTATAGCTCGTTGTAGATGATGTAGCTGTTTATAATTCTAAACATTATAGGAGAGCAATTTAACCTAATTATTTTATCAGTTTTTTCATATTTAGTCACATACTAACCAATGGAAAAAAATCGTTATAACTTTTTCACCTGCAACTGCATTTTTTGGGAAAAAATAATCCCATAATATTATGTAAGTATTAACATATTTAACTAATTTTCTAAAAATATCTCTTCTACTATTTTGGCTTTAGCGTCGTCAATACTCATGTTATCAAAACGAACTGATATTAAATTAATCAAAATGCTGTTGATTATTATTTTCTTTTGTTTTTTATCACATTTTATGATTATAATATGGACTACAATGTCTACGATGGCCGAGCGGTGATGTGTCTTATAATATTGTGGCTCCAGAGTTCGAATCTCGGATCTGTTATGTTCAACGTGTATTTAGGCCCGGGGTATGGGCCTAAAAGATTGATAACTGTCTAACATACGTTTCTCGAAAAAATAATATATTTAATTGGGTACATTCTGACGAAATAAACAACCGCCATCAATTTACATCATTATTTCTATACTATTTAAAATGAGTTATTTAAATTGATTACCTATATAGAATTATTATATCAAACCCAAAGTTACCACACACGTCGGTCTACTATGTACGAGTAGGGTTGCAGCTGTACTTGTATAAATTTAATATGAAAGCGTGGGTCGCGATTCAAACCCACACCCGGTCGAAAAAAATCGCTGTATTTAATAAAGGGAAATGACCCAATGAATTGGGCGAATGATCAACAACTACTCCTCGTTAAAAAACTGTTAATAAAATCTCCACTCTGTGGAAACCCAAATTGTCTGCTTACAATAGAATAAAATGGTTAGGTATTTTAATAAATATAAATATATTTTTTCTATAGACTATGTTTTATTTAAAACCCATAAAATACTAACACCATAAAAACCATATTTTCAAATTAATATTAATAATACTATAAAAGTGTCAATCAAAAAAATTGGTAAATATTTCACCGCTTTTGGCCCATGTTATCTAAACCATATATAATGATATATAGATATAATAATATATAGAATAAAAATATTTTCTTATAAGTATACATATTAATATTACTTATATAAAAAGTAGTTTTTCTACTTTTGATTATTCTTTCAAAATATCGAAGCTTTATATAATAGGCCTATCAATCTAAATAACAAAAAATGATTTGGGTATGGGACTTTACATCTAGACAAATGTGTCCCTGTAGTTTCGTTACATCTACAATATCCTTTTAATATTATACTGTAATACATAAACTACTCGTATTTTATTCATTGATTGATTTGAAAATGATTTAGTCCAAACAATATTGACATGCTAAATATCTAATACAATATTATGTAGTTTAAAACCCACAATTTTGAAAAGCTTGTTTGAATTACATATTATTTATTTAAGAATACAAAAACATTGTGGATATAACAAATCTAAATTCAAGACGTTATATATATAATAACAATAATAATAATAATAACAAAAAAATCAAAACATACTTATGTACAATTTAATACAGAAAAATACAATTTTTGAAAACAAAAAACATACAATTTTATACAGAAAAATACAGTTTCAAAAACAAAATGCAAAGATTATACTAAATGGAGTATTTTCTATTACAACGCGTGTCAGTGATTGTCCACGTTTAAGCACATAGGTACGTATAAAATTATTTTTAGACAAGACAATCAATGAATAAATTTGGCGTTATACTTTTGTGTACTACTGCCAACATACCTTTTGAATACAGAACAGATTAATAAATAGAATTTCAAAAGGCTATACCCCAAATACACTACATTTTGACGCAGGGTTTTGAATGTGTGAGTGTCCTATAAAAATAAACCACGCATTATAGACATACAATAATGTCTGTTACAATTTTCAAATACACCAATATTGAATGAGCGTCAATGCATAAACCGAAAGCAGTTTTCAGAATGAAAGACAAACATGTTCACGTGTTTAAGTTTATCCCATATTCTTCCACACTCGAGATCGGTTGCCTGTTACTCCATACCCGTTAGGTATTTCAGTTCCCTGCTTTTGAAGTTTTGTTTACATACTCGTAATACATTATACAGTCTAGTATACTTGATCCATATAGCATGTATGCACAGTAATTTAGAATGTGGTCTGTCTTTTGACATGCAGTTATAACATAACATACGTTATTTTTATTAAAACAAGAATGCTTTAATTACAAATAAATTTTGTACATATTCGAAATAGTAAATTTACTAAGTGGATGATTATTTAAACAATACAAATTTAAAAAAAATAATGGTTTCAATATCATTAACTATGGTCGATCCGATGTTGCATTGAGGCTTTTGTTAATTTTTCTATTCTTTTCGGTAGATAGTTATTCGCTGCCACGTAGGTTTGTCCGCCAAAGTTAGCAAGTTCATCTAACCAGCAGATTTTGGAGTGGCTCTGCGTTCGTTTAGTATAAATCTTGGGTATCCATGTATCATTGTATCTATCGCATTATTATTTTGTGGCATGGCTCCAAAGTTTCCAGTTTATCAAATCGTGTTGTTTTGTCATTTCCATTGGATTATTTAGTAGTCTTTCTGCGTTATGCCTAACATGCACATATCCGTGCTACGTTTTGCTACTCGTAGTTTTTAAATTTTTCATATATTAATCGTCCATATTGTATGTACTTACTAAACTATTACTAATAGTTTCAGATTAGTTTAATATAAGTATTTTGTCTTCATTTTCTACAACACAAACACGTCCTCCAAACCAAACCCGGCCCGTACCACACTCGGTCTTAATCGAGCGCATCACGAGGCACTACGTTTGATGTGAAGCATCTGTACAACTATATACCTGTTACGCCTGTTAATGTCCCAGGAGCAATGACCCGAGACTGAGGTCGCCACGCTCTCAAGTGAGCTTTGACTGATTTTACTCTAATGCAAAGTGCCGGGGAGAGAAAAGGCACAAGGAAATTAACAAAAAAGAAAGGAATTTAATAAATATAACAATAAAAAAGCTTATCATATGACAGCAAAAAATATGTGAAGAGATCGCATGACCCGATGGGCCCAACAGTTGGTTGGACCAACTCGAGTAACTCTTCCCTCTCGGAGTACATTCTCAAACATTCCCAGAGGATGCGGCTTGCATCTTGTTTTCTCCGCCACATGGGCATATCGGTCGGGTAACAAGTCCAAGCTCAAAGAGCTTGGCAGCGAACCCACAGTGGCCTGTCAAAATTTTCCTGTCAGAAAGTTTTAATGAACTTTTTTTATATGGCTGCATTTATGCTATCGTTCAATTTTGGTTTATGTATAAACGTGCCATCTGAGGCGCCACTCTAGAATAGCCTTTGAAACAGAGTGATAGACTTTCTACAGGCGTTGTGGCAACACCACGTTTCATTGTGCTTTTTTATAACACCATGAGGTAATTCATTAAAAGCATAAGCGGTCGAGTTTGCATAACACAGGCAAGAAAAATTGTTGAACTGTCACTTTTTTTTGTTTACGCTTTTTGTGGTATCGATTCTGGTACGTAGTTTCCCTGATAGCATACTCTGCGGGTATACGCTAATTCGAACAGAGTGAGCTCAATTATTTTTTGTATACTATAACTTCTTCAGCATGTTTTTTTTCATGTCCAATCCTAATAAGATCATAATATGGCGTGGAGGTTTGTATTAACAGATTTAGTTTTTACGAGAAATGGACGTCAGCCACTTGTTCAACCTATTAGGTCCATACTCTGACTCATACACAAATTGAAAAACAATATGCGTGCTTACCAAACCCAGAATACAAACCTGGCACACACGGCCTAATAGGCCGACGCATAAGCTAAAATATTATGAGAAGAAATTTCTACACTTAATAATATAACATATGAAGACAGTATTAAGTGCGAGGAAATCTGTGATTATTATGTTAATAATTTTAATAAATTTTTGGTACTAAATACACTTTTTATAATAAATATTTGTACCAGTTTCGACCACCTCTGAGAGAAATTTTAAACTGTTAAAAATCAGTTGAAAATTTTCCTCTGAGGTGGACAAAACCGGTACAATTATTTAATATAAAAAGAGGATTTAGTACAAAAAACATTGTTTTATATAAAATTATTAATTCAATGCATTTTCACCGTGAATTAACAGTTAGCACAAATAAAAAAATTATAATCTTAATTAACTCAATAAAAATTAAGACAGAACAATCAAAACAATTAAAAAAAAAATATTTCTGTAAGATAATAACACAAATGCTAATATTTGATAATTTAAATCTTTCGATTGTATGAAAAGAAGACGGTTTTATACTGTAATGGTAATTATTAAGTATTACTTCCACCGTATATTGACGCCATAATATGATATTTTTTATATAATAATTACATGAATATTAAATAAAATAAATTATAATATCATATTACTTAATTTACATACTATTGCTTGACATTTTACTGGGCTACATGTACAACCTTAATCTATTCGAGTGCATTTTAATCGGCTTAGTTAATGGAAAAAAGTCCCCTTGAAACGCATGGAGTGTACAGGTCCCAACAAAATTCTTCTCACTCATATAAAATAAAATAGATGTAATCCGCACTTTAAGCATCATATTGTACATACATTAGATATATAAATAGCATACGCGGTTCTGGTCTGCGCCAGATGGCAGTTTTCACCCTAGATGTCTATCATTTACGGTACCAGACTCATCGCGCCAATTCTAATATGCAGGAAAGCTTTCTTTATTTTAACCTGTGAATAGATAAAGCGATCATGTCATATTAAAGCTTTGTGATATACTATAAGTCTCACGCTTGAGCTTTGGTGAAAGGATATATTCATATCTACTACTCCAAGTAACATTTTGGTGATTTTAAATTAAATAATATGAGGTTAGGTTTACAAAAAATATCTACAGACTGGCAAAGGACGTTATTCATAGATGATTGCAAACAGTGTTACGATTTTACAATTTAGGCGTAGGTAACCCTACAAAAAGCCAATAAAAATTAACGTTCCTACCACTAACGTAACGTACCATAATTTAAATGATTATAATGAACAAATAAAACATAACAGAAATGAAAAAAAAATAATGAAAATAAAAACAATTCGATGTTATCTTTATGAACTTATTGGTATTATTATATTATTTTATTAGAGTGATTTAAAAATTCTAATTGCAAATAAATAATTAAATTAACACTACATACTCCAAAAAAATATTATTCTAATATAAATGAAAAAGAAAAAACTCCAATACTAAGAAAAAGTTGTTCTCATTAACATAAATTTTTTTCACGCTTTTTGCTCTCTTGAATCGTAACGATTTGTCACTAACGCCATTTTGGCTTGAAATAGTCAATATTGTCACAGTAATGTCAAGCATGCTAGATACAAAAGTAGAGGATTTTCGAATAATAATTGTAGGTACATAGTTAACTCATTTTAATGTTTTTATAAATCATCTCTCATTACGACAACCATATTTACACATTGTGCGGGTATGACTGTTGACGTGTATCCCCTCTCCCGCACCCTCTTGTATGCCCCCCTGTCCGGTCCAGCTGCCTGCCGATACATTTGATGGATGATTGAAAAAAGAAGATGAATGGTAGCGGGAAAGCCCCGCGGTACGGAGAGCTGATGCAAAAGCCCCGTATATACCCAGAGTGTACTTACCAAATTATTGAAAAACTTTGAAACACAAATTCAAAATTATTGATATTTTTTATTTTCAATTCGCTTTATAAAATACTATGCGTTATTTCAAAAAGACCAAAGTATAGCCACGGAATCACACTAGTTGTTAAACGGAAAATATTATTGTTACATGAATATTATTTCAAATATTATTTTTTCCGACCATGTCCGATCCTAATAGGATCATATGGGCCTCCACAGAGTAGAGGTTTGTATTAAGGTGACGCATCAGTGAAACGGCAAATAATTTTCAACTGTAGGCGCGACGAAATTTTGGACTCGCTCGCATTCAGTGAGAGAACGTCGAGCTAGAAGCACGTCACTTTGCTTCGTGATGGCGACGGGCTAATTAATTCTTAAATCGTGAAAAGATGACTAAAAACGTTACCCATTTACTTTAAAAAGAAAACATGTCAATGAATATATTATTATTGTTACTAATAGAACAATAAACAGAACATAAAATGGACGTATGTTGGATTTATATGACAAATAATATTTCGTTTGACAGGCGTTATTTGCACTCGCGACCCGCAATCCACGCATCGCCTAGCAACGATCTTTTTAGACCGTGCCTCAACTGATGTACGGCCTTAACAGATTTTGTTTTTACGAGAAATGGATGTCAGCCACTTGATCAACTTATTAGGTCCATACCCACAAATTGAAAAACAATATGTGTACTTGCCAGACCCAGGATTCGAACCTGGGACCCACGGCATGATAGTCCAACGCTTAAGCCGCGCGGCAACCGAGGGGAGAATAATAATATTTTCCACAGTTAAAAAAACGATATAATATTGAGACATTTACATTATGGGTAATAAATATATTATCAATACAGTGATTTAAGAAGATTAAAATTTATTTACGACTTTTCATTCATAAATATCACACTGTTACATACTATTCAAATAAATTGCATTCGTAACTTATGTGCAAAATACTGACTCAATTGAAGGTATGTTAAATTTAATCAAGGTACATAAATACATAGCTAAATTAAAAAAAATAACTCATTTTTTTCATGAATTACATTATTGCAAATTTAATAAATTTGTAAATATTCTTATTAAAATGGATTATTTTTTTTGCACATTTTTTTTTGTTATGTATCGCACAAATGATGTAATTCGGTTAATTATTTAACGTTGCTTATAGAGAATAAAGTCAGTCAAATCAAATATTATCAGTTTGGAATATATGTAATGCATATTCAATTTAGAATTTATCAATTTCGCAATAAACAGATGAATTTAATATGCAACCGATATTCTGTGGATAACGTCGAACTAATATAACATTAAAGACATTTGATGTTTGAAAACAATAATCTACCTGCTCAACAAAACATCATTTCCATCATACAGGTAGGTATTGAATAAAACGTCACTCAAACAATATTCATGTACGTCAATTTCGAAATTGAAATTGTAATACAATACATTATTTTACATCACGTAAAGCTCAGAGGATGATCAGTATTGGCATTTTATTTATATTAATATTATTATAATATTATGTCAATAATTGATATAATAATATCAACTCATATTAAAAATTTATGATGTTTTTCATATTGCATTAAATTACTCACCGTGGAATTCTGGCTATTAAAATATTTTCGTATATTCTATGAAACTTTATCAATAACATAATAAATAAAAAAGTCCTAAAAACAATTTTACAGGAGAGCTTTACAAAAGTTAGATTCTGATGAATTGTTTACAGTACAAATCATAGAAAATGTATATTTGGAAACCGCAACCTACAATAATTAGATTGCTAAAGTTTTATTTATATTTGGAATATTTTACCTAATGTAAATTTAGCAAAAATTGAGTTATATAGGTACCTACATGGGTTTGGTTGTTTATAAAAATGGTCGAAAAGTAAATCTACATAATATTATATGTTGTAAATCTGTGTCCGCAGTTAGATGGCAAAAAGTCGAAAAATTGTCAATCTTTCCTCAAGGATTGTATTCAATACTGTTCCTAAGCAACGCGTGAATTGCTTGTTTTCATTTATTATTTTAAAAAAATCGTCTCGTCAAACATTTTTTAAACTGACAATAAAAAAGTTTCAAATTGTATTTCGGAAACTTTTACAAATCTTTGCCAACCTCCTGGTATAATCTCACAGGGCCCATGATTTCACCAAAACCCGGCTGGGATTCACTGATCGGGACGCATGCATAAAACTGGGTTACATGTAAATTGTACGTAAAACATTTCACCGTGGCACAGCTCGCAGTGAGCATTCTATCAGAAAGAGATGACCGTATGCTATACGGTCTCCAATTTTATTAGATTCGATATGAACACTAATTCAATTTTCATAGCTGATTTTGGCAATTTTTTTTATTTATTTTGTTTAATTGTGTGAAAATAATTTAACTGTGTATAAATAAATATCATTTTAATTTGATTATGGTCATTAGTCAAAATTTTATTCATTGTATTAAATATATTTCTTCAATTATTTTATCGTATTTTCTACTTGCGTAAATTATTGGCACGCGGGATAAAATTTTTGAAGTTACACATCTTTTGGGGCGTTTGGTAGAGAGTGAAATTGAGAGCTGCGCGCGCACACCGTTACGAAAGTGCGCGACAGTATGACAGTACTATCAAACACAGTTTTGATAGTAGAATTGTTTCGTTGCCTAGGCAACAAATTTATTATTGTCGGCCATTTGCAATTCCTTACGTAAACAAACGATTAAACGTCAGAATGACAGTTGTTACTTTAAAAATAAAAACAACGAGAAATAATTATATAATTTAGTAATCATATACATAAGTTAAATTTAATAGAAATAAACCAACGGCGCTATAATAAGCGGCCCTTTTTCTTGAGTGTGTAATTTTACAATATAGTTAAGAGCTAATCGAAGAATCTAGGTCATCACAAGTTTTGTTTTTGTTTTATTACGCCGAAGAAGTATAACTTCTAACGCACGTACATAAGGACACGCACCGTTTTTTTTTTAATAATACATACTTAAATTATTAAGCGATGGGTTTTTAATGTAATAATAATACCTACCTTTATTGGAAATCCCGGCAAAACCGTACGGGACTTAAATAATTATTTTTTCCGGCCATTCAATCTCGTGACAAGGCAAACAGAGAAAGAATGGCAGAAACTCAAAAAGGCTCTCGAGGATAATGGAATAAGATTTCTTCGCCTGTTGCACGTCGCGTCTGCCAAATAAAGATTTATATTGGGCCGATCGCAGTGGCGGCGCGCGCGGACTGGGAATGAGGCGCCGACCGCTCTCCTGTAATGAGATCGAAATTGCGGTGCATGCTGCGAGGCATTTTTATTCGAGAATTATCTAGCTGGAAATTTACTGCGGATTGAGCAATTAGGTTGATTGTTATCGTGAAAACCTTGAATAATGCGGGTCAGTTAGAAACAAGCAATCACTGTATACCTAAATTATTCTATATTATTTAATTCAAACTATATATAACAAAAATCTTCTCTTCTAGATGGAGAATAAATATAAATTTAAACAAATATTATTTATTCAGTTTAGACCAAAGCTGAGTTTATATATTATTATAGATGGAAATAATATATAAACTCAACAAATACAGTAAAAATATTTGAACATCCTAACGTCATAATAATATATCAATTACCTTCTTTTTTCTTTCTTTTATAATATTATCTTTACGTATTTTTTTCGACTTAAACGAGAGATGTCCAAAAGCTAAGAGTCGCACAGTGAGGCATGGAGAGGTGTATGTTGGGCATCGCGCGAAAGGACCGTAAGAGAAGCGAATGGGTTAGGAAGCAGTCAGGAGTACGCGATGTAATATACGTTGCCAAACAGCTGAAATGGAGATAGGCGTGGCACATTGCTCGTCAAAGGGACGGACGCTGGACAAATGCCGTCATCTAATGGTACCCAAGAAGCACGAAACGGCTACAGGGTCACCCTAAAAGCCGCTGGATTGACGAACTGATAAAGTTCGGCGGAAATACGTGGCAGCGAACGACACTGGACCGAGAGAGTAGGAAGAAACTTGGGGGAGCCTTCATCCAGGAGTGGATTGACCTCGGCCTATGATATATATGATATACAAATGAGAACTCTGCCATTCTGGGCAGTGTTGACCTGTGTGTCCCTGATAACTATCTTAGAAATAGGGAGTATCAGTTGTGTATTCTCCCAAGGTGTAGAACCAACCTGCCAGTGGCCAATTGGAAGGGCGATAACTATGTTCAACCGAATTGCTTCAGGTTTTGATATATTCCACTTGCGTGAGGATGAGTTTAGATGGACGCTATCTTATAAATTCTTAAAATATGATCTCCTTAGCAAACTCGGTGTACTTCTTTGAACTTCTGTAGATTTATAATTGTATTTTCATGCTTTTGTATGTTTATATTATGTTCTCTCTTTATATTTTCATTTTTATCCCTTTTATATTATTTTTTTCTTTCTTCTTTATAATAATGTTTCATGTCATGTTGTGAACGTCTTAAATCTATACTTTGTTATGTCCATTATATGTTAAAAAATAAATAAATTGATTTAACTTTTATATATTAAATTGATTCAGAACTTTCAAATTCGCTTTTCTGAAATCATATAACATTCTACTTATATATAATTATAATATTATATAAGCTTAAAAACTAGTGACGTGTTATTTTACATTAAAAATTCTACTATAGCTACTAAATCAATTCATCATTTAAATATCAATCATTTAAATAACCCAAAAAATAATGTCTTCAAGTGTATCAATATTAATTTTTCTTAATACTCATTTTTGTTATAGTTAATCTCTTTAATATAAGTATGTAGTTGTTTTTTATTCTACGTTAGGATAAATTAATAATATACATTTATCGATAATAAATTTTAATGTGTATTTTCCATACACGTAAGTTATTTAACTCATCACAATTTATAAAACGAAAACAATTGGGTAAGTTAGTATAGTTTACTGTGTAGGTATGGATGTATTTAATTTACTTTTATTCATGCGTAATTGCGTCTTACAAAACCTTTCCAATCTTGTTGATATTTTGACTTACAACACATGAATATTACATCTAAATTAATGTTTTCAGGTATAATAATAATTAATGTAACAGAAATAACGTAACCTTTGATGATATTTCTTTCTTTATGGTGTTATATCTTTTAACCATAATATTCATTGTATTTTTTTAAACACGTTTGTTTTAATATTTTGGATAAATCTATTTATTTCCATAAAATATCGATCTCTATTCAAATTTCATTTACATTGTAAATTATTTCTACTAAACATTACTTAGTTAAATATATTTCGTTAAATTTCAAAATGTTTGTAATTATTGTTTCATAATTATTTGGAAGAAACCATATAGGTACATGTACTAATAAAAATTATTGTCACGATATCTATGTTCTGAGATAATTTAGTACTTGTCACCATTCTTAAAAAATAATAAAATACTATAACAATATATTGTAATTGTATTATAAAATTTTAATTAATTTTTATTATCAAATTATTAATAACTAATAAATTGTATTTTTTAATAAGATAAAACTGGAGTGACAAACAAAATAAATTCATTAATATATTTTTTAATAATTATTAGATATCATTAAAAGCCCAGGTGACTTAATGAGTAAATTATCATTTTATAGGTCAGTATATTGAATATCAACATAATTACAGGGCCACCTTACACTAAACAATGAATATATCGAGACAGTTTTTGAGTTAGGCTTCTTTGGATGACAAAATCTAATAATACTTAACAATATTAGCGACTAAATTATCTATACTTTACTGTGCCATGATTAAAAGACGTGGATATTAACTGTTGGCGAAAAGCCTAATTTAAGTGCTTGGAATTTTACAAAAAGATCTCTGAGGATTGTATCTGAAGACGTCGCAACAACCATAAATTCTATTATAAGCTCCCTCAGTCCAATATTGTCAAGTTTCTCTAAACGCAACACTAATTACGATTGGTCAATAATTATATAACACGTATGGATCATCCAGCAACGATAAATCGTCTCTCGCTCAGTTTACCTCTAGAAAAAAATAATTACGAGTGATCGATTGAAGAAGGTGTGCATGGTATTTGTTTGAGGCGAAGTCCCACCCCATGATTTAACGAAGTAGAATATGTTTAAAATATAATGAAAATGTAATATTATAGTATTTATTATAAAATTTTCACGTTACACCACTGACTTAATGGCTACCCTAAAAGATTGGCCAAAGCGAAATGGCAATAATGACATTTGATCTAACGGAAAACAATAAAATTGTAACATCGTTATTCAAAAAAAAAATCTCCGCGATTAAGCGAGATTTTTTTTCCTTATATTATTAAAGTCTAAGATCTAGAAAACGTGCAAAATTTTTCAAATGGATTGTTTTAGTAATAAATTCGTAGATTATGATTATGACCAATATTTCAGATTCATTTATTGACGTATTTACAATAACGAGTTGCTAATCCAAAATATTTTTTTGTTGTTGAGATTATTTCAATTAATAATGTCATCTTCAACATGCCAAAAAACGGTCGACGAGACTTATGCTATGACGAAGAAACAAATATATTTTTTTAAATAATGTTAATTAGTGAAAAATATAATACTATAACGAGGTCAATAAAATTGTCACTTATATCGTAAGCGGACAATACGTCTTATGACGCTGGATGCGGCATCGAAAACCTGGCAGCAAACGTGGTATGCTTCTACCAAAGACAGGCACACATGTTTGTTCTTTCCGAATTGTACAATGGCGATTCAAGATAGCCAAATTGACCACACCAGTAAATTTTTGACAGGCCATGGTGGATTCGCTGCCAAGCTCTATGAGTTTTTTAACATGACTATGTGGCGGAGAACTACAGGATGTAAACAACATCCTCTGGGAATGTCCGACAATGTGCTCCGAGAGGGAAGATATGCTTAAGTCTGCTGTAAGGGCCAATCGGACCGTCCGACCTGGTCGCTACAAAAGACAATATTTTTTTTTTTAAATGCGGCGACTTATTGCGGACGTAAAAATCTCTTCATAATATAGTTCTGTTTGTCCGTATTGTTTTAGCTTTGTTTTTTATATCGAAATCTCCATACTTTTCTCTTCCATGGCATTTTTTTTTTATTAAACTCAGTCAAAGCTCACTTGAGAACGTGGCGATCTCAGCCTTGGGTATCTGCTCTTTAGACATTTTCAGGCGTAAACAACTGCTGATGCTTCACATCCAAACGTAAAAATAATGTGATAAGTTCGATTCAAACCGAGTGTGGGGTGGGTGGTTTGGATGGTCCATGTTTGTGCTTCACTAACGTCCTTTTGGCTTGTCATTCTTGATATTATAAGACCTACTCTGGTTTGGTGTGAGTTGAATAATATGACAATTTGTCTTAATATATTTTAAAATATTTATTTTTTGTATTATAATAAATTTATATTGACGTTTGGCATATTGACTTAGGATTGACAGTAAATAATAATATTAAAATTATACTCAGGGGTTAGCAAATAATTTGATCGGCTAGCAAGCAGCTGTGGCGTAGTTTTATTCAGTTTTCTGGAATAAAATAAATAATATTTTTGTCGGAAAGTGTGAAAACATTTCACCCGGCTTATCGTATTACGACCGATGGAGCCAATTTATTTTTATGACAGGGGAAACAAAGCTCATAGAGCAACAATTAAAATAACTCGTACGCCGGACAGAATACAAACATTTTGACATTTCGATTGATGCGCATTCAATTAAATTCCCGACGCCCCTCCCTCGGATTTCACAGGTGGCGCATTGTCAATTATTATTTTCGAAATCCATATGCAGATTGGACAAATGAATTAAAAACCGTCGCCAATATGCGAGCCATTTGCATCGCCGGCCACTAATAGCTTGTTGTTGTTGCCTGAGCAGTGGCATACGTACCTCTCGTTCAATAAACGTTGATTTATTGGATGTGTTTAATCGACAAAAAAACACACTGTCGTGCGGCGGGGATTTTTTTTATCGCGCTTACAAGTGTAATGCAGAATTTCATTGCAATGGGGTTAGCGCAATAGCTATGATACTTATGTCCCTTTATTATTTATGACGTGAATTCAAATAAAGAGTTTACCATCAGGGAGTAATATTCATTTTAATTTAATAAAGGTCACATGCTAAAAATACATATATCATTGCAGATACGGAAAATAAAATATTGAAATCTCGTAAAAAAAAAAAGAACCTAAGTCAATTGGAAATTAAAATTGAAAGTTTACCAGATATTTTTGACTATAATATAGTTATATTATAACGTTATTAAACAAATGTTTAACGTACGTATTGTCAAAATAATAATTCCAAAATAGGGCGTTAAATAAATGTAGGATGAAATATTATTATTATATTTCGATCATTAGGTATACGGCACCTGCGACATCTCAATTTCAATTCAATTTATTTTTAACATATTGTAGACACTATAAATTATAAGTTTAAGACGTTCGCAACATGACATGAAACATTATTATAAATAAGAAAAAAAAGTAATAAAAGAGATAAAAATGAAAATACAAAAAGAGAACATAATATAAACATACAAAAGCAGTGAAAATACAATTATACATAATATATAGAAATTAAAAGAAGTAGACCGAGTTTGCTAGGTAGACCCTATTTTAAGAATTTATAAAATAACGTCCACCTAAACTCACCTCACGCAAATGGAATATATCAACATCCGAAACAATTTGGCAGATCCTATTAATTCTCAGTGTACACGAGTGCGCATGATAATGTATTAATTGTAGGAACTAGACTTCTAGATGGCCTTTCTTGCCAACTGTAACACCATGCTTCTTTCGTACCTTACTAATAATAAAATTAGTAAGTAAATAATTGTTATTATAATAATTATATCTCTCTGCTTGGTCGTTTCTTCGTAGCTGACAATCGTGACCACCTTGAAAGTCCGTCATCTTCTAATCGACCATAACATTTCACTCCTCTCGATCCTCTGTTTTCCTCAGGGCAGTAAAGATCTTTCATTTAGGCGTTAAGGCTCGCCAACGGTTTTCCTCTGCTTCGTTTTCTCAAGTATCTTCAGTTTATGTTTATCTTGTCCGCGCCGAACAGTAAATATCTAAAAACTGTAGAATTCATAACAAACACGTTGTCGAGAGGCGTTCTTAAATTCTTTTATTATGTTAACTCACAATTGATGGTGGAAATGCATTGTATTATTAATTTAATTTAATAAAATGCAATTTTTTATCGTACGTTTTCCACTTTTATCTAATAATTGGACCAGTTTCGTTCGCCTCAGAGGGACATTTTCAAATAAAAACATAACAGGCATTTATAATAACAAATTCAAAAAGTGACAAAATCAATCAACCAAAACATTTAAGTATCTTATCAAATAATATTATGGCAATAACACTTGGTAATTAAAAAGAATAAAATTGCATATTGATATTTCATTATACATTATTACAAATACACTAAAACTAAACATTCTTAATTATTAACATAAAACAAAAATATTATAAAGTAATAGTTCATAGAGTCGTTGTATTATCTGTAGTCTTCGAATGATTGACTGATTCCTCCTGTGCTCTATCAAAGAAATACGAACCATTCACCATCAACATCGCATTTTAAAGGCATCAATTGTCTTCCGCGTCCGGGTCCTCAGCATAGTATTGTTATAAATCAATAGTATGTAGTTTTAACTAAGATAAATAACTATTACACTCTTATGAAATTATATTAGTCCAAAATACGTTATGACCAAAAAATTATATGATTTTCACGGGTAATAATGATAAATTAAAAAACAATATGTGTACTTACCAGACCCAGGATTCGAACTTGGGACCCACGATGCTAGAGGCCGACACTTAAACCGCGCGGCCATCGTATGTTTATACACTGTATGTTTATGGTTCTTCAAAGTATGTCTCATCATATCAGCCACTCGTGATCAACTACTGGATGAAAACTTTTCTTTACTGTCTCCACTGTTCTTGGTTTTCATTTCCCTATACATGCGCCAAACTTGAGTATTTCTTCGATCTAGTAAAGTTTTCATTGCGAATGGTGCGATGTATAGCAACGATCGATTTTCTCAATTTCAAGATTTTTACACTTTATTATTATCCAAATTATTATAATAGATTATTTTCATATTCACCTGTTTTGATAAATTAAAATATTTTGTCGAAAACAAATTTATTCTTGAAACACCTTCCGGTTATTGTTATCCAAAATGAAAATAGTCCTTAAAAGGTTCTCGTTTGAATCAATTTCGTCAGCTTAACCTGCTAGATGTAATGAAAATAGACATTTGGCAGTCTATCCTCAAACTAAAGCCAACAATAAGTCTTTGTGAAATAGGTCAGAATAACCCCTAACTATTTAACGTGGCAAGTATTGCCAAAGCAAACCATCGTCACTTGCTTTAACAGATGAAGTTTTCGCCCCAAGTCAAATGAATATCTAAGTCCCAAGTTTCAAGACTCGCTTGACCGATAATATTCTCATATGCATTTTGTATTAATAACGTGATTAGAAAGTTTAAAACAATATAATTATAATTAATTTTACAGTATGAAACTAATAGTAAACTGATGGCCCTCGTGGTATAATAATCATGCAAGGCAAATGCGTCTCGTAGAAAGTCTGCAGATTTGATTCCCGGTGAAGTCACAATATTTTTTGTGCGTGTTTCTTTAATTGATTTACTTCTACTCATGGCCCCCACAAAGGGGGGAGGGGCTGACAGGACTCTACCCTGGGGGGCCGTCATGGCGTGTCGACCAGTTAAGTGAGAAAAACACACATCACAAATTTACTCGAATAGTAAAAAAAGTCGTGGCTGCCCGATGCAATTTAATATGATAATATGATGATTGCTATAATTAAATAATAATTGACATTTAGGATTTTATTTTATAATAATTAATTTAAGTGTGTTTTTTGACTAACAAAATGGGCATTTACCCAATATGGCGATGGGTTGCATGTTATTTGGCTACCATAAAAGGAGGTCGCAATCAGTGCTTCATAATATAATGATGAGTGCAGATAACTGGATTTATTTTAAAAATCTCTAAAAATACACTGAAGAACCTTAACTATAGGGTTCCTCGGAAACAATTTGAAGGAGACTACTGTCAAAAATCACACTGCCTTTCCACCTTAGCTAAAGGTGGGGGGGCCGCCATACATCCTGGCTTGGGGGCCATGCTTCTACTACTAAATTACTGTCATTGAGCCTCCTGGCCAGTTGTAGTATTATAAAGAATGTTAATAATAATATCTATATAGAATTTTTTTTTTTTACATTAAAAAAATATTAGCGTTTATTTCAGCTCCATCGAAAGTCAAATGGCAAAGTTAGATGCAAATAATTGTATTATCAGAATCGCTAATCGGCAGGGAGCTAGCCGGGATATATTTTGGCACCAAATGTAAAAGCCACAAATATTGTATATCGAATAGCCCCGGAATGATGGATTGGATATTTATATTATATTTAAAGGCTTAAAATAATAAATTGAATATATACTACTTTTTAAGATTTTTAAATGCAATAAATATACAAAAATATAAAATAATATGTTAAAAATAAAAATCTCTAATAATATATTTTTTTACTTTTTTAAATTAAATCCTTTGCACTCTACGTATTAAATTTAGAATTTTTATTTTCAAATATTAAACCATTCTACTCCCGGGCAGTGCCCGGTGATACTGCTAGTGTATTATAATAATTATTATGATGAATTTCAATATGGTATATTAGATTCATTTTTACTTACACACTTCAGGCTATCATGTTCTAGTATTATAGCACAGGGTGACAACATTTGCCAAAGTCCAGCGTTACGTCTTACACTTCTCTTACCGAATCAAAACTATAGCACATTTTGCACCCCTACAACTAAACTGCCACAATCCAAAAAACGTCAAACAGAGAAAATCTGCTTTGAAGTTTTTACCTTTCGCATTTTTGAACTGTGTTTTTGAAATATATTTAGATATTGATTGAATTTTTGACTTGAATTTGATGACTTAGAGATATGAAATTTTCGGTACATATACTATGAACGATAGACAATGAAACGCAGTAATTAACTCAAACACGTAATTTTAGACTTATGGCGGTTTAGTTGCGGGGGTACGATTAATTGTCTCGCCTTTCACCGCAGAATAATGAAGAGTCAATCACGATGACGAAATCTAAGAAGAATGAGAGAGGCGTTTATCCAGCAGTAGATTAGTGGATTGATCCAAGTTTATGATGAAGATAATAATGATTGCTCAATAAACAGATAAATTAATCATAATGTAATTCGAAAGACAAAACTACGTCAAATACGTTTCGAATGAAAATTTTCAAGTATCGATAGAATTCCCAGAATTATAATCTTAGAATCTGTCAAAATTGTTCAAACATTTTTGAAACTGAATGACAATATCCTTCATTGACCAACGTACATTAATATCTAATTCGTAAGGCTCAAACTGACAGAGATACCTTATAAATAAGTTAACTCCTGTGTATTATAAAAGTGACTCTTCTGCGTCAAACAGAGGGCATAGGCTGCCGACCGCCACTCTACGACCTTTTTAGGGGGCTGTAACCCCTCAAAATTTAACTTCACGCCAGTCTCAATCGCCAGTCAAACAAATTGACAGTGAGATGCCTCTCTGTTATTCGTAGGTAATATTATTTTCGACAGTGGCGTAGAAAATGTTATTATACAACAAAAGCTTTTTGAGTTGTTTTTCCATTGGCTCTACAAATCGATGTAAAACTTGGTGGACTCACGGAGAGATTTCGTAACTGTTTTTTTAATAAATATAATTTGTTAGCGGTTCCAATCAGAGAGGCCATATCTTATTTTTACGATTTGTTTAACTAGTTTTTTTTTTCAATTTAAATCTCATCTTATCGTCATAAATTATTTTTATTTATTAAAGAAACGAAATAAAATAAAATAAAAAACAAAAGGTAATTCAAACAATTAAACAGTAAAATAGCATTTTAAAAACAATTTACATAATTCATCGCTAAAAATATCTACATCTCTAGAGAGTGCATTGATCAGCCACACAGCCCTCGCTATTGGTGCCTGGTGAGTCTGACATGAGGAAACAGCTTTCACCCAAAATAAGTCATGGCTGCGCTGCGACCACGAATATAATTGACAGATGCATAAAAATTTAATTTTAACTTGTTATATCCATAATTTTTTATTTTTTTCAATAAATAATCAAACAGCTTTGGATGCGATAGACACATTACCACTCATCCATCGTGTATGCTTTTTAGAGTTACTTTGTAATAATTGACAATTCTTGGATAAAGTCACTCTAAATAATTACAAGATAAAAATCACTTTTGATATACCATGTTTTTAAATGTTCTGTTGAATCATATAAACTTGACAATTATATGTATTAAGAAATACTTTCTTTGTACTTGATAGAAATACTGAATAATAATATAAAATACTGAAATGTCATTTTGACATTTCATATTGATTTCCATAGTAACGCACGTATATAATAATAATTTAGTTGCTAGGACCCCCTTAGCAACCATAATAGTGTTTAACTTTTTACGATTTTTTTCCGAAATAACTTTTCATACAAAACAGAATTAACTGGAAATGAATTCAATTCTGGTTAAAGATGGCTAAAAGTATTAAAAGAATGCATTGTCACCGTTTTCTGATATATTATAAAAGTTTCAAATGTCTAGCTAGTCGGGAAGTTAGTTAAAAATCTTCAATCGTCTAAAAAAATCTTAGACAAACAAGAAAAAAAAATTACTGGACAAACAAGAATACGAGCTAATAAAAACGTGGTAAAATACTCACTTTCTTCAGTGTGATAAACCTCGCCACAACGATTATCTTCTTCTTTCTTCCCGCACTGCATCTTATTTGTATCTTTACGTACCTACTTATACTATATAGGAGGGATTTTTAAGTTTTCTGAATTATATTTTACGATGATAGCACGTCCCAAGTCAAGAATTATAAGCATTATGCAGTGATTAAACCTGTGATCTTAGTAGGGCACACCGTATATCAAACATAGAATACACTTTACTACCCGAGAGAATTATCTACATTTAATTAGATGAGAAAATAATTTTAAGAAGCCCTAATTAGACTGTGTAATAAAAGACATCATCCCTGTAGATGAATAAAATGGAGAGAGATCACAAATCGTGAAGAGTGCAGACGTTTTCCAGATACTGCAAAACCCACACTATAGTGTTGTGTCAAATATCTACTTACTTACATCTTAGTTAATGTGGATCATACGTCCACTATGCGGCGCCTCCGAGAATTTAAGTTACTCGATGGATGTTATGTATCGGCCGGAATCTAGTTGGGTTAGGTTATGTTTAGATATCCATAATTTGAAATGCACACTAGAAAAAATCATTTTGTAGAAAAACACCCGATGGGAATTGAGCCTGTATCTGCTCGATTCGCGCCAGTACGTTTTTTCAATTAAACTACGGACATCTTAGTTAATTATGACAATTTTAACTAGTAGTTTTTACATAAAATACTTATCAAATTGCGATATAATATTGGCTATCGGTTTTAGTATATTAACCCAATGTTTACAGGCTCTTTTAATTATTTTTTTAATTAACGTGTTAATTTGCATTTGAAAAGCAATTAGCGAAAACATAATTTTGTGCGGCCCTTAAGCATTGGGTTAAATTAAGGTAGGTATCAATTAATTCTTTGATTACTAACTGACGTCGTGGATAACTTCATTATTTAGTTTTTATAACGTATTTTTTTTCTACAAAATATTTTTTTCTAGTGTGTATATGCATGAGATGTACTTAAATTATGGATATTCAATATATAGATTGTTACATTCTGAAATCGCGTGTCTTATTCGTTGAATAAAAAAATAGTTTATTAAAATTATGTTTAGATTTTTAATGATTATTCCCTGGTAGCTTTAGTTGGAAAATTTTGAATTCATTATTCACATACTTACTTCTTAATTTAATTAATTTAATACTAGAATTTAAGCATTTGGGAGTCTGACGCACTCGCTTTCCCGCTTTTGTACAACGTCACTGAGTTATGTTCCGAAACTCTTATTTGTTATGGCTTTATAGCTTTAAAAGTTTCAGATCGAGGCGTCAATAAAATATTCAGTTTGGCGAATTGATTTGATTTATTTGAAAAACTTTCAACATTTTCATTCCAAAATGTTTTTACCCTTGCGCGAATAATATCGTCAGTATAGGAAACTTAGGCTAAGGAAATTTTGTGGCAAATAAACAATGTCAGATCCAGACCGCCTCCAGAATGGATTTTCTTACGAGAAATAAGCCAACAACTTTAATTATCCGTTTTTATACTTTGCAATCATTTCACATTCTCGAATTAATTAGTAAGTACTTAAAAAAATAATAATTCTCTTAAAATTCTATAAAAACCGTTCCTTAGTCGATAGCAATAGCGAAGGGTGGAGGTAGGCTTTTAATATCCGCCATAAATAGTGCAAATTTAAATTTAACTTTGTTAGTCATACGTATTTGATTTTGTTAAAGTAAGACTACAATTTACAGATGGTCTTGATAAGTTTTTAAAAATCAATTAAATCCTGTCTAAACCAAACCTTAATAGTTTTGGTATCCTTTGGGCGATACGACAAAATTGTGCACACTTTTTCATTCATATTGCACATATTGTTGGTTTATTTTTTTTTAATTCATTAAGCACTGCGTAAACCAAACTATAATATAAAAAAATACTATTCTATCTATAAAATATCTAAAGTTATGTATGATTTAATTACATAATTCTAGATGTTTTATAGGTTGATGAGTATTTTTTACTATTATCTATTATGGCTTGGTTTTGCAGGGTTTAATTGAATTATAAAAACTAACCAACACTATCTATATATATGGTTGTCTTATTTCAATGAAAACAAATACGTATGACTGACAAAGTTCAGTGTGCACTATTTATGGCGGATCTTAACAGATTACCTCCACTCTTCGCCACTTGTCGGTAGTATCTATAAATTTAAAAAAAAACATGATAACTGAGATTGTAAAATCAAAATTGTAGTTTTTCCGTGGATCTTGTCGGCTTCCCTTTCAGGGTGTCCCTATGGTCGTATAATGCCTTTCGGGTAACACTATGTGACGGCATTTTGTCCAGCGATTGCCCACTTGCTGAACGACATACCACATATTGCCATTAGATCTAGTTAGCGACCACACTAGTCTTGATACCTAATTATCCATTGGTTATTTTCATGGTCTTTTTACATTATGCGCAACATGCACCCGTGTGCTACTCATTCGAGTATAATATACAATAAACTATAATAACAATTATTAACCTATGTCAATCCACTGCTGAATATTAGCGTCTACTAGCTATTTAGTTGCATTCCCTTCTATTCTGTGCAATGCGTTGCCATAAATTATTTATACTTTCTGATTTTTAAAATCTTGGTTACCACTGTATGACCAGATTTGTTGTTTCTTACCTTTGATTGTCCACCACCCAAAAACCAAGTTGTGCTAAACTACATTATTCTTCTAGTCAAATTATATATTATATTGACAAAAACCGATAGTCAATTATAACGCAATTTTATAAGCATTTCATGTATAACCTACTAGTTTAAATTGTCGCAATTAGATAGGAGGCTCGTAGCATGATTGATCAATGCACAGTTGGCGCGATACCAGTGGTTATACGGTTCAAACCCCGTCGAGCAACGTATTTTTTTTTTATTTTTTCTAGTGGCTATATATAATCTGAGGTTATGTAATAGTGTGTTCAATATATGGACGCCCACGGTGGCCGCGCGGCAAAAGCGTTGGACTATAAAGCCGTGGGTCCCAGGTTCGAATCCTGGGTCTGGCAAGTACACATATTGTTTTTCAATTTGTGTTTGTCAGGGTATGGACCTAATAGGTTGAGCAAGTGGCTGACATCCATTTCTCGTAAAAAAAAAAAAACAAAATCTGTCAATACAAACCTCCACTCTGTGGAGGCCCATATGATCCTGTCAGGATCGGACATGGTCGGGGATATATGGAATGTTACACTGTCAAAATCTTGTTAATTATTCGTTGAATAAAAGAAATGATTTATTAAACTCCTTTAAGTATGACTGTCCTCTTTTTCGGTTGAATATCATAGTCTACTTCTCTACATTTGTCTTTTTCCTCCAATGGTCGATTATATACCTATATTATGCATTTCGTTTCGATTAATTGATGTATTATTGTCAAAACATGATAAACACAAAAATAGCCTGCGAGCGTCTCATCGTCTGCGAAATTTATTGTCCGATTTTATTTCTGAGAACAAGCATCTAAAGGTAATATAAAGGTTATTTAAAGCCAATATTCAATGATTCGGAAATGCATTACCCGCTACCCGATATTTCGGCCTCGGTGAGGTGCAGTCGCCTGTGAAATCAGTTGAATAGCACATTCGAACATATTTATGAATTTCTGCGAATCGTTCTTTTTTCGCCTCCCACTGGTATTCTACACGGGATAATAATTTATCGGATTTTTATTTTCAAAGCAATATTGATATTTAAGACGATCCGACCGGTGTAGTTTTCCCAATAAATATTTACAAAATCATTGATTCAAAGTTCCTAAACCAAACCGATGAAAGTGAAATTTTAGCGAAAATTAGTTGTTTTGGTGATAATAATAAATATTATTTTGAATATAATCTGCACCTTCCCAAAACTGCGTCAACAATAGTTATTCCATGGCAAAGTGACAACATTTTTTGGTAAAGTGGCAAATATTAAAATTCTTCTCCTGTAAATTTACAAAGTGTAACCTAATTATACCCGTTTGGTTAAGTAAATTTTATTCTAATTTAAAACTATTCGGTAAATATCAGTAAAATTTAAAGAATGTTAATTTAAAATTTTAAGAAATTTAAATAATGAAATCCATTATAATTGAGATCTCATGTTAAAAATATTTCCAGATTAATTTTATAGAATAATTAGTATTGAAGGTGACACGTATTTAGTGCATATAATAAAAAAAACATCATGCTTAAATACTAGGGGCGGCAGGTTATATATAAAAGTATGGTGAAGCAGGCATGTATGGGGAAAAAGTATGGTGAGGCAGGCTGGTAATCAATTTGCGGCAAGATTTCCACATTAACATTAAGTTACATTATATATCATATGATTACGTTATAATGAGCAAAGTAAATCCTCCGTGATGCCCTGCATTTTTTTTATCGGGTCGCTATTTCTCGTAAGTTATTGGCTATTGTTGGCCTGCTTCAATCAGTTGTATAAGAAAGCCGATTCCCCCTCTTTATATTTAATACCTATATGCTTAAATACTTACAAATAGTATTGCGAGTCTTAATAATATATTTATTGTTACTGAATGCATTGATAAGTGAGAGAGAAAAATATATAAAGGGTACAGGTGGTTGATTTCTAAATTATAGTTGAACTTTTAGCAGGATATTCATTTTTATTCATTTTTATATTACCTACTCGAAATGTTTAAATAGGTATCTAATTTTATTTATTTAATATGGAGAAATCCAAGATTCCCTCAAGCTCCCTCTCTAGTTTAAATTATTTCTTGACATGTAATTTTGTTTTAATGTAAGTATGTTTCTGTCTTATCATTTACAATACGTATACCATGTCGCTTTACCTACAAATGAACTAAAAAATGAAAGTAAACCATCCTCGCTATACCTACATATTGTTTTTTACATCACCAGACTGATTAGTTTAAAAACTTCGATAGATATCCATTAAATCAATCATATTTATGGTACCGATATTGTATGAAGCTGTTCATTAATAATATTTATGAATCATTGATTATCTAAAAACCTTTTAGTTTTATATACCTATACAATTTTATACGACATAAATACAGTACATATATATATATATTATTATTATTACTCACAAACGACAGTTTCTACTAAATGAATTAGTATTGTATACATATTTAGTGAACATCGACATATTGGTTAATTTAATTTCCGTATTGAAACTATGTACTTACTCACAATGTTACACAGTGCCATGTGCATTACACTCAATTTGCTAATTAACACTCATTTCATTTCACATGCACAATCCGATCAATTACGAACTTGTCAATATTCACCACTTTATCATCATTTGTCATTATGTCAAATCGTGTATCCAATTACATATGAAACAATACAATGTAGCTATCACATTACATAATATTATAACATATTTATTATTTTAGTTAATGTAAAAAAATCTGGTGCTATGAAATTGAGCAATGATAACAAATATTATTACTTACGGTTTCCACGGTCGGTACGTGAGATCTCTGATAATTGAAATATTTCAGTATGTTTCGGGATTGTTATAAGTACATTTTTTTATAACAAGTCGAAAAAGGATTATTAAAATACATATATTATAACTTACCTGACGCTACTTTCTATTAGTACCTATATAAGAAATAGTGTATTGAGTGATTATAAAAATGTTGAAGAAAGTATAACATAATCAGTCCGAAATAATTCACTGCTAGATGAAGGACTTTTGAAATTAGCCTTGTGAATTGCATTTTCTTGATCCAGCAGATTTTATATCTACCTTTCGTAGCGAGTCTACATTTTAAGTATAAAACACTGTATAATTACTTTAAGTTTGAAGTAAAAAATTACATTTAAAATCAATAAAGTAGCAATTTACTTAGAATACTTATATTGATCCCATAATCACTCGATAAACTGGCATTCCTTACATAATTTTAATGCTTTAAATTATTATCATTTTGAATTAAAATTCAATTTCCATGAAGCACTCTCTGGAGATATTATTAATAGGCACAGCATTATTATTAGAACTAAATTGATTTTATATTATAAATACGGTGACCAACCAGGACAATCCTTAAAACTTTATTTCACTGAATTTGGGAAAATATTTGGCACCACACATTAGAGCATTAGTACTCAATATTCAACGAAGAAAAAACAGTAAATATAGTTTGGAAGCTTTTTTTTAATAATAGTTGGTTGGAAACACACTTTTCTGGTTTTCGATTCCGGCCAATATTTTTTTTTATTTTCAGAAACAAAATATAATTAATATATTATTACAGATAACGTGTAAATCCTAAAATCTGTAACTCGTCCCCATTTCCGTTATGGAAATATGGTCACCGCAATTACAAATTACGTCTGCCTGCTTTTACCGTTTTCATATTTTTTTTAATCACGCAAGCAATGTTCCATAAATAAATTTAATCTAAATTTGAATCTATCTACGTAAAAATCATTTCTGCTCGTAAAATTCACAGTATAAAACCCCACTCTTCCGATATCGCCGTTCGTTTTGCCATTGTGCATTTTTGCGCTCCCTCACCTCCGGTTCCAATAACCGGTTCGCATCTCGGCGATATGCCTTAATGTAATCTAGTATACTTCTGATGCGATCGCAATTGTGGAAAGGGCATTTTACCTGTCCCAAAGTGGGATGGCACAAAAGACTTTCATTCTGATATACATTCATAACAAAAAAATAGATAGATCTTACACTGCACAATTTTCTAATTATATATAGTACAACAACCAAATACTACCAATTTTACAACGTTTTCATTAGCTCGTATTCTTGTTTGTCCGGTGGTTGTTTGTCCAGTACAGATCTTGCAATCGATTTTTAACTTACTTCCTGACTAGCTAGATATTTGAAACTTTAAGAATATATCAGAACACGATGCCAATGCATTCTTTTAATAATTTTAGTCATCTTTAAGTAGAATTAAATTAATTTTCAGTTAATTCTGTTTTGTATGAAAAGGTATTTCAAAAAAAATCCGTAAAAAGTAAAAGACTATTATTGGTTGCTAAGGGGGTGGTCCTAGCAACTATATTATATATATATATACGTGCGTTACTATGGAAATCAAAATGAAATGTCAAAATGACATTTCGGCATTCTATATTTGTTTGTTTGTTTGTTTTTTATTTATTTGATATCAAGTACAAGTGTGAGCATATTGAGCATAATAATTCAACGGAAAATTTTAAAACGTTGTATATAAAAAGTACTTTTTATCTTGTAATTATATAATCGTACATCCTCAAAAAAAAATGAAAACTATTATAAAAACCGAATGGAATATACAGTAAAGCCAGTATATGTAATATGCCTTATCTAGATCGAAGTGGGGTAATATGTAAATTATTTATCCATGGAAATAGTGACTCAATTTTGAATCATATACCTACATCTCACGTTTGCTCCTACATTATATTATTATGTAAACGTAGTCGTTATTACTTAATTATTGACTGTATGTAACCATACAATGTTTTAAGCTTTCATTCTATTTGTATACCTAAATGGTTTTTATTGATTCCTCAGTCAAAATGCGAATGGTATAATTATTTACGATGTATAATCTGTAATTTTCGAGGGTGTGGAAACAAGAAGGGAGGGGGAGATGATGAGGGAATGGGACGACTGGACTCCGGACAATTGGACTCCGCACTGTCGTAGACACGTATGCAGAACGTAGACGAGGTATTTTAATCAGTTTCTATCTACTACTTAGTAGTTTTAATTCATTTTACTCTTAAAATAATGTATTCTTTATTGCGGATTGAGAAATACCATGCCTAAGGCTATATATAAAATAAAAAACTCTTTTTTTGTTGGAACTTAAACATATGCACGATTGAAGCATTTACGTCTGCATATTTACATTCTCACCAACTATTAAATCGTAATATAATGATTTAAATATAAAGCTATAAGTACCTAACGTCTATTTATTTTCGAATTCCGTGGCGTCCAGTTGTCCCGGTGCCAAATCGTCCTAGACCCGAAGATGAGAATCCGGAGATGTGCTGGGATTATTTTGTCAATATTTAAGAATTAGGAAAGTATGACAGACTCAGTAGTAAAAGGGGTAAAGGAGACAAATGCTTAATTTGAGATATAGCGCGTATATCTGAAATAAGAAAAATTATACCGTCCTGGGTACCTATACAAATTATAACAACAATACTAAAGGGAATAAATCACCTTACAAGATTTAGATTTACATCCTTACATAAACTTTTACCAATCACTAGTGAACTATTGTTTATTGAAAGAATGACCAGTTTACAAAGTACAGCGTAAATGTAAATTTGAGATTTAAAAAAGATATGCCCATAAAATGGCTGCCGGAACGCAATTATTGATACATATTTTTTTCACATCCGTTTCACAGACCTTGAAGCTTGATTGTTTTATGTCATATATTTACAGTCAAGAAAATATTACACTTTGTTTATTTCATCAAAATTTATAAGCGATTCTAATACAACACTTTTTAAATCATTACCGAGCGATGACTTCCCCTGTCAAAGATAAAGAAGTAGTTATTAAGTCAAAAAAAATCGCAGGGATTCGATCCTGCACCCACAGTTTTAGAGATAAACAATATTTAATATCCAAATAACGTACATCAAATATTGTTATTTTACTGGATGCAATATTTGAATTTATTTTGTTTATACATTTAGTTATAAGCGAGCCACAAAAACACCGCGCGCAAACACAAAACAATTTAATCAGAATTATTACATTCAACAATATCCCAAAAGCAGCTAGAAGCATTTCCTTCGTGAAGCCTTACGAAGCAGAAGTCGATAACATACAGGACGCGGGCCGTTCCATACCTTAGCTATAATGCATAGTTGAATGCAAATAGATTTCCTTGCAATTCAGTCCGTAGTTTTTCATTGTATTTTATAATACATATTAGGAAAATATTTTAGAATCTCTAGATGTAAAAGTGACGTACAATTATTCAGTAGTTTCAAAACTTTATGTTACTACGCCTCCCTTTAAAAAAATCTAATCTTGGCGCCTCCCCCACTTTATTTAATTAAATGATACAGTCACCTTTTTAAATAGTCAAAAATGTACTAATACAAAAAATGAAAAATAACTTAATTATAAATAATTACAAGATAAAAATAACTTTTTATATACCACGTTTTTAAATTTTCTATTAAATCATATAAACTTGACAATTCTATGTTTTAATAAATATAGAATACTGAAATGTCATTTTGACATTTCATATTGATTTCCATAATAACGCACGTATATATTAATAATTTAGTTGCTAGGACCCCCTTAGCAACCAATAATAGTGAGTAGTAAATATTACTTTTAACGATTTTTTCCGAAACATACAACACAAAATTAACTGAAAATGAATTCAATTCTGCTTAAAGATGGCCAAAAGTATTAAAAAATGCATTCCCGTCGTGTTCTGATATATCTCAAAAGTTTCAAATCTCTAGCTAGTCGGGAAGTTAGTTAAAAATCTTTGACAAACAAGAATAAAATCTATACGGTACAAACAAGAATACGAGCTAATAAAACATGGTAAAATAAACAAGGTTTTACTCTATTATATTAATTTTTACATTAATTTGTTTTTCATGCCATGGATGTGCTTGTTTTTAAGCGCAAAGTGCTCTTTTTCTCTTAAACGGGCACGATATTTGGATTTCATTGCAGCTAATGCAGTAGTATTATATTATTCTGTACTTAAATTCAACCAAAATTGAACTAGGGTTCTTATTTCAATGAATTATTGCATGATAATTCTATCATTTTTTTCTTTTCAAGTCAAGCCAAATTCATCATCGCTCATTGACAAAATGTGTTCTATATCCACGCGAACTTTGTAAAATCAAGATCTTCTAAATAAATAATGTTAAAAGTGCATCAACAAACTATCCAAGTGCTCAGTAGATAGATTTTTGTTTGTTTCAATATATTTGTCACAGAAATCATTTAAAAGTGGAAAAATGACAAACTTATTTTTTTTGTAATTTTGATTTCCAAAGCTCCAATTTTATATGAATACCTTTACTTTGTCTTTTTAAATCAGTGAATGCATTAGTAGTGGTCCTTGCGTTGATGTGTTCACTCATTTCTTTTATTTCAACCAAATAGACAAGTTTAACAACAAAGTTATCGTTCCTAAACAAATTTCCCTCAAATTTCAATATTATGATTGACCCTTTTATATCACTTCTTCACGAGATAGCCAGCGCGCTTCACAATAGTATAGAAGTGAGTTATAACAAAATTAGTCTCCATATCTTCAGACAAATTTGCATACAATCTTTTATAGGGCTGTTTTTTTTTCTAGTTTATAACAAGCGGCCGTTTTATAAACTATGCACCTGCAAACCGGTGGCTACATTTACTTTGTGTTAAACTTTTCACGTCCCCCTTTGCAACACTCTGCGCCTTCCAGTTTGGAAATTGCTGGCGTACATAATATAATAAAAATAAAAAAAATCTTATCTTAATCTTATGTACGCGTATTAGAAGTTATACGTCTTCTTTGGCGTAACAAAACAAAAGCAAAATGAATAAGTAGAAAATACGATAAAATAATTAATAAAGATATGTAATGCAATGAATAAAGTTATGATTAAAAAGCATAATCAAATTAAAATGATATTTATTTACACACAGTTAAATTATTCTTACACAATTAAACAAAATAAAAAAATACTTCCAAAAAAATAACGTCAAATACTTGACAAATCAATTAATACTTACAAACAACCTCAATAACTTATTTTACACAAGTTTTGTCACTGAAAATATTTTAACTGCACAATATGGGAAAAATTAATTAATTATAGATAATATAGGTATATCTGTGTATATGGAAAATTATTGACAATTAATATATATATTTAAATTTAAAAAAATGTAATACACGAACTACTTCACTATGAAATTTAAGATTAAACACGTGTTATGCTGAGTACCTTGCGTTTGTATACAGCTGACTGATTCGCACATACGTGTTGGGTATAACCCGATCACAGCTAACTTCATCATGTCGCACTTTCGTAACGGTGTGCACGCGCAGCATTCAATTTTATCCTCTACTAAATGCGCCGAAAGAAGTATAACTTCAAAAACTCCCACGTTTACAACTATCGACTTGTGGTCATTTTACCACGTTTTTATTAGCTCGTATTCTTGTTTGTCCATTATTTTTTTTTCTTGTTTGTCCAAGATTTGTATTGGACGATTGAAGATTTTTAACCAACTTCCCGACTAGCTAGACATTTGAAATTTTTGTAATATATCAGAACACGATGACAATGCACTCTTTTAATACTTGTAGCCATCTTTTACCAGAATTGAATTCATTTTCAGTTAATTCTGTTTTGTATGGAAAGTTATTTCGAAAAAAAATCGTAAAAAGTAAAACACTTTTATCGGTTGCTAAGGGGGTCTTAACAACTAAATTATTAATATATGCATGCGTTACCTCGGAAATCATTATGAAATGTCAAAATGCCATTTCAGTATTCTATATTTATTCAGTATTTCTATCAAGTACAAAAAAAGTATTTATTAATACATAGAATTGTCAACAGTTGATTCAACAGAAAATTTAAAAAGTGGTAAATATTATATAAAAAGTCCTTTTAATCTTGTGTTTTTTTTTATTGACTTGCTGAATAAAAACCGGACCCATTTAAATGATCCTATCTAATTATAGATATCTGGGTTTTCACTTTTCACGCTTCTCGTTCTAGCTAGGGGCTGCGTGTTTGATTCCAGGTGAGGTCACAATACATATTATACATTTGTTATTTTCTGACAACCAGTCTGATTTTGTGATTATTTCATTGCTACTATTACTACTACTATTTAACTATAATTACACAACTGTCATTGGATCCCATGGCCTGGTGTGTTAATAAGGAATATGTTTGGAAAGGTAACTTTACTTTTAACGGTGTTTATAACAAGTTCGCGTTCATAATATATTTACAGCATTATCATTGTTACAGAACAGATTAATACACAAAAATGTAAAAGCCTTCGCCATAGACCAAAATTCTGAAGCAACTTAGAGGCCATCCATGGACTGAAACCTTATGCGGCTTAGACCCGTGGGCCATACTAAACTTATGATTTTTGTTCATGAAAATATATTTTCACTAAATTTGTAAGTGTAAGTTATGGTATAAACAGATACGATCAGATGCTTATAATATATTTTGTAGAAATATATTTCCATGACCAGAAAAGATAAGCTTAGTATAAATACGGTTCGAAACCGCATACGGTTTCAATCCATGGATGGCCTATTAGTTTATGGCCTGGCGGCCATAGAACCCAAGTAAAAAAAACCGCATCGACTGTTCCCAAAGATTGAAAGCACGTTACATTGACGTGACAAACTAAAGTACATATTTTTATTAACTTTTGAAAATAGCACTATATAACACGTGTTTAAGCTTATCCAATATTTTTCTATACTCGAGATATTTAGCCTTTTATACCACACCCAGTAGGGTAAGCGAGTTCACGTTAATTTTGTATTCCCTGGTCATCCTATTCTGCTAGGTGGGTATTTATAAAATGTTGTATTGTATAATGCAGTGGTATTCAAAAGGTGCGCCGCGGCACCCCAGGATGCTCCGAATAATTCCCAGTGGTGCTGTAACTCGTTTTAAAAAAAAATATTCTGGATAATTTTTAATTCCATACCCTTATGTATGGCCAAATTGATAAATTTCTAGCATATTATTATGTACGCGATTAATAAGTTGAGTTTAATTTTCTGGCTTCAACTTAGCAACTAGGCAAACTTAGCATGGAGCGATGTAGGTACATAGTTTGATACTTAGAATTTAAAAGAATTTAGTAAATAACAATTTTTTACGATGTAGTATTTTTTATATAGTAAGGTCACCTATAAATGATATTTTTTTTAAAACCGAAGGTCAAATGCCATCTACATTGCAAAGTTGATTCACGCACATGTTAATTAGTAATTCGTGTTCACGTATTTCACCTTTTTTGCTTATAGTATAATTGTGTTATTATAACTTAGGTAATATATATATATATATATATATAGGCTTAAACAATATTGTCCAAAATCTTAATTCTTTTTCCGTATCTATTAATATGTGCCGATAATTATTTTTGTAAGTCATTTATGAATATCCTACGAACACTCGAATGTAAAATACTTATATAATTTTCAGTTTAATTAGCATCAATACCTCAACCAGCTCTCAATCACATTAAAAAAACATAAATCATTATAATATAAAGCTATAAGTGTAATTTCAATGCTACATAAGACGCATAATAATATAACAGTAAGTACCATAATTATTAATTATTATAAGTTAGTTTTTGAGAGAGAACGCGGCCCATCGATAAATTTCAATGTCTGGGGATTGGGTTCGTGTCTGCAAAAAGGTTCTCGACCCCTGCTATAAAATATATAACTGTTATGGTTACGACGGGGCTGCGGTATCTCACATATTACTCAAACGGCGCCTTTTACAAGGCCAAAGCATCCGTCCACCCTCCTAGCTTTAAAGTTACTTTCCTTGCAAACAATTCATGGCCGCGACATAAATCTTGAAATACATCCGGAAAACTTTGGTAAAGCCCATATTAGCAATATTATTTCGCTGTAAAATAAATACTTAGATGTCAAATAATAATTAAAATTAAATATATCAACTATTATAAGAAACTGGTATTATTTTTTTAACAAAAAAATAATTTGAAAAAAATACTAGTTTTACCATGTATTTTACTACGTACCGTAACAAAATATATTTTTCTTACTACTTTGTCATGGATTAATTCTTACCAACACACTTTTAATATTGAAAATGACATTCTAAATATTCAAACTCCATAAATACATATTTTTCACAACATCCCTAACTTCCCTCGATATTATTCGCATCAACTTTTACGCCCCTTGATATTTTCTCTAAATAGGCGATAATAGAACAAACAACAACCAACCCAGGTAACAAAATAGTTACACAATAATTTCTATGGCATTCGGTTAAACTTTTGATTAGTGCAATGTTGCTATTTTCGAAACAGGTATAAAGTTTTACTAAGTTTTCTGAACCCTTCCATTCGGTAAATTCATACTATTGAAATAATGATAGTATTTAATGGTTATATTAATAAAATTTATTCACTTTAAAACTTATAATATCCACCACAAGGTGAACTCACTTATAATGAATAGGGAATGATGGATAAAGTTAATCCATATTTCGTTAGTATTTTTTCTCATATTCCAGACTTATCACAATCCTCAGCTATGTGAGTAATGGTAACAAAGATAATGACGTAGTATACAAATTTCTTTTCTTGATTTATAAGAATAAATTAAAATTTCAATCAATTCAAATAAAAATATATAGTATGTACTTACCCAACGAAATGTGAATGCACAGATTAGTTGAACGGCAGTTACATCCATATTGACATATTTTGTCAATATTAGTGTTCAGTTTTCTAACATGATGCCATTGCTCATCAAGAACAGCTGCTTCCTAGTAAATTAGTTATATATTATATCAGTAACATCCATATTGATGATAGATTTTTTTATTTATGTATTTAAGTCTACAGGATAAATCACAGACGAATAAGTATATAAGAATATAAAATAAGAGAATATGTGATGGTTCCAATAACAGGTGAGCACAAAAAGCATAATAAAATCAAATTAAATCAAATATTAAATACAGTTATAAAGAATATATTGGAAAGAACTATTAAAAATGATTATGAGAGAAAAACACATAAGTAGTAAACCAGATAGAATGAAAAATATTGAAAAACATTGAAAATATATATGAAGAGAAGACAGATAATATTATATTATGAAGAAAAAAAATCAATCAAAACCATGTCGCTTAGTTAAAATGAGTCGTAAAATTTGGAACGACTTAATTTAAATAAAAGCAAGAGAATAAAATAGTTACATAATATTTTATTCAATAGTAACATAATATGGCTTTTTATAATTTTATTGAAATATGTTTTACATCACTACAAATCAATATTCGCATATTGAATATTATTCAAGAACAATATATTCATAAGTCAAAAAAAATATCTTTGCATTTATTCGTATGAAAATCAGTTTTTTTATGAAAATGTCGGAATAAATGTTTATGGAGATAATACTGATAGTGTTACTAAGTAGCATCATGGTACCGTCATATATATTTTTAAGATTCAATTATTGTAATATGTAACTGTTTAATTTAACACACGGTAATGTAGTATCGATATCTTAACCCCACGACGGTCGAGCGGCTTATAATGTCGTGGATCCCAGATTCTAATCCTGGGTCTGGAAATAGACAATATGTTTTTCAATTTTTGTATGAAGCAGAGTATTATATACCATATAGGTTAAGAAAAGGGGTAAATAAAATCCATTTCTCGTAAAAGTAAAAATCTATTATTACAACCTTCCATATTGTGGAGGCCCATACTATGATCTTATAAAGATCGTACATGGTAAAAATATGTGTATCGAGAAAATTAATTCAAAGCATATGTGACAATTATTTGCAACTCTACAAGTAATAAATTAAACAAAGAAATATATTAGTTTTGTCATACAGTTGTCACTGACTAGAACCACTAAAATAGTAATAACCCCAGTAAAGGAATAATAGAACTTTGGAATAGGTACTGCAAATGACATTCTAAACAATCCTACCCGATAAAAATCGATTTCGGCAAAATATGGATTCTTCTTCTCTTCTTCTTTTGACTATATCCGATCCTAATAGGATCATATTGGCCTCTACAGAGTGATGATTTGTATTGACAGATGTTTGATTTTACGAGAAATGGATGTCAGCCAATTGCTCAACCAATAATTAGTTCAATAATCTGTCTGCAAACAAAAATTGAAAAAAAAAATGTATATTTGCCAGACCCAGGATTCGAGCTTGGGACTCATGACATTATAAGCCAATGCTTCAACTGCTTGGCTATCGTAAAATACATTCAAAGTGTTATATTGATATTTCCTGCTATTTCAAAACGAGCATTAAAATTTTTATTATTTTAATTCAGTATTAAATTATTTTCATATAACTTCCTTAATATATTTTTTCTATTTAAGTATTAGGTACAGTTTTTTTTAATTAAAAGTATAATCATTGCTTTACGTTAAGTGTACCGGGTACGAATTTCTTGTATCATTATCCATTTACTCTACGAGTACTTCCGTAGAAGCCTTAGGCATCTAACTGTACTCATAACAAAGCGGCCGATAGTCCAGAGAGTAACCGAAGCTTGGCCACGAGTTGCAAACTTATTATAAGTATAAAGATTCAAATTTAATTTTGACCAAAAATTTGTTAAGCCGGCTTAGGAGGAAACGATTTTAATCAAAAATCACATACAAGTTTTTGATCGCCTTTCCAAATTGTTTCACAATAGGCTAAACTTTCATACAAAATTATAACAATACTTACATAACCATTACTACCATATTTTCGAAGATATCATACTAAGAAATAAATTGAACGCTTTTTTGTTTCGCAAATATTTTTTTTTAACCATATCGTAACCTAAATGGACCTCCACGAAAGTTTTAATAGATTTTTGTTTTTACGATAAATATATTATGTTAGCCACTTGCTCAACCCTTTGAAACCCATACTCACATACTTACATTGAAAAACACCATGTGAATTATTTCCCAATCTCGAGATTTAAGCCCGGGATCCATGACATTATAAGCAGATGCGTTCACCGCTCGACTATCGTGGTAGTTATAGTCCACATTATGTACAATTAATATAATATAAATGTGCTAAAAAACACTCCATAGCATTATAATACATTATTATGTGATTAATAATATGATTTCGAATTCTATCTAAATTAAATACGAGAGTTTTGACATATAACTTACTACTTACATTTTACTATTAAACATTACAAATTACAACGTTATAAACAAGCGGCTACTTAAAATTCTATCAGTTTATTGGCTAAATAATATCTTTATTACTGCACCGCACTTTACCTTTACAAAAATATTACTTAAAATCATAATTTGAACAAATTAACGCATAGTATTAAATACAGAATATATAATATATCAAATAATAGTATTATTTTTTTTTTAATATTGGATTATCTAAGTCAAACACACATCTTTACCACTGATTTTTTTTCGACCATGTCCGATACTAATAGGATCATATGGGCCTCCACAGGGTAGGCCTTTCTCCACCCCTCGGTATTGGTAGGTACCTATACTGATTCCCAAAAGGCGAAATATTGCCTCTATAGGAAACATAATCTTGCATTTACTAAAAAAATAACAAAGAATTCAAATAATATATTTTGAATTTTTCATTTCTATGAATCGTTATAATATAATATATTTTGAGACTTTATGTGTATGAACTTCACAATTTAACGGTTTGCAAAATTTTGTATTTTTAATAGTCGCATTTCAACAAATTTTTCTGTATAAATTAACTGTCAAATGTATATTTTTTACATGGGGCTGTGATTAAATCGTAATACTCTTAGTTTGAAAAAGTTTGTCACATATAAAGCCATGGATGTATGGCGCTTAGACGGGTTGATGTAAGCTTCCGATTATTAAATGAAACACGCTGTAACTCTCAGATGTCCAAGAATGTCACACAAATTTCCAAGCTGATCGTAACATAATAAGGGTTTGTAATATTGCCTATGACTCGGGACATCATTTATCGATATATTCCGTGGGTCTATTATATATACAACGCGGCTTTCGGTGCCTATCGAACATGTAGTTTATCATATTTATGTATTGAAGCATTATAATTGTTACAATAAGTTAGTCGTCCAAGCTGTCAAAACCGTCTATCTTGCTCTAAAAGTTAACACAGCCAAGATAGGGGCTATTAAACCATAACACTTTTTGACAGCTTAGAGAACTTATTGTAACAATTAACCACTCAATACATAAATATGATAAACTACCGACCGATAGCCGCCGACACCCGTCATTTGTATAGAATAGACTAACTGATATCAATATAGTATCGAAGCTTCGGTCAAAAAGTATTGATACTTTTTTGATATTCCTAATTATGACTCTGTGACAGATTACATTTGAAATTTTTGGCATGCAAGCGGTGGAATGTTTATATTTTCAGTGTAACTTGAGTTGCGTCGAGAACAGCTATGTATTGGTAAATGAATAATTGAATTTTCATTAGCCCGTGACGGATGACATACCTATATCATGTCATGTTAAACTAACGTTTGTAAAAAATCACGAAACTGAATATGAAACTCAGATGATGGCTTATGAGTACTTGATATTAAAAATATAACTACGTAATGATTTTTTTAATATGTTATATAATTCTTGACCACATCTTTATCTGTTTTATTATTTTGAGTGCTTAAAATCAAACAACGTTATCTACAAAAAAAAATAGATAACGTTATTTTACATTATCGGCTACATGGTTGTCAAACAACTTTATGTCAATCTTTTCTAGTTTCTTCTTAAATCATCAGTAAAATTAAACGTTATCTACTCAAAGTTACCCTTGTTTTATTATTTTTTTTAAAACATACATATAAATTTTAAATCACCATAAACAAGATAAATGTACAATACACAATAAATTATAAAATATGAACATTATGTTTTAAATAAACATATCCTTTTTTGAGTTACAAGAAACTAAAAAAACATTTTTTTGTTCACCTGTAAAGATGCATTTTTGTGGATAGTGTTGTTTGACATTAAGTCCTCGATTTATAAAATAGTATTATCTTCAACTGTATATAACTATTTTTTTAATGCAAGCATTGAAGAAAAGATACTAGATAACTTTAAATGTGAATGCAAACACTGCCGCCTCTCTGTGTTATGATAAAAAAACCAATCTTAGTAAGTAACAACACTGAATCTTGAAATACGTAGACTTCAAATTTTCTAAGAATTATCGCTCGCCAATCGCTCGGTTACCTCGGCTAATGCCCTTTGGTAAAATGAAAAAAAATCTATAGAACAAATATCTTTCCGTAGGATATGAACATTCTTTTTTACTTGAAAATAGAGTACTAGCTGTTTGTGGTTACTAAATATAATTAGAAAATTGTTGACCCGACTATTGCTCAACATTAATCTCTCTTCGAGTGTAAAGATATCTATAAGATACACAATATGATCTCTCTTCTTTTCTCGCAACCTTAATTGATTGAAAATACCGTAAAGGTGAGCATTATATAATATTTTTCTCGTATAATTGACCCGTAAACACTGCGAAGATTTTTAATTTATATTTGTATGGCTCGTTCAATTATGTAGAATTATTGTACAGGCATTCATGGCGTAGGCGAATACAATTAGTTTTATAAAACGTGCTTTTAATTTGAGATTCTTTCGATGTATCCAGGTATTTAATATTATAACATACTATCTATCATTTTACACAATTTTTATTGAATTCTGTGTGTATCCGAGATATAGATAATTTAATTAGTAACAAATTGTTTCGCTTCTAATCAAATCATACAGTACTTTCCAAAGTTAATAATACTTTTTGCATTCAAACAAAATATTATGTATACATGTCTACATCGAATATACATTGAAAAATAAATATAATTGAATGCACACTCACGGCTATAAGATAAACGTTCTACCATCGTCTCATCTATGGTAAACCGAAACCGAAAACCATATGATTTTCTTTGGGTTACTGAACATATATCAAGAGGGTCCGAAAATCAATTTTCGTAGACTACAATAAACTTCAGGTGTGCCAAAAAAAAATAATCATTATTAAAATGGTATGCAAACCAATGAAATAATATTTATTATAATAATAATAATATGAAGTCATAAAATATTATATTTATATATTTTTTACATATCCAGTGTAAACTGTCGTCAACATTTGATTATAAAAAAATTGGAGGATATTTGTATGGTACTCCCAATATTATAAGAATTGCCGTACACTTCATTAAATCATGGTCACCAAAAATCACCTTCTCCGATATCTAGATGAGAAAAATTTGAGCGCCCGCTAGTATTGTATACATAGGTTCGTTGGTTATCGAAATGTATCTTCGTAATACTGTTGCACTACTTGTCTTGATAGTATTGTATCACTATTAGTGACAAATAATTTTTGAAAATGAGTGATATTTTTTTTTTTCAGATATATTAAAAAAAAAATATTAAGCAAAAACGTATGATAAATAATTTTAATCTCATAATATGTAAAACATTTTCACTGATCTCGGTAATTGTTTCAAAATTAATATAACAGCGCGATAATAATTTACTGGCACCAATAGTGTGTATTTTAAACTATCGAGATAATAACTGTTTATACTTACTTAAAAGTGCTGATTGTCGCCAATCTCATTCTTGAAGTGTAAGCGTGACACGACATTGCACACGTATGGTGCTATTTGACAGGTTGTAGTTCGTATTATTTCCGGTAGGTTCACCACTATCGTTCGACCGCGCATGCACATCCGCCATGTCAGTTCCAACTATTGCATAAAAATTCTGACGCTGCTGAATTTTTCGATTCATGCACGCAATCTAGCATTTTCTTATTATGGCCACAATAATAAGTACTGTTTGCAGTGTGTAAATCTATGCACGTGTAAATGGGATATTAGATATCGTGAATTATTGCGATGTTTATCATTGGTCCTCGACTGGAAATTAGATGTAAAGAAAAAAAATATTCTAAATAGATATTAAAATGATAACCTTTCCATAATACCCAGAGAGAGGGCAAATTTTATTTGTGTTTTATTTTATTTGCCACACGTTGCCATTCTAATGACATAATTAGTTTTTATCAAAAAAATAAATTACTTATGTATATTTATTTTTTTAAATCCCCCTGATCTACTATTATGGGGTACCACAGTTAAATATTAAACCTAAAAGAGGGCCACTGGCCAAGAATATATTGATAAACACTGATATACTATATTAAAGTGTCTGTCAACGTTTATAATACTAAAACTGAACATTAATTTAATTAATAATAATTTCACCGAAAATTGTCACCTAATTGAAGATATTTTAGGTCACCCATTTCAAACAAAATCGTTGTTTAAAATCCTGCATGTGATTTTGTTTTATTTAATTATTTTGTATATCATACACATTTAGTATCAAGGCTTTTGCAAATACAGATTTCCTGTCAGCCAAAAATAAAAATGTAATTTGTAAAAGTCTAAAAATGTCAACAGAGGTCTCTGAAATTCAATTTCAGCCTACCCAATGTAAACACATAAAAATATTTAAATATAACATATCTCAGTTTAGATATTACATTTATACTATTTTGTTATAGAACTTACTATTTCAGTAAAATATTTTTTTAAACTTTATGATCTTTTTTTGATAACAAACGACATTATTGTTTACTTATTTTTTTCTTATTGCTGTCTCTCACCAGTTTTCTTCCACCTCCCCAGTTCATTCCTGTATCATATTATAGCCCCAGTTTTTTACTTATGTACCTTTGTTTATCTACTAACTATCACAAAAATTTACATCCACTGTCTATTAAAGTGATTCCCAATCTATTTGTATGGTGAAACTTCTACCTTACTGGTACAGAAAGGAAAATTACATAATACACGCAAAATATCTGCTGTTTAGTATTTAGTCAAATTTTGTCTGTAAAACAATTAAGCAATAGATGCATAGCGCCACAGTCAAAGTTTTGTCAATGGAATCGACTCCAAAAACCCATACTTTTATCCCTTCATTTTTTGTTCCCTGTTACAATGTGCCTCCCCAAACCAACGCATTGGAAGTTTTACTGTTTTTTTAATTATTAGGTAGGTAACTAACAATTCTGAACATACTTTTACATTGTCCAAAACTAATAGGATTAACAAAAAAAGTTAAATGCACATAAATGCTTTACTGTACGCACCTATAACGTTAAAGGTGTAAACTTTAAAAACTTTTACAGGATCAAAATTTATAGTGCGTAGTAGGCATTGACATTCATTAACAATAACTAACACCTCATTTTGTATTCTTTTATTCCTTGTTGCTGGAAAAATGCCCTTCCGACGTAAAACTGTCGCTACTACTCAGTCACATTTGAGTGCATGGTGATCTCAGTCTTGGGGAACTGCTTCTGAGACATTCCCAATCATAAACAATGATGCTTCACTCCCAAACATATGGTCCTATGATACTCCCGATTAATACCGGGTGTAGTGCGCGGCGGTTATGATTTGGTGAGGTCATTAACCTTAATGTCGCTACTTCAACAACAATAACTTACTTACTCTATTACCAAAATGGTTTTAAGTTGTACTTATTTCACAAGATTTAACGAATTCTCGCTGAGCCCCTGGTACATCTCGTAGAGCCCCAGTGTTTCTTCGATCCCCGATTGAGAATCACATTATAAAAAAAATACTTTAATATTATTGTTTCGTAATGTGCATAATATTAAATAATAATATAATAATATATAACACAAAAGTAAATGTATTATGTTTTGAAAATCGTTTTCAATAACACTGTAGATGTATTTGTTAAATCATATAAAAATGGCTCGGCTAGACTTCATCCTTTCAGTCCCTATGGGATATGCAGACCATTGTCAAAGGTATTTTCACATCTTCTAGTAAATAACGCTTTGCAACCAAGCAAACCCTTTTTAAATTGAACGTATACAAAGGTGAAGACTTAAACCCAAATAGAAAATGACACCAATGTATCAAACTATTTATTCTTTCAGCGATTAATCGTTGAATAAACTAAGAATATTTTATTTTGAATTGTTCACTCGTATGGCGGCAGGGCTTCGGGCGATGGAATAAATTATATTTTATTCCAAAATTTACAGAATATTCAATAATAATAATATCGTTCTACTAACAACACTAAAAGCAAAATAATTTTTTATACGAGTAGTTACATGAATATAAAAATTTCTTTGAATTTCATAGTATTACACAATTAATATTATAACGATAATATGATGAAATATAAGTAGTTTGATGTAAATAATTAGAATTAATATAAAATATTACCAAGCGACGTATTACATCAGCATACGTCTATCTATAATTCACACCGCCTACGCGAATCTCAGGTATGAACACGTTAAACTAAGCTACTGTAAAATAGTGGTAGTTTGCCGTGAGCAACAGACAGATCGAGAAAAGCTAAGCCAGTGCTTTTCCAGATCTTATGGGAGCTTTCAAGTCTGGCTTTTCGACATGGTCGATACCGCGTAAACAACATTATTGCTTACATCACATTATATAGACATTCAACAAATTTGTCTAATAAAATCATTTAAGGATATCTGTATTTATAAAATATTTATAAAGTTATCCTTCTTTTGGCGCGTTTGGGAAAACAGATCAGAGTGTATTTTTGGCGTATGACGAAGTTGGATGCGCCGATGTTACACATAATTTATTATTATGATTATATTCATTTCGTTCTCAAGGGTACATGTGCATGCGCATAGTGTCGTTTAGTTAGTCGTCTAATACAACCAAGTAAACAGCACGTGTCATAATAAATATATATCTTTATAAACAAATTTCTGGAGACTAACATTCTATACTGTTAATTTATATTCATAAAACTTTATTCATATTGGAGTGTATATTTATTTTCCATTGTAAAGATTGTGCTTGGCTATATTTATGTGAGTATTATTTATGAGTAAAATTATATATCAATAAATAAATAAGTTTTGTGAATGTTGAGTTGGTAAATGATTCAAAAAATATATTAAAATTTGATTTTTTATTAATTCATCATAGGCACTTCTGAGTTGATTATAACTGTCGTATGGCAAAGATGAGTTTTGATCCAATACAATAATTAAATTACAATTATCATGTGCTATATGAGACCAGACGGCTTTGGATACAAAAAATCCGGGTAAGACATTCACTGATAATGACTGAGATGGGCATCTTTTTCGGATAATTTTATTGGTTTTGAATATAAAATAAATTTTATATGAAGGTATATTAAAAAAAAAATAATGACTACACTGCCACAAATTTATCTATAGAATTTATGGGGGAGCCAGCCACAGTCAAAAACTATCCAATCAAAACTCTGAAAAAATCTGACAATTAAGTATTAACAATTAAGACGTATTCAATATGGCGTCATAGTAATTCCATTTTGGTCCGTTCTACATATTAGTTTGTGGGAATGTAAATAATGCTGTTTTTATACCATTTTCAGGTCACTAGTTAAATTTTATTTAAAATATAAAAAAACATTATTTTGCATAATATACTCAATTTAAAACAGTTGTAGAAAATTGTCTTGCATCAGTTATGTATACGTACATATTTTTTTCATTATATTGTTATTACATAAATAACTCTAACTAAATTCCGTAGCACTCTAAATGTCCGAGTTCTTTACGAAGACAATAAATCTCTGTTAAAACTTTTGATGTGACAATTTTCGTTTATATCATACCAGATAGTTTATAAAACCTCAATGATTAATATTATCATGTTGATCATTGAAGGTTTTATAATACTACAGCACTATAATAATACTTACTAGGAAAAAAATAGTTATTTTAGAAACCTCCGATTTCACATGTCTCATTTAAATAAGACAGTAATATTTCAAATTTACTTAGTAATCATATTGGAGCTAAAACAAACACTTTATGATGATGTCCAGTTACTTGTGAATAAAAATGCAATTCTATTTTGATTATTCAATTTTATTACGTCAGTGGTCATAACAGCTCTATGTCAGCTGTCCAATTAGCATTATACAACATGTTATCATAGATGTTTACCAATTTACACCGCTTTAAAAGAGTTTCCGCTAAATATTTGAAAAAGGAACACAATTTTAAATAATGCAGCGCGAATATCGCTCTCCAACCCTATTGACGATGAGTTTACAAGTGGCAGCTAACGAACGTCGAGAGCGTATAAAAAATGCAAACTTGCACAGACGCCTACGATGTAAAAACAAAAGCGCGTATTAACAGGGCCCATTAACAGTTTAGTTAACGTAACGCTAGATACTGACAACATGCTAACACGATCCAAGCACTATCAACAGCCCCGCCCCGTGCCCGGCAGTACCCGAAAGGTGAGAGGTCAAGTGCTGTTGCGGGACATTATAAAACGGGCGATAACACGATGCTAATTACGTTGCTCTTACAGAATAATATAGTTAGACTACAGCTTTCTGAAAGTTTATAATATAAGGATTATAATAGAACAAGCAAATAATATACCAGGCTTCGCTTCAGTCAAAACCATGTAAGTTAATATATTTTCCATTGATGAAAATGGTTTACATATTTATGTATATATAGTAGGTATATAATTAGTTCTATATAGATCATTTATATTCAAATATTTATATTGGAATAATAACATATCTTTTCTTTTATAAATATTTAAGTATCTACCTTATTTGTATGTCATTCATAAAATGTCTTTGATTAAAACAAAGCAAAAAAATGTATAATATTAATAAATATTTTGACTCGTTTCAAGATTAAATTAGCATAAAATCCACAAGTGCAATTACTAATATACTAAATAGTAGGTAGGTATACATATACCGACGATTAAGCATCGGAATATTATAATGTTATGGGTTCCAGGTTCAAATCATGGGTCTGGCAAATTTGTATATTAGTCAGAGTATGTAACATATAGGTTAAGCAAGTGGATAAACATGGATAATTCATGTATGAGTATGTGTAAATGTTTGTAATTAAATATTACATTCCAATTAATACGAGAGAAAAATCTTGGCCTAGTTCAAACAATCTGACGAAGACTTCTATATGCACTTCCTAGTGATGATCAGCCATGTCTTCAAAAATAATTTGAATCTGTGGTCGAGGTTTAATTAAATTAATAATATGATGCGTTTCATGACTGAATATTTTTTCGTGTAATATAATTTAAATAATATATTCAGCATCTCTCTTTGAATACATCATAATTTATATGTAATAAAAATCTGTAACCTTCGAAAAGCTAATTTTACTACATGGATCCCCATCTGAGAAGCGTTGCTTTACAAGTAAAATGTATTGTATGTATTCTGATATTCAATATAGGTAAGAGGAATTAAATTTAATTTTTTTTATACCGATCGATCGACCATATTCGATCTTAATAAGATCATAATATGAACCTTCACAAGGTAGAGGTTTGTATAAACAGGTTTTTGTTTTTATGATAAGTGGATGTTAGCCACTTGCTCAACTTATTATGTCCATACTCAAACACAAATTGAAAAATAATATGTATATTTGCCAGACCCAGGATTCGAACCTTGAACCCACAACGTTATATGATCGATATAAACTTATAAGGAAAATAGTAAAAAGGTATTTTTATTATTTACTAATGAAATATAAGATTTTTGTTCCTAGAAATGTGAGAAGTGTTTAATACTCTACTGCCTATTGCCTATCCAAAAAATAAAAATGGGAACCATTTTTGTGCCATTATAGGAATCCAATTTTTTTTAAATCATCTAGGTAGTAAGTAGGTCCATATAAAATTAGAATAAATGAATATTTTGATTTAAAAAAAATATATTAGAAAGTTAAGTACTTTTGAAATCATTGACACCATAAGAATATAATTATCAAATAAAAAGAAAACATTCTATACTAACTCTCCTTATAAAAATATATAATAATATATCGGAAGTGAGATGGAATAAGGAACAGGCAGGGTAGGTTTGTTTGACTCCAATAATACGAAGATCGATGCGTGAATGAAATGAACCCTGGTTTTATAATCTCCTTCCAAATAAATATCAATTTAATTATTACAGATAAGTTTACCGATTATAATTTAGTAGAACGAAAGCAGTGTATGCGTTATGAGAAATTGCTAAGTCGATCGGGCGGAGTGAACGATAACCTTACGGTTAAGTCTTTGATAACTGACTGACTATTTGATGTCATGTAATTGAGTGTTTTATACAGATTCGATACAATAGAAAATGCTGATCATTATTTGGATATTTTAATAATCATGCTTTGTTGTGCAATGCATAGCTTGTTTGTAAATTATAAATAATTGATTTTAATTTTAATTTTTAGGCAATTAAGCAGTTTTAATTATTAGGCACGATTGATTTTCATATAAACAATTTTATGCATATAATGTTGTTTTGTAATTTATAAATAATTGATTAATATAATTATTTTGCTAAATTAGCTTTCTGTTAAAAATTGATTGATTCACATAAATCGCTTGTTCCACTATTTCAACATTGCTATGTTGCAAGGTACATTGTGATTATAAATTAACTCGTGCAGATGGTAGGGTAATGACCCCTACAAATATACTATTATGTAATATTGATTTTAAAATGCAATAACGTAACTTTTCATTAGTAATCAAGATTTCTGGTAAAATAAGTACTCATATATATTATTACGATAACTATAAAATAGAAATTGAAAAATATACTTAAAACTTAGCTGAGTAGTTGTAGTAAATATTTTAGATATTTTGAATGAGTATTAAATGTGAAATGTATGAAAGTCTGACCTATTTGAAATAGTATACCTATAGGAATTTTACAACAACAAAAAAACATTGCAAACAAGAGAATAAAATATAAAGGAATTTTAAAATTAAAATTCTTCTTGCACGAAGTATTGTATGACCTAATTTTTGCTGGAATTCGCATTATCATCATACGGATAGATCGGTTTAATAAATTTCCTCATTAGCTTAAATATTCATTAAACTTCCAGTGCACGTTAAAATCGTTGGCAGTATTTTTTTATAATCATAATCAGTATCATCATTGGCATGGGTAAATTCACTGATAAAACCGCTACCTGATTTCATGTTATACTGACCTGTGCATTGCGCTGCCATGTACTTCTACAGAACATAACTAACTCGTCAATCCACGTAGATCTACATCTCCGACGTTTTCTGTATACAGTCCAGCGATTGTCTCTTGTCCAATCTATGTGCACTAATAATTTTCATTTAAGGTTTTCACCAAACGTATTTTATAATTTTTATTCGTGTTTGAACATGATTTAGAACAGATCGAGAAAGTTGTTAATTATCTATTGGAAAGATAACAGATATCTGCGTGTTCACTTTGGCATACCGACTTGCTTAAAAAATTTTGAGCAGTGTTAATATCAAAATTTGTTTGAAAATCTGAAAAATGCTACTGAATCATTAGAAGATACTATCGTGTTAGAAACTATCGGTCCGGGCAGGTAAAGGTGATTTAATTTCAAGTGAACTATCGCTAATATAACTATCAAATTGTCAACTCATTTTATTCATACTTCGTAGTATTATACCATCATCGAGATGTTTTATCCAGAACGAAGAAAATAAGTCCTAGCTATATATTTTTAAAGAAAAACTCGTATTTTTTTTGAATCCATAGTACAAAAATAAAACTGTGTTAGTTTTATTGAGAGAACGGCATACGACAGGATACAAAAGATCCTTTGCTGTGAAATGTGCTAAAGCCAGATCGAGGAAGAGGTAAACTGATTGTGCCAAGCAAGTCTGCAGCAGGATGGTAATACTTTCAAACAAGATAACATTAACAGAAGACAGAAGTCAGTAGAGGACACTAGTGGTGTATCTCCGATAATAATAAGAAGATAAAAACTTCACCAAGGAAAGAGTTCGTTAAAAATTATAACAATTGTATCTTGTATAGATGAGAGAGAGAGAGAGGTATTTCAATACTCATATTTCAAAACCGGTATTCCAGTATTTTTCGATACCGAAATAACGGTTTTAAAAATCAGACAATACCGATATATTCGGTATTGAAAGTGGAAACAAAATGTATTAATTAACATGAAAAGTATAAGAGGACTGTAGTTTTTTGTCAAGTTACGTCGTTTATATAATCATTAGTAACCTCAGTCCTAGTGGCGAATATTTCATAATGGAATAATAATTGCCTGTGTTTATTTTTTTTGTTTATCTACTCGTACTAAAGAGTAGCTTATATAATAATGACGAAATATAATTAGTTGAAACCTTGTTGAAACAGTGAGCAACATTGTGTTTGGTTTTATATCTTTCGGTAAAGACAATATGTTTGCTAAAAAAATAATATTTTAAGGAATTTTTTATAAGTACTTATATATATATTGCTAGATTGCGGTAATAATACCTGTATTCAGTAGTAAATACCGAAATACAAGTATTGTTATTTCTATTCGGTATTACAAGCCCTAGTATAGATAAATACCTACCTACCTAAACATATTTTGCCCAACTTTAAAATAACGGGATAACGTGTAATTATATTGTTATAAAATTACAAAATTTCTAACTCTATTAAACTATTTAATAAATAATACCAGAATACCGAAATTGGCTAGTTAGTAAACAATTTAAATTGTTGACTCATTGTTTACTTTAAATTTAATTACAAATGATTAGTTTGCATTCGCCAAATGCATCCGCACACGGACAGGATGTAGAGTAAATAACAAATTATACAAAACTTTAAATAAACAAAATAAAATACGAATTATTGTTAGATTCGTTTTATTTCTGCATTGTAACTTTTTGTTACATATATGTTGCAAATGACAGCCGTTAATTGTAAAACAATTATAATTAACATACCTGTTTCATTATTTAGGAGTTTTTCTTAATTATTATTCATCAATCAAAAAAACTATATATCAACTAAAATCACAATAGATTGGTACATACAATTATTCTAACATAATTATATTCCTACAACCATTTATAACGACATAGTGTATATCTACTTGTGTTATATTTATATATAAATAAATTTGTGATTCCATTCAAATATAACCCGTCGTCACATCTTTTCAGGAATTATTGTGTACTTTCTTCACCCTATCACGTTATAATTACGAAGTATGTGGCAAGCAGTCAAGCACAAGGTCACGCCTTTGACCCCAGTCTAGCACCTCTTACCATTTAAAATTGTTTGATTGACCACATAGACGGTTCTGGTCTACCAAATACGAAAATATATTTATGCGGCGCTAATATCATCTCAATAATCAAACACATGCGTTAGTTGTATAACATTATAGTGATTTATAATATATATTATTATATCATAACTTGTCAGAAGGGTTACGACTATATTTTATTAATAAAATCAAACACTATGTTGAAATACTAATATATTAATAATAATATGAATATATTATATTAAGATTTAAAATATAATTTTTAAAAAAATATAAAAAAATACAAAAAATATTTGTTGGAAGATGGATTTGAATGTGAAATTGGAATTTGGATGTGAAAAATTTTAATATAATATTCCCAAGCGGTCACACATCCAGGTCGTAGACGCGCTCAATGTTGCTTAACATCGGTGATTGGATGGCAAGCTTTGAGAGCGCTCTGCTAGGGTAAGCGTAGCGATGACATGAAAAATTTTGATTTTAAAATAGTTATAGTAACATTTTCTGCGTTACAGTTGAATTTCTGCACACAATTTTAATATCGTGTCAAGCAGTAAAACATAATATACATGTTAATAATATCAAAAAAATAATAATTATTTTATACGGCTTAAAATCGATTGCAATATTTTTCAATACATATAAAATTAGATAAAAGATAAGAGTGTTTACTCGGTTACATGCAAATTGTACGTAAAACATTTTACCGTGGCGCTGTTCGCCGTGAGCTTTCTTCCGCTTCGTTGTCAGAAAATTTCAAATTTTCCATTTCAGATCATGGTCGGTTTTTTTCCGTTTCAAATGTCATTTTTTTCTATAAAATAAATCTATATTATATCAGCTATCATTGATAAAAATTTCGGATAAATTTATACCTTCATATTCAAGATCCATCTTATTATTAGTCAAGAATTATTGATGGCAACCTCTAAAAAGGGTATAAGCGATGACATTAATATGGACGAAGCATCTGGAAAAAAATGACACTCACTTTTTTGTCGGGTCTGCCGAACGGCATAATCTGTTCTAACGCCATTACAATAAAGGTGATATTGCAATAAATTCCCCATGCTTTTTGTCGGGTCTGCCGAATAGTTCGGTTTGAACGGGTTCGCTCAAATTAACATTGACACTAGAAGCACTGCTCTAACGCCATTACAATAAAGGTAATATTGCAATAAATTCCCGATGCGTGATATCACATAATGGAAATTGCTTGACGTCTACCTATACATGTGAGAATATCGCTATGCACGAATTTACTTGCTAGCTACTGTACTGAGTGCGTTGTCTATTAATAATGTCATTGGGTGTAAGTGATAATTTTCATTTTGACATGTGAGCTACTTGAAACAAGAATTTTATTAATTTCTTCATTAATATTATTTTAAATATTAAATATTATTTTTAACTAACCACCGAAAAATATGTGTTACTTCGTCGAAGAATTCTTATTACTGCTGCACTTTAATGAAGCTAAATGTAGCATTCTTAGTCTAGACAATCTAACCTCATAAAAAAACGAAATATCCCTTATACTTTTGAATAAGCAACCTCGACGATGATGTTATATTCTGCAATAATTATAAATGTATCTGTCACTTTTTTTTTCCTTTGAAAATATTTCCACGTACTTCTCCATTGAATTGAATTCCCACCCGTACTTGAAGTTCATGCAAAAAACCTCTTAATTGCATACTTCTATACAAAAAATCGCACACACATCTCTTTTAGTGTGGTTTTATTTAAAATAAAGCGAAATTAATTTTTGATGCGAATAGAAATATTTATTATAATAATTTTAATCACCGCCAAATATTACTTTTATCTTTTACAAAGATCTCTCTAATAATGGATACATGAAAGTTGGGCAACTCCATTGAATAAGCCACATCTGAATAATAAGAGATACTCCACCACTTTAAAGGATTCTTTTTATTAATCCTGTTGATAAACGGAAGTTTCGGAGACAAATCCAAGAAAACACAGACTTCGTGAGTTTGCAGCAAACAAATTTTGTTGTGAGTGAAGTGAGCAATCATAATAATAGTCAATCACAATAAAACCAGTAATAAGTGATCAGTACCTATGGTTGGGCCAATTATGGTTGCATTCGTCCTTTCTTCTCACCAACCTCAAATCCCCAAATATTGTCACAAGACCAGGCGACTAACAGTCACGGGTCATGATGGACCGTGATGAAAATTACAGAGAGTAGCTTTAATACAGCTGACCCGCCTAGCCTTCTTAACAATAAGACTATATCTGATACAATACGACCGAGGCCGCGTTAACCACAGAGTGACCTAATCTAAAACCCATCTGTTTAACCCTCTTTGCGCCAAATCTGATACGGCTTGAGCGAACGTCGCGTCAATCATTCATCTTAGACTTGTCATCATAATTTATCCCAAAACCCAAGTTAGATTGTGAGAGTGGCATTCCGAACCGTCCGTTTATCAGTGCGTGAGTGCATGTACACCGAACCAGCACCAGCGCGCGCCAGCCCTCTCAACATAAAAGGTCAGATTACAATAATTTTATACAACGTAACACCATATTGACAAAAATCACCTTTTTCGGAACGCCTTTAATGTATGCAAGCATAAAAATGGTTTCTCACACATCGTGCGCAACCACGAAACTGTCTTAACGGCCCACATGCTCAGCGTAGGTCAAAATTGAGTTTTTTTTGTATTTTCATTATATAATTAGATTATCTACAACGTTTAAGGATTGTCCACGATCATGGTTTGAAAATGCAATAAAAGCTCCATTTTGACCTACGCCGAGCATGTCCCCCCTTAAACGCTTTGCGACTGATACATAATATCTATCCATCTATTCACCTAGAATTTAGAACGATGCATCATTAGAAGAATAGCATATCGAGGTTACTTAGCCAAAAGAGCCCAAAGCCCGTTTTGGTAAAAAAAAAAATACTTTTCTATTTACAGCATTAGAAAAACTCGTTTACAATAATTTTATTATTCTCTAACAAAGTGAGTTTACTTATTGATTTAGTTTTTCTACTATTCTATTTGAATCGTATTAGCGATTTGAGTTTCATCTTTCGGTATCTTCAAGCATATTAACCCCAAACACCCCAAATCCCCACTATTCACCCAAACTGCAATTGACAAACAAACATCTGCCGACTTTCGTCAAGTGATGATTCCTTTTATCATATTTTACGTTCTATATTTTTGTATTGAGTGTGTTTTCCCATAAGACTTTGAATGAATGCGTTGAACATTTTTAATTATAAAATATGAGAAGTGTTCATCCACCGAAGCTTCTCTTCTAACTAAAAAGATAATAATTATACCGTTAACATGCATTCTTTCATGTGCTATTTCTTCTATCACATAATTGGATTATAAAAATCCGTTGAAAGTTAAATAACGGGTTTATTATTATAAATTATGCAGAGTAAAATATTCTATAATATATTACAATAGATGAGGGGTCTGGTTGCAAAAGCGCCACTGTTTGATTTTGATCGATATTGCGTTAGCTACTGATCATGAAAGTGTATCAACAAATCTATCGAATGTAATCTTCGTTTTTAAGCAAAGGCAAACCTTCATACTATAAAATTCACTTTAAAATATGCTGTGAAGTTCAAACTCGCCACTGTTCAATTTCAACCAATCACTAAACAGTTCGGGTATACAATTTGTATGGCTATGCGGTGTTGTTTTTGTCAGATGATAGTCATTATGCTATATTAAAAAGTTGAATTTCGTTGTGAAAATGGACGTGAAAGTGACACCTGTGATGGAAAACCAAGTCATAAAAGGGTATACAACAATAAAAAACTAGAAAAGAAACGTGGCAAAAGTTAAGCGGTATGATTTTACTCTTCAAAGTTATGCTTCTTTTGACAATGGAATGGGTGCCATTTTCTCAATGTTACCCATTCAGAACAATATTAAAAAAAAAAGAAATTATGTCATTTAAATTTATGGTATGTAATAATTTTGTAATGATCAGAATAAAAATATACGGAAAGCAGATTTAATTAAAAAGAACATATTTATCAATCCATTCAGAACAATATTTAAAAAAAATGGATTTTTTTGTCATTTGAATTTATAGTAGGTAGGTATTTAATAATTTTGTTGTGATCAGAATAAAAATATTTACGGAAAGCAGATTCAATTAAATAAAACATATTTATCAACCCATTCATAATAAAAAAATGTTTTTTTTGTCATTTGAATTTAAAGTACCTACTTATGTAATAAATTTGTTGTGATAAGAATAAACATATTTACGGAAAGCAGATTTAGTTAAATATAATATATTCATCAGTTTTCCGTAAAAATGTTTAAAAGTACCGAACTATCTATCCAAAACCAATATGTAGGTACCTACCGTAGTTTTCAAATTGGTGATATTATTTTTTGTACATTATACAGGTTTTTGTTAGAGATACTCATCGAAAAATTCACCAAATATGGATATCGGAAAAGCCTGTAAACATAGTTGCAAGAAACAGGAATACCTATAACAAAATTATACATTATATTCGAAAAAAAATTAGCTCGTTTTATGAAAAAAGTCTTACCCGTTTTATCTTGTATGGCTATATATTAATTTTATATGCTTTAAAGTAAACTTTTTCTAACTTAAAGTACAGTAGGTACCTACCTATTTTATATTTTTCTTGTTTTCATTGTTGAATTCTAATATAATATCATAATTTCACCTACATCACAATATGTAAGTTATTTTGAAATCCTTGCATGATTAAGTTACAAAAATTAAAGGTAAGGTTTCAATACTTACATTAAACGAGTCAAAAAACTGATGATTCTAATTATTATGAATTGCCTATAATAATCTGTTTTATGAAATATACACGCAAAACTATAAACTCAAGAAACAGTCTATATTATAATCTTGTTTCAACAGATGCTCAGTGCGCGATCTATGAAATGTCTCGGTCATAAGTGGGTTAAAATAATGATGGCAAAATGTACTGTTAGATTGAATTTAGTTTTAAGCAAAACCGCCACTGTTCAATATAATAGTGCGCCGCAAACCCGCCGCCGTTTAAAGCTGGTTACGTGCTAACCCGCCATTGTCAAAAATACTTTCTTAAATATTTACTTATTCAGTACATATATTTGAATTACATCATTATGCATGGTAAATAATTGGAGATACACTTTCTAAATAAAACCTATGATATTTTGGTTTTACCTCAAAATAAACCTGTGGATCGTTTTGTCTTGATTTTGAAAATTCACAAAAAGCAAGCAGTGGCGTTTTTGCAATTGGACCCCTCAGAATTATATAATATTATAATAATTACCATTAATTCAAAACTTTTTAGAACTTAATACTGCATTAATAAAAGTAAATAATTAGTGTTATCCAACGTGTTATGTACGATATAATATTATGTTTATCATCTAATTAATATAATGTTTTTCTACGAAGAATTGACAGTTAACACCATTAAATTAATTAAAAAAATACTTATGAATTTATGTTGATTCCTTATATCTGCGTAGATCAACATCTATTTTTTATGCTGCCGGTTTTATTCTCCACAAACATGCGAATGTTTTATACATGTCCACAAGGTCCGTAATAAATTGGCGGGAAAAATTGCGAACGTCCATTGTGACGATACGTGGAAGAACGTATTAAAAAACGATTCGACGCGTGGCATGCGTGAAATATTAGACATAACCTCACTCTTTCCGTTGTTGCTACGCGACTTTATACGCACGATCTTTCTCGCGCGACATCGCGCACACTACGTTTTCACGCAGGAAAGAATGCGCGTGTGCCGGCCGTTTAGTTCGGCTAGTAATATGGGTGGTAGTTAGTTATCCACAAGGTACAAACGAGCATTGGAGCAATGTGTCGAATTTCGACCGAGTCAACAGTACACTTTTAACGGACTCGTCCAATGCTTGATTGCACCGTTGTGGATATAAAAATATAATTTAATTTAATTTATTTATATAAAACAAGAAGCAGTATGCATGCGATCTTATACTGGTCTCGACCTGACGCCATCTCAGAACATTTTTTTAAAGTTAATCATAGCTACTTATAAATTTACGATATAGGCATTTTAACATAACCTAATTAAATTTATTGACCTACCGGTAATTTTCAAAACCGGGCCATTTCTAGACCACGACCCGCAGATTTTAACCCCTGAAAATTTGAACGGGACCACATTCGGACCGCGACCCCTAAGTTTTTTATCCCTGAAATTCTTTGACCGGACCATATTTGGACCGCGGCCCTCGATTTATTTGCCCTGACCGAGCTTCACCCGCCACTCCCAGTCTTACATCAGTGCTCGGCCGTAATGATTTGGCGGCGTCTTGCGAAACTCAAACGTATTATGCCCCAAAAAAGACACTGTCTACGAACATTTCACACACGGTTACCTACGTTTGAGTTTTTCAAACACGCGCGTCAATATCATTTTACTCCCTACTTCAATTATAGTTTGTCAATTTATGGCTACGGCCGTATGTTGTAGCTTAACCACTGGGGAATGACAAAAGTAATGGCGTATTTCAAAAAACACTACCTTATTCTTAGGTCAATAATTAATATAAAGCAATCATTATTCATAAGATGTTTATTACAATTGAATGGTCAAAGACATAGCTTATAATAAGTATCTTTAGAATCATCTTTAAATGTGTTAATATTGCCGATTTTTTTAATAATAAAATGCCTAATTCTTGTCAAATTTGGGATCACAGAGATTATCAATATAATTTTTTATCGTGAATATTTTACAAAAATTATCTCGTAATAAATTTTACTAATGGTTTTATAAATGCGTTTAAAAATTAATAAATGTAAAAAATCTTAACACCACTGCACAGTTATGTACCGAAATATGACTATATTCTAAAACATTAGAGCGAGAGGTTTAAAAGAATACTTTTTTATGTAACAAAAATACTTTATGCAGTCATCAAATGTTTAAAATAACTATAAAGGATAATAAGGCTTCAAAATTATATAAATAGATTATCTACAACGTTTAAGGAGTGTCCAGGATCATGGTTTGAAATTACGATAAAACTTAATTTTGACCTACGACGAGCACGTGGGCCGTTAATGTGCACTATTTATGTCGAATATCAACAACATACTTCCACCCGTTGCCACAATAAAGACGAACTTATTGTTCGACTGGTGAACTTAATAATAGTAAAGTAAACTAGGGGAGGCCTCCATCTCGCAGTGAATCGACCACGGCTTTTTTATGTATAATATATACTCTTATTATGCCTCACTAAACATAATAATATTACGTCAGAGTAAAAATCAGATCATAAATAAGTCGACTTATATAGAAATTTGAAATTGAGAAACAATGTCAAAACTAGCATTAAATAAACACAAGCAATAAAAAAATGGGCTCCGCAATCGGAAAAAGTCAGTCAAAGTGTCAGGGACGGATGAGAGACGAGACACGAGGATGATTCATCGGGCTCGGTTTGAGTGACGCGCCTAAGTCCGCGCGCCGCGCGTGATTCGCCTACCTGACAGGGGATTTCCTACAAATCCCGCCACCCAGTTTGAGAATCGCATGTATTTTTTTCCGTCAGAAAACGGGACCGTATTGAGAACAAAGTCTTGTTTTCGACTTTTCTTACAAAATCCAACGTTTTTAAATTTTCTATTGAATTATTATGCTCAATATGCTCAAACTTGTACTTGATATGAAGTAAATAAAAAACAAACAAGCAAACAAATATAGAATACTGAAATGTCATTTTGACATTTCATTTTGATTTCCATAGTAACGCACAAATATTATATTAATAATTTAGTTGCTAGTACCACCCCTCTAGCAACCAATAATTGTCTTTTACTTTTTACGGATTTATCTGAAATAACTTTCCATACAAAACAGAATGAACTGAAAATGAATTCAATTCTGTTTAAAGAAGGGACAGGTGGAGGGAGCTGTTGGAGGAGGCCAGAACCCACACCGGGTTGTCACGCCCCTGATGATGATGATGAAGGAATATAAAAAAGGTGTCGCTAACTTCTGCAAAGCGTTTTAGATTTTAGAAAAAAAGAATGAAATAATTACAAGATAAAAAGAAATTTTTATATACAACGTTTTTAAATTTTCTGTTGAATTATTATGCTCAATATGCTCAAACTTGTACTTGATATGAAGTAAAAGAAAACAAACAAACAAATATAGAATACTGAAGTGTCATTTTGATTTCAATAGTAACGCACGTATATATTAACAATTTAGCTGCTAGGACCACCCCTTTGGCAACCAATAATAGTTTTACTTTTTACGGATTTCTTCCAAAATAACTTTTCATACAAAACAGAATTTACTGAAAATGTATTCAATTAGACTTAAAGATGGCTAAAAGTATTAAAAGAATGCATTGGCATCGTGTTCTGATATATTCTAAAAGTTTCAAATGTCTAGCTAGTCGGGAAGTTAGTTAAAAATCGATTGCAAGATTTGTACTGGACAAACAACCACCGGACAAACAAGAATACGAGCTAAGAAAAACGTGGTAAAGTATCAGTAATTCCATTCTGCATATTATTATGTGATTAATGAGCTATCATGGATTTTTTTTCATTACGCTCATAAAAAATTCCTTTCATTTTGATTTTTATCATATTTAAATTACCTGTCAAATTTATCTGAATATTATAAAAATATCTAAAGCCCCAACGACTCCCAATAGTATGATTAGATATAGGTTGGTACCTATTTTAAAAAGTAATTTTTGGCTAATTTTAAATCCTGGTTCCACGATTTTAAATTTTTATATTATTATAAGTTGACTTACCCACGATGGCTGAGTGGTAACGTGTCGATATATAATATCGTCGGTTCCGGGTTGAAATCTCGGGTCTGTCAAACAAAATAAAAAAAATTTCAATGTATATTTGGACCCATCTCTTCTTCTTTGGCCATATCCGCCCCTTAACTGGAGCATATGGACACCACGCGGCGCCTCCAAGAATCCCTGTCGCTCGCCAGTCTTCTTGCTTCGTTCCAGGTCAAACCAGCATCCCGTAGCTCCGCCGTATACACTCTGTAGATTGTATTTAGCGGTCTTCCAGGTCGCCGGAATCCGGTCGGCTTGAAGATCAGGCAAGCCATAGTATGGACCTAATATTATGTTGAGCAAATGGCTAAAATCAATTTCTCGTATGAACAAAAATGTGTTAATACAACCACCACTAGAGGCCCCATAATGATCTTTTTATGATCGGACATGGGTAAAAAAAATAATGACAGATTAAATGGAGTCAGAATTAAAAAAAAAAAAACAACGTAAATTATGGAAGACATAACAATAAGTAGGTATATGCAAGGTTTATATACCATTTTGTTTAGAATAATAAAGTTTGGTCCTGTATATTATTTCATATGAATATAATTCAATTTCAATTTCAATTTTAATTTATTTTACATATTGTGGACATTACAAATTATAAGTTCAAGACGTTCACAACATGACATTTAGAAACAAATAAATATTATTAAAAAAGTATTATGTAATATTGTAATTATGCAATATTAAGTTATTCTATAGTATAAATGTGTAAATACAAAAAATATGAAGTATATAGGTACAAGTAAGTACACCGGATGAGTTAAGCAGACCCTATTTTAAGAATTTATAAAATAACGTCCACCTATACTCATTCTCACGTAGATGGAATATATCAACATCCGAAGCAATTTGGTTGAACAGAGTTATTGCTCTACCAATTGGCATCACCAATGGCAGGTTAGTTCTGCTCCTCGGGAGAACAAACAACTGATGCTCCCGATTTCTAAGATAGTTATCAGGGACACACAAGTCAATATTACCAAGAATGGCAGAGTTCTCATTCACACCACGTATTAGTCGAAAAAAATACGTGGCCAAATATTGATATCTTCTACCTACCTACCATATTATTACCGTGTGTTTATTTTGTACATGTAAATTTTGTAGGCATAAAACCATCACCTGTATTCGCGATTGCCTCGTCGTAGGCATATTCTAGCGTTGTATCTACTTACATACCTGCAATATATTATTACATATAATATTAATAGTTATAGTACAAACGTAGTCATATATAATATAGTAATTATTGAAATATTGTCACTATGTTTTAACCTAACAGGATTTTGTTATTATATATTTGCATTTACACTAGCGTTGCCAACTTCTTCGTTTTTCTTACTTCCTGTTCTGGCATGTTTAAATAGTCATATAGCTAACACTGTCATATAGCACTGCATCTGGCATATGGCGTCAAATCCAGTGTTTTTATTATACTAGACTTGCATGAGAATCAAGAGGTACAAAAACCTTATAAAATCTTATAAATTAAATTAATGTTGCATAGAAAATGGTGACTAATCTTACCTTACCTACATTTAATTTTTAATTTTATGGCTAATTCTATTAGTTGTCTTTGATCTTTTTTCCTGTAAGCACAGTGTTAATAATTATGATATATTTTAGGATTTCAAGAAAATCTAGCATTTTTCTTTCTCAATCTGGAATATTTGAATACCTACACGAAATAAAAAAAGTAGTAACTCCCCAAAAATATAAAAAAGTGAGTATGCAGAAATGTTCTATGTGCCATTGCCAATATCTTAAATACATGTATAATTGCCAAAAATATATTTTAAAGCTTTTATGGATATTCAAAGATGGCTCTGGGTGTAAAAGGCAGTATGTTTATTTTAAAAATATTATGCATTAAGTACAGTTTGGTTAATATGTGTTATTGAGATTTAGTTCTTCGTTTTCAATGTATACCATGGCACTTAGTTAGTATTTCAAGAAATCAGTGTTTAGCAACGTAGTGCTTTTCTTAAATATCGTTGTTTAAACATGTTTTTTTACAGTGTTAAATTATAAATTGTATTTTTTCTTCTAAGAACATTAAGAGTGTAATATGTTAAATCAATTAAAAAGCTAATAAAATAATGTTCTTGTGAAAAATAAACAAATTATTCATTAAAACATCTACATCTCAGATTCACCTTTTTGGTAGTTAGTGCCTATTTTATTTCGAGTATTCATTTTTGTAAATGATAATTGGCAACAATGTGAAACCCAGATCTACATGGTCAGAGTGTCTTCTAAAACCTTCAAATAATGCTTTCAAGTTTTGCAAAACGATTCGATTTTACTTGAATATACTTAAACCAATGAATATACTTCAACCAAAAATGGTAGATATCATTATTCTATACTTATGATTGGTCATATTATATTTTAGGACTTTTTAAAATTAATTTACGATACAATATACCTATACCCAACATGATTTTTTTTATCATATCTATAGCGAAGGAAAATATAATATGTAAATGCGGCATTTACAAGCCTTCTATTTGTCTGACATTTCAAAGCAATGATAGCGTAGTGGCAAATTGAGGTATATGCAATATATATTGCACACCTTTCCTTTGATACTGGACGAGATGTATCGTTTGAGGCAAGCAAATATTACAGAGTGCAGTAGAGTTGACGTTTAGAAAATTTCCAGTTTTATGGATTCGCGCGCGAAATTACCACGTATCAGTGACCTATACTGTGTTTCAGTAATACCGTGCAAAGCTTTTGGCTAGAAGGAAACGGCTGAAGTTTGTTTCACTTGACGGTTCGTTAAAAAGAGCAAACGATATTTTTCTAAAAAAAAAACAATACAATCTACCTGAAAGGTGTTTTAAGTGTTTACATACAAAATATTTATTAATAACACTTATTTTTTAACATTTTTTGTTGCATTTTCGATTTAATAAACTGTGATAACTGTAAGTATTGAGTAATATCCTTCATTTCTTTGTTGGCACTATAGCCCGGGAAGGATCTTTCCCATTTCAAGCAAACTCTTCCACTTGACTCTGTTCTAAATCGTTATTTCGATATATTGTAATTTAATATAATATTAAACTCAATCGTACTATTCGTTCTCTATAAATTGTCGAAAATTAAAAAACATTAAATTACAGAGCATAATTATTATAATATTACTATCAATATTTTAGGGGGTCCCGACAAAACCGCCCGGACATTGCCGTCAAAACAATTTAGAAATGACACAATTTTTATTTTTACATAATATTATATTTTAGAAACACAAATAAAATAAAACATACGAAAAAAGATATATAACAAAATAGTAAATAATATGTCAAGTATTCCATTAGGGAACTCAGGTATAAGCTATGCAACTGCATTGGATTAAATACGTATTATCGGGAATGTTTTTGTTTTTAGTACGAAATGTTAAAAGTGGATGATTTTAAGTTACTAACTACTATTAAGTAACAGCTGCAACGCATTAAATCTCAAATTACACTGATTATAGCAAGTATGTAAATTTGCATCGATAGGTAATTCAAAAAACCAAAAAGTATTTGTTTTCTATATTTTTGTATTTTTATTATCCGGGAAGTATTGAAGAGCACTGGTACGGGCGCATTTGGTTTGGCAGCAATGTCTGGGCTGTTTTATCATGGTGCCATAGTTTGAAAATACTTCAGAGAAAATATTATATAAACAATAATGTTCAATGTTACATTCGTTGAATAAAAAATATTATCGAGTACCTAGGTACATGTAACAAATTTTTGGAGAGATCTAGACATTGTCTAGAAATCAAGGTACTAGCATATTATTGGTATCTTGATTCAAACTACAAAAGCCAGTCGCCAATAGAAAAACGATCAATCGTATGACTATTATAAATTAAACAGTATTGTTAGTTAAAACAGTTAAATGAAAACAATTAAACAGTAAGTTGTCCGCTAAGTGAGGGTGCCACATGCTAATATACATACAATTTAATACTTTTTATACTGACAATATTTCTAAATACGAATACGTCCTGACACTTGAATACGTGTATTAAATAAGGCTCTAAGTACCAAAAAGTAGTATTGCCTGTAGTTACAAAATACCGAGTCATTGCAGTAAAATTTCATGAAGCAGACTTTTTGAAAAATGTAGTTTTACAGTGTGAAGCAATCACAGCAGCTTCTATAATTTTAGATATTAAGAACTCGCAAGTGTCAACACACCATCGTCAGCTATTTTATATTGAATGCCGTTGACCACTGCAGTGCTACTTACACCATTATAAATAAAACACGCCAACGGACTTACAACGTCGACAGGTTTAATTATTTTGCTGTATTTTTTTGACATGCTTGAGGCACTTAGACTATAATTGAAGTTATTGGCGTTGGTATGTTGAACATTTTTCTATAAAATGTCAGTTTTTATGTTTTTGGTACTTAGCGCCTTAATTAATACACGTATTCACTTTATGATGGTATATCTATGGTTAATTTCATCGTAACTAGGTAGCATGCAGATGAATAAATTGGTAAAGGACATCAGTAAAAATCTAACGGATACCGGCTCGAGTCCCACCCGGTACCATAGTATTGTTTCACAAGATATTTAATTGGTTTGTTTCTGGGGTATTACAAAGTTATGTGAATTAGGTACATACGTATTATCAAGTTTACAATAATGAGAAATGACATAAACTGAATGATCGTGTTGCCTAATATTTATACTCATATTGGCATCCAGAAAAAAAATTATTTGTTGATAAATCACGTATCTATCAATATTTGTAAATTGGTCTTACCATGGCGTTGTTGATAAAAAATATAGTGCCTATCTATAAGGCCATTGGTACAAGTTCAATCACGCGTCCCGAAATAAAATACGTTATTTTTTCAATGAAGTATTAATCTAGCTAGAGCTGTTGACTCAATAGGCTGAGCGAATGAACAAACCATTTTTCATAAAAAAAATATTTTACTTAACTTCCACTCTGTACCTATAAATAGGTCCTTATCAAAGAACAGATTAATAAATATAATTCAGATAAGCTGTAAGTTAATACACTACATTTTGAAGTGGAGGTTTAAATGAGTGAGTGTTCTACGAAAATGACACACACGTTACAGACGTGTAATAAATAGTGTGTTGCAATCTTTAAATACACAAATATTGAATCTGCGTCAGTGCATAAAAAGAGCATTTATCAGAATGAAGGACTAGCTTAGAATGCCGCATTCTTGATACGTGTTTAAGTTTATCCCATATTCTTCCACACTCTGGATAGGTTCCCTGTTACTCCACACCCGTTAGGTATTTCAGTTCCCATTAATTTTGTGTTCGATGGTCCTCATTATACTCCACTTTGGAGCAACGATATTATTTTATTTATTAATGTTATAGGTATAACCAAACAATTCTTAGTGGTACCAATATAAATTAATATAAGTCTATTTAATTGTAATAAAAATGTAATAAATAGATTGTTTTATGAAGTAAATGAACTATAAACCTAATATTATGTTCTCATATTAAATTTCTTTTATTGTGTTAACTGTCAAAACATGGTGAAACTGCATTGTATTGTTGATTTATATTGATAATTTAACAATTTTGGACCGGTTTCGTCCGCCTCAAAGGGATATTTTCAACTGAATAATTAAACAGGTATTTACCACAACAAAATCATAAAGGCGACACGAATAATCTACTAATTCATTGCATTATCCGTCCAATAGTGCTTTTTCACTAACAATTAAATAAAAAATAATGAGATTGGATATTATTTCTTACTAAGTACACCATTAAGGACACTAAGCAAATATTCTAAAATTATTATAATAACACAAAAAAAAATGAAACAAAGCATTTACAATAACATTCCAATAATATAACACAAATATTTACGATAAGTCAATAGGTACTTAATAAAATAAAATTTTTAATTAACAATTCATTTCAATATAAAATTTACAATAACAATAAAAATAAACAATATTATCACTATTGATGGCTACACCAATACAAACGAAAAATCTTACATTTCGTTACAATTAACATGGTCACATCATTAAATTCCATTAAAATAGTTAAGTGGCAGTGAAACACTTGAAATAATTTTATTTTATAGGATATTAAATGTCAATGGTTATTTGAGTTTTCGCCGTGACTGTAATTCATAAAGAAAGCGAAATCTTACAACTTGCTAAAGTTTATTTTGCTATAAGTTTATTTACCTGGTGGCAATGTACTAAAATCCATTACAATGGTTTTAATACAACATTTTCTCAAGTAATTCTACATTTTTTTTGCTATTAATGTTGATAACTGTTTCGGGCTATATCTCATCTGTATGAGATGGTCTGACGATGCCTAAAGATAAATTTTAGAGAAGTCCTGACGTTATAACGTGATCATTAGCCTCCCAAAAATAGATTAACAAGAGCTGTTATTCTGTTAAAAAAGTAGTTAGATTAGTAGAGTAGTTAGTAAAAAATATTTTAACCAATTTAATTAATTTCCTGTAATATTAGTTAACTTCCTGGGATAATTAGCTGCCTGCATACAACATATCATATCAGCTATCACATTGATTTTGGAGTAAAGTAATACGTTAGAATAGCCCTGCTGGAATCAAATCGAACAGTAGGTGCTGTACTCGAAAGGTATAATTAACAAAAAAATGTTGTTAAAAATAAATTCTACTCTAAATCAGGAGATGAACACTTTTTCATAGAGTGATCGCGTGGAAACAATGAAAAAGATGTGAATCATACGTATGTTTGTGCCTTTTCACGTTGCGTTCTTTACTTCATTGTAGTGCTATTTTAAGCGATACTCGATATATAATTCAAATGACCATCTATGTCAGGAGTGACGAACCTATGGCATGCGAGATGATTTTGCATGGTACGCGTTTAAAGAGAAAAATACATATAATAATAATAAATGACAGATCGCATTATATAAAAATACCAGGCAAATGCTATTCAAGAATAAGCATTACGTTTAATGTAAATATATAATTGCATAGGTCGATCCTTAGACTTTATGTGTCACATATAATATTATCATACTAACCTCATCAGGCGGCAGAGGATGCCGGGCCGCTAACCTCTAATTTTGATCGATTTACGATGCTTGAGAATACTGTAGCGAGAGAATGTCTCATCTTATCGGAGTAATTCTGGTGGCAATTTGTGATTAAATGACCAAGCTAATTATTACATTAACAAACAATTTCATTTCTGCCGACAAAAAATGACTGCACAAAATAAGAAACAAAAACTTTGTGAAGCTAGTAGTAGTAATTTTGTCAGACAGTTTCAAAATTGGTCGACCAAAATGTATGGCGTAATTGAAAAATGTGATAAAGCTATGCATATGTTATATTCTGTGAGTGGTATCTAGACATCATTTTTTTTAATAGAAATTTTTTAAATTGTTTTTTCCTCGTGAAAAACTGCTCGGCACGTCAGACAGTTGTAAAATATTATTTGGGAAGTTTTGGCACGCGTACATAAAAAGGTTTGCCAACCCTGATCTATGTAGTCTTCCAATGACAATTAAAAACATTTGAGGATGTAGGTATTTAATGTGCATTTTTATAACGTTTTCAAAGCTATTAATTTTTAAACTTTGTTTCAAAATTTTGTACATAATACCAACCGCATTGAAGTAAATAACATACCATTGGTAGTCGGAGAATATAGTATTGTATAAAATTTCTTAGCCATACTAATTCGTGTGTTTTTTTCCTTCACAGATTCATTTGTGCGAAGCGGAGGGTGTAGCGAACTACAACAACGGATGCTCTACTTTCCACAAAAAACAACTGGTGCTGGTGAAGTCGCTATGGCGGGGCAGCTCAGAATCGATTAGGTGAGTACCCTTAACGTGTAGTGTGTTTGCACTGTATACTTTTGCACTATGTAAGCAGGAAATCGCTAAAACCCAACGAGAGAGTCTGCATCGGATAGCGGTAAGTTGGATTATCGGAAATAATTGTTCGGAGGTAGATACGAAACGTTGGTCTAAGTTTAAACGAGTGTTTTATTGTACCCTTTTTATACTTTTCTATCTTCCATCTAAGCCACATAAAAATGGATTTTTGGTTTTTTATATCCAAATACAATTAATTGTATTAAGTATTTGTTTTTAATTACTGAAATAGCGGCGACACATTCAAACTAATATTGAACATATTCGTAGTAATAAATTAATTTAAAAAAATATATTTTATAAGAAATTGACACATTCATCAGCCGGAAAATTATGAAAGCAGTTACCAGTGGCGAATGGTGGAGGTAGGCTGTTAAGATCCAACATAAATAGTGCATAGTAAACTTTGTCAGTCATACGTATTTTTTTTTCATTCAACTAAATCTACAATGTAAAGTTTGTGTTTATTAGTTTTTGAAATTCAATTAAACCCTGCCTAATCCAAAGCATAGTAGATAGTTAGTAGTCAAAAAACATTTGTTTATCAATAAAATATCTACAATTATACCACTAAACAATACATTATTTTATATATTTTATAGTAAGAAGAATATTTTGTATCGATGTGGTTTGGTATAGGCCAGTGGTCGGCAAACCGCGGCTCGCGAGCCACATGTGGCTCTTTGCCCCCTTGAGTGCGGCTCTTCCACAAATGCCCTCTGCCCTATTTGGCTATATGGCCCTACATAGCTACAAAGAAGAAACAATGAAAAACAGATAACGAAAACCGTGAATTTAAAGTTGAATCGACCGAGACTTTCGCGTTTATTCAAAACTTAAATGGCATATCGACCTGTATTATTTGTCGAGATAAATTGGAGCATAAGACGAAGTCAAATTTGGAGGGACACTTTACAACTAAACACACGTCATTTAGCACTAAATATCCTGACTGTGATTCAAGAAGTGCAGTTGAGAAAACTTTAGAAGAGTCAATAAAAATCAAGTTATGTATTTAATTACTGAATACAATCTTCCAATAATGTTAATATTGCATGTTTTGTGGTTAGTAAAGAGATTTATAAGAGAGGAAATTAAGAGTAAATTGAGACGTCGTCTTATTGATGAGAACCTGGAATCGTGCTTAAAATTAAAAACATCAACATACAAATCTGACTTACCCAACTTACCAAAAAAATTAAGTTTAATGAGGTAATAAATAGTGTACATATTATATAATTTCAGTTTAAGAAAATTGGCTCTCAAAGAAATCTCAATTGTTGGACTGTTGATATTTGGCTCTGTTGACTAATGAGTTTGCCGACCACTGGTATAGGCAAAACTTAATAAAATTAAAAAAAAAAAAAAAAACCGTTACATACCATCTGTAATAATATGTATTGTGAGAGCCTACCTCTACACTTCGCCACTGTTTTACACAGTACACATAAGCACAACAAAAAAATCTTATTATAGTGCCTACATTGAAATCAATACTCTACCTGCGTGTAATTAATAATAATCATGTACATATATACATGTTATTATACCTTACACAATTTTCTGGTTAATTTATTGGTTGATTTGTCCACAAATTGTATTTCTTCAACCGACTGCATACTTACTTGCTTACTATAAATTGACTTCCTCTAACCTTCCAAAATATGAAAATCATGGTATTTTCTTCAGCTCAGCGCATAGGTCTGCGCCTCATATCATATCAACACTACAACGCGTAGATCGCTCTTGTAGGATTGCCTGGACGCTACGTCGGAATCTACAGGTTGTAATGCGTGTATGAAGCCAACTTTCAAAAGAATCCGTCTATATGTAATATTGTCTACGCAATATTGAGGGACCTAAAAGAATCAACTTAATAATATATATTTTTTTTATTTCCATAAATTTCATATTATGCTAAAAAAATATATTTTTTAACATTTTATTAGGGAAAGTAAACTTAATCAATTTTAGTCAGCTGTGTGAAGTAAATATTTTTTAACCCGTGACAATGTGTCAAATTACTTTCTGCATAACTACAAAAGAATAGTTACAAATTATACTCTAAATTTTCAAGGCGATTATAATGTTTAGAAAAGTACCTACATAAAAAGAAACTCCTATCTTTTACTTATCTTGGACTATATCCCTTTCAGGTATATAGTAAATCCAGTTATTTATACGAATTATCATACGTATTAACTGTATATATATATATATATATATATATATATATATATATATATACGTAGCTATGAGTGCATTAAAATACATTAATAACATACAGGTATGTTTCTGAAAAATAGATTTTTATAAAATTCTGCAGTCTCGGTTACATTAAAATTTTTAGTCACACTATTTTCTCCTCCACACAATTATAACGGCATCCTTTGTTCAGGGAGACATTTTTAATAACGCAACACATCTCGTTGTGCTCAATTTTTTTGTTCGTTTAATCGAAAATTTACAGTAACATTTCAAAAATATTGCAAAAAAAAACTTATAAAAGACTTACAACAATTTGTTGGTGGTTAAAAACTAAATACTCTTTAATGTTGGATTTCGTATACTAACAATGTTTATTTGAATAATGATTTTAAAAATTCTTTTTTTTTTAAATTTTGCACCGTCGGCGTAATGCAGCATTGTTGTTTCATGTTTAATTCACAGCCGAGTATTGTTATATATATATAACAAATAATATTGTTATATTATAGGTATATGAGATTATATTATTATACCTGCTAAAAAGATACTATCTACTATATAGATACGATCTAAATCTAGAATACTATTAATTTCTATCTTATTATACCTACGTATTTTTAAAAAGATTTTTCTAGTAGTTATTTATATTATATACCTATTTGTACGGTGTTTTCAAAATTTAAATGTTCTATAAAGAAAGTTAAATTCAAATATTGTGAATAAAAAAATAGTTTATTAAATTATTAACACGTGCAAGTACGTTATAATTAAAATTTGGAGATATCCTGACACAGTTTAGTAATTAACTCATTTAGTGCTAACACCCATTTACTATAGTACTTGGCCATTAGATTTAATTTACGTGTTATTCAAATGTGGTAATTAAAAGGTCAGCAATGATTGTGTTAAGGTAATCGATACTTTTAATTTGAAATATAAAATCCATCTGCCAAAATTAACGTAATTTGTGAAACGCTTCTAAAATATAAATACTAGTAAGTAGTTATTTTTGTCATCTCTGAAGCGTTTTACAAATTGGGCTACTATTGGCGATCGGCTTTTGTATTTTAAATCAAAGTACGTATTACTTTAATTACTAGTCGACGTCACGAATCACTCAAAGATTTTTTGTTGTAACTTACCTGAACTTGATAATAATTTTTAATCAACTATTTTGTTAATTCACATGATTTAAGAATATAACATTCTAATTATTGAACATACATAATTTAATATATAAATATCGGTAACCGGACAAAACAAAACATGACAAAACAGAAAATGACAAAACAGAACATGACAAAACATAACAGCGACAAAACGGAACAGCCAGAGGAAAAATTAAACATTAATCTTTGTGGAATCTATTTAGTTTAAGTTAGGTTAGGTTAGGTCATTATTTCGTTGTACCTAGTCACCCAATCATTTTGAACATATTATATTGATTAAGATGAGATATCCTAAGCTTGCCGGCAATACCGAGTTAAATCCCGTTTATTTGAGGCTTTCTAGCGATTAGGAATGCAGGAATTAGGTATATAATTTTATGTATTATGGCGTATTGAAAATCTGTGCTATTAAAAATCTATATAGAGATAGGACAATTCCAATATTAAATTTATAATTTTCCTGAAAGGTCATAGTTATATTTATCGTTGTTCTGTTTTTTCACTGTTCTGTTTTGTCATGGAACCACAAATATTATATCGTGTAAAGTTAGTGATCAAATTAATTTTATTTTCATTTAAAATTTATCATCTTCACCATAAATTTACTTGGGTTCGTTATCCCATCAGTGCCGCGTTTTATTTTCACTAAAATTTGTTGATGGAAAGCCATTATAGTAAGTACTGTAAAAAACAGAATAAAACAGAAATCGTACAATTTCTATTTATTTTCATTGTGGCTTTCGCGTGGATAGGCATCAAACAACCCAAACGTTTTTTGAAATTGTAGAAATGCCATAGTGTATTTATTTTTCATTAGTTTTATTACAGAAGAGAGCACTTATATTAAATGTACCCTTTATAATATAAATTTATATGTTAAATGAAAGCTTAGGTACTAGCTAGGCAATAAGTCATAAAGAAGTATTAACCTATACTGACGCAGAAGTATCTCTGGTAACATTTATACCACTAAAAGTCTATAATTAAACAAGTGCCGTTCAACCAATTGAAATTCCGAAATCTCAAGCCGGAATAACTTGAAAAACAAAACTTGGGCCGTTTGAAAATTTCGAGTACCATTAGGAACGCGATACTGCTCGAGGTCAACTGCTTTGAGACATAAAAGAATATTCATTGAAATTAAAGTAAACATACCATACAGTTCCATCAAGTTATATTATCATAAGACTAATGCTAAAATGAATACGCTTTTTCATTAAAATAATATTAAAATATAACGGAAATTATCAAATTCACGGAAAATTTACCGCACCAATAATAAATAATTATACTTTAATATCAGGTTATTTTAAGATATTATTTGTTTACTATATTTCTACTGTATTATTTCGTAATGGATAAAAAGAAATATCCACTGTTACAACTCATTTGATTGGCTATAAACTCAAATTATTTAAAATTACATTTTTAAAGGTGACACACTAATCTATGTCGACTGTTGAAGGGCAAATTCGCACCAATATAAAATGTCGGGTATTTTTTTTAGTGGTCTTCTTCATTTTTTCTTGCATGATATGTTTTCAAATTATGTATGTTCAATATAATATAGAATTTCACATTCAAGTATTGTGAATTATTCGTTGAATAAAATAAATAATTTATCAGAGTGTAATTAATATCGTTTGCTTGTACACTTTCATCAGGAAATGCAATACCGAATGAAAATAGCAATTCCGGTATATATGGAAACCACAGAAGTAACTAGAAATAAATAATATGTATATTAAATTATATTTTTCCATCTTGTATAAACTACTCTTAAGTAGACAATCATTAAAAATAATTACAAGATAAAAATAACTTTTTATATACCACGCTTTTAAATTTTCTGTTGAATCATATTATTTAATAATTTAGGACATTTTTTTGCAACAAACAAACAAATATAGAATACTGAAATATCATTTTGATTTCCATAGTAACGCACGTACCTATATATTAATAATTAAGTTGTTAGGACCACCCCATTGGCAACCAATAATAGTGGATTGGATTACGGATTTCTTCTGAAATAACTTTTCATACAAAACAGAATTAACTGAAAATGAATTCAATTCTACTTAAAGATGGCTAAAAGTATTAAAAAAATGCATTGGTATCGTGTCATGATATATTCTAAAAGTTTCAAATGTCTAGCTAGTTGGGAAGTTAGTTAAAAATCGATTTCAAGATTTGTACTGAATAAACAACCACCGGACAAAGAAGAATACGAGCTAAGAAAAACGTGGTTATAAGCATAAACATGTCCATTGTAGTGTATAATTATTATTTCATCATGAAATATTGGCCACCTGAGCCACATTAGCTGAGGTTACTAGAGATTATACAAACAAACAGTATTTAACCGCGATTACAGATACACCTTAAAGTTAACACCTGACAACTTCTTAAATCTGCGGACGACTGGCGAATATATTTGGATAAATTTTAAATTGTAAGTACCTACATAGGTATATTGCGTATTTTGCAAATCTGCACATATCATTGCTGGTCTCTAAAGACTTCGTCGGATAATGGAAGTAAACTAGACATCGCGTTACCCAACAAAAAAATATAGTCCTGTTCGTTTTCTTTTATATTATAAATTCGTTTCCACTTTCTATATTGAATAAATCGGTGTTGACAGATTTTTAAAACCGATATTTCGGTATCGATAATTGAAGCGCCTAGTTTCAAAAGCCCCTAAAAAGGTCTTTGAAAATTTTTGAGTTAGATATGTATTTAGATGGATATTTTTGTTACCTATATGATGGCCAAAGATTGAACTTTAAAAAACATCACAAACAAAAAAATAGGGGAAATTTCAAAACCCGCAATATAGTTGGGTGTGGTTTTCAATTACCCCTGAAATGAAAAGCCAAAATACTCTTTAGAACGTAACAAATTAAAAAATAAATACATAAAGTTCACAGATTTAATAGATATGATTTTTTCTAATTTTTTTCAAAACTACCTAAAATCATTTTTCTCATTTTTCTAAGAACTACTTAAAACCATTTTAGGGGCTTTTGAAACTAGGCGCTTCAATTACTATGATACCTGTTTTTACATACCGGTATTGCAATCCCTAACCTTCACATTACGACGTTCTATTAGTTTGTTGACTCTTTCGGTCGGGTAAACCAGCACATTGAAAAATAACTTCTTTTATTTATTTTTCATATCTTAATCTTAATCAATTTATTAGACGATTTTGTATTGAGAATTTATTATTCTTGCTCTACTAGAAAGTGAGCATAAGTCACTTGTGTAGTTTTGCCTTTTGGCAGAAAAATCAAGATGTCAAACACGATTATTATTTGTTCTGCCATGGTAAGTATTAATTTTCTTTAACATCACCCTATGTAATAGAAAAAAATATAATAACCATGTGAATCTATCCGCATGGCTCATTTTACGGCTAAGTTACATTGCAAATGTTGACGGCGTGTAACGTAATCGATATTTAAATAAGTAGTATAATAAATTGGTACACAAATTTTATGTGTGTTAAAAATAGTATAAACTACCATATCTATCTTTAGGCTGTGTACAACATTAACGTCAGGCATATCATCATCATCGATGACGGTCAATACCGCCGACATGAGATGACTGTTTTTGTGTGCTCTCCTCTTATCTTTAAAATTGACTGAATTTAATTCATTTAAATTTGGAAATGTCGACTATAAACCAAGCAGTTTAGTGTAATGGTGAAGATCTCGTATCTGCTGCACCAAATCGTGTTTTAGTGATTGTGGAATTATTACTAAACAAGGTTGAAAAATTAGAAAAACGTTAAATAAAACATGTACTTATCAGTTGGTGTGCCCCCCTCCGGCCCCGCGCGATGTACCACCCGCCGCTTTACCGAGCAAGCCGAAATCCAATAAATCGGTAATTAGCGGTAATGCACTAATTAAGTAATGGAGTGTCAATGTAAACAAACAGAAATTAACAACAACTGCGACTCTATCTAGTACGACAACGTCCCGAATAACCAGGTCGCAAAAGGTTTTAGATAATATCAACAAAAAGTTTACGACCAAGATCTCGGAAATGCAGAAAAGTACTTCTGATCCAGAGCGTGACGTTATAGACATTTCGGCTGTCGGACGATCTACTGAAGGCGGAAAATGGTCTACAGTAGTGAAGAAGAAGCAACCAGCGGCTGTCCGTGGCATCTTAGGCGGAGGAGTGAAGGGGAGCGAGGTAGTTAAAAACAACCACTTCTACCCCTTTCACCCAGAGACGTCTGCTGCGGATATCTCTGATTATTTAAAAATAACTTGCGAATTGTAGCGCCGAATTTACAATTGCAAGGCTAAAGTCAAAAGGGGACTACGCATCTTTTAAGATAGGCATTCCTGTTAAACTGAGTACGTTGATTCTTAAGCCTGATAATTGGCCACGTTACTCATTCATTAAAGAATGGGTGTCAAAAATTGAAACACCACGGCTGCCAACCAGCTGACTTAACATCAATGAAAATAATAATTTCCCAAGGCAATCTACACGTCTTGCAGATATGATTTTAACGTTAGATTTTTTTATCATATCTATGTTATTTTAAAACTACTTAGAAGAAAATAGATATTTCAATTAATTCATCCTCATTTCTAATACATTCTTAAAACCATAAAAATCGACGTAAAATTCTGTAAATCGTTCAATAAATGTTTGTGTGATTTTAGGATGTTTTGAAATGTAAATGAAATCGTACATCAATATTAAGTATTTTTGTAAGATTTTGACAACGTGTGGACTTAATTCTGTCTGCCAAGTTACCTCATTGCTTTAGCTTCAAGGATGCTTGTCTCTTTTTACATTCTAACCACGGGAGTCTAATTTCCTCAACCTGCCTTTTTACTTTCTGGTATATGGTATATTTAAAAGGAAACTCTTTTGTTGTTGGTGTTTTTCATCCTTATGATATGACCTGTCCAACGGAGAAATCTCACTTATTGTGAGACGATAGCACGATTAAAGTAAAACATATATGGTGCTTGGATTTATCTTCTTCACCATGATTCCGAAAACCTCAGTTTTTCCCCCTTCAATGGTTATCTGTTTCATTGTAACTTTTTTTATAAGGTGAAGACGTGTATTAATTAGGACGCTAAGTACCAAAATACTTACGCCCACGGTGGCCGCGCGGCATAAGCGTTGGACTATCATGCCGTGGGTCCCAGGTTCGAATCCTGGGTCTGGCAAGTACACATATTGTTTTTCAATATGTGTGTAAGTCAGGGTATGGACCTAATAGGTTGAACAAGTGGCTGACATCCATTTTTCGTAAAAAAAAATCTGTTTATACAAACCTCTACTCTATGGAGGTCCATATGATCCTATTAGGATCGGACATGGTCGAAAAAAAAAGGACCAAAATAATAAAAACTGACATTTTTATAGAAAAATGTTCTACATACCAACGCCAATATAGTCTAAGTGTCTAAGTGCCTCAAGCAAGTCAAAAAAATACAGCAAAATAATTAAACCTGTTTAAGTTGTAAGTCCGTTGGCGTGTTTTATTAATAATGGTGTAAGTAGCACTGCAGTGGTCAACGGAATTCAATATAAAATAGCTGACGATGGTGTGTTGACATTTGCGAGTTCTTAATATCTAAAATTATAGAAGCTGCCGTGATTGCTTCACACTGTAAAACTACATTTTTCAAAAGGTCTGCTTCATGAAATTTTACTACAATGACTCGGTATTTTGTAACTACAGGCAATAATACTTTTTGGTACTTATTTAATACACGTATTCAGGTTACATTTCGACCCATGAATCGATTTCAGCCTGATGAGAGTTTTTTATAACTTTATTTTAATTTTCTTTCATATGAGTCCATAGTAGGATTTATTTTTAATTATCTTACTTCTTACTTCTTGGTAATTTTTTAAAGATAGTGCTTAACCATAAATATATGAATTAGTTGACCTTGGCACTCGTGGCCATTGACCGTGGATGGTGAGTGGTGGCTTTATGGGGCTTCACTCGTTGACATGTATTTTATTTTTGAATCATTGACCTGGAACCCCATTTTCTTGACAGTTCTTTCTAGTACGATGGATGTCTCTTTTAGGGCAAGTACTGATCTTGCCACATGTAAACACCCTTGTCAGATAATATTTGTATAGAATACAACAATCAAATCGGAAATCAATCGTTTTCACTAATAGACTATAACTGTCAAATAGTAAATCTATACGGAGTCGAGTCGTGGACCCTGAAGGCAAGGGAATGGAAAGCAATTGATCCGTTTGAGATGTGGTGTTGGCGCCGAATGCTTCGTATTTCTTGGAAGGAGCACAGGACGAACCAGTTAATCATCCAGAGACTGAAGATAAAGGAACGGCTCTCAAAAACATGTATGAGAAAAATTCTGCAGTTTTTTAGACATATTGTCAGGCGCGGACCGGACAACCTTGAAAGATTGGTAGTGTGGGTGGCCTCCAGGGAAGGCGAAGCAAAGGAAGAGCGTCTGCACGCTAGAGCGACCAAGTGAAAGATCTGACTGGGGACACCATCCATTCTGCCCTGAGAGAAGCGGAAGATCGAGAAGATGGAAAATCTTGGTCGCTCAAAGGATGGAGAAATACAAATGTGGTCACGATCCTCAGCCATGAGTGTACAACCAAGAAAAGATACTACAAAAAGAAAAAAATTCTCAAGTGGTAACAGATTATTGTGACTAATTACGTGTAGCACTGATAAAAGAACACTATTATAATAAATAATGAATTCTACACTTTCAAGCCGTTAAATTAATTAAACTAAATAATATTTTGACTGGAGAATAATTATATTTGCATATAATAATATATACCCAGGTTAAATGTTATAATTGTTTAATAAATTAAAAATAATAATATTATTTAGAATTATATATATTATTAATAACATTATATGAGTCGCCTAGATTCATAACTCACATTTTGCAATTTTGTCATTTTTTAGTTAAATATACCAAATTGATTTTATAGGCATTAATATAATATATAAAGAAATATAGTTGGCTATCAAAAGTCACTTTAAACCATGTAAAAATCGTTGATAAAGTTGACTGTTGGTGTCATAACTGACATTTTTCATTGAATAATGTGAGTTCTGTCATCAAGGCCTTTCTAACCAACCAATGAGCTTTATTTCATAGTATGCTGTGTCTGCAGCCTTAGGAGTATTATATATATTTCAGGCAACTCATTAATATGTATACATATTATTTCGAATACGTACCTACATATTAAATAATTATTGAGGCGTTTCATTAATCATCATAAAATTATGAATTTGGTTGTACTTCCATGTGACCAAGAACTTTTTATTTTGTCTTATAAAATTAATTGTTATTCCTGTTTCAATGTGTGGATATATTTTTTTAACCGGGAATATTTTACCAATATAACTAGTTATCCAAATAAAGTTAACTCTGTGATTATTTAAAAAAAATTGTTTTTATTTATTACGGTATTATTACAACGTTTTTATTAGGTCGTATTCTTGTTTGTCCGGTGGATGTTTATCCAGTACAAATCTTGCAATCGATTAACTAACTTTCCGACTAGTTAGACATTTGAAACTTTTAGAATATATCAGAACACGATGTCAATGCATTCTTTTAATACTTTTAGCCATCTTTAAGTAGAATTGAATTCATTTTCAGTTAATTCTGTTTTGTATGAAAAGTTATTTCAGAAGACATCCGTAAAAAGATAAACACTATTATTGGTAACTAGGGGGTCTGGGGTCATAGCAACTAAATTATTAATGCGCGTTACTATGGAAATCAATATGAAATGTCAAAATGACATTTCAATATTCTATATTTATTCAGTATTTCTATTAAGTACAATTTTTTTTGATCGTTTCAGCTAGTCAAGTCAAGTTTATATGATTCAACAGAAAATTTAAAAACGTTGTAAGTATATAAAAAGTTCTTTTTATCTTGTAATTATTTAAATTAGGTGTGTGAAAACAGTTTTCTAATTGTTTGAATATTTTTATTGCTACCTATTAATTTCAACTTATGTAGATTGCGAATAATTTCCTCTCCTCAATTAAATGACTTTCCGCCAAAGATGAATTGTAAAAGAATTATTATAATAATATACTAATTACACGCTTTCCATTATATTATAAATTGGATAACGATTTCAGTAAGCTATTGCATACACATCATATACTTACCGTATATAACATAGATACTAAAAATGGTATCGTTTCAACCCTGGTTTGTGGAGTGTAGAATTTTCACAAGCGAGGTTGCGGAGGTAAAATTTGTAAACAAAATCTGTTTTAATTGCTCGCCAGTGTAGTTTGCCTCGCCATAATGGCTTTTTAGCATACTTCAATGCACTCTGCTTACCTAAGCAAGACAATATTTTTAAACTATTTTCTATGCGCATAAATTAACTTTACTTTTTGTTCTATTTCCAAATAATTAATTTTCAGGATTAATTATGTAACTTATATTAATTAAAATTAAGTTATAAAAGTGAAAAAGGATTTAAATGAATAACCATTTTGTATTAATTAAACATTGTATTACACTCCATAAACTCTTCGTATACAATTTTGTTAATATATTTGTACCTCTTCAAACAAAAATATCGGTTTAAAATCAACATCTTTTTTTTAAATAATAAATAATTACAAGATAAAAAGAACTTTTTATATACAATGTTTTTAAATTTTCTGTTGAATTATTATGATCAATTTATGCGCAAACTTGTACTTGATATGAAGTAAATAAAAAACAAACAAACAAATCGACGTGCCCTAGAAAAACCATTATAAGTCTGAAAATAGTGTATTAAGTTTTATTAGCTTTTTATAATATCATATTTTTTGTGCATGTCCTGTAAAAATTTCAGGTCTCTAGCATAAAAATTGACAAAGTTAGGTTTTCGACGATTGTGCAATATATCAACATATTGCGTCGACTAAATTTGTGTTCACAGAAATTTCCGAAAAGTATAGTCATATCTAAATAAGCAACGTGTCGTGCGCTCTTTCTTTCGAATAAGAGGCTCATAATACTTGCTATTACGCTCTTTCACGGATATCTGAATAGACACCATGTTTTATATTGATGTATCACATAAGACTCGTAATTTGTTTTGGTATATCTTCGAAAAAGATTGATATTTTCAGAATTTATACGCATTAATAATTAAAAACTGGTCAGTAGTATTATATCCGAATGTGAAAATATTATATTACTTAATATAAAATAAATTCCTCGTAGAAAACAAATTAATTTGCATTAAAATTTGTGAAACTATATTATTTCATCACCTGTTTCTATTCACTGTGGTAAAGGCCTCCTCACGCTTTCTCCATTCTTTTTGGTTAATTATTTTTCACGGGCACGTGATTTCATCGAACTTAAATATCTTGTCAATATAGCATTATTATTATAATTCTAATTATCTTACGTTCCTCTAAAACTACTGGATTATTGCATTCATTCAGCGGTCGTTTCATCTGCAATATATTATGTCCGGCCCATCTCAATTTAAGGGTTGGACATACCTAAATACGCCGCAGACTCTTGATTGCTCATTTATTCATTCGATCCTTTTTCTGTATTTGTGTGTGTTCGTCAAAATATACGTCATTATTGCTACAGATTGTAAGAATCTTAATTTTTCGGATTTTCTATTAATTAACAAGACATAAAAATTTGAATGCTTACATTGGAGACTGAAACACACGTTGACTAAACACCCTGCTATTTAAACTCAACACAAGGTTCAGTTCAAACGTTTTATGCACTCTGCCGATAATTTCGATACGTATTATACCACCATGTATCCTAGTAGGAAAACATAATATACACTAATAAAATAAATTGCTCTTGAAATTATTACAAATTCCTACAAAAATAGTCGGTAATGTTATTTCTAATTTTGACAATTTTCATTATTTAATAGAAAACAAATACCTAGTGAAGATACTTAATTTTATTATTTGTGTAATGGAATACATAGTAATTTTGGACTGATATTTATGACACAAACAAGTTAAATAGGTAATCCTTTTTATGACACTTCGAAATAGTGAGTTTTTACAAAAGATCGATAAAATTTTGTGGGAATATTACCTTTTTATAATAATATTATGACTTCGGCTAAGATCAAAATAAATTCAAACATTAAATTATTGAATGTGGGCCTAAGTACAGCACATGTACATAATATTTTTGCAAATATGACAATGTAGCCAGTATTGTTATTATATTATCACTTTAAATATGTCTCGTAGACAAAATCATTAAATTTACTCACTTCTAAGTATCCTGGGAAAATAATTTTATTTGGCGGGATGTCCTAAAAGGATTAGGCGGGCTTTCACAGAGACGCATTTATTGGCCGCAATAAAACATTAACAAAAATATACAAAATGCAGTCAAAGAAGCATTTATTCGTTTCTACATAAATATTGAAGAATTTCTTTTAATTTTAAATTTTTGGGCTTGGTGCCTTATATTATACCTATATATTATTATAATAGAAATTTAGGAAAAGATGAAACAAATAAAACGTCGTGTAGATGGTGAAATGTACACAGAATAATTTCTTCGTTTAACTTTCCCATTGATTAGCGACTGAGAATTTTTATCATTAATTACAAATAAGTATTAAGTACCTACCTATGCAATCTTTGTGTTTATGACTAGTGACCTAATTGGTATTATTTATATGATGTTATGATCAACGGTTTATAATTATCGTTATTTTCTTTAAAATTTAATTAGTACTTATACCATATCTGATCGCGCAAAACATATATTGCATTTAGCATCGGGTGGACTTCAAAATAAATTATCAATTAATTTTGAAAAATCTAGTAGTGGTGAGAGTGGTAAGTACATACATTTACATACTTTTTACTTATTGATTATGATTGTTTTATTATTATGAAAGTTATTAGCTATTTAATCCTAGTAAAATTGGACAGAGTTTACATTTTGTATAATTACCTAAATAAAAAAGAATTAGATATGAATAAAAATTGATATTAAACCCTGTTTCTTTGAAACTTCATAATGAAACGCTTGGATAATGATATCCACTATTTAAAGAAAATACTATTTGATAACCAATTAGCTTATGTTAATATTAAGTTGATTAATTTATAAATTTAATGCATAACGCAATGATTGCTGGTTTGCGCCAACCCTCTAAAATAATTTTATTTTGTACATTTCTTCATTGTAATTCATACTTATCTGTATTTTTATATATTTAACTACTTTACTATTTAAATGAGATATTTTATGAATATCTACCAAATCATGGTATCTAATGTGCTTGTGTATTGATTTAAAGATTATATTTGTATATTGGATGAAGCAAGTGGCGTATTCTGCAATGTGAAAAACATGGTGAATGAAGAATCCCTTGACAACGATGAAGTCATAGGTAAGCATAATATGATATAACCACTATAACAACGTAAGACTATTAAAATATTATTCGATTCTTGGTGAAGAGACTGTGTGTATATTAACCACTTATTAAAATATAATACAATTTATGTAATATTATTTGACATAATTTCACAACAAACCGTTTTTTTATGCTTCAATAGAAGATTTTATTTTTTTAAAGATTTTGTGTTGGTTTATAAGTTTTATAACACTATCCAATCAAAGTAGAAGAAACTAACCCTCATAGGTAGTAAATTATGGGGAATAAGTATTTGAATTATATTGCGTTTTATATTGATAAAACCTATTTTTTTGTTATATATGTAGCAGACGATCTATGTATTTTCTGAATACCACGAAATATTGAGATGTTAGAAAACATTTAAGTTTTAATATTTCTGAAAAATAAGCAATTCTATAAGTTTAGGTACTGTAAACTCATCTTTAGGAATGTTTTTTACTGGTATCACTCTGTTATCTACTTTTTTAATCATAGGGTATATACATTGGAGTATTAAATTTTAATTTTATATTTTGTTTTTACAGATTCTAACGATACGACAGATAAGGATTACAATTCTAGCTATTCAGAATACTGTCCCAGTATAATTTCGTTTACATCAAGTGCTCCAGATATTGACGAATATTTTAAATGCGCATCTCCTGAAGTTTTGGATTACTTAATGGATGAAATATCGAAACCACAAACTGATTCAATACAAACATACCGCAATGATTATCAAGATATTGCGATTCCGTCCACTTCAGTGCATTGTAATGACATAATCGCCATTCCATAAATCATAATGGACAATGATACCTTGACAAATGAAAAATCAAATAATCCCAATTCGACTACACATGATGAAAATGATGTACGATCAACGTATTCTCCATCTAAAGGTGCAGAGAGAAGACGACAAGAAATTAATTGGAAAAAAAATATTTTGAAAACATCAATCAATACTGGCTCCACATATATTTCGAAGGCAGGAAAAATAGTCGATTGGTGTATAAACTATCCAATAAAAGTAATAAAATGTGAGATATTTGTATTAGCATAAAATAATTAATAACATTATGATTGTTCTTTCCATATTTTTAATTTAAATTGTGTTATCAATTATAATCCAATAAAATTAATTAAATGTGATTTATTTGTATTAACATAAAATAATTATGAACAATATGATTGTTCTTTCCATATTTTTAATATAAATTGTGTTATCAATAATCCAATAAAATGTATAAAATGTGATTTATTTGTATTAATATAAAATAATTATTAACATTACGATTGTTCTTTCCATATTTTTAATGTAAATTGTGTTATCAATAATCCAATAAAATGTGATTTATTTGTATTAGCATAAAATAATTATTGACATTATGATTGTTCTTTCCATATTTTTAATATAAATTGTGTTATCAATAATCCAATAAAATGAATAAAATGTGATTTATTTGTATTAACATAAAATATTTATTAAAATAATGATTGTTCTTTCCATATTTTTAATGTAAATTGTGTTATTATGTATAATAAACATTTTTTCTTTCTCGTAGTTACTTGCGTTATATTTTAATTTCTTACATAACTTTTTTTATCCTTCCATAATTACCATTTTCCTGAATAATTTATATTACTTATTGTACATATTAACAATATTTATATAAATAACTAAAATAATTTACATTTTTTTTTTGATTTTTTAAAAATTATCATACTTAGATACTTTTCTGTAATAAAAACTTCGTACAAAAAAACTGTATGTCAATATGTCTCCTTACTCTTTGTCATTATTTTGTATTCACGCTGTCCTATTTCGAGCTAAATAATGCGCTATAATGGTTGTTCCGTACAAGAGCACGATAACTATGGTTGTGTTTAATAAAATCGTATAGAGTAAGAAAAACGCGACGTAAAAAACCGTTCTATGCCAGAATATAAGTCTGCTGTGCGGAGTCAGTGATCTATTTTGTCCGCGCAAAAGCATGTTGAACCGAGTCAAAACATCAAGCGCGTAATATTATTTCAAATAAAAACGATTTTTGGTCATTATCTTAGCTGTTAATCAATTAATCACCATTAAATTTTGATAGAAATATAGACCATAAAATGGTCTATCTGATTTACTTAAATAAGATTAGAAAAAACTCACTCATTTTATATGATGAATTTAATAGCGTAAATATTTTAGTTTTTTCGCTCTCCTGAACATTTGTGATTTTAGACTTACACCGGTTTTTCCTGGGGCCGTCGAAATATAGAATACTGAAATGTCATTTTGACATTTTATATTGATTTCCATAATAACGCACGTATAAATTAATAATTTAGTTGCTAGAACCACCCCCTTAGCAACCAATAATTATAGTAGATTGGATTACGGATTTCTTCCGAAATAACTTTTCATACAAAACAGAATTGACTGAAAATGAATTCAATTCTACTTAAAGATGGCTAAAAGTATTAAAAGATTGCATTGACATCGTGTTCTGATATATTCTAAAAGTTTCAAATGTCTAGCTAGTCGGGAAATTAGTTAAAATCGATTGCAAGATTTGTACTGGACAAACAACCACCGGACAAAGAAGAATACGACCTAATAAAAACATTTTAAAAAAGATCACGATCTCATTTATCAAATTTATCGATTGAAGTATTTTTTTGAAAAAAAAAAAATAAGATTTTTATAATCCCAAAAATTGAACGGGTGGAACTCGAACTCACATCTTTCATTGTCCGGGTTGTTATTTATTGAGCTATATATTCTTACATCTATTCATGTGAATTATCATTAATATTATAATTACAATCACTGATTAAGGTACAATATGATATTACGAATTTAATTATTATATCTGAAGTCTGCTATTAACCAAATTATATTATCGACGTTATTGTGTGTATGTGACGAATATGTCCTTTTTATTCAATATATTATACTTACTGAATATATGGAAGATTGAATGAAGCATAAATTCTTTTTTCGGTATGGTCGCAATAATGAAGCTCAATTTGATATAAATAAAATGAATTTCAAATAAAGTATACTATCGAACAAGAACTTCTTGTCCACTTGTTAAAATGTAAACTAATATTCTCTTCCAGTGCAGGTAATCGCTCTTGAGAAACTCCCCTAAATTTATCAATTCATTTTACGCTCCCGTGATGTACGGAGTAGTGAATTTACGTAATTTGAAGCTTTTTAAAATACAGACATATCTTAAGCGGTCAAGAGTGACGTCAGAATTATTATTAGTAAACGTTTGGTTTATTGCGAAGAAGAAAAAGAGTCGCATCTAAAAGGAGAGCCGATACATTATGTAAGCACGCCTCTAGCACACGTTGCCACCATGACAGGTACGTCGCTGAGTCTTTCTTCTACATGCGACTACAGCGACTTCCTGTTGGTGCCGATTTCTTGTTGTCAGATAATAAGTATATATTACACAAGAACATGACATAACAATAAATATTTTTTTTTACTTTGACTTTTTCCAAATAAAAAAATAAGAAAGTACCTAAATTTTGATTAAGTAATTAAAATGATCAATAAATTGCCTCAAATTATAAACTTCCTATTTTCCCGCTAAGGCCTCTAGTAGTAATGCCGAATATTCTAATCAATAAAAATTAAAACACAAATAATTTGTATTGTTTCATTATTTGGGTAGGTATGCTTAAAACCTTATTTATTGGAGACAGCTAAAAAAACCTCCAAAAGTTAAACTTAGAACTCACAATATTAGTTACATTCCTCGTAAAGTATCTAGCTATACAAATCGTAGAACTACACCAGTTTAGAGAGACAGAAGATAATCATTGAATAATAATTATTAGATATTGTAAGCAATTTTCAATTTTCTGAAACATTAAAGTTCAACCCCTTCAACAAATACCTAATTTTAAATTTACTCGGTACCTAAACTATCTCTCAAAAAATAACCTAATATATTTTAAAAAATGTCCTATGGATTTCAAGGACCTATAAAATATTGAATTTTTAAAAGGCAAAAAATAACGGTCCGAATTTTTTTGAGAATAGAAAATATATTACCCAATAATAATATCGAGGTAGTTAGGTATAAACTTCCTAAAGTAAAGCGAAAGGGGAGAAAAACATCACGTAATGTCCTGGCCTAGAATGAAAACAATACAAAAGGAAAACTTTTTCAGTTATTTTACATGCTTCCGCGTCCTAACTGAAGAAAATGGAAGAAAAAACACTCGCAATTCAAAGGAAACTGTTTATAAATTACTTATTCATTTGAGTAAAACGATTCACTTCGCTCGGAATGTATGTAACGTCATGTTATATCAAACACATTTTGAAAGGTTTATGTTAAATAAAAGACCGAACATCTTTCGGCACACAAAACACCCTTCGGAGGTCTTTCGAGTGGGCATGGGATCGTGTCCGAAATCGGGGGAACTTTTTTTTTCCCGAATTGCCAACTGAAGTGAATAATTTTATAACTACAACTAAACTGCGAGATATCGTATTTTTCCATTTGGTATTCCGATATTAAATGATAGAAAAATATTTCGAAGAAAAATCCATCGTTCAAGTACTCATCTAATAATCAAATACATGAATCAGCTGTTATACAATACTTTTTAAATCACTCATATTTATAATTAACTATTTCTTTTATTCAACAAATAATTCACAAGATTTTAGAATGTACCATTCTGATTATTGAACATACATAATTTTGAAAAACACTTTATATATGTATAAAAAACTCCGTTAATTATAAATTATTAGCAAGTTCAAGTAAGTTACATCATAACAAATATTGGAGAAATCCACGACGTCGGTTAGTAATTGAAGTAATAGGTACTCGTATATACTTTGATTTAATAAAACAAAAACCGATTGTCAAAGTAGCTTGATTTAGAAGAACGCTGATGAGTAGGTATTAAAAAGGCCAATAGTTAAAATTTGTCGCAATTAGTACGTTTCCTTGTAGCATAGAAGTAATTGCAACGGACGAGGCGTAAACCCAGGAGTTGCAGGGTTCGATTCCCTGCCGGAGTGGCTTACTTTTTTCATAATAATTTTTTCTATTGATTGTAATATACGAGGGTGGGTCAATAAGTCCTTAGAAAAGCCGACAGGTGGCGCGACTAGTACTGCAAGCGGTTTGTTTTCATGCAGCGGCACTACCGATTCAGTATGCTGCGAAGTTTCAATCAGATTGGTCGGGTTGTTGTGTGTTTCTCGTACATTTAAAAAAAAAAATTGCTTGTGGAAAATGGAAAAATGGAAAATGGAAAAATGGAAAATGGAGAAAATTGAGCTTAGAGTTGTTATTAAACATTTCAATATAAAAGGGTTAACACCAAAGGAAATAAAAAATGAGTTGGATTTAGTTTACGGCATATCTGCTCCTTCACTTGCAACTATTTATAACTGGTTAAATGAATTTAAACGTGGTCGTACATCAACAAAGGATGAACCACGCTCAGGACGTCCTGTAGAGGTGACTACACCAGAAATGATCAATAAAATCCACGATATGGTGTTAAGTGACCGAAGATTAAAGTTGAGTGAGATAATTGAGGTTACAGGGATCTCAAAATGTAGCGTCATTTCTATTTTACATGACAAATTGGGCATGAAAAATATTTCTGCAAGATGGGTGCCACGTTTGCTCACAGTCGACAATAAACGCAGTAGGGTGGTGGCCTCTAAAGCCCTGTTGTCGCTCATGCAACGCAATCCGGATGAATTTTTTCGTCGCTTTGTGACTGTAGATGAAACATGGATACACCACTATACTCCCGAGACGAAAGAACAGTCAAAGCAGTGGATTGCGAAGGCAAACCATGTCCAAAGAAGGCGAAAACCGTAAAATCAGCTGGTAAGGTTATGGCTGCTGTATTTTGGGATGCACGTGAAATTATTTTCGTTGACTATTTGGAAAAAGGAAAAACAATAACAGGGGATTATTATGCATCTTTATTGGACCAGCTAAAAAACAAAATTGAAGAAAAACGGCCTCATTTAAACAGGAAAAAAATCCTCTTTCATCAGGACAATGCCCGTGTTCACACATGTTTACGATCAATGGCTGAAATTGAAGAATTTAAGTTCGAATTGGTCGACCACCCACCGTATTCGCCAGATTTAGCCCCCAGTGACTTTTTCCTTTTCCCAAACTTAAAAAAATGGCTAAGTGGACAACGTTTTTTTTAAATGAAGAAGTCATCGATCGGACAAATGCTTATTTTGAGGACCTTCCGAAAACTTATTTTTCTGACGGTTTAAAAAAAATTGAGAAACGTCTTACCAAGTGTATTGAGCTCCAAGGAAATTATGTTGAGAAATAAAAAAAAAATACAAAAATAAAACCTGTTTTAATGCTTTTTTCTAAGGAATTATTGACCCACCCTCGTATTTTCTCACAAAGTGTTTTTAAAAATTATGTATGTTCACTCATATTTAATTTAAAGTCTCAAAGAAAGGTCCAGGTATACTTACATCCTATGTCGTAGGTATATTATTTACTTATGTATAGATTCCGATATCTGGCTAATAGTAATTCTGTGGTTGCAGGGTAAAAGTTTCTTAAGTGGCTGGCGTCTTTGCGAAATTAAGATTTTAATTTCAATGTGTGTGAAGAAGTGTGCTGTTTTGATATTATCATAGATTTTGTCACATGTACGCAAAATAAATAGAATATTTAGAAATAAAAAAGATACAGCAATTAATACATTGGACGCTAAAGTCGCGCCGAGCGCGTAACGATTAAGGTGGTCATTCGATATAATTAGCATGATATTTAAATTAATGTGGTAATTAAAAAATATTTGTCTAGTCAGCAGTGTTAAGCAAACTTTCTAAGCAAGAGTATTTTGAAAACTGTGATTTATTTCATAACCAATTATCTCAGCTGCAACCAAACTGACTTAAACACTTTTACCCTAAAACACAGAATTAATATAATTATATTTAGATACCTACGTAACACCAAACATAGTGTTATCGAATAGCTTCACAATGATACCCAACAATCCTACATTGTCATAAAAACGCTACCGGAAAGAAACAATGAAATAAAATGAATAAATCCATTTTATACAATAATTATGACGAGATGAGAGTATTACCAATCGGTTGTTGAAAGTAAACTTAGATAATTAACTACTGTGATTTTTTATATGTATAAATGTAATACTAATCTAAAAGAATATCCTACTTTTTATTTCCACGTTTTTATTAGCTCGTATTCTTGTTTGTCCGGTACAGATATTTTCTTGTGTATCCAGTACATTTTTTTTCTTGTTTGTCCAAGATTTTTAACTAACTTCCCGACTAGCTCTAGACATTTGAAGCTTTTAGAATATATCAGAACATGACGACAATGCATTCTTTTAATACTTTTAGCTATTTTTAAGCAGAATAAGGGGGTCCTAGCAACTAAATTATTAATATATACGTGGGTTACTGTGGAAATCAATGTGAAATGTCAAAATGACATTTCAATATTCTATAATATTTATTCAGTATTTCCATCAAGTACAATAAAAAGTTTTTATTAATTAATACATAGAATAATTCTATGTATTAAATATTAAAAACTTTTTATTGTACCTACTTGATGGAAATACCGAATAAATATTTTAGAATATTGAGAATTGACAATCATTATCAAGTTTATATTATTATAATAATTATGATTCAACAGAAAATTTGAAAACTTGGTACATAAAAAGGTCTTTTTATCTCGTAATTATTTAATTCTTAAAACTGCTTTGTTACTTCAAATCATCAATGGAATAACTGACTGATTATCAATTATTATATTTATAGAAACACTATAATATTTTGATAATCACAGCATTAATATTATTATTAAATAAGGCAATGGCTAGTTTTCTCGATAAACAATGATTTTATTAACGTGAAAAATGCTTCAGACGGGCAAATCAACAGGCGACGATCCTCATTTTTAAGATTCGGATGAAGTAAATACACTTGTATTTTTAATATAAAATTTAATATTTCGTTCTTGAGACCAAAAAAATAATTGTGTTAATTCTGTATAACAATTAAGAATAATAATTCCAATTAGAGGACGTCGCCGCTGTTACACTTTTTCGGTGTACATAATAGAATAAAATTCACCCTACCGGTTATTTTATTAATTCATACATAAAACTTTACTTTAAATTGAGTGAGTATGGCTAGTCTTTTTATACATAAATTAATTAACACGGAAACATTAAACAAAATACCTACATTATCTCGGTTAGACTCAAAGCATCAATATTTTTATCTCTAGTAGATCACTCATTGAGCTATATAATAGGCTCAGACGGACAAAAATATTTCGTTACTATCATTTAAGATATTAATGTTAAAGATAAAGCCATCGATTTCTTTAGACTTTATAAGTGTCACTTTCAACACGCAAACTCTTTATAAATTATTTTTTTAATACATGTAGAATCATCACAATAAAAACCATAATAAAAATACTACCCTACACATCACCCCCACATCTTGAAGCGGGCCGCCAAACCAGATGCACCACTAGGGTTAAAAGCAGTGGGATTCTCTATATTCTATAGTCTATAGAATCATTTTCTAAATGTCGTTTCAGGTAAAATTAAGGGTATGCGTTGTATTTTTAGCAATTTTTCTGTATTTTTGAATACATCTATTTGAATTATGGATTTGTCGACACACAATAATCAAAAATCGTACTAGATATTTTAAAATGCTAATACTCTTCAAGTTAAATAATAGCTCCCATTATAGCAAATTTCTGATGTGTGTTTATCTCACTTATCAGGTCGACCCACCACGCCAGGCGCCCTAGAGTTCGGCCCTCCAAACTAGAGCCCTGTGAGCCCCTCCCTTGCGGAGGCCATGACCTTACCCATTGTATTTCAACTTTATTGTAAACAATATACTTTTTTTTTGTCCAGTTTGAGATCTCAACCCAAATTCACTCTTTCATAGACGTTCTCTCTAACAACTTAGCTACCGTAAATAAAAATAATAAATGCATAATAATATATAAGTGAAATCAATATAAAATAATATCCAATTTGTTTTTGCTTAACAAGGTTGGTTACACTGGTTAAATTTCACGGCCCCTCTAATTTACTTTTATTGGTGCGTTTTTTCCGCTTAAGTGGCAAAGCTTCCCGCCGCTGGTTGGTCCGTTCTATTTCTTTATTGTTTTCTATTTAATCTGGCCACACTAAATATCGGAAGATTACCAGCGATTTTCAAGAAACCTGCAATACCGTAGTGCTCCACAGCATGCCAATTTAAAGTTTCCTTAGAAATTTTGCGATTGAACTATCGTATATTAAAAATTAAATTCACCTAGTGAAATTTCAATTATATTTTTTATTCGTAAATAATATTTAATTTTCAGATTATATACTACATATTGAAACTAGATATGATTAAATATCACGTATTAATTAATGTACTTATGCAGTTTGTCGTATCATAGTTCTCGGTGAGCCATTGTACCGGAAATAGATGGCCTCCGATGAGGGTTTCTGATGCAGCGGTTCTCAGTAAACTGTGATATGAAAAATTTCATACGTGCAAATTTTTGCACGCGGTAATTAAGTAGATACTTACAGTAAAAAATAATCACATCCTCCTACCTAATGAGGATTTTTTAAACTAGTAGGTCTTACATGAAATTCTTATCAAATTGCGTTATTTTTTGACTATCGGTTTTTTTGTTTTAATGCAAGGAATATTAATTACCTTAATTACTAACCGACGCCAGGCTCTCGCCAAATATTTGGTTACAACGTCTACATGAACTTGTTAACAATTTTTAATAAACTATTTCTTTTATTCAACGAATAATTCACAATATTTGAGAATACACCATTCCATATATTGAACATACATTACTTGATAATACCTTAGATATATATCTACTAGAAAAAATCAGATTTGAAAAATATACAACGTCTGATGGGATTTGAAAACATATATCCACTGGTATCGCACCAATATGCTTTAACCAATTAACCTACTTACAGGCGTCGTAAATTTGTCAAATGTGATTTTTAGTAAGTACAGATAATATTATATGGGATGTTTTCAAGTTATGTATGATCAATAATATAAATAAATCGACAACCTATCGTACCAAAATGAAAAAATAGAAGTTCATCAATGAATAACTCTTTGTAACAATCTTTTTCAGATGTTTTTCTAAAGAATTATAATGCTATAAATAACTTATTTTCGACAAAATGTGATATAATAATATGGCCTATTGGCTTAAAAAGATCAATAAAATAGTACGAGTATGCATATTATGTATTTCAATGGTATATAATAATACCAAATCAGTAATAATTATTGTCAATAATGTATTTTTTTTGTTCTCAGGAAAGAGTTCATCCGCGAAACAACATGGGCATCAGCCTTTTGCAATGCTAACGTTGCGAGGGTTCTTGGCGCCTGTTCTGATGAACCAGCTTGCTCCATCATCACGCACTCCGAACTGGGTGACCTCCCAGCATTTCTCAGGAGGCAGACTGACAATAAACAGGCATCTACTCTCAGGTAAATATTAGACATTAAGTTACATAATAAATAAGGTTAATAAATAGGTACATATAATATAATTTATTTATGTCAACTACCTATATAATAAACAAAATATAAATTACACACATACATAAACCTATAATACGTAGGTACTTACATATATAGCGATAAGAATATAGTAACATAATATTAATAGTGAAGATTAACCGATGTCTCGGTAGTATTTGTATCAAAAATTTCTGTAATTATTACCGAAATTGTTTGATATACCTACATATATAAGTATATAACAGTTTTATTTTTTTGCAAAGAATGAGTTGTTTCCCATTTTACTGACCCTTTGGATTCTTAATCTAAATTAAGCAGACATTTATAAAAACAAAATGTGATTTTCGTCAAACACAAAATAATTTATCCACATAAAGAGATATTAAGAGTACATAACTGCAATATAATGTGGAATATATTCCTATTATTTAGCTACGACCACTAGGGTCAAGTATAATTTTATAAAAAATATGTTTAATCCATTCGAAATTAATGACACTTGAACATTTTTATGTAATCGATAAAATATACAGTTTATATGATCACTTACTTACCCACTTACTCACCTACTTGCTTATTAACTAAATAGGTATACTAATATCATTCATTTACATAAATAAATTTTAAAGTTTTAAGTATGCAAGCATAAGAGCTCTACTAACTGGCCTAATTAATAAATTATTATTATGCTCATATTATAAAGAAAAACAACTACCCTAAGTAAAATAACTTAATAATAATATATAACAGTTTTCATTATATGCTGCCATATTTGGATATTGAAACTGTTATAATAATATAATAGTACGTAAACATTTTTCCACATACTCGTGCATTAATCAAAATATTAGATTTACACTTAATCTTTTCAGCTAGAACTAATAAATATACAGACTAATACTGCAAGTTACTCTCAAATTGTAGGAAACCATTTCATATATAAGTTAATAAGTAGCAATAATAACATAATATAGTATGTATATATTATAATAATAATAAATTTAAAATCATATAGTAATATAATCATAATATAGTAGTATATTATAATCATCAAATAGTAACAAATATTATACTATCACAATACTCATATCGAATAGTAAGTTCGCATCTCAAATAGATTTGCGTATACTAAAAATATACAGTGATATATTTTGTGAATTAATCAATTTATTATATTAGTTACATGTAGCAGATATCGACAAATAGATGGCAATAACAAATTGGAAACATGCATTATTAATAAATTTTAAACATTTTTAAATACTTATGTAACTCTTAACAATGTAGGTATGTAAATATAATAAATGACTGAAATCATATTTAACACAAAAATAAATACAATTAGATTATCCTTGCTCAGATGTGCATTTTGAGATACGTATAATAGTGTTTATTATATAATAGATTTCAATTGTACATATTTTAATGTGCTAGCGCAGCCACTCACGTTTTACACTACGCTAGTCTAAATTCACTGACATGAAAATTACTCATCCACATAACATACACACATTATGCTTAAATTATGTAGAATTCTCCATTCTTGGTTCGCTTGGAAACTGTATGTATTCTTCGCAAAGTATACCCTTGTACTGACCCAATTCATCATTCAAGTAAGAAATCTTATACTCTAAGTATCAATTTCCTAAAACCCGGAGGCTTTATAATATGATGCGGTCTTAATCACTGACCGTAATAGTATGTCTTGTATGTTCGTTTTTTTCTAAGGATCAATATTTTTAATTCAAAAAATGGAAATGATATATATGTTATTGGGAACATCAAATCAGGAGTTGTCAATAATTTCTAATAAATCGTAAAGTCAAATAAGTGTGCTTGAGTAATTATTGATATATTATAGTATTTTATTACGTTTTTATTAGCTCGTATTCTTGTTTGTCCGGTACAAATTTTTTCTTGTTTGTCCAATACAAATCTTGTTAAACTGACTTCCCGATTAACTAGACATTTGAAACTTTTAGAATATATCAGAACACGATGACAATGCATTTTTTTAATACTTTTAGCCATCTTTAAGCAGAATTGAAGTCATTTTCAGTTAATTATGTTTTCTATGGACAGTTATTTCGGAAAAAAATCGTAAAAAGTAAAACGCTATTATTGGTTGCAAGGGGTCATAGCAACTAAATTATTAATATATACGTGCGTTACTATGGAAATCAATATGAAATATCTAAATGACATTTCAGCATTCTATATTTATTCAGTATTTCTATCAAATACAAAAAAAAGTATTTATTAATACATAGAATTGTCAAATTTATATGATTCAACAGAAAATTTAAAAACGTGGTATTTAAAAAGTTCTTTTATCTTGTAATTATTCTATTTAAGTGATCTAATTTTTAATAATATAATATACTACTTTATTCGATATTTCAGCTTAATTTACAAAGATATTCACATAATATACTTACACAAAACATGAAAATATAATATATTTCTAAAACATATACATATTAACAAATACAGATACCTTCGAATTATTATAAAATATTGTTTTATATGACAACTATATCGGCACTTTTATAAATAACTCTGATTTGGTAATTATTGGCAAAATAAAATTTAAGCTTTACTTGATTAATATAAATCTAGGCTATAATTATTGTTTAAAATAAAAATGAAAATTAAATAATCTTCAATTGTATGAAAAAATATTGTAGATACCTTTATTATTTTATATATTTAATGCATTTATGATTTTAAAGTTATCTAATATTTTCAAACAAAAAATAATACATTTTCCATTAACTTTTGACTTACATAGTTTTATCATTTTGTAGAGAAAGTAATGTAGAATCATATTCAATAGCTATCTCAAGTGAAAATCAAGTTATCTAGTTGTAGAATTAACCACATAATATCATAACCAAGTCATATAAAACGATATCAATATCTACCTACAATAAAATACTCTCTTTATTAATTTTATATACATTTGTATTTTATCCACTATCGTTTTTTTAAATAACGCATTTATATACGTATGTACAGTGTACATACATTATATCAACTAAGTATTAAATAAATATTTTTGTTTCAGTTACGGGTGTCTCATATACATCGCCACCCAGATAGCATCGGGAATGAAATATCTGGAATCACTGAATTTAGTACATCGGGACCTGGCTGCAAGGTAATTAGCGAAATATATTTAATTCAGATTCTAACTATTGTGTAGATATAGCAATTAGACACAATCGCTTTAACATAACTGACAGTTGGTTAATAAACTGAATAGTTGTATAAATAGCTTTTCATAATTAATTTAAATATTATTACTACGCGACATCTCTTTGAAGCGGAAGTATTTTATAATTTGAAATATTATCTACTGCTTTATTGCAATTTTTGCTATTTGATTTAATATTAGCTAAAAAGATTTTTTTATGAGAATTAGGTACTCACTTATTCGTCGTTTTATTCAATTAATAATTATTCTCAAATTTAGATTTAATATATAGATACTTAGCTTTGTAATACTTACTTATTGTGGTGTAAAAAACGCATTCAACCATACGTCGTATTGTCTTAGACGGCTCTCACATCTAAACTCGCTTCGTGTGCCGCACAGCCATAAATCAAACCTTCCGAAAACAGCGATCCAGTGTTGTTTGTGAAAAACTCGCACATCTACCCGGCAACAATCGCACGTACCCTTCGAAACGTATAGATATTTGAACGTGGCAATCGACGAGCCGGTATAGGAATGACCAATTTGTAGGTATTTGTATGCGTCTTCGACTCGGAACCCGAGAAGCATGCAACTTGTCGATTGTAACAGCAGATGCTTTTTTCAAACGAAACAGTCGCATTCGACCAATCTGCGGAGCTCCATTTGGCAACGTGTGTTTTGTGAATAATGAAAATTCACATCGATGTATTCGACACGTTGTAGGCAAGACGAGTTTTGATGTGAGAGCCGGTTATGATATATAATAACGTCGCTGTAGGATTGGTTTGTCGAATAGACCAAATGTCAAATGTTCAGGAGACGAAAAACAAATTTCATTAACCTATATATAAATACATGGAGGTATTTCAATTATTTACAGCATGCTGTATTCATTACAAAGCAATTTAGAGAAAAGGATGGTTCTGGTCCATTTACGTAGATACAAAAAATCATACTGCATTAAAAGGTCGATTTTGACAACAACGGATATTCGACAAACCAATCATAATCATAACTGAGTTTAGTAAGTATCAAATACTTATAGTTATATTCTCATAAAGCAGTATATATAAAATGAAATGTGTACAAAATATGTTTGAATTAAATGTGATATAATACAAATGTAAATATACATAGGTACATTAATAACAATTTAATAATAATTATGATATTATTGCTAACTTTGCTACGGTATTATGAGCATTCTCCAGGGACTATATCACACGTTCTACCATAAACAAAAATATAACTACATAATATCTAGGTGCATATAGTATACCTAGTATATTTGTTATTAGTCATATTAAGTTTACTGACAACTCTATGTCTAGCTAACAAATAATAAATAAAATAATGACATAATCCCACAAAGGCGCATGAGTCGCGGCCTGGAATAAAGGTAAGCTGGCTTAAAGTAATTAATGATTTTACTTTGGAATAAAATAAAGGTAGGGCTTAAATGAAAAGTATGTTTACGGTTTGTTTAAGTAGGAAAAATTAAAATGTTTCCTGTGTACTCGGGATGGTAAAACATGTTTCTAAATAATGACACACTGAATTAAATATTTTTGGAACATTTTCGAAAATAATCCAGCTTATAAAATGTTTAGAGAGTTTAAAATACCTCAGTGAATAATTTTACGGCAGTCCTACCACCATGACATTATTATGTGTAAATAATTTTATAGAAGTTACAAATGCATCGTTCAACTATAGAAAATAGTACCTTCTTACTATGTATTTATATTGTGCACATAATGTTATTGTCTTACATTGCATACTATAATAAATATACTATAAAATACGCGCGGCTTAAGCGACGGTCTAGCGTGGGTCCCAGGTTCGAATCCTGAGTCTGACAAGTATATATATTGTTTTTCAAATTATGTATGAGTCAGAGTATGGACCTAATATGTTAAGCAAGTGGCTGACAACCATTTCTCGTAAAAATAAAATCTGTTAATACAAACCTCCACTTCGTGGAGGGCCATTAATACGATCTTATTAGGATCGGACATAGGCGATAAGAAAAATTTTGGCTAATATTGTGTATTTATTTCCTTAAATATTTACATATAAATATTGTATATACCTACCTAAATAATAGTATAAATTACTCTTTATTATTTTCATTGGGTAAGTTAAATAATTATAATTAATTAAAACTGTATAATATATTGATTTGACGGATATTTCCATTTTTGCATCATTATCAATACAATTTTTTGGAGAGCCAAAAAAACATAGAGTTTTGGTCAACTTTATATTATGGAAACTTCAATTTCTATCTAAAATCAATTCAATATAGTCTATTTAGCTCATCCCTTATGATAAAGTTATTATTAGCTTATTTACCTGACCATTTTGTTTCAGTTGTTTAGACCGTTCGTTTACAAAAAACAGTGTGTAACTTAATTAATAATTACAAAACTGTAGAATAATTATCAATCATTATAAGTAATCAATAAACTATTTAATCATATAATGCTACCACGCCAATACTAACTGCTTTAATATTATTGATGAAACATTGATAATTCTATACTTATATATGACATACTAGCTATTAAGTATATTATTATTAATATCAGATATTATGTAGGTATACAATTAATTGAAATTATGCATACCTAAAAGAAAGCTAAATATTTTTTTTAAGTATGATAAATATAGAAACGTATTTATTAGGTATTTTTCAAACATTTTCCTTTTATTTATCCCCAAGCCATTATTTAAACTGCATTTTGGATCGAGCATTATTTATTTCTTTGTATTGTTAGATCAAAAGAAGTATTTTCTCAAAAATGTACGTTGTTCGTTCTTTGTGTAATGTTAAAATTGGATTTTTTTGTCTTAGAAAGCAAAGACAATCCTAGACAAGTCTTGATAAGATTTACCTTTTATTGTCTTTGAATGAGTTTTGACTACTTTTTGAACATCGTTCGTCCAAAGCGATTACTATGGAAATACAAAATTTATTTAGTCTGAACACAAACATTAGGTCCATTTACAATTCAATTAACATTCCGAGGCTCGGTGTTAAAAATTTCATCTCTGTTATTTGCACATAATAGATGTTATAAAAAGTGCTCATTTATGTCGTGTAGTTTTAAAACTTATCATACAACACTTGTAAGTTTTTTTTAAATTATTCTGTAGCTTTTTGTAGGTAATGTATTTATATTTTATTTATATAATAGCTAACTCTAATTGAAATACACGTTTTACTATTATGGATATCTTTACATATGTTTTGTTTAAGGAAATAATGCGAACAATTAATTTGCATTTATATAACATAAACATATACTAATTATTTACCATTAATTGTTAACTTATATTCCTCTTTTTGAAACAGACTATTTAAGTTTTAGATATTATAATATTCAGTGCTCGAAATGGAAAATCGTACCGAAAATATTAAGATAGGTAGTTGTTTATCAATGTGTAAGTATACTTATTTTATAAAAATAAGTATGTTCGATTTTTTGTTATATTATGACCTGATGGTCAAATTATTTTTTTCCACGAGTTTTTGGGGTTTCATGAACCGGAGCGGCGCTCCGGTGCGCTCTGATCCATTTCGAGCCCTAATATTATTATTGTTTAGTTGAATGAATGGTTTTGAATGTAATAACTTTGTATAAGTAAATATTTTGGATAGGTACCCGTAGCGAAGGGTGGAGGTAGGCTGTTAAGATCCAACATAAATAGTGCAAATTATACTTTGTCAGTCATACTTATATGTTTTCATTGAACTAAGAATACAAATTACAGATATTATTAGTTAGTTTTTGAATTTAATTAAACCCTACGTAAATCAAGCCATAATAGATATAGATCAAAGAGGTTTGTTCAAAAATCGATGACCCTGGAGAAGTAAGGCGCCCTGAATGATGAATCTCGGTTGTAAAATTTGCATCTCATCACTCGTGATATACTCAATATTATAGAGCTTCTAGTTGCTTAACAAATAAATCGTAGGCTTTAACTGAATAATATATTATGAAATCCTTCGTGTGTTATATCATGTATTTGCTAGAGGAGTTTCCACTATCCAGTAAGCTGATGATAAAAATTCACTGTCATATATTGAGGCTCTACCCACTGCCTCTTTATTGCATTTATACATCATTTGATGTTGTGCTAGTTACATCATCGGGTCCAGCTGGATCCTAGCCATCTAAAGTTTTCTCCAGTCCGGTATATCTTCCGCTCATCCATTCATCATGGGTCACGCCATCAATCCACTGCAATTTCCCAACACTTCCTTACTCAGACGGCTTTGCATCAATAATTTTCTGAAGTGAACTAAAATATGGGTGGTTCACAATAATTATTGATCAAGTTCATTAAAATGGATCCCAAGATATTTGGACCTAAAGTTAAAACTCCTTTTGTAAAATTTTTGAATGTTTTCATTATATATACTTACCATATTTTGATAGTACATGGATCAATTTAAATAAATAGTCGAAACATAAAATATATTCAGGCTTAGCAAATTAATGTTAGCAAATACCTCTTTATACTGCTGAAGGAACTGTCAAAATGGACATAATTCACATTCATTTTGATGTCTTATCAATACTAGTATTGTCATTTATGCAAAAAATTGTGAAGCTACGATTGTGATATTAATACACAATATAGAAATTTGTTTTATCTAGCCACTGAAATAAAATAATTACAAGATAAAAATTACTTTTTATATACCATGTTTTTAAATTGTCTGTTGAATCATATAAACTTGACAATTCTATATATTAATAAATATAGAATACTGAAATGCCATTTTGACATTTCATATTGATTTCTATAGTAACGCACGTATATATTAACAATTAAGTGGCTAGGATCCACTTAGCAACCAATAATAGTGAGTAGTAAATATTACTTTTAACGGTTTTTTTTCCAAAACATACAAAATAGAATTAACTGAAAATTAATTCAATTCTGCTTAAAGATGACCAAAAGTATTAAAAGAATGCATTGTCGTCGTGTTCTGGGTTCTGGGCAGACAAAAAAAAAGAAACATTCTGTACGGGACAGAAAAGAATACGAGCTAATAAAAACATGGTAAAAAATTTAATTTTATGAAAATTGGAATTGATCTATAATTATTTTGAGCCACCTATATATCTCTATCAGGATATTTCATTAGAAAATCAAAAATACAGTTTTAAAGTTGTTGCTTATGACTCAATATTCTAAGGGAATCAGTATTTTGTAAGGATTTGTATCAGGATTTCTGTGTTCCGAGATGGCGCTTTGGATTTCAGATATTTACCATAATGACTATCTTTAGTCGAGTAGGATACAAAACGCATTCTCTGAATCTATGGAAAAGTTCAGTTCAACCAGCTGTTAGGCCTATGGGACCATCCAACTTGGTCACACAAAGGCCAATTTTGTTACATTTAGAAAATTTGCGGCGTTATACTCCCAACTAGAAGATCTCTTCACTTAGGTTCTTCGACAGTTTTGTGATAGTTTTTATTACTAATTCTAATTTTTAATTATACCTATACGTGTTCCTCTTTTACATAGGTTCTCTTAACTTAAAGTAATGTAAACTCAGTTAATGCACAGTTGAGTGCATGGCAACCTCAGTACTTGGATAATTGCTCCTGAGACATTTTCAATCATAAAAAATACTAGTGCTTCACAGCAAACGTAGAATATTGTGATTCGCCTGATTAAGAGTGGATGTGGTACAAGATGGGTGTGGCTTAATTTGGCCATTATCTTCAATATAGTTGTCTTCTGATTTCAGTTTCCATATCGTTGGTAGCGGTTATAATAAAATCCAGATAAGTAAAGTAGTCAGATTTCTTGAATGGTTAGATCCAACCTTCATTATCAGCATACGGCTGTATTGGGATATAGCTTGAAAGATATAATGTATTTTATCTGGTTACCTACTGTCATTAATTAATTTGTGTTTATGTTTTCTAATTAAGTCCTAAGTCGAATAAATAAGGGAATGTAAAAAAATATGCTATTTATTTGTGAGTAGTATTGAATCTAGATGACTCATTAATTCTGATGTAAATAGAGAAGTGCGGCATTTTTTCGGAGGTCATTTTAGAGTAGAACTAAAAATAATTTTGCCACGCCAGGGCCGGGGTCAGGCGGGCGGCCGGGAATGTCGAGGGAATGTTTGCATAATAATTGGGTACATGCCGAAATTAATCCGGGGTATTATTTTAATCAAATGAAAGCGTGACCGGTCGAGATAAATAAACAGGGGCGAATTTCGGAATTTGACGACGGAAAGGGCCATTATTTGGGGCCAACCGCGAAGACCCAGCGGTTATTTAACGCACAAACTTTACCTTTGTAGTACTGCTGCACAGGTTTTTTTTTTCTTTGTTACCTCGCGGCGATTTTTTTCGCCTCGGAAAAATACGGCCGCTTCAATTATTTCGGAGCAAGACTAGTGAAAAAAAAAATCGCCGTATTTAAAAAAAATCGTCTTTTTTGAGCAAATAATAAAGCGTAGGCATAAAAGTTTCGCAGGTGGACGCGCGTTACGCTGAACTCGGTCGGGGACATTTTTTAGTAAAATCTGTTTAAAATTTAATGATTAAATATAAAATAATTTCGCTGTTTCTCTATGTCAATCATTTGTGACAAGGCTGCTTTTTATTGTTGTACTTTCCCGTATAAATATTTAAATTTCAAAATGGATACGGAAAGAGAAGACTTTTTAAATAAAAAAAATCTCTCACAAATTTAACCATTTATTAATTTTTAATATATAATTTCACTCCAACGTACGTAAAATATAAATAAATCTACCAACCTGAGTATTCATATTTATCCTTTTTACAGCCGTTGGAGTTTGTCATAATATAACGACGTCTGTTGGGAGTCAGGTTATATGTATCTGATAGTTGAGGTCACGTATATTCGTTTTGTAGTTACAACCCTCGACGTCAATAGCTTTAGTTATGTAACGTGGATGTTAGCGCGAGCGGCTTAATTTTTACCACGTTTTTCTTAGCTCGTAATCTTGTTTGTCCGGTGGTTGTTTATCCAGTATAAATCTTGCAATCGATATTTAACTAACTTCCCGACTAGCTAGACATTTGAAACTTTTAGAATATATCAGAACACGATGCCAATGCATTCTTTTAATACTTTTAGCCATCTTTAAGTCTAATTGAATACATTTTCAGTAAATTCTGTTTTGTATGAAAAGTTATTTTGGAAGAAATCCGTAAAAAGTAAAACTATTATTGGTTGCCAAAGGGGTGGTCCTAGCAGCTAAATTGTTAATATATACGTGCGTTACTATTGAAATCAAAATGACACTTCAGTATTCTATATTTGTTTGTTTGTTTTCTTTTACTTCATATCAAGTACAAGTTTGAGCATATTGAGCATAATAATTCAACAGAAAATTTAAAAACGTTGTATATAAAAATTTCTTTTTATCTTGTAATTATTTCATTCTTTTTTTCTAAAATCTAAAACGCTTTGCAGAAGTTAGCGACACCTTTTTTATATTCCTTCATCATCATCATCAGGGGCGTGACAACCCGGTGTGGGTTCTGGCCTCCTCCAACAGCTCCTTCCACCTGTCCCTATTCAGTGTGACCGCTTTCCAATTTGGTACACCCAGAATACGACAGTCACTGGCAGCTCCATCTAACCAGCGAATCTTTGGCCTCCCTCTTCTTCTACGTCCTATTGGATTGCTGGACATCACTCTCTTTGCCGGTTCATTGTCATTCATACGGTGCACATGACCTAGCCATCGCAGTCTCCCAATCTTAATTGATTGAACTGCGCTGCAATCTTCGTACAGCCCGTAGAGCTCAGCATTATATTCCTTGCAGTGTGTTATTTATTCACACTTCGGTTAACTATTTTCCATATAACTTTCAATTTTCTTTCGATACCTCACTTGTTATGCTGTAAGGCATGGTACGGGTGCTATGCGCGGTGGTTGTAAGGCGATCGACAACATTCGTGTCCTCAATTGCATAAAATACCCTCCCCTCTTCATTGTATCATTGCCGGAGACGTGTGCATTAGCACGTGATTCTTGTAGTTATTATATTGTAAACTTCTTTTTTTTTTTGACCATGTCCGATCGTAATAGGATCATATGGCACTTCTGTGAGGGTTATATTAACAGATTATTTGTTTTTACGAGAAATAGATGTTAGCCATTTGCTCAACCTATAAGGTCTATACTCTGACTCCAAAAACAAATTTAAAAACAATAAGACTATTTGCTTGACCCAGGATTCGAACCTGGGATCCACGACATTATAAGCCGATGCTTAAGCCACCCGGCAATCGTAGAACACTCATTGCAATATTTTTAATAATAATTTTTAAATTTATTATAAGCGATTAATGCAGCTTTGTCTGTCATTGCACTCTATATATATCACAAAATGATGTAGTTATCCTTCAAAAAGGTGAAAATCTACTTTCGTTCCTTAATGGACCAGTTGCCGAAATAAAGTTACCTTAAAATATGTGATTGCGAGCTATTTACTTAATATATTAATGGATCTGTTCGCTGAATCAAACAGACATCGACAACAGCTAGTAAATTTTCCAAATGCCTGAATCCACGATGCACGATATCGAATACAAGCACTCAGCCAATACCCCACCATCGTCACTGTATGTGTAAAATGTAACTATTTATTAAATATAAATATTGTATTTGAATAAATTTATTATTGAAACAATGGTAGATTATAATAATTTAAGTACGAATATATTATATTCACCGGTGACTAAGTTGAGAAAATTCTTCATTGATGTTTTCAAATTTTTGTAAATGAAGTCTCATTTTCAAAGATACGGTTCTTATTTGTTATAATGATGAAATATAATATATAGCTGATACTTTTGTATATTTTATATTTTTTTTAGTATTTGAAGGAGGATAAATCAACTCATAACATCTAAATTATATACGGTTCCTATGATATGGAAATAATAACAACATTTTATACAGGTACTACGTCCATTGGAATAACATGCTTATAATTTTTCATATAAAGTTTGAATCCTGCTTCATGCATAAGCAGTTAAATTAAATTAATTGTAATTTTATTATATACTCAAATAATAATTTAATGATAAATTAATTACTTTTGGCAATTAATAGGTGGGTGGTTAATAATATTGATAATAATTAATACATACGTTATATTTATAAATTACCTAGATCTTTTAAGATAATATTAAAATCTTTTCACTACAGCTAAAAAGATTACGTAAGGCTTAGAAACATTTTGTATGGGATCTGCGATATTCTACGTTTCAATATGAAAATTTATTAAAGTATGTATATATTCACATCTATTTTCAAAAACTTCTAAATCTGCAATTCAATATTTGTGGTAAATGTTTTTTTCTTGTTTCAAGTGTAAGGACTTGATTTTAACAGTGGTTTGTTTTTTCTATTGTATATTATTTTATATAAGAACATATTAATTAATTTTAAATTTTATATTGCATTAAACATAGCCAACATAAATTTTAATGTGCCTGCATTTATTTTTAGTATTTTTTTAATTGATCTATTAATAACATAATGTTTGGAAACTATTTTTTAAAATGCTATCGGCGCGTTTTAGAGATTATTAATATTTTATTTTATGAAATTATACGGAGAATAAAATAAATTCGGTTGTCTGGTTTTGGTCATATATCGATTTTTGGAAATAAACACGTCGTATGTGCATTCTGGTTGATTTGACATAGGTAATCATTTTGTTTTTCAATTTACTACACTTATCTCCCTTTTTCTTTCGCACACAGTTTTAATCAACTTAAAAACGAGGTGTCAGATTCACTCCAAGTTAAATGATTTAAGTGTAGGTAGGCATTCTGTTTGCATAGCCATTTTCTGCGGTAATAATAATTCCAAAACAGACGTTTATCACATCTTTGTTTTAGCCCGTACGTAAGTCAGTTTCTCAGAAAATTTCCCAAAGTTATGATAAACCTTTAACCCAAATATGGTATTAAGGTTCTTCAGTGAAGTATTTAAACCCTTCTGCGTTGATGGAAGTTACTAAGACGTAATGCCCTACAAGAGGTAGGTATTTTTGGTTATTAATTATTACTGTGATGTACTTTATAAAGAATTTATTCAAAATTATCGTAACAATGAATCTAATTAATTATAAATATATATATTAATAATTTTCTATAGGAACGTCAGAAGCTTTATCCCAACTTTTCTTAAATATACCTACCAGAATAAATCTTTCAAAAAAATAATGAGTCGATACGTATCAATATTGCCAACTCTCGTATGTTGCTGTAAAATTCTACATGAGTGCAATTAAATTTAATATTATTTGAAGTGTCGTTTATGTGATAGAACTAGATGAAGGCAATTAATAAAAATGAAAATTATTTTATGTTATGTATACAATTACCATTATGTACTATTCATTCAACCGATCACTACATTTTTTCTCCATACATTCTGTTGAAATTTGACCAAGATGATAATAATGCTGTTAATTTTAATTTCAAAATTAATTTATTATTGAATTATCTCAGTAGTATATAAATATAGTAAAATGAAATAAAGTAGAATATACAAAAAAATGCAAAATGTCATAATTACCTTTATTCATATATTTTTAATGCAAAGAAGATTACATACTTATCTTGGTCATTAATGATTAATAAACAAATAATTATTATTGGTAGGCGTTTTATAATAAATTAAATATCAAATTGAAGAGATCGACCAACCAAAACAATCAATTAAAATAGTTGACTTAAGTATTTCGCAATCATATTACGACATCATATCTACCAGTAGTAAAGGATGGAGGTAGGCGGTTAAGATTTGTCAAAAATAGTGCACATTAAACTTTGTTAGTCAGACGTATTAGTTTTTATTGAACTACGACTACAATTTACAGATGGTGTTGGTCAGTTTTGAAAAATCAATTAAACCCTGCCTTAACCAAACCACAATAGTTTTGGTATACTTTGTGTAATATGAAAATAACGTAGACAATTTTTCATAAATATTTATTTATTTATTCATAACACATATTGTTGGATATTATTCTATCTTTAAAATATACAAAGTTATATATGGTTTAATTGCATAATTTTAGATATTTTATTGATAGACGAGTATTTTTTGACTAATATCTATTATGGCTTATTTTTCTCAGGGTTTAATTGAATTTTAAAAATTTACCAACATATCTGTAAACTGTTATTCTCTTATTTCAATGAAAACAAGTAAGTATGACAGACAAAGTTTAGCGTGCACTATTTATGGCTGACATTAACAGCCTACCTCCACTCTTCGCCAGTGGTACCTTCATTTTTACATAGGTACTAATATTATTAATATTATTAACAACATACTTTAATGGCACATTTAGAAAAAAGTAGAATTCTTCGTTTGATTTAATAGTTAATATTTTTTTTAAATATGGCGACATTTAGATAATTCAAGTAGCTATTGCAATTATTTATAAAATAAGGAAGATATTTCATTTGGAAGCGGTGCAAACATTTTTAATTCACCTCGAATCAAAGCGGTCTTTGGCTTTATAGGGAAACAAACACAGAATTACGAACTGTGCACGATTGGCTTAAAACACACGAACCATTAAAGCCAAAGTCACTTAGCTTGTCCAGTTGGCGCAATGTGAGAGCTCGCCGTTTTGCTGCCCGCGTCATAGGTGTGTCGACTGTTTATTTTCGTGGAAATATTTGCTCTACTAATGCCACAGTATAGGGTGTTTACGTCAACAAAGTCATTATTTTCAACCTCTCAATAGTTATGTATTTGAAATTGATACCCATACATGATTATATTACATACCAAATTATAATTAATAGATAATATGGATTAACGAAATATAATGATGAATTATAACAATAATCGAGTTGCCTATCGTCATAACTCACATATTCCAAAAATTTAATCTTGAGATAATCGGAAAAAGCGACATGAGAACTGTTTTTGTAATTAGAAGAAAGGTATTGAACTCCTTTGAATGAATAGTGAATGAGTGAGTGAGTTGATTTACATTATTTAAAAAATCTATAATATATCATAATCTTAAGGCTGCAGACACATAGCACACTATGAGTAATAGACCTCCCTAATTGGTTAGAAAAGCCTTAGTGCCGGAACTCACACTACTCATTGAAAAAAAAATGTGAGTTTTATAACACCAACGGCTAACTTTGTCAACGATTTTTACATGGTGTAAAGTGACTTTTGATAGTCAATCTTTTTATATAAATAATTAATGCCTTTACTATCACTTGCAGATTCAATATGAACATTAATTCAATTTCCATCGCTGATTTTGACAAAATTCATTAATTCAAGAATGAAAACTTAACTTAACCTAACCTAATAAATAATCCAGTATATCGGCTATTTTCAAAATTTCTTTGCTGCTGACTTCTTGTAAAGTTTAAGCCGACAAGAACCGTGTTTTATTTAGACATGCAATTTATTTCAGTACTATACCATACGACCCAAAGAGGTTGGACGGTTTTTAATATACGGCTATATATTTCCCATATAACATTTCACGGTGAAGTGTGATACGACGAGCTGCATACGTATAAGTTTCCGGACACGACATAATGCAATGTTGAAACCAGAATTATTGTGCTACTGTTCAGAAACATGGACAACGGACATTAATACTATGGATGCTGAAGACGCACCTGGCGCCTAATGACCAGGCGGCCGATCGATGTAATTAACGTGCATTTTAAAGGTGGTAATTAAAAAATCATTATCTAGTCAGTAGTGAATATTGGTGATACATAGATTAGACAATATATTTTTGAGACCATCTACGATAATGGCATCTGAAGACGTGAATGCAATAATTAGCTCTACAACCCCTTTGATGAACCTATCATCGTTAGATTTATCAAAACTAAACTCTCTGGAATGAATTGGCTGCGGAGCACGTATCATTAAACACACCTCGATTAAGCGCCATAGGTTTATTCGACCAGAAGAGAAACGGAGTGTGGAAAGACCATTAAGTCCTGTAACCTGATAAACAGAGTCTTTCAAGCACCAGAAGTGATTGAATAGAGAAAGAGAGCAGAGGTCCTGACAGAATAGATATGTCTGCTTGAGTCAACCATGGTTTTATCACTTGACTTGGACAAGTAGTATATCAATAGATATTAATCATGTAATCAGTACGTTGTATTGCAATACCAATGGCCACTTTCATCAATCCATTCATATGTTTGTTAAATCACGTATGCATAGTTAACAGGCATATTCGGCTTTAACTCTAATAACATATAGTATCTATATGATTCATTTAGAAATTATGTAAATTATTTATAATATATATTATGTACTATAATCGACTGATAAAAATATGTATTTCAAGTAAGTTTATTCCACTCATTCATTATTCGTATTGCAGTGAAACTTTTTGAGATTTACTTGACTAGCATAAAGTAATATTTTATGTAAAAACAAATTTAGTTTATAATAATTTTAACCAAATGTTGTAAAATTGTCAAATAATTCAAGTTTATTTGTTGCTTTAAATAACAACATAATCCCTTAATTAACACGTTATTAATATTTTTGGAATAAACACCCATTTTTGAATACGTTAAATTTATAATACAATGTGAGCAACTAAATTATTCAACCGCTCGGTCTATTCAATTCAATTTATTTATTTTTTAACATATTGTGGATGCGCGATGTTAGAAGTTTGGCTCATGTACCATTGCAATTTTTAATCATTAAGTGCCATCTTCTGTCGAATGTCGAATGAAATCTCTTTGTCGTATGCTGTTGGCATCAAATGAGGGTAATAGTTTCAAACTCATCGCAATACATTTTTATTACGATAATATTCATGAACTGAAGCGCCTAATTTCAAAAGCCCCTAAAACGGTTTTTGAAAATTTTTAAGTGAGATATGTATTTAGATGGATTTTTTTAAACTATATTATGATGGCCAAAGATTGAACTTTAAAAAACGCCAAAAACTGTTAATACGTATGATCAAAAATTACGGTAAATTTCAAAACGCGCTAAAATGATTGGGTGTGCTTTTCAAATACCCCTAAAATGGAAAGCGAAAATACTCTTTAGAATGTAACGAATTAAAAAAATAAATACATAGAGTTCACAGATTTAATAGATATGAGTTTTTCTCAAAACTACCTAAAATCGTTTTTTTCTCATTTTTCTCAGAACAACCTAATCATCGATTCATCAGGTAGATGATTCTAACATCACATAAGATGACGTAATTAACATTATCTAGTAAATTAGAATCAAATTAATAACGCACTAAGTTGATTGTGTACCATTGGATCAAAATCAAAAATAACTTCGAACATATTAATATATTATTATGTCGTAAAGATTCCACTCTAAACCTTATTAATTACATACGTACATTGCTAATTTTGCGGCACATACTAATGTGTCAACGTCTCGTCTAGTAAATACAGATTATACGGGGTGATTAGTTCATTCATTACAACATATCAAAGTCGGTTTATAAAGATCCCCACCCACATTTTATATGTTATTAATAATTAATAGTTGGTATTACAATATATTATATTGTATTAATAATTAAGTAAACGTCCATTATTGATTGGCGAATATTCATTTTATTGAAAAACCATTATTAGGTGCCTATCTATATAAGATTCTCACACAAATATGTATTATAAATAATATTAACAAAATTGAGTGGGTGTGTTTAATATTTGAGATCAGGTTGGACTAAATTTTCACAATTACATATTTGGAAATCTGTTAAAATCAAGGCTTGAACAAAAACGAACCATAAGTGCGAGTGAGGATGCATTCGGCACGCTTATATATCCGCAATATGCGTTAGAGTAAAATAGAATTTCTACGGCTGAATTAAGTATTTTTTGTACACGTTGCCGGTAAATATTGATTCGAATAACTACATTCATTTAAAAACTGCGAGCACATGTTGCTGAAATTTATTATTTTTGTGTCAAATATAAAGTCAGTACTAATTATTTTTAATTAATTTAGTAGAAAATATGGTTAACTACGATGTGTTTAAATTTGATAGCTGTACTGAAAAGCAAGATGATGTTATAACGTTTCATAGTTAAGTTAATAAAATAAAATTGAGATTTTACTATGTGCTATATGCAAGAAACACGGCTTCATTTTGTCTAACAATAGCCACTCTCTTTATATTATTACTCTGAGGTTAGAATTTAATTTTAAAAGAGATCCATGACTTTTAAAAACATGTTATTAATGTTGATCATTATCGCGAAAATTAATATTAGGTACCTCAATATTATTATCCGCGAACTGGACAAGTAATTTTAGTTCGATTATCAGATTTTATTCTATGCAGTCTATTCTAAAACTGTACGTATATAGACAGCGTTCCATGCAAAATTCGAGATTAAGAATTTCGATTGGGCATATTAAATTAATTATTACACTCAACTATAACAAACAAAATAATGCTTCAAAACAGTAATAAATCATATTACAGCTTGTTAGCTTTTGTGTTAAAAGTTTGGAAAATAACAGTTTCGTAACAGTATTTACTTTTATAGCAATTGGTGTTAAAAATTGTCAATATGAGACATAAAGAGAAGCTGAAAGCTCTAAACAACTTTTTTATGGGAAATAAAAAGCACAAGTTCGTTTTCCAAAATTCTTTTTTAATATGTTGTTATTAAAATTAAAAAAAACAGTGCTAAATTTTATAATTACTTTATATTACTTTAAATTTTAAGGATTTTAAAATGGATTTAAAGTTATTGATTTTTTTCCTATTAGTCGTCATTCGTTATCGAGGTATATAATATAATATATAAAATGACGTTTCATAAAGGTATGCAAGTCGTGCATTGGTTAGATGGAACGCATTACAAATGGTGTTAAAAAAAGACACCAATTAGAATATTATAATGGTGAAAAATAAGTTTATTTGTTAATTGAGCTTGCATTGAATTGGTGGAATTCCGTTGTACAAAATGAAAGCAGTTATGTATGTATAAATTTTAATATATTTTATAAATCAGTACATTACAGGCCACAGCACGAAAGTGCGAGTTCCGATTAATGTGCCTGCTGGATATTTTATGGGTATTATTTATTGCTTGTACCAATTTCGAATGCCATGCAATATTATTATTTTTTTACGTATATTATTGCGTGTTTACTAAATAATGTAAAGCATATAAGTATTTTTTAAGTAACTTTAAATGAATTCAATATTACTAGAGCTATTTAAACAGAATACTTACTTTATATTAATCGTGTGAAAGAGATATGTACAAAGTTATATAAAAGAATCACAGTATACAAAATAATAGTAGGTACATTTACCTAAAAATTTTAACGTTATAACGATGAGAAAAAAAATAATTAAGGTTTTTAAAATGTTATCGTGATTTTTTTGATGAAAAAATAATTTGAAATGAATTGGTACTCGATGAAAACCATATTATATTTTAGTAGATATTAATTGAAGGCTGTAACTATAATAGTACTTTTAAGTTTAGAAGAATCATTATTTTCTAGTTCGGTAGTCTATCAACTAGATAAATTTTATGCATTTGTACACGTTGATGACAATTAATTTAATGATGTCACGATCTTCATCTCACGCTTGCGATATTTTCATTAAACAAAGATATTTAATTCACTATAAAGTTTTTTATTTTTTAAAAAACATCGTAATAAGAATCTATGTTAATAGTTGTTCCTTTCATAAAATAAATATCATTAACTCACTTTATTGTCAAACTGAGTTTAATATTAATAAGTATGTTTTTACAATATCACAAATTCACGTAAACATATTTCCACGCCTTTAGAAAATTGCATACTTACATAGCTGTAGCCAATATGCCTTAACGTAAAATTAGTCAGTACATTTCATTAGTAAAGACGTATATCAATTAAATTCTATTTGCATTGTGCTTAAATTTCATTAGGTAGGTACATAATATAACTTTTAATTACTATCCTTATCATGGCTTTACTTAATTGATGTTTTCGCAGAAATATGAACATATTATGTATGTCTAAAATACTAGAAATCCATTTATTCCCCAATTAGGTACCTTACTTACTCCAGTAAGGATTATTTAATTAATGAGGCCACAGGTTGTTCGATCTACAAATGTATTTACGACATCTAAATATCTCTGATACTCTTATTATAAAAATCTAATATTTTTTCTTAACTTTTCTTAAAATTTATATTATTTAAATTTCTAAACCCTCTGTAGAAATGACCATCGCATCTAACCTACTAGCAACAAATCCGGTAGAGTTGAACGCGCGGTGGTACTAGACGTAATAATAATTATTATTCCGGAAAGAATTAGCTAGGCAAATATTTGGACAAGAATATTCCATATTCCGTAAGTTCTGATAGGTAGGGTCGAATATTTTAAATGGCCATAATAACATTAGTTTTATACACTATTATAATACATGATATTAATTTTAATAATGCACTATTAACTTAATACTTAGGTAAATGTTATTATGTTTTCCATAATAATGAAATAATAATACACTTTTAGTTTAGTGTCTAGTTTAGGCATTATTTTATTTTGTATTGTGCTACATGTTGTAATTATACAAATAAGATGATAATGTTTTATCAACTTTTGTCGGAAGAATATGAATATTACCTATGTAAAATTTAGGGAGTTATGTAGTAATCAGTACATAATAGATGACACTTTCTATTGCACTAATCATTTATTACAACTGATCACTTTTTAGTACCTAGTAATCAGTACATAATAGAGGACACTTTCTATTGCACTAATTATTACTAATACAACCATAAATAATAATAATTATTACTATTAAAACTTTTTTTATTTAATTAATACTTAATATTAATACAACTGATAACTTTTTACCAATGCATATCTACAAATAATATTTACATCAATATGATCGAGTCTCTATAATTAACTGAGCTAGTATTAACTTCAAAGAAGGGTAATTTAAAATATTTTTAATTCAATATATTAGTTTATCATTCTATAGATAATATATGTCAGATATTACAAATTAATAAATAATACTACATATACCTATTAACTATCTTGGTAATAATATTTTAGCTTGGATAGTAGTGCCACTGTACTTATAAATATAAATATTAATAAATTTCTTAAAATTTTAGAAAACATTCCGCTACTATTTTTCTTATAATACTTCAGATACGATTATATCATAATATGCATTAGGAGTAGTTTTATATACTATTATAGAGTAATAAGCATACCTAAAGCTTACCTTAACCTCACATAACCTCTGCATAGATGGTAGTCATAAATGGAGAAGGATACAAATGTAACTTCACCTGTAATATGAGTATAGCCACGTTATATTCACGGCCATTAGGGATTGTAATACCGGTATTTCAAAACCGGTATTATAGTATTTATCAATACCGAAATACCGGTTTTAAAAATCCAAAATACCGGAATTTTCGGTATTAAGAAAGCGTCGACGAAAATCCACGACGTCGGTTAGTAATCAAAAGTAATAGTAATATATACCTACTTTGATTTAAGAAACAAAAATCGATTGCCAAAGTAGCTGATTTGGAAGGAACGCTGATGGGTAGGTATAGTAATTGACCAATAGTTAAAATTTGTTCGCTATTAGTATGTCACGCCGTAGCATAATGGTAATGCGACGGATGAGGCGCATACTCGGGAGATACAGGGTTCGATTCCCCGTCGGGGTGACTTACTTTTTTCAAAAAAGATTTTTTCTATTGGTTATTATATACTATATCAGAAAGTGTTTTATTCAAAATAATATATGATTAAGAAAGCACACTCGTTTACGTTTTTGAAAATGAATTATAAGTTATGTGCTGCTAAAATGCAAATTTATTGAGTAAATCCAACAAATATGAAAAAATAAAAAACAAATTTCATCAAATATATTTATATAAGTAGGTAATTGTCGCGATGAATTATCATAATATTATTTCGAAATAGAAAACATCCGTGATAAAAATGTTCAATTATTCTATAATAATTATTGATGACTTGTACAAGCGTTGAATTTAATTTTCCTGGAGCCGGACTTACTTGCACTTGATGAACTTTTGAGCGCTGTAGTTAAAATTATTTTGTAAAAAATCACTACCTAGTTCTACAATAATTATGATCAATACTTTTTAAATGTCAACATCATAAATGTATGTATGTAGATTTTTGCTATGAAATAATATTTTAAAGAGATTTAAATAGATATTTATTGATAAGCATCAACTTCTGTTTGTTTTAATGTTTAAGAAATACCGGTATTAATTCCGTTATTCAAAAAAAATACCGAAAAACCGGTTTTGACATTTTCATTCGGTATTGCAATCCCTAACGGCCATACTCCATGGTATAATTAAACTGAAGGATGAGCTAGTTTAAAGTTGTTTAGTATCTTTATACTATATTGTGAATCTATGATGCAATGGTTCCATTCAAGGCTAAAGTTAGACGGACTAAGCTTTTTCGTTATGATACGTTTATTTAATAAACGTATCATAACGAAAAAGCTTAGTCCGTCTAACTTTAGCCTTGAATGGAACCATTGCATCATAGATTCACAATATAGTATAAAGATACTAAACAACTTTAAACTAGCTCATCCTTCAGTTTAAATGTTTTATATTATTTTGCATCTGGTGTCGTCTGAATCCATCCGTACACTGACATTTTACTTTGACAGAGTTGTTAAGAATAGAGGGGATGAGACCATTTTAAACATATAGATGTTTTTTATGATGGTAGATTGGTTAATGCACAGATATTGTAGGTCCAGTTTTAACTGTTATGAGAAAATGGAATTTTAAAGATTCGTAAATTATTAGGTATATATGTATTTACACGAGACAATATTTTCTCAATAACTCCATTATTTTTATATACCTACGCTATTTTTAAAGAATACTACCCCGTTTACACGTGCATGGCTTTACTGTTAGTTGAATCGCGGCCATAACAATAAAATGTATGGATAAACATGTACATATTATCCTGCAGTTGCAAACTTGCATGCATAAATTAAAAAGTTTGAAAGCTTTATAATTTACATGCGACAGTAGATTTTTTTCTATCTGCGCCTGCGCAGTAGAACGATAGTGGCGAACTTTCCAGCAAAAAAACGAACTACAAACGAGTTTTCAGGTTGACCGAATTTCACTACCTGTGAAATATTACGAAATAGTACCATAACATGACAACATCGAGTCTTGCTCACTCTTAAAGAATGATATTGGTGAGATAGTCAGCACTTTTACGTTTCAATAGTTATTGTCACGATAGTTTAAAATACGCATTATTGCTATCAGTAAATCCATGCACGTGTACATGCGCTATAAAGGTAAGATGCAGATGGGTTTTTGTTTTTTGGATTACTAAAAACTGGAGCTCTAACACATATACACTAACCCATCAATGCGTTGTGTTTTAATGTTACAGTGGATAGAGTATTAATATTATGTATTTTCTTTTATTTCACAGAAACTGTATATTGGGCAAAGATTTCACAGTTCGTGTATCAGACCATGCTATGTACTGCGACCATTATGACCAAGACTACTATACTAGCGATACAAAAGCTCGCCTGCCTATTCGCTGGATGGCTTGGGAGAGCTTACTTTTGGTAAGTAACTAACGTGAATGCAATATATAGTAAATAATAATTTACCTACGTATATGTATTTGTTTTATTGAAGGCTTTTTACTGTATTTTATTCTTTTATAAAAATGTATTATACGGTGGGAATTTCGGTTAATGGGAAACCTATAAACAATATACGAAATGCCGATGACACTGTGCTGATTTCTAATGGTTTAAAGAGTTTGCATTAAATGGTAGAAAGGGTTAATGAGGTAATTTTATGGTATAAAAATGAACCTCAAGAAAACAAAACTATTACTAGTATCAAAAATTGTGACACCAAACACCAACGCTAGTTTTGTCATTAACAACTAACCAATTGAACGTGTGACCCATTATACATATTTAGGCAGATGGGGCAATGAGAAATGGGACCAGTCTCAGGAAATAAAAACTAGAATTGAGATCGTAAGGAGTGCCTACCACTTAGTAATAAGAAAATAAATTTACCTTAATCATTAAATAAACATTTAAATATCTTTTAAATTATTATTTGACTTATTATTCAATTGAAATTAAATTTCAAAATATTTGTCCCTACGTAGCCAAAGAAGTAATTTAATACTTTACAATAAATAAAGACAGGTTTTAATATTTTAATATTTTTAATAATTTTATAATTAGATATTAATAGTTTTTTCCCTTTTGATTTTACTTAAGTTTTAATTTTGTTCCAAATATTTACTATTTATCCAATTAATAATTCTAGTAGATACTTATCCATATTATTATTTATACTGCTTACCCATTAAAACATCGCAAAGAAATTAAAATTAAAATAAAATAAGATATTAATATCATCCTTAGAATAGATTTATAATTATTTTTTACTTTTCTTAGTATTTTTTTTTAGATAAGAGAATAATGATACGTTTACATTTCCGTTTATAACCATAAACAATTCCGTTTTGTATGGTGATTTCTTTGTATTTAATACACTGATTTTTTAATTATCTATATATGAAATCTTTAAAAATAACCCTTGTTGCTTTCTGTAAACCATCTTAAACACGCTTAGTAAATAAGCTTTAGTGTTGTTTAAGTTTTCCGAGAACGTGATCAAAAATCAACAAATGGAAAAGCATTTTGCGAGTGCTTAATCCAAATGAGATCTTAAACCTAAAGAAAACAAGAGGACGGCAATCATATGAATTTTCATTCTCAGGAACTAGCATAATAAATGTCTCTGGATCAATTCGACATGTAAAATGTATGTTTCAGTGATCACTTTGACAGATTTTCTCATTAATGTTCAGTGCCAGCTTAATGCATGATGTCGGATAATAACATTAGATCCGAATATACTCTTGCTAGAGTCGGGTAAATTAAAAACACACTGACTGCAACAGATTAACATTAATTCAAAATTACACTAGAAATTATTTAATTATTATCTATGTAAAGAGCTCGTATTATAAATAATTTTCATATTACGTGAACGTTGCATGTGAAAAATAAAAAATACGCCCGTAAACGACACCCTTCATGGACATCTGGTTCTGTCAGGGTCCGCAATTACAGAAATCACAATTTTTAATAGCTAAATACAGAAAAACGAGATTGAAAAATGAACTCTACCTACATTGCATTGATTATTGTCATAATATACTGCTAATACGTATATAATTGTCTGCCAGAATGTTTTTGTAAGAATACACAATATAGCACATAATAATATGTACATCATTATGCAATAAAAAATAAACTGTATCTACTAAATAATGGCTAAAATTCCATAATATTATTTATTTATTTAGAAAAAGAGTATTACGGCATTACAGCGATTGGCCAATGTATAATAAATACAAAATTATAAAAATGTATTAATTACAAATAACAACTAATATAACAAGAAAGTAGAAAAGACAGCATGTGTTTATGTAAATATTAAAGAAACATGATAATATATACAATTATAAATTTAATTTAACGTCCACAAATATTATATAGTTAATAAAAAATAAATCAACTTTTATGGTGCCATCAAATAGTTAATCGCACGATACACAGCATCATGAAACATAATGCGACGACGTATCATGAAGACCATAGAGTTACGAGTGATAATGATAATAGACAATGTATTTAGCAGTTACTAATTAATGATAGAACATTACAACAATGCAGCCATATGCTGATAGATTAGTAAAGGCTGGATATCTAACACGTTATTCAAAATAACTCATTCAAGAAAACCGACAACTTTACTTATCTGGGTTTTATTGTTACCGCTACCAACGATATGGATACTGAAATCCTAAAACAACTACCATCAAACCACACCCGTCCTGCACCACACCCGATCTTAATCGAGCGTACCATGTGGCTCTACGTGTGAATGTGAAGTATCAGATTTTGTATGACTGGAAATATCTCAGAAACAGTTACACAAGACTGAGGTCATTTAAATATGATTTGACTGAATTTACATAACTTTGAGTTGAGTTGAGAGTAGCTATTGAAGAGAGGAACACGTAGAGGCAAAATTAAAAATTGCAGTAAGTAACAAAAGTTAAAAAAAACTGCCGAAAAATATAAGTGAATAGATTTTCACGTTGGCAATATGCGCCGCAAATTTTCTAAATGCAACAAAATTCGCCTTTATGGCAATCAAGTTAGACAATCCTATGGGCTTAACCGGTGGCGCACCCGGGGGGCGGGGGGGGCAAGGGGCCCTGGCACCCCCCAAAAATGAAAATTATCAGAATGATTTTAAACATTGAAATTGAAAGCCAATAAACTATACATTTGGGCTTAGACAAGTAAAGACACGGCAAAAAAATGATTTGTAATAATTCTCCAGCACCCTTTTTAGAAAAATTTCTTAGGTTTTAATTTCTAACACAAAAATTTCGAAACACTAATGTCAGTTTTTTTTAGAAACACGATCCATAATGGAACTGTCAAAAAATTCTCGGTGTCCACCCGAATTCCGGAGTGGTGTAGGTCATGGCTGGGGAGGGCTGACAGAGCTCTCTAGCCTAAGGGCCCGGGCTGTGGGGGGCCTGGCGTGTCGGGTTGACCAGATAAGTGAGATAAACACACATCATAAATTAACTTTAAGGGGGGACATGCTCGTCGAAGGTCAAAATTGAGTTTTTATTGTATTTTCAAACCATGATCCTGGACACTCCTTAAACGTTGTAGATAATCTATTTATATAATTTTGAAGCCTTATTATCCTTTATAGTTATTTTAAACATTTTAGGACTGCATAAAGTATTTTTGTTACATAAAATAGTATTCTTTTAAACCTCTCGCTCTAATGTTTCAGAATATAGTCATATTTCGGTACATAACTGTGCAGTGGTGTTAAAATTTTTTACATTTATTAATTTTTAAACGCATTTATAAAACCATTAGTATAATTTATTACGAGATAATTTTTGTAAAATATTCACGATAAAAAATTATATTGATAATCTCTGTGATCCCAAATTTGACAAGAATTAGGCATTTTATTATTCAAAAAATCGGCAATATTAACACATTTGAAGATAATTCTAAAGATATTTATTATAAGCTATGTTTTTGAACATTCAAGTGTGATAAACATTTTATGAATAATGATTGCTTTATAATAATTATTGACCTAAGAATAAGGTAGTGTTTTTTTCAAATAAGCCATTTCTTTTGTCATTCCCCAGTGGTAAAGCTACAACATACGGCCGTAGCCATAAATTGACAAACTATAATTAAAATAGGGAGTAAAATTATTTTAACGCGCGTGTTTGAACATGTACCTAACCGATTTAAAAAAAAAAAAAAAAAAAAAACGGTACATGTTCAAACACGCGCGTCAATATCATTTTACTCCATACTTCAATTATAGTTTGTCAATTTATGGCTACGGCCGTATGTTGTAGCTTAACTACTGGGGAATGACAAAAGAAATGGCGTATTTAAAAAAAACACTACCTTATTCTTAGGTCAATAATTATTATAAAGCAATCATTATTCATAAGATGTTTATCACACTTGAATGATAAAAGACATAGCTTATAATAAGTATCTTTAGAATCATCTTTAAATGTGTTAATCTTGCCGATTTTTTGAATAATAAAATGCCTAATTCTTGTCAAATTTGGGATCACAGAGATTATCAATATAATTTTTTATCGTAAATATTTTACAAAAAATATCTCGTAATAAATTATACTAATGGTTTTATAAATGCGTTTAAAAATTAATAAATGTAAAAAATCTTAACACCACTGCACAGTTATGTACCGAAATATGACTATATTCTGAAACATTAGAGCGAGAGGTTTAAAAGAATACTATTTTATGTAATAAAAATACTTTATGCAGTCATCAAATGTTTAAAATAACTATAAAGGATAATGAGGCTTCAAAATTATATAAATAGATTGTCTACAACGTTTAAGGAGTGTCCAGGATCATGGTTTGAAAATACAATAAAAACTCAATTTTGACCTTCGACGAGCATGTCCCCCCTTGTCACCTGCGCTATTATACTTCATGGCCATGAACATTTTCAATTACTTTTATAATTGTGCAATTTATTGTTTGATTATTATCTGTCGATACTCGACAGCTCCATTATTAAAGTAGATGTATTAAAAATCGCCAATAATTCACTGTATAAGTACCCTTAATTTGAACTGAAACACAATTTGAAGAACGTTAATGTAGTGTTTCACACTACCTTTAATCTAAGCGGTAGGTAGGGGGCCCGTTTCAGGATTTGGGGACCATGGTGTAGGTACACCGAGTGCAATAGACAAAAGACCGATAAACGAGAAATTAGGCTGTGAAGAAGAAAAAGATCCTATGGGACTAATTTACATTCTCCTCCTTAGGCCCCGCCCCCAATATTAAATCCTGGGTGCGCCACTGGGCCCAACAGTTGGTTGAACCGACTTGAGCAGCTCTTCCCTTTCCATACACAATTTAGGACATTCTCAGAGAATGTGGTTTACACGTATAATTACGTACAGTGATATCTATATATCCCAATTGGACCGGTAAATTATTGAAACTCATTTGACAACTTAAACATACCTACATAGGAAACGGTTGCACTGGCAATCCAGGGGAGCGGTAGTAGCCTCGGATCCATTGGGTGGAGTTGAATATAAATAAGTAGAAGATGGGAAATAAAGTAAAATATATTTTTTTTTAAATGTTAAAAATACTAACCTATGTGTTTCACGTGTTGTGTAAAATACGATTAAATTCGTAGTGATTTCTATATTTTTTCCAAATAAACTTAAAAATGAAAAATAATATTAACCCAATATTATTTTACATTGTATATATATAGCTACCTAATATATATATTTACTTGAAAGGCACTCAAAATTATTCATTTACCTACGTAATACTGTTTTCAAAATTGAGGCAAAGGCCAAGTTATTTTCGTGCTAATAATAATAGTTGATATTGTGTTTCAAGTCCAAAGTTTGTTTGTAGTGTATTGAAACTGAATGCCTTGTTTGCTAATTTATGGCAAATCTACTGATGTTTGCATAAGCTTTCCGTATGAGCTGGAACTAGCTTGGAGCAACAGGTCTAGATTATAAGAGATAGTTGGCACTTAATCATACTTATTCGTGTATGCTAGAATCGTATTGCACTTACTCGAGAATAGTTTCTACTCTACTGTTAATTTAGATATGCATATTATTACTTATCATATACGCATATATTATTCAATTGATACAATATAGGTAACTAAATATAAATTATAACATCAATATAAGTTACTTTGACTATTCCCATTCCCAACAGTTCCTTCGTGCTATTTATTCATTTAAATTAACAATGGTAGCCGAGCGGTTTACGAGTCGGCTTATAGTGTTGTGGGTCCCAGGATTTCAGGAATCCTGGATCTGACAAATACACAATATTATTATTTTTCAATTTGTGTTTGGAGTTAGAGTATGGACCTAATAGGTCAGCTTCCATTTCTCGTAAAAACTCAAATCTCTATCAATACAAACATCCACTCTGAGGAGGCTTATAAATGCTCTTAACCCAATGCTTACGGGCCCTTTTAATTAATTTTGTAATTAACGTGTTAATTTGCATCTGAAAAGCAATTAGCAAAAACACAATTTTATGCGGCCCGTAAACATTGGGTTAAGATTGGACATGGTCAAAAAAGATATTATCATGTCGATATTATCGGTCACACCCCCATGATCGATTACCTCATTTTTTTAGAATTATAAAGTCGCCGGCTTCTTTTCACTTTCACATTTTCAACCTTTTCGAAATTAATATAAAAAAAAACATATACAATAACATACTATATTATTAATTAGATACTTACTACGTTTATTGGTTATTTGATAATTTGCAGTAATACATTGACGTAAGTATGTAATATGTATCTAAAAACTCATCAATCACCTAGAATGGTATTGTTTAAATTATAAAAAATCTAATTTATGTAAAATAAATAATGTAATATTCCAAAATATTGCTTTTCAAATATTCTTGAACTTGATATAATACCTAAATATATTGTAGAAAACCTTCTTCAATATGGTTGAATCATAATTATCATTTTCATTGATAAGTCAAAAACTAACCTCTGGTAGGGACCACTAATTTTCATGCAAAGTTCAAATTGGAGAAGTTCTCATATATTGTTTCCATACACGTTAACCTAGAAGGTGCTAACATCAAATAGAAGGCTTCATTTAAGAGAAGATGTAACATTTCTTTTATTTTGTTAACTGTCAATTCATGGTGGAACTGCATTTTATTGTTGTTTTTATTTAATAAAACGATTTTTTTTGTAGTACTTATTCCACTTTTAATCAATAGATTAGGACCGGTTTCGTCCGCCTCAGAGTTCAGTTTAAAATGTCCCTTTGAGGCGGACGAAACCGGTCCTAATCTATTGATTAAAAGTGGAATAAGTACTACAAAAAATGCGTTTTATTAAATAAAAACAACAATAAGATGTAACATCTTCGATTCTACCGTAGTTTTAAAATAAATTGATTATTAATATTCTCATTCCAAATAATTATTTATTAATGGTTACTATAATACATTTATTTTTTGCTGTCATGAATAGAATCATGCCATGAGTTGCGTACCGTAGGGATTTATACGTCCATACTCGTACATACTCGTATGTAAGTAAGTATGTTTCTTTTCTATCTAATTAAATTTAAACATAATGTAAGTGCTGTCTACAATCTATTTTTTATTATATCATATAAGCGACAAATGTTATTTAATAATATGCACCTGATACACTGTATCTATTTATAATTATGAGCTATGCTAAATGACAAAGGCTATTAACATAACACGCTGATGAGAAATATTTGGTCACTCTCTATGGCCAAACAGATTTCCCATGCTGCGAATTATCCAGTCTAGTAGACACGTCAGTGTATTATGATTCGCGTATATAACCAGTGGTCACAATTTAAAAGAAATGGAAAATGATTAAAACGAATAACATACATATTATTATTATGATACAACTTTTAATACTATTTATAATGAAGTTATGTATTCTCTTTCATCTGATTCACGTTTCTTTATAAGCATTATAATCATCATCATAAGTTACCGAACAACCCAGTACGGGCCATAGCCTTTCTCCATCTCCCCCTACCCTGGAATAGTGTCCTCCAGGTGTCTGCGCTGACAATTTTAGCATCTCCGTTGACACTCTGGTCTGGGTATACTAATCTTTCGACTTCCAACCGTCCCGTCTGGTGTTCAGAATTCCCTTCGGCGATTGAACACTGACCATTCTTACTGCATCACCCACCCATCGAAGCCTACCAAATCTAATGAATACGGAGATACAGTTTTCTTGTAGAGCTCCAGGTTATATCGTCCATACTTTTCCTTCTAATAATACGGCCCCATATATTTACCATCATGTTTGTGACGAAAGAAAATTATGTTTAACTGCTTTTGGGCCAAAAAGAGATCGTCATCAATAGCATTCATCTCCAACAAGTGTCTATATATGGATGTATATTTGATGAAATTGTTCGCAGAATAAAGTTGGGCTGGAGTGCTTTTGGCCGCCTGAACAATGCCTTCAAAAATGACCTCCCACTGTGCTTAAACAGCTGAGTGTTCAACCAGTATAGGCTTCCTGTAATCACATAATGTGTTTTAAACATGGACCCTAAGTAAATAAAATAGAGATACCGAAACTCGCTGGGCACAACGCGAAAGAACAAAAAGCGGAATTATTGGGTAAAAAACAGACAAAGGTTTGCGATGTAATAGAGTTCGCAAAAAACCTCAAATGTAAATGGGCTGGACACATAGGTCAAAGAAGGTACAATCATTAGACAGATCTAGTCATCCAGTGGTACCTAAAAGGTACAAAACGTCCGTAATATAGACCTAAAGGCTGCTGGATCTATGAAATTGTTAAGTTATGCGGAAGTACGTGGCAACGCAATGCACAGAACGATAAAAGCAGAATCGGTTTGGAGAGGCCTTCATCCAGTTGTGGATAGATTCAGGCTGATCATAATGATGATAATATTTTACGTAGCACCTTCATATTGAATAAAATATATAAAACGTACGCTTATCAACCTTAACGAAAGTGCAACACCCTGATGCGTAGGTCCGTGTTTATCGGATAAGTGTCTTGTACATATACTTAGTTTTTTTTCAACGGGAGAAAATTTGATTTTGCAAACTAAAGTAGCTCCCGTTTGCTGCAATATAATATATGACTCTCCGTTTTATTTCCTCACTTATAAAATTCTTGTTAAATTAAATACGTAAGAACACTGGCAGCCTACGTGTTCGTGGCCTAATAATGGTGTATGATTTATTGGTTATATAACGAATTCTAAACATTTGGCTAAAAGTTCCAAATTCAATATTACGTAACTACATAATATACGCCATATACGTTTATATAAAAAAATACTTACAATAAAAGAAAGTGAAAATCTTATTACATGGGTACTAAGTAAACGATCGAGTACCTACATGCAAACAAAATTTAAATATTTGACGTGTTTGTAAAAACTCGTAGTAGATACATTAGATACCCACTTTTAATACATTCAGTAAACAGTCCCACGATGGCCGCGCGGCTTAAGCGTCAACCTATAGTGTCCTGGGTCCCAGGTATGAATACTGGGTCTGGCAAGACACATATTGTTTTTGAATTTGTGTATGAGTCAGAGTATGGACCTAATAATAGGTAGAGCAGTTGGCTGACACCCATTTCTCGTAAAAAAACAAAATCTGAAACCACCACTCCGTGGATATTATTAGGATTGTCTATGTATGAAATATCATTGTTCTATAGAGTGCTCATTCTGACGTCTGTCATGTTCACACAGGGAATGGTTTGATTCGAATATATAAGTTACAAAGTTAAATAATAAATAATACAATAGCATTAACACACCTTCAACAAATGTAATGCATAGATCAATGTTACATATTTTTTTTGAAATCGATATTACCACCGGTTTTTGTGTGAAGGACTAGTCTGACTTTGACAGCTGATGAATAACAGGAATGTATATTATTTATAAATAACACTGATAGTTAATATATTTGATTTGAGATTTTTTTTATAATTCAATTTGAAACGAGAAAGGGTGAATCAATATGTCAAGCAATCAGGGATCTGATTTTGACAGCTGAAAAGTGGACCACTCGTTGCTTGTGCAAAAAGTTATGTTCAGGCTTTATTAATCTAAAGATGGCAGTGATTTAATAATTAGCTATCTACCTAATGAGAAATGTCATTAAATATAATTTTCTTATTGAGAATAATTATCTAATAATTGGTAGAGAAGAAACTATGTATTTTATAGCTACTACTTAATTTAACCATATTAAAATCATTCTAGGAATTTTGTTAACTATTTAATTAAAGAAATGATTCTTTCTACAATCTAAATTCCTTGAATATAATGAATTTTACTTGCTCTGATTGAACTTTGAATTTTGAAGACCGGTTGCGTGTACCTGAGATTGTTTGATGAAGTTATCCACATATCGCAGAATTCAATCTACTGGCCTGAGTGCATTTCTCGCTTTCGATCGCTCAAGGCAATGCCACGAATAATTATTATTTGGACGTACAGATCCGAATAATTAATTGAATTGAATATTTGAGCCGGCCCAGTGTACAATAATTCCGCCAATAATAACAATATATGGGTTGATTGGTTAAATTCATTCAACTCTTGTACTGGTATTATAGTTTACGTGTCATAAAAAAACGCAATATCTAGGTTTACTAAGCCAAAAAGTGATACTGGGGAATACCAAATGAAACTGTCAATACCGGTTTTTCACAATTTCTCACTGAATTAATACCGTAAAGTAAAAATAACTATTAAAATCTCTGTTTATACCAAAAACCTACCTACCTACATTTATTATGTTGACATTTAAAAATATGTATTGTTCATAATATTGTAGAACTGGTGATTTTTAAAAATAATTTGAATATATTGATAATTTTAACTAAAGCCCTCAAAAAGGCTTGTTCATCAAGTGCATTAATTAATGAAGTCTTGCAACTTGAATGACACTACTTGTTTACTCTTGCATTTTTTGTTTGCATTCGCAAGCCTACATTACACTTCATCATAACACATATCTCTTGATAATGGCCTTTGCAACGAGCCTGAAACGTCTAGGAAAGAAGTACACTCGGTAAAAACCCAAGAATCTATTACGATAAAAAAACTACCGTGAAAGTCTTAAAAGTTTTAAAAATATTAATACTAACTATTAGGTATCTTAAATACTGTTATAACATGGCGACATTGAATTATTATAGTCTGATTTGATTATATCCAACTGTTTATAGCAAATTCAAATAACTTTCGTAGCATATTATATTCTCTCATTATTTAGGTAACTTTTTCTAAAATCAATAATTCACTACGATGACGTTACGGCAAGTTAATCATAAAGAATATATAAATCCAATGCAGTAAACAACTTCAATGTATTGAGAAATTTTATTTATATCACGAGCATTGTGTAATATTTTCTATAATAGTATTCTTAAAGTTAACTAAATATCATTATTTTGCCTGTTGTGTTTAAGATAATATGGTTAAATTTAAAATGATTATTTATTCATGTCACTAATTATACTTGTTTTTCTTATCAATCTGTTTAGGGAAAACATACACCAATGAGTGATGTATGGTCCTTCGGGGTAGCTTTATGGGAACTCCTTATGCTGTGCACTCAGCAGCCATTCGCTGAGCTGACCGCAGAGCAGGTGGTAGAAAATGCCTCTCGGTGGCATGCTGGCGCCCAAGCCAGGCGCGCACCTCCCAGGCCCCCAGCTTGTCCCCGCGAGCTACATGACCTGATGCACCAGTGCTGGCAGCGACGAGCCGCAGACAGACCGAGGTTCCAAGAGATTCACGTCTTCCTGCAGAGAAAAAATACGGGATACGTACCCGGGAACTTGTGATACCCGCCAGTGGCGCTGCTAGCTGAAATGAGGGCAGGACTCAAGCGGCCTAATAATAATGCCCAACAGTGAGTACAGTTAGCCGCCATTCCTTTTTGCTAGTCGCAAATAATTAAAACACTTAACATTAGTAAAACTGAAAAACAGTACTATTTAACTTAACTAAGTGATATTTTTTTTATTTTTTTCTGTTCAGTACTTATATTATTGACTAATTTATTTTCATTTACATCAATCCTTTACACTAATAACATATAATTATTTATTATCAGTTAAAAAGAATGATACTGTTGATTTCACGCTTTCACAATGATTAAGTACTGTTTGTTTGATTAGCAAACAAATGGACAAATATGAATATTATAACATATTGATTAATTTATAATTAAATACTAAATACCCACCTATTATTGGCATATGAACTTGATAATTTATTAGCCATTAATTAACTTTTTTTATATTTATAAAATGTTGATTTAAATAATTGTATTGAGTTTTAATAATCAACCGGTTGTGATTACTTCATTTAATTGTGTATTTATATTTTACATTCCATTCATACCTAATATAAATACTTAGGTAATTGTAAGAATACTTTTTATTTTATATGTTTTATTTATTTTTAAGAACCAAAACTTTACAATTTTAATTTGATAAAATATGTGATAGGTTAAAATAATTGTTGACATTTTAAAATAACAGAATCGGAATTATGAACAATAAAAATAATATAATTAAAAACAGTGATGCTACAGGTGATTAATAATAATAATGACTATTCGTATGTGAGATATAAATAATGATCCTTTCAGATATTATCTAACATAAGTCAATTATTGACTTAAGTCATTTAGTCTCTGAATTGTTCAAAAATAATAACATAAAACAATAAGTACATAGACTAAAAAATAAAAACGTGCTTATAGTAAAGAATAGGACGATTTTATATACATAGTATGACTTCAAATATCTACAGATGGCCGACTTGCTTATTAATAAAATGATGTAAATTATCATTCATTTATCACGGATCATTCATTTTCTTTATGATAATTGTAAAAAGAACTGTTATTTATTTTTATTTTCTATATGTCGACATAGTTTTGTATTATAATTCATTCCGGATTCAAAAATATATGCAAGCCATATGAATTGAATATTGATAAATAATATGATATACATCATTTATTTATTTCCACTTTTTTTTAATTCTAACTACTTAACATACTCTTAAGACTGTTAACTTGAAATCATTTCATTTTTATATTGTTTATTATTTTAAGTAAGTAGATATTTTTATTGTGTATTTTGTAATATTATGTATATCTGCATTCCATGAATCATATTGAGTAAGTACCTATATATTATTTAAAAATTAGTAATATTTTTTATTAAATGTCATATCATTCGTGTAGGTTTATAAAAAATTGTGTAACTACAATCATTGGTATATAAGATTTAACGTTATCCTATTAGACCCTCACACTATTGTTGGCCTAATAAAATAGTGGGTACTTATGTAGGAATAAGCAACCTATCTCAATAACAAATAATCACTTAAAAACTTTTTAAAGATTAGATACACAACTATATACTTGATTACAATAATATACTTACTTATTTAACCTATTTCTATATCGGGTGTAATAAAATAATACTTATAATATTATATCAGAAGTATACAATAATACTGTATAAAATAAAACGTGGAAAGATATCCATTTTGAGAGGTATTTGGAACCAATTGAATTTTGCAGTAGAGACTGTAATATTTTTTTTAATGCCCTATAATATTATATTTCCAACAGGAAAATTTTATTTTACTATGCATACTAACTGTACATGTCAAAGTATATATCTATAATATCACATTGGTTGTCAAATTATTGGTAATCAATGTTTTTTGATAGTATGTAGAATATTTTCAAACCAAGCAAAAAATAGTGTATTTTCACACCTATTATAATTTCATTTCCTTTTTAGAAGAAAAAAATGTTTAATCTATCAGAATGAAATTATATTAAAAGAGAGTTTTTTATTATTAAGTCAATCACAATAGTATGTCACTAGTAATTATACATATTATAATATTTTTTCTGTTGGCTCTATCAATATAAGAGGTTACATAAAAAAATAGTACCTACTTTGTAAATATGTAAAGTAAATTATATACCTTCATATTATTATGTCCTATCATGCGGTATAATGTGTGAAAAATGTTTTGTCATTGTTATATTAAGTGTTTTCAAAAAAAAACTGATGGATAGAGTAATAATTGACTTGTTAGTTTTTAGTCTGCTCTACTGGCTATAATAATAGTATATCTATACCATCAGCGAGTAAATTTAATGTTGAGAAAAATCTATTCAATTAATGTCAAAAAATGATACTTAATTATATTATTTCGTAAGAATTGGACTCGTCCTTATAGACGTGGTATTCAAATTATGTACTGACCAATACTGTGTCTTTGAATTAAAAAAAATAATTTTATCTGAGCAGAAATTTGAAGACGCGTTGGTAATGAAAATTAATTCTAGGGTAAGCTTCCAAATAATGATGCCAAATATATACTATCAAAAGACACACTCAAGATTTTGTAAATAGTAATAATAATATAATTACAAATAATTGTCAGTTACAAGTATAACTCGCTAAATTCATCAAAAAATTATCATTAAAATGATACATATTCGTGTATAAACATATACATTGACACCGTACTGACGTTATAATAATATGCATAAATCGAATCATATTGTAATAACAGATAGTTAGTTTTTTGTTGAAATTGTTTTTATTGAGTTTTACCTGTTAACTGACTAAATAGTATTGCTATAAGCATTTCATTTCAACCGAATAGATATCAATCTCAAACGATGCTGTTATTAGAGGTTAATTAATATCGTGAACATTTCATTGGTATATTTTTATTGATACGATTGTAATCACTGCGTTAAGTATGCATAGGTCTGAGGAATTGATTAAACCTGATATAGGTAGATAGTTTGAGAAGCATAGGCAAATAATTTTTAGACATCCAAAACATATTAATTGATTGATTGCGCTTTTCACGACACTTAATGAATAGTACCGAAAAATTGAAATCTTCACCTTTAAAACCTGTATATGCTAATCAGACTGTCAAAAAACTCTTTAAGGTGCAGGTCCACCCTATGTACCAGTAGTTGTAAGTATTCACTTATAGTAGCACGACATGAAATTACATTAACCTAAATGTCTTATATCAAAATATATACAAACATCTGTTTGTTCGACAGCACGACGAAAATTATATATAATAATTATTATTAATGACTATTATATAACTTATCACGACCTCAAAACATATTTACATACTAACGGAAAGCTTTTTTTTTCCATATTTTCCAATTATTTTAATATAAGTATTACGTATAGTAGGTATATAGGTAAAGTTAGGAATTTAAAAGAATTGAAGTATTCAATATTGAATAAGGATTGTGCACTACTTATGTTTTATAATCTCTTTAATGTATTGTATCTATACTAATTATCTACTTGTATGCGTTTGAAGATGAAAAAAATAATTTTTACAGTAAAATCTAATGTCAACATTTATGTTTAGTTCACGCCATTGATTCGCAAGTATTATTTTTAATATACGAGGGTACTATAATTTAAAAAAAAAAAATATATACATACATTGTTAATAAATATCTGTTACTGTTGTGTATGTTTTTAATGTTCAATTACATGTACAAAAGTATCAAATAGTATATATAACTAAAATCACACTCTAATAGTACACACATAATAAATGTCATAAATAATAATATATAAACGATGGTCAATCAATGTTGTATTACTCGATAAATGTTCACATACATACTGATAATAATATAATGAATTACTCTAGGTAATATTATAAATGTCTAAAAGTAAGAAACTAAACCCCCCTCCTTGTGTTGTAAGATACAACTATTCAATGTTCTAAAATTATTGAAAGAAAATCGAATAATAATATGTTAGAATTTAACTAATGGAATATCGTTATCCGGAATGATTGTGATTATTAATTATTAATGGCCTGCGTTAATCGTATACGAAAATAAGAATCTTATATTACCTAATTTGAATATTATTTATAATTACTACGCTGACAGAATATCTTTCAATTTCACGTTGGAGGCTTCACAGTCGACTATTTCTTACAATAATTAATAAATTAACATATTATCACTCAGCAACCTTTCTAAACTGTTGAAAATTATTATTAATCGGTTACGAACGTTCTATTTAAACGACGGAATATTTTTATCAGTAGAATACTACACAACTTTGAAATAAATTCGAATTACTTCACTACTCTTTCCATTCAAGCCTATAATATTATTTTAAAACTCTTATAAAAACATATTAAAAATTATTACATTGTATTGAAACATAATGTGTCTATATCAATTATTATGTATTAAAAATTATATTACCGTAATATAAATTTGGCAGGTAATTGATTGTGTGTGAATCTGTTGAAAGAATATTTTCTCATATACCTATCATGAATATTCACTAGGTACTTAGTGAATATTCATTATATTTTCACGTAGGTACTGAACTACTATGAAGAAACCAAACATTCAGCTACCATTTATATTGTAACAAATTATGTTTGTACCCTCGTATATGATATTAAAATATTGTTAAATAATATACAGAATGTAGAAATATCTACATGTGGGCGTATCCCCGCCGTATTAATTATCATATAAGGCGCTGGACAATCATGCGCGCGGCCCGCCGCCAATTTAAATACATAGGTTCACTCTGTTTTAATCAGATGATTGATGTTTTTTTCTATCTGATTTAAATAACACATAAGGAATCGTAGAGACTTTCAATTATTATATATTATAAATCAAATTCAATATCTCAGAAACCTCTCTAAAAATGCTCAAAATAATAAAATCAATTATTAATTAATTGTTTAAAATTAAATATTAACCAATCGAAGTCTCTCAAAACTACAATACTAATGAAATAGGCTTTAAACTGATCAATAATATTTGTTGAAAAACTATGAAAAGCTACAACGATCCACGAATCTGTGAATAACGTTCATATTACATAATAATATTTTCTTAAATTTCAATCAAAAAAGGAGAGAAAAGTAAATTGAAAGTCTCAATATAATATAACCTAAATACAATATTAATGTCTACGTGTCATCGTCTAACAATACTTTAACTGACATGTACCTACCAATAATACTCACAATATTTATGTAAACACTTCATTTTATATAATATTGTAATTATTATCATCTTTTTTTGATATTGTTTTCTATGAATATAAATAATTTAAACCATATATTTTAACTTTGCATTTTTGTAAATATTTTCATTTATGAACACTTGTTTCAATTTCAATTAATCAACATTGTATAAGTTGATATAATGTACGCATTTATTGTTAAATGAAGTCAATTAATTATGTAACGAATATTTTTTGTAGCTAACATGCATCTTCTAATTTTTAATAACTAACCTGTGTCCACTTTAAAACTTATTTAATTATATCAACTGTATTTTTTATTACCATCAAATACCTTATAAGAATATTTTACTTAACATCTATTATATGCGTAAAAATTAAAAAGTTATGACGTATTCAGTAGGTATCTGAAAATTATATATTAAAATTAATGAAATATTTTGCTTGATAGCTACTTCATAGTAAATATACTTACTTACTCGTTTTTCATATAGATCGTTATGTTTTTAACGTTTCATGTGCAAACAGTGAATAATAGTATTTTTGTAAAATTCACATAAAAATGATATCATTTTTTTTCAACGTTTTCAATTTAAAATATTTTTAATATTAACACTATCGTCCGAAGATACTTGATGGAATCTGAATTTAAATTCTTATGGATTTAAGTTTCGTACTATTCCATTTCAGTCGTTTTTTGCGACCCGGGTTAGTGCCTGAAGATGTCGAAAGACGAAACCCGGGTAGCAAAAAAACGACTCAAATCGAATAGTAATAAACTTTAATCCATTAGAATTTAAAATATGTAATTTAATTCCTACTGTAAGTAGTCGTCCATGACCATGATCTATTATGTAAATCTCCACTAACACCAATTTAAATATGTAATCAAAAATTTAAAATACTGTTCAATTATTTATACGTATTGTTAAATCCAATATATTACAATCTTAACGCCTTGTTTACAATGATTGAGGTGCTATTGACATTAATGCGATAGTGAAATGATCATTCATATGCATGATCAACTGATGAATGAACTGGTTATAGCTGATATTTCATTGATGATTCACAACGTTTAAAATTTATTGCTTTCCCACTGATCGATTCTGTAGACTAAATTCGACGTGGGAATAAAACGAATGTGGAACGTTCGCCTATGCCACCGCGAACATTGCGGACATCTCGTGAAGATGTGCAAAAAGTTTTACATTCCACTGCAGTTTCAACGTAAATCCGCCTCACATCGAATTTATAAAAGGAAATAGCCTAAAACACCTGTTCTGAAACTTTTAGTCAGCTGGTGCCACCGAAACTAAAAGCCACATTTATCTTTTAAGCAAATAGTAAGAGTAATTAAATTACCGTCACATACATTATTATGCTTCTAATAAAATATCCATATTATTTTATATCAGTAAAGAAATACGAAATATTGATGTATTTTTACCATCGATGTGCCTGTCTATAATATCATTTTGATAACGACTAATGATAAAGTTTGGGAGATATTTTTTTGGTAAATCTTAAAGATTTTCACCTATGGCAACGAGAAATTTCTTATAACTGAAATTTTAAAATTAATTATTACTTAAGTACTTTTGGGAGGTATTTTTACGCTTTAGATATTTTACACAAATTATGCAAACGCCATCATTCATATAAATCATAAACAGACCCCCAGGGTGAGCAAACCAGTTATTAAATAGTTAGTATAAAACATTAAAATTCTACTAAATTTTGATTCAAAATATTTTCCTCGGTGAATGTTTTTTTATTGGTTATATTTTTGGTTTTATAATAAATCATTAGATAGGTTCTAGGTATCATTGAATATTGTGGTACCCAATCTAATTTAAAAAAAATAGTAAAAAAAATGTGTAAGTATATTCAAAGACACAGGGAATGTCGCGGTTATGTTTTTTGACTATTTTAGTCACTGGCTAGATGGCATTTTAGCCAATAGTGCATCGGTATTCACGCATTATTTGTATTATTCAATTAAGTACCTGCCTACTAAAATATCCATCTTAGAATCAAAAGATTTTTTTTTCTATATTTCGGGTGCTAAGTTCTAAAACGTACTAAATCGAGTTATTGGAATTTTTGAGCCAATAATAGATGAACATAATATATAGAGGCAATAAATCAATAATTCATGATTTCTTTAAACATAATGTGGAAGATTTTCGATGCTAAAATTTGAAAGGAATATTTTATTTTATAATTATCATTTTTTCTAACAAATCACCATAATTAAGTTTTGATTTACTCAGCATCCTATTTATTAGCCATTTATATCATTCAAATTAATATAATTTTTTTTTCAAAACTCTGCAATAGAAAAACACAGCATCAAGATAGTTATTTACTGCGTTCTCGAGCATGGTTATATTTTGAAATAAATTCTGGAATTATTAAAAAAAAATAATCTTTTCCCATATATTTTTTTTAAAGGCAAACCTTACGATATTAAGAAACTGATAATACTGTGTGTAAAAGAAGAAGAGACATTAATATAAAAAATTAACTAAATAATAGTGTTTTTAGTTTTATCTCCTCTTTCCTTTCGCACAAAGATTACGGTTCCATATATTTGTTATTATGTAAGATACTTTTTTAAGGTGCACAGAGCACAAGACACGCCTTCAAGTGTGCCGAACGCTACGGCCATGAACGAGCGCGATCACGTGACAGCACAAAAACCGTCCAGCGACTAGACCACGTGCACGCCTGTAAATTCGCGGAGGAAATTTTCCTTTTGTGGAAATTGGCTCGCAAGCAAGCAACGGCAGATAACATCTCAGAGCGAGGATTACTCTCAACTGATCGCGTGATATGAAATAATTAGCCGCCCTGAATGAACGGACGCCCACCGACGGTGCATGAACTCTTTTTTTTTTACACTGGATAGACATTAAACCACTCAACTTTTAAGCAATTATCTTTAGAAATTAACACGAGTTCTAACGCCTTTTTGTTCATTTATTTATTACGGATGATATCCTGTTAGTATCATATTAGTAGATTTCTCAAATAACAATGGCGATAACCTTATTATATCTTTTTTAATACAAGTTATTTTTACAAAATCGTTCAATGTTAAAGTGGGTGTTGATTAAATACAGAAAATATCCTGAAAAATTTATCGAATTATTTTTGTATTACTATCCTTGTAATTTGTAATTGTAACTAAGGCACCAAAATACAATATAATAATATCACAATTATCATCAGCCCGGATCATTTCACTGTTTAATACAGATCTTTTTATGGCTCCATTTTTCTCGGTTCGAGTTCATTGATTCAGCTTAGGGGTCGTTTAGTATCTAGCATACTACGTATGGGTTTTGGATTTTTTTACATTAAGGATCCATTGTCTACATACGTACATAAGCACAAATAGCACATGCGGGTTAAACACTTTATGTACAATAATGGGAGATCACTTTTGAATCCGTTAAAAAAATCTGCTTTATATGGAAGCAATTGCATTGTGGTATAGGACAATTTTAGTTTGACAGCACATACGAGGGGTCCAAGGCAATTCGGCACCGGGACAACTGGGCGCAATTTCAAAAATAAATAGAGGTTTATGAATTATAGGTTCTTTTAAAATGTATATTTAATACCTATATTATTATTAAATACTTGGTGAGTATTTAAATATGCATAATATATTTAAATTCCAACGAGAAAAGAGTTCTTTTATATTTATATCAAGAGTCAGTCTTGATTCACAATAAAAATATTATATTTTACAATTCGTCGTCTACTGTATGTATCAAATCGTAACGAACGTTTATTTATTTCATATGATAGTGTGACGCACATTTGTCCTGGCGTCCAGTTGTCCCAGTGTCAATACTATGTATAGAGCATAAATGTTTCAAAACTTGAATAAGTATCCGAAAGTTTATGTTGTTATATAAATCCATCTGAAAATATCCCTTATAATTTTACTTATTACAAAGTCCGTACCATATTCATAGTTTCTCGGTTCTTTATATATTTGATAATAATAAAAAATACAGTTTAATTCTATGTGTTTGATTTAAATTATGTGTTTCTTTCATTTAAATAATAAGCATGTGTCTGTAATAATTATTTATTTTATAAACTTATTTGAATGTTTCCATTAAACATATCACGGTTAAAAGCCATCATTCAATTAACTATGATTGTCATCACTATCTTTATTGTAAAACTTTATTAAATTGTAGTAATGCAAGTTTAGCTTTTTTTATCCTTTAAAATTAATGTCGATAATAAATGTGTTGACCTGAAATCTGTGTTTCATTAAATTTCCTGATTCGTCACCGTTCAGGCAAAAGTCACCAACCCTCAAAAAGACAATTTTGATTTGAGTATGTCACCCGAAGCGTAAAATTATGTTCATTAAGATTCAAAAGTTACCACGGTAAATTAGTTGGTAAAATTTTGCTTAAATCAGATTTATTTAATAATTTTTAATAATTTAATTATTTAATAAAATCTTAAATTATTATAGGCGGATATACATTATTGATACTATAATAAATAAATTCTTTGTTGCAAATATAGGAGCAAAAGTTACTCAACTATGTATGGTGACTTATTGATTTTTCATTTGAAAACTTCTAATGCTTGTTTGAAATAGGCAAAAATAACTAAACAGCAATAGTTATCTTGCTTGTCATAAGAAAATTATTTGCAAGCACAACTCACCAAACAACATTTTAGGCACATTTCCTTCTTGAAAGCGAGCATTAATTAGCATCAAAAACATAAAGAATTTATTGAAAAGCCGTGAGATAAAAAAAACTCTTTTTCCTTCATCTTCAAACTTTAAAATGAATTGCGATAACTCGAAATTATGTTTTTTGGGTTTGTGACTTTTGCCTTAACGATGACGAATAATAATAATATGTATATGTTCACTTCAGATGCACCATATGAATTCAATTGAGATAATTCAATGTGCCATTGACGAGGAGCTGTGGGCCAATCTAACGACTCATATAAAATATTGGACCGTGGTTTAAGAAAGAGTTATCACTCATCACATCACAAACAAATACTCTTTAACTATATACATTTTAAAGTGCCTAATCTATTAACATTTCAATTTATGAATGAGTGTTTTATCGATTTTACTAAGCCAACATGCCTTATTAACAAAACAAATCACAGTTTACAATAAGACTGTAATGCTGACGAGTAGGTATATATTATTATTATGTATGAAAATAATAATATCGACAAATTGCAGTAAAATAAATTCATGATAGTAAATTATCTAAAGAAGAATCTTTTATTATTATATACCGAGAGAGAAACACAATATCGATTGAGATCACAGAAGATTTTTAACACATCCCTCCTTACCTTTTAATTACCTTTTAATTGCCACGTTTAAATAACACGTTAATTATATCTAATGGCCAATTACTTCAAACGCGCCAGTCGCGGTGTTCACATTCTCTTCCTTTCATTCATTCAATCTATTTTTTTATCTGTGGTAATTTTAGATATTATGGTAGATAATTTTTTTAATCATCAAGTTTATAAATGATTTTAATACTTTCGTAAGCATATAAGTACTAACTATTTGGTGTGTAGGTACTTGTCATTAATATAAAGTTTTGACCATGTCCGATTCCAATCGGATAATAAATATCATAGAGTAGAGGTTTTTAATAACAGATTGTTTTTATTTGAAATGGATATTAGCCACTTGCTCAACCTATTAGGTATATAATCTGACAATAAACATAAAATGAAAGTTTTTGCCAGATACAGGATTCTAACCTGAGATTCACAAGCCACTAGCCAGGGGGGGGGGGCAAACTTTTTGGATGGAGGACCAAATTCACGAATTCAAAATGAGCGGCGGGCCGCAAGTAAAATACCATTTTTAGATATACACTATTTATTATCACGAAATATAAACATTACAAAAAAATTAATGAGAAGAATGAAACTGTTGTACATTTTTTAATATATTTTTTTTTTAATTCAGGTGTTAATTGTGTACTTGATATTCTCAAAACTGCTTGTAAATGGGCATCGGAGATATTTGATCGTAAAGAATTTTTATTGAGGTTCATGATCAAAAATGTTTGTTCACATATATAGGTTGATCCAAAAATAATTTAATAATAATAACATTTTTCTTGCATAATCTTTAAGTTGGTCGATTTTTTCTGAATTAAGGGCATTGTAAAATTTGGAGATTTCTTCACGAAGATGCAATTCTCTTAAATCAGTGTCACACTGCAGATCAATAATTTCAAGTTGTAGCTCTGTCGGTACACTATCAATATCTATTGAAAATGGATCGCGTACTATTGCTAAACTTGTCTAAATTTTTTGGAAGTCACCAAATCTTTGTGAAAAATTGTCATTCAGAGCTTTAATAATTATACCAAATTCTTCAAATTTATATTCTGGTATATTCAGCAACTTCAAAGTTGGAAAGTGGTCCACGTTGTTATTCGATATTTCTCTAAGGAATAACTTGAGTTTTAATTGAAATCTATTCAAACTTTTTACCATATCATAGGCATATATTTTTTTTCCTTGCAACGCGGAGTTAAAAGTTTTTAAATGTGTCACGATAGAAAATAGTGGTTACATAGTGTGAAACGAGACGCAAGGAAGACGTACTGAGATAATACATTAACGAAACAACAAATTCTTCAAATTTTATTCTATTGTCAATATTTTTTAAAAAATTATAAAAAAATTATTTGTAATTTGAAGTAAGTACAATTAATGATGGCGGGCCGCAGTTTGCCCCCTCCTTTGCACTAGGCCATAGCTATATCTTTACATTATTATCTAAAAATAAGCATTAATTTACATTTAAATAACGTTGGTACATCATACTGGACTTAAAATTAATATATACTACTATTAATTATCCTATTAGAATCGGACATGGTCGGAAATTAATTATATTAAATTTCTTGTGTGTATTATTTTCACTCAAATAAAAAAACATCTCAACGCAAAATATTAACAACATTTAAAAGAACGATGTCCGCTTGTTGGGGATAAAAATACTAATGTGCTGGTAATAAAAATAGCTCATCAAGTTGATATACTCGTATATATATGTGTCTGTGAAAAGGTTCCTAAGCCTTTTACCTGAAATTTGCGCAATTTTCATTTGGTTGAATCTGCCATTGCATGATAAAAAATACAATTAGAATTTATATAGATGACTATCAGTAGCGGGCGCCAAATAAATTAAAAAAATGATAGGCTCAAAAGATATTCGACCAATACTTAAAACCACTGTTTTCAGACAAATTAGTTTTTTTATCAAGTCATGTTTTACAATATTAATATGTTCAGTAAAATGATAAAAATCTTTATCTCACTCAAATTTACTCAATTCAATCGATTTTTTTGAGCTCCTCAAATTTCAATGATATCGACAATATTATTACAAATAATTACAAGGTAATATAACTTTTTATATACGACGTTTTTAAATTGTCTGTTTAATCACATAAACTTGACAATTATATCTATTAATTAATACTTTTTTTGTACTTGATAGAAATACTGAATAAATATAGAATACTGAAATGACATTTTGACATTTCATATTGAATTCTATAGTTACGCACGTATATATTAATAATTTAGTTGCTAGGACTGGACACACAAGAAAAAATGTGTACTGGACAAACAATATTAAGCAGTCAGCTCATCGTTATTCACTACTGGATGAAGTATCAATCATATACTTTACTTGTACTCTATCACATTAATTCAAGTAATTATTTTGAACTTCTTATCAATAACGCCCACGATAGCCGAGCGGTTTACGCGTCGGCTTGTAATGTAATGGGTTTCAAGTTCGAATCCTAGGTTTGGCCAATACATTGTTTTTTAATTTGTGTTTGGAGTCACATTACGGACCTAATAGGTTAAGCAAGTAGCTAACATGAATTTCTCGTAAACACAAAAATCTTTTAATACCAACATCTACGTGAAAGCCCATAATATTATGATCTTATAAGTATCGGATATGGTCAATATATATCTTTTAAATATATTTTCATCTTCAATAATAATATGTCAAATATGTGCCCTGGTATTTTAGTTTATATAAAGTAATTACATGATATATACCTATACATATATATACACACTCATGGTTTCCTAATTACTTAGTAAAGCGACCATATCTGAAGGCATGATAATATACGGATTCAATATCGCAGCTGAATAAATTATGCAATTAAAGATTATGTACATAATATTTTGCACGTCACTGGCTGGTAAATAGGTAACCGTGTTTTACTTCAAATATTTTTTTATAAAAAATAAACATAAAGAGACACGCATTGTTTTCAACCCTCCCCTCCTTTGCATTCACGCAATGGAAAGCATGGTAATTTTTTTTATCTACGTTTTCTATAAATTCTGTTACACGCACAAGACCGAGTAAACAGAATGTGTCGACAGATAAGACTTGCTTTGTGACATTCGACGTAAAGTTTCAATGTTAGTCTTGAACAAAAATATCAATAGAATTGATTTACGGTCAATAAATGACAGGCTAACGTTTTTATGTGTTCTAATTTATATTATTTAATTTTTACTTAGATTCCAATTGTTTCATATAAACAGTTTCTCTTCCCTATCAGTTTCCCACAGTAATGAACCTTTTCACTGCCAGGTAAATCTTACTAGGTGGATACCTCTAGGCCAGCTATCTTTGGAAAAACATATAAATCGCGTAAAAATATGAAATTCGTGTGGTGATAAACAACTCAATCCACGTCAGCATATTTATCGGCGGTATTAAATATCTGACCGAAATTATAAATTCCTTAATACCCATTTCCCGTAGTGTCAAATTATGTCAAACTTAGTAAATAGCTTACTGCAATTATAATTTCCGCAATATCTATTTTTCCATACAGTCCAGCCATATCCAATGACGTAAACTCTATATAGAGTAGCTGACTCAATTATAGTAATAATCATTTCCTAAATATTTTTTTCCAGATATTATTTTGATTGTAAGTAGGTACGTCAATAAATAGCAGATAATGATTCATTAGAGAGGTCACTCAAATATAAGTTTCTAGTCTGTTAACATCTCAGTCTCTGTATCGCTCCGCACAACATCTTATTCTACCGAGACGCGGACCTTGTAACAGTATCATAAGTATTGTAACATAACTACTGCCACATACTCTTGTACCGACTGTTTACGCTGAAAATGAAGCTCGCTCTTCCGTCCATCGGAGCAACCACCAAATCTCGACTTCTTCATCCGCTATACATTACTTCCATATACGCAAATAATGATGAAAATTTGTGAAACCTTACAAATTTCTCTATGTTTTGGTCAACATTTTTACAAAAAAATCAATTAATAATATTTTGAAAATATCTATACCCTCATGTACTACTACTAACGTGTACTATGATGTCAACTCGCGAGTTAATTCGCTTATGTCCTGATAGTACATAAAAACATTGGCGAATAAACTCGCTCTTCGTGGCATTTTAAGGATTAATATGTTATTATATGAAATACAATAATTGTAAGAGAATTATGTAAGAGAAATTTTATAAATATTACTCACATAACATGGCATGGAAAGGTGGGTGTTGAGAACAACGCGAAAAGACCTCAAAAGAAACTAATGAATAAGAAATCAAATAAATTAACCCGATGTAATAGATGTCGTCTTACTGTTAAAATAGCAGTGGGCCAACATTTCGCTCAGCAACAACTGCCGGAGTTATGCAAAAGGCACTAAACGAACATAGGACCCTATAAAACCTATAAGACTAATGAACTCGTCAATTTAGCGGATGTAGGTACGTGGGAGTATCGAACTAGGGAACAAGAATAATAGAAGCAATAGAGAAGGAATTCATCCTGAAGTAGATCGACCTTAAAATGGATGATTATATATAATTCACTCTACTTTTTATTTTACAACATAAAATAGTCACTTCAGGAACATACCTTAATACTCAAAAAATATCATGCATAAAATTATATTGATACTTATATTTCTTAAAAATATTGAGTTATCTTGAAATTTTGTATTTAAGTATATTTTAAGTAAATTAGACTTATTTAAACATTACCCACGATGGCCGCGCGACTTAAGCGTTAGCCTTTGGCGTCGTGGGTCCCAGGTTCAAATCCTGGGTCTGGCAAGTACACATATTGTTTTTCAATTTGAAACGAGCAGCCGTTTTTATTACTATGAAAATTCCGCTTAGAAAATTATTCTTGATATATCTTCAAATTATACATTCATTCATTCTTTATTACCGTAACAATTATATTAATTCTTAAGTGCCTATATGCTTAGTGCCAATATGTAATAAATAAGGAAACCGCCAATCAAATAACAATCCTAACTATATACTTACCTAATTAAATGTGTTGCATTTTTTGCTTTAGATAAATACGTTGACTCTTGTAGATAAATGTCAACTTCTTGAAGTACGTATATCCACGGGAGAAAGCACTATCCACAGGTTAACCCTATGATAGACATCATGCCACACTATTTTATCCTGCGACGAGTTATTTTGAAGACAACAGAGCCCCTAGGAATAGTATTGGACATATAAAACTATATTATTACTTAATGCTAAGTATAAAAGTATTGTGAATGAACATGTAAATAAGTATAAGAAAAAGTTAAAATTAAATATTACTTACACAAAAAACATATTATTGGATTTCAAAATTTAAACAATATAGTTACCATCTTAAGCCAAGCAGATAGACCACAGATAGCAGATAAATATTGTATACAAATGCGAATTGAAAAACTACATGTCTTTTTGTTGAACATACATAATTTGAAAATACTTCTGAGAAATATACTGCGAATAGAAAAAATGTTTTTTTTTATACGACACCCAGCAGGATTAAAACATGCGTCTTTCGAGATACGCGCAAATGTGCATTGACCACCATGCTATAGGAATTTTATCTAATACTAACTCAATTTGGAAAGCGCTACAGAGAGTATTTTGTAAGAACCAACAGTTAAAATTCATCGCAATTAGATAAGATTCCTAAAGCATAGTCGTCAATGCACTTGGGTGTGAATCCCGAGAGACGAAGGTTCGATTCCTGCTTGGTGTCGTATTTTCTATTGGTTATATATGTCTCAGAAGTGTTTTCGCATTATGTATGTTCAATAAATATAATGTTACATTCGTAAATCTTGTGAATTATTCGTTTGAATAAAAAAAATAGTTAATTACAATGTGTATTTTTTACCAGTCAAGGAATCAAACGAGCAATCCACGGCACGGTCGGTGGTTAAAAGAAAAACGTACTTACTTGTAAAATACTTAAACTAAAATTCACATAACTATTATGATATGTGATATTCATCATGTTGCTACCTGTTTGAAATAATATATTTATTTTATTCGTGGTATTTTATAGGTTTTGATTTATGACTGTTTTAATATTATCTTGTGAGGTGCCACCACATATCAACGCCAACGCCCCAGCGATGAAACAGGCGAACGCAATACTGAAAAGAAAGGTATGTTTTTTTTCTTTTTTGCGTATTAAAACAAAAGTGATATTTAAAAAACGAATGCAGAGCATATAAAAACGCTGTAAAACGAGACATCTATGGAGATACATCAGGAATGAATGAATGAAAGGATACGCCACCAAATAATGACTTAATTAGTATACAAATTGTTTCATTGTTTTTTTTTTATATTAACATCAAAATGAAGAAAACTACAAGGCCATTTGAATATTTTTTTATAAACTCATTAGTTCATTATATATTTTCAACCTGTGTATTAACTACATATATTGCAGAAATAGTAACTCTTTCGAAATATGTTATTTACTATAATCTCAAAATGTTTTCTAGTTACATAATCAATCTGTATAGGTTATTCGTCTGTAAGATATTCTGTACCTATTTCTTTATTTTAGGACTATAAATAAAATTAATGTACCTATATTATAGAACATTTATACACGTAAAGTACAAGCGTAATATTTATACATACCTACATATAAATAAGATTTTCTGTTGATACATTTAATAATATTATGTATATTCTTCTACTTCATTGTCATCCTATGTTTTTAGGTAGAACATTATATTATTATGGACACCATGCGGTGCCCTTTAGAAGTCATGTAGCTGGCTAGTAATTTTATAATATATTGTTATACCAGTATCATATTATAACTTAGCCGTGTGCATCGTACGGATGGTAGGTAAAAATAATTACAAGATAAAAAGAACTTTTTATGTACCACGTTTTTAAATTTTCTGTTGAATCATATAAACTTGACAATTCTATGTTTTAATAAATACTTTTTACTGTATTTGATAAAAATACCGAATAAATATAGAATACTGAAATGTCATTTTGACATTTCATATTGATTTTCATAGTAACGCACGTATATATTAATAATTTTGTTGCTAGGACCCCCTTAGCAACCAACAATAATAACTTTCCATACAAAACAGAATTAACTGAAAATGAATTCAATTCTGTTTAACAATGGTTAAAAGTATTAAAAGAATGCATTGTCGTCGTGTTCTGATATATTCTAAAAGTTTCAAATGTCTAGCTAGTCGGGAAGTTAGTTAGTCCAATACAAATCTAGGACATACAAGTAAAAATGTACTGGACAAACAAGAATACGAGCTTATAAAAACGTGGTAATAAGAGGCTAGGCTGGGACTATCTTGAGGCATCCGTCCAACATAGCTAAGCAAGGTAATTGTAACGTACTTGCACTTACTAATAATAATATGAACTATTTTTTTATTCAATGAATATTTATTATTCAGAAGATTTAATTCAAGCTTCAATTCAGTGATTCTAATAATGTAATTCAATGCTACTGAACCATTTGAATATAATAGATCAAATTTGTCATATGTCACGATATAATAATTATTAAATAGTTTAGTTCTTCTTGTGGAGAGATGAAGCCTAAATACATGAATTTGAAGCAGAAAAAGGGAACTTTGGTCCACTGATTAAGTAAGCTACATAACGTAGTAATTCAAGTTCATTTTCAGAGAACTTCACAATGATGCTACGACATTTATTTGCCAATTTACAGGACGTATAAATAAACAATCCATCACGATGAGTAGATAAGCAGTATTACACTTTGATATAATTATATAGTTGAAAAATCCTATAAAATTTGTGTAAAATAGTTTTTAACTAATCACAATTCTACTTCTTCTCTTTTCACCCTGTCACAGGCATAGGGCAAGGACAAGTGTGCGCCACTTCACTCGGTTCATCGTCAACTCTCGCGTCTCCCGCCATGCCAGACGTGCAGCGTGAAGATCGTTTTTGTAGCACCGCTGTAGGATGAGGGAGGGCCGGCCACAGCGATGGATCCCTTGATGCTGCGCCACAAGGGTTAACCTAAAAATAGTAACAATAGTAGTGACAAACCAAATTGGAAGGACAACTTACCGATATTAATAATTATGGAGGCTACCAACTTAACCATACTTTATGTAACATACATAATTTTTAAAACACTTAAAGAAAATATATTATAACCATTAAAAAAAAATTTTTTGAACTAAGTATAATAAGTAAGTAAGACACGCCGCAGGAATCGAAACTGCATCTCTCGAATATCGCGCCCATGCACATAGTCCACTATGCTAAAGGAGTCATACTTAAATACGACAGATTTTAACTATTGACTCTTTAATACTCACTGGAGCGCTTCCCAAACTGAGCTATATATTATACATACTATATTATGCATTTGAAAAATAACGTCAAAATAGAAATAACGTACAAGCTTCTTTCTATTTATAGTCAAAATTTTTTGATTTAAACATTTTTCTTTTTATTAGGTATATTTATTTAGATACATTTTTATTTTATAACAGATATACTAGTAGCAATAAAACCTTCAGACAGTTTTATAGCAATGGCATATCCTGCGTTTCCATAAATCTATCCGCGTTGTAGATAGACTTGTAGAGGGTATATTAGGGGGTATATTAGAGGGGCAAGATAACTATTGAAAAATTTATGACGCGGAAGAAAAATATTTTAATAAACCATGTTTCTTTTAGATCGGGGCATCTTAAAAGAGAAATAGGCGAACGTTTATTTTTAATTTCCATAGGGTGCTCCCACTGTATACGCTTGAGTGATGAATTTGCGACAGAAAATTTTGCATTTCTTAGATATTAAACTATGTTCGTCCATGTAATTCTATAAAGGTGATTAATTTTCAAAAACTCTAATAATATAAGGAGGTTATTAACCAAAAAAATAATACTCATAATCTGTATTAGGACTACGACTTTCCAATGTGGGTCCTGACTCCTTATATTTTTAGAATTAACAGCCCAAGTGAAATGCGAAGATTTAAAACAAAGAAATACCCAAAGGGTGTGGAGAAAAAAGCAACTGATCTCGAGTGTGGAAAAATATGGAATAAACTTAAACACATTTTTGACAACTCTACTGCTCTCGTTTTATGTACTGACGATCATTCAATATTGGTTTATTTGAAGTTTCAACACACACTATTGCACGGCTATAATGTGTGGTTCATTTTTGTAGAACACTCACACATTCAAAACCCTTTGTCAAAATGTAGTGTATTGGGTTATAGCCTATCGGTATCCTATTTATTAATCTTTTATCCGGTTCAAAATGATGAATTGGGGTAAATATGCGAAATATGTCTAGACTTGTAAAGTGTGTCATGATTCCTTATATGTTTCCATCTTGGAAATTAACATTATTATTGACCACATGAAAGTATCCCACCTACGATGGCCGCGTGGCTTATGCATTTGCGTATAACGCTATGGGTCCCAGGTTCGAACCTGGGTCTGGCAAGTAGGTACACGTCATATTGATTTTGATACAGTATATCTATGGGTGTGTGAATTCTTAATTAAATTCTAAGACACGGATGGCATCGTTGATTTTATTTGCCTTTGATATGTCTTTGGGTAATTTAATGTATATTTCTTAAAAATATAAGCTTTAAAGTTTCAACTAGTTCTAGTATGGAATCTTTACCACTGCTACTTACTGCATTTTCAATTGTTATGTTGAAAAAAATCTTCTTTTATTAAATTGCATACAAAATAGGTATATGAAAGTAAAATAAAAATAAATAAACTCCGATCTATTAATTTCTATACAAACAAAGTATGGTATTTGAAGAGTTTGTATGGTTGTTGCATATGAAAATAGCGCTAATGACAAACAAGAGCTTATTGAGACTATACTACATAAGAGCTCATTTGGAATAAGAAATATTATATGTATTTGATAATAACCACATACATAGCATATAATAATAATTGTTGAACAAACATAGGTTCACACTGCTATGAATATCCAGTACAATCAATAATACCCTATTATAATTCACAGTAAATTGAATAACATAAAAAAGGCGGCGCGTACGTACTTATATACAAAAATACATTGAATTTTTCACAATTCAAAATAAATAAGATGATTTGAATGAGTCGCTTCTCAGCTGTGTCCCTCATTTTTTATCTTTCATGCAAAAAAGTAAGCTTGGCCGACATAAAATACAATAATAAAAAATGTTTTGTATTATATAAGTTAGATATGTATGTACCCTAGACATTTTGCATTAAGCATATTCTTCTATATAAACTGTTTAGGACGAGCAGCGAGGGTGAGTAAAATACAACGACATCGACGGTGCAATACCTCATATCATAAAAACACATACTTTAGGAAACATAATATAATATACAGTCTCATTTTATCAATAATATTACAATTTATTTTTCTTAAAATAGTTGAATCCCTATTTAATTTTTTTAATGCAGTATTCAACAATTTATTATTTATACACTGCTGTTTTAAGACAATGTATCTTTTTCAGTTATGAGGTATTGCACGGGTAACAAACACGAGATGTTTTTGCTTGCATGTTGGTGCAGCTGCTACCCTTAAAAGTAATAAAATTCCTGAAATTTGAGCTGTGCTGTTTTTTTTAAATGTGTCTATAATATTAACTACAATATTATTTTGATTTCATAATCTGCAACGTTACCGTTGCTCTATAGTAGCAATAATTGGCGATTAAATCAATAGTAATTTATTAATAAACTATTTTTTTATTTTATTCAACGAATAATTCATGAGATGGGAGAATATTACATAATTTATATTGAAGATACATAATTTGAAAATTCCTCAGATATTATAATTTACCTACTGCAAAAATCTTTTTTTTTTGTGCCCGTCGTGCCCATTGTCAGTAAAATGACCACAATTATTTGATAAGCATTTCATATAAAACTAGGTTTCCTTAATTTCGTCGTAATTACATATGACTTCCGTAGTTTTATTGGCAAAACACATTAGAGGAATACAATGGTTGCAATTTCATGTTCTGTCGAGAATAGTATTATTTCTTGTAGATTTTTTCAAATTATTTATGTTCAATAGTTTTTAATGACATTATAAAAAATATTACTTTGATAGCTGCATTATAAACAGTATTAACATAAATAATTTACTCTGCCAACCATTGAGCAAAAAGGCGTTTGATACTTTTTGGTGCATTGTGTATTAAGAATACCTACCAAAAGTGCGCCATTAAGAGATAGTATAATATGATGAAATTATAACTACCTATACATATACTTATATTTTGACTAAACGATTTGGCTAATCAAAAAATACAAGAATTATCAGTTTTAGCTATACAGTTATATGAACATAACAATATTCTTAAATAAATATTATCATGTATTTATACCTAATACAGAATCATCGCCTTCTACTAAATATCAATGAACAAAACAATTATATTAAAATACAGTAGGTTGAAATGGCAAATTAAGATCTATAACTTTACCGATCATGTTTTCATGGTGAACTAACTATCTATATACATAGTACATAGAGAAACAACATCAATAATCTTATTTTTATCAATGTAACAATAATTAATAAATGCATTTGACTGTTTTTAATTTAAACAATGAATAAGTTACGCACACCAATCCAATCTGAATTTTATATGAGCCAATACACAACTATTATTTCGCCAGTATAACGTGGCTACGCGATACTCTACGCTGTAGACCGTACCCTCTACGGTGCTACGCCATACGTTGTCAGTCTACAATACGAAACTCAGTTACGGTAACTTCGCAGCAATACGGAATTATAGTTTGCGTATAGTAACTGTATATTATTATATTGGTTTGTTGGCAATTGTACTGTAAAGTCAATGTATAATGACGTGACTTCTTCTTTATGTGTTATATCTGTTATCGCGCGTCGGTGATTATTTTGGCTATATTTGCTTCATTCCAAAAGAGTGTGGAGTACTAAGCTCAGAGCTTACTTATTATAGTTTTATTATTGCTTTCACATTTTTCTTTCTCTACATCCCTTCGATATTCGTAACTTTATTATCCCAGCTATATCTGTACACCCAGAATTCAAAAGCTTTTAATTCATATTATACCAGCTTATTTTCTAAGTACATAGTGGCTTCAACTGGAGAGCATCGTATCTATAACTTGTTGTTGTTTTACCTGTCATTAGGTTTTTTATATGTTTTTACATCAACAAGTCCGACCGAAAAAGTAAAATTATTTAATATGCTATACTCGAAGTTTAATAATAAAATAGCAATAAATTTAAATACTTTACTATATGCCTAAAACCGAATCAACTGTCATATAATTTATATTAATAATTATTTATTGGCTATATATTCTGTTAAGTACACACCTAAAATTCAATGCAATAATTTCAACAAATTGTATATAAAATGTAATATGTTTTATATAAAGATTAATAAACAAAATGCGTAATTAACCAGTTTTTAACAGACAATTTATTATAGCTATAACAAATTATTAATTATTATAAAAGTCGAAATTGCCTTCATGATGCTTAATAATTGTACTGACTATAATAATATAGAATATAAATGAATCCATTAAAGCATATGCTATTTCATTTAAACATCTAACATTTACTATGTTATCATTATAAAAATATCACATAAATAATATTTTAATTATCACATAGACATGTAATAAAATATCAACGAAAAGATCATGTTCAATTTTTATTTTCATAAATGGTTTATCCTAAAATAACCCATACTTCACAGAACTGAAAAAAATATTACACTTTCATAATATTATTATATCGAGATATTTTTATATTATTCCTTTTCAATATTATAAGTGAGACATCGCTTACCTTGGTAGATTGGGCCACAAAAAGGTTTCAAAATTGTGAATAGCAATCATTTTGCAGGAAAAAGGTTCTACTTTCACAAAAAATGCCATTTAACTTAAATGCTTAAAAGAAGTCTCTGTATATTATCATTTTGAAATATACTTTTTAATAAGGGTAGATTTCGGTTACATAAAGTTATATGAAGCCAATTTTACTGTCTTATATATTATATGTTCTGCATATATATACATTACCATCCTCCCACATGAAAGATTTTTATTTTTAGTACCTAGGCTCTCTTTACTCTTGTGAAATTATTCTTCACTCATACCTAGCTCTTCAATTGCTTCCACATAGTTTATTTTTCTAATTTAAAACTTAATATGGTTATATAAATTATTTTGAGAGAAATGAGGCCTACAAAAAATTATTCTCGAGGTTAAATATATTTTTTTTTTTTTAATTGGCGTTTACTATTAATTTTTAGCATACTTATTGGACTTAACAAAAATAATTTTGTAGTACTTAATCCACAATCTACATAATAGAAAATAGCCACGACCATAATAGATCGTTTTTTCAAATTATCATTATTTTTTTTATATTCATACTATTATGTTAAGTGAAGTTATGTGTTAATTTGTTTGTTTTTATTTTAATTATGTGAAACGTGAATTTATTTTGAAATTACTACCTACTAAGGTAAGATTTTTATAATTTATTAGAGGGTGGATAATACAATATGATAATATAGGAAGTGTCTAATTAATATTGCCTTATCAATATGTATATTTTTCTGCTTCAACTATCTTCGTTCTATTGCCAACTCTATCTATACACTATTATCCTACTCAAAACGCATTTATTATGTGATTCATTTATCAAATAAGTATACATAACTTGAAAATATAGCATAAATACATCTTCTAAATTATTTTAAATACGACGCCGGGTGGAACTTGAACCTGAATTCATTAGATTGAATTATAATATATCTTCAATGTTGTCTTTTCTATTTCTAAATTATTCTCATTTTTTGCTCTATCTTACATAACTCATAAATGTATTCATTTCAATAATACTTATGACACTTATTATATATATAAATATACGTATTATGGTGTATTAATCGAGCTATCACTGGCAACTGTATTATCGTCCATTTATTATATTTTTTCTTAAATTATGCTACTTTACAAATATCTTAATTTTTGAACATCTCGTAGGTATATTATATATCTATATCTATATTCATAGTTAAACTTTGTTATAAACATATAAAATATATTGATTATACACCTAACGATTCAGGAATATCTCTTTTAAATATATCTCTCAAACAATCATCTGAACTGACAAATTCAGATTATATCTTCGAATGATTCAGCTTTAAATATACATGGAGTGGCTGAGACGTACTTGTATCTGAAATTCATGGAGCTGGGTTACATTTACAAGAATCGCTTTTGAACCTGTAAATCATGTAATCATAACTTTTGTCTTTGATGCATTCATTTTCAGACATGCTTTGAGTTTCACTTCTGAAAGTTCTTGCATTATATCCAGAAATTTAGGTTCCTGGAAATTAAACAAAACCACAAACTAAATATTTATTAAATGAGCATATTCAGAGTTTCTTATTGTTAATAATAATAAATAAAATGTAGGTAAGCATTTAAAGTATTACTTTGGAAAGGACTAATTGAAGTCATTAGCGGCTGACTGGCCACCATAGAAAAATATCAATAATGATGTTAAAAGGCTTTTGCATTATTAACGAAACCTAAAAATGATTTAATAATAATATTTTGCTAACGAGTCCTTAATGACAGTAAAATTGATATGCGATGTGTTTTTTAGTGACATTTTTACACAAACGCTAAAACATAGAGCAATATTCCATGCAATATTATTATTTTTATTCATGTACGGAAGTGGCAAAAATTATATAGGTATTAAACGAGTATTAAAGTCATTCCTTTATAACCGCTTAATAAATTATTTAAAGTTTATGTTTTAGCCAATTTCATGTAATCCCTCTAACATACAATTCCAAATCGTGCGGATTTTTTTATCTCCTGGGCACATTCAATTAAGCGACGTATAAACCATAAAACCAATAACAATCACAATTAAACATTAAATCATAAATTGAATTATAAACTCATCAACAACAAAAATACAAAGTGACCGCGCGCGCCTGTGCAGACAGTGCGTTCCATACTCACGATTGACGTCGTGACATAATTATGATAGCGCATGAGTGGCTGAGAGCTAATAGTGCAAGACTACCTCAGTTTAACATCAACAAGGTTAGTGCCCGGAGTTTTGTAGTTCACCCACCCATCTGAACATTAATTTACTAACGTTAGTTTATAATATTATTAACTATTAATTATTAAGGATTAGGATTTGTGCCCAAATTCTCTAATCACTTCAAAAAGATTCTTTCTGTCTAGTGGCTATTTATGATATTTCCCTGAGGAATTTTAAAATTATGTATGTTGGTCATTGTCATATCATTTATGCATAGCATTCATAAATAGTTAGTTTTACATAGTGTTGGTATTCTATGCATAAGACACATAGAATAATAAAACATATTTTCACCTCACTTGTTATATATAATTACAAGATAAAAAGAACTTTTAATATACCACGTTTTTAAATTTTCTGTTGAATCACATAAACTTGACAATCCTTTGTATTAATAAAAACTTCTTATTGTACTTGATAGAAATACTGAATAAATATAGAATACTGAAATGTCATTTTGACATTTCATATTGATTGCTATAGTAACGCATGTATATATTAATAATTTAGTTGCTAGGACCCCCTTGGCAACAAACAATAATAAATTTCCATACAAAACACAATTAACTGAAAATGAATTGAATTCTGCTTAAAAATGGCTAAAAGTATTAAAAGAATGCATTGTCGCCGTGTTCTGACATATTCTATTAGTTTCAAATGTCTAGCTAGTCGGTAAGTTAGTTAAAAATCTTCAATCGTCCAATACAAATCTTGGACAAACAAGAAAAAATTTACACTGGACACACAGGAAAAAATCTGTACCGTACAAACAAGAATACGAGCTAATAAGAACGTGGTAAAATATTGTAAGCAATATTTTATTGATTATTCGTATTGTCTATTTCTGGTCTATCCTTTATAGTTGTGAACAAAATTGCCGACAGCAAGTAATGGAACGGCGTGAAGTGAAGAGGTCCGGCAAATTGATTGATCGATGACGCTTCAGCGCGGGAACAAATCGCATTTTAATTGGAAGATAAATGACCATTGTCCGTAAAAATAAAAGAATACTGCCATATTAAGGCAAAACATATTGCATCAATCAGTTTCGTGCTTATTTTTAGAGTGTCGTATCTCTAGCAAAAACATATTATTTTCATTTTTCAATTATTTTCATATTTTATATTATAATCTTAGAAAAAAATAAAATTAGAACGTAAAATAATAAATTATCAATTGATGCTTTTGCTCTTTTAATGAGAATACCAATTATTAGCCTATCTTCCCCGTTCTATGCTTATTAGAACTTAGTCTACCTCTCATCTAATTATAAAAAGTGCTGAGTAATTTAAGAAAAGAAATTGCTATTATATAGAAACATGGATGACGTCGATCAACTTTTTAAGATAATAGAATTTGAATACTGTATTATTTTGATGGTTCTTCATACAACGTTGTTATTTTGGTGAATGTTTTTGTTTAATTCTTCAGTTCAAAGCAGGCTTGGGAGTGGGTCTATTGTTTGGGCACCGCATCAGTTGAAGTATGGCCTTATGGTTGAGAGAGTTTAGAAGAAATTCTCGAAACTCCTTTGCATGGGGTTGTATGGATACTATATGTAGCTTTATCCAACTGACTTTCTCTTATGTATGCTTACATACTGCAATCTGCAATTTAGAAGAAATCTTTATTTAGCTACATATTTTTTTTGACTTTTACGAGGTATAAATGAGAACTCTGCCATTCTGGGCAGTGTTAACCTGTATGTCCCTGATAACTATCTTAGAAATAGAGCGTATCAGTTGTTTATTCTCCTAAGGTGCAGAACCAACCTGCCACTGGTAATGCCAATTAGGAGGGCGATAACTATGTTCAACCAAATTGCTTTGAGTGTTGATATATTCCACTTGTTAAGGGAGTTTAGGTGGACGCTATTTTATAAATTCTTAAAATAGGGCCGGGCCTCCTTAGCAAACTCGGTGTACTTATTTGAACTTCTATTATAGATGTAGGTATACTTGTATTTTCACTGATTTTGTGTGTCTATATAATTATTATAGACTTTCTTTTTGTATCTTCATTTTTATCACTTTTATTACTTTTTTTTCTTTATAATAATGTTTCATGTCATGTTATGAACGTCTTAAACTTATAACTTGTAATGTCCACAATATGTTAAAAATAAATAAGTTGAAATTCAAAATAAATTAAGCAATCTGTAACCATCACTATTATTAAATTTTTCATGAACGGGTATATTTTATTATCCGACAGATTTTTTTAGTATTTCTAATTACCGGATTTTAATATTTTGTTATTACTAGAATACATTCACCATGATAGTTGTCATTTCCAATCTCCGCGTTTGCGTTTGTGTTTGTGGTCCATCTTTTGGCTTCGCTACCTATAGATTTCTCTCTTTTTTCCCAGATTATGGCCATACGTAAACATTACCTTACTAATGCAATCTCTTAGTCTTAATATATTGAACTACATTGGATCTTTATAATTTATTCACAGCGATTTACACTTGACTATTCTGTCAGAAACAAAAACAACGCATTGTAGTATGACAGTATTGCTTCAGAGGAGCAAATAAGTGTCAATCCATGTTGTTACTGATTCAGCTAGTACTGCTAATCAAAAGTTTGACGTGTGACATGGAATCTTTGGAATGCCTCGTTTCACTTGTCACATACCTGCTCGTATGTATACAGGTATGCACAATGTTTTTTGTTAAACACTACATATCAGTGGCGAAGAGTGGAGGTAGGTTATTAAGATTCGACATATATAATATATATCGCACTTAAATTTATCAATCATACGTATTTGTTTTCTGTGAACTAAAATTACAATGTGTGGATAGTGTTGGTTAGTTTTTAAAATTTAAATAAACCCAGCCTAATCCAAGCATAGTAGAAAATTGTCAAAAAATATCATTTTATAAAATATCTAAAATTATTCCATTAAATCATACATAAATTAAGATATTTTATATATAGAAGAACATTTTTTTATCGATTATGGTTTGGTTTATGCAGGGCTAAATGAATTTAAAAATAAACTAACCAACACCATCTGAAATAATATGTATTCATAATTCAAGGAAAACAAAGTATGACTGAAAAAAGTACACTATTTTTGGCGGATCGCCAATAGCATGCCAATACTATTATGGTTTGGTTTAGGCAGGGTTTAATGGATTTTTAAAAACTAACCAACAGTGTCTGCACATTGTAGTATTAGTTCAATGAAAACAAATACGTATGATTGAAAAAGTTTAGTGTGCACTAGTTTTGTCAGATGATAACAGCCTACATTCACCCTTCGCCACTGCTATGTGGAAACTAATCGTGGGGTTGATGCCAAAAGTTGGTAAGTCGATAATTCAGGTTTTTAGAGTTAACAACGAATTATGTGTCTATATATAAATGAGTATGTTATAAAATAAATAAAGGCTATCCGATAAATAGGACATGCACATAAAGCACAAAGAAATTAGCATTATGCCTGATTGTAGAGGGTATGTCAAACTTTCAAATTGCAAATAGATGATTTGATCATAAAATGATTTCGAGTTTTACCAACTTTTGGCAGTAATAGTCTATTATAATAGTTTTAAATTAATAAATACATGTAAAAACAATACGATAGCCAATTTGAATCTCATTTATAAAATTTTGTGTGAGATTCAACTTTACTATAATCGCCTTTTTATTACTTTGATAAAATCGATTTTTTTCAAGATTTCAGGTATTCCTATTATATTATTAATAATATTATTACCTTTAGAGCAAAAACAAATTAAATGAGCATAATGTCCGGCTACATGCGAGCGTTTTCACAGCGTATTAAAACGACTAAATTACAACGAACATGACGCACAGTACAACCTCAATTATTATCCTGACTAATTGGTATGAAACTACTCCAGGCAATGATAAATTCATAGAGTCAAATAAACATAAATAAACCTTTTTTTATTCCGGAATTATCTCTTTCATTATTTTTTGAATTTTATATTTTTATTTGTTATTAATTATGTAAGTATATGATTATAAATCTGAAACCGATTATCATAGTGCAAAGTAGATAAATGTTAATAAGTATAAGTATAAGTACCTATAAGTATAAGTATTGATAATAAGTAGTTAATTACTATTGACTACTTAAGTACCTATGCTTATAAATCTTTCATAAAATAAAAATTAACAATAATTATTTTATTAAACATACATAATTTGAAAACACTCCAGTTATATACATATTAGATAAAATCTTTCAAAAAATACGACACCCGACGTCGATTATGAAAAGGCATTTGATTTTATCAAAACATCCTCAATTATAGACGCCTTGTACAACCATAGAATCTCTAGGCACTACATAAACATTCTTAATAACACATTCCAGCCCAGCTTTGGGTAAGAGTGCTTTTAGTCACCTGAATGATGTCTTCAAAAGTGACCTCCCACTTTGCCTAAGGCGCAAAGTATTCAACCAGTGTGTGCTTCTCATAATCACATTTATGCGTGTGAAATATGGACTCTAAGTAAAAACGAGATCCAGAAACTTAAAAATAGTAGCACCACGTGGTATGGAGAGGTGCATGCTGGACATAACGCGAAAGGACAAAAATAGGAATGAGTGGATAAGGAAACAGACAAATGTTTTCGATGTAATAGAGTTCGCTAAAAACCTCAAATAGAAACGGGCTGGACACATAGCTCGAAGAAGGGACAATCGTTGGACAAATCTAGTCATTGAGTGGTACCCAATAAGTACAAAACGTCCTCAAGGTAGACCTAGAGGCCACTGTATTGATGAAATGATAAAGCTCTGCGGAAGTACGTGGCAACCCATCGCACAGGACCGAGAGAAGTGGAATCAGCTTGGAGATACCTTCATCCAGCAGTGGATAGATTGAGGCTGATGACGATGATGAACATATTATATAGTGATGCAACAACTAACGTAAAGCTTCATAAGCCGTCTTTTATTTGGTTTCCTATTACCAAGGGTGTCCGACAAGGCGACACGATCTCATCGAAATTATTCACCACTACTCTGGAAGATCTATTCATGCGACTTGACTAGGAGAACAGGGGAATCGCCATTAATGATGAATACACCTCAGTCACCTTCGCTTTGGAAAATGACACAGTTGTCTTTGCGTTTATCTTGTAGTTATGTAGTGGTGGTGGATCGACCCCGGCTGATGATGATGATGCTATATTAGATTGTATACGTATATGTATTTATTTGTGAGATATTTTCAAATTATATATATTCAATAAAAATAATATTGCCTACACTATCAAAGCTTGTAAATTATACGAAGAATAAACGAATAATTCCAAAATAAAAATAACTTTTTATATACCACGTTTTTAAATTTTCTGTTGAATCATATAAACTTGACAATTCTATGTATTAATAATTAGGACAAATAAGGCAATTCTCAACAAATAATTTTTTTGCTATTTTACAATAAACAAACAAACAAAATATAGAATACTGAAATGTCATTTTGATTTCCATAGTAACGCACGTATATATTAATAATTTAGTTGCTAGGACCACCCCCTTAGCAACCAATAATAGTGGATTGGATAACGGATTTCTTCCGAAATAACTTATCATACAAAACAGAATTAACTGAAAATGAATTCAACTCTACTTAAAGATGGCTAAAAGTATTAAAAGGATGCATTGGCATCATGTTCTAATATATTCTAAAAGTTTCAAATGTCTAGCTTGTCGGGAAGTTAGTTAAAATCAACTGCAAGATTTGTACTGGATAAACAACCACCGGACAAACAAGAATACGAGCTAAGAAAAACGTAAAAAAATACAATTGAACAAAATACACCCCACGATTTTGACTAATCAGCGATAAGCCAAACACCGTTAAATCATCTTCATGGTAGTAAATTCTATACTAACCTTCTATTTTTTTCCATCTCACTCTAATGCATATCATCTTTGTCACTAGGCGCTTCCGAAATCTTTCTCTGTCGCACTTACCTAACGGTTTTCTTCAGACCTTGATATTGTCAGTGTTGACAACAAAAAATATCGAAAAAAATATGCTACCCAGTGATGTACAAACTAAAGTTGCTCGGCGTTATGAGCGTGACATTTTCGTGAGGAGCGTTGAAAAATGTCGCGAACCTTTTGAAAGGCTGTCAAATTTAGTGACGGCGAACACTCGCGCCGCGAATAAAAATGCCGAACATTCCGATCAGCGGGCGCCACAAATCGACCAAAATGAAATACATTTATGGATTTTCATCCCGACTGACAATCCAATCGCTTTCAGCAAAAACAGCCTTAGTCCAAAAGCACATATTAATTAGATTACTTTTTTAATTCTTTTTGAAGTTATACTTTTTTTATCGCGTTTGGGAAATCAGATCAGGTATTTTTTCACACAAAAAACGCACTCGATTGGATTCGAACCAACGATTGTTCGATTATCAGCCTAATGCACAAATTACGCCATAGAATGATACTGCAATCGTGACGATTATGCAGTATAATATTATAGTTTAGAATTGTTCCCTTGCTAGGTAGCGAATTTATTATTGTCGGCCATTTGTAATTCCTTGCGTAAACAAACTATTAAACGTCATATTGGCAGTTGTTACTTTAAAAATAAAAACAACAATAAATAATTAATATAAGTTAAGAGTGTATAATTTAACAAGATAATTAACCGGTTAGATGCCACGACTGTATATATACGGTCTACAATTCCGTGAGCGCAGTGCCGACCATAGCAAATGACCGTATATATACGGTCCACTTTGACACCTATTTTTACTATCCAATGACAATTATTTTAATAATTCAAACATATGGTATACACAGCAACATGTCTTGGAATCATGGTGTAATGTTTTCGTTTTTTCACAACTTTTTTTTTGTTTTAAAATCAGTGTTTTAAAATAGCTTCATCTCGTTACCGATATGTGTCGCTCAACAGGGTTGACAATTAATATCAGTCAGTTGTCTCGTGATATTTGCATTGCTAACCAAACTTTGTTTCACGGGTGGAATACTGGAATATTGTGATTTTATAGTTTATTTCTTTTATGATAGTTTTATAATCGTGTGTAAGTTTTGTGACAACCCTGACGTTTTGTAAAATATTTGGTTTTGATTTTTTTAATAAATGGCGAAGCAGATGACAAATAGTGCATTTATTTGGTAAATCTATATGATATACTATTATTTTTCGCCAAAAAATATATATTTATTAGGTTTTATTTTTTAAAAGAAAATCGCGGCCCTTCATGCACGGCCATACTAAAACTCCCGGCATATAACCGGTTAAGAGCTAGTCGAATAAGTCTAGTCTAGTCTAGTCTAGTTTTGTTTTTGCTTTGTTACGCCAAAAAAGTATAAGGTATAGCTTCTAACGCGCGATTTTTTTTATTAAAAAGGTCAGTACATAACGTTTTCAGATTTATGAAAATTCAACTCCTGCAATGAGCCGACTAAGTGACACAAATATCTCTTCAAGCCCAGGCAAAGCATTTCACATTTAGTGTACTGGACGGAAAACGGAATGCAGGAATATCCCAGATTTTTGGTAGCTTGATAGGCTGGAGAGAAATTCGTATACTTTGGAAATTATCGATTGGTAATTAATTGCACGTCCATAATGGCCACGCGGTTGCTGCGTCGGCTTACAATGTCAAGTCTATCAGGTTCGAATCCCGAAACTAGAATAAAATAACTAGAGTATGGACCTAACAGGTTCAAAAAGTGGCTTACATATACGAGGCAATATTTCAAAACAAAAAAATCTGCTAATACAACCTCCTCTCTGTGGAGTTCCATACTATGATCATATAAAAGATGATATATTATTAATAATACCTGAAAAACAGAAGAAAAATAAAACAACCCAACAAAAAATTGCTGTTTTTTGCGATTATATTATATAGTTTAAACGAGTGGTTTCCAAATTTTTTGTTATCGGCGCCTAGAAAAAATATATTTTCTTAATTGACAATTATTTTTTTTCCTTCAGGTGGAGATTTTATACGTTGTTTTAACTTTTCTGAAAATTATCGTTTATTTTGACTATACGGAAGAAATATCCGACGGCTTCAACTCGACATAATAAATATTTGGTTGAAAATAGCAGTTTTGGTATCACCTGAAGAAAATAGACACAGAAACAGAATATTTGTGCTTATGCACCAGCGCATTGGATTAATAATGTCGAGATAATTCATTTTTAAAAGACTGCGGTACTTCTAATAATTATAATTACATTTAATACTACTGATTTAAATAAATCATTGATTATCAATTTCATTATAAAAATATCATTGTCCAGACAAAGATTATTCTTCGTTCGTTGCAATAGTACTAGCTTATTATAGTACAGGTAACGGCTTTTTATTCAACACTTTCATACCATATAAAATTCAACGGGATATTTAAATCTTTCTCATATTTTAACGTGGAATGATTATTTACCATTTTACCAATCCATTTGGCCAAAGCATTTTAACAAGCACACATTGATAAAAAAAATCCAGCGATTCATACCGGCGATCCATTATCAATTGCTACAGATGGATGCTCTGCTACTACTTTGTTTTGGTTAATATATTAGGAAAGGAATAAAATTTTACAAGGTCCGTTAAATTTTTCCTATAAATGGCGTTATGCCGTTACTACGACCAGCCACTGAATTATGTTACGGCATAGTGAAGTCAGTGAGATTGGCATGTGACAGACGACGTACCTATACCCTTTTAATAACGACTCTAATAGATGGAAGATAACTCCTTGCTATTTCGGAAAGGAAACATTTTTTTTCTAGTAAATCCTCAGAAATAAGTAGGCATTTAAAAAGGTAAAACATATTTTTTGCGATATATAAAAAACAAACATACTATTTTTCAAAAAATATTGTTAATCACATTATTATTTTCTAATAAATTGTATCTTAAAAGATGAAATTTTATGATTTATAAATGTTATTAGGTAATATAAATCAGTCACTCAATAACGCTATATGCACGTTTTTAAACGACCGGTAGAAGGTGATTAAACTGAATAGAAAGAAACATCGCGGAGTTTTTCAGCAAAATGAGAAAAGTGGGGCTGGGGTACCTATTTATTTTTTGGAAGCATTCAGCACCCGTATTGAGTTGTAAATAAAAAAATATATGCATAGTTACTAAGTAGGTACAAATAGGGATTGCAATACCGAATGAAAATGTCAATACCGGTTTTCGGTATTTTAATATTGAATACCGGTATTAATACCAGTATTCGTTAAAATATTAAAAAAGAAAGTACTTAATATCAGTACATATAACTATTAAAATATCTTTAAAACACTATTTTATAGCGAAAACCTACCTACTTACATATTATATTATGTTAAAATTTAAAAAAATGTATTGGTCATAAAATGTATTGTAGATCTGGTGATTTTTAAAAATAATTACAATATATTGATAATTTTAACTAAAGTCTTCAATTTTTTTCAAAATGCAAATAAGTCATGAATAATTTTATTATATAACAATTTAACATTTGTCATGGATATTTTCTATTTCTATTTCTAATATTATGAAAATTATTTATATTTTATATAGGTACCTAAACTATTGCAATTATAATAAATAGTAAATTTACAACTCATAAAACCTTGTTCCAAGATAATGGCATTTGAATTTTTTGCAGTAATTCTCATTTTAATTTTAAAGCCTTGATTTCGTTGAAATTGTATGTTTTTTATATTTAACTAGCTGAAGTACCCGGCTTCGCACAGGGTCGCTTCGTGGTTATATTTATCTTAGATATTTAAAAAATAATAAGAGGTAATTATTTTTTTAATATTAAAATAATTCTAATAGGAGTAAGGGTCAAACAAAAGAACACTAAATTAAAATCGAATCCAAAATACGCAAACGTTATTAATGTTATTAATATGCACTAACAAACCAAAATTGGATTAAACGAACTTTGTATTTTATATAATACTAATTTAGAAACCTTTGCAGGTGTGCGCACAACAACTTACAAAAATTTCATCGCAATCAGATGAATGGTATAAGAACGCATACGAATAGAAGAAGATAGAATAGATGAAAAAGAAGAAGAAATGGTTGCCTCAATTCAGAAACCTTGGCGGGCGTGAGCACAATACTTGACCAAAATATCATTGCAATCGGATGAATGGTATAGGAACGCATACGAATAGAAGAAGAAGAAGATGGTTGTACTAATTCAAAAACCTTTGCGGGCGTGCGCACAACAACTGGTCAAAATGTCATCGCAATCGGATGAATAGTATAAGAACGCACATGAATAGAAGAAGATAGAATTGAAGAAAAAGATGAAGAAAATAGTTTTATCAATTCATTAACTTTTGCGGGCGTGAGCACAACACTTGATCAAAATTTCATTGCAATCAGATGAATGGTATAGGAACGCATACGAATAGAAGAAGATAGAATATAAGAAGAAGATGGTTGTACTAATTCAGAAACCTTCGCGGGTGTTGGCACAATTACTGACGAAAGTTTCATCGCAATCGGATGAATGATATAGGGACCATACGAATAAAAGAAGAAATAATGAAGAAGAAGAAGTAGAAGAAGAAGATGGTTGTACTAATTCAGAAACCTTTACGGGTGTTACCACAAAAACTGATAAAGGTTTCATCGCAATCGGATGAATGGAATAGGAACTCATACAAATAGAAGAATATAGAATAGAAGAAGAAGATGTTCGTACTAATTCAGAAACCTTTGCGGGTGTTATCACAACAACTGACGAAGGTTTCATCGCAATCGGATGAATGGTATAGGAACCATACGAATAAAAGAAGATATAATGAAGAAGACGAAGAAATTGTTTGTACAAATTCATAAACCTTTGCGGGTGTTGGCACAACCACTGACGAAAGTTTCATCGCAATCGGATGAATGATATAGGGACCATACGAATAAAAGAAGAAATAATGAAGAAGAAGAAGAAGAAGAAGATGGTTGTACAAATTCAGAAACCTTCGCGGGTGTTGGCACAACCACTGGCGATCGGAATCGGATGAATGATATAGGGACCATACGAATAAAAGAAGATATAATGAAGAAGAAGAAGAAGAAGATGGTTGTACTAATTCAGAAACCTTTACGGGTGTTACCACAACAACTTATGAAGGTTTCATAGCAATCGGATGAATGATATAGGAACCATACGAATAAAAGAAGATAGAATGAAGAAAAAGAAGATGGTTGTACTAATTCAGAAACCTTTACGGGTGTTACCACAACAACCGATGAAAGTTTCATCGCAATCGAATGAATGGTATAGGAACAATACGAATAAAAGAAGATAGAATGAAGAAGAAGAAGAAAATAATGATTTTTCTAATTTAGAAACCTTTATGGGTGTGCATACAACCACTTACCAAAATTTCATCGCAATCGGATGAATGGTATAGGAACCATACGAATAAAAGAAAATAGAATGAAGAAGAAGAAGAAGATGATGATTTTTCTAATTCAGAAACCTTCATGGGTATGCATACAACCACTTATTAAAATTTCATCGCAATCGGATGAATGGTATAGGAACGCATATGGGACAGACACACAGACAGACAGACATACAGACAGACAGACATTCATTTTTATATATTAATATAGCCTATACTCTTCGCGAAAGTGCAAGCAATAAGTTGACAAAGTTTTATCGCAATCGGATGAACGGTATGGCAGTGCATTCAAAACGAACAAACAAACAAACAAACCCACAAACAAATATTATTTTTTATATATTAGATTTAGTGGAATTCATCAATACACAATGAAATTGTACATTTTAATAAGGAATTAACCAATAAATTTGATTATATAACGTAATTACTAATTAATCTCAGAAAGGGTTATTCGATTTTATGACACATTGAAGACATTTTTGACTATTTTTTTTACTGAATTATAAAAAGAAGACTTTTCTACATCGAATGGCATTGTTAACTCAAAAAATTTAAATTTTGAGTTGTTCCCTTATTGAACTGTGGTATCGATTTGATCAATTGTGTTTTGTTATTATTTCACCTCTATAATATTCAGTCAACATATTTGCACTTTAGCAGCACATAACTTATAATTCACTTTCAACAACGTAAACGAGTGTGCTTTCTTAATACCGAAAATTCCGGTATTCTGGATTTTTAAAACCGTTATATATTTAAATACTGGAATAGCGGTTTTAAAATACCGGTATTGCAATCCCTAGGTACAAATGAGATTTTCTATCATTTCCTGTAAAATTGGTACCTAATAGAAAACATCCTACAATAATTATTATTAATAACAATGATAACTATGTTTACTTCAATAAAATTAAATATAATACTATTATGTCATACTTATTCTATTTATTTATACTATTATTCGACCATGTCCGATACTAATAAGATCATATGGGCCTCCACAGAGTAGTGGTTTGTATTAACAGATTTTGTTTTTATGAGTAATAGATGTCAGCCACTTGCTCACCTATTAGATCCATACTCTGACTCACTCATACTCATATACAAATTGATAAACAATTTGTGTACTTGCCAGGCCCAGAATTCAAATCTGGGATCTACAACGCTATAGGCTGACGCTTAAGCCTCGCGGCCATCGTGGGAGTTTAATAATAATCATAATCCGTTTCATCTTCTTTAAAGAGACAACAATACAAACAACAAATTAGAATAAGTACAACGTCATGGACTAAGCATTATATTGATGGTAAAAAAACGAATATCTGCGTTTTGAAAGAAATGAATGTGAAACAGCGTCTCTCTAAAATATATTTCTAAAGAATTCACCTATAAGAAGAAGGTTTGATTCCCGGTGAGGAGACAATATATTTATGTGATTTTCTTAAAGCCAGGGTATTTGTGATTGTTTCATTTATATTACTAAATACACTAATGTTAAACTATACCTGTGCCACCCTGTAGGCCTGTTGTAATTATAAAAATAATTAAAATTAAAAAAATTACGAGTAGTGCAACATGGCATGGAATCGTGCATGCTGGGCATAACGCGAAAAGATCGCAAAAGAAACCGATGGATACAGAAGCAGACAATAGTACGCGATGTGACAGAGGTCGCTAAGCAGGTGAAATGGTAATGAGTCGGACATGTCGCTCGGCGAGTGGACAACCGCTGGATAAGTTCGCGCCCTAAAACTCATAAAGTTCGGTCTACAACACAAAAATATTTTCGAGTAATCCGTGACGTCGGCTAGTAATTAAAGTAATACCTACTTTGATTTAAAATACAAAAGTCGATTGCCAATCGTAGCTCAATTTGGGAAGCGCTTCGGAGAGTATTTATTATAAGAGCCAATAGTTAAAATTTGTCTTCATTAGTATTACAGTTATAGCATAGTCTCTATGCTCTCTATCGACAAATATAATACATTTGTTTAACATACATAATTTTGAAAACACTTCTGAGAAAATATATTATAACCAATAGAAAAAATGTTTTTCAAAAACGTAAGACACCCCGCAGGAATCAAACCTACATCTCTCGGGTATCGCACACACGCACATGGAACACTATGCCAAAGGAGTCATATGAGTAATTGCGACAAATTTTAACTAATGGCATTTTAACACTCACTGAAGCGTTTTCCAAATTGAGCTACGACTACATTAGTTAAAAATTGTCGCGATTACGTATGACTCCTTTAGTATTGTGGTCTACGTGCGTGGGCGCGATATCCGAGTGATGCAGGTTCGATTCCTGCGGAGTGTCTTACTTTTGTCTATTGGTTAGAATATATTTTGTCAGAAGTATTTTCAAAATTATGTATGTTCATTATTTTATTGTTGTTAATCTGTAAAGTCTCTACACAATTTTAATACATCTGTTTAATTTGAAAAATGGCAATGTGAGAGTATTGTAGATCACTGCCAGTTTTGATACTGGATACCGATTTAGTAAAGAACTCTACTGGCGTGTCAATATCTACAGTTATACGTATGGCAGAGTACTGTGATTGTTGGTGGTATATTCAGACATTTGAATAGGATCACGATCCTCAACAGTGAAGTATACGAAAACGAAGATATTTTAATCACTTTTGTGTTAATAATAATAATGATAATAAACTCCAACACAAAGCCATTCTTGTTTTCATTTTCTCGAATAGTTCAAAAAACCGGCCAATAAAAGAGGCGCATAGAAAGAGGGGAAACTTTGACGTCGGTTAGTAACGTCAAAACAAAATTTCGTCGTCCTTTATAGTTTTTCCGGCGCATGGTGTGGCAACACTTACGCACCCCTCCTCTTCATCTAACACTCCCTCCTCCCCCGTCACAAGCTTTAAAACTTTCTTTAGGGGAATTCTTGACGACCGCTCGCTGGAAACCCAGAACCCAGATGACAGTCAACAAATTCAACCAAAGTAAGTGACATAAAAACTTTTGCACTCCGTCTTTCCGTTTTACACACATCTAGATAGATAGATATATATTATATATTTATATATATATAATATATATAAACGAATTTATAGAATAATAAAGTGGTCACCTTAAAAATTATTAATGTTACCAAAACAGAGTAATGTATATGTGGTCTTTGGTCAATTTATGGTAAGTGTAAAACTAGTATTTTCAGTAACAAAGTTTCCAAGGATATATCAACGATGACGTCGCATTTCGTTGCTTAATAAGAGTGCAGGTCCACCAAACTTTCTGGGTTGCAGACGATAGAGCAAAGATCACCCTAATAGGGAATGACACGTGAAGAAGAAGAATGAATGAAATGTTTGAAGTATTAATTTATGTCAATAAACGGAACTGCAAATCTTTTTTGGCAAAAGCGAATTCAAAGTTTTCAAGTTTGAAAAAATTATACCGATATAATATTATTAAGTATGGTCAACAATTCGTTTATTATATAATTTGAATAATTTAAATTCAAGTTTATTAATTTTAAATAAAGTGTACATTAGATTACAAATTTAATTCAAAATATGGCATTAAAATCTAAAAAAATAATTGATTTCAATATCAAACAGCTTTGAGTTAACTATACATTTTTTATAACTCTTCAATCCTTTATTCAACAGTACTACTTTCGTCTCGGTATTCAATTTTGTTTTGGAGTTATTCATAAAAATACGATCATATTGCTAACTATACGTATGACGTGCACAGTCGTGACTGTGACATTTAAATAGTACAATAAAGTTTATCCTCGGCTTAAAACTTATTATTTTTAACATTGATAAAGTTTAATTAATAAATATAATAAATAACTTTTATACGTCCGAGAAAATGTCAGACAGTTCAATCAGTGTGGTTTCTGGGCTCATTGTTTTAATTTACTAAAAGTTTTCTACTTTATCAAAATATGAAATAGAACATAATATTATTATTATGCTCTATTCATTGTTTCGTGGCTTCGTTTAGTGAGGCTAAAATCAATTATACCAGAACGATGATTTTCCACATACTAAAACTAAAGTCTACTTCCAGGACGGCGAATTGTTGTTTTTTAGTTCATAATCACCATAATTATGTCAATAGTTTGAATTGATTGAACAAAAAACAATACTTGCATAATATGTGTGTACATATAATACGTAATATACAATTTTCTTAGTTTCTGTTCGTCTTTCTGTTAACCAAGATTAAAAATTTTATAAATATAAAATTAAGTAGGTCCATATATATTCAAATGATGATAATGTATGAGAAATTTAAAATGTTTATATGTCGTGAATTAAACCTCAAATTCGTCTCATTACCACGTTTTTATTAGCTGGTATTCTTGTTTGTCCAGTACATTTTTTTCTTGTGTCTTCAGTACAAATTTCTTCTTGTTTTCGTAATCGTAATCGTCAAGATTTGTATTGGACGATTGAAGACTTTTAACTAACTTCCCGACTAGCTAGACATTTCAAACTTTTAGAATATATCAGAACACGACGACAATGCATTCTTTTACTACTTTTAGCCATTTTCAGTTAATTCTGTTTTGTATGGAAAATTATTATTGTCGGCTGCTAAGGGGATCCTAGCAACTAAATTATTAATATATACGTGCGTTACTATGGAAATCAATATGAAATGTCAAAATAACATTTCACTATTCTATATTTATTCAGTATTTCTATCAAGTACAATAAAAAAATTTTATTAATACATAGAATTGTCAAGTATATATGATTCAACAGAAAATTTAAAAACGTGGTATATAAAAAGTTCTTTTTATCTTGTAATTATTTTTCTTGCGTTGTTCCTAATTTTGCCAATGAATGAATCTTCAGTAAAAATTTTAGCGCTTTAAAGCCTTTTTTAAAAAGTTTCGAATCCCAGATATATTAATATAATATTTTATATCGTCTGTGTTCTGGCAGAACACACTAACTGGAGAATACTAGTTTTGATTAATTTGACTTTGAAGTTCTTAAAATGTTTGAAATGGTCTATCATGTAAGTTTATTAAATAATCGTAAAAAGGATGACTTTAAAATAAGGACTGTTTATTTATTAAGAAGGTTTCCAGACTCTAAAGTTTGAAATAAGGAACATTTTGGTATAACTAACTCAATATGTCAATTTTTTCGAATTTGTGTCTTCTGCCAGAACAGTGACGATATTACAGATATGTGACGGCCTCTAGATAAATTGTGTATTTAGGAACTATGCCATATCAATTATTATAACCTTTTCATTACTGTATATTATAGTACGTAACTATAAATTTAACATTACACATCCAGATGTTTTGGAGCACACTCCAAATGACACTTATGACTATAATCATTATTATGGCTGATATTTGCAATTAGTTTGAAATACAGCTATTTTCCGTGTGACCAAGACAGGACAATGTGAAAATTGCCAGAAAACTCCTGGTCGCTCTAGTGTGTTGACGCTCTTTCTTTGATTCACCTTTTCTGAAAACTATCTAGAATCACCATATGCAACATAACTTACTATTTTATAACCTTTTTTTATATTCATATAAATGAATTAAGAATCTTTCAGACTGCCCACAATTACTATGAAGCTTAATGTACTCAGACTCAATACGCATTCTTACATATTTTAACTTTTACATATTCAAACATAATATAAAACCAATCTAGGTTACTATTGTCCAATGGCATGACTCTGTTCAACTCATGTTGAACAATAAATCATCAGTGATCAAGTGAATCTCTTTTGTTCTCTTGTCTCTTTAAAATTAAATTGCTCCAAAATATAATACTCATTATAACTGGATGACTATAATTATTTTTGTTTTTTATACTGCCACCTATCTTCTCTTCATGTATAATCTTTTATGTTTTTTTTTAAATATATTTTATTTATTATAGTAGGTAAATTCTCTTTTTATATACTATTTATATGTTGTTCTCCCATAATCATTTTTAATAGCTTTTTCTTATGTATTTTTCATAACGGTATTTAATATTTGATTTAATTTAATTTACTTATGCTGTTTGTGTCCGCCTGTTATTGAAACTAACACTTATTCTTTTATTTTATATCTCATATTGTACTTATTCTTCTGTGATTGATCATGTTGTTTGATCAAAGAAAATAACATTAAATAAAATTTAAGATTGTTTTCAATTAAAAAAATTAATTACAAAACAATGTTTCAAGTTCATAATAAAAACTTTCACCGTGGAAAGAGCAGTTCCATTAAAATATAAAGCTATAAATCTATTTGTATAAAGTTAATTTATCAATGTATCATTATTCATTTGTTTCATTGTTTTCCGATAAAATGTGTCCTGTAAAAAAACGTATTTACTACACAGCCCTAGAACAAATAAATAAATAGGTATCCAAAAATCGGCAATCGATTCGCGAAAAAACAAGACCATATTTTTTTATTCGCCACTTGTGTATTACTTATTGATGAGAAACACTTTGCTTTTTGCCCGTACTAATTCACGCCGTTTTATCTCTTTTTACCTTTTCTCGAATTTCCCCGACAGCAAAAAAACTTTGCAAAGGGAGTGTTAAATATTCACGAGTGTTTGTGTTGCCTTTCCAAGTTACTTATACCAAATGGAGCGCGCGATGCATGCGCTTTTCTTTACAGGTAAGTAAATCGGAATTATTATTTACGCAGCGGCAAGCGGGTGGAAAATTTCCTATCGCATTCGCTTTGTAAGTAATTTTCTTTGATTCCGAATCATTTTCAGCGAAAACACGTTGATATTAAATTTGCCTACACTCCAACATTGCGTATCCATATTGAATTTATATTTAATTACAAACATTAATGACAGTTAATAAAAATTACAATAAAATTATTTCTCCTAAGCAAACATGTCATATCAATACCCAACTTATATAGGGAAACAACTCAAAATTTTAAGGTTTTGAGTTAATAATTCGATGTAGAAAGACAATTTTTGTAATTTAACGAAAAAAAATAATAAAAAATTTCTTCAACCATAAAATTGAATAAACTTTTCTGGGATTTATCATTTATTCAACTATAAACCTCAATTGATTACTCTATTGATTATTTGTTAAACTGTAAAATTTCATTCTACATTGATCAATTCATTTGAACTAAATTAAAAAATAAACACATGTACCTAAAAAATCAAGCTGTTGATTATAAAATGTGATTTGTGAAAATTTTTCAAATGCCATTATCATAGAACAAGATATTTCGAGGTGTTTCCGTATAGAAGTTGTATATAAGCTGTCGATAGATAAACCGCGGCGTTCTTGATATGGTCCGACCATCTGAAGGAAACTCTTTCTCTTTCTTCCGATCTTTGACCTGACCAACTACCGTAAGCATTGAGGTTGTGATCCTCCCTTGTAGACTATATTATTACCTAACACATTGATCGCCAACTAGTTTTACATAAAAAGGTTAAAAAATGATTTTTTGTTTCTAAGGTATTATTTGATAGGTTAATAATATAATGTTTTTTTTTCATTTTGATGATTTTTTTACGTAAATATTGGTTTTTATGATATGCCGGCCTCATGTGTCCGTCGCGGCGCCAACAAGTTAATTTATTATATTGCGCCGGGCCGGCCATTTCGCCGGTCAACTGTCCATGTGTGTTGACGAGAGCATGGTGCCATTTCGAGGTCGAATTATATTTAGATAGTATAATAAACAGAAAAAGCACAAATACGGAATACACGTTTTCAAATTGGGTAGTATAATACCTGGATACACATAAACTGGAAATATACGTATACATACATTATAATCGTTTTTGTAATTCTATTTTTTTATTATTTACATAATTTTTAGAACTTACATTTTTATAATCTATTTAATTTTTATCATCTATTTAAAAACACATTTACAATTTATTTCTTCATTATGTACATTCTTCACATTAATGAGCCTATCTTTCGTTACTTTGATGGAATATTCTCAGGCCAAGTGGCAGTAATATACAGAAGGGCCATGCCGGTCACCACATATCGAAAAATTCACTGCGCGCTATAGAACAACTCTAAGGTAGGTCTTCTTTGCCGATCACCGGTGACCCCCATGGCCTGCTTAAAGTAATCCAATGCCGGTCACCGGTGACCTCCATGGCGATCAACGTGCTAAGTCGTGTCATAGAAACTACAAAGAGTCTTCTTAAATCTAGATTTTGTCGATAATTTACTCATTCATTCCGTTGTTAATATACGATACTAGTAACATCTGACTCCATCACTACCCTTAAATACGTCCAACGTCTACGTCTACGTCTATGTCTAGGTCTACGTCTAAGTCTACGTCTAAGTCTACGTCTAAGTCTACGTCTACGTCTAAGTCTAAGTCTACGTCTAAGTCTACGTCTAGGTCTACGTCTACGTCTACGTCTACGTCTACGTCTAAGTCTAAGTCTACGTCTAGGTCTACGTCTAAGTCTACGTCTAAGTCTACGTCTAAGTCTACGTCTAAGTCTACGTCTAAGTCTACGTCTAAGTCTACGTCTAAGTCTACGTCTAAGTCTACGTCTAAGTCTACGTCTAAGTCTACGTCTACGCTGATGTCTACGCCTACGTTTAAGCTTCAGCCTAAGTCTACGCCTACGTAATGCCTCACCTTACGTTTTCTTCACTTTTGTGTCCTACGCAGTTCTCACGAAAACATGCATTTTAATGAATTTTATTTTAAGCCAAACACCACAATAATAAAATCTCATTTTTTATCTGTCTGTTTCTTCATTTGAAAGTAAAATATTATGTAAAAATTCTCACTAACATTGCGAAAGAGTAAGTCTCCGTGAAAAGTTGCAAGGGGATTTTGTGGAAATTAGTCATATTTCAAAAAAGCTTACACAAGTGTCGCTGAGCTTGCCCAAGTAAACAATGTAACTACGTACAAGTGCAGACTGGCGCGGAAATTTCGCAAGAAAACCTCGAGCCGAATGAGTTCTGGGCCCGGGTGTAAAGTCTCGCCGCCACTATACAGGGCGAAATAATTGTAAAATTTTATAACTCGTATGTATGGGACGACCGTCGGCGGTGCAGTGGGCTCATAAGTTTTGGTGCACCAAGTCTTCAGCGGCTACATATAAAAATAACTAACAATAAAATAGAGAATGTGTTTTGATTGTTTTTAGTTTAAATTTATTTTTTGATATAAACTTGCTTATGTCTAAAAAGTGAGGCGCTAATTTTTATGATACAATTTAATATTACTTATGATTATAGATTTCTAGTATAGATATAGTTTTTTTGCCAATGTCCGATCCTAATAAGATCATATTATTAATGAATTATTAGTAAGTAATAAAAAAGTAAGAAATAGTTATTATTTTATTAACATTTTTTTTGTTATTACAAGAAATGGATGTTAGCCACTTGCTCATCCTATTGGTCCAAACTCTGACTCAAAACACAAATTGAAAAACAATATGTGTATTTTCCAGACCCAGGATTTAAACCTGGGACCCACGACATTATAAGAAGACGCTTCCGTCGTACAGCCATCGTGGGCATCAAATAGTTACATACTTTTGAAAGTGGTCACTAGTTTTTTTTATAATAAATCAATTTACACCATTTGTGGAATTTGCTTTATATTATATTTTATTAAATTATTTACAAGATAAGTCAAAGAGTTAAAACAGGTCGTTAAAGTCTTTATATATTTTTTTTATGACAGATAGTTACTAAGGGTGAAAAAATATATAGTATCATTGAAAAGCCGATTGTAAAAATGTAATACTTTTGATTATATTTATTTCTTTTAAAATATATGATATTATATCAACAGTCAATAATAGTAAAAAGGACGTAAGTAATATACACAAATCAAATTTTACAAGATGCACAAACACGTTTTTGTGATGGTTTTCGATCAAAGTTAAAATACAAAACAGACAATTACCGTGAAGTGCATGATAATTAATAATTTCGTTTTCAATTTCATAATCCGATATTAATTATTGAGTTAATTAAAAAACAACCGACAAAAATGATGATTCAGTAATTTTTATCACTTCCTTCTTTTTTTTAATTGCCAGTTTTTCAGTTTTGCAATTTCGATATTATTGAAGCTTTTGATATATTCAATAACTCGAAGTAAGGTAAAAAATATCAAGCAAAGCAATCGTTAAGCACGTATGTTATTAAAATATCATATACGTTGTAATATAAGAGATAATAGTCTATATATAAACCTGCAGGTTATCATAAAAATGAAATCGTTAATGAATACACGTTAATTAATCGCAATGCCAACTTTAAAAGTTCCGCGAAGTAAAAGCCGTCCGTTCGCACACTTAAAAAGTGTTTCATCTAAAACGCTTTCAAAGTGTTTCGAGTCCTGCTGGAAATTTATTCTCTTCACGTCCCACATCCTTCCTCCGCTTCGGGCTAATAAGGTATCGACTACTACATTATTACCATTTTTGCTTTAATTAATCCAGCCAGGCTACGTTACATTTTCGCAGACTATTTTGAGAAAATGCAAAGTTGCACAACCCTCCCTCCACGGCGGAGGGTGCAGTATTATTGGACAGAGTAATTATTTTAACGATAATTACTTTACTTAACACTATATCTGATAGTGATTGATTAATGATAATACATTATTTAACCTACTAAAAAAAGGATAGACTAACGATCAAACGAAAATAAATATCTATATATTTTAATTAAAATATTCAGCAATCATACCATTCAGTATGCAATTTCGACCTTTTCCTTTTTTCCGTACCTATATAATCCTCAACTCGTGGATCTTGTGGCCTCAAGTTCTACTTTTTCTACTTTTTAAGGTAGCATTGAATGACTAGATTTTTTTCATTATCAACTATCTCTTCTTTGAGCTTTATGTCTTGCTCATTTCGTTAAGACGTGACATTGCATTGCAACGTAATTTTGTAAAACTTAATTATCTCGTCAATTATATTCACAAGTATTATATTTTATTTTAAAATACTAGTAGATCATTAAATCTGTTCATACGATTGTCTTTTCTTCAAACAGTAGTATGTATATTTAAAGTTTTTACCATACTCCAGTACACACTGAACACTACGTTATAATTTTTATACATATGGCCAATAGTACTTCCGTCTTATTTGAATAATACATGTGGATAATTTCATCAAAGTACATTTGAGTAGGTTAAAATCAAAAGAGCTTCACTCCATTTTTTAAATTCATACTAATAATGTACCTAAAACCCCCTCACAATTTTGTCACAATTGATATGCGCATATTATGTCAATGTGTAAGTGATGGAGAGAGGCAATTCTGCTTTTAACCCACTCATTTATATATTACCACTTATTGGCCCAGTGAGTCTACTCTATACAAAAGGCGGCCATCGATGGTAGTTTATATTATTTATCTATCGTGGTATTATAATTGTTACAATAAGTTAGCCGTCTAAAATATCAAAACTGTCTATCTCGCTCTAAAGTTAACACAGTTAAAACATAGTACTGTTTAACATTTCAGACGGTTAACTGAAAATTAACCACTTCAATACATATATTATATGATAAACTACCGTCGATAACCACCGATAGCCGCCTTGTGTATTGAATATGCCCACTGTTAGATGTTTATATACAACAATTATACTTCTTATTACATTAAGACGCCATTAAACCAAATTTTCGCTTTGTCATTAAAATTAATTTTCCGTTTACTACGTCCCGTTTGAGATTACCCCATTAATATATTGTCATCAAAGAAAATTACCTTTTTGTACAATAATTATTAGGTACTTTTTGAAACATAATTATAACAGTCAGTTATCCCATATTACTATCTGTACCGGGAATAACAATCTGCCGTAGGTACGTATACTTGGATTCAAATCGTGTCCGGAAACTTGTACGCATGCAGTTTGCCGTAACACACTTCACCGTGAAATTTTATATCGGAAATATATGGCCGTAGATTAAAGACCGTCCAACCTCTTTGGGTCGTACAGTACTGACATAAAATTCATGTCTAAATAAAACACGGTGCTTGTCAATTTAGGTTAGGTTAGGATAGATATTATTTTCATTCTTCACTTCATGAATTATGCCACAATCAGCTATGAAAACTGAATTAATGTTCATATTGAATCTAATAAAATTGGATACCGTATAGTTTACGGTCATCTCTTTCCTATAAGAAAGCTTATGGCGAACTGTTTCACGGTGAAATGTTTTACGTACGATTTAAATGTAACCGATTCAAATGTGAATCTCAATTTACACAATATATTTAATGATTCGTTTTCATCATTTTATCTTTCGAAGTCATCAAACTTATTCAATCAACTAATCGCTAATTTCAGTATTCTGTCATTCTGGTGGTAGGGCTATAAAGCGGTATCTCCGTGCGAACAGCAGAATGAGATATTATGAGATTAGCGATTGAACGCAGTCACGATCTTCAACGGGGAAATAAAAGACAAAAAACAAGTAAGAAAGACAGGCGAGAAAGGCGTAAAATCATATAAATACGTGCCTCACTTCTGAGCATAATTATTATAAATGAAAATTATATTTTCCATAATTTATTCTGGATTTCGATTTAATATAATTTTCAATGAAAGACATATAACAAATAATTATTCCACATTTCTCTATATCACAAATTGTAATTTGTGACTGTAACTGTAATTTATTTTTAATTTACTTAAGTACCTATATGGCAGTGGCGAAGGGTAGATTTAGGCTGTTAAGATACGCCATAAATAGTGCACACTAAACTTTGTCAGTCATGCGTATTTGTTTTCATTAAAATAAGACTACAATTTATTTACAGATGATGTTGGTTAGTTTTTAAAATTCAATTAAACCCTGTGAAACCAAGCCATAACAGACAATAGTCAAAAAATACTCGTCTATCTATAAAATATCTAAAATTATGCGATTATATCATACATAACTTCGGATATTTTATAGATAGAATAATATTTTTTTATCTATTATAGTTTGGTTTAGGCAGGGCTTAATGAATTTAAAATAAAACAACAATATGTGGTAAACGTATATTATATTCTTAATCTTACGAAAACAAATAAGTATCGATAAAAAAAGTATACCAAAACGTATATGGCTTGGTTTCGCAGAGTTCAATAATTGAATTTTAAAAACTAACCAATACCATCTGTAAATTGTAGAAAAACAAATACGTATGACTAATAAAGTTTAAGGTTCACTATTTATGGCGGATTGTCACAACCTACCTCCACCCTTCGATACTGCTATATGACAATTTATATGTATAAAACAGCATAAAAATACACACATAACCAAAAATACATCCAGTACATTATAATTATATTTTCATAATATTTATAGTTAAAATAGCATTAAAATATGGTTGAACAATTAATGTTTCATAAACTGCACCCCTCATAGTAAGCTCTTTGGTCAGTGTTGCATGTACCGCCAAAAGCCGTATTTTAGCAGTATTAGCAAAACGTTAAAATAATTGTTGTTCTAGGTATTAATTATATCAAGATAATTTAAATTAGACTACATACTTTGTTATTTATTTTTAGTGATAATCGTATACTCAATATTATATAACTAACTTAGGTATGTAATCTAGTATACGATGTTTCCAAAAAAGTACATTTGGCTGATCGCTCACAATCGTAATGTTAAGTCAGGGGTTCACAAACTTTTTCGTAAAAATTACAATTTTTAAATCAAAAATATTTGGCGGGCCGCCCTTTCTTTTGTAAATACTTTCTGTTTTAAAAAACCATAAGGCAAAAAAATAAATATTTCATTGTGTAAACTTATATTTTTTAACTAAATATACATTATTATTAGTCTTTTTAATATACTAAAAAATAATATTTAAATTTCTTTCACCATGTAAGTGATGCAATTGTTTGAAACTAAATCCTGCAATGTATGCTAAAATTATGTGGTGTGAATACGCAAAACAGATGCAATATGGTTTTCTGTTAATTTTGATCCTAAGTTTGATTTATTATTACTCATTATGGAAAACGTTTTTTTCACAAATATAAGTAGGTACTTCCAAATAAAGAAGCCATTTGATTCTTGCCAGAGGATATATAATTTTAAATGTAGTTTTTTAATATTCGATATGAAGAATAAAAAATAACACAGAATAGCATAAATCTCGCGGGACACACTTTGTGAACCCCTGTGTTAAGGCATCATCATTATTGGACAGGGTCAGTCCGCTGCTGGGTGAAAGCCTACCATGACTCAGGTTTCAAGTTTTTCACGGAGATGTACTTCCACCAAAATTGGTGAGTTCGTCAATTCAACGGGTTTTATCAGCATGGCGATATATACAATGTCGTATACTTTTACCAGGTAATATATTTTTTAAGTTTAGTACTGAATATACCAAGATTAAAGAATGTTTAATTCTAAACTCTAATTAGAAAGGCGGCTCTCATGGTGCAGTGCGTAAGGCGCTTGCCTTCCACCCAAAAGTTCTGGGTTCGATTCCCGGTGAAGACACAATATTTATGTATTTTTCTCAAAGCCTGGGTGTTTGTGATTGTTGAAAATTACTAATAACCACCTTGTACGAAAAAGCAGGGACATGGTTATTAATAATTCTAAAAAACACTCTAGTTAAAATCTAGAGCTCCCCGTAAAATTTATGAAGGAACCTCTGTAAGCACTTGGCCCCTGAGTCGCCCCCGAAAGGCTGAGTATGATCGACTGGGGAGATGACAGGGACTCCTGAAGAATGGTAATACAGTCGGCCATGGACCTGAATAATCTATAGCGTCAGTTTAAGTAAGTAAGTAAGTAAGTAAGATTCTTTATTATAGAAAATACGCCATTCTCCCTATTAACAGAATAAGTCGAAGCTCTTCTTAGCTGACTGGACCTTAAAGTCACATCTTTCACAAGTGAGTGGTCAATCATAAATTATGAATTTTCTGTAATAACATTCTTAATGTTATAATATAATATATATGCTGTATTAACTAAAAAAATATATTTATTTATTCGCAAGTACAATATTATTAAGTTAAATATAAAATTTGGCTAGCACCATACGTCGGTTACATTAAAATTAGTCATTATATTTACATTAATTTATTACAAATCATATCACATTTTAATCGACGGAATTGAAAGCACGTCAGAAAAATAATTGTCATAAATCATAGACCGATCGATATCTCAACGGATTAAGCACTCACCCAGAAAGTGAGTGGTGTGAGTTTGAGTCCCACTCGGTTCAACATATTTCTACAATGACTTTTTTCCAGTGAGGTGTTTCTGAGATTTTTCAAAATTGTGTATCTTCTAACGTAGACAATACAATTGATGCCTTCGAAATAATGTGGTTTAGCTCCGAATGTTTCATACTTCTTGGACAGAATACAAGGGAAACCAGTAAATTATTCAAAGACTTTAGATAAACGAATGTCTGTTGATAATATGTCTAAGACACGTTCTGCAGTGTTTAGACATATTGTTCGGTATGGACCCGATATCCTAGAGAGAGTGGTTTTGGGTATTATCTACGGAAGGCAATGGAGAGGAAGAACGTCAGCACGTTGAAGCAAACAAATGAAGGAGATTACTGCGATGGCAAAAGGTGGAGGTAGACTTCATCTGACATAAATACTACTACTCTACTTCACCATATTCAATCCATACATGGTCCTTACATAAACGATTTTGGTTTTTATGAGAAATGGATGTTAGCCACTTGCTCAACCTCCTAGATCCATAGTCTGACTCCAAACACAAATTGAAAAACAATATGTGTATTTTCCAGACCCAGAATTCAAACCTGGGGACCCACGACATTATGAGTCGACGCTTAAATCGATCGGTCATCGTAGGCAGCTGACATAAATAGTCGTCACTAAACTTTGTCAATCATACGTGCTTGTTTTCAGTGAACTAATACTACAAATTGCAGAGAGTGTTGGTTACTTTTAAAAATTCAATTAAACCCTGCGTAAACCAAGCCATCATATTATATAATAGAAAAAAGATATTCGTCTATCTATAAAATATCTAAAATTATGCCATTAAATTACACATAATTTTAGATATTTTATAGATATAAGAATATTTTTTTATATAATTAATATGGTTAGATTTAGGCAGGGCCTAATTTATTAAAAAAAAAACTAACTAGCACCGTGTCTAATAATATAATTATATTCTTGAGTCAACAAAAATAATTAAATATGACTAAAAAAACTGTGGACTATTTCTATCGGATTGCCCATATAATACCTTCACCATTATGGTTTGGGATAGACAGGGCTCAATAACCAAAACTCAAAACCAGCACCATCTGCAATTATTTGTATTCTTAGTTCAACGAAAAAAAAATTAAGGATGGCTGACAAAGTTTAGTATGCACTATTTATATCGAATCTTAACAGGCTACTTCTACCCCTTGCTACTGGATTACTGGGGGTAGTTTTCACCCTGTGTTGAGAGAATGAGAGAACCGTGAGGATTTTAATTTCCGAGTGTTCATGATGCTCAGTCATGAGAGAACAACCAAGAAATATTGCTAATATCCATCAGTAGCAAAAGGTAGAGGTAGGCTGTTAAGATCCGCCATTAATAGTGCACATTAAACTTTGTTAGTCATAATATTATGTATTTGTTTTTCTTGAACTAAAGATTACAACTTACTGATGGTGTTGGTTAGTTTTTCAAAATCAATTAATCCCTGCCTAAACCAAACCGTAATAGTTTTGGTATACTTTGGGTGATACAATAAAACTGCGCATACTTTTTTATTCATAGTTATTTGTTTTCGTTGGATTGAATTATTACACAATTATATTGTTTGTTCATTTTTCTTTAATTCATTAAGCCCTACTTAAACTAAACTATAGCAGATAAAAAAAATATTCTATCTATAAAATATTCAGAGTTATGTATGACTTAATTATATAATTTTAAATATTTAATAGATATACGAGTATTTTTTTACTATTATTTATTATGGCTTGGTTTCGAAGGTTTTAATTGAATTTAAAAAATTAACCAACACCATCTGTAAATTGAAGTCTTATTTCAATGAAAACAAATATGTATGACTGACAAAGTTTAGTGTGCACTATTTATGGTGGATCTTTACAGCCTACCTCCACCCTTATCGACCCGCGATACTCGTTAGCACTTACCCAATTCTGATAGCAATAAATTAACTACCGTAGTAAAACTTTGACACTTATTCTATGATGAACAAGCCGTTTACCGAAAACGATAATCAGGACTCTCTTTGTAATGGATAGCTGGTGTTAATCAAAGAAAATTGTTCTCGCTTAGCCTCCCCTTAGAAAGCGCTCAGCCGACGATAGAAAGCCGAGTGATTTATGACTACCCGTTCGACGTGTGTCTGTTGTGTGTACATACAATACACCAACATACAATATGCTTTCATTTCGCGACTTACAAATAATGACCGTACAATAGCAGCGTAATTAAGACGGGGTTTCTTGAGACAACCCTACCAGCGAACAGAGCTTTCACTAACCCATTCAGTTGGGTGAACCATTTACTATTCCCAGTCAAGTGTATGTACTCCTTCTTAGTCTCGATAAAAAAATAAGGCAGTAATCTAATTTTACCACATAGGCTTACTATCGATATTATAATAATTAGTTCTTGAATGATTCCTCAGTATTTTTCGACTTCTTTCCGGCGTTGAAATCTTTCTGCAGAGGCAATGAGCCCGAAACGTGGAATAAATAAAGTTTAACACACAATGACATCCCAAACATTATTTTTGATGCAATCGATTTGTTAGAATATTCAAAAGAGGGCCTCAAAATAATCTATTCTGTTGATACATTGGTAGTTGCAATTTATGGTTTTATTTTATTTTTTATCGTGGTGGGGCTCAAAATCAGTTAGAGCCTCGAGCCTCCAAGTATATCTAACCTATCGTAAAAACGTTTAGACCGATGTGAAAATCATTGAATGCCTTTCGTTTATTTAGTTTTCAATACAATATACGTACATGCATTGACTTACCAATGAAGAATGCCTGAGTTAGAATATCGCATTTTTAAATTGGACACGTTAGCAGAATAGTTCAAAGATATATGCACCTTTTTTTCAAATGTGGGTAGAAATAATTATTTTTTGTAATATAGTGGCATTAGGCGAACACGTACAAATGCTTTAGCAGAATACGATAATCATTCTGTGAAGATGTGACACTTATTACAATGTAAATGGATATCACTTTTTACAATATTTATTTATTTGTTTTACATAGATATGTACCTTTTAGCATACCTTAATATCGCTATATCACTCGGTTAGACTATCATTTACCAACTCTCTTTTTCATTGGGTGCTACATTTACTTAATATGGCAATAGCTAAAGGTTTATAGGTCTAAGCACACATAATATGTTAATATATTATTACATAATATAACATAGTTAAGAGGAAGCCATCCTACTCCGAAACAGCCCATCTGAGAAAATCGTGTTTGAAAGTTGAAGGCAGTAAAAAAAATATTAGAATTCAATTTTTAAATGTTTTTTTTTATATTTTTTTGCAATAGAAATTGTTAAAAAATTCTGCTTAATCTGGCATTATAAATAATTTCAAAGTCTTTTCAATAAAGTTACAATATGGAAAGTGTCGGGTTGGATGGGTTTTGCAAAAATTAAATTGTTGTTTTTGTGTTGTTTTGTCTGTGTCCATAATAGATTATGACTAACGCAATACACAATAATATTATTGTATTATTGGTATTATCTAGAAAGATAATAATACATTAGTATATGCTCATTAACTGTTTACTTAAGTAATACATACAGAAAGGACAACATAAAAAAACAATCTCTATTCACCATAATATTACGATTTATTCAAACGTACACAACATAATAACATACACATTTTGGACATAAGACAAACAAAATTGAAGGCTTCAACTTTTTCAACAAAACATAATGCGTAAAGACATTCTACCCACATGAATTTATTCTACAAATTTATTTGTATGGTAATTAATTATTCAATGTAAAAAAATAACTTGAATAGCCTAAACTACTTGTATGGTTTAAGCGTGTTTTCTTTTAACAATTAGGTTATATAGTTTTGGATTAGAAAAAACGACTAAGTATAATATTTTTGAAGCTATACTTCTTTAGGCGCGTTTGGAAAATCAGATCAGAGTGTATTTTTGGCACATAATTTATTTTTTAAATAAAAACATACTCGATTGGATTCGAACCAACGATTGTTCGGCTATCAGCCGAACGCACAACCGTTACGCCACATAATGATACTGTAATCGTGACGATTATACAGTATACTATTATAGTTTAGAAATGTTCCGTTGCTAGACAGCGAATTTATTATTGTCGGCCATTTGCAATTCCTTACGTAAACAAACTATCAAACGTCATAGTGGCAGTTGTTACTTTGAAAATAAAAACAACGATAAATAATTATATAATTTAGTAATATAAGTAAAAGTGTATAGAAATAAACCAACCGCGTTCTAATAAGCGGTCCTTTTTCTTGAGTGTGTAATTTAACAAAATAATTAAGAGCTAGTCCAAGAATCTAGTTTATCACAAGTTTTGTTTTTGTTTTGTTACGCCAAAGAAGTATAACTTCTAACGCGCGTACATAAGTACACACACCGATTTTTTTTAACATCGTTTGGGTTGCATGTTTTTAGGTAATTAAAATGTCAGTGTTACCATCTTGAATATGTGAATATCGCAATTTTGCAAAAAATTAGGGTTAATGGATTCTGCTTAACTGCGTTATATTTTTAGAAACATTATTTACTCAGATTGCAACCAAATACAATAATTACGTATTTCAGATACTTTACACGTATTGATTGTTTCTAGTATTATTTTCAATAAGTAATATTAATGTGATGTGTGCATAATATTTTTTATTTCTTTGTTTAATAAAATATTTTAAATGTACTATGTTACTTAACCGATTTTGTATTTAAATACATCTGAACCCCAAAGTGTGAAAATTAAAATGGATATCTGGCAGTAAATAATGTTGAAGTGAGGCAGGACTAGAGAGCGGATGAGCAACGAACGAACATGCTTCTCGTTGACTCAAAAACTGGCTTAGCTCAAAAAGCTTGACTTCTTCGACTTAACTTTAACTCAAACATTTACTAACTAGGTCATTCCCAGTTTTCTCGCGCATTCTATTTAAGACGAAAGCAACAATTTAGTTTACGATTTTACAGATATACTTTTATCTATATAGTAACCTAACTATGCTTACATTTAAAATCTAAAATAGAAAGATATCCTACATTTTTTTCAACCACGCCGTAATAGTATATTTACATTACTTCAAATTGATTTATCCAATATCTAGTGAAAAAACTGAAATAATCTGGGAGGAAGAAATAAAAACAAATTCAATTATTTACTAGCCAATTAATTTAGCAAACTTTAACAATAATACGAATGTAGTTGGTAAAACAACATTTAATTTGCTTCTTAGTGCACTTTAATATCTAAGATAAAACAGCTATAACTAACCAACGGTGACCGACAGATATATTAATAATTTATTATAATTTATACCACATTATTACCACATCTCTTCTTTTCTTGGTCGTGCACTCATGGCTGAGTATCGTGACCACATTTAAATTTCGCCATCCTTTGAGCGACCAAGACTTTCCATCCTTCTTGATCTTCCGCTTCTCTCAGGGCAGAATGGATGGTGCCCCCAGTCAGCTCTTTCACTTGGTCGCTCCATCGCGCAGACGCTCTTCCTCTGCTTTGCCTTCCCTGGAGGCTACCCAAAACTACCAGTCTCTCCAGGTTGTCCGGTCCGCGCCTGACAATATGTCCAAAAAACTGCAGAATTCTTCTCAGACATATCGTCGAGAGCCGTTTCTTTATCTTCAGTCCCTGGATGATTGACTGGTTCGTCCTGTGCTCCGTCCAAGAAATGCGAAGCATTCGGCGCCAGCACCACATCTCAAAGGCATCAATTGCCTTCCGTTCTCTTGCCTTCAGGGTCCACGACTCGACTCCGTATAGGAATATCGAGAACACTAATGTTTGCACAAGCATCATTTTTGTGGCAATCGAAATTCCCCGATCCTTCCATATAGTGGTAAGGCGTGTCATCGCACTTTTTGCAATTTGTGTGCGCCTTCTTATTTCCGCTTCGCATCCGCCCTTTCCACTGATGGTCGATCCAAGATATACAAACTCGTCGATTGTTTCGAGGTTTTGGAGTGTACTTGGTGTTGGTAGAGGGTTGGCCCGATCAACAACCATTAACTTGGTTTTATCCCTATTACCACATAGTTCACTATAAATTGAAGAGCCATTCAAAACTCTGTCCGCGATTCAGTTGGGCCAATCAGCATTTGGGAGGTAGACCAAAGTGCTAAAAAAGTCAAACTGAGAATAATTTTGCACACTGGCCATTCACAACCATACTATTAAAATATTCTTCGTAGGATGACTTCGGCATTATTTTGAAGGTAGCATTTATTTGCGCTACGATATACTTCAGAGCCATTATTGTACTTCTCAGTTCTTAGCCAAACACGATGGTTTTGCCTCCAAGCTCTGTCAGCTTGGCCTAATAGAATCTTTCTTATGTGGCGAATTGCACGATGCCGATCACATCCTCTGGGAGTGTCCTTATATGTCGGTTAAAAGTGGAGAGCTTCTCAAGTCAGTCCGACCCTTAGTTGGACTGGTTGGCCATTGTGACGTAGCATCTACGAGGTAAAAGTTCTTAACTTTCAAAAAGTTTGCGCCATTTTAGGGCGAACGAGTAGGTCTTTTCTCATCGAGAATTGACCGTAATACTTTAAATCGAAGTAGGATCACGCACACTCTAGTGCACGTCAAATAAGGTCTTAGGAAGTTGCTCCTGAGACACTTTTGGCACAACTTTGAAAAGCGCATGACGTTCGTTATGCCATGTTACGAGCGGCGGGTGATGGAGCGAAAGTCTATTCGTTAGGCATTGCCAGACCACACCTGGTTTTAATCGGGCATAGCTCGTAACCCGACATTTGGTGTGAAGCATCAGCAATTATTTATGACTAGGGATGTATCAGGAGCAGTTACCTAATACTGAGCCAACCAGGTACTCAAGTGTGCTTTAACTGAGTTTAAAAATGCTTTGCACTAAGTGTGCTTATGTGAAAGATTAAAGCGCAGAACAGGCAAAAATGAGATAATAAAATATAAAACAAAAGCTTAAATAAAACTGCTGAACAAACTTAGTGAAGAAATTTGCACGTTCGCAGTATGACACTGGAGATTTTATAAATGCAACAAAATTGGCCCTTTGTAACGACCAGATTAGACGGCCCGGCCCGATGGGGAAAAAAATATGTAACATTTATAAATAGCACAACGTTGCATCGAATGGTATATGTTGGGTATATGTTGGGTATAACATGGAAAGACCACAAAGTAAATCAATGGACGGTGACCAATCGACGAGTGAATAAACACCAGATAAATTAATGACGATATACGGTGGTACCTTCTGAGTAATGATAAATAGAGAGCACCTATTTTTCAACATAATGAAACCGTGTTTCTTGCATATAACGTACAGTAGAACCTCGATTTTATTACTATCAACTTAACTACGAAACGTTATACCATCGTTTAACTTCTCAGTATGGCTAAAAAAATTAAATACAACATAATTAACCATAATATTATGTTCTACTAAAATAACTAAAAATAATTACCACTTACTTTACATTTAACACAAAAACAATAAATTTCAGCAACACGTGCTCGCAGTTTTTAAATGAATGTAATCCAGTCAAATTCATTTTTACCGGCGACATTTACAAAAAATATTTAATTCAGCCGTAGAAATTCTATCTTACTCTAACGCATATTGCAGAGATATAAGCGTGCCGAATGCTTTCTCACTCGCACTTGTGGTTCGTTTTTGTTCAGGCCTTGGTGGTACCCAAGAGGCACAAAACTACCACAGGGACTTCAAAATTTCGCTGGATGGACATCTACATGGCAACGAAAAACTAGTGACCGAGAATGTGGAAGAATTTATGGGAGGCTTTCATCTAACGTTAGATCAACCCAGTTAATAATGATGATATTGTAAGGTTTTTTATACATATTATTTTGCTTAAAAAAATAAACGGATTTATAAAGATTGTTAAATTTAGTATTACGTGAAATACTGTATAATGTTTAATAGTATTTTAAAAGAATAATATTAATGTTGGAATTGGTTTATTTTATACACGTGTTTCGTAATGACATTTTATTCGTACCGTGTAAAGAAAACTCCGATATATAATGAAATATAATTTAAAGGGAATATCGTATTACACAATACCCTTATATCTTTCAATCCAATATTGATATCACACCCAACGAAAACAACATTTTATTCCACACATACATTTACTTAAATTATATACGAATACGTGTTTTTTCGTCTTCATCGGAGTTTTTGTTCACTCTGCTAAAAGTGTGATCTCAGCTTACTAGAATATTTCGATTATATATATTAAATACCTAGGTATTTAAAATATTTCATTACCCATAGTAGAGTAGTAGTAGTTCTCAATTTTTTTGACATGTATAATATGTCTTACTGCTGGCCGTGATATTAAAATTGTGTGCACAAAATCCAGCGTTACGCAGAATGTTACCAGCCGAGTGGTCGAACGCTCTCTTCCGATCACCGAAGTTAAGCAACATCAGGCGCAGATAGTATTGGATGGATGACCGTTTTTTTTCACACGAAAAAATAACGCACTCGAGTGGATTCGAACCACCGATTCTTCGGTTATCAACCGAACATGCTACCTTTGTGCCACGGGATGGGCCTGCAATAGTGACGATCTTACTGTATAAATAATTACTGTGAATTTCACAACTGGGAATAAGTTGTGAAATTATTAAAGAATTTTTCAAGCGCAATAATAATTACATTATTCTTTCTTTGGTAGATTTTCAGTTTGATGAAAGTTCAGAATTTTAGTGTGTAAAATTTGGTGGTTTCAAAGCTTAATTTAAGCTTAAGCAAAATTTAATTGAGACCTATGGTTTCTTTCAGTACCTATTAGACTTTTAATATTTTTTTTAAATAACTAGCAGAACGTGGTTTCGATCCACGGACCTCTGGGTTATGGGCCCAGCACGCTTCCGCTACGCCACTCTGCTGCGTACCACGAGTGACAAAATTAACGTATATAAATTTAGACGACTATCTCTAGGCGACTGATGCATTTTTTTTGTAGTTTATTTTAGATACAATATTTTTTTCTGAAGGATGTACATAACATGATAAATTAATAATAAAATTCATTAAATTAGATGAAATGCCAGGAATATTGTATTGAAAAAGTTTCTTCTATGATTTGCTTTGAATAAGTAATATAAATATTTAGAAGAAACAATTGCTCTCAGACATATTATACATCTTTATGTAGCATATCTGTTATTGGATGTCGGGAATTATTATTGGCTATATTTCCTTCACTTCAAAAGAGTGTGGAGTACTGAGCTTAAAGCTTACTTATTATAGTTTTCATTTTCTTATATAAGTTCATATTTTTCTTTCCCTGCTACCCCCAATATTCGTAACTTTATTATCCCAGCTATATCTGTACACCCAAAATTCAAAAGCTTTTTAACTAACTTTTTATTTGCAATAGTACAATAATTGAACAAACATATCTTGAAAACACCTCAAACTATATACCCACTAGAAAAAATCACAATTGAGAAAGATACAACCCTTATATCCACTGGTATCGCGCCAATATACTTTTACCATTTAAGCTACGGACATCCTACTTAATTACAATTTTAACTAGTAGGCCATACATGAATAAATTATCAAATCGGGTTATTTTTTGCAATCGGTTTTTGTGTTTTAAATTCATCATTAATTGCCCTAATTACTGTATGGTTTTTTCGAGTGTGTATATATCTAAGGTATTTTGAAGTTATGTATGTTTAACACATAGAATAAAGTATATATTAATAATTATATTTAGATTATATATAATATATTAAAATGCGATTGATTAAACGCAATATATATATATATATTTTTTTTTAATTATCTAATTATTAATTATTTTGGAAAAAGTGCAGTCATGACAACAATATTATGCATAAAGGTTTTAGGCTGTGCGATAGGAGCCTACTATAATATTTCATCCATTTCGCTAGACTGACTGAGGTTACGTGACGTCCATACAAAAAAATATTGCAATTCCTTAACAAATAATCCGACATTTATTTACGGCACGACAGATGGCACGCTGTTGTATATTGTATTAAACCTTTGCAGATTGTTTTGTAATCTGTATAATACATTCCTACATTATACGACATCTGTCGTTGGCAAATTAAATTATTTTTATGGCATATGAAATAATCAATTCTTAAGAAAGTATGCTTTAAATAATCGCCTAGTATGGAGTTTTCGTCACTGGAATCAAGAGATACGACAAGCCGGTTAATATATAATGACTTTCTCACGTAAAATAGAAATCGTTAATGTCTGGTAAATATCAATGAAACCATATTATTATATAGTAGCAACTGACCAATTTTCACAACTCAATTGTGCAGTTGATCAAAATACATCCCGCGATCGAAGCATTAGACATTCCTGCTCATCTATTCTATATACAAGACTGCTATCGGCCGTTAGTTGTAATTTTTCTAATACGTACTATGTTTAAACAACACCTATGTTAATTTTTAGAGCGAGGTAGACAGTTTTGACTGTTTAGACGGCTAACTTATTGTAACAAGAATTATTATAATACCTCAATACAAAAATATTCAATTTATTCAATTTATCGCTGATCTAGATTAATAGAATACATATGATATTTCCCACATTTACTTTCACATATAAATTCTAACTCAATTATTAAGTTTGCAGGCAATTAGGTACTAATATTTTGCTATGTTAAATATTATACGCTCGCTTTAACACTCCCATTTTATTAATTTATTTTATTTCAACAAATGCTAGTTATCATTAATGTTAATGAACGTAGATCTGAGACTCCATAAATATAATTGCATAAATATTAAAGTAGTATCTACCGTAATAACCCGAGCACTAAGCTATTACAAACTCCGTTGCCGTATGACGTCAAAATATTCAACTGAACAAAACCGGATCCGACGATATTATTAGATACTATCATTATTTAATAAACTATTTTTTTTATGAATGTTATATATGTTATATAACTTTCATAAAAAAGTTAGAATGTAACATTCTATAATATTGAATATACATAATTTGAAAACATTTCATGCATTTATTATACCCACTAGAAAAAAATCCATTTTAGAAAAAATCCGTTCAAAAATATTTGTCTCAAACTAAACGCACGTATACTCGTGCAAACATAACTATTAAATTAAATGAAGTTTTGGTAGTTGATTTTGTACAAATTTACTTGTTTTGTCACAAGACGACACGTCGCTATTTCCGATGAATCAATAAATAGGTATATAAAGCCAAATATGAATACACTTGGTTGTATTTCGGTACATTTTCATATGTTTATGTCGATCCGGACTTAACTCATTAATCTAGCAACTAATTGATACCAAATCTATATTTTAGCGTGAAATGTGAAAATAAATTGACACTGGTTTGTATTTAACATTACGATGTAAGCTATCGATCTATAATACTTATTCAAATCACATTGCTCTCACTTTCGTCATCTATGGAAAAAAAGGACATGATGTACATATAACAGCATGTCTTTCTTTTTTTAAATCATAAAATACCATTAAACTTTCTTTACTTCCTCATGCAAGTATTTCCATCAATGTATATAACCCACCAAAAAATATATCAACATACCTTACGTCAAGAGTCCGTATAGGATCCATTACACATAGACACCTATCGCAATCGTATCATATTAATGCTAGAAGACACGTAATACATATAAAAATAATGTTTCATCCTCCAAAATATTAATTTCTTCAATATCTGTATATATTATATTAACTCTTATATTTTGTATCGTTCTCAACATCTTGATCTATACCATCATCATATACATCATATATAAGGACTTATTTGTGTAATATGTCCGTCAGACGAGACGGCATTGTCAGAACTTTCGGCCCCCATACATATTTAACTTATTTATTAAAACTTCCTCAGAAGTCCTTCTTCATAGTCTTTCATTAATATCTGTGTTTAAAGGGGTGCCGTGCAACTAAGCAACCCTTCCTTTCGCACTCGGGGTTGGGGATGGGAGTGGGGTAGAAGTAATATTGCGGAGAAGTGCCGAATCAAATGATATGCCCGAATAACAATTCCATTTGCTTGGCTGCTTTTCTGCAGGGATGGCTTACCCAGGTTAACTGGGCTGCTAATAAGTCAATATGCTACATTTTTACTATATTATATTTTGTTAAATTCCTCAAATTTAGTTTTCTTACTTTTACAACTAGGGATGTTAAAATGTACCGATACTTCCGAGTATCGATACTTTCTTTGGAAACATTATCGATAACAGATACTTACAACTGAAAAATCTATTGGCAAAACATAATATTTTTTTGGAACGTACATAATTATTACTAATATTATATTATTGTATGAAGCTATCGAATATTATCATAATATCAGATCACCAATGCTTTGATCGTTGAACCATTTTAGAATATAGCGTATCCAGAAGATTCTTCTATGCATATGCTGCCCTTCAGTTTTCCCTGCATTATTATGTAGAGCAAATCCTGCTTTACGTAAAAACTAACAGAATTCCTATATAAAATAACGTTTTTATTTCTATGTATTACTATATTATAATTTGTTATATTATAGCATAATATTATAATAGTTCAATATGTGCTTGGACCTAGAGTATGAACCTAATAGGTTGAGTAAGTGAGTAGTTGCGCCAATAGTATGGTAGCTCTCATCCTAATACTTCCTTCCTACCTATAATCCAAATTATTGTCGCAACTCCAGGCTCTCAACGCAATCACGGGTCATCAGTCGACCGTGATTGATAAAGTTACTTATTCATGTCAACTTCCTACAGTGTGACCGTCGTCCAAGCAATAATTCAATTCGAGTCAACTAGACTACCTATTAAACCGTTTTACCGGCACAGGTGTATTATACATAACATATCTGTACGACCTGCGAAGCGCTAAATCTGATATGGTCTGAGCGAACGCTGCGTCTCATCATTCATACAAACTTGTCATCATCATTCATAATATCCATTAGAGTAACAATGAGAGTGATAGTCAAAACCATCCACCTACTAGGACGTGAGTACATGAACCTGGGACCTACTCCAGTCAGACAGCCGAACAACTTCAAGGCAAATTCCTGGATCGACTCCCATTTAAAACGCCCTCCCCCAGCATCGCCATCCACAATCATCCCTAATTACAGTCCACTATAAAAAGCGCCGCCGGTGGCTAACATCAATTTCTCGTATATCCTCCACTCCATGGAGGCTCATAAGAATATTATGATCTTCTTAAGTTCCAACATGGTAAAGAAAGATAAACATTAATATTAGAAATGAAGTACTCACAACAACACTGTGTTTAAAAAAAAACTATATTTATTTAGACCATGTCAGGAAAATCAAGGTCAGAGTATCCGAATAAAAAAACCAATACCTTTCATTCGACTACGATAGCAGCTGTAGTTTATAAAGGTAAGTAGGTATTTAATTCGGTTGTGGTTTTTTTTATTATTTTTTTTTAATAATATAGAATAATTATATTATCCGCCGGTTGTTTGATTTTACTCCCTCGTTATACAGGTTTCTCTTATAATAGGTAGGAACGGACGGTTGCTGAGTTGGTAAATATCTTTTGTGACAAACGTCTCCGGTTTACATGACGAGGATCAAGAATGTCCACTCTTTCAGGTGAAGAATGCCTGGCTATCTACGTTATATGATGATAGTGCCAACTACGCTGTTGATTGACAGTATCAGCTGTATGACATACTTCTTTTAATGTGCCATATTTTTTTTGATTTTCGCGATATAGGGGAGCAAGGGGGAATTGGAGCCTACTAAGGAAATTGTTGAAAAAAAGTAACAAAATGTTATAATCGTTTATTATTAAGACTTGAAATGAGTCCTTTGGTTACATAGTAATATTATTACTGCAATCCCACTCAAAAATTCTATAACTAAGGTACAAAAAAAAGGTTTTCCCAAAAAACACATTTGACTCCAATTACCCCACATGTAGGGTAATGAGAGCCAAAAATTTACCAAATATGTAATGGGAGCTTCATATTTTAATATGCTTACAATCACTTATACACATTATAACAGACATAGGTACAATAAAATGTTAAATATTTACTAATGTAATTCAACAAAAATATGCTCTAGTACTAAAAATATCAAAAGAATCAACACGTCATGTTATGAAACTAAGCAAAAATTACAAATATAGACTTTCTGGTTTTGGAGGGCATTTTCCAACGAAATCACCGTCCAACCAGCCTTGAAAGTCGTCAGCTTTATATTTCTGGGCATCTGGAACAACTAAAATCTTTTCTACTAGTAAAAGAGGTGTGAAATTTATATAGGGGTAATGGGAGCCACCTAGGCTCCAATAACCCGAATGTCAACCACGTTGAAGGTTGATAAATAACGCAACCAAACCATTTTAAACCTTGATTCTGAAACTACTAAACAAAAATACATGTATCTGGCTATACAATGGACACAAAATATGATAAAATAAGTAAAATTTTAAGTACTTACGTTGATGTTTATGTATTGTAAATTGATATAAGCACCTAGTCCAAAACACACTTTCACTCGCCACGCGCGTGCACGTGCCACTAAGCAGCCGACAGCGATCGACAGGCTTAGCCGACGATTGACGAAGATGTTTTGGTTATTTCCGAGTCATTTTAGTGCAACTGCAAAACAGGTACCATACCTGTTTTGCAGTCGCTCCCATTACCCGCAAGCTCCCATTACCCCACGCTCCCCTACTGGTCATTTTCCTATACAGTGGCCAACTCGTAGTTATACCTATCTAGTATGGATCAAATAATTTCAACTATAAAATAGAAAAGGCCGTATATGTTATTTCTGTTGTGACATTCAATATTAGTTAGCAAATACAAAGTATGGTTAAGTTGCTAAGTTATACACATTTATTAGCATCGCTCTGGTGCCTCTCCGATTTTCTTTCTCACGCAATGGCTACCATATTTTTATGTTCATTTTCATATTCACACACGCTGGCCGAGTGGCTTAAATGCCGGCCTATAGAGTCGAGGGTCCCAGGTTCGAATCCTGGGTCTGGCAAGTAAACATATTGTTTTTCAATTTGTGTATGAGTCAGAGTATGGACCTAATAGGTTGAGCAAGTGGCTGACATCCATTTCTCGTAAAAACAAAAATCTGTCAATACAAACCTCCACTCTGTGGAGGCCCATATGATCCTATTAGGATCGGACATGGTCGAAAGAATGATTGAGTACAGTCACAAATTTTACAAGATTTTTCAAAGAAATGTAAAGAAACTGTAATTTGAAGGATGCTGGTGGATTACGGATCTAGGTGGTGGGGATTTAACAGGATTCCAGGCACTAACCTGTTGTGTTAAGAGAGCTGGCGCGCGCTTGAGCTGGTTAGGACAGTTCGGAATGTCACTCTCGCGGTTTCACTTGGTTTTTGATGATGAATGATGATAGACGGACGCAACGTTTGCTCAAACCGTACCAGATTTAGCGCAATGAAGGTCGAACAATTGTGTTTTGTTTGAGTCACTCTGTGGTTAACGTCGGTTTATCTGTAACAAGCCTACTATACGCACCCGTGGTTTTGATGTAATTAAACTTAACTTGCAATCACGGTCGACTCCTGGCCCGTAACTGCTGACTTGTAACAATATCTGGAGATTTGAGGTAGGTGGCAAGAAAGGAATGAGTGCCATCATAATTGGCCCAACTATGTAGTATTATTGGTTTCTTATCTAATCATGGTGACGGATTATCTTTGTACACGCTCAGAAAATTAAAAAATTAATATCAAAACACTAGTGTAAAGTTCTTGAATGAATGATGACTGATGAAAAAATGAATGTGCAATGCAAGGTCACTTGTAGCTAACCTAAGCAATTGCTTACATATCCGGACTGCCAACAGACGTAGTTCTACAACAAATTTCAATAATATATTACACCTATCTCCGAGTGCTCAAAGTCACAGCTACAACATTTATTATTGTTCTCCAAAGCCGAGCATAATATTATACAGATCCACCAATGAAGCTTATATTAACAGACTTTTTTTACAAGCGATTTGTTTGAAATTTATCCGATCCGGCCTTTGTTCTATATCAAATACAAAATGAAAAACATGTCTTATAAAAACCAATAAAAATAGTACCGAGTAAATTAAAACCTTTACAATTATGTAAATTAATAAAGATAATAATAATATAATCGTATCCGTAAACTTGTACGTATGCAGTTTGTCATATCACACTTCACCGTGAAATGTTGTATCGAAAATATATGGCCGATTATTAAAGACCGTCCAACGGGTCGTCTAGAGCTGATATAAAATTCATGTCTAAATAAAACACGGTTTTGTCGATTTACACTTTACAGGATGCCAGCAGCAAACAAATTTTGAAAATAGCCGATATACTGGATTACTTGTTAGGATAGGTTAGGTTTTCATTCCTGAATTCATGAATTTTGCCAAAATCAGCTATGAAAATTCAATTAATGTTCATATTGAATCTAGTATACGGCCATCTCTTTCCGATAAGAAAGCTCACGGCGATCTGTGCGACGGTGAAATCGTTTTCGTAAAATTTTCATAACCTAATATAATATGTAACTTACGTGTTCACGTACTTACATTCATTTTTTCTAATCTTTAATAAAAAAGAGGTGATTTTTTTATTATTTTAATAGCCATCCATATAGAGAGAGTTTTTTTCTTGTTCACTTTGACTATCTAATCTGACCAGATATCACGAGTATTCCAGTTTACTTTCCATATCCATTAACAATATTATAATATAATATGTTTAAGTTCACTTAACTCAGACACTTTCTGACTCGTTATATTTTCAAGCTGACGTATTACAGAATATAATATGGCTGCATTATAATTCGAACTATGATACAGATGCTAGAATAAACTTCTTATAAAAACAGAAATTCTAGAATATGCCACGTTGTATCCGTATGTTCCACTTAGTGAATGTACATGACAAACAAAGAAGAAATAATAAAATATGTTTAAGCATACATATTATTCTTAGCGATATTAAAATAATACGAGGAATTCTGTTATCAAAGAGATGAGATCCCCTGCTACTACAGAGTCGGAGTTACCCGTCGCACGTGAATAAATAAATATTTATTTTTCATTAATTATTCAGATTAGGGAGGCGTATTAATTACCTCCGAATGAACAAGAGTAAGGGAGGGGGTGGAGGGTTGTTTGTGTGCTGCTTTCTGCTTTATAATGCGATACGCTGTAATATCTCTCATAATCTTCCGCGTCAGGGGTTTGCACGTAGCGGGTCGCTCGGTACCGTTCCTGAAATGGCTGTATCAACAACGCTAAATACATTATTAGTTTAATGCTAGTTTTTGTTCTTCGCATCGTCTTTTTGAGACATGTGGCCACCATTTTAAGAATGCCAATATGCCCACCATACGATGTGTAAATATTTTATACTACACAATATTTTGTAATGAGATTTAAAAAGAAGCTTCGTGTAGTATTTTTAATGTTTAAAAATCGAGATTACTTGAGATTTACAACATTGTAGATGAGAAATATATTTTTTATCGGTTTCGTCGTATCTTTTTACTAATTATAAGTTAATTATAATTACTAGTTTTATAATATTATCATGAAATACTTTGTGCTGATGCTTTTTTGGGATCCTAAAAGTAATATTCTAAAACAATAGGCACCACAAACTTTTTTAACAAAGGCAAAAAATTTTTTTTTTAATCTATTATATTAATATTGCTATCTGAAAGCAACAGTGAGATAAAAATAAAAAAGTTGATTTTGAGATAAGTATGCCAATCGAAAAATTATCCTGTAACATCAAAGCAACAGTGTGAGAACTGAGATAACCCACTGTTAATAATGTTATAGAAAAAAATCTAATCATTATTATCTATTATAAACAACTCAAAAAAAGTAATTGTACAAACAAAAACATTAAAATTCAATTATATCTTGTATCTTTGACTTATCACACTGTTTCTTTCAGGCAGCGATATCTTCAAAAAAATGCGAGACACACTTTGCAAACCTTTGTTTTAAACAATTTATTACTATAAGTAACTAGGTTTTGTCAAAAATATTATCAGCGGAAAAATTAACTTCTCTCTGGTTTAATTTAAAAAAATAATAATTTGCAGTAGATATTCTACATAGTGATATCATAATGTACCACTTTTGTACTCTTTTACATCATCAAGTGATAGGTAGAAAAGATTCAATATTACAGGTATGTATTTTTAATAACGAATTGTAAAGCATTTTTTTTATTGTAGATACATAGTTTGGACAATGATTAATAATAATATGAATATTCTGTTGAAAAATGAATCAATTAAATTTACTTATCTTTTCATAAAACATTACTTATAACTATTACTTGAACAAAATAATTTCATTGAATCTTTTTTTGTCTACCAACAAGATTCTATCTAAATAATTTAAAATTAAAAAAATATATTTAGTTTGATTTATAAATGATTTGGGATTTTTTATTATGATTTGATATATCTGATTGTGTATTGAGGAATCTTATTATATTAATAAAACATATTCAATAATATAATATATTTAATTGTCACTTTAGTCTACAGTCTACAGTCATGTGCCATCTCCCGCAGAGATTTGTTAACAAGAAACGGTTGTAATTCATTTGTTTAACTTTGGCTCCATCCTCTAGATCCAAAAACAATAATAAATACGACTTCGATAACGAATTGAATAGTATATAATATGCGATTGGTGCTGGTCTTCGATCCGGGAGCTCCGGGCTCGATAAGTGATGAAGACACAATTTATTTATGTGATTTTCTCAAAGCCTGGGTGTTTATGATTGTTCAAATTACTAATAACTAATTTGTACGAAAAGGCAAGGGCATGGTTAATAAAAAATAAATTTAAATAAAATATCTATGGTAAGATTATCAATTTATCTCAATTTTAAAGATCTAAATCGCTACCATAATGCAAATATTTTAGATAAAATCTACCAAGGGATTAAATTCAATGTTAACGTTTCATTTAAAGTTAATAATAATTTAGTAATAAATTTGAAAAACTATAACGATGAAGTGAATAAATTTGATAAAACCGTAATTTTAAATTAACGTGATAGTATTTACCTTTATATAGGTAGAGGACAGAGCGGACGTCCCATAAAAACAAGGTTTTCGAAACATATGGACCTTTTAAAAATGGAAAAAAACCAATTCTCGGTTTGCCAAGCATTTGATTGAAAATTCACTCAACTTGGCGGTTTATCCGTCACAGGAATACCTACACTTTTGTTATAAGGGACGCAAGTTGATTTCATTAGAACAGCTTGAAATTAATAAAGAATAATCCAAAAATAATAAATGAAAACCTTATTATCCATGTTTCCCTGTTATTAAATTTTGTATGAAATTCAATATAAATATTCTTATCAAGTGGATGTCATTTGATAATTTGCCTATACCTTATATGAGCTAATTTTATGATTATTTATAATGTGTTTGTCTTAGGCTTAGACCATGGAAAGGTATTGATTCCCGAAAACACATGTATGAAAATAAATTAAATTGTTTCAAAATATTACGGTGTCCATGTACTTAAGTAGATATTGTTTATTTATTTGTTTATTTAAAAAAAGATACATTGAACACATAATAAATTATTAATTCAAGACGTTCACAACATGTCATTTAGAATAAAAAGAACAAGTAAGTCAACTAGAGAAAAAACAAGATAGAGAAAAAAAACAAGGCAAAAAATTATTTTATATAAAAGAAATAAAATAAAAAAACAACAATAATTTATAAAAAATTAAACATTATAATATATGTTATATTTCTTTTATGTTACTTTTTTTGAATATTATTTAATTATTCATTATTCTTCCTCATTTTTCACATGTAATTTTCTTATGTAATTTCTTTATATTTATGTTATTCTTACTCTCTATCTTGTTAGGCTTAACTGTATTATAATGTATACTTGGAAACTTTGCTGATTGCAATAACTTTTCATTATTATATTTTAAATTTTTGTTATCAATATGTAACTGTTTGTTTCCTTAATAAATAAATAAAAAATAGAATTTTAAAAACAGAATACATAATGCAACGCTAAAAATGTCTCTATTTCTAGCAAGTGCATTGACCAGCCGCACAGCCCTCGCTATTGGTGCATGGTGAGCCTGATATGAGGAAACAACTTTCACCCAAAATAGGTCTCAAAGTATTTTTTTTTAATTTATTTTTTTCAGGAACCTTCGCAAGTGTGCTCACAACAAATCACCAAAGTTTCAACGTAATCGGATGAATGACAAATAATATTAATTTTTTATATAATAAATAGATAACTATGACGATGAATGTGTTTTTCTTGCCTTTTCTTTTCTTGTGAAAGTCCCATGGAACCTGATATATATAGTAGGTATATTATCACTGTATTGTCTTACGGACTTGAAAACTCCTGGCGTGTTTGTGTGAGCTTGATGCGTATGATGGAATAAATAATTAAACTTCGTCAGAATGCGTAATACAATAACAACGTCTACTGAAAGTCCGCCGGGGCTCCGGGTGTTAACATTTATTTTTTCCATTGTTTCAAAGGGGTTTTTTCGTATATTATAATATTTACACAAACAATACTTAGGCGCTTTACCGTAATCACATAGGCACTGTACTTAAGCGAAATTAAACTCAACAAAGGAAAGGTGATAAAATTGAAGTACGTATCTACATATTACAGGTGAGAGTTCAAAACGTATATATCGAGGATATTATAACAAAAAGACGTGAATGACCTTTCGATGAAAATGATTTATTTATCAGGCTAGATATTTTAGAATGTCATCTTCTGCAAGATAAAATAACTTGGCTCAGTAGTCATAAGTAAGGTAACGATTTGAAAATCATGAATTTTTGTTAGAATTTCATGTGATCCAAGGTTTTTCTTAATAAGCATCTTTCTGAAGTTTTTCCAAGCTAACATATTTTTATGACAAACAACATCAATAACGTTAAGTTTACTGAAATGTTTACCTGCGTAAAAAAGTTTATATGACTGTATTTTTCTTATTTTATAAATCATAAGTTGTAATAATTATCGGAAAACTTGAAAACCCCATTCATTTTGCGACCAATTTTTACGATGCAGAAAACCCATGACTTCCTTATCGACACACTAATAGTGTGTTTCGTAACTAACTAATAATAGTCTTTTCAAGATATTCAGTGTTAACTTATTATTACTTCATAATAATTTCTGTACCTGAGTGCAAGACAGTATTATCTCCAAAAAAGACAATTTCAGGAAAACTTAATTTAAAATAGTTCATAGCACTAACGTTAACATAAGTAAGAATTTATTGTTTTAGTTATTTAGATTTATTTATGAATGGATTCAAAGTATAAATTTGGCCTGACAGTTGTAATAATTTGTGTATAAAATTTGTACCCATTTAAGTTATTTTTTTTAGGCTTTCTTGACTCTGAGGTACAATTTTTTTAAATGTATTTGCAATGTACCATACATTACTTTAATTCGAAATTATAAAATATGCTCGCCAATATAGACGAAATTTTATCACACTTCAGTCGCATTTTTGACGTGATTAGGTATGGCACGCTTGGTTTAATTGGTAAAGCATGTTTGCCGGAATTTAATGAATACGGGCTTGAGTTTCATTTCGTGACAATATTTTTGTTTAATAATTAGGTTTTAGGGGTTTCAAATTATGTATATATTATTCAATAACTTATGCTACATTCTTCAATTTTATAACTTAATCATTGGATTAAAAAAATAGTAGCTATACCATTTGTTTTTTATTAGTTTGCGTGGATAAATGGTTTGTTTGACCATATTATTATAATACAAATAATTACAAGATAAAAAGAACTTTTTAAATAGTACCACGTTTTTTAAATTTTCTGTTGAATCATATAAACTTGACAATTCTATATTTTAAAAAATACTTTTTTGTACTTGATAGAAATACTGAATAAATATAGAATACTGAAATGTCATTTTGACATTTCATATTGATTTCCATAGTAACGCACGTATATATATTATTAATTTAGTTGCTAGGACCCCCTTAGCAACCAATAATAGTGTTTTACTTTTAACGATTTTTTTTCGAAACATACAAAACAGAATTAACTGAAAATTAATTCAATTCTGCTTAAAGATGGCCAAAGGTATTAAAATAATGCATTGTCGTCGAGTTCAGATATATTCTAAAAGTTTCAAATGTCTAGCTAGTCTGGAAGTTAGTTAAAAATCTTCAATCATCCAATACAAATCTTGGACAAACAAGAAAAATCTGTAGCGGACAAACAAGAATACTATCTAATAAAAACGTGGTAAAGTATACTATGTAATGGTTATTATTTTTATTATGTTTCTTGATAATTTTTATTTTTAGTAACTATCTAATATTAATACTTAAATTATTTTCAATTAACTATTTTTTTATTCAACGAATAATTAATAAGATTTAAGAATGTAAATTAAGTTAAATAAAAAGAATAAAAAAACAGTTAATAAAAAATTATTAGCAAGTTCAAGTAAGTTACAACAAAAAAATTTGGAGTGACCCGTGACGTCGGTTGGTAATTAAAGTAATACCTACTTTGATTAAATTTTAAAATACAAAAGCCGATTGCCAATGTAGCTCAATTTAGAAAGCGTTTTAGTGATTAAAAGCTATTAGTTAAAATTTAATAGTTAATTTAATAATTAGTTATATTTAATAATTAAATATGACGCCTTTAGCATTGTGGTCAATGTGCGTGGGCGCGATACCCGAGAGATGCAGATTCAATTCCTGCGGGGTGTCTTACTTTTTTCGAAAAGATTTTTTCTATCGATTATAATATATTTTCGGAGAAGTGTTTTTAAAATTATGTATGTTCATTAATAAATTATGTTGTCTTATGCCATTATCAACTGGTGAAATTATTTATACATTGATAATGTCGTAAGATGAAGCCGGTCTTGATATTTTATAATATTTGTGAAAAATAATAGTAGAATTTGATATAAACCGATAAGATTCAATTGGTTTTTCAAAAACGCAAAAAAAGAAGCTTTCAAAGCTGCTTCTAACGAAAAATATATAATAAAGATATATTTTCTTTTTTTGTATGGATTTTTTATTGGCAACCCAGAAGAGCAATAACTTAAGAGGTTTTTTTTTCAGATATTCTGGATTTTTTTTTCGATAATTCCCAAGAAACCAAAAAACTAGTTTTGAATCCTCCAAAACCGAATATTAGTTTATTATCAAATTCTAAGTCGAGAAATCACACCCTCTAGGTCGAGCAGAGCAACAGCTAAATTCACATTTATTATTTTGTTTTCATATATCCCAAAATCCCAATTGCCCAAACAACAATTTATCGGAAAAAATATATATTCTCCGAGTAGAAGATGGCCTAGGTGTCTAAATATAAAATTACCTACCTAATTTCAAACCTATTTATTTTTTACATTTTTTTGAATCATCACTGAGAATCGAATTCTTATAGGTATATAGGTAGAAAGTTTGTCTACTATTTGTTCAAATGAGCATTATGGTTTTGGAGGGTCTAGGACGATTTGGCGCCGGTACAATTGGACGCCACGCAATCGAAAACAAATAGACGTTAGATACTTAAAGGTACTTTAAATAAAATATTTAATATTATTATTTATATTTAAATTAATATATTATGATTTAATAGTTCGCGAGAATTTAAAGATGCACACGTAAATAATGCTTTAATCGTGCATATGTTTAAATTCCAACGAAAAAAATGTTTTATATTTTTATATAAAGTCTTAGGTATGGTAATTCTCAATCCGCAATAAAAAATACATTATGTTAAGAGTAAAATAAATTAAAACTACTAAATAATAGATAGAAACTGATTTTAATTCATCGTTTACGTTCTGTTTACGTGTCTACGACAGTGCGGCGTCCAATTGTCCTGGCGTCCAGTTTTCTCATTCCCGGTTTTGAATTAGCTTGAAATTCTTATCTGACCTATATTTCTTAGTAGGTGTAATTTAGAATCATATCGGGACTTTTTTTCTGGTAGATATTGTGTTCTTGCGGTTTTTCAAAATTATGTATGAATATTTTAATAATCGTTCGACTAAATATCACACAACAAAATACCAGGTAAATATAATATTATTACCTTATATTTTCACACCTTATAAACATTTTTATATTTTCTACGATATTTAAATTACAAAAAAACACTTAATCATTTTTATAATTTAATTCAAGACACGAAAACATCGCATTTTAGTGATATCATGTTGACAGTGACTTTTGAATATTTCAAATAGCGTGACAGGACTGTATCAAAGTTAAGTGAAGAAAATAATGAAATAAATATTTACTGCTAATGGGAGTGCTCGTCAAAGTGACTGCTTAAAATATTATTGTGATTAATTTTTATGTTCGCACTTTTTGTGGTACTAAAGCCAAAAATAAATTTATATTCCCGTATAATATTTCAAATGTCATTATCAAAATTATTTACAATTTTGCTCGCCATTTTTCTAAAAATATTAAAAAATTATTTCTATCAAAATAAAAATAAAATTTTACACGAAGAACATTTTATCAAATTATCTCTGGATAAATTTATTTTATTACCGATATATTTTATATTTTTATATCACTCTGTTTTAACTTGTAGTATGATTATAACAAAATGTTAAGTTATAAGCTAATTTTTACTAAAAATAGCACTATGATGGGTACTTTTTATATGTATTACTTATTGGCATATTTTATTTTTCGTCGGCATAATCAGGGCTTTTTTTTGAAAAATAAAGATGCCGGAACTTACTTATTGCCAAACTTCTTACCTACTAAAGAAAATTATGTTCAAATATCATTTAAAGTAACTTTTCCTATGCCATGAAGCGCACGAAAAATTAAATTAATAATACATCAATACATTAATACAAATAAACAACTAAAGTTGTAAAAAATTAAATTGTAAAAACATCATATATTTGAATAAAAGTATATAGTGATTTCCATGGCCCCCACATCCTAAAACGGTCCCCCAGTCCAGAATCTTTGGCGGGTCCCCTACCTATCACTAAGGTTAAAGGCAGTGTGACGCTATATACTATATAGTAGCGTTTTTCAAATGGTGTTTGAGGTAAAATTAAGGGTATTCAGTGTAAACAACCATTAACCAAAAAATGCAATTACACAACCACATATTTTAAAATGTTAATACGTCTGAGGGAAATTAGCGCCCCATATTTTTTTAATATATATAACGAGTTTGATGAACAAAAGTACCGAAACTGTTTTGGTTTTCAACGATTCACATTCACTTGAAGAAATGGTGATAGAATTCAATGCCTATCAAACGAGTATATGTTTTTTCATATGAAATGATTCAGGAAAATTAACTTGTTCCTACTATATAAGCGCGAATATTGTTTCGTCTAATTGCTTTTGAAACATTAAAAATACCGTGAAAAGTATGTCATACAAGTTTATGTTATGTACTCCGATATATAATACGCAAACTACTGTCACTCCCACCAAATTTGACCATGACTTTTCTGGATACTTATAGAGGCCGAAACCATTTTCGGTTGAACTCATAGTAGTATGCGCAGGCTCGATTACAAACGCATCAATTTTTAGCTCATAAGAACATTTTATAGCCACCCTTTGATCTTCTTTTCTTAACTATCCTTTTTAAGCACTACGGTGCATGGTTGTAGCATCAGGCTCCGTTTCGGGATGGAATGAGCACTTAAAATCACTTCTTTTGGACACGTTTATAGCGTCATGGAAGGCGGCTGTGCATATCCACGGCTGTATATACATGACGGGCGGTGGTGGAAAACAAATCCACCCTTTGACAACTTAATTAATACTTATCATTTTAAATAATAGTCATTCTTACTTAATATTTAAGACTAATAATAATGAGTAAATGTTTCTACGCCGGTCTTAGCGAGGAAATAATATCATTTAGATATGGATAAGGAAGCCTTACTGGCAGATATTTTTAGTTGGTCAATACTCTAATAGGTATTTTTCTAATATTCATATTATAACTGTGACTCTTGATCACACGTGGCAGTCAGATTCTGTTCGATTTTTCGAGAAAGATTTTGTAAAGCGTCTCGTCAGACACCCTCGGCTAACGGTCCATCCGTTGCACATTTATATATATAATTTTATTCAAAATATAATAACCGTAATAATATTTGTATTCAGCAATAAACCTCGCCAATTTCTTCAAACCATCTTCTGAGTTTTTTTTTATCGCTCCCACGACTACTAAGCCACAGACGATGTCTATTAACGCCCAAACAATCGGGAGAAAGTACCTACATATTTCTCCCTATCAAATTCGACCGGAGGAGATAATACACTATAGTCAACGCCAGTGGCGAACCCAAGAGGGAGGGCAAGGGGCCCTGGCATCCCAAACATAAAAAATATCAGAATGTATAATAATTCTCCAGCACCTTTTTTAGAAAAATATCTTAGATTTTAATTTCTAACACAAAATTTTCGAAACACTAATGTCGGGTTTTTTTAGAAACCCAATCCCCAATAGAACTGTCAAAAAATTTTCGGTGTCCATCCGATTTCCGGAGTGGTGTAAGTCATGGCTGGGGAGAACTGACAGGGCTCTAGCCTGGGGATCCGGGTTGTGGAGGGCCCGGCGTGTCGGGTTGACCAGATGAGTGAGATAAACACGCAGCATAAATTAGCTTTAATAGTAAAAAAAAGTCGCTGTCATACTTCATGGCCATGAACATTTTAAATTATATAATTGTGCAATATATTTTCTGATTATTTTGTGTCGATACTTGACAGCTCCATTATTAAAGTAGATGTATTAAAAATCGCTCGTGAATTATCACTGTATAAGAAGTACCCTTAATTTGAATTAAAACACAATTTGAAAAACGTTAATGTAGTATTTAACACTTAAAAAACCAAAAATCGACGATAAACATTCGACGAAAAGAACGACTATGCCCACTACAGTCGGTGGTGGTGTAAATCAAAAGAATTTTTTTACAGTGGAATTCGGCATAAATATTGTAGCTCTCTAGACCAAGCGGGCAGCTCAGCCGATCTTATTTGATTAATGTTTTAGCATACTAGACACACATTTCCAGCATGGTCATTGTTAGTCACTTCCAATCCGCCAATCGCTGATGACACACTCAAAGGTTACCACCACTATGCCTCCAATTTAATAAAAACTAAGAGAAACTGTAAAAATATACCGCCGTGTATTGTGACAATATGTAAAAATAATAATATGAAGAAGAAAAAGAGCCTATGGGACTAATTTACATTGTCCTTCTTGGGCTCCCCCCAATATTAAATCCTGAGTGCGCCACTAGCCAACGCTTGACACAAAACTATACATTTTGACGGTGGCACTAGGCATTGCCCATACTTACCCTACTAAATGATATTTGGTAAACTATTTTGAGAAAATGATGATTTTATATGAATGGTAATATGCAATTAGAAATCTTTATTTATTGAAAACAAGTTATCCTACGGTAATCAATATTTAACTCTGCCATGGTAATAGGTAATTCAGTACAACTGCCTTAATATAGTCGGTCTTTCAATATACCGCAACGCATCGTACACAGAACAGATAATAAATATAATTCCGATTGGCTATATACCAATACCAATACAGTAAATTTTGACGCAAGGTTTTGAATGTGTGAGTGTCCTACAAAAATGAGCCACACATTATTAGAGTGCAATAGTGTATGTAATACCTACACTTGAAGACCACAAGCAAATATCATTCTATGTCACATCTGTATCATTTTGAGTAAATCGATTTTTTAAGTTTCAAACTCTGAACGGTTGTTACAATTAATCTTTCACTATAATTTATAAACGATTTTTATAATTTAACATAAAAATATCATTAATAAACACTACCATTTATGTAAAAAAGGAACTTTATTGACAAAAATACAATACATATTACCCAGTAGTCATGCACATGGAATGATCTTTCCCTGACCACCTTTATTAGAAACACGTTTTTATAGGACACAGATTTATTTATCCGAAAAATGTTTTTACACAGAAAAATACGTTTCTCCACAAATTCTCCACAAGATGGCATTAACAGTTGATTTTATACAACAACATAGGAATTGGAATGATATTTTCTTGTGGTCTTCACTTACATTAAATGAGCGTCAATGCATACACCGAGAGCAGTGGTCAGTAATCGACGTATGACGTATTCTTGACACGTGTTTCAATTTATCCCGAATTCTTTCTTACTCAAGATCGATTGCCTGCTTCTCCTTACCATTCGCACAGATTTAAGACGTGCCAGTCCAACTACGTCAGTTGAAAAGATGACCACTTGATAAAAAAAAAATCTTAAGTGGAAGTCTCGAACAAAATATGTATTGAAATATTCCTTACATGAAAAGATAAAAGAACCAACAAATTTAATTGACTTCGAGTGCCGCAAAACCGGACACAACAAGGAAGAATAGGAGGGTCTTATATTCAGAAGTCTACGTTTACAGGAGAGGCGGTGAAACGAATATGTGTTGCAACTTTCTAGGTATTACTATATATAAATACTTATAATACTATTTAAAATGTCAATTATAGCCGAATTAATTGAACATAGATAAATACACCCACGGTGGCCGCGCGGCTAAAGCGTTGGACTATCACGCCGTGGGTCCCAGGTTCGAATCCTGGGTCTGGCAAGTACACATATTGTTTTTTCAATTTGCGTCTATCAGGGTATGGACCTAATAGGTTGGGCAATTGGCTGACATCCATTTCTCGTAAAAAACAAAAAAAATCTGTTAATACAAACCTCTACTCCATGGAGGCCCATAATGATCCTATTAGGATCGGACATGGTCAAAAGAAGAAATAACTATTTTTTTATTCAACAAATAATTCACAAGATTTAAGAATGTACCTAACATTATTTTTATTGAACATACTTTTGAAAACTTTTGTATATTAAAAATAGATAATTTAACAACATATCTGATAAATATATAACCACGATAAAAAGCCTTCTTTAAAAAATACGACACCCAGCAGGATTCAAACTTGCGACAGTATAAGCCTGAAATATAACCGCTCTGTCACATAATATATTAATAATAATATAAGAAAAACGGTAGGTATGTAATATGATAGAGTTTCAAAAAATATAAAAAAAAACTCTAAATAACTGGAAATGGACAAAACACATATCTGGAAGAAGAACCATGATGAACAATAATGTAAACACCAAGTGACCAAAGTTTCGAAAGCTTTCATATGTAAAGGATTGACGATATAATTATTAATTTCTACTATCATAATAGCAATATATCCTGAAAGGAGTATTAGTGGAAACTGTCAGCCAGTAATAAATATGATTGATCCCGGTGAATATAATAACGAATATAATATCATAATTCATAACCAATTCTGTGTTATTTGTAATAACTATACGTTTACAATAATTATTAAAATAATTAAATCCTATTTTGTTTCGCAACCTTTTACGACCACAACCTTATTGGTTTACTATTTCTGAAGTCTAGCATTTAGACTGTCTAAGATTGCTTCTATATCTAGAGTCTAGACTTAAAGGAGAACATAATAATAATGCCCTCAAGCACTGTGTCGGTTCCACTTCATTTTCAGTAGGTGCCTACTCTAAATATAAAATTTCAAACCTTTACATATTACGCCTCGTGGTTGTCAGTATACATACCTCTCGTATGATAATATATTTACATAATGGATATATGTAAGTGTCAGTGGTATTAAATCAAAGAAGTTTTAAATGTTTCACTTCAAGTCAATTTTAATGTAGATATATTGTATACTATTAGAATGTGTTATGACGTTAATACTATAAAGTAAATTTAGAAAATTATGAGCATCTCTTTATTTTTGTAAGAACAATTTAATATGTTTTACTTACCAATTACTCTAAAAGTTTTTTTCTACATTTAATCATTTTTAATAGCTCTCCCCATCTATTTTTTATAACTGTATTTGGTCGGGCCAATTATGGTCGCTTTTTCCCACCTACCCCAAATCCCCAGATATTGTCGCGAGTCAGGGCAACCAGCAGTTAAGAGTCATCAGTCGACCATGATTAAATAAAGCAGTTAGCTCTAGTTACATTAAGCCGGCGGACGCGCCTAGGATTGTTAAAGCTAAGTGGTCGTTTAATGATTAATTCGGTTATAGGTACAGACTGATTCAGAAGTTATTCATAGACTACGGCCGGGTCAGTTTGATATAGTGTGACCGTCATCCAAACGATACTTCTCAATACCTGACAAACCGTGATACCGGCTCTTGTCATTAATCAACCTCATTTATCATTCATCAAAAGTATACCGTCAAGTGCCGCGCACCAGGTAACCCAACAAACAATACTGCGCGAGAATCAGACCACGGAGCTAGCCTCTACAGAAATAAGGTTAGTGCCTGGCACTCTAATATACCCCCCCCCCCAGCATCCACATCCACATCCACCATCATGATCATTCCGTCACAAAATTACAGTCCATGAAAAGCGCAACCAGTATTTATTATTTTATATTATAACTTATTATTTTTAGTTTATATCTCCTAATATTGTATTCTTCTGTGATTAATCCTATTGGTTAACCAAATTATTTTTTTAAATGATGAAAATACTGTCCTAATTACTCCACAATAACGGAGAAAGATAATCACGATTTCGTGTCATTTTCCTCGATCCACCGCCGTATCCTGCAGCTCTACTGGCTCTCACGGTGCAATGCGTAAGGCGCTGGCCTTTCACAAGGAAGATCCGTATTTGATTCCTGTCGACGACACAGAATATTTATGTGATTATTTCACATCTTATATTACCAAATACACAACTGTTAAATTACATCACGACCATTAGACCTCTTTGAAGTGTTAAAAAAATGAGATAATTTTAAAATATAATTTACTGATTTGCTGACAACAAACAATTCTGATCAATGCCACTTAAATCAACAACTACGTCTATTTTGGACAACAAAATGATGTGAATTCACGTTGGTATATATGACGAGATTACTCATAGAACCAAACCATGAAATGTATTTTAGCTTTTAAATAATATATTCAAAAGTTGTCTTTCATTATATCTTAATCGTAAGGTGTTTGAACAATGTCTGCATCATTGCTCACGTAAGCGTGTGAAACATCCAGGTAACACTGAATTAATGGGAACTGAAATACTTAACGGGTGTGGAGTAACAAGCAACCGATCTCGAGTTTGGAAGAATATGGGATACACTTAAACACGTGTCAACAATACGTCATTCTTAGCTTGTCAATCGTTTTGACAACTGCTCTCGGTTTATGTATTGATGCTCATTCAATATTGATGTATTTTAAGGTGAAATACACATTATTGCGCGTCTATAATCAGTGGTTCATTTTCGTAGGACACTCACACATTCAAAACCCTGCTTCCCCGAGTATTTATAGCCTATCTGAATTATATTTATTAATCTGTTCTGTGGAAACATCAGTCTAAGAAAAGACAGTGAAGTGCATTTTGGGCATAACACGGAAAGACAACAAAAGAAACGAATTGGTAAGTAGGCAGATAAGAGTTCGCAAATGCAATAGAGGTCGCTAAGCTCATTAAATGGTAATGGACTGATAATATAATATATTATATTATATTATGTAATACTGATATGCCCTAAGCGTTAATTTGATAGTGTCATATAAAATAAAACTTGAGATACAACAACTTTGCGAGACTTCATAATGAAGAGCGTGACAGATACTTTGTCTCTCTTTCGATATCATTTATTCATCATGCTTCTCTCTTCACTCGCAGTTTTGTTCATTTATCAAACTACAGAACACAAAGTACAAATAAAATACTGATAAGTATCGGAAACGGAACATTCAAAGTTCTTCAGAAAAACTACCCTTATAATACGACAGGCTAATGAATATATTACGGTGTTATTGTGTTAACTTAAAATACTAAGTAACGCTGTTTATAATATAGAACTTATACTACCTTATTCAATTCTTTTTTTTACATACCATGAACATTACAGATTATAAATTAATGACGCGAATAACAACATATTTAAAAACAAATAAACAGTGTAAAAAAGAAATAGATATAAATGTAGTATCACAAAAACAGTATGAAAAATAAAGTAAAAGGTACAAAAATTGTAAAAAAAAAATATTAATTATAATGCATGGAAGCACACCAAATGAGCTAAATGGACTCTATTTCAAGAAATCTTAAAATAACGTCCACCTATAATACTCATCCTCACGTAGGTGGAATATATCAACATCCGAAGCGGTTTGGTTGAACAGAGTTATTGCCCTCCCAATTGACATCACCAATGGCAGGTTAGTTCTGCTCACCAGGAGGATGCTCCCGATTTCTAAGATAGTTATCAGGGACACACAAGTCAATACTACCAAGAATTCAGAAGGCAGAATTCTCATTTACACCACGTATAAGTCGAAAAAAATACGTGGCCAAATATTGATATCTTCTAGCATTTAAACTACAGTATGTAAGCATACCTAAGAGAAACCCATGGATAGTATCCATACAACCTCAATCAAAGGAGTCTCAAAATTTTATTTTGAACTCACTCCACCATAAGATCATATTTCAACTGATGTGGGGCCCAAACATTCGACCCACTCTCAAGCCGGCTTCTTACTAAAGAATTATAATCTAAATATAAATAATAAAGGATTTTTAATCTAGTAACATCCGAAAGGACCCGGAAAGTACATAAGACGAATTTAAACATTATAATATATTTATTAAAAACATGACGTGTTGACGTTTGTTCTTATAATTATAGTATGTAGTCTAACCCAACCAGTGTGTCAGAAGAGGTTTCGGATGCAATAATGATCAGTTGATTATGGTTAAAAGTATAAAAAATTCAAAAGAGCATTTAAACCATGTATTTGTTATAAATTACGGTTGTAAAGCAGTTAACGTGTCATGTTGAAATAATATTAAAAATAATTAAATAAATAAACACTGTTTTTTCAATTTTAATGGTGGTCTTATAAAATTTTCATCAATCCAAGCTATGTTTTTGGTTATTATTAAAAGTCCCTATTGATGTGAAAACTATACAGATTACTGTAATATTTATATAGCATGTAATTGTATATTTTTACTAAAAACCTTTATTACTATAAACTCAAAAGTTAAAAATATTTTTAATCGTATTACAGTAGTAAAACCAAATCTTAGTATGCAAATAAAACTCTTATAGGTTGAGCAAGTGGCTGACATCCATTTCTCGTATAAAGAAAATCCGTTAATACGAACCTCCACTCTGTGGAGGCCCATATTATGATCTTATTAGGATCGGACATGGTCGGAGTTAGTTGAATTTTAAAAACTAACCAACATCATCCGTAAATTGTAGTCTTATTTCTATGGAAATAAATAAGTATGACTGACAAAGTTTAGTGTGCATTATTTATGTCGGATCTTAACAACCTACCTCCACCCTTCGCCACTGGAATATAGTCTAGTAAGTTTAGTTTAGTAGACACAAAAGATTCTGTTACATATCCGAAATCCATAAAACTTTAACCGTATTTTCATAAGCCTTAACAGAAAGTTACAAGCAAGTCGTAGACATATAGAATGGTATTACCAGTTGCAGAGTGACGGTGGCTTACAAGGTTTAGTGGTGCAGAAATCTACGTACGCCATAGTAATGGTGGGAACAATCGGTACTTTCAATTGCAACAATTGCTACAATTAATTGTCTTGAGATCTTAAAATCGAAAAAATCTTAAAATCTTATATTTATTCAAAAACAAAATCATTCCGTTTCTATCATGATGTAAGAAAAAAAATACTTATTTGGCTATATTGGCATATTTCAAATTCAATCTGTTTATTTAAATGAAGGTATCCATGATGGAAGAATGATCACGTATCCGCTAATCCAAACGTGAGCCTTTAGTCTGAGCCCTAAGTCTGATAAAATCACATGTTGTCTTTCAACGTGTGTTTGAACCCTAAGCATGAATGCAATGAATGGATCAAGTGGTTAACATTCATTTTCCGAAAAAAGGAATTTAAAAAAAAATCATTTCGTGGTGTGGCTAAAGGTTCAAATATATTATATTCACGTTATGTGCTATCACGCGCTATCACAGTAAGCTGCCAATCTTGGAAAAAGTATGCAATGTCGTTTTTCTTGGTAGGTATTTAAAATGTTATCAGACTGATGCTCCCATGCTCAGTTAGTAAAATCTGCCGAAATCACCAGAACATTAGTGAGGTCACCTCATGGGTACCGCGCTGCAACGAAACCCGCATAACTCAATGAATATTTTTATCATTTTCTACATGCCTACTCATTTTCGACTTATGTCGAAATTGCGTATTTTTTGTTTTTAGTGATTGACACTACGTATTTTCTATAAGAATCTATGGTCTGCAGGTTGGGTTTTGCTCAAAATATTATCTATGGATGCAGTATCGCAAGTAATTTTAACGTGCGCATACGTAGAAACTGTGAAAAAATTAATTAAAATTAGCATAAATAATGAATAATACTTAAAAATACTAATACATACATTAGTGTTGGCATTCTCTATCATTGAATTTATAGAGATAGTGATCGTTCAAAATATTCTGCGGAATGACAAAACCATAGACTAAATATGTCGTTTACAACATTATATGAATACAAGAAAAATAACTTAATAGGAAACGTATTATATTTTAAAAAGGTACAGTGTAGTAGATTCTGCACGAAATCAACAATTTTTTTAGGAATTTATAAAACAACGTTCATCTAAACTTACCTTACACAATTTGAATACAATATCAATACACATATTTTTGTGGCCTTAGGAATTGACTAGTTATATTACTTTTACACCTTAGAAAAACAAACAAGTGATCGAGAAGATAGTTTTCATTGTAACATGTTTCAGTACTAGTAAAAATGGAAGAGTTCTCGAGTAAGAAAAAATGCGTAACCAAATAAAAACCCCTTCTTATCTAATATTTAATTTGCTTAAAACATATAATAGAAACAATTACAAGATAAAAAGAACTTTTTATTTACAACATTTTTAAATTTTCAGTTTAATTATTTTGCTCAATATGCTCAAACTTGTACTTGATATGAAGTAAATAAAAAAACGAACAAACAAACAAATATAGAATACTGAAATGTCATTTTGATTTCCATAGTAACGCACGAATATATTAATAATTTAGTTCCTAGGACCACCCACTTAGCAACCAATAATAGGGGATTGGATTACGGATTTTTTCCGAAATAACTTTTTGTACAAAACAGAATTAACTGAAAATGAATTCAATTCTGCTCAAAGATGGCTAAAAGTATTAAAAGAATGCATTGGCATCGTGTTCTGATATATTCTAAAAGTTTCAAATGTCTAGCTAATCGGGAAGTTAGTTAAAAATCGATTGCAAGATTTGTAATAGACAACAACCAGCGGACAAACAAGAATACGAGCTAATAAAAACGTTGTAATAAGTTGGTTGAATAGCTTGAATAAAGGACAATTATTACAGGATGAATATAGACATCCAGTGACACCCAAGTTTTGATAGTGATTCAGTGATGCAACGTCGACAAGGTACACCTTGAGACTGCTGAATTAGTAAAAGCTCTTTATAAGTAGGTATCTGGCTACACAACGTAGGGAATTAAGAAAAAATAAATCAGCTTGAAAGAGCTTTCAATCAGTAGTATTAAGATCCAAGCTGATTATGAAAGTTTCGAGAAATAATCAGAGTATTTGAAATATTGAGTAGGATCCCATCACTACGGTGCAGTTGAAGTAGTAGAGTGAAGTGGTCAGATGTAAACGGGCTTGCTAAAAATGGTCAGTTGTAAGTGCAGCTGTGAACTTTTACCGGCTTTACGAAGCTTTCTAGTGCACTTACTCTATTCTCCGCTGTGGGGAAAATTCCAACGGAAATCACTGGGAAACACTGTCAAGAATTTCGGACATACGATTTCATTCTGGATTAACTCTCTTCACTTTGTATTATGTCTCGTAGTCTACATCAGACAAATATAAATAAATAATTATTATTACTATGAATACTATCGACCGATGGTACTTGATGGAATTTGAATTTAAATTCTAACGGATTTAAGTTTTGTACTATTCCATTTGAGTCGTTTTTGCGACCAAGGTTTCGCCTTTCGGTATCTTCAGGCACTGTGTACACTCACCAAAAGGCAAATAAACACTAGCCACGAATACTATTAACTCTAAATTATATAATCTTCTCTTCTAGAAGGGGATCCGCTGATCAGGTCCTCACTCTAATTCTGTTGAATAACTTTAAAAATTTTCCAAACTCTTCCGTCCTACCCACCTCTAGGGTGCCTTTCAATTTGTCGTCATTTTCAAAGATATCCGCAATTCGCAACTGTACTCTGTGTCGTTTATATTTAGGGCATTGTACAACTAAATGTCCTCCAAAACATCACATTCATCGCAGAGCTGCGAATCGCTTCTTCCCATAAGGACATCAAATCTTTTACCCATTTTGTGACCTATTCTTAGCCTCAATATTAGCTTAAGCTCATTTCTCTTCATTATAATATTAGGTATCCATATAGCATTACAAATTATTTTTTTATTCAACGTTTAACTTGATTTGAGAATACAACCTTCTTTTTTTAATATAAATATTATATTAACCAATTGTATTTACGTCTTGAAGCACGTGACAAACGTAATTTGTTTTTTTTTTTTTTTATATATAATGTAATTTCTGTCTAAGGCCTCAATACAATATACATAGACTCCGGAGACAGTACCCAATGTTTTCAAATATTAAATTTGATTTTGAATATAAAAAAATATTATATCCTAACAGTACAATATAAAAATAATATAGCTCCAGGGTCCTTGGTGCCCCCCCCCCCCCTACGTATCGCTAAGGTTAAAGTCAGTCTTATATTCTACAGTGGCGTTTTCCAAATGGAGTTAAAGCTCAAATAAAAATCGGTGTAGTTTAGCAATTTTTAATATATTGAATTATGGCGTTGTCGACTATCAACACATAACCAAAAATTGCATTGCACACCCATGTATTTTAAAATGGTAATAACCCCAAAGTAAAATAGCGTTGCTGGCGACTTTTTTTTTTAAATTAGAGCAAATTTGTGATGTGTTTTTATCTCATTTATCTGGTTGACCCGCCACGCCGGACCCCTAGGCTAGAGCCCTGTCAGTCCCTTTCTTATAGGGGCCATGTCAGTCGGATTCAATACACTTTATTTAATGAGCTCGCCAATCCAGTTAACGTTATTTGCATGGTTGGCGTTAAAGACACCCTACATTATGAGGTAACAAGAGAAGTTTCGTGTTTTTTGGGAATTATGAGGTAAATGTTTAAATTTCTTGATTAAATATTCAAATCGCCATTAAATAATTATTAGGAGTCATCAAAACTTTTACGGGGTAAAGAAGATGCTTCGTAAATTCCATCTTCTGAAAAACCATTAGAGAACACTTTTCCCCTCACGCTCCCGGCGACTGCAGTCGCACATAAAATACATTTTACTACCGCGGCTGGCACACCTGCGCCCCCATCCCTGCACACCTGCACACCGAGATGACGTCACGCCGGTGACTTGTTTACCGAGTGCTAAACTTTGCAATACCTGTCGCTGGCGGAACACTTACTTTAAGTAATAAGAGGAAAACTTCGAGACTTTGAAAAATAAGCTCGGCAAAAATTGAAAGTTCTCGCTTTAAATAACTTTTTTCATTCATTGGCATATTTCAATGAACATTATTCGCTAATTTAAAATGTAAAGCGTTGTGATAATTATTACTGAAACAATAAAGATAAAAGAAACTTTGTTAATTTGATTTTGTTTGTCGTCGATCCTTTATGGAAGAAGACCTTGGAAATCAGCTAATTACAAGGTTTTTTCGTATCTCACCACGAGATTCTTAGATATATTTGTTTTATTAAGTTCAAAAAAAAATAATATTTTTAATATTTTTGATTGAGTCAATTATGCTGGCCCTATATTATCATTCCTTCTACCGCAAATCCCCAGTTATTATCGAGCAAGTCCAGGTATCGGTCGACTGTGATTGAATAACATTCAGTTACCTCGAGACAACGAGCGCGTGTAGGCTCGTTATAGCTAGACCGTCATTAGTAATTCCACGCATACACACTGACTCAAAAAGTTAAGTGCATACAACAAGCGTGACTAGTGCAACCATAATGGAAACCATAATTCTATCCGAGTTTCCGTGCAAACTCTGTTAATTGAACCATCTGTGTCCGTGTCTCCTCATTTATCATAGGATTCATCAAAAGTGTACAAGTGTATGAGTGCCTACTAGGACGTGAGGGCATGCACCAGGAACCAGCTTCAGCTTCAACCACAACACATCATAAAAGGTCAGTGCCCGGCATCCTACACGTAACCGCACCCTCCCCTCCCCAGCATCCACATCCACCATCACAATCAATCCATCAATCAATTACAGTCTATAAAAATCGCAACCAATTTTATTTATTATTAGGATTATTTGCACAAAAATGTGCATGCGCCATTTTTAAACAAATAAATACCTAATATATAATATGTATTATTTATTTGTAACAACATCTCAGAAATCGTAAAATATTCTGGGTAGACAAGGAACAAAACTAAAATATATACATAATATAGACTATATTTAATTTAGCTTAAAGGATTCTCCAATTCTTATAAATGATTTATATTACGTCATTAATATGCGATCGATTTCAAAATGATCAAAAATGATTGATTCTCGTGAATGTAATCATATCCCATTATTAAAATAAAATACACCTTTCTAAAATATATATATTTATAAAATACACACGATACGAACTTTAAAAAACAAAACATCGTAAAACACCCCTTAAAATTTATCCCATCTGAGCTTTCGCAGATAGTTTAGTATATAGATCATTTCATCTAAGAATTACATTTTTAAAAAACTTGGGTACATAATACGAATAATATTTATTAACTATTTATAATAATGATGCTTAACATACATAACTGAATAATATATATTATTCAAAATTCTCCTCAACATAAAACGATCAATATCACTCACCATGTGCTGCTGTACTATATATTATACTATACATAATTACTTAACGCCTTAAAATGAATGTCAATAACTACTTCTTAACACTAGATGGCAACTTTCCGTACAACAGCAAGTTTACTATAAATGAAACTGGTTTATTGGAAAAATTTATCACAGTTGGATCAATTCTTCCCTCCTTAAATGACGGTCCAAAGAATTTATTTAGTTTGTCAACTACAAGTCGATGAACTAACAAAGATTATAGATATAATTACTTAATTACTCATATAGTCATGGGGGCTCTCGTGGTGTAGTACGTAAGGCGCTTGCCTTCCACCCGAGGGTTCCTGGGTTCGATTCCCGGTCAGGACATTATGTGTATATATTTATGAGTTTTCTCAAAGCTTGGGTGTTTGTGATTGTTCAAAATTACTAACAAACCACCTTGTACGAAAAAGCAAGGACATGGTTATTAATAATTCTTTAAAAAAAATTACTCATATAGTCATATTTAGAGATAAAGTATCTGATATTCAGTTGAGTAGTAAAAAGAGGCCTAATATTCAATCAACTGAAATCGACATCGGTGAAATATCCAATTCTAGATCGACATTCTACATTTTTTGATACGATCACTAATAATTTGATTCGTCAATCATGTGGATCACTCATTTCTTATTCACACAGGATAAAGTATCATGTGTGAATAACTACAACTGATACTGAATATAAACAACTCATACAGAAAAATTTTGATGTATAACAGATGGGTAGCTCACATTTCTCTGCTTTCAATGTTCAAGCACACAATATCAATGTTGAGCACTGCTGTCTGAAGTCGTTTAAGTCATATTATGTAAATAGCTCAACAAGAGAAGTTATTTGGTACTACTTTTGTACTTACAAATTAAAAAAACAATAACCGACGAGGTCAGGTATATCAGTTATAATGAAGTAGTTTGGCTTATTATTCCAAATTTTAAAATTCAAAAATGTATTCATAATATTATTTTTTACATTTATATTTCAATCCATGTCCATTCTTCTAAATTATGAATAATACAAAATTTAATTCAATACCGTAAACAATATTGAGTGTCCGAACTGATGCACAATATTATTACATTTTCTATTATACTTTATCGAAGTTTCTCGTCCACTTCTTTGCGAGCACGACAAAATATTATTATAAAGTGAATTTTAATAACATTGAAAACTTTTCCTCAACACGACCAGATTCATTTCGTGAAATGGAGTTGAATGCGTGATCGTCTAAGGGCAGGATGGGTAAAGTACAAAGACGGGCTTGATTTCAGCCCTGCCCTAACCTTCGCTGCTACAAAGAGTGATTCAATTTAATAAATTCAATAATACAATAGACACGCAGTGCGCGAGCTTTTGCTTTCATTCACCTTCCTAGCGGTAAGGTTAGACAAGTTCCTCGTTTATAATATGTTGTTATTTTGACCGCGTTATTTTATTTTGTATATTTATGTACAATATTTAACTTTTTTTATTATATGCCGATAATTTCATCTCAAACTAGTAAAATACGTCTTGTACGAACTAATTGATTACATAGTATTTAAAGAAGTTTTAAAACTTTAACTTAATTCATTAACTGAAAAAAAATCGACTCCACATTATAATATGTTGCGTATCGGTTGAATACCTACTTTACCGACTCTTGAGTAATATTGGATGGATATTACTTATACTAACTATCCATAAAGATGTTTCCTGTTTTTTTGTAAAGTTAATGTATCAAAATTACCAACTTTCATTCATGTTATTTAAATGGGCATGTATCATATTGATATGATTTTTCCTCAATTTAATTGCTATGTTAACGTTTTTTTCAAAGTATCGAAACGCCAGAATTTAAATGAGTAAAAACAATTTATATAGTTTTTATCCGTACGTTACCTATCCGAGTAAGGTCAAAAATATTATCATCTCTACATATTTATAAAGGTCAACATAATAAATTTAGGTAGAATTGCAAACAATAGTAGGTATTTCAAATAGATTTTAATAGTTATATTATTATTGATAGGTACTTCTTTTTTCTATAATTAGTTTTGACGAATACTGCTATTAATACCGGTATTCAATAAAAAATACCGAAATACTGGTATTGACATATTCATTCGGTATCGGAATCCCTAACCGTTATTCAGTTAGATTAAAAAATATCTTTATACAGGTGTTCGCCGGGAAGGTTTACTACTTTAATTTTGTATAATATTATGGAAAATGTAAACAAAATGGTTTAATGCTGATAAATATTTTATTTAATGATGGGAATTACGTATGGAAGACAGTGTCAGCTAAATGTCCGGTTCTGTTAACCTCAAATTGCAGGCTCTTTTTTCAACATTTTCATCACATTTTCCCACATTTCAACCGGTATTTCATTAATTTAGTCACGATTGTTTTATTTAAGTTGCTGAAGTGTTTCTCGTTTGTTGGCATAAACTTTGTTCTTTAGATATCCCCACAAAAATAAGTTCGGGGATGTTTAATCCGGCGACTGTGGAGGCCAATCGACATCACCATTTCTTGAGACAATTTGTTGTGGAAACAGATCTCCCAGTAATTCCATTGTAACATTGGCTGTATGTGAAGTGGTACCATCTTGTTAAAACCACATGTCAACTAAGCCCAAAGTATTCAATTCTGGTGTCAAAAAGTTGTCAATCATGTTACGATAACGTTATCCATTAACAGTTACCGTAACGCCACGTCCATCTTTTAAAAAGTAAGAGCCAATTCCTCCAGACTAGGGATTCCAATCCCGGGATACCGAGCTATTTTCGATACCTATGAATCCCGGGATTGATAAACATAATCCCGAAACTTTCGGGATTGATTTTTTTATCAATTTTTATGGAAAATAAAATAAAAACGAAAATATAACAGAAAAAATACTTTTAATAATAAATAACTTTGAAGTGCGATTTATACCTATGTGTAATTTGCCGATTCATTTTATTTTTCACATAAATTAATAAAAATGAGAAAGACTAGAAAAAAACAATGCTTCGCACTATTAACAGAGTAATTCCACCATGATCTCATACGTTTTACGGCAGTTTCATATTTGGCTGACTAATTAGATTTATGAAGCGGAAAGGCCATAAGTATACCATGATTTACTTACCATGATCTTTATTATCAGAAACAGCAATCTCATATTAAATTCACATTATTATTTATATTACAATATTATTTACTCCATTAAATTTATGTATTTCATAGATTGAACGTACTTATACAAATTAACAATAAATGTCTTAAATAGTATAAATTATACTGGATTTATTTTTGGCCGATTTTATCAATGTTATTTGTAAATATATATTTTTTATTTTAACAATGGATAAAAATGCCAATCCCGGGATTGTCAAATTGTAATCCCGAAATCCCGGGATCAGAATTTTGGCTCGGGATTGGATTCCCTACTCCAGACCACATAGCGCACCATACAGTCACTTTTAAAGGACGCAAAAATGACTGATGAATAATTTGGCCTCTAATTATCTGCTATATAGCCTCTTTCTTCAAAATCATTCACTAATCGATAAATAGTGGGTTTCGATAGTACATTATTTCTACCTTAAATTTTACATCATTCTCTAGTCGTCACAATAATTTGTGATTGATTTGTTGATAAAATGTTTTTACAATTAAAACACATTGGTTTATCGAACACTTTTACTATACTTCACGATTTCCAAATATGAACTGTCAAAATTCATTTTTTACCAAAATGGCGACCAAAAAAAGTAATAAAGCTTTCCGGCGGACACCTTGTAGAAGTATATACTAAGTATTATAATATTGTATACATACTAACATTATTATTATTATAAATATCGAATAATTCACATTCCATTAAGTGTTATAAATATAATGTTCATATTATATATACTTTTCATCGAATGGTACCGACCAAATTTACAGTCGACCAAAAGTAACCATTGCACCAAGCGCACTTCCAGTATAGCGCCCCGCCACGATCGAGAATCGAGCCAAAGTTATTATGAAGGGCGCCTACCCTCACTACTCATTTTCCAGACTCCAGACTCAAATCCAATTTGTATTCGCCAGGTTAAATGTTAGTCTTTTTTATACAAAAGTGCTTCTGCTATCATTGATTATGTCCCTTGTAATTAATTTCACAGTGACTGGCGTCGCTCTTCTTGCGTCAGCCTTAAACGAAAAATAAAGCCGAAACTTAAGTGTGAACGGTTCTTAATATGTTTTTTAAATATTTAGATATTTTTAATGTAAATATTTAGACTTCTAAGTAAATCAAAAGTTATCGATTTTATATGCAATGTACACAATCGTGTGTATTCGTCAATAACAATAATCATTACGCACTGTTTTTTTAATTACCAATAATATATGTATAGATAGAAATTAATTATTTTTTATGAGGCTTATGGAGTCAGCGATGAGACATACAATGGTTATATTACATGCAAGTAAACATGTTCTACATTTGACATATTATATGATAGAATTCTACTATAAGTAAAAGCAGATATTATCCACATCCCATAACTACCATTCCATCATGTCTTTATTATAGTTACCACATGATAATGCCCTGTTAAGCGAACAAAGTCATTCCTGCGCATCTATTCTATACACAAGGTTGCCATCGGTGGCTATCGGCTGCTATCACGGGTAGTCTATCATGTATAGAGGCGGTTAATTATTACAATAAGTTAACCGTCTGAACTGTAAAAAGTGCACCTCTCTTGGCTTTGTTAACTTTTTGAGCGAGATAGATAGTTTTGATAGATACGTTGATTGTTATTACAACGTTTTTCTTAAGTCGTATTCTTATTTTTCCGGTGGTTGTTTGTCCGGTACAAATTTTCCAATCGATTTTTAACTAACTTCCCGACTAGCTAGAAATTTGAAACTTTTAGAATATATCAGAACACGATGACAATGCATTTTTTTAATACTTCTAGCCATCTTTAAGTAGAATTGAATTCATTATTAGTTAATTCTATTTTGTATGAAAAGTTATTTCAATACCATTATTGGTTGCTAGGGGGTCCTAGCAACTAAGTTATTAAATAATATATACGTGCGTTACTATGGAAATCAATATGAAATGACATTTCATTATTCAGTATTTCTATCAAGTACAAATATTTTTGATCGTTTAAGCTAGTCAAGTCAAGTTTATATGATTCAACAGAAAATTTAAAAACGTTGTATATAAAAAGTTCTTTTTATCTTGTAATTATTTTAATTATAGGCGATGTGCATTACGTCAGGCGACTATTAATTTTAAAAAAACCGACAAATCCACATATTATAAAAATCTAACAAAAAATACTCACCAACATAATCTGTGTATAATTTGTTAATACTTAGTCGATAACTTCCAAACCTCACCAAAACCTAAAGAAATCGATTACCTAACTAAAATGATACAAATTAATGCCAATATGTCGAATTATATTTTGTTTATATTTATAGCAATACATTTTTGTATGGCTTATAAAAACGGAACTAACGTTGAAGCCAATCATTTCACTTGAAAAACTGAAAACATAATTTACCACGAATATTGGATTGTGGACTAATATGGGTTTTTAAAAATGGATCCTCATAAAAAATGGTTTAGTGTAATACATTAAGCGTTATTCTATATTACCTACCACCTTTCAAAAGGCAGTCTTCGAATTTGCACCCTACAAAGTCAAAATGCTCAGATGAATAATAAGAAATTACGTTACTTTTTACACTGAAGGAAGAATTAAATCATTGATAATATTCATACAATAATCAGTTATAATAATGACAAAGTATACCTGCTTAGCATTTTGTTTTAGTGGCTGTTTATGTATTAACAACATCTGATAAAATACGATAATCAAAGATAAACTTTATTACAAACCATAAAATTAAATACTACACCAAAAAAACAATAGATGTCCCCATCTAAATCTGTCAATAAATCGGCATTATAAAATCGTGTCCGGATACTTGTACGTATGCAGTTCGCCGTATCACACTTCACCGTAAAATGTTGTCTTGCAAATATATGGCCATATATTAAAGACCGTCCAACCTCTTTCGGTCGTATATAGTACTGACATAAATTTCATGTCTAAATAAAACTTGTCGGCTTATACTTTACAGGAAGCCAGTAGCAAACAAATTTTGAAAAAAACCCATATACTGGATTATTTGCTAGGTTAGGTTAGGTTTTCATTCTTAAATTCATGAATTTACCTAAAATCAACTATGAAAATTGAATTAATTTTCATATTGAATCTAATGAAAAATCTAATGAAAAATTCGCAGTTTACAATAAATGTAAATAAGTAAATGGCGAATAGTAACCACGTATGTAATAAACAAATGAGACAAGACAGCAATTTCTTTGCGTAGCTTTGTCAAAATGAATTAAAAAAATATCTATTCCAATTTAAAAGCTTCTGAAAATTCTTTTACATAGTTTGGAGCTGTTATTTGGAATTAATTACAGACCATTTAAAAGTTTTCGAAATGTGCTGAATCAAACGAAGGGAGTTTTTATAAGTTTTGCAATGCTAGTGCCGCACGATGGGCAAATTATTTATGGGGACCCCGGCTCACACTTTGAGAGCTATTGCTTCTTCAAATTGCCGAAATTCTTTCATAAATCAAAAGTTGAACAAAGAACGAGCGCGGTGTTTACACGAATTTATTCTAGCAATCTAAGAATGAAGAGCATCGCCCAAACAGCTTTTTATTATTTAAAGCTCATCTCAATTTAGTATTTTAAATTGACTGTCTTGTGACAACTCCTTTTAATCTTCATATAGTATATTTCAAGTCTTTCGTTTAAAAAATTAAGCTGTCTAAACCAAAAATGGTATATACATATTTGACAATATTATAGCATATTGACATAATTTATTTTGATAAAATTTTATATTTATGGTGTAGGAACGGCTGTTTAAGATTCATTCTGCAGTTTTTTTGCACATATTTTTTGGCGTAGACTGGATTATCTAGAGAGACTAGGATTTGCAATACCGGTATTTCAAAATCGGTATTCCAGTATTTATCAATACCGAAATACCGATTTTAAAAATCCAAAATACCTGATTTTTTGGTATTAAGAAAGCGCACTGAATTATAAGTTATATGCTGCTAAAATGCAAATATATTGAGTGAATCCAATAGAGCTGAAAAAAGAGTAAAACTAATTTCATCAAATATTTTTAAATATATTAATTGTCGCGATGAATTATCATAATATTATTTCGAAATAGATAATATCCGTGACAAAAATATTCAAATATTCTATAATTATTGATGACTATACAAGCATTGAATTTAAGAAGCTTTTTCTGCAGCCGGGACTCATTTGCACTTAATGAAGTTTTGAGTGCTTTAGTTAAAATTATCAATATATTCAATTATTTGTAAAAAATCACTAGTTCTACAATTATTATGATCAATACATATTTTTAAATGTCTTTTAAAAGGTTTTTGCTTTAAAATAATATTTTAAAAAAAAAATAATAGCTATATTTATCGATAAGCACCTACTTCTGTTTTTTTAATGTTTAAGAAACACCGGTATTAATACCGGTATCCAATAAGATATACCGAAAAACCGGTATTGACATTTTCATTCGGTATTGCAATCCCTAAGAGAGACAATTAGTTTTGGGTAGACTCAGGGGAAGAGCGTCGGCGAGCTAGAGTGACCAAGTGATGGAACTGACTGGAGGCAGCCTTCATCCTGAGAGAAGCAGAGTATATAAATGGGTGGAAAGTCTTGGTCGCTGAAAAGATGACAGAATTTCAAGGTTATCACGATCTTCAGCCGTGAGGGAACGACCAATATACCAACCGAGAAATATATATATAAAACATACATTATTTTAGATATGTTATTGATAGAAGAATATGTTTTATCGCGTGTCCGGAGACTTGTACGTATGCAGTTCACCGTATCACACTTCACCATGAAATGTTGTATCGGAAATGTATGGCCGTATATTAAAGACCGTCCAACCTCTTTGGGTCGTATAGTACTGACATAAAATTGTGTCTAAATATAACACGGTTCTTGTCGGTTTACACTATACAGGTAGCCAGCAGCAAACAAATTTTGAAAATATCCGATATACTGGATTGTTTGTTAGGTTGAGTTTGGTTAGATTTTCATTCTTGAATTTATAAATTTTACCAAAATCAGCTATGAAATTAAATTAGTGTTCATATTGAATCTAATAAAATTGGAGACCGTATAGTATACGGTCATCTCTAAGGATTCCAATCCCGGGCTATTTTCGATACCTATGAATCCCCGGATTGATAAACATAATCCCGGGATTTCGAGATTTATTTTTTTACCAATTGTTATGGAACATAAAATAAAAGCAAAAATATAACAGAAAAAATACTTATAATAAAAAATAACTACATTAGAAATAAACTGAGTTTGAGTGAAGTTTGATTTATACCCATGTGTAAGTTGCCGATTTATTTTATTTTTTCACATAAATTATTAAAAATGAGAAAGATTGAAAAAAACAATCCTTCGCACTTTTAACAACGTAATTCCACCATGATCTCATACGTTTTACGGCAGTTTCATATTTGGCTGACTAATTAGATTTATGAAGCGGAAAGGCCATAAGTACGCCATGATTATTTGCTTTACTATTTTAAATCTCGCTAATCCATTCGATTAGTCTTTACTATCAGAAACAGCAATCTCATATTAAATTCACATTATTATTTATATTACCATATTATTTACTCCATTGTATTTCAAAGATTAAACGTATACAATATTAACAATGAATGTCTTAAATAGTATAAATTACACTAGATTTATTTTTATCAATGTTATTTGTGAATATAAAAATTTTATATTAATAATCGAGAAAAATACCAATCCCGGAACCAATCCCGGGATTGTCAAATTGTAGTCCCGAAATTCCGGGATCAGAATTTTGGCTCGGGATTTGATTCCCTAGTTATCTCTTTCCAATAAGAAAGCTCACGGCGAACTGTGTCAAGGTGAATAGTTTTACGTACAACTTACACGTAACCGTTTTATCGATTATGGTTTGTGCAGGTAGGGCGTAATGAATTAAAAAAAAACTAACCAACACCACCTGTAATACGTATTTTAAATTCAAATATAACAAATAAGTATGACTGAAAATTTTAGTGTGCAATATTTATGTCAGATCTTAACACCCTACCTCTACCCGTCGCCACTGATGTCTAGGAAAATAATAATGTGGAGAACTAGAGTCTAATGCTAGGGTCCACCCCGGGCTGTCCTTGTTACTTTTTTATATTGCAAGACTCAACTCTTCTAAGAATACGGCTTATTGAAAGTCATTTCCACAAAATACTACAAAAACAATATAATGACAAAACATAAACAATAGACACTATTGAAGAAAGAACAATAGACACTATTGTTCTTTCTCTTTCTCTCTTCTTGGTCGTACACTCATGGCTGAGGATCGTGACCACATTTGAATTTCGTCATCATTTGAGCGACCAAGACTTTCCATCCTTCTCGATCTTCCGCTTCTCTCGGTGCAGAATGGATGGTGACCCCAGTCAGCTCTTTCACTTGATCGCTCCAGCGTGCAGACGCTCTTTTGCCTTCACTAGAGGCTACCCAAAACCACCAGTCTCTCCAGGTTGTCCGGTCCGCGCCTGACAGTATGTCTAAAAAACTGCAGAATTCGTCTCAGACATATTGTCGAGAGTCGTTCCTTTATCTGCAGTCTCTGGATGATTGACTGGGTCGTCCTGTGCTACGTCCAAGAAATACGAAGCATTCGGCGCCAACACCACATCTCAAAGTATCGAGAACACTAATGTTTGCACTAGCATCATTTTTGTAGCAATCGAAATTTCCTGATCCTTCCATATTTATAGTGGTAAGACGTGTCATCGCATTTTTTTGCAATCTGTATGCGCCTTCTTAGTTCTGTTTCACATCCGCCCTTTTCACTGATGGTCGATCCCAGATACACTTGTTACTGCGTCCATTGGCAAGCAAACGTATTGGACTACATGGAACGCGTGCGACTCATTGCGAAAGTTGAATTGACTCTGCAGCTTTCCGATGCAATTGACATAGACGGCCTAAACACGCGTAGCTATGATATCTTGCAGCGCTACGTCGCCTACAGCGCTACGGCACCTACGCCTACTAATCGTGCGATTGATCATTTAATAATATTATGTAAAATCGCTACGAATCTATTTTTTATCAACATAACTTTTAATAAAATATTAACCTCGCTAGTCCAGACAATCAGAACACTTTTACATTAATTGGCAATATCTTTACTTTTATTCCGTAAGAAGTAAAACCAAACACAATGTTGCTCATTTTTTTTGTTCTACAAAATTATATTTCTCCATTATTTTCTTTATAAGCTACTCTTTATTAGATAAACATATATTATTAAAAAATAATTACAAGATAAAAAGATTTTTTTATATACCACGTTTTTAAATTTTCTGTTGAATCATATAAACTTGACAATTCTATGTATTATTAAAAACTTTTTATTGTACTTGATAGAAATACTGAATAAATATAGAATATTGAAATGTCATTTTGACATGTCATATTGATTTCCATAGTCACGCACGTATATATTAATAATTTAGTTGTTATGACTTAGCAACCAATAATAGTACGAATAATACGAATATTTACAGAAAAAATTACTTTTCATACAAAACAGAATTAACTGAAAATTAATTCAATTCTGCTTAAAGATGGTTAAAAGTATTAAAATAATGCATTGTTATCATGTTCTGATATATTCTAAAAGTTTCAAATATCCAGCTAGTCGGGAAGTTAGTTAAAAATCTTCAATGGAACCAATAATTTTTTCTTGTGTCCGGTATATTTTTTTTCTTGTTTGTCCAAGACTTGTATTGAACGATTGAAGATTTTTAACTAACTTCTTGACTAGCTGGATATTTGAAACTTTTAGAATATATCAGAACATGATAACAATGCATTATTTTAATACTTTTAACCATCTTTAAGCAGAATTGAATTAATTTTCAGTTAATTCTGTTTTGGGTTCCATGACAAAACAGAACAGTGACAAAACAGAAAATAAATAATAATACAAATTGTATATGCGTCAAAAATATCAAGTAATAAATGCATTGTATAAATTAAAGGATTTCGACCAAGTAATTTATCTTCATAATGTGTATACCTAAACCACCTAATATTATTGAGCACATTTAAGTACAAATAGGAGATCTTAAAATACTTACGGTCATGGCCCTCACTACCTGAAGCGGGCCCCTAAGCTAGGATTTTTGGTGGGCCCCCCTACCTAGCGCTAAGGGTATTCAGTGTGAAATTTAAAAAGAAATTGTAAAATTAGGGTGTATTTGTAACGATTTTTTGTATTTGCGTAACGATTAGGTGGCAATTCGATATAATTGGCTAGCTATTTAAATGTGCTCATTAAAAAGTAATTATCTAGTCAGTGTGTATACGCATCCTTTTTAATTATGGAGTTGTCGAGTAAAAACTTGCATGAATTAATATCACTGAAGTAAAATAGTGCCGCAGGCGACTTTTTTTTACTATTAGAGCAAATTTGTGATGTGTGTTTATATCAATTGTTTGGTCGACTTGTCACGCCGGGCCCTTGCTGAGCTCGGGGCCCCAGGCTAGAGGGGGGCCATGCACCGATATCAAACAAAACCACATATTATATTGTTATGCAGCGGTATATTGCGGTAAGAAGGGGTAAAGTCGAAGAGGGCAAATTATAGGTACATTAGTACCGTTGAAATTAAAATATAAAATAAAATTAATCAACCGAATTAAAAATGTATCTCCGCTCAAACTGTAAGGCGAGTTGGAATTTCTTCGGAAATTGCTAAGCCCGTATTATTGATTAAGAAAATAAGGCTTTATTATTCGAAATTATCTCATAATCGCTAATCCGAAGATTCCAATATCATTATGAGACGTCAAGAGGTGCTTAAGTAAATCATAAAACTTCAATGGCACTTGTCGATGGACTGAGCTTCTCTAAAACACTCTGCCCTTATTACATCGTCAATGTAAATTAAGATCGCCTTATCTCTGAGTGAAAAGGGAAATCGTATTTCTCGTATTCTCAAATAGTTACGCAAAATTCTGTTAGCATTTAACATTTTTCATTCTTTGTAATAGCTAAGTATTTCATATCTAACTATTTTAAGTTGTATGTAATTAAATTCGTAGCAATCATACCATTCAGCATTACATGGGTGACACACTTGTCTTCAACATATATGTTTTGTTGTCAAAACAAAACAATGGAGCGAAAACGATGTCAGCATTTCCTCAATCACAACTAGATCAGTAGGGTGTGTTATGATTTACTAATTGCGACATTGTCTCTTGTATTTAAGGGCAATCCATAAATCCTCACTCATCGAGTCCACCACGCGACGCACTACTATCGTCACGAGTCCTTCACTCGACATAGTCCAGTCTCTGAGTTTATTAATATAATCAATCACATCGATCTCACCAGTACATCCGTACTCGCGATTATAACCTCTCGCTGTCATCTTTATTAATGTATTTATTTATTCTTGTAACGATAAATATACTTCTCTTACAACATCCAAGTGACTACGACCTTATATCTTCTCCACTTCATCATCCCTAAAGTGGTGACCCCGACGTGATCAACAAATCAGACATGATACGTTCCGACCCTCATCTTAGCCAAAAGTTTAATAATGACTTAAATATAATAAAATAAATCATGCATAGGTATAAGCGATTGCAAATTCGACATAACTATATTATTAATACTGTGTAAATTACAGTGGCGAAGGGTGGAGGTAGGTTATTAATATCTAACATAAGTTTTCATTGAACTAAGAATACAAATAATTGCAGATGGCGCTTGTTAGTTTTTAAAAATAATAATGTACCTGGCACAAAGAAGATGTACTGAATAACAGCTGCGACTGTTGGCCGTCTATTCTACCAATTAAAAATGATATTACTTATCAAAATAAGCGTAGAATATTAAAATATAATAAATAACTATAAGGTATTGAAAAATATGATAGAAATTATATATCATTTCGCTTTAATGATTCTTGGAAGATACACAATTTTTCCAAATCAGTGAACAGATGAAAACAATCCCCTTAAGCAAAGTCAAAACACAATTATCTATAAAGTTTTTGTATGAAATAGTTTCTAAATAATAAAATTTTGATTTTCCTTCTGATTAATCTTGCCTATTTTAATTGGAGTTTAAATGTAATAGAAATCTATGACACTGTTTCACACAGATCCATTGACCTTTATAACCCGTACTCCCTAGGCGAAAACATCGGTTATTCATTCAAAACCTACTACCCAAAGTATCGTTATATTTTTGTAGAGTCACTACATAATAGTCGTTGATTGTAATATATAACAATGTAATGTTATTCTTTCTTCTTTCGACCATATCAGATCCTAATAAGAACATATGAGCCTTGACAGATTTTGTTATTACGAGATATGGATGTCAGCCACTTGCTCAACCCATTAGGTCCATACTCAGACACATACACAAATTGAAAAACAATATGTGTATTTGTCAGACCCAGGATTCGAACCTGAGACCAACAACGCTATAGGCCAACACTTAAGCCGCGCGGCCACGTGGGTGTTATATATCTTTTAAAAAGCTATCATATTAATTCTTCATATAATAATTACATTACATACAAATGTATCATGTAATTGAAGACTGGAAAAGGGGTCTATATGCAAAAACAAAATATTTCAGTAGAGGAAAAGAATGTTTTATTCCATCATGCGATGCGGACTTTTGGATTATATGTGATAATAATTATGCTCATGAAAACACTCTCTATCATTAACAAAATAGTTTTTATTAAAAAATGACATAATTAATATAATAAAATAGAAAATTAATATGTTTCAGTAGAAAAGGGGTTTTTAAATTAAAATAAATTTTTCCCAATAGTAAAATGGTATATATATAAATTATTGTGTAAATAAAAAAATATGGTTTTTAGTTATATGTTTACCTTTTTACCTTTTTACACAACAATCGTTTCGCCTCATTAAGACGTTGTCATTTTTCACCATATTAGGTTAGTTGACAATGCCTTAACCAGGCGAAATGATTGTCATGTAAAAAATAATAAACTCAATAGAACATTTTTTTTACTTACTCATCAATCATAATACTAGAGTTCTACTACCTTAACTCGTTTATTTGAGTTATTCGAATGCTAAAATATTCTCATAGAATATAAAAAGCAGATATTATTACTATGTTATTGACATATAAAATCTGACAACTATACTACTGGCTTTTCAGGCTTCTTTTTGCCGGTATAATGACACCAGCTTTTGAAATATTTTCTTTTCAATCTAATACATTTATTTTGCGTTTTCGCTGTTTATTTAATGATTTAACAACCAAGTATGTCAGCGACGCCTCCTGCGACTCGGCCATTTTGGATAAAAGAATAATCATAATATAGACCACACTTCTTGGGTAAGTATTTTAGTTTTGCTAAAATCGCAAAAAGTGTGGCAGTTAAAATAATAAAAATATCCAATACTGTGTGTAATGCTATAATATAGACCCTTTTAAATCAATAAAATCAATTTTCGACATAATGTATTACAGTGACTCCTTTTCCAGGGACGCCTTCAATAATAATAAACCAAAAAAATATTTGGTAATGTTGGACCTACCAATGACTGCTGAAAAAACGTGGCCGCTTAGCATGTTATGAAGAGTTGTTAGTGCGCCAGTATATAATTTATCAATAATATATTAATAATATATCATGGTGGGCTGGTGGCGATATGTTTTTAAACCTTAAAGTGTTTTGATTTATTTTGATTGGTTTGTCATCGTGATTTTGTCCTGAGTGTAATTACCATCTAATGTACTTATAATAATATTAATTTTATTAAGAATGTTTAAAAAAAAAAAAAAAAATATATTATCGATATAAAATTACATTATAACTTATTTCATTTCAGTCCCTAGTACAATAGTCGCAAATCACAATGAGAAGAAAGTGAAAAGGTTCCAAGTAAAGCAACAGATGGGCAAATCTTTTATCTGAAGAGACACGTTAAGAGCGTGCCAAAGATCCCTTTTACGTATAAAACTTCTTATTATGTATATGACTCTATTCCTATTGCCATCCACAGTTAGACTCGGCCGTCGTATATTTTTGTCGCCTGTATATACGGCTTTAACCTTTTAGATATGAGAGTAAGAAATAAAACAAACCGTGTCACGTAAATCAGTGTCTGTCAAACTTTTTTTGTCGATGACACACAGGGGAAGAGAAAATTGTTTCATGGCACACCAAATAAAAATCCCAAAAAAAAATAATATAGGTACTGTATTAATATGAATAAAAAAATCTTAGTAGGTATTCTTTCTTCTTCTTTCACCCTGTCACGTCCCAACATTGGGGCATAGGGCAAGCACAAGTTGGCGCCACTTCCCTCGGTCCATCGCCAACTCCTGTGCCTCCCGCCATGTCAGACCTGCAGCACGTAGGTCGCTTTTGTAGCATCGCTGCAGGGTGAGGGAGGGCCGGCCACGGCGACGGAACCCTTGAGGCTGTGCCACAAGGGTACGAAGTGCCGCACTCTTTGGCGGCATCCGGAATACATGTCCCAGCCACGTGAATCGTCTCTTCGTGATAACTTCAATCACCGAAGGCTGTTGTGTCTGCTCACGAACTCGGATATTTGTAACGCGGTCGTACCAATGTACCCCTAAGATTCTGCGGAGACATCGATTCTCAAAGCTCAAAAGCCGTGACTCTTGAAGCTTAGTAAGATGCCATGTCTCACAGCCATACAGGAGCACAGGTAGCACGCACGCGTTAAACAAACGACATTTGGTCCTCACAGAATACAGCCTTGACCTCCATGCGACTCCAAGTTGGTTGAACGCAGAGCCCGCCACACCCATGCGGATTCCAAGCTCACTAGAAATACCACCATCATCGGCAACCGTGGCACCCAAGTACTTGAATCTGGACACCAGCTCGACAGGCAGACCAGAAACCCGCAGAGGAGTGTCGGCGTCGATGCAAGCAGCACTGCACATGGATTTGGTCTTAGCGGCATTCAGATGAAGACCCACACGCATCGAGTTCGCGGCTAGCCTGTTCACGGTCACCTCCAACCTCTCGATCGTCGAGTCAAACACGACTGCGTCGTCTGCATACTCTAAGTCGCACAGTCTTTCTTCGCATAGATCGCTTGTGTCATCATGATGTAGGCGTATCCCACTGTCGGGGCAAACCGTCTTACGCATTATGAAATCCATCATGATGATAAAAAGAAAGGGCGCAAGTACACATCCTTGCTTGACTCCTGACGTGATTTCAAAGAGGTCAGAGGATGTTCCGGCTGCTCTCACGCGACACTCTGTATTGGTGTAGAGAGCACTTATCACGGCGACCAGTTTCCGTGGGACACCATATCCTAGCAGAATTTGCCACAGAGATTCACGATGAGGACTGTCAAATGCCTTTTCATAGTCCACGAAGCAGCAGGCGACAGGTATATTCATCTCTTGGTACTGTTGCAGAAGGCTTCGGAGAGTTGAAATATGCTCTGAGCAGGACTTCCCCGGGACAAATCCACTTATTTTGAATAAACACCTCGTCCGATCGATTATATTTCTTTTTTATTTCGTTTCCGTAAGTTCTGGGAAACCTACTTTACAAATTAATATACGACGATCCAAACGGCAACAGAAATTCAAGAGCATACTTCAGTGAAACGGCAAATAATTTTCAACTATAGGTGCGACAAAATTTCAGACTCGCTGGCAATCGGAGAGCGAAAGTCAAGCTGTGAACACGTCAATTTGTTTTGTGATGGCGACGGGGGAAATCATTCTTAAATCGTGTAAAAATGACTAAAAAACGTTACCCATTTACTTGAAAAAGAAAACATGTCAATGAAGATAGTATTATTATTACTAATAGAACAATAAATATAACATTAAATGGGCGCATGCTGAATTTTTATGACAAAGTCGTTTGCACAATCGTCGAGTAGTCACAATCGTTTTAGACCGTGCCCCAGCTGAAGTATAGCCTTAAAATTTGCAATAGGCAATCAAGAATTTTGACTATAAGTCGAAATCCAAAACGCTGACAAGTCTAGCTTGCATCGTTTTTCATGTACTATAATTCAATTTTCTTTCACTGATGTCAGGACGGTGTGTACCATCGCATCTTTAGAAAGGATCGATGACCCACTCCCACATTTATTAATCAAGTGACAGAAAATAATTAGACGCGGTACGCTACACGGCACACCTGGAACCTCTCAACACACATTGTTTGACAGACACTGACTTAAAGGGTAGGTACATGGATATATATATTATATGTCAACACAATCGAAATGGTTATATTTATATTAATGATATGTATGTGAAAAAACAATTGAAAAATACGTAAATATTGATTTTCGGACTTGACAAGTTTACTTAAATATTTCTGGGGCCTGAAAAACTGAAAAGTTTATTATTTTAGTCACTTAGAAAACTAAATTAACTACCTACCTCATTTTAAATTGATTCGTCGTTATTAATATTGTTATTAATAGCAAATCAAAACAGTGACAGAAAGTTATTTGCTGCCATGACTGAAAAAGATGCATTCTTCAGTCACTTCCAGTTCCGGTTCAAATATTATATTGGTTCTTCAATTAATATCAAAGTATGTAAAATATTTTTTTAAATAAGTCGACTGATGATTTATTAATACTATACAAGACATGTCAGATCTATAACGAAAGACATTTAATGTTTTAGGTTAATTTTTCGACATCATTTTCACACTTTATTTGACATTACTTCTGTCAACGGTTACTAACTAACAGTGATATATTATAAACAAAAACTGGTTACAATGATTATAAAATTAGCATTAGACATGCTGAGTTGTAGAGTTGCCATGATTTTAATGATTCTAATAAAACTTTATCAATGTGTAACTAAAGATACAAAAACAGTATAAAAATAATAATATATTATTAATTCTTTCAAATTATCAGAGTTTTCTATATTTTCAATATTTCAATATTATAAATATACCATTTGTATTGGCAATACTCTATTTTATTTTATGTAGATATCATAACAAAATAAAACAAATATATTATATTTATTGATTTATAATAATATTGAATATACATAATTTGAAAACATCTCATGTACCTATACACACTATAAAAAATCATTTTGTAGAAGAAAAAAATACGACACCCGATGGGACTTGAACCTATCTGCTGGATTCGCGCGGATAGCCAACATTATAACGTAAATCGATAAGCATTTCATATAACAACTACTTGTTTAAAACGTCGTAATTTAATAAGATGCCCGTTGGAAAAGCATACTATCGCGAATCCAGCAGATACAGGTTCAAGTCCCATCGGGTGTCATATTTTTTTCTACAATATTATTTTTTCTAGTGTGTATATTCATATGTTTTCGAATAATGTACCTATATTCAATAATTTTTATATAACGTTACATTTTCAAATCTTGTATCTTATTCGTTGAATAAAAAGAAATAGTTTACTATAATAATATGTCAGTCGACGGCAAAGGGTCAGAATTTTTTCACTTTCATTTCCTTCTATATTATTCATTGTTATGATTTGATTTGATATTTTGCTTTCCTTAATATATAACGTATTTCGGTGCCCCTTACACATTTAGCTATTCATGGAGACTGTATGATGTCATCATTCAAATGATAACACTCTTACACATTGCGTCGTGCTTGGCATTAAGTATCATTATATATTTCATAATAAGCAGGTATATACCTTATTCTTAATAATATTCAGTCACATTATCTTAATTATATTATATATAATTGTACGTAATCCAAAAACTTTATCCATAAACGCGCATGGACTTTCTGCACAGATTCAACAGATAAAATAATATGGTGAGCAAAATTTAAAAATTTTCTTAGTTACCTATTATCAGATTTTATTCGAAGATATTTTTCAAAAACTAAGATGGCGATCAAAATTTAAAATTTACTTTGGTAATCATCTGATTTGATTGATTTTCAATTTAGAGGTATTCATGGTGATTATAACTAATTTTAAGTTGAACGTTATATTTTACAAATACCAATATGGCAATAACATTTTTATGATGCTAAATAAAATTTTTAAGTTTATATATTGCAATGCCCATATAATACCAAAATGATGAACAATTATAATTTGATTATTTAATTCTAATATTATTTAAACATTAAACACAGGAAGCAGAAAAGTACGCGATGTGATAGAGGTCACTGAGGAGATGAAATAGCAAGGGGGTGAGCTGGGCGAGTAGACAACTGATGGAAAAATGCCGTCATACAGTGGTACACAAGGGGCATTAAATGCCCACAAGGACGCCCTAAAACCCGTTGAATATACGAGCTCATAAAGTTCAGTGAATGTGGAAAGAGCTAGGGGAGGCCTTCATTTAGCAGTGGATCGAGATGATGATGACGATTTAAATATTAGAACAATATTTATTTCTACCCAATAATTTACTCAAGTTTAGTTGATAACGATTGCACACGACTTCGTCTGCATGATAGACTGAACTAGCCTGATTTGTATTATTATATCATTTTCCGAGACTAATCTCACATTGTTGTAAATGCCGTATTTCTCTGAAGTTTACTAAAAATCAACTGTATAATATTATGATCTAATATATTTTTTTAGAAAGAGACTAGCCCATAAAAAGAGTCACTAGTTAGTAGAGGGGGGGGGGAATTGATGTCAACATAATATTTGTAACCTTTTTATTTAAATTCGTTTGGAATACGTATTGTATTGAAAGATCACAATTTCGAAAAACCGTAGAAACATACATACCTACATAAGTTTTCAAAAATATTTTTCTAATATGTATGTTGCTAAGATGTTTGAAATTATATTATGTATTAACCCAATAACGAATGCTACATTTTCAATATTATTTGTTGAATAATGAGTCTATAATATGAATAATTTTAATTTAATTATTGTATTGGACCAAAACTCATCTTTGCCAAACAGCGGTTATAATCAATTCAGAAGTGCCCATGATGAATTAATAAAAAATCAAATTTTAATATATTTTTTTGAATTATTTACCAACTCAACATTCACAAAATTTATTTATGTATTGATATATAATTTTACTCATAAATAATACTTACATAAATATAGCCTTAAATCTTGATACACAATCGTTGCAGTGAAAAATAAATATACACTTCAATATATAAATAAAGTTTTATGAATATAAATTAACAGTGTAGAATGTTTGTTTCCAGAAATTTGTTTATAAACATATATATTTATTATGACACAATATTGGTTATGTTTACAACACGTGCGTTGTATTGAATGACTAACTAAATGACATTATGCGCATGCGCATGTATCCTTGAGACCAAAATGAATATAAACATAATAATAAATTATGTGTTGCATCGGCGCGCGCAACATCCGTCACACACCAAAGGTGTTACATCGGCGCGCGCAACTTCGTCACACGCTAAAAATACACTGTTTTCCCAAACGCGCCAAAAGAAGTATAACAGATGTTTATGCTTGATGACATTATTTAGTTGAAGTTCGGCGAATGTACGTAGCAGCAAAGAACAAAATACCGACAAAGGTGTAGTAAATTGATGGAGGCCTTCATCCAGCAGTGTATCGACCCCGGCTAATAATTATGATGATATTGTTTTGTATTATAGTTGTATGACAATATTTGTTTATATCATGTAAAAGGCAGTTGACTTGGAGTATATCCATATGAAAGACCGCGATCTGGGACAAGATATTAATCTTTTTAAATGAAATGGCTACTGTTCTACAATGCACTTCTTACACACATAAACAGATCTGAGTAATAAATACAATTTTATAAATATTCGTGAAAGATATTTTTTATTCCCTTCTATTAATTTCATAATTTGAGGTTTGAGGTTAATTTTTAATTATCTTGGATATTTACATTTTTATTTATTTATTTTTTTTTAAATTATATATTTTGTTAAGCCGTATCTGTCTTGCCATATACCTATGTTAAAAATTGCACTTTGCCATCAGTAATCAAAAATGTGTCTAATGTATGTCATCAATCAGCATAAATCATTAAAGATTGCATATTATAATATATATTGCTTAGATTTAGTACCGTACGATGAGTTAGATCTGGAGTGATGTTGAATATATGTCGTTGGGTCTATGTTCAAAACTTATAATAATTAATATCAGAAAAGTTTTATACATAATATCTTATTAATAAATTTCTATTTCATTATCATTCTGATACAATTTTTAAATATTATTAAGTATCAATTTTACATTGTATCACCACTTTTGATTGGAAAAGGATTATACAGGCCTTCGCGACGCGAAGTGGAGGTTCTATTAACAGATTTTTATTTGTAAGTACGAGAAAGGATGTTACCCACTTGGTCAACCTATTAGATCGATAATCAAATTTCAAAAACAATTATTCTATCCCGGGACCCACGGTATTATAAACCAACACATAATCGTTCGATCTTCGTGGGCAAGTGTCTACTTGCCTCTCAATAATCTTATACTGACTTAAATATATGAATAGTTTCCATTAATATTAATAAACCCGCAATATTTGTATTCAAGTAATAATAAACGAGACTATAAACATATTTTGCCACTTGATTAAAATTATAATATAAGATGTTTATTGTGAAATTTTCAGAATAATAAATGTACTTTAACATAATTTTGAATGTGTTGCCACCGCCATCTTTAGATTAATAAAGCCTGATCATAACTATTTGCACAAGCAACGAGTGGTCCACTTTTCAGCAGCTGTCAAAATCAAATACCAGATTGCTTGATATAATATTGATTCGCCCTTTCTCGTTTCAAATTGAATTATAAAAAATCTCAAATCAAATAGGTATATTAACTATCAGTGTTATTTATAAATAATATACATTCCTGTTATTCATCAGCTGTCAAAGTCAGACTAGTCCTTCACACAAAAACCGGTGGTACCTAATATCGATTTCCTAAAAATATGTAGCATTGATCTATGCATTAAATTTGTAGAAGGTGTGTTAATGATATGTTAACGCTAATGTTAATGCTATATTAACGCGTCAGTATGAGCACTCTCTAAAACAATGACAGGCAATGACAGGTCATCCATAGACAACAACAGGAGGGGCGGAAAAAGTAGGACCAGTCGTTGTGAATGTATCGGCTTTCTACTTGAGTCGGCAATGGTTGTACATAACCAGCGCCATTCGGCTTTGACATAACACATTAGGTAGGTACAAAAAAACATGCTTGTTGTGTAGATACTTATTCCACGAATGCATGATATCTATTGGATTAGAGAACATTATATAAAATACATGGTAGGTACTTCTTACAATCTTCCAAGAATTGAACATTACACGAACCTCGTCTTTCCGCGAAAATATTATAAATAGAAAATATAATTATCATTACTGTTTTGGTGTTTCTCAACATTACGTATGTGTTTTAATCGGATTATTGCGCAAACTAAAATGTATGAAAATCTTATACAAAATATTCTCCTTATAGACTCTTTTAATTGACATATAATTTTAGTTAGTGAGTACTTTATTTTGAAACAATTTTAATTAGTATCTTGAATTGTGTAGTTACTTATAAATAAAATTATAATATTTTAAATTTATAAATTTTGAATTGTGGTGCGAAAATTAGTACCTACCAATACTTGGTTACGTCATGTAAATTCTACGTAAAACATAATATCACTGTGGCTTTCGCCGTGAGCTTTCTTATCGGAAAGAGATGCGAGTATACTATACGGTCTCCTATTTTATTAGATTCAATATGAACATTAAGTCAATTGTCATAACTGACTGAAAAAAATTAACGAATTCAAGAATGAAAACCTAACCTAACCTAGCCTAACCTAACAATTATAATACAGTATTCCGGCTATTTTCAAAATTTGTTTGCTGCTGGCAATCTGTAAAATGTAAACCAACAAGAACCCTGTTTTATTTAGACGTGAATTTTATGTCAGTACTATACGACCCAAAGAGGTTAGACGGACTTTAATATAAGGCCATATATTTCCGATACAATATTTCACGGTGAAGTGTGATACGGCGAACTGCATACGTACAAGTTTCCGGACACGCCGATACTTATAGTAAATAATTTAAAATATTACTTTGTTATTTAACAAGCATTTTATATTTTCATCAATATACATTAATCCATAGCTAAATGATAGTCTACTTAAGCATTACTATCTGCCCTGTATATTACGTGATATTGAATCTTATATGATACTGTAAAATGATTTTTTATAGCCAGTGGTGCGTTTAGTGATGTATAAGCCAGACGCACTGACTGATAACAATTTTTTATTCTTATAAATTATTAAAATATTCTGTGAGAATATTATATTGAAATCGATCGTTTTTAGGTTAAAGCGTAATTAAGTAATTAATACATCAGACAAAAGGTTTGTAATAAAGGGGGGGATCAAAAATAGATCAAATCATCTGACGTCGTTCATGGATGACCCCTAAGTAATAATATAATTCGGTACTATGATGGCAGATGGTTATAACTGCAGTTTTTTCACTTTTTAAGTTTTTTTTCCATAATATGTTCCAAATTGTGCATTCTTTGATGTGGCTTAATATTATAGCTGTAATTTTATTGGTCATAACGTAATGTTAAAAGACGTCTGCATCTGACCAAAAATATAAATGTTTGTATTGGAATGCTAATTCCGCTAATTTTGATATAAAACACTTGAAAAGATATCTTACAAACTAACTTCAGTCAGGCTAATTTAAAAACTTTGTATTTGCTCTCCTGTAAAATTGTGTAAATAGCAGTTATAACCGTTTGCCACCATAGTGTACCAAATTGTTGAAATATTAAACATAACAAATAGAAAAAATATTTTTGAAAAAATTAAGACACCCCGCAGGAATCGAACCTGCATCTCCCGGGTATCGCGCCCGCCGCGCATAGATCACTATGCTAAAGCTGTAGTACCAATTACGACAAATTGTAAATTTTGGCTCTTATAATAAAGCGCTGCCCAAATTGAGCGGGCGCGATACCCGAGAGATTCCTGCGGGGTGTTTTACTTTTTCCAAAAAGATGTTTCTATTGGTTATAATACATTTTCTCAGAAGTGTTTTCAAAATTATTTATGTGTAATACTTAGAATATTACATTCTTATATCTTGTGAATTATTCGTTGAATAAAAAAAATAGTTATTGAAATATCAATTCAAAGATCGCATGGTTATTCCATGTATTTTCAAAAGAGCGAGATTAATTTATATTCATTATGAGCATTCATTTCGTAATTAACTGATCGTTAAGTATTTGAGAAAAACCCTGCTGTACCGGGTGGGGTAACTCAGGTTACCCGTCAAGACCATGGCTGTTTGAAACCATTAGACCGGGGTGCGGGAGTACCCCCTTGTAAAGTTACGCACGGTGCGAAAAGTTTCCCGAGAGTGGAGGCTTAATTGGGGAAATCTCTTGGTTTTATATTTCAGTTACATCTGTCCGGAGACCTTTAGGCTTAAAGGGGTTCGATTTGTTCAAAGGTGGTTGAGTGTAGCCCTTTGTGAGTGGAGAGAAAGTGGAGTTATAACGTTTTGCAAGGTGAGTTGGAAGAAATAAAATGCTCGGCATTGTTTGAAACATTCGTTTCACCTAATTATTTTACGCTAATCTATTACCTAACATGAGGGAACGATTTTTCAAAATTTATTAGGCCAAGCTATTTTGAAAATAAAAACCGTATGTAGGTATAATATACAACATGCTGAAAATATTTTAGCTTGTCGTAGACAAATCGCACCGTGAATGTAAAACCAAGGCATCTGCGAAAGACATATTTTGGATATATTAGGATTTGAAGTCTTCGTTTTGTTAGGAGAAATAGAGTTTCTAAAAAAAAACTATAATATTTGGTTTATATCTACATTATATTACATGTTCTTTCAGTTACTTCACTTTTACATTATCAAGTTCACGACTTTTGCAGTTGTTTTGCATTTAATATCGAAATTGAAAAATTTGCAGATGCCTTGGTTTTACACTCATGGTGCGAAATTTTCTTTGTGTGCAAAAGGAAAGGGAGATCAGTTTTAAAATTTGAAAAACGAATTGAATAGGTACCTATTATGTCAATTTAACTATAACGTATATTATAATATGCGTAAAAAATTGTGAATCTGAAAGTAATAATTTTAAACTCACGTATGTAGTATCATGTACATAGGTAATAGATTAATAATACCAATACTCACTAATTATATTCATTACATATTTTATTTATTTCTTTATCAGTTTTAGTTCGTTAATTTTTTAAATAAAGCACTATGATAAGTTTCATTGGTTGTGTTGTTTTCGACTATTTTTCATATTATTTCTTATCCTACCTAATCTGGAAATATACACGTTTAATAATTGCCGTGTCCTGTATCCAGTTTTCTCCTTTGATATGAACCCGTAGTTAATTTCTTTCTGTTCAATCTCACGGTTTTTCTTTTCCTCTACTGATGTTATGTGGTCAATTCAGCAAAAAATATTCGTGAATAAAAACGGTTTTGAATAAATTCTTAACTATCGAAATATTTATATTTTATTTTTCATTATAACTTGTATATTCTTCTTTCATGCCCACTCCAAGAATTTTTGTGTATCGCTAATCTTCTTCCGTAGCTTTTTGATATTCAGCATATAGATTGTATTTAACAGTCTTCCATTGCGATCGAATCCATTCAACTTGAAGAAAAAACAGGCCAGTTTGAGACTTTATACCTGTCTGAGTGTGACTCAACTTCAACTCTTCGCCTTTTATGTACCAAAAGGTCAGGCACTTGGCTTTCATATGTATCCATTAGTTTTGAAATAACAGCTAAGAATAGTATCGTATAGGTAATTTAATAGGCGCGTATGAAAATAGTAAGGCCAACCGCAGACACAACTGATTGTAACCACACCATATAATAATATTAAATAATATACAAAACATTAACAGATGATTTACGTTAAACCTCTTTAACTTGTTATGGGTGCAACAACTATTTGGTACTCGGGTAATGTATTCAGTACGCTTCTTCATTACTATCTAGTAATCTGACTGATATCGGATGCCTAGTTTACATAACTTGTACCCAGACAACCTTGACTCTAGTACTAGTAGTAGACAGCTACAGATCTAGCATTTTTAGATGTGCATCTAGCTTGCAAAAAATATATCTAGCTTTTGGCGATTTTATTAGCATTTTGTAATGCCTTCAAAAATTATAAATGTCCTAAAAAAACGCTAGATATTTAGTTTATTTTGACCATCGGATATTTAATGAAGGTACGTTGGTACTTGAACAACAAAACAATAGGCGCATTATTGGCATTATAGTCATATAATAATTTAAGATATTATAATTTAATGTGTGTTTAAGTATGTGGCATCGGATTTACGATTAACGGAGATTACACTCCCTGGTATTAGGTAACTAATTATTACTTATCGTAGTTGTTAGATAAATTAATAATTTTTTCTCAATCTTTAAATGATTTCCCGGGAAATTAATTTGATTATAACCCATATAATATGCACTTTTTTGATAGTCAAAAAAGGTATTGAAATTTAATTTTCACAATATCTAGCGTTTTTTCTTACCGAATAGCTTGTTTTCGTACCCCGTCTGGCATGTTTTTTTCAACGACTGTTAGCAAACTGCAGTTACAATCACTAATAAGCAATAGATGTTCCCAACCACAAAATTTTACGACCTGTCGCACCGTCAAAATTAAACGTAAACTTATATAATCTATAAAATGCAACTTGACATTTTAAAAGTCAAGACACATTCAAAATTGAAGCAAAATCTTGCCAATTGAAAACATGACAAATTTAAATGACGTATGACTACAAAATAAATTAAAAACTTCAATTTTTTTATTGTAATTCCTCGTTTATATTCAATTTGATTCGAGCAAGTTTGTCAATTACAATACGGAATTAGTTTTTCAAACACCCTGTTGTGTTATGGGGAGCCGCCCAAGCTTTGCAAAGTTCAGACACTCTTGGGACTTGGCCGGTTCTTTGTCTAAGATTACAGGTAGCCTCCCCCCACCCCTCACTCTAACCCCCAGCTTATAAGGCTTTTTAGGAAATATGATCGCTAAATAGGCCACAAGGCTAAAAATCCAATGTCTATTATTTCATTCTTACATAATAATATTACAATGTATTATTAAAAAAAAATCCATAAAATTAAAACAGATATAATTTGGGTATGTACTTAATCTTTTAAACGTTTTGTATCACTCATATAATAAATAATAATAGTATCTAAAGGTATTAAATTAATCGTCAGGAATTATCTTCAAATAATGTTTTTAGAACCTTGAGGGTTCTTTTATTGTTTCAAAATCTACGTTCATTTTTTTCAAATAATCGTGTGAAGTGTGTATCCAGTGACGGTATTTTTTAAACGCAGGAGGCGCTCGCTTCGTCAGAAAGTTCAAAATACTGTAAGTACGCGATTTTTTTACAATTTAAGGTTAAAAGGTACCTCCGACAACGTCATTATTATGAAAAAATATTTTAGTATAGTAGTAGTTATTGTAATAGGAACACGACTTAGACGCACGCCTACGGACATCTATATTGATGTACGCAATAATATTTTAAATTAAAAAAATATATTTGTATATTAATACTAAACGTATCATATCATAGTGATGCTTGAAATCAGTATGACTGGGCTGCAGTGGCGAAGACTCCATACTAGGCGATTATTTAAAGCCTACCTTCTTAAGAAAAATATTTTTTAATTTTATATTGACATATTAAATAATATAATCACATAATAATATATTCAATATGCCCAACGACATCTATCGTATAATTGTCATAATAATTTTACGATCTTTTTGACTATTTCAATAAGCACCATTTATGGCATGTCTCGAAGGTTTAAAAACATAAGCTACATCTCGTTTCGCTTTACGTATTGTATGGATTACGTTCGCGTGAATCAAAAACTTTTTTTATATGAAGTTTGTTTCTCATAATTTCAAGACATCTGCGGCAGCCCATATAAATTGGTAAGCTATTTAAGGAGCGCTTACGCTTACATATTACGTAAGTGCACATTTATTCAAAATAATTTATAAGATAATTTAAAGAAATAATGTCTAGGGATTCAATCACATATAAGCATTGATTGTTGTTAAAAATAATAAATAATTTATCTCGTGATATTTATTTGTCAGTTAGTTTATTCATAGACTAAGACAATTTATTCAGGCAATTATGTAATTTGAAATCTGATATTGTATCTAAGTCTGTGTTTTAAATAAAGAAGTATTTTTAAATGTCTAGTTTTCGGGTTAAATTATAAATTGTTATCAAACAGATTCACAACAACGGATATTTTCAATATATTTTGAGCGTATCTTGCATTTATATTTTTAAAAAAAATACATAATTCATATTAATTGCTTAATTTTATACCATCAGTGAGCTTTTGAAATTTCATCGGTTTTTGTGTACCTACCTATTCATCAGTAGTTATGTCGGATTAACTTCTTATTTCCCGTAAATACATCTAACAAGTGTGCTTTCTCCACAGCCTACCTGTTTCCAAAAGTCACCCTTCGCCACTGCTGGGCTGTGACATTTGTATATAGACAACTATAATAATTGAGAAGCTAAAGAATATACGAGGATATTTTAAAGTAAAAAAACAATTTTTCACACCAGTATTTACGCATAAAAAGCACAGAACAGATAATAAATAGAATTCCGATAAGCTATTACACATACAGTAAATTTCGACGCGGGGTTTTGAATGTGTGAGTGTCCTACGAAAATGAATCGCGCATTATAGACGTGTAATAGTGTGTGTAATACACTAATATTAAATGAGCGTCAATGGATAAACCGAGAGTAGTTATCAGTATTCAACGTATGGCGTATTTTTGACACGTGTTTAAATTTATCCCGTATTCATCTTTACTCGAGATCGGTCGCCTGCTTCTCCTTACCCGTTAGGTATTTCAGTTCCCATCATTTCTGAGTTTCTTGATAAAAAGATTTCGGACACGTAACTTCTTTGTATGACAATTTTATTTAATATATTGTAATCTTTATTTAAGTACATTATATTCCACTTCGTAGGACTGTATATATTTTTTATTCAAAGCAGCTAATTTCATTATTTTTTTTAAATAAAAGATAAGTATTATTTGAAAACAGTAATTTAGAGAATATTGAATATATTCAGTATGTAGAAAATAAATATAAGTAATCAATTTACTCAGCGCGTGCACTCTGATCCTTTTAATCTTCAGCTCCTCAATCAAAAATATGATTTTTTAAACTTAATTCTGTACTTTTGTGGGTGCGTTTCTTATACTTATAAAGTCAGTAAAATATCGGTCACCCATTGCCAAAAATTGTTTTCCCTTGTAATAATTTATCAGCGCTTATGGCAGAGTTTCCCAACATTTCAAACGGCTCAAATATGCCAATTTATTTTACGCAACGTACTTAACTTTTATTTCGATAAGTTATAGTGAAATTTCATCCACGTCTTTATAAATACCTACTTTAAGGGTTTAGATTAAATGAATTTTTATTTTGCCTTGGTAGTTACGTCTATTTCATTTTGTTTATCGATACAATTCATTTAATTTATATACCTATTACTTATCTGGTAGTTTTATAGCAAAAAAAAATTTTTTTTTCGTTTACCTTCACAAATTTATTTATATTGTCACATATTGAAAGCTGGAGCGAAGACTTTAGGCAAGCTATCTTCAAGATTAAATCAAACCCACAGATTCACAGTTTTATTAAAAAAAAAAAAAAAAAAGAGTGTCTCATCTACTTATAGCAATATTGTGTAAAAATTAGTAACCATTGTACTATCGCAATATAGTATTTGTAAATTGACGACGTTATTTTACAAAAAACAATACTCAATAGAGGTTTAGACAAAACGTTCGTAGTCGATAGCGTAAGGCGCTGGTCTTTCATCCGGGGGTTCCAGGTTCGATTCCCGGTGACATCACAATGTATTTAAGTGACTTTCTCAAAGCATGGTTGTGATTATTTCTCTTCTATTACTAAGGTTAAATTTGTATAGCATGCCACTCGTCGGAACGAAGGTTGTATCCCTCATTCGCAATCAGACCATCTATCTTTAAATAATACAATACTATATTTATTTCTAAATAATATGATATTTTCCTTTTTTACGTTCGTAATAATGTTGTGACAAACAATCCGTGGAGAGAAATGATTTTCATGTCCGCGAAAACTGTAGTATTGACATTTGACCTTATGATCCGCTAATATGTATTTTTTTTAACAATAATAATTTTGCAAATCTATATTTATGTGTGCAATTCTCCATAGGTACAGACAATTGTCCTGGAACGAAATATCAAAATATTATACAGAAATAAACATACAAAACTCAACATTAAAAAAAACAGATCGTTTCGGTATTTATTGTAATTCCATGAGCTGATGTATTGTATGATGACGTTATTTGACAGCCGCTGCTCTAGAGAGGGGGAAGGCTAAAAGTAGCTGAGTACGAAATTATGATTTGATGGGAGAGTAAACGCAAGCCCCGTGGTACTTACTTATTTGGCCACCTTCGCCACCATTGGGATAACGTATTTAAGTTAAATATATAGCTTCCCTAAATAATTTCGTAGATTCACGGGATAAGCCCTTACTTATAACATATAAGGGGACGGTTTAGAAGCATCTATTTTACAACATTTTTATTAGATCGTATTCTTGTTTGTCCGGTGGTTGTTTGTCCAGTACAAATTTTGCAATCAATTTTTAACTAACTTTCCGACAAGCTAGACATTTGAAACTTCTAGAATATATCAGAACACGATGCCAATGCATTCTTTTAATACTTTTAGCTATCTTTAAGTATAATTTTAATTCATTTTCAGTTAATTCTGTTTTGTATGAAAAGTTATTTCGGAAGAACTCCGTGATCCAATCCACTATTATTGGCTGCTAAGGGGGTGGTCCTAGCAACTAAATTATTAATGTATACGTGCTTTACTATGGAAATCAAAATGACATTTTCGTATTCTATATTTGCTTGTTTGTTTTTTATTTACTTCATATCAAGTACAAGTTTGAGTAAATTGAGCATAATAATTCAACAAAAAATTTAAAAACGTTAAAAAAATATATTTATAAAAAGTTATAAAAAGTTCTTTTTATCTTGTAATTATTTTTAATATAACACTGAAGTGAAAATTGTACTAAGCATTATTTTTTCTTTCTTTTGACCATGTCCAATCTCACTAGGATCATATGGGCCTCCACAGAGTGGTGGTTTGCGTTAACAGATTTTTGTTTTTATGATTAATGGATGTTATTAGGTCCATACTCTGACTCCAAACACAAACTGAAAAACAATGTGTGTATTTACCAGACCCAGGATTCAAACTTGGGATCCATGACATTAAAGGCCGATGCGTAATCCGCTCGGCCATAGTGGGCCATCGTACTAAACATAATATTATTATCTACTTATTTATTATTTGAGATAGTGCGATTAAAATATTCTTTTGCAGTAGATTTATAAGTTTAAATTTTTTAGTATTTTAAGAATGTGCATCAAACTAAATTATTACAAATCAAACAAATTTATTTATTTTTATTACCTTCTTTAAATAACTGAAGTAAGATACCGATTAGTTATCGAAATGCGTTTTGGGTTGTCACCATATGCTCTTTCTTTCTTTCCTCGACGTTTCGGACTCGTTGAAGATGCCATTCATAACAGATAATATAGGTACCTATTGAGTCTACTCTACTGTAAGATGTAATTACAAATAAAAACGTCGCTCTTAGTATACCGAAGGAATACGCAGTGAGAACCCAAAAATCTTTTACGATAACAAACTGTGAAAGTCTCAAACATAATACATATAATAACTATTACAATGTCATTATAGATTATTATATGGTAAAGTTAGTTAAATTAAATTTGCAATGGTACATATTTCATTAATATGTATAATGATATAGAAGTTTTATTTAAACACGTATATTATGTAATAATATCACAAGAGGTAGGCTGTGGAGAATTCACACCGTTTACGTATACGTATGGGAAATAAGATAATCCGATATTACTACTGATGAATATGTACACACTAATGACAACGACACACTAAATCGATGAAATTTCAAAAGCTCACTGACGATATATGAAAAACTCATTGTTGTCTATCTGTTATATAACAATTTATAATTTCACCCGTAAAACTAGACTTTTTATATTTAAAATAGTGACAAATGACTTAGGTACACTATCAGATCTCAACTGATATAACTGACTGAATAAATTATCTTAGTCGACTGAACTAACTGATAAATAAAAATAACGAGATTAATTCTGGTGGTCAGAAGCAGATGGCAGTAAGTCCACTTTTTTCGAACATGATGTTTTGGTGCCAATTTTTTTAAATATCTACGAGAAGCAGATTGCAACAAGTCCAAAAATGTTGTTCTTTTAAAGATAAATCATAAGTCTGTACAGTAAGACCTCTACCCTGTAGAAGCAGAATGCAGCAGAGTGACTTATCACATTACGCTTCTAAATTATTGTGACAATCATATTGACTACAATATATGAAAAATGTTAGACTTACTTCATTCTGCTATTAAAGTTTGGACTTACTTGATTGTGCTATTAAAGTTTTTCATTTGGTTGGCAACATTAACTTTAGAGCCGAGTGAACTAAGTCCACTTCTTATTTCGCATTTATTGCTATTTATATTAAAAGATACACTAATTTTGATATGTAACATTTAAAAAAAATAAGAACATTATATTTTTATACTGAAATGAAAAAAAACATCATTGTCTGTCTCATTTGTTATATTTTACCATTCAAAGCAGTTTTAAATTTTAAAACTGCTCCCCTGAACAATTTCACTTTTGTGACTTACCGCTTTCGCTTCTCAGACTCAAAACTATTTTTTTAAATTATCTTGGTATTATTTTGAACAAACATGCGGTCATTGATAATACTTTTATGGGCATATGTGCTCTGCACTGCTTCAATAGCTTATCTATTTTACGTTACGTGACATAAACCCAATATAAAATTAATCGACATGGAAAAGGTTTTCTTCCAAATTTCATGGTTAAAAATCATTTATGTAACACCATTTTTCATCTTCGATTCATTCCTCTAATATGAATAGAATCCCAAATGAAAAAGTATAGTGTTGTGTGACAGACTGTGAAAATGCATCAGTATCCTGATGCTGAATAGCTCCGCCACACAGAAGTACATTGGAACATGTATATGTTTGAGAGCGATTGTTTCTTCTAAAGCCGAGCGGCTCTCGAAAACATTCGAACGTTCACAGTTAATATTTATACCATAAAATTGTCGCTATACCCGTGGCGATTATTCGTGCAAAACCAGGGCGTTCGGCTGCTAAGCAAAAGGTTGGTGGTTCGAACCCACCCGTGCGCGTTATTTTTCCATGTAAAAAAAATGTCTAAAATTATACCATAAATAAACCTTACACAATTTTAGATATTTTATAGATAGAAGAATATTTTTTATCGTCAATTATTGTTTAGTCTAAGCAGGTGTTGATTAATTATATTATTAATAATAAAATTTGAAAATGTTATTTTCCGTATTACAAAAGCGGTCACTCATCCAAGTAGGTAGTATCCGCGCGCAATGTCGTTTAACTTCGGTGATCAGACGAGAACCTTCAGCCGCTCGGCTGGTAACATTCTGCGGTACATTTTAATTTTGTGCACAAAATTTTATTTTAATGCCAATATCACGGCGAGCGGTAAAACATAATATACATGTTAAAAGATACCCGGATTCACCAGCAAATAATCCACAGAATAGAATATTGAAGAGAGACGCGATGTGACGTATTTTTTAAACTTTTGATCGATGCCACAGATGTAGCTTATTATATAATAAATTCATATAGAATTCTATAATAGACGTCATTGGCATATTGAATAAATTATTTTTATATAATATTTATGTGATAAGGTATATAAATACATCAATATGAAATTAAAAAATATTTTTCTTAGGAAGGTAGGCTTTAAATAATCGCATTGTTTGGAGTCTTCGCAACTGGTACACGTACATCTAATTTATAATAGTATTGATAATATTTGTATTACCGTGGAAAAAAATATACAAGTAGTTTTCAATGAAATTGTCTTTAAACAGATGTTTTCTTAAAAAATGCTTTTATCTTATACTGTTCAATCACCGCACTATGGCAGGGATTATGAATCGATACATATCAAACGATTGCTCAACGTTTATATTCACAAAAATAATTTATAAAGATATTTTTTTTTCCAAAGATGTAGTGCCAAATCACTATCAACAGTATGAATCAATAAATTATTTCATCCATACTTAACGAAACACAACGTGAGAAACCAGCAACATTTTCAAATAGTGTAAAATTGTCGATCGTCACAACTTTTAATACTTATGTACATAAACATTAACAGCACCACACGTTTATAATATAATACAAGGTAATATTTTAAATAAACTGAACTTACCTATTTAGTTCCATAAAATGTATTTATCCTGGTGTGTATTATACCACGTTTTTATTAGCTCGTATTCTTGTTTGTATGGTACAGATTTTTTCTTGTGCAGTACAATTTTTTTCTTGTATGTCCAAAATTTTTAACTAACTTCCTTACCAGCTATAGAAACTTTTAGAATATATCATAATACGACGACAATGAATTCTTTTAATACTTTTGGCCATCTTTAAGCAGAATTGAATTCATTTTCAGTTAATTCTGTTTTGTATGTTTCAGAAAAAAATCGTTAAAAGTAATATTTACTACTCACTATTATTGGTTGCTAAGTGGGTCCTAGCAACTAAATTATTAATATATACGTCCGTAACTATAGAAATCAATATGAAATGTCAAAATGACATTTCTGTATTCTATAATATTTATTCAGTATTTCTATCAAGTACAATAAAAAGTTTTTATTAATTACATAGAATTATCAAGTTTATATGATTCAACAGAAAATTTATAAACGTGTTATATAAAAAAATCTTTTTTATCTTGTAATTATTTATTCATTATGTTAGTAAGTTATAGTCGTGTACTTCCCTCCAATGGCAAATCTTTTCTACTCATTCATAATCTCTTATTTGTGTTATGTTACCTAATAATTAATTCACGTGAAATATTTTCTGTTATTCTACCGACATTTTTTTTTTTTTTTAGAATTATTAATAACCATGTCCTTGCTTTTTCGTACAAGGTGGTTAGTAATTTTGAACAATCACAAACACCCAGGCTTTGAGAAAAACACATAAATGTTTTTGTCATGACCGGGAATCGAACCCAGGAACTCTCGGGTGGAAGGCAAGCGCCTTACCAACTGCACCACGAGAGCCGCCTATTCTACCGACATTATAAAGGTGTGAGTAAATTTAATAATATATTATTATTTTGTATCATCTTGAATACTAGTCAGAAAGATCTTTTCAACCAGCTTAAATTTAATCCCATATTACTCAGAAAAAAATTTTATAACATTATAAAGTGTTGGCAACTTGAAAAAGTATACAAATATTATTCTCGAGTGCAAAATCGACGCGAAATAATCCCGTTCCATTGTTTGATGTTTTTTTTTTCATTTTTTTAAAGCTCAAAAATGTGTTTATCCATATTCTTATACGCCGTACTTCATCTAAGTAGCTTAAGTTTTAACACGAAATGGAGATATCAAACGTACAAAAGAAAAACAGTGAAAATCCGCCATAAGGCGTATCGCACGCAAACTCGAGAACGCATCGCTGAAATTTTCTTTACAATACAACAATAATGTGATAGGTTGGTATAATAAATCGCAATAATTTTGACAGCGGAGGATTTTTCATTGCCCGTTTTCATGCAATACCATGAAGTTTCGTTAAAAATGAGTTCCAATGACCGCGCTGGGCATTAATTTTATTCCAACTTTGGCCATATTTTTTTATACAAAGAGAGCTTTGAGTAAAGTATTTATGAGGTTTGTGAGATTTTAATCTGTTTAATAATTATTTCAACGTATATTTTCCCTTTTCGCAATATTGTGGCGATTAGAAAAGAAACTCTTGGGTATTATTTACATTCTGGTTAATCAGATTATTACCAGTAATTTGTATCAAAAAAATCTGCATGATAAAGGAAATGGAACATAATATATATTAAAAAGTTAATTAACTAATGTGATAAATAACCATATTGCATATTATACATAATGAAAACACCTCAGATATAATATACCTAAACCTAGAAAAATCTTTTTGAAAAAATACGACGACCGACAAGACTCGTACCCGTATCCAATCATTTTACGCCAATAATTGGCAAATTATTTGCTTTACATATTAATACATTGGACGCTAAAGACGCGCCCAGCGTGTAACGATTAATCTGGCCATTCGATATAATTAGCATGCTATTTAAATTTGGTAATTAAAAAGTAATTATCTAGTCAGCAGTCAATGTGTTACATTACGAAACATTAAGCACCACGACATTAAATTTCATTAATTAATAACCGATTGCCAAAAACTAACGCAATTCGTTAAACGCTTCAAGACGTGAAATTTTATAGCTAATTTCATCGTAATTATATAAGATATTCAATTAGTCAACCACGTTGGCGTGTACCTAGTGGATACGGGTTTAAGACATACCTGAGGTGTTTTAAAATTATGTACTCGTATTTTCAAAAAAAATATGTTACATTCTCAAATCTTGTGAATTATTAATATTGCATCATCATAAATTTTTAAAAAAATCAGTCGCTTGCTATGCTTCTTAATTATTAGTAAATTTCATACAGAAACAGAAATTACTATACAAAGCTTATCCAAATCCTTTGTTTAGTATACTGAAAAGTAGTAATTTTGAACTTATTACGTACCTACGTAGTTTTTCTTTTTTGGCGTACAAAACTTTCCCACGTATAACATATTTTTATTATCAATAAACACCAGATGAGTCGTGTTATTAGTTTTATTCAATATAAAATATTTTTTTTAAACATGATTGCTGGTTTGCGGTTAGATTAATTTTTCATTAGTGTTTGATGAATATAGAGACAAATTTATTGTGTGTTGATATTTATTTTGCCTTGGGCCGGCAATTTGGTAATCCGACCAACGTTTGATAAAATTTTAATACGCTTGTCATAAAAGCAAAACACAATGCCGCCGGGCTTATGGAAACATCACGTTCAATACCAATATCAATTATTACGGCTTCATTAAGCTTATTAATACCAAAGAACGACCACTAATCCATTTTCCCTGTAAATTGTTTCAACACAACACAACGCATCTGATATGTAGTTACTGCAATGGACATTTTGACAACATAATCCACCGGGTACAAATCAAAACGTTTATTAATTATTTACTATTGAAATTTCTGAGAGATGAGGGGAGGGAGAGAGACAGACATAGACAAATTTTACATAAAAATTGCATTATTTTTAAAATAATGGTTTTCTAAAAAATTGTATAGGAAAGAAAAGGGGAATTGTAAAGAACGGGAAAGGGAAAGGGCAAGAAAATGCACCGATTTTTTAAATACACTAAAATTAAAATAAAACAGATTATCAATGGCAATAAAGATAGTTATATTTTCTTATCGTCTCAACTCTAAAGAAATCATCCGCGAATCATGTATCAGATACATTAAATAAAATGTTGTGTTTTTTTTGTGAATAGTGCACAATTTTAACACCACTGATATGAGTAATAAATGAAAATAATGACTCAATTAATATAATATGGTTATTTACAATAAATCATTTTAAAGAAGCAACCAATTTCTATATAATTTGACGATAAAAAATTGTTTGGCAGCGCAAAGCAATGCTTTTTTTAAACTTCTTTACACTGGACCATCTGCTAAACTCTCATAGCATAAAAAACATCAGACTGATAATAATTAGATATTATGACGCCTCCTATAAGCAAAGTGCGACTAATATCGGTCGACCGGGACACAGTTCTATTTCTAAAGAAGAGATGCTATAGAGAATAAGTTATAACTGACGACATTTTGACACGTGAAATCGACCAGTATACTGATCGAAGATCTAGGATTATCGACGCCGGGACAACTGGGTGCCACGCAATCGGATGAAATTCGAAAAAAATAGACGTTCGTGAATTATATAAAATACTTTATTAAATATTACTATTTATATTAAAATTATTATTTATATTAAAATTTTTATTTTTATTAAATTTATTATTTCATACTATTTGAAAATTTGACTATGTACACGTAAATAATGATTTAATTTTGCAAATGTTTAAGTTTCAACGAGAAGAGAGTTCTTTAATTTTAAAAATAAAGAATCATATTAAGAGCAAAATTAATTAAAATTACCACGCGGCTTAAGGGCCCGCTGAAGAGCCCGCCGTTCAAATATAATTTAGTATAAAAAGGACCTCGGCGTCGGAACTACGTCAATTTAAATCGATCTTTTCGCAAAAATCACTAATCATCGGAGATTTTATTTCAAGAAATATTATTATTATTACTGATAATTTCTGCCGCGCGGAGAATTATTATTATTTTATGAACACCTGCGACATGAAGCCGATCAGAAAACAGGGCTGTCAAAATAATATTAAGCATTCATATTTTTTAAATGTTAATTTCATCATGGTTTTTAATCAAACCTGTGCAAGTACGTACTGATAACTTGGGTGGATTTTGTAGCAAACATACTATTGATATATATACGGGTATATTATTATTATAACCCAATTCAAATTGAACATAGGTTGATACTCAAATACTATTATAGTATGTTTATGACTTCGAGAAAATAATACGATGGTATAATTAATCCATATCAATTATTTGAAAACATTACATTCGCACTTTGCACAAAATTACAAACACATTCGAAGTTTGCCGCACACGTACAGACCACGTGATATTTGTTTACGCAAAATCGTCGCTTTTCAAAATGGCGAATTTGATTACCAGATTTTACTGCGATGAATCAGTATGTTCCTTTTTGTCTTTTTTTATTCGTAGGTTTGTTTACTATGTACACCGAGAAATTTCCATTTATAAACTCGGAAACGATTTTTACAGAAGAGTTTTGGAATATAATGCAACCAAAACTGGAAAAAATTCTATCATGGGTGTTGACTTCCTGAATTAGCTAACCCCAGGTCCATGCCACTACGTGAACCACAGTGGATATTAAGCCATTTCCACACTGGCAACAAGTTGCTGGCAACCTCATTAAATTTTACGATACTTACCATAATTGCTTAAGAAATTTTACAATAATTATCGTAAAATCTAACGAGGTTGCCAGCAAATTAACTTGTTGCCAGTGTGGACCCGGCATTAGATGCACAAAACTTAAATAATATATATTATAAATAAAAATTTAAAATTATAAATATATATTATGATTTATGTCTTCGACAGCCCTGATGAAATAAATGTGAAATATGAAACGGATCAGTCACAGAGCAAATTTATTAACACAAACAACTTTGACACGACCTTTTTATATTAACTAGTAGACCAGATATTATGGACCACATGTTAAAAAAACATATTTTCAATTCTCAAGGCCATTTCTGTAGAACGTCCTCTTAAGCGTTAGTCTATTGCGTCGTGGGTCCCAGGTTCGAATCCTGGGTCTGACAAGTATACATATTATTTTTCATTTTTTTTTGTGAGTCAGAGTATGGACCTAATAGGTTGAGCAAGTGGCTGACATCCATTTCTCGTAAAAACAAAATCTGTTAATACAAACCTCCACTCTGTGGAGGCCCATAATTTATGATCCTATTAGGATCGGACCATAGTCGAAATAAAGAAGAAATAGTAAATATTGTCCTGACGTCCAGTTGTCCCATTCCCCTGATCCATCATCATACTACTATCTTTAAAATGATGATTATAAATTATGAAATAAAAACAATGATTGGGTAGGTATTTAATTTCTAGTTGCATATTTGCCAACCGTTGTCAATGTGTATGGGATTTTAGGCCGATATCAGACAATCTTTGTCAACATTAAGTGCATTTTTTTATAAAACATCGGAAGCCATATTTGACTGCGTAAATTTTTTTATAAATTAAATTTTAAAATGAACAATGAATGTATGTTGGCATTTAGATACGTTTGTTTTTCGAGTTTTTTATTCGTATTTTAGTCATGTGGGTGACAATGAGTATAGTATACCATTTCATATTTTTCGTTTAATACAATCAATAGAATTGTTGATTAATTTCATGCCGTCTTCCATTTTACACATTTGTCACAAAAGGACCTGTGTTTCCATGTTTACTGAAATTTCAATACGTCTACTGATCAGCGTTGCCAACTTAGCATTTTTCTTGCCAGATCTATCATTTGACGTCTAGCTTACAAAATACGCATCTGGCGTATGGCGTTAAGTCTAGCGTTTTACGACACCATAAACAGCTTAAAATATTTCAGTAAATAGCTAGTATATTTCACCAATTTAGTTGAAAATCAACACGCTGGCCACTTGAAGCTTATAATATATTATCAATAAATTGAATGTAACATACTTAAGATTTTTTTTAACTGGTGACCAAATTTCGTACCTGACTAGTTGCAAAATAATTAATTCTCCTTCAATTTATTTTGCTGATGTAAAATAATGTTAAAAAAATTATGATTTATTTCAACGAATTTCATTCTAGACATTTTGTAATTATTAGAAAAACTACCGTTTTTTTCTGCCAAAAAGTTTATTTTCATATCCTATCTGGCATATTTTTATCAATGACAGAGTTGGCAATACTGCTACTGTTATTTAAAATTAGATTAAGAATCACATTTGTGCGATTTTTAAAAGTTACTTGTTACATTATTACAATAGCACGTTTTCAAAACCACGTATCTATAATAATGCATCAAGTAAAATTATTGATTTTCATACATTTATATAATTAAAATCAACCATTTCTTTTATTCAACGAATAATTCACAAGATTTGAGAATATGGCATTTCGTATATTGAACATTTACATATCTTTAAAACACTTCAACCCACTAGAGCAGTGGTTCGCAAAGTTGACTGGGCTCCGACCCATCTAACAAAAATTTCCAATCTTGGGACACACCTCTTAGCTGTCTTAGAGAAAAGAGGGCATAAATATTGGTAATGCTCAGATTCCCTAGTGGCGAGTCGTGGAACTACTTAATGCCGCCATCTTATTTGTTCTAATTGAAATAAAAAAAATATTTTTATAAGTATTACCAATATGAATGAAAGACTGTTGAAATAAGAAACACAACTTAAATAAAAACTTAAATACCTACACCTGCTAGGTTTTTTTACAAAGTTATTTCAATGGGAAGGATGTATTTGTTTCTTATTTTTCTTCATTACAGTTTTAGCATCAACTTCAACTTCAGTTACTTTTAATCGCAGTGAGTTTGATATATCCAATTGGGTCGCGATTCATCAATTTGGGAAACCATGCACTAGAGAATATCACATATAAAAAATACGATGCTCGACGGGAACCCGTTCGATCCATATTTTCTAGCGCGTATAATATCTAAGGTGTTTTCAAGTTACGTATGTTCAATATATGGAATGTTACATTTATACAATTTTTATCTGGCAAAACTACCGTAGAATGTATCTTTGATAAAAGGTAATATCGTGGTATTACTTTTTATAAAAAATCATTTATAAAAAACATAATATTTAATAAAGTGTAAACTATTACAATATCAAAATATATTCTTCATAAAATATAATATCTATAGTCTAAAACAGGGGAATGCAAACTGTGGCCCGCGGGCCGCATGTGGCCCGCCGGGTATTTTTTTGCGGCCCGCCATCATTAATAGTACTTCTGATTATGAATAACTTTTTTTATAATTTGTTAAAAAATATTGACAATAGATTAAAGTTTGAAGAATTTGTTGTTTCGTTAATGTATTATCTCAGTACGTCTTCCTTGCGTCTCGTCTCACACTATGTACCCACTATTTTCTATGTTGAACATCGTGACACATTTAAATACTTTTAACTCTGCGTTGCAAGGAAAAAAAATATATGCCCACGATATGGTGAAGAGTGTGAATGGATTTCAATGAAAACTCAAGTTGTTCTTTCGACAAATATCGAATAACAACGTGGACCACTTTCCAACTTTGAAGTTGCTGAATATACCAGAATATAAATTTGAAGAATATGGTATAATTATTAAAGCTCTGAATGACGATTTTTTACAAAGATTTGGTGACTTCCGAAAAATTGAGACAAGTTTAGCAACAGTACGCGATCCATTTTCAATAGATATTGATAGTGTACTGACAGAGCTACAACTTGAGATTATTGGTCTGCAGTGTGACACTGATTTAAGAGAATTGCATCGTCGTGAAGATATCTCCAAATTTTACAGTGCCCTTAATTCAGACAAATTCGACCAACTTAAAGATTATGCAAGAAAAATGTTCGTTGTTTTTGGATCAACCTATATATGTGAACAAACATTTTCGATCATGAACCTCAATAAAAATTCTTTACGATCAAATATCTCCGATGTCCATTTACAAGCAATTTTGAAAATATCAACCACAAAATTAACACCTGAATTTGAAAAAATGTACAACACTTTCATTCTTCTCATTAATTTTTTGTAATGTTTATTTTTCGTGATAATAAATAGTGTTTATCTAAAAATGGTATTTTACTTGCGGCCCGCCGCTCATTTTGAATTCTTGAAATTGGCCCTACATCCAAAAAGTTTGCCCGCCCCTGGTCTAAAACTTACCGGCCTTAGAAGATGTATTGTTATTACATTATGTTAGTGTTATTACGAGGATACTCCCGGCACACTGCTTGGAAAACACTGCCATACAGTTATGGTATAACTTACAGATAATAATGGATATGTAAAGGAATCCACATACAGGCGTGTTCATAATATAATTTCAATTTCGAAATTCTCGCAAACTGTAAAATAATTTCAAATGTATCATGACGGTATTTCATCGACCAATTTATACGGCCATGTCTCTGTTTTCAATTTCCTCTTGGAGCAGCTAACGATTATTATCACAGACGGTTGTCAAATTTCCGCTAGTGGGAACTATTTATAGAAACGGATTGGTATTATTGTAGAAGGACGGTTAGTTCAATATTTCAGGTCGTCATAATTTGCAGTTCAATTTTACACAGTTCAGTTATAGACTAAGATAGGTAAATGAAAATAGTGTATATATATAATATTAAAGGTATCGCTGTTTTACTGTATGTAAGATAAAGAATTCCAGAGTTTTTCACATTAAGACCAATAAGAAGGTTTTAATACGAGCAAATAAACAAACAAAGAAAACGAATACCTATCATTAAACTCAGAAAGACAGTTTACTTTCTGATTTGAAATGTATACTTCATATTGTAGGGGAAATAATAGGCGTCAGTAGAAAGCTAGTCGATTTTCTTTGTTTCAGAACTTCAGTGGGTGGATTAATATCTAAGGCTATGGTGATCTGATTCAAATTCAAATTTATTTATTTACATAATTATTATAGTGAACTTTATCAATTCAAGATGCTTACAAACATAACATGAAAAACATTTTTTAATACTGTTTAAATAAACACTATTAAAAAAAATAAATAGAAGCAGTTTTATACAAACAGTATAAATTATAAAGCACACGAAAGTACATACGTCAAATGAGTTAATTAGACGCTATTTAAAAAAAATATAAAACAACGTCCACCTAAACTTATTCTCTCGTACGTGGAGTATATTTACATCTGAAGCGATTTTATTGAACACAGTTATTTCCCACCAGCAATGTTTAATATATAAACATTATTAATTAGTATTATATACAAAATAAAAATCTTAATATATGGCAGTTAGTAATATACCTATGTATTTATACAAAAATATAAAAAAATAATAATAATTAATATTATATAAACTAGATAATAAGTAGATAATACATACGTCATAGATATAATCATAGGTTGTATATACATTAGATATAGTCAAATCACGGTCATTTAGATTTTTTGTTTTTAAGAAATAAATAGGCTTTTTTATTTTATTTATTTATTTATTGCCCGCCCAATTGGTATTAACAATGATAGGTTACTTCTGCACTTTGGAAGAACAAACAACGGATGTTCCCAATTTTCAATATAGTTATCAGAGACACAGTATGTCAGCATTTAAACTACGTATAAGTTGGAAAATGTATGTAGTCAAATATAGATCTGCTCTGACTTTTATAATGCAGTATATAACCATACAATATGCTAGACTAGTCTATGACAGGGAGATGTGGTGCAATTTGGCCACCAACCTCCGATAAAAAAACATTGCCAGGGTTAGATAATATATACAGTATTAATAATATTAAATTCCAGAAATTTGATAGATAGTTAATAAATAAACCTTTATAAATCGCTTTAATGGTCATATACAAATTGAAATCTTCAATTGTTATTTATTTTAGTAATGAGAATGAGAAATAGCTTAAAATACATGAGATGAGAAATAAAATTAATTATCGAAATAAATGTTTGTTATTTCGTTAAATAATATTATGAATAGGTAAACAAATTCATAGAACTAATTCAATGCGGCAACATCCATTACATGTTGAATGAAGCCAGTGACGATTTCTTATACAGAAGGGAAATTTAAAATATTTTTTATTGGTTTTAACTTTTGACTTTTACCACCCTGCTAAAAAATAGACGAATAACTTTTGCTGGCGCACTTTTGCATTGCCGAATATGGCATTTGAGTCGCTCGGAGACATAACTCACATATTGCAATTTTCGCATTTTTGAGTTAAATATGCCAAGTGATTTTAAATGCATTAATCTATAATATACAGAAAAATAGTTGGGTATCAAAAGTCACTTCAAACCATGTGAAAATCATTGACAAGTTCACTGTTGGTGTCATAACTCACATATTTCAAAGAATAATGTGAGTTTTGTCACCAAGGCCTTTCTAATCAATCAGGGAGCTTTATTTCTCATAGTATGCTGTATGTCTGCAGCGTTAGGAGTAGTATATAATATATTTTGAAAATAATGTAAATCGACTCACTCACTCATTAATATTCAAAGGAGTTCAATACTTTTCTTCTAATTACAAAAAAAAATACTCTGGTAGTTTTTTGCGATAATCTCAAAACATGATTTTTGGAATATGTGAGTTATGACTCTAAGCGACTCATTTAATTTCACAGAGATTATTTCCCAGTAATCTTATACCCGTGTATATTCACTCGCATGGTGGCAGAGTATCAGTGACACCATCGATATAATACATTAAGGGCTTGCGCAGACAGAGAGCGGTCGGAGTTCTGCGTTCAACCGACCGTTGACCGCTAACGTTCAGGGACAGCAGACAGGTGGCGGTCAACAATAAGCGTTCCATTTGTATACAAACGTCGTTGTGACACAGGCGCTGCATAATGCGAGACCGCTATATTCCGACTGCGAGTGGAAGTGAGAAAGCACCGCTGTTGCGTACTCACTCCCCCGTGTGGTTTCGCTCTATGTTGTGTGACTGCTCAAATTCCTATGACGGGACTGGACGGGAGGTACGGCGTTCTTTGTAATTCCGGGCATAGAACTCTAGAACTCTAGCGTTCCAATTGACCGGCGCGGTCTGACCGCCGGCTGTGTACCCATACAGTATGAAGTCCATACAGTACAAAGAACGCCGAACTCCGAACGCGGAACGCAGACCGCCTGACCGCGCTCTGTCTGCGCAGGCCCTAACAAAAACACAGTCACAGTAATACAAAATTACATTATCAACAGCACTACAGATGCACCGGTAAAGCCTCAATTCATGCCAACGCACTTTCATCAGCTTGGTTGAAGACAGAGATTCTTTTAAAGAAAGTACATACCTTCTCAGTATTTTGGATTTATCTACACTCAAATAAAATCTGGGATTTAATCTCTACTTGTGCATATTATACGCACATCAGGAATGTCCACTACGTATGTTGTTTAGACCTACAATGAATTTTCTAGGGATTAACTACGAATTGACATATCAATAAGAACCGGTAGTATAAAACTTTGGGAAACTTTTCTATACTTTCTTAGAGTTACTGTATCCCGCCTGAATTCTGAAGTACCGACAGCCACGGTTGTTGGGTAGAGCAGAGTGTTCCGCTATAAGACACATATGGTTGAATTTAGATTATTTATATTTTCGACTTTTAGAGATTTAGATTATTTATATTTTCGACTGTTAGAGGTTAAGATTATATCAAAATAAATTAGGACTAAATAAACTAACTAGCTAAGTCCAGAATCTCAAGGGAAGAAAAAAAGACAAGAAACTATATAAATAATCTGTAATTCAATAATGGAAAAATTGATAAATAATCCATTTTCGGCATAGCATCTTTTTGGTGTAGTACCTTCTAAGTATTTTATTACATAACTTCAATTAGAATAAATACATGTGTAGGTATATAAAAATCAATTCTTAAGTATTCTTTAAAACAATAAAACTGTTACATAGTTTAATAAATTTGTAATAAATACTTAGTCTTCTTCTCTTTACTTTATAAGATATGAAACTTTATAAGTCAGTATAAACTAATATAATTATAAAGATTAAAGTTCCAATAATAATGTAACTTATTTTTGCAAATATTACGTATAAATATTTTCATAATACACAAAATTCATCAATTTAATTGAAAATTGCGTATCTCCGTATAGTTTCGTAACTAGATACAGGCTCTATATATATATATATATATATTTAATTAGCACCGAAAACTCTGAAAAGGCAAATCAAAATGAATTAAGCGGTTACGTTAGTTTCCGCTAACCGGAAATTAATCAAATGCACAGATTATTATTATGGACAATAATCAAATTATTAACAGTACTATGTAGGTACCTACTACATATTCAAAATAATACGTAATAATTTTAATCCTTGATTTTATGAAATTGACATTCGTAAAACCGATATAAACTACCACTCAGTCGCAAGCACAAAATCTACTTAATTACGCGTAAATGAAAAGTTTTATTTTGTTTTTAACCAGTATTATCATATACCTACGCCCACAATAATCGAGCGGCTTAAGCGTCGACATATAATGTCGTGGTTTCAGGTTCAAATCTTGAGTCTCGCAAAAATACATTGTTTATTCAATTTGTGTGTGAGTCAGAGTATGGACCTACTAGGTTTAGCAAGTGGCACCCATTTCTCCAAACATCAGACAGAATATAACATCATTTACTACATGGATATGTAGTAAAATAATGACGAATGTATAGCGCCGGGAAAGACGACTAAACCACTCGAATAGAAGTAGACAATAGTGTCATCAATATCGGTCGCAGGATTCGAACGACTAACTTTATTATTTTCGAAAACATTTAAGTAAGTATGTATTGAAAATAGCTTAGTGATTTAAATTTTTGTAAAGCCTAAATACCCCTACCGACTTGAGGCGTCTTGGCTTTAAACCCTCTAGTCTTATGGTTAATTCAGGTTCACATACCAAAGAAAAATGTATCTAACATTAGATGCAATATTGTGACCCAACTCGCAAGGCCACTATTACATAAGAGGCAGTAAAACATTTTTTAGGTTGGGAGATACTTTTTACATAAATTTAGATAAATAAGATAAAATAATACCTGCCAAAATAATATTTTTTTTAATATTTTTGTCACCCACCTACTGCAGGATTAGTAGTGGGATATTTTAGCGTTTTTCATTCTTCACAATATATATATTTTTTAAAAACAAGTCAAATAATTCAGCTTATAAATAATTACCTACTTATAGCAAAACGCAAATGGCTATCAAGCTTGGCTATCTTATCAAAAGAGTTGGATATTTGGATTTAATAAATTTTACGTGTGAAAAATGAAAATTCACAATAAATACGTAAAACATGGTAAAATCCGAAAATATAAATGTCCTTTAAATGTGTAACTTTTTCTTAAAGTGTCCAAAAAAGGTTTCAATCAAGTCAACGACGTTCAGCAATTATTCAACTAGCAGTAATTATTCTAAATTCTTACTTTAATTGAAAAAAAAGTGCTAGTTTTTGATCATACTTGCAATTTAATTTTCAAGTTTACAATTTCGTGTCACGGCTTATCTAGAGTGGGCCTTAATTCATACAATATGCTTAATTTTTTATTGAGCTATATTTATATAAACTTACTACCTACCTACATGACGTTTTTACCAATAGTTTATGTAGGTACAATATATTCATACATATATCAATTATTATGAAGAGTATGAACCTACCTTGATAATATTGATTGCATTGTGTACGTCGATTTTTGTAAAATACAATTACAATATGTGGCAGATGCTGAAGAATACTCCTGTCTTTATAATAATTGCAGGCTGCTATAATATGCCCGTAAAGATATTACGGGAAAGCTTAGAATCAAGTAGGAAGTACAATGTGTTTGACAGTTTGAGGTTATGAGATTTTTAGGTCTCAGTAGCGCCGTGTGCGAAGCATCAATCACTGGTTAGTTTATGAGTTCCATCAGCAACCAGTTCGCCAGATTTTAGTTTCTGCGTGAACGGATGGCCTTACGTCTGCATCGTCAAAAATCTGACGCTAAAACGAACTATATGGGTACCTAAATATTTGTATTACTTTCAGACACCTTTGTTAAAAATTTTATTATCTAAACATTATCTATCTTTTACTTATTCAATAATATCATAGAAATTGTAGATTGATTACAATCCATTAGTAAGTATTCCTCCTTTGTATCAGCTTGAGAGATTGCAAGTTGAGTACCAAGTTGTTTAACTTCAGCCGACATTGAATTTTGGTAGTCGAAATATTATGAGAAGTCCTTGTAACTTATTTCATTGGATATGTATACATATACTCGTATATTCCCTATATAAACTGAATCCTATGACGGTTCAATTCAGAGAATAGTTGATTGGAGCGGTCAGTAATATAAATTACGCGTCAACTGTGATTGGTAAACTGCAAACAGTTTATATTGCATTGCAAATATAGAAACTACTTTAATATAATTGATTATATCTAGGTTGAAGTTCCGCATTGAATTATAATAATTAAATACTCAATGGAGATTTTAATAAAAGCAATATATTATTATATTATGCTTCTCGTAAGGTGATATATATTATTTAAATGGAGGTAGGCTGTTAAGATCTGACATAAGTGATACACACTAAAATTTGTCAGTTTTACTTGGTTGTTTTCATTTAACTAATAATACAAATTGCAGACGGTACTGATTAGTTTTTAAAATTTAATTAAACCCTACATAAACTAAAACATCATAGTGAAGATAGGCTGTGAAGATCCTACAAAAATAGTGTAGGTACACTTCGTCAGTCATACTTAAATTTTATTTTTTTCATTGAATTGAGACTACAAATTGCAGATATTGCTGCTTAGTTTTATTTAGAATCACACTGTCATGACCCAGCATTAGGGCATAGGGCAAGCACAAGGTTGCGCCAATTCCCTCGTTACATCGCCAACTCTAGCGCCTCTCGCCATGCCAGACTTGCAGCGCGTAGATCGCTTTTATAGCAACGCTGCAGGGTGAGAGAGGGCCGGCCACGGCGACGGAACCCTTAAGGATGTGCCACAAGGGTACGAAGTGTCACACTTTTTGGCGGCATGCGGAACACACGTCCGATATAGATAAAAAATCTTTTTCTATCTATTAATTATTAATATCTTTAATTATTATTATGTACGATTTCATGCCATAATTCTAGATATTTTTTAAATATACCAATATTTTCTGACTATTATCTATTATGGCTTGATTTGCGCAGGGGTTTTATTGAATTTTAAAAAACTAACCAACACTATTTGCAATTTATAGTCTTAGTTCAATTAAAACAAATACGTATGACTGACAAAGTTTAGTGTCCACTATTTATGTCGGATCTCAACAATCTATCTCCACTCTTAGCCATTCTACCCAACTGTTCATAAATGATATTTGAAATTACTAGTAAAATAGTATTTAAGTTTAACAATTCGTTTACTTGGTAGACAACTGCAACTTTATGGTTTAAATTCCTAATTTACAGTTTAAAATAAATTTGTTTTTACTTACATAGCAATAGTAGAGGATGAAAATAAATCAATCAATATTAATAAAAATTTTAACTCTGTAGAGGCCAATTTATGATCTTAATAGGATCGGACAAAAAACAATATCTAGTGTAGTTACAATAAAATTACGTAATACAACGAACGATGTCATCAACAGATTCATTCGTTGTGCCCAATTCTCACTTAATATGCAGCGATGCTGAAATATCGATCTACGACTTTCAGTACTGAGTGTGGTAGACGCCTCATAAATTTACGTGCCGTATGTAGTGTTGCCAACTGTTGTTCGCAAAAACATGCCAGACGGGGTACAAAAACAAGTTATTTGGCAGGAGTAAGCGCAAGACTTTGTGAAAATAAAATTTCAATTAGTACTTTTTTTGCTTATCGAAAAAAGTGTAAAAATTAAAAACATGGGTATACGGGTAAAAATTACACCACATTTTCTCAGAAAAAAATGACAAAAAATAATTCATTTATCAGTAGGTAGGTAATAATTAGGTAGGATATACGAGAGAGTGGAATCCCTGATAATCGTAAGTACTATGATGCCACATGCCTAAGCATACATTAAATTATAATATCCGATATCACTATAACGCCAAGAATGGTCCTATTGTTTCACTGTGTTGTTTTATTTCTCAAGTACCAACATACCTTCATTAAATATCTGATGGTCATTATATAGCTTATTTTCAGTACATTGAAGCTGTTGAAGGCACCAAAAAACGCTAATAAAAACGCCATAAACTAGATGCAATTTTTGCAAGCTAGATACCTATTTTAAAAAAAAAGAAAAGAAAAACGCTAAGCTGGCAACGCTGGCAGTATGATTCAATACTTAAACGAAAATGAAGAGACTTGTTTAATGTAATTAATTATATTATAACTACATATTAAACTATCTATGTATGAAATCTGTAAATGTTTTTCTGATAAGGGTTATATTTCCGGATTTTATTACCTACATAATAGGCTAAGTCAATTTCACGCGTTAAATCTTTTGCTTCAAACTTTTAAAATTAGATAACTTCACGTTCACCCCAGCTTATTAAAATGATTCTCTGAACTCGCAGTAATGTGTTAATAACATTTTTTTTACATACGACGATTACAACTTGAAATGTGAACCTAGCTTTAGTTACATACTTAACTAAAGCTAGGTTCACATTTCAAGTTGCCTCACTTATTCAAAGGATAATAATATTCAAGTGAGCTCATCTAGTTCGCTTTGAAGCTGTGCTAATGGATTTGAATATTTACGAGGCGAACTTTAGTGCTTCGTTCTTGACTCCTAATCCTGCTACATAGTTATTATATCTGATGTACGGTGAGATCACCAAGATGTAATCAATTAAGATAGGTAATGAATTATATACGATGTCTGGAAACTCGCAGCTCTGTCGCTTCATTGATGGTTTAAATAAAAGTACCCGAGTACATATGGCAGTATTATGCCTAATCTATTCTATAATAAGAGAACACTGAATGAGAAAAATACATCTTACACATAGAGCAGACGTGTCCAACCCCGGGATGCAAGGGACCCTGGATAGCTAGTAATGCGATCCAAGTGTACAGCGAAACTTCCTTCCTTTTTCGTTTTGAGCCGGAAAAAAAATCATCAATATTCAAGATCAACCTATTACTCGTTTTATGTGCTGTTCTGTTTTTTTTTAATTTCATTGTGAACAATATAATATATTATATAAAAAAACTATTACTTATATGAACTGATTACTTATATACTAACTAGTAACTTAAGAGGATTAGAGCCCGGGGCTAGTTAAAAAGTGCACGAGTTTTGAAGTTATACTTCTTTAGGCGCGTTTGTTGCAAAGTTGCGCGCGCAAACGTAACGCATTAATTTGGCGTAGGACGTGGGATGGAAGTTTTGCCCGGCGATGCAACATAATTTATTTTGCGCGGCGACGTTCGGGTGTTCTAAATAATGTCGCAACTTTTATTATGATTATTCATTAAGATTTGAGGCTAAATTTATGTACCTAAGTATTATTTATGAGTACAATTATACATCAATAAATAAATAAATTTTGTGAATGTTGAGTTGGTAAATAATTCAAACAGTGGTATGTTGTAAATTTCCAATATTTAGACACATCATACCCAAAAATACATGTTTTTACAGTTTATGATAATATTTGTCGCATATCCCACGTAAATTTATTTATTAGCAGTTTATAATAATTGAAGACAATAATAATTATTATGTTTCATCACAAAAGCCAATATCACGTTTCAGTTAAGCCATTAAATAGGGCATAGACTATGTTTTACTTTTGATTTGTAATAAATTATTATTGTCAACAAAAATAGTTGTACAGTCATCTGTTTAAGCAAAGTTGGTCGAAATAGCGGTTTGCTAAATTTCAAACACATGATTTGAGATATTTTTCTTCCAAAGTAGGTACATTCTGTTATAATATTATTTATTCGCATACATAATATTATTGCTGACGGTACCTATATCGATAAAATACCCTTGAGACCGAAATGAATATAATCATTATAACACACCAATATTTTTTTTTATTTATTAATTCATCATGGGCACTTCTGAATCGATTATAACCGCTGTATGGCAAAGATGAGTTTTTTGTTATGTTAGGTACGCCAAAGAAGTAGGTATAACTTCTAACGCGCGCACATCAGTACACACACCGATTTTTTCTATATGTACCTATTTGATCCATTATAAGGATTGGATCACTACTACTACTGTTTGAACCTTACAGAACATGCCTTTCAGATCCAGTGACTGCAATCATATAAGATAGGATAAGTATATGCTCAGAATATCAGTCCTATGCGACATTTCTTTTATCACGGGAAAAAACTCGGCTACAAATTGCAGTCCTCAGTTGCCAATGAATAAGACAAAATATTCATCAGAATCACCACCGCCTTGCGCTACAAAGAATTTTCCAGGTTTTTTGCAAGGCGGTTTCATAGGCCCTGGCCGATTTCAAATTAGCAATACCCGATGCGGGTAGAAGAATAGTTTTTAATAAGGCATAGTCTCTCAGCCGACACAATTTTCATTTGACTAGCATCAAGTAGAGTAGTTTGCGTGCCAAAGTCCTTAAGAAACCTCGATAGTAAATGCGAAGTATCTATAAAGGCATACAGAAAAAAAAACCTTACAGAACCTTACAGAATTAGAAATACTTAAATATTATGTTTGAACCTAGTTTACTCAAAAATAACCAGAATGGACTTGGTTCACTATGCTTGCGAAACACTCATATATATTAAAAGTATGTATTAATTAGTACATTTATATACTTAGTACTTATATAATTTTCAAAAAAAAATTTATAATCTTTCATACCGTTTCTCATTATTTAACAAAGGAATTGGCCGTTAATTATATTTGAATACATTGTTACAATAATGTCATAGTAAATAATCGCTTTAAAAATGTGTAGTTTAAAAAATGATTGTTTGAATTTGTCCCGAAAAAACAGCGAATAACCAGCGGTAAATGAGTGAAAATAAACAAAACGAAAAAGTTCTCTTATTAGAGTAAATTAGATTTATTTTCCAAACTCATTTCCCTTGTCATTATATGTTTGCTCCAAGAAAATTTAAGAGTAAAATTATACCTTGATAATATTAAAAAATTATATAAAATCTCGAAAATGTAAGTTTTTGGTATACCTAAACATATAAATACGTATCTTACTAGATAATTTGTTACCCAGTTATAGAATCGGTTAGTATTTTAATTAACATAGTGTAAGCACCGTGCTTAACTGGATAATAATATTATGCAATCGCTATTTTTGAATTTGATAATATTAGCAGGCAATCTAAGTTGCTATTTTGATCTCAGATAGGTAAAACAATTTATTGGAGAGAAAATAATAGAAGAATATTTTATTTCTTCAAAATATTCTATTACTAAATTTTGATAATAAATAATTTATAACCAGTCTAACAACTCCTTGGATATGGCAATAAAAGTGTTATAGTGTAATATTATAAAAATCTCTCATAAGTTTATTTATTTACCAAATTGTTAGATTTCAGGTCAATCAAGTCAATAAACAATACATGTCTGAAAGTGAGGCTCCTTTATGCTCATCATTCCTTAACAATGTCTGCGCTTAAAAAGGCTGATGATAAGTATATGGGATCAGGCATCACTTTTAAAAATAGCAACAACCAATAAAGTGGTTTTCAAACTTTTTCATCACACAGCGCCCTTTGCATCAAGTTTTTTACAATGCCCAAAAATACTATAAAAATAATTTAGTCCAAATTTTATGAAAAAGTCAATTTTTACTACGGTATTTCCATATTTTAAATGAATAGATAAAAAATTGTAGGTTCTACGAAATCTACTCTGAAAGTTGTATTATTCATATTCCTACCCTAATTTAAGGCCCCTAAATGACACGAGCTTCTTGCCATCACTGAAGTTACTATAAAATCAATCAGATCTTGAATCCATGTGTGATTCTCTAAAATATCTTCCTGAAAGTATTTTTGAAACCAGTTGTTAAAGTGAGATACTAAGGTAATATTAAAAAAAAAAAAAAAAATCACGAAAAGAATCATTGGAGATGAAAAACTAGTGCAATAATGGGATATGTTATTGCGATCGTGTATTGTATTACGATTGATTTTTTCCTGAATAATCTGCGGCGCTCCAGCAAATCGACGCACAGTTTTAATACCACTGGATAAATAGAAATTTGTAATGGAAGATACATCTTTCTACAGTTATCATAGTATAGACATTTAAAATCAAAACTTCTCTCAAAGAAATATAACTCAATCTTATCAAGCATAATATACTGAACTACAGATCGAAATGCTGGGTCTTAAAAATAGATGAGATAAGGCTGAATATCTTTCAAAGGAATATATCGAGAAGGGTTTCGGTGGAGTGTATAAAAATAGTAGTTGGTGAGGAAGAGCACATGGATTTATATGCCCCTAAGCAAAGTTTCCCAATCCTATCGATGGCTCGCATCCATAGAAAATGTTTGATTAATGTCCGCATCAGTTAAAAGAACAATGTAAGTGAAAATAATTATTTTTTGATCTTTATGTTTTATCAGAAACAACTACTACTATTTCATCTTGTTACGCTCCAATGTTGGGGCATAGGGCAAGCACTAGGTCGCACCACTTATTTCCGTCCATGTGAGACCTGCAGCGCGTAGATCCCTTTTGTAGCACCGCTGCAGAGTAAGGAAGGGTCAGCCGCGGTGACGGAACCCTTGAGATATTACCACACACAATGTACTCAAACAAGAAATTTAAATTGAAAAAAAAACTTTCAACAACAGTATACCTACCTTTAAAAATGCCGAAATAAATTGAGTAATTTGTGATACAAAGTATGTAAACAATTAAATCAAATCGATTGTAAATATAAAATGTAATAGGTACCTTCTTAATAACATTTTCTGATTCTTATTTAGAAATTTGTCAAAACCCGGATTGTCATGCTGATGAAATTCCGTATGTATATTCCGAAAAAGTATGTATATTCAGGGAATTCCTAGATGTTGTTTCTACCGATTAAAAATTTGAAGACTTACTATGTCGTTGCGAATTAAATGACGACATGTAGTACCTAATTTTCTACTGAGTTTAAACATATTCAGTGACCATTGACATCAAAACTCCCTAAACGTTTTGCTCTCATATTGTATTCCAAGAGCTCGATTTGCCCGCAAATCAATAGAAATGTATATATAATATTTAAGTATATCATTTTCCTTCAGCTCTTCATCATCAGGCAAGTTAGGAATATGGATTCATGATCTATTCTTCTCTTTGTCGCACGTCACGGAGGTTGCGGATAATTCAGGTTAGAAACCCCTGACTAAAGATATGCACTTTAATGTATGGTAGGTATATCATCTAAATGTCGACTTATATTAATTTAAGGTACTTAATTTAAAATATAAATCCAAATTCTCACGATATTATAAAACTACTGTAAAATAATCTAATTTTTATAATATATAGTCATAAAAGTCAATATTAGCTCTAATCACACCGTTTTGGTTGATCACATCATTTGGATTTGATGTTTTTAATGCCTAAAAATCAAATTTTGTATCAGGCTAACATAAACATCGAGGAGGTATCGAGAATAATTTCACAAAAGAGATGACGACAGTTTTGTCAACTGCATACAGCGATGGACACCTATGTATTTGTGGGCGTTTTGTAAACACGTTGTTATATACTAAGGTGTCGTAAACAATAATTAATTAATGATCCGGTTGATGTACAACAAAAATTCGGACAATTAATTGATATACTGAATTTTTGATTTAGAAGAAAAATGAAAAGCAAAAATGTGGGATGAGATGCATCACGACGATTGTTTAAATATATCTTGTTATCTGATAAGATTTAAGAAAAAAATTGGATACCTTGAAACGTGCTTTCAATAGAAGGAAAAATACCTAATTTTCTTCTTCTATGCTACATCCTTAGATGTGATTTGACTTTCCCTACAAATAAATGTCGTCCACTGACTCCTATTCCTTGTCAGTCCTTTCTAGTTTCTAGGCCTTCCCATCCTGCTGCAATTCGCCTGCACACAGTTAATACATCTCATTCTTGGTCTTCTTGTAGACACCATGTTTCAAAAGTTAGGTGTGACTTTATTTTGGTTTTCACTATAAAGAGTTCGGTTCCATGAATAAACAGAGTATGATAATATAACAGAACACGAAGAAACAGAGCGGTGACAAAACAAAACAGCAATAAATTTAATATGACTATGACCCATCAGGAAAGATATAATATTTAATATTGAAATTGTCGTATCTCTATTCTCTATATGTTGTAAGTAGGGACTCCAATCCCGGGATCCCGAGCTATTTTCGATACCTATGAATCCCGGGATTGGTAAACATAATCCCGAAGCTTTCCGGATTGAATTTTTAATAAATTTTTATGGAAAATAAAATAAAAACGAAAATATAACAGAAAAAAAAACTTTTAATAACAAATAACTACATTAGAAATAAGCTGAGTGTGAATGAAGTTTGATTTATACCCATGTGTAAGTTGCCGATTCATTTTATTTTTTCACATAAATTAATAAAAATGAGAAAGATTGGAAAAAAAACAATGCTTCGCACTTTTAACAAAGTAATTCCACCATGATCTCGTTTTACGGCAGTTTCATATTTGGCTGACTAATTAAATTTATGAAGCGGAAAGGCAATACACCATGATTTGCTTTACTATTTTAAATCTCGCTAACCCATTCATTAAGTCTTTACTATCAGAAACAGCAATCTCATATTAAATTCACATTATTATTTATATTAAAATATTATTTACTCCATTAAATATATAATATTAACAATAAATGTTTTAAATAGTATAAATTATAGGTACTAGACTTATTTTTGACCGATTTTACCAATGTTATTTGTAAATATATATTTTTTTATATTAACTATGGAAAAATGACAATCCCGGGATTGTGAAATTGTAATCCAAAAATCCCGGGATCAGAATTTTGACTTCGGATTGGATTCCCTAGTTGTAAGTATAGATTTTTAATAACAACATTTTAAAAATCTAATTACATAATTTCTGCATTCTTAATCGCTGGGAAACCTCAATTAAACACGACTCAACTCAGTGTTGCCGGCAAGCTAGGTATATCTCGTCTTAATCAATTTAACATGTTCAAAATGCTAGGGTGACTAAGTAGGTACCTACAACGAATGATGAGTTTAATAATCCTGTGGAGTTGTGCACGAATTAGCATGATTATCAAAATCAAGCCAAATGACCAACATGCAGTGATTATATATGTTAAATATTTATATAAGTATATATTTCATTTATAAACTTAAATTTTATTAGCAATTAATTAATAAATAGATACGACAAAAGTTTTATTTTTGTCACCTTTCTGTTTCTTCATGTTCTATTTATTTATGCTTTGTTATATCATGTTCTGTTTTTTTTCCGTTTACAGAAGAGTTTATTTCTTTGTGACAGTATTTTTTGAATTCAATAGTGACTTTCATATTGTGTACATGCATATTCTGTTTTACGTAATTTTGCGTATTTTCTGGATTTGAATGCTTGCCACTCAACAATATCTAACGTTTACCTTGACTCATAAAAATAATTTGAGGATTTTCTAAATATAATACAATTACTACCTACGAATGGAGAAAAATTATTTATCCATCCGTAGGTAATGATGTTATAACGTGAAAAACTAGCGACATCTTTGAATGCAAAGCATTTGTAATGATATAAGTAGAATCGCAATTATTTGAATTCGACAGAAAGGGGTTTTCAATATTCTGAAATTTTAGAGTATGGTCCCCATATTTTAAAGTTCACAAACAAATTATTGAAAGAGTAGGTTTTATGAACTTTGTTATTGTATTCGTTTATTATAGTCGTTTACTTAAAACCAACGAGAAATCGCTGCTACTCTTGCCAATATATAAGTAATTTATACATTGTAATTAAAAGCATTAATGATGATGACTGATAAATTTCTGCAAATGGTTTTGTATACCTGCTAATATTAAAGAAACTTACTGATATGATTTTAAAAGTATTTATACCATTATACGACAGACGAAACAGAGTGCAAAAAAGCATTTTTTTAATTCTCGCTAGTCATAAAAGGTACACTGATCAGTGGCGGTAGGTGATTTAATAAAAATATTTTAGAACGATAAAATTTAACTACCACCATTGAAGCCAAATTATTTTTTATCTTTTTTGATGTTATACACATTTTTATAATGATTTACCGATTTTGACCGCCATTATTATTATGCCATGCATCACATTACGAGAGTGGTAAGATGCTATATAATTTCAATCCTATTATTTATACGGACTGGAGGCGTATAATTTACTTAATAAAACAACACACAGACAATTATTGAAGTTTTTGAAATGTATTGATTAATTAATTACAATATTTTATACTTGGCAGAACCCTTGATTATTTTATATTATCTCGTGGAACCCACAACGTCGCTGACATATATCGTCAAACGAAGGCGTAGAAAAATAAAATAATCAGTAATACACACAGTAATACTTCCAGAATATCAATTATAACCCTAAAATATACTCAACTTACACCATTTTTATTCTTAAATATGATGTAAATTCACTACCTGCATACTATATTTTAATATTTCTGCAAGGGTCACAATTAAAAAGTTACTAAAATTTATCAATTTATGAATCACAAAATATTATGTAAATGGATTTCCGGTGAGCAAGACACTGTTAGAAGAAGAATATTCCAACTGTCGAATTTCAGAGACAAGCTGTTTGCTTAGGATACGAGCAACAACCTTACATACGGTGGAAATCATTGCTGACAGCGCAGTTTGTACAGAAAGAAGACATTTAGTATACCATAATATACTTAACATTAATATTATAATAAATAAATTAACTCGATAAATCAAAAATACTTGCATAAAAAAATCATTAACTTACCTACCTACTATTTTGTTTGGTTTATTTTGAATTCTAATATTAATAAAATTGAAATAACTCTTCGCAAAGTTTTAAACACTATCGGTGTATAATAAAATCAATTATAGTGATTTTAGCTATCATTGTTAGTTTTTGTAGTAAATCAATATATTTTTAAACCTGAAAAACGTTCGTTAAATTCTTGACTGCCCGCCACTGGCAAACGTATATGCGATTGATGATTGCATTATGTGCTGAAATCTGACACCCTGCATTTTCAGCCTTGGTAGAGGGGGCATTCCAATGACATTGGGCATACAGTATTATTATTATGCAAGTAGGTAACAGATTATTAGAAATACATCGTTTTGTATTATTTGACTAAAAATACTGCAGACATCATTTTTTATAATTGAATAGGTAAAAGATATTCTCCGGTCCTTTCGATACGTTACAAGAATACAAGTAGCTAAACAAAATGGCAACCGTATAATTTGTTTGGATTGATATTCTTGTTCACTACCTCATATTATTATACAACTGAGTGACTGAGTGGCATTAACCCGTGACCCGGAAATATATGACCGTATATTAAAGACCGTCCAACCTCTTTGGGTCGTATAGTACTGACATAAAATGCATATCTAAATAAAACACGGTTCATATCAGTTTACACTTTACAGGAAGCCAGCAGCGAACAAATTTTGAAAATAGCCGATATACTGGATTATTTTTGTTAGGTTAGGTTAGGATTTCATTCTTGAATTCATGAATTTTGCCAAAATTAGCTATGAAAATTGAATTAATGGTCATATTGAATCTAAAAAAACTTGAGACCGTATAGTTTACGGTCATCTCTTTCCGATAAGAAAGCTCACCGCGAACTGTGCCACGGTGAAATGTTTCATCTGTGAAAATGAAAATCTCAGAAAAACCCCCATTGAAAAAAAAATAGAATAAAAATGATAGGTACCGAGTCATTGAGTTCATTATTTATGCCCGATCCTACCTCCGCCTTTTGCCACTGACATTAATTTGTAGATGAAAATTAATATAATGTAATTAATATAATATAATCTAGATTGTCAATGAAAACAAATACGTATGACTGAAAAAGTTTAGTGTGTATTATGTATGTCCAGTCTACCTCCACCCTTTGCCCCTGCCCTGTATCTATTGTCACGTACATATTATTAATTTACCATGTAAGTAAATATAGCTTTCGACAGTCCGCACCGCCCCTCCCTCTGGATGATACTGGGAGCATACGGGATCCCTCCCAAGATCATTGCCATAATCAAAAGCCTGCACGAGAACAGCGAATGCTGTGTCAGAATTGGAGATACTGTCACGGAATGGTTCGGCGTCACGACCGTAGTCAGACAGGGTTGTGTCCTTGCACCGTTTCTCTTTATCATTCTCTTTGACTTTATACTACGGAAGTCAATACCACCCGACCAACATTCATAAAATAATTAAAATTATGTTAAATGACAGAATAAACTAACTTTATTTTAATTGTAGTCACCAACAGTCATTTTAGCTCTAATCACACCGTTATGGTTAATCACATCATTAGGATTCGATGTTTTTATTGCCTTCAAAGTCATATTTTTGTATCAGGCTCTCATAAACAGCGAGGAGGTAGAGAGAATTGCACAAAAGAGATGGCAACAGCTTTGTCAACTGCATTCAGTAGACGATACCTATATATTTGTGGGCGTTTTGTAAACATGTTATGTTACATAATATACCAAGGAGTCGTCAACAATTATTAATAATGATCCGGTTGATATAGGTCAACAGCAACAATACATCAAAATATAATTAACATATTTATATACAATTTTAAATTAAAAATAGGTATCTTAAATAGTTAAGCGAGAATGGAGAATGTATACTATGAGTTGCACGAAGTCATTCGTCTTCGTCTTTGGTGCTCCATGCCAGGACAATCTTCCACAAATACCCTCCACTGACATATTTCTCAAGCCAGTCCTCTATAGTTTTAAAGTCTTTCCATCCTGCAACAATCCACCTTAACCAAGCCAATATTGTTTATATGTAGCTTTCTTGTGGGCACCATGTTTCATAACAACTATAAATTAGGTCTGGATTTAATTGGTTTTTAATATCAATATATTTTGCTAAAATTGAAAACATATAGGTATACGGGTGTTAGGGATCTGTTTCTCGTAGTTGTACAAATTTTAAGCTTTTTTACTGGACCTGATAATTGGATATTAATAATTATTTAACGTTTACTTTCAGTAATAATTTCAGATTTTTTTAAATATACAATTGCCACGAATAGGTAACAATTATTTATTCGTTCGTAAGTAATGAAATTACAATTTAATACAGTAGCGACACCTTTGAATATAAACAAATGATTTATCTGTAGTAATTGTACCGACATTTTTTGTATCTATACCTATACAAAAGTACAAAGAGAAACTAATAAAGAATCAACTATTTTTGTAGGTATAGTAAGGAGTAATAGTAAGGAAGTTAAACCGAATATAATGTAAAAATTGGCAAACATTATGTAGGTATAGGTAAATCACCATACAGTGACACCATAGATAGTTGATTCATGGGTGTATTGGACCTATTTGTTGCAGTACAATACCACTACAACTGTAAGGTATTATACAATACCCATGGTGCTACTATACTACTATACAATAACTTACATAATATAGGTATACAGGCTTCGTATTACTGTATATAATTCAAATTGATCACTGTATTGACTGTTTATTGCGATTATTATCGTTTATTTTTTTAACCGAAAAGTGAAAAGAAAGTAACACTGTGAAAGACAGTCTTCGTTACTGCTGGTGATAACAATATACTGAGAATTAGTTAACAATTAATTAGCTAAACAATTAAGTGTAACTAAATATTATGTACGATAATGATGATGATAATTGATGAATTTTTGAAAATGGTTTTGAACACCTGCTGATATTAAAGATTTTATTACTTAAATATTTATTTATTTAAGACGGAACAGAGTGTAAACAAGAATATTTTTCAGTTCTCGATAGCCATAAAAGGGCATGCTGATCAGTGGCGGTAAGTGATTTAATAAAAATATTTTCATTATGTAATATCAAAGTAGTATAATTGAAGCTAATATTATTATATTTTTAACTTTTTCATTCGATTTCGACTGACCGTATTACATAATATGACCAAAGAATGGGGAAAGATGATGGTAAGATCTTGTGTCTGTTCGGTACCACTAGCTATACGAAGTGGAGATGAGAACACTCACAGAAACAGCACCAAACAAATTAAAGCTTCTGAAGTATGAGTCTATTGACGAATGCTCCGTATTAGCTGAAAAACCATATCGAGGTGAGGTAATGTAGATGATTAAAATGGACAATGAAATGATAAATAATTAGGTTAGGGTTGATACAAATGGAGTTGTAATAGTCAAAGAAAGATTATCGGTAAGTCTATTCCTATTCACCCCCGACATCCAATAATGGATATCAAAAATTGCACAGATATGTATTTTTCATCATCATCATCCATCCACTGCTGGATGAAGGCCTCTTCAAGCTGATTTCACTTCTCTCAGTCCTGTGCAATGCGTTGCCACGTACTTCTACAGAACTTAATCATTTCATCGATCAATCGGCCTCTAGGTCTATCTTGGGCGTTTTTTACCTCTTAAGTACCACTGGATGACTAGACTTGTTCATCGTTTGTCCCTTCTTTGAGCTATGTGTCCAGCCCACTTGCATTTGCGGCGCTTAGCAAATTCTATTACATCTGAAAACCTTGTATGTTTCCTAATATTTCCACGCATATCTATGTGATGACGGGAAGCACACACTGATTGAACACTTTTTGCTTTACAGTGGGAGGTCATTTTTAAAGACATTATTTAGGCGGCCAAAAGCACTCCAGACTAGCTTTACTCTGCGAATAATTTTATCAAATAAATATACATCCATCTAACTATTATATACCATTACCTTGTCGTTCCAGATAGACGTAAATTTTCACCTGTTCGAGCTAAGTGCCATTGATGAGGATCTCTTTTTGGCCCGCAAAGCAGTTAATTTGAAATATTAGGTATTATATGTGTATCATTTATATTAATAATCCCAACGACCTACAAATAATTGCACACGTAAAGTTACCATTTTGTGTTGTGTTCATAAACAATATTCAACTAGGTATATTTTTAATTAAACTTTATAGTTAATCTTAATAAAATACGACTAAATTAAATTAATTATAATCGTATATGCGCAGCTTGAGATATTCGCATTAGCTTGCGTGGTCAGAAATCAAATGAATTGTTTAACAATATTTAAATCTGAAAACGTTTGTTTATTTTTTAACTACCCGCCACTGGTAAACGTAAGAGTGATTGACAATTATTATTGCATTATATACTTACTGAAAACTGACACCCTGCATTTTTTGTCTGCATAACAATATTGTGGTGTATGAGTGTATGTGTGATGACGTATTTTTAAATGGCTTGCATTTTTTAATTTCTCAATTCAATATTTAATATTTTAAATTAAAAATCGGTTCGCCCATATTTAACTTTTGACGTCTTGGCTTATTATTTCTTCTTCAGTACTACGAATTTTGGTTAGAAAATATGATTTTTCATCTAATGATATTGGTAGCACTGGTGGCAACTGAGAGGGCTGACAGGGCTTTAGATTGGGGGTCTGGGCTCAGAAGGGGCCCGCCGAGGCGAGTCGACCATATAAGTGAGATAAACACACATCACAAATTTGCTTTAATAGTAAAAAAAAAAGTCGCCTGCGGAGTTTTTTCCTTCAGTAATGTTATTATTTAAAATTATATAGTTGTACGATACAATTTTTAATTGTGTATCGATACTCGACAACCCCATAATTCAAATGGATGTATGTGGTAAAATATATTAAAATATACTAAAAATATACATTCATTTTAACGCGTATCTACATCATTTGGAAACACTACTGTAGAGTGTCACACTGCCTTTATCCTTAGCGATAGGTAGGGGGGGGCGCCAAAGATCCTAGCCATGGCGTGGGGGCCATGACTGAGAGACTGGGAGATTAGCATGTCGCATCTCCTCTCTGCGGACGTTTTGAAACTGAGAGATTCCAGTCTTGCCGTTGAAATACAAAAGCTAGATACTGTAATTTCAGTCCCGTCTTTCTTAAGTATTTTATTTTATATTTATAATTAATTATAATTAATTTTCTGTATTATTTTGGTTCCATTTTATTTGATATATTATTGTTAATATACGATCCATGCTCATTAGACTAATAATTAATTAGTTTTTTTAGTTATCAATAAGAACATGGCTTGAATGGACCAGAGTGCACCGGAGCGCCGTTCCGGGTCATAAAATCCCCAAAATTATCACTCCATCTCGTGGAAAAAATAATTTGACCATCTAAGCTAGATAGGCTGTAGAACAAAAAATCCAACACCCTTATTTTTATAAAATACATATAACATTAGATAACTGTGTTGATATTTTTGTAAAATTATCAAGAGTTCCGGTTCGTAAAATTTTCCATTTTGAGCGCTGACAAGAATGATACATTATAGTACATTTACACTCATAATACTGAAAACGGTAAATAACCTTCAATAAAAATAATACAGAAATTATCAATAAATTGTAAAAAAAATACAATTAAGTATTAAAAACAAGGCAAGTTGTATAATATGTATTCAACTCATAAAGTTAATTTACTCGTATACCTACTGTTTATAATGCGTGACTGGATGTATTGAGCATGTGAATGGAGAAACTACTAGAAGAATTGGATGAAAAAAATTATCGAAAACTTTTTTTTTCTGTTGCTGTTATCTTAAAATCTTTAACAAATAAAATAATAGAATGAATAAAATAATGCTTAGGTACTTGGAAAGTCATGTTTGAAGTAAATTCAAATTTTAAATTCAAGTGGACATATTATTTCAATTGGACAAAATCGTAGAAAATATTGTAGATGTATATGCACAAGATACGTATAATGAATCATTTAATGATATAGTACCTAATATCACATGACCAACGCACGCTAATACAAATCACCTTTATAAGATTAGTTGGAAGAAGTATGCATTCCGAAAATACGATACATAGGTATATTACTCTAAATCCACCTAAAAGTTGTTATTGGTAGTGGGAATTTTCTTACATGTAAGATAATGTACATAACTAAATATTGTCATAAAGTCATCCGCTCGGAAGAAAATATAACGTGAAAGTTTTACGCTCTCTTGAGGCATCTGAAGCATGTGTTTGGATACGAATAATTTATCCACGGTCCATTTGCTGTCGACTCCATTTTTGATTAGGTAAGTCAAACATAATACATATGCTTAGGTGCTAACTTTTCCAAAACCTTACTTACAACATAAATTATATAGTTATAAAATTTAATAATGCGAGTTACAACTAAATTTAGTCAATTAAACATGTATTATCTTTGTATAAACCTGTCGTATATAATAAAATAAGTTACACGTATTAAGATTGTCGTATATAATATTATAAGTAAGTTACAACAAAAAATGTTGGAGTGATCCGTAACGTCAGTTAGTAATTAAAGCAACACAAATTTTGATTTAAAATACAAAAGCCGATCGCCAATAGTAGCTCAATTATTTGGAAAGCACTTCAGTGAGTATTAAAAGCCATTAGTAAATATTTGTCACAATTAAGTATGACTCTTTTAGCATAATGGTTCTATGTGCATGGGCGCGATACCCGAGAGATGCAGGTTCGATGTTTTCAAAATTATGTATGTTTAATAATAAGAATGTTGCATTCTTAAATCTTGTGAATTATTCGTTGATTAAACAAATAGTTAATTTATTATCTTTCTATAAAACATTCGTATACCTGACAGGTGCAGGTAGATGTGCTTTACGTGATATTAACATGTGCTCTATATGCAACTCCTCATTCTTGTGTCACAGCCGCATGGAGTCCGTCGCCGTGACCGACCCTCCTGAACTATGAAATGATGCTACTAAAGCGATTCATGCGCTGCAGGTTTCACAAGCCAGGCTGTGAGGGAAGTGGCGATGGATCGATGGCAATGGTGCAAACGATACTGAAGATTTGAATAAGCTCATCTCTATCCATCTTATAGATGCAGCGACGAATTTTCGTATAATGCGTATTGATTTTGGTCACATTTTAGTTTAGTTACAGATGAAATTATTGTTTTTTTAAGCAGTGTAACAGTATGGCCCAGAGAAAATGAAGAGAGGCTGAGTGTGACCGAAGTAAGACAGCTCGTGTTAAAGATTTTTGGAAAATGGTTGTAGGTATAAATGAAAATGGACCTTACTCTAACCTCAGCTTCGGCAACTTTATACTTGTAACGTTTAAATATATCTGAAATTAGAACCATCATTTGCAAGCGTACAGCCATGTTATTGCATTGTACCTATATATCGGTACATTTTGAATCAAAAATAATATTTAATATGTGAAATAGAAAAAAAAAATCCTAAACATCCAATAGAAGTATGTAACATTATTAAAACTAAATATTCTTTTACGAATCTATTCGACAATAATTAGTAAATACCTGATAGTTAATTTGAAATTTCCCGCCAAAATATAATTAAATTATCTTCTCCTAAAATCGGCAACGATTTAAATTACAATATTGTTGCAATGCGTGCCGGAAAAATCCCAACACAACGAGTTGGTTCTTAGCAGGAAAATAACCACTTCCTAAATTGCTTTGTAGAAACTTAGGCTAATGGCTATGGTAGAGATGTGTCTGGAATACATCAACCGGCTCGCTTCGTAACATAACTTTTTATGGATATCTAAAATTAAGAACGCATAGATACATACCTACCCCAATAGGATTAAAATCCATTTATAATCAAACAATAAAATTGTTACATATAAATATAAAATATTTTTTATAAAAACAAAATTTTAATGTTAATAATAATTAAAATTATAAAAAAAAATCATTAACATTTTTTTCTTTCCGTAATACCTACATCTTGAAAAATATTGCTACCGACTGGGGTTTTCAATTAGAATGATACAAATAAATGCCGAAGTCCAATTTTATGTGGGTTATAATATGCATATAACAGTGTAGAATTTATGGGGTAATAAAAAATTAGGATATCTCTCTAATTTTAAAATATGATACGAAGGAAAAAAAACCAGTTAACCTGAAAGCCAACCATTTACGGTTGAAACACAAAAACAACATTTCCTATAAATATTTAATTATAGATCGGGGTGATTTGGAGGATTATCATTTTTTTTTTTTAAATAAACGCCTCATTTATTTATTTATTATTAGACGCTTCACAGTAATTAGGTACAAATATTCAATATAATGTACAACTTCTGGCTGCAGACCGAACCGGAGTGGTGTTATAGGAGGGCATTCCTTACGAAAGGGTGGTCAACGAGGGAACAAGATCTTTGTGCAGTGGGGTGAGGCCAGACCATGAAGTCATTAACGCAAAGGCCTTGGCCCCTTTGTTTTTCTGGCCCTAGTACCTACCCATATCGACGCAGAACCCTAATATTATTACACTGGCTATACACCACACCTTGTATCACACACGACTGTATATTTTGTTTATAATAATATTAACTCCACAATGTCATCATGGATCACTTCACTACTGAATGAACGTTTCTTTAGGCTAATTACATTACACTCATTAAATCTATACGTACATCTACAAAACTTAACAATTTTGTTAAGCTAGCGGTTTCTAAGACTGTTTTATTCTATCTATATACCTAGGTATCCAGCCCATTTCAATATTAGGGTTTTATAAAATCTATATTGCATGCCCTTGTTTTTTAGGTAACTGCGGCAGTGAAAGTATCGATATAATTTTTACAAAGATTGGTTAGTACCCTAGTAGCCTAGTAGCCATCTGCCATTAATAGCTATTATTATATGATGTACACGACCATAGTAAAAGCACCCGTACCATTTAATATTATCTAAAAATAAAAACTACGTATGTAATAATTTATCCAGTTATGATTCAAAACCTCGACTTCTTGCATACACACATGTTAGATTAATAGATTTTCGCTAATCGAGAATCATTTGTAAAGGTTCATACGTTTTAAGAAATATTTATTAATTATAAAGAATAATTATTTAACTATGGGTTTTAAATCCGATATTCTGATAAATTTATGATAAGTACAAAACCAGTGTTTTCATAGAGTTTAATAATTTTACGTAACCTTTTAAACAGAGAAAAAAACTAGAATGGTACCGTCATGTCACCAGATACTTTTTTGTACCTATCTAATTAAATAATGTTTGGGTTTAGAGGATGTAAATTTTAGAGAATATTCAATAATTTAGGTATTTAGAGTTAACAGCGTATTATATCGTCTCTATTCTGGCAGAACACACTAACTGGAGAATACTAGTTTTGAATAATTTGACTTTAAAGTTGTTAAAATGTTTGAAATGGTCTATAATGTGAGTTTATTAAGTAATCGTAAAAAGGATGACTTTAAAATAAAGACTGTTTATTTATTAAGAAAGCTTCCAGACGGTAAAGTTTTAAATAAGGAACATTTTGGTATAACTAACTCAATATGTCATTTTTTCGAATTAGTGTCTTCTGCCAGAACAATGACGATATATTATCTATATAGAAATATGTATGCTAGAAAAAAAATAAGGTCATCTGATATATAAAACCTACACATAAATATATTATCATTATGCCTGATTTTAGAGGGCATGTTAAACTTCAAATTGCAATTACTCCATAAAATGATTTCGAGACTTTACAACTTTTGGCAGTATAATAATATAATGTAAATACGCTTTTGACAAAGCAGTAAGATACAAGCTTTTATTTTACAGCGAGGACTATAATACTTACTATAAATAATAACTAATTTCTAAACCATAATGGTCGCAAAGTAGAGTATACGTTTTATAACTTTGCATTTTTTTGCACTTTTTACTACACTGATATTGCCTGATTACCTCGCATAAAATTAGATCAAATGATATTTACTTGTAATAATAATAAATGTAGAAATAAATAAATAAATGGATAATAGGTATATGTAAAAAAAATATTTTTAAAATATATTACATCATTTTCATCCTAGAGCAGAAATGAAAAGTTATGAAGCATATACTCCACATTTTCACAACAATAAGGTATATGTGAGGTTAGATTGTTATCTTCCCAAAAGTGCATCAATAAAAATTTTACAATGATAAAGTTACAAAATGTTGTTAGTTTAGTTATGCAATAATATGCGAAGAACCCATTAAAATGCTTATTTTAAATTGATATCATATAGAATTGCAATCTATCACTTACACTCTTTTGATTTAGCTAATGGATATTATAATATTATGATATCATTGCAGAAACACGATTATTAATTTTATGTATGAGAGGCTAATTTCAGCTGATTAGAATGGTTCACATTAGCAAAAGTAACTTAAGTAATAGATAAAAATTATTAATTAGTAACTTGATTTTAAAAGAACACCTATATTATCTAGTAAATTTTCATATTATAGGTATATCTGCATCAAAAATAAAACTATTATATTTTAAAATCATTTCAGTGGCAATTCATATATTGTCAATAATATGTACTTGAAGGACCTATGAGTACAACCCCATTTTTGGTCATCTTACGATAGGTTCCCAATAACACTATAAAATATAAGAAATCTTCATTAGTAGGTACAATCAGTATGAATATATAGACGCGCCATAATAAATCTTATAATAAAATTAATTCAAAATATTATATTCTCCATTGCTTAGGTTGGTGGCAAAAGGGTGACTTTTGAAAAGAAGTAGGCTGTGGAGATCAGAGAAAAAGAACACACTTCTCAGGTGTACTTACGGGAAATAAAATAATAAATAACTCACTGACGATATAAAATTGAGCGATGAGTTTGAATTATGTATCTTAGGTAAAAATTATATAAATATAAAATTAATTTTTATTTTTAAAAACAGTCTTAGTATATTTATTTATATGTGATGTGAGTGAATGCCATAGAATTTTCTATTATTATCTAATTATTAATTATTGTAATAATATATTATACGCAAAGACTCTTATTATGATGCTTATGCATCATAGCCTATCGTTTTATATACACCGGGATAGACATACTGAGGTCACTTGACACAAAGTTCATACAAAGAACATCACAATTCAAGGCAAATAATTCGACATTTTTTTAAAGACAGATATCGTGCTGTTGCATATTTTTTAAACCTTTAACAGATTTGCTATAATCTGTATTTCTTTATAATAAATGCCTACTTTCCTACATATATGACAGATGTCGTTGGCAAATTAAATTATTTTTATAGAATATAAATGATTATAATATTATACGGCAATATGCAATTTAAAATTATTTTTCACAAGAATGTAGGCTTCAAATTATCGCGTAGTATTGAGTCTTTACCACTGATAGATACTATAAATAATAACAAGATAAAAAGAACTTTTTATATACTACGTTTTTAAATTTTCTGTTGAATCATATAAACTTGACAATTCTATGTAGGTATTACCTAATAATACTTTTGTTGTAATTGATAGAAATACTGAATAAATATTATAGAATACTAAAATGTCATTTTGACATTTCATATTGATTTCCATAGTAACGCACGTATATATTAATAATTTAGTTGCTAGGACCCCTCTTAGCAACCAACAATAATAACTTTCCATACAAAACAGAATTAACTGAAAATAAATTCAATTCTGCTTAAAAATGTCTAAAAGTATTCAAAGAATGCATTGTCGTCGTGTTCTGATATATTCTAAAAGTTTCAAAGGTCTAGCTAGTCGGGAAGTTAGTTAAAAATCTTCAATCGTCCAATCTTGGACAATCAAAAAAAATTTGTACTATACAGACAAGAAAAAATCTGTACCGGACAAACAAGAATATGAGCTTATAAAAACGTGGTAAAAAATGACATCAGAATTCAACTTAATAACATAGTTTTTGTTATACAAAACACGTGCCCAATCATAAGTCCTCCCATCATAAAAATATTATACTTATCTAAATAAATAATTCTGAAGGTATTTTAATAGATTTTTAACGAGGATATACTACTAGCTATTCGCTTACTCCATTTTTCAATGGATTCAAACGAACATAAATCGAAAAAAATAATATCTGCAATTTACTCAGTCTCAGGAATTGATGTGACCTTAGGTAATTGTTTTAATCTTTGCTCAAATCATCAGTTTCTACCAGTAACTACTGAATTATTTATCAAACTTCTTATTCTAATTCGTGGCCTACATGACGTACTGCTTTATCTAAATTATCTTTATCACCAATCACAAAATAGCTGATGTATTCTATTAGCTGTCATTTCAATCATTATATGAAACGTCTAGAAATATGTAGATATACATAATATTATGTATATTGTAGGTACCCACTTAGAATGAGTAATAAATAGCTCAGTTAGATCAATCATTAACTTAATCCCTACTTATAATTATTTTTCTCTACTGGTATTCCATAATCACCCACAGTAATTATTTTATTATTCATTTATAATTAACTGCGGCAAAATGTAATATAAAGAACTTCCCATCGCAATGTACACGGGTTAAATAAATAACACATTTTTAAAAATAGAGAAAATAAAAAAGTGCCTTTTTTTAATTGACTTATTATTATGGATAGCAGTAATTAATTCATAGCTAATATAAAATTGTTCAATAAATACCATATCCTTGTGTAAGTGCACGATGGATAAGTGGGTCTTGAGATTAAACCCTGGATGCTATTTTACCACGTTTTTATTAGCTCGTATTCTTGTTTGTCCGCTACAGATTTTTTCTTGTGTGTCTAGTATAATTTTTTTCTTGTTTGTCCAAGATTTTTAACTAACTTCTCGTCTAGCTGGCCATTTGAAACTTTTCGAATATATCAGAACACGACGACAATGCATTCTTTTAATACTTTTGGCAATCTTTAAGCAGAATTGAATTCATTTTCAGTTAATTCTGTTTTGTATGTTTCGGGAAAAAATCGTTTATTTAGTAAGTTTAGTAATATTTACTACTCACTATTATTGGTTGCTAAGGGGTCCTAGCAACTAAATTATCAATAGATACGTGAGTTACTATAGAAATCAATATGAAATGTCAAAATGACATTTCAGTATTCTATAATATTTATTCAGTATTTCTATCAAGTACAATAAATAGTTTTTATTAATACATAGTATTGTCAAGTTTATATGATTCAACAGAAAATTAAAAAACTTGGTATATAAGAAGTTCTTTTATCTTGTAATTATTTTAATGTGTGTTTGAAACCCAAAGTATGGACATAATAAGTTGAGTCAGTGTTTAACATCCATTTCGTGTAACAAACTATTAGTTTTTAATTAACTATTTTTTTATTAAACGAATAATTCACACGATTTAATAATGTAACATTCTAAATATTGACATACATAATTTTGAAAACACTTCCGAGAAAATAATATATTATAACCAATATAAAAAATCTCCTCACCCCACCCCGTAGGACTCGAACCTGCACCTCTCGGGTATCGCGCCCACGCACATATACCACTATGTTAAAGGAGTCATACTTAATTGCGACAAATTTTATCTAATTGCTTTTAATACTCACTAAAGCGCTTTCCAAATTGAGCTACTATTGGCGATCGGCCTTTGTATTTTGTAAACTGTTAGCTGTCGTGAGGCGGCCAAAATCGGCATCGGATTGTAATCAATTAAAAAAATAAAGTACCATTATCACAATTTCATGAAAATTTACTTTGAATGTTGCTTTTAACTTTAAATCAATACTTTATATAGGTACACAATCAAAGTTATGAGGTTTGCCACAATTTCGTTTAATGAGTTTCAGTAGACGACGATTTAATCAGATCAGTATCAAATTTTCAAACATTGCCAAAATAGATACTTTATGCTTATATGTATAGGTATATTTTTCAATTAGTAATTTTAATCACTTAATAAAATATATGTATCACCAGTCCTAAACAAATATTATTTTAGCGTTAGTTCTAGTCTAAATATTATTAAAATAAATCTTTCATTTGAGAACTTATTTCATTGAAAACTTTACAAACATCACAGTTGGTAGGTATCTAATTATTTCCCATTTATATTAAATAATACCTTTCATCATTTTCGAATACGCCATTAAAAGAGCTATGTTTTTTTCTGAGAGCTCCACGAAAGCCTACTTAATTCTCAGAGAATATTTTCAACATGAAATTAAGCAAGTGTGTAAATAGGTCAATAAATAGCTTTTTTTAAAGTGTAGGTACATGATGCTTTCAGTTATATAATATAATTCATTAATCTTCTGACTATTATTTATGGTAACTACGTGAATTATTATTAACGACCTACAATTTAGAGTTTCATATTATAAACGGTTTATTTACACACTAGCAAATAAATGGAAACTATTTTTTTATAATTCCATAATAATGTATAAATTTAATATTAAATGTATTTTTACTACATATAGGTACATGTTTTCAAGGTCACTGATAGGTTTATAGAAATAACATTTTTTTATAAATGTATTATCAAGTCATATTAATTAATATTATTTCAGCAAGTTTCGGAGGGGTACTTTTTGTTTTAACTCGAAAATGAGGCTTGTTAAACCATACTTATAAAATTAGTGTGGTAAGTCAAATAGTTTGTACCTTCTTCCAGATGGAGCCTTCTATAGTAGTGAGCTTCTAGGATTCATCATGCGTCTACCCAAACCATTCAAGAATCCAAATGTAATACGCACACTCTACATCTCGTTAGTGCGTAGTATTCTTGAATATGGGTCTATTATATGGAGTTCTTATGAAGTTTCCTAAAAGCTTATTTTAGAGTGCGTCCAGAAGAAATTTCTTCGATGTTTTTATTTTAAGACATATAAAATACTATAACTATTATCCTTTTAATAATTTGTCAAACAATTACGTTTCGACTGCCTTTCTACAAGGCATGCTCACTTTTCACTCTCTTGAATCTCGTAGGTCACTTCTGCTCTTGAAACTTTTTTGCCTGCTATCACGAGGGATGGTTTCTAATCCTGGCGTCCTAAAGAATTTAAATTTACATGCGCCTGTCAATTACCTATATGGTCGCAGCCATGACTTATTCTGGGTCAGAACTGTTTCCTCGAGCCAAGCCTATCAGGCACCATTAAAGTGCAAGACTACTAAATGCGCTCCCTAAAGACATAGACATTTTCAATGATATGCTTTGCTTTGCATTTTTTTCTGAAACTTTATTTTATTGTTTAAAATTGTTTATGTTTTTTTTTAAATTATTATTCTTATTTTTCTTCTCTTTTGTGAGATTAATATTTGTTATAATGTAAGTATATTGTGATATTGTGAACGTCCTGAATCTTAATTTGTTATGTCCACAATGTTTTGTTTTCTTAAATAAATAAATAAATTTCACTAAAACAAGTTGGTGGCGCTTTTAGCAAGTGGACTGTAATTTCTGAAGATGATGCTGGATTCCGGATATAAAGAGGGTGATGATGTATACACGAATACCAGGCACTGGCCTTAGATGTGGTGATGGCTGGCGCGCACTGTAGCTAGTTCGGTGTTCACGCACTTACACTGGTAAACTGACGGTGCACTTTTGATGGATGATATATGAATGATGATGATGTATCGTATGAATGATGAAGACGCGACGTTCACTCAAACCGTATCAGATTTAGTACCACGAAGGTCGAATAGATGAGGTCTATCTGAGTTACTTTATAGTTGACGCGGCGTCGCTCCTATCATATCAGATATAGCGCTAGAGCCGTCGGCTGTCTGGTATTAACTGAGTGTTGTTCGCAATTACATGCTTCTTTGACACGTAATTGCTAATAGTTTGGTATTGTGACAATACTAAATAAGGGGATTTGAGTAGGGGGGAACTAAGGATGAATGCGACCACACTAGCCAACTACAAGTCTCATACAAACAAAATGTGTTCCTACCTAATACGAAATTCTCATCGAAAACAGGTCGAGCGGATGATTTCAGCTTATGTTAAGAATCAATAATTTTCAATTAATAATAATTTAATAAGTTATCTCGCAGTGTTTTTTAAATGCCCGGTATTTTAAACAAATCGGCGGAGATCGAGATCGTCGCTTGAGATATCATTATTTTGTTCGTCCGTTTTTCAGGGGTCGGTCGTGGGGTGGGCATGGTAGGGGAATCAGGTAATCGAATCAGCTGATTTTAAACACGCTCCGCAAGCTCGCTGGTCATCCTTCCGCTTTTGTGAGGTGCGCTGCGCTGCTTTATTTGATTACCGAGAAATCAAATTAACTTTCATTAACAGGTGTAAATCCTTTAAACGCAGTAATCGTCTTCAGAGATAAAACGGTTCAATTTAACAAATAAAATATTTTTTTTTTATTCGTAGATATGAATGATAAAAATATTATCATATTCTTTAAAAAATTTCTTTGTCTGGATCCCTATTAACGCTACCTTAATTATTAATTCCGGTTTCCATTATAATGTATAATTATCATTCTTTATTGAATTACTTCAAATTTGGCGTGTCAATTAATATTCTAGGATTATTAATAGCCAGATCAGAGAAGACTCCGTAATACCAAAATGTGGAACTGGACCGCCCCTGAAATGAATTTCCCGCACAGTACGCAATAAAGGTGGACAAAACTGAAATAATACAAAATTTCAGCTTTCTACCTTGAATATGAATTCTATATGAAACTATACCCCTCTATGCGAAAGAAACAAAAGTCTAACTGCCGACATTCTAATTTTAAAACATCCTTTTTTGTATTGCCATTGTAAACATGAACTACCTATAGCTACCTACGAATCAAAAAATGAGTAATTTTAATAAAATAAATTTGTTTTTGGATACTTAATTGTTAAAATTACATTTTTTTTTACATTCTTCCAAATTAAGTACTAATTTATTTAATTTTGATAGATTGAAGTTCGATTCAATATTTCTTTAGCTTTAATAATTGTATAATATAATAATTGTTAGTATAGGATAATAATTATAAGGTGAACCAGATAAGGTTTCGTAAACATCGAAATAATGACGTGGACCACTTCATAAAAGGCCCCGCGTTATTCGGACCGCCGAAGACTTTTTTTAAAACGGATATTGACTGTGACATTCTTGTAAAATTTCAGCTCCTACATCAGAGATCCACCAAGCCCATACATTTTTGTAAGACTTTAGTGTAGAATATGTAACCCGGATGATTTGGCCTTCGGGAAGTGGAGATTGTCTCGGTGAAAAATATGTGTCCTAAATTTTTTATAAGAATTGTCTTTTTCTATATTGTTATCTTCCCTGCACCCTAAAAGTTGAAGAGTTATAAGTGGGAAAAAACTGAGGAGAGTCGGTCTCGAATGTCAAGCTTGCTAACCATTGACTTGTTTTTTTTCATTTGGTCATCCACGAGACCCTCAATATCTACTCCACACAAGATTTCAAATGTGACTAGTAAGTCTCTGTATCAAGCTGACATTGAACAATCGACATGTAATTAAGTTGCGGGATCCAAATTGTCAACGTGTGAATTGAAAGGTGAGTATGTAAACCTATATTTATTATTAAATTTATGAAAAATATAAATTTAAATTAATTCATAGTTCTTCCAAATTTTGAACGGTACAGAATTAAATATAATATAACATATCTATGAAATATGTGGTAAATACCTTTTATACACGCTAATAATTAAAATTGTAAGAAAATGATATATATTTTATTTCACCACGTTTTACATAGCTCGACGTATTCTTGATTGTCCGGTGGTTGTTTATCCAGTACAAATCTTACAAACCACGTTTTTAAATTTTCTGTTCAATCATATAAGCTTGACAATTCTATGTATTAATAATTTAGGATAAATAAGGTAATTGTCAACATTTTATTTTGCTATTTTGCAACAAACAAACAAATGTAGAATACTAAAATGTCATTTTGATTTCCATGGTAATGCACGTATATATTAATAATTTAGTTGATATTGTAATATAACATACTTGCAATAAGTATAATATTATAGTAATGCAAATGTGTCACCAATATTAGTGACGATTACAGACACAATTATTTATTTTTCTTTTTATACTTGTAGAATACCGTCAGGTCTGTTTTTATTCGGATATTTCAAATATTTGTCAAGTTTTGTCCTAACCATCAGAAGGTCTTCCGGGATAAAGAGTTTCATAGAATTGAAAGATGGTTTTATTTTATTATTTTATTAATTTAGGTCAACCAATAGGATCAATCACAAAAGAGATATTAAACAAAAAAACATAGGTGATGATTCCACTAACAGGCGGACGCAGAATGCATAATTAAATCAAACAATAAATAAAGTTATGAAAAATGCATTGGAGATGGCTATTAAAAATGATCAAAAGAGAAATACACATAGGTAGTGGGTACTTATCGGAGAATAAAAAATAAAATATAGGCACATACCTACTCAACAACATAAAAAGTATATATTAATAGAAGACAAATAGAATAAAAATACAGTCGTTCAGTTATAATTGGACGGTATTGTGCAACAAGGAACCAACCCTCAACATGTTAAAATATCAGTGCTACAATGTGGATCCCATAAGAGTCAATCAGTTATTAAAAAAATGCCACACGTGTAAGTGAAGTGTTTTAACATATTGATTGCTAACTAGATAATTTCTTTTTAATTACCACATTTAAATAACATGCTAATTATATCTAATGGCCACCTTAATCGTTACGAATTGGGCGCATCTTTAGCGTCCAACCCAAGAACCAATCAACACTTACGGACTGTTTCAATTTTGCAACAACGAACTAATTAAGACACACATTAGTTTCATCAGATAAAGCAAAGGTTAAGAAAGCAATATAAATAAATAGTTACTTTCAATAGAACTCCCAAAATATTTGTTCATGAATGCCACATTATTTACCAACACATAAAACTTAAAGGCATTTATCTCAGAAGTAGATTTTTGTGGATTGGTTCTTTGTTGCATAATACCGTCGAATTAATAATGTATTTTGAGGTAACCTTATTTACAAGAGGCAAGAGAACAAAACTGTTAGTTTTATTATTTAAATTACTTGTTACTTATTTTATTTTATTACTTAGGGATAATTATTATCTTATTACTTAGGGATGGTTTAATAAATCAATCCTGGTTAGTATTACATTGATAAATTTCTTGTATTTAAATTATTTTCAACATTAGTACTATCGACCAAAGGTACCTAGTCAATGGAATTTGAATTTGAATTCTAATAGATATAAGTTTTGTGCAATTCCATTTGAGTCGTTTTTGCGACCCGGGTTTCGCCTTTCGGCATCTTCAGGCACTATGTACATTGTACACTTACCAAAAGGCAAATACACACTGACAACGAATACAATTAACTCTAACTTATATAACAAATCAATACAATAAAGTATGTAAAAACTGTATCACCTATAGATTAAGTTGAAGGTATAACAAACAAAATGATGTTTAGTTGAAGTGTTTGTAAAAATCCCCCTACCTTATCAATAATAATACACTCGATAAGCGTATATAAATCGTCGAAACCTAATAATAGATCATTAGTAATTATAAACAATAAACATACTACACTCAAGAGGTGTAAAATCGTCCATACCGGGAACAATGTTAACGTATGAGTAAAAAGTTATTAGTTAAACAATTAATATTCTTACAAAAGGTAAACATAAAAATCTAGTCGCATAGTATAAAGTCTTCGTTACTTTTACATTAACGTTGCACTTGTGTTAGAACCTAGATACCCATTCATTATTATAATTTCTAATTAATTCAAAGAGTGTCTTCTTAGGAAAAATAATAAATTACTCACAAAATACTAGTTGCTGTTTTTACTGTTTATTATTCTCGGCGGCACAATTATAATAAATAATAATTTCGAAACTCGTTTATATCGCTCGAATTAAATTACCCAAATTAATTGTCTATTCCCAAATCACCACTTATATAATTAATCACCGCGAAAGGCTTGACTTTAAATGATAAAATTCTCAGATATTTCAACTTAATTGTTAGTTTTATCACCGAAGGGGTTAGTTGCGAAGAGTGTTTTCCTGCCGGAAAGGGGGAGGGTCTGAAATAAAATATGTTAACCGTTATGGCCGGGAAATATCTTAGGGTGAATCACACTGGGTGACTACTACTAAGCGTGGACGTCCCTTGATTGTCAACACGGAAGATACGAATCGCTTTTATAGTTTCTGCTAAGTGTTCATGTTGTAACTTTTACACATAATATATCTTTTTTAATGTTTTCTCTTAAAATTCATTAAAACAAGTCTAATAGTTCTTGTAATTATTTAGAGATACTTTAATTTAGATATTTAGAGTATCATAATACAGTTAGTGGGTACCTACCAGCGCCGGCGGCTCAGCACTTCATTAAATAAACAATTTATTTTATAGTTTATGAATGCCATGCTTGTTTCGGGGATTTTTAGGATGGTTTTCAAATTTTATATGTTTTATGATTAAATAGAACGTGGCGCGAAAAATATTATATAACGATATAACGAGTAATGCTTATAACGAGCAAATTCAGTTGGTCCCATCATCCTCGTAGTAACCAAGTTCGACTGTATAATAATAGATATTAATTACATTCAGATTCTTATTTGATTGCATTATATATTGCCAGTTTAACTTTTGTATGAATGCATAAATAATATGCAGTAATTAAACTCAAACATTCCTTATGTGAAACAGAAAATTAGTGTGACTGTATCTAGTGTGATTTCAAAATTTTAATAAACTGTGTGGTAAACAACAGGCTCACCTGTCCCACTAACCAATATTTTTTTAGGCACTATGAATTAAATGAATATTACGTTTAATAATATTAATCGTGAATCACTGAGGTACTTTAATATTTTGTATTTGACTTCTTTTTCAGGGCTGCCATTTATTCTTGTCCCATCGTTGGGAAAATAGTGCTCGATTGGTTTTGAATTTGGAAGTCGCTTGTTTAGGAGGACGCGCGATTCTGTTCCAATCGGCCCATGTACTCTTCTCTCTCCGGCACTTTGCATTAGAGTAAATTCTTTAAACTCAGTCAGAGCTCACTTAGACCGTTGCAACTTCAGTCTTGGGCAAATACTCCCAGGATATTCCCATTCATACATTATCGCCTCACATCGCCACTGTAATATCCCGTGATACTCTTGATTTAGGCCCGTTTCAGACGGGACACCGGTGTCGCGCTCGATATAAAATAGGAAGCATTTGTATTCGAATAAAGGGTCCTTTGTATTGTGTTTACGAACGCTCCTGAGCTAATGACTCAACGCATAATTTCGCGTTATAAATTAGAACATAAAACTGGCTGCGGTAATAAAAACAAGTGTATCGGCGGCTTGAGAATGTAGCGGCCGACGGAAAAATGTACCGGACACGCGTTGACTCGTTAGCTCTGGGGCGTTCATAAACATAATACAAAGGCCCATTTATTCGAATACAAAGGCCTCCAATTTTATATCGAGCGCGACACCGGTGTCCCGTCTGAAACGGGCCTAAGACCGAGTGTGGTGCGGGGCGGGTTTGGTTTGGAGGGATTAACTTCAATTGTTCCAATCGGGACCACAGAATTCTTGGCTTTTCAAAGTACGATAATTTAGTCAAATCTTGATCACTCTCTATTTTTCAGTAGAAACAAGGTGCTTCTGAAGGTAGGTAGGTGCATCTTATGGTGTATTATTAAATCTACGAATAAGATATAATGCGATAGGTACATAAATTTCATTGGTAGGTTGAAGCTGACTGATGTGTAATGAAATACCATCATAGTCTATTCGAAAACCATCTGGAGAATGTGATAAACTTTGATAAAACGTATTAATACACACAACTGCGTAAAATGTAGATATGTTGAACGAGGTAGATAGGATAAGTGTTGCCAACTGTCATCGACAAAAACATGCCAGACGGGGTACGAAAACAAGCTATTTGGTAGGAATAAATGCTAGACTTTGTGAAAATAAAATGTCATTACCCTTTTTTGCTTATCACACCACATGTCACCAGAAACTCATTTCAAAATTGACAAAATATACTTTATGTATCTAACAATATATGATAAGCAATAATTAGGTGAGTAATACCAGAGAGTGGAATCCCTTAAAATTGTCAATCCGATGCCACATGCCTAAACACACATTAAATTATATTATCCGATACTAGTATATCACTATAACACCAAAAATGCTCCTATTGTTTCAATGTGCTGTTTTCTTTCTCAAGTACCAACCTACCTTAATTTAATATCTGAAGGTCAGAAATTTGATTTGCAAGAAAATAAATAAACTAAAAATCTAGCTTATTTTAATCACAATGAAATGAATGAATCAATGAATTGAAGGCACCATAAAACGCCACAACCTACCGATCGTCCCATAAGTACCCGACCTGACTTATAGATAGCAGTTGTTGTTTAAAAATAATGACCATGATAGAAAGTACCAACCTTATAAATCCTAAGTTTGAAGTTTGACGACGCTACGTTGTTCAGTAATTATTTGTCAGCCATCAACAGTGAACGCTCTCAGTGAATTTGTAAACATATTTATCATAATATTTATGTGATACAATATTTTCATTTGAAAAGCTTCAGTCCAACCAATATCAAAGTTGCGCTAGATTCTACTCTGGGGGTGTCTGCTCCTTTGTTTACAATAGTAACATATTGGGTGGCTGAGTTTAAACGAGCTCGGACGAGCTACCAAGACGAACATCGCAGTGGATGACCAAATGAGGTGACCACGCCAGAAATGGTGACGAAAATCCACAAAACGGTATTGAATAAACGTCGGCTGAAATTGAGCGAGCTAGCAGACATAGTAGGCATTTCAAAAAGTGCTATAAATCACATATTGACTGAAAATTTGGACATGAGAAAGCTGTGCGCAAGGTGGGTCCCGCGATTACTCACAATGGAACAAAAACAGCATCGTGAGGATGTTTCAATCGAGTGTTTAGCGAAGTTTCACAACAATAAAGCAGAGTTTTTGCGTCTATTCATAACCATGGATGAAACATGGGTCCATCACTTCACACATTAGACGAAGGAACAGTCGAAACAATCGACTGAAAGGGGAGAATCGGCTCCAAAGAAGGCGAAGACAGTTCCATCTGCAGGCAAGGCCATGGCGTCAGTTTTTTTTTGGGATGCGCGTGGGGTAATTTTCATTGATTATCTTCAGAAAGGAAAATCAGTCAACGGCTTGTATTATGCAAACTTATTGCAGCGGTTGAGTGATGAAATCAAGAAAAAACAACCGCATTTGGCGAAAAAGAAAGTTTCGTTTCATCAGGACAATTCATCAGTTCGCACATCCGTTATCGCGATGGTCAAAGTCAATGAGTTAAAGTTAGAATTGCTTCCTCACTCACCTTATTCGCCAGATTTAGCCCCCTCGGATTATTTTCTGTTACCAAACTTGAAAAAATGGCTCGGTGGTAAAAGATTTGCCAACAGTGAAGAGGTGGAGTCTGCGGTAGATGGCTATTTTGAGGAGCTCGACGATTCTCACTATAAACAGGGTATCGAAGCTATTGAACATCGCTGGGAAAAGTGTATCGACCTAAAAAAAGACTACGTAGAGAAATAAAAATATTTTTTCCCAAATTTTTTGTATTTTCTTTGTTAGGTCGGGTACTTCTGGGACTACCCTCGTAAATGCATTTTTTGCAAGTTAGATTCATATCTAAAAATTATCTAGCAAGAAAAACGCTAAGTTGACAACGCTGGATAATATGGGTTGCTTTGATTGTGAGTCAGCCAGTCACCCTTGTATGCAACTCAACGCACACATGGACGTTCGCCGACTCAGTTATGTCAAAATCGAGGGGATGGGACAACTGGGCGCCAGAACAATTGGGCGCCGCACTGTTCAATGAAATAAATAGACGTTCGTTACGATTTTATACAGAAAGTAGACGAGGATTTTTAATCAGCTTCTATCCACTACTCAGTAATTTTAATTCATTTTGCTTTTAACATTTTTTTTTATTGCGGATCGAAATTAATTATCATGGCTGAGGTTTTTTTTATAACATAAAAATGAAAGAACTCTCTTCTTCTTAAATCATTATATACTTGTGCATATTTTAATTTTCACCAACTATTAAATAATATTATAATAATTTTAATATAAATAATAATAATAAATATATATTTTTAAAGTAGGTACCTATAATTCATGAACGTCTATTTATTTTTAAATTTCATTCGATTGCATGGCACCCATTTGTCCCGGCGCCGAATCGTCCTAGACCCAAAATCGACAGCACAACCTATAAAAAAACTTCTTAAAGTGGACGGTAGCAACAACACAACGTCTCACTTCTGTTACATAATATTGTTGTATATACTTTTTATTTCATCCATGCTACGTATTATATCCGGTCTGACAGTTGGGTTTATATATAATTTACCTGTACATATATACCTTACGGTAATTAATTAGTGTGTCATGTTCCAAGCATGTAAACCATGTGTCGAGTCAGATTTATTAATAATTGATTAGTACTGTAAGATCAAGTAAAATGCTACTGAATGGTTAAGAAGACAAACTCCGACAACAACGATGTGTTACAACAACCAGTGGGTATTAGTGATAAATTCATAAATCAATTAATAAGCAAGCAAAATTAATTTCAATTTCAAAAGAGAACATGTATGTAACAAATTGATAACCACTAATTTGATAATGCGAAGACAATTATAAAAAATCAGTTTCATGGGTATTAGGTTGTTTTTTTTTCTAATAATGCATATTAAAAACATTTTAACAACAGCGTTGATACAATCATATTATTATGAAATTAGATTTGAAATTTTGTTTGACGTTTAGGGAAGACTCTTACCTTATAATCTTTTATATTTCTTGAGAGACGCACGAAATCATGAGAGTGAAGATTCTTGGTGGAAAACACGATGAATGCGTTTTAGGATGCTTATGTTTTGGAACCATGAGAATGCATTAATTTCGTTTAAAAATAATAAAATAACAGTATTTTTGTGAGTTTCAATAGGAGTATCACAATCTAACAATATACAAGAGCAAATAGTATACATTCATATCCAGTGATACGTGTAGATAGTTAGTTTAAATAATTATTATTTCTCACCTATTGACATAAATATAATTATTCAATTCACAGTAAATTGCCATATCATATTAAATACACACCTACGCAGCACGTATGGCATTCAAATTTGCGGCTTATAATTGAGCAATCAATTGATTACTTTACGTACCTATATATAGCAGTTATGATCTAGTTATACATATAACATAATATTATATATCTTTATGGGTGGGTAAGTAAAGTTTACTATTGACATAATAATAATATTATTATTAGAACTGCCTCAAAGCATTAATTTTTTTTTAGTAATTGTTATTTTCACGTTGTATTAAAACACCTAATGATTATTGCCGAGCAAATTAATAATAATAATAGTTATTTAACACAATATTATAAAATTTCTACATTTTGAAACAAATAATATAGAGTTATATCAGTACCTACCTGTAAGATTGCTACAATATGTCCTATATGTACAATGTCCGAGTCCGATCATGAAAATACTATTATTTTGTAAACAGATAAAATACAATATGCATAATTATTAATAACACCTCAGATCTATACCAGAAAAATGTTTGAAAAAAGTACGACGCTGGGCAAGACGTGTGTACAAGGCGAGTAAGTACCTATTTCTTGCACCTAGATCCAAACCACAAAAACCGATTGTCAAAATTAACACAAATTATATATCGCTTCAAATGTATTATCACTAGATAATTTCGTTGTAATCAGGTGAGGCACAGACGTTTCTATCGGTAAAACACATTGGCGTGAATCCTCCGGCGTTGTATTATTTCAAATATTTTTCTGTAGGTATCTGATTTTTTTTAAATAGGTAATCTATGTTGAATAAAAAATGATACATTCTCAACTTTCGTGATTATTATTGGTCGAATAATGAAATTAAATGTATATTCGATAAAAATAAAATGGATGTGGTTGAAAAATGATTGAATTATGAGTAATTTTTCAAACTGATACAATTTACATACGTCGTTATTGTTTTATTCTGGTAACTCATAAATAATGGGAACTGAAATATCCAACGAGTATGGAGTAACAGGCAGCCGATCTCGAGTGTGGAAGAATATGGGATAAACTTAAACGCGTATCAATAATACGCTTAGTCTTCGTTCTGACATCTATTCTCGGTTTATGCCCTGACGCTCATTCAATAATGGTGTATTTGAAGGTTTCAACACCCACTATTGCACGTCTATGTGTGTTTCATTTTCGTAGGACACTCGCACAGGATATAGCCTATCGGAATTCTATTTATTAGTCTGTTCACACTTCGTATTTATATAAAGACGGTCGCTCTAACCTAGACACGTTGGCCAGATGCAACATCTGTAGTTGATATACATAGTACAATGATACAATGGGTCAGGCGAATGACTTGTAACCATTTTTCGTAAAAGTCTGTTTCTACTATGTTTATCGTATTCTTCGATTAGGATCTATGTCTTAGAATAATTCTGGAAAATGTACCGTAAATATAGTGTTAATGTGTTTTCTGTTTGTATATACCTAGGGATTGCAATGCTGGTATTTGAAAATCGATATTTTAGTATTTTTCGATACCTAAATACCGGTTTAAAAATCTGTCAATACTGACATATTCGGCATTGAAAGTGGAAACAACATGTATAAATTAAAAGAAAAGGAACAAGACTCTATTTTTTGTTGGGTTACGGCGGTTACGCGATGTCTGATTTACTTCCGTTGTCCTTCGACGTCTTTGGAGACCAGCAATGTTACGTACAGATTTGCAAAATACAATATTTGCATTATCGAAAGATAGTTACAATTTTTAATTTAACAAATATTTCCGCCAGTCGCTTGCAGATTTTGGAAGTTGTCAGGTGTATTTTTAGATGTATCTAAAATCGCGGTTAAATACTGTTTGTTTGTATAATCATTATTCATTAGTAACCTCAGCTATAGTGGCGAATATTTCATGATGGAATAACAATTATACACTACAATGGACTTGGCTATGCCTGTTTATTTACTAAAGAGTAGCTTATACAACAATGAAAAAATATAATTTAATATATCGTCCCCTTACTCGTAACTAACCAAATTTTGAAAATTTTCACATTAGAAGAATCACAACAATTCTATAAGAATAAGAAACGTATTTTACAACGTTTTTATTAGCTCGTATTCTTGTTGGTCCGGTGGTTGTTTGTCCAGTACAAAACTTGCAATCGATTTTTAACTAACTTCCCGACTAGCAGATTACTACAGATTAGACAACTAGATATTTGAAACTTTTAGAATATATCAGAACACGATGCCAATGCATTCTTTTAATACTTTTAGCCATCCTTAAGCAGAATTGAATTCATTTTCAGTTAATTCTGTTTTGTATGGAAAGTTATTTCAGAAAAATCCGTAAAAAGTAAAAGACTATTATTGGTTGCTAAGTGAGTGGTCCTAGCAACTAAATTATTAATATATACGTGCGTTACTATGGAAATCAAAATGAAATGTGAAAATGACATCTAAGTATTCTATATTATTGTTTGTTTTTTATTGACTTCATATCAAGTACAAGTTTGAGCATATTGAGCATAATAATTCAACAGAAAATTTAAAAACGTTGTATACAAAAAGTTATTTTTATCTTGTAATTATTTCTTATATTTTTGTTCTTCAAAATATTATTTATTAGTCTGTTTAGTACTATTACGTTTTTAACAGACTTACGAGGTTTTAATAGTAATGTGACGATATGTATTATTATTAGTACTTACTTCTTTGGTTTTCATATATTTTTCGAATACTGGTGTTGGTATTTTCATTCGGTATTGCAATCCCTAGTTGTATACAAAAGAAAAGAAAACCTATAAAATACCGTCAGTTAATACAAATATACCTCTGCAGTTCTAATATGTATCAATTAGGCAATACCGTATTTTAACAATCGGCTAACATAAGTATATAATAAATATTATTAGAAGGACAGCGTCTACTCGTATAAATTATTTTCTTATATATGTACAATCTTGGTTGCGTCACAATGAGATTTATTGTATTGGAGGTATGACTTTCCCAGTCTCCCAATTTTATAAGCGGACACTTTACCATTCGTCCATTGTGAGCGCAAATCGTATTAATAATATATTGTATCTATGTTAGACAGGCGGACACGAGAAAGAATCAATTTCGAAGGAACCGTTCACATTCCGAAGCAGCTCCTTCCTAAACTATTTCGCCGACTCATGAACACAAGGGTGACAATAAAATGCAAATTGATATGGAAACGTAAGCAATTAAGTTTCCTTCCCTGCAGCAATACTTAGTCACAGTTGTTACTCGTAATGTGCAAAGTTGCCGTTCAAACTTTGACTAAACATTATTTCTCATCCTTATGCAGCGGATATGCTAAATAACATGCTTTATAGCTCAGCGCGAACCAAGCACTTCTGTTGCACAAAAACTTTACACTAATAAAAACAAATAAAAGTGTAGTGAACTTGTTTCATTTATAAAATTTTCTAAGTTTACAGGTATTGCAATAAATGTATACTTACCACCCACCCTTAGAAGGTATACATAATTATTATTGAGAATCTTCGAAACAGTGACGTCCTTGTAAAGTTTCTGTCATTAAAATCATTAAATAAAATGTGTAAAAATAAAATTATATTCTTTTGTCACCAAACAAAGATTTAAATATTATATTTAAGCATTTGTAATAATATATTCGATTCTTCTTCTTTCTTTCTTTCGACCATGTCCGATCCTAATAGGATCATATGGGCCTCAATAGAGTAGAGGTTTGTATTAACAGATTTTGTTTTTACGAGAAATGGATGTCAGCTACTTGTTCAACCTATTAGGTCCATACTTACACACAAATTTAAAAAAAATCAAATAAAATATGTAAGTCAATTAAAATGGAAATCGACAGATTTATTTTATAAGATATAAATGCATCAGTAGCCTGATGCTGAGTACCTCCGCTACACGGAAGTACATTAGTAATAGAAATGACAATAGTACTAATACATAATACGGAAGTACAATAGTAGAAATTGAAAAATTAATGACACATTTTAAATCGATTTTTTTGTGTCAGATTTTAAACATAATTTCAAAATTAATATAAATTTACATGAAACAGCCGTGACAAACGTAAAACTATCCGTAAAAACAAATGGACACATTTTTATCAAACATATTATTTTTTTTTTCAATATCTGCTGCGATGAATTTCCCCGTCAAATAAGAAAATTATGGGCAAGAAATATAATAATTATTGTAGTCGAAAATTTGTTCGCGAATAATGTTAATATCATACTACTTATTAGATTAGATTAGTATTAGATTAGTAATACTTCAAGTAGTCAAGTAGTCAGAGTACAGAGCAAGCATTCCCATCATTTCCCTCGATCCAACGCCATGTCCCGCGCATTTTATAATCTGCAGATTGTTTTTATAGCAGGTATCTCTTTTGAGTGCATATTGTCGTACTCTCGGGCGGCATATGGAGTACAAGTTATAGCAACATTTTGTGATACACATTTTTTTTTAACTAATGCGTCTTGTCATGAGTTTATGCAGAGACGTCGATTCTCAAAACAACGAGACCCTTGGGCTTTGATAAGATGTCACGTCTCACAATTAACACAGGTAACACGCGTGCATTGAACGTACAGCAACAAGCTAGTTGAACGCAGACTTACGCGAACGATAAGGTCACTCGAAAGACCTATCATCGTCGGCTACCATGGCACATAAGTAATTAAACTTCTCGACGTAAATCAACAGAGTTATGTCACTGTCAATACATGCAACACTGTTCACGGGTTTGGTCTTTCCTGCATTGAGGCGAAGACCAATACGGATCGAATTGGTAACGAGCTTATCCAAGGCGATCACAAACCTTTCAATAGCTGTTGTGACATTAAAAACTGCGTCTTCCAGTTCACGACAAACATTTCACAGATGATAATATATTTACCATTTCATTTTATACTTTATGATTGCCGAATTATCCAGGAATATTATATAATATATTATTATGTACAATTGGTAGTAGCTTCAAATTATTTTTAATAGATTATGGAGATATTTGTATGTGTGGTGAAATAAATGCGGAAATACAATAATAACATGATTGATTATTATTAATATTCTTTAATATAATAGAATATAGCAATTGGGCAATAGTTTTTTTAACAGGCTTGTTATTGTGTTGAATACCTACGCTGTCATCCGTGTACTCCAAAATTATCTTCTCTCTTTTGCCTAGCCGCCATCTATATATAGCATTTTATATATTATTATTTTCTAACAGAGTTTTCAAACTATTATACTAGTGAAATATCTAGGTAAAAATACCGCCCTTTAGTTGACCTTAAATACCGCCCTTACATGTTTTACCCACTATGCTTATTATATTATTTCCTCTCGACTATCTAAAACGGAAAAATGCATTAAAATATATTTTTCACTAATTTTATTTTACAGTCGCATTAATTCCTTTTGTTTTCCGCCTTTTAACATTTGCCTCTATTGATCAACGTATATATATCTCCATGATATATTGACTCGATTATGACAAATGGTGACATGTAAATTGTACGTAAAACATAGCGCTGTGGCACAGTTCGCCGCGAGCTTTCTTATCGGAAAGAGTGGCCGTATACTATACTGTCTCCAATTTTATTAGCTTCAATATGAACATTAATTAGCATAATAATTATTAATATAGCTGATTTTGGCAAAATTCATGAATTCAAGAATGAAAACCTAACCTAACCAGTGTTCAAACCGAATAGATAATTAAATAATCAAGAATATCGGTTATTTTCAAAAATTGTTTTCTGCTGGCTTCCTGTAAACCGTAAAGTGTAAACCGACTAGAACCGTGTTTTATTTAGACATGAATTTTATGTCAGTACCTTCTTTAATATACGGCCATATATTTCCGATACAACATTTTACGGTGAAGACGTGTGATTCGGTGAACTGCATAATGGCCCCCAAATCCTGAAGCGGGCCCCCAGGCTAGAATGTTTGGCGGGCTTCCCTACCTATCGCTAAAAGTAAAGGCAGTGTGACGCGCTACAGTAGCGTTTTCCATGGTGTACGCGGTAAAATTAAGATGTATTTTTAGCGATTTTTTGTATTTTTAATATGTACCTACATCCATTTTAATTAAGGAGTTGTCGAGTATCGACACACGGTTAAAAATTGCATCGTACAATCAAATATTTTAATTATTATTAATTCCTGAACTAAAATAGCGCCGCAGACGACTTTTTTTACTATTAAAGCAAATTTGTGGCCTGTGTTTATCTCGCTTATCGGTCGACTCGTCACGCCGGGCCCTTCCTGAGCCCGGGCCCCTAGGCTAGAGCCCTGTCAGCCCCCCCTCCTTGTGGGGGCCATGAACTGAATACTTACAAGTTTCTGGACACGATGACATATGACTCGACTATTCCACCAATACTTTCTATTGATGTGAAATGAGATTCCTTGGTGATATTCGGAAAGATGTGAATTTGTATTATAAAACATTCTAATTAATTCTCTTTTATGTCGTTGTCTTAGCTAATAATAATATTTATAATAACCATACTATGCGATAATGAATGAACAAGCTATGATACAATCTGGCGTAATACGAATTTTAAAAATATTATTTATCACAGAAAGCATGTTTAAAATCACGGCTATTGTGTATTTTAAAATAAGGCTGGTAAAATACCGTCGGACTAAGAAGAGCACGAAGAAAAAAAACAAACAAATAAATATTACGTTTTATACAATTAGGCCACTTTTCTTTTGAGCGGTAATATTACAAGACGCAGTTACAAAGAGCTCCCATACCAGCACGGCGTACCTACGGCAAAAAAAAATATACACTGAAAAAACAGCAGTCTGTGGCAAAACGAAAATCCGGGAGTGAAATAAGATTGTGGGGAGGGTGGTTTCATGATATTTTCTCATTAGCTGGTGCCCCTAGGCATCGCCATCTTCCGCTACGATCAGTGGCTTACTAATATTAAATTTATATGGGATTCATACTCTTCATATCCGTTGCCTCATTACTGAGAATGGTGATCGTTACTTACAATCTCTTTCCATCATCACGTCTTGATCTTGTTGCTTTGATAATTAAATATACGAAATGAAATAGACCAGTGCTCGAAATGGAAAATTTCACGAACAGGAACGCTCTATAATTTTCCGAAAAAACGGTATGCTTAATTTTTTTCTTTACATACGTACGTACGTTGGATGTATAAATGCAACAATAAACTTTGAACTTCTTACGTGGATGTATATTGAGCAAGTGGACAAGGATTGTCAGCGCCGCAGGCGAAAGAACCTCGTCTCAACAAAGTATACCGTCAATAATTGTATTATTCTTTACTCTTACTTTATTTACCACCCATAATCAGCAGGCATGTTACTTCTACCACCACTCGTCACTGCTTATAACTTATATTACTGTCTCATTTGGGATAGTTCAGTTTGTTAATTAATTAAACTTAAAAAACAACATATCCACATACCTACCATAAAGATTCAAATTAAAAATTAATTTACATATAACAAATTTTACAGATTATAGATTCAAGACGAGCACAGAATATTTTTAAAAAAATCAAAGAAATAGTATTAAAATAGTGTTTAAAAATAAAGAAATAGATGCAGCAACTAGTAGAAAAAATAGTAAGTACCTATACAGAGACGAGTAAATACAAAATTTATACAGTACATATCTGTACACCGATAGAGCTAACTACGCCATTTAATTATTTAAGACGTTATAAAACAAAGAATTTATAAATCGTTCACATAAACTCGTTCTCACGCAAGAGGAATATACCAATATCCGACGCGATTTGGTTGAACACATTGTGTAAGCGTTCTTAAGATAAATCAATCGGATAAAGCCATGGATGGCATCCACACAGCTTCAAACAAAGGATCCTCAAAGATTTCTTTTGTACCTTCTCCACCATAAGGGCCATTAGGCCATACCTACTTCTAAGAAAAGCTTCAAGCCATCATCACCAAACTACGTAATTATAGCATTTTAAATTACCAATGCTGTATCATTAATTATTGGCTTTTGAGCTTTGAGAATCGATGTCTCCGCCGAATCTTAGGGGTACATTGGTACGACCGCGTTACAAATACCCGAGTTCGTGAGCACAGCAGCCTTCGGTGATTGAAGTTATCACGAAGAGACGATTTACGTGGCTGGGACACGTATTTCGGATGCCGCCAAAGAGTGCGGCACTTCGTACCCTTGTGGCACAGCCTCAAGGGTTCCATCGCCGTGGCCGCCTCTCCCTCACCCTGCAGCGGTGCTACAAAAGCGACCTATTTGCTGCAGGTCTGACATGGCGGGAGGCGCATGGCGATGGACCGAGGGAAGTGGCGCCAATGCTTGCCCTATGCCCCAATATTAGGACATGACAGGGTAGAAGAAGAAGTATCATTAATTATATAAGATAAAACATGACGGAAGGTGCAACTCGAGTTGCTAAACACGATTCCTATAGAATAATATAAAATTGTCATTAATCAGTAGGTACCTACCTATATTCAACATTATAAGGACTAATATTGTAATGTATGTATATACCTATACCATAGGCCCCACATCGTGAAGCTGGCCCCCAGGCTAGGATCTTTGGTGGGGCCCCCTTCTTATCGCTAAGAATAAAGGCAGTATGTACGGGGTAACAATAATCTGTATATTTAGTGTTTTATTGTATATTTTAAAACATCCATACGAAGTATGGAGATGTCGAGTATTGATAAACAATTAAGAATTGTTTCGTATAACCACATAACTATAAATAATAGTATTGTAAGAAAATTCTTTTTTTTACTATTAAAGCAAATTTGTGATGTGTGTTTATCTCACTTATCTGGTCAATTCGCCTCGCCGGGCTCTTCCTGAGCACGGGCTCCCAGCCCCTCGTTGTGGAGACCATGACCTATATGTTACAATGATGATGCTTTGGTTACCATTATTGTAATATACGTACACTTACCACCTCAGATTAAAGAACTTACCACCGTATTTATTTAATCTATGACTACCATCTAAAATTATTTGTTGTCCGCACTGAACACGTACCTACCTAATTTGTGAGTGTATTTTAAACTAAACGATTCAATTTGTGATGTTTGTCCTTACCTAGTCTCATTATAGTCATTATTATTGCCACGGTGATGAATAATGATAATACAGAACAATAATTTATTATTATGATAGTAATAAAATTTTATTGGACGATATTCCTTTTTTTTAAAACAAATTTACAAACAAAAATTAACTAAAAGTTCTCTACATAGTAGGTATCTATTATTTCTATTATTTTTAAAGTAGCAAGTTAAAACGTATGTAATTATAACACAATAGAAACGTCCCTTAAAAATAAACTAATTACGGTAGGCTATTCAATAGTTTCATACCAAAAACATTTTTGTAGGAAAATGGCATAATGGTGCATTTATTTATTATTCATTGTAAAAATAAGGGTTTACGACACGTCATAAATATTTTTTAACACGTCGAGTCAATTGTCGAAATGACATTGAATCAGAAAACCCTGTTTCAACTGTATTGTCGATCTTAAATGCTTATCGGAGTAAATTCTTAATTTTTTAGCAGATTTACACGAAGTACCTACTACTTAATTAAACCTTCATAGAATTTATAAATATCCACTCATATTTATCATTTTCAAAACGAAAAAATTCTGCTTGTGGCCACTGGTCAACAGCATTATATGTTAAATCAGTTTGGATACCGACGACAAAAAAATATACTTATATGTAATATATAGAAAGGTATCGCCTGCTGAGATGTTTAACCAAATTTTAGGAGAACAAATTTAAATAATACAAAATGTTTTAAAAAACAAGCGATTATCACTAATAAGTAGATTTTAGCGGAATTTTACGATTTAAATTACCAAACTTTATCATATTAATGTTACCACCGAAAATTTTGCCCGCAAAAATAGACGTGGGTATAAAATTAACACGGCGATTAGATGGCGATGAAAATAAATAAGTTTTATCACTCACAATAAAATATAAGTAATAAATTAGTAGGTAAGTAAATTCGCAATGCATACCAGTCAAAGGTAAAAGCGAGACTGTACTGAGATATTTCATACTTTAGAAATTATTATACAAATATGTAGGTGCCAACTTTATTTTTTATTGAATTTAAGTTATTTAAGTACAAAAGGTTTTCAAACAATGTCAGCAAAGGCACAATTCTTTTGTAGCTTGCAGCTGTAGTTACTTTTTTTATGTAAGTATGCAATTATTTGGAGTGTTTAGACAATGCATTTAGACACGGATGTATCGACACAAAAAAGAAAATTGAAAGAAATTTAGGGATGTCATAAATTTTATTTTTAACCCTTGCACGCCCGGCATGACATAACTTCGTTAATTTTTAATTTTGAGAAAAACTTTAAAAGATACATTCACACATAAATATCTCAATCTAACGAACCGCAACGCAATTTTAAATGAATCCACGAGCCGGAACGGTATATTTTGGAATTTCACGAACCACAACGGCGCTCCGGTGCGTTCCTGTCCATTTCGAGCGCTGAAATAGACACTAAGTGCCCGAAAATCGAAAAAAAAGTAAGTATGCAGAAATTTTCAAAGATGGCTCTGGGCGTAAAAGGTAGCGTGATTATTTTTTTAAATAGGCACTAAATTCCGTTTGGTTAATATATTATATCATAGAGACTAGTTCTTCGTTTTCGATATAAAGCATAAAACTTAGTCCTTATTTTAAGAAATTAGTGTTGCTTAGTTAAATGCACTGTACATACAAATTTATTAATTTGAACTTGAACTCAATGTCAATCTTTGCATTTCAGTCATCCTCTTTGTAAACACGTTCAGTATGAATGCAAACGCAAAATTAGAATTTTTAATTATTGATATTTAAATATACCGAATAATTGGACAAACAGTTAAAACTATAAACTTTAAATTTATTTATATTTGGACAAAACGTGTTGTTTTGTTTTTCTTGAAATATGTAATGAAAATGTGTTTGACCTTGTACCGAACATTTTTTCGCCCTAGGCTTAATATTGTATAAGCATGTGCTAAGAAAAAATATATATTTTAGAGATTCCATAATAATTTTAATTCAATAAAAGGGTTGTGCGTCTAAATATAATTGAGCAACGCTGGTCTAGACAATGCCCACGCAAAAATCATACATTACATTTGACATTATTAAATTGACAGTGAAAACGAAAGACTTTATTAGTCGGGTTTGATTAGGATACAAACAACATAATATTCCATATTGTAAAACTGGGCAGATTATTCGTTGAATTCTAAAAATAAATTTTATAAATAAATAATAACAATAACTACAAATATAACAAATAATAAAAACTTACTGATGTGTTTAGGCCAATTGCAAATTTAATGTACAAACTAAAAATTCCTACATGCTATGTAGAATATATAAGTGAAATTAAAAAACCATTTCATTAGTCGAACTCAATGTTTTAAAAAATATATTATATAATATATTATTACATAATATGGCATATTAATATCATAACTTAAAGTCTCTTTGTGAGGCGGTGAAGATCTACATCGGATTGTAGAACCAATTAGGTATAATAATAACTTGGTATCTCTTATGTTTATGTGACTCAGAAATCAGTAACACTTGCAATAGTAATACTTGTTAAATCTACATATATTATTTATGAATTTAATATTATTTTCTCGAATTCTGTTGCTACATTCACAAACTATACTTAAATATACCCCTACATCCTGACATATTAACGCTACTGAGAAAAATGGAAATAAAGGTATGTCATGATTGGCCGGGTAAGGAAAACCGTACAATATTCGTTGTGAAAATCCGATACAAGTAAATACTCCACATAGGTACTCACTAACAATAGATAGTGAGTGTCTACCAATAAGTACATAGTATATTAAAAAAAAAGTGTGTACTTATAATATAACTTAAATATTTGTAGCCAGGTTTCTTGGACTTGTCAGGGTTTGGTTACATTGTACCTTTAAAGAATGAAGATATTCCTTGTATTTTTCATTATAATAAAATTCTCATTATGTCTACTAATAAATCTCACGAGCTGTAGAGTGTAGAGTAGAGATGTAGACAGTCTTATAATTGAATTCTTAAGAAGAAATTTTAATTAAGTACCTTATTAATTACCTTCATAGATCAAACCAACGTGTTCACGTGACTTCATTCAACACGCACCAGATACACATTTCGTAAATCTTTATTTTTTATATTTCCATTCTTTTTTCTGTATCTACTTTGTTACTTGAAAAATAATCAAATTATAACACTGAAATTCTGTTTCAGAATCGATTATCAAGGATTATTATTCCTATTAGGGTTTATAATTATGGAATTTAGGGATTAGATTACATACGACAGGGTGTTGTAGTACAATTCGTAAGACACTGACTTCTAATCCAGAGGATATAGGGTTCGATTCTTGATATGGCCATATTCATTTATATGATTTTCTCATAGCCTGGGTGTTTCTGTGACTATCTATCTACTAAAACTATACTACAACACCACTATTGTTATTGGACCTCATGGCAGATTGTAGTGTAAAAAAGAAACACAATCATATTACATAACGCAAGACTGTTCTCAAAAACATTATGGAAATATGCTAAAACCATTGTGGAATGTTTAAAAGACCTACGTGCCAAAATCTAAATGCTACAAAAGAAGTAGACAACAGTTACTAGTGCTACGGCATATGTTATTGGCATTTTTTTATATTACGTATAACAACGAATATTTGTTTTTTCAAACACATATTATATCTCATTTGACCATATTGGCATCGTCACGAATATTTTATCAACTCGAGAAAATTTGTACTTTTCTCATTTAAAATTGCACTCTTATAGTTCTTAATATAAATCGTAATTACCTACATCTTTTAAACAGGCCGGATATTCTTTCAAACTGTACAGAATTGTGCATCTTAGAATATCGAAATATAGCTAGCCACCGTACCTACGCGTATAGTCCAGTTTTTTTTAAATATAAAAAATATGGTTTATTCTCTACTATTCGATGATTTTGGTTATTTAAATAAATAACATTGTTTTCTATAAGTACTCTTACTTTAATTATCCTATGAGCATCTAAATTATTAACTGTATCCATTTCATTACAATAATAAGAATGGTAGATTAAAAATTAACATAATACATAATGTATAAAATATGTTGCTAAGTGTTGTAATAAAGTAAAAAGTGAACTACCATATTCGCTTCTAGTAAAACATATGGATTTTCACAGAGTTGAGGTTACATTAACAGATTTATAGCAAACAATGGTTGGTACTATTTTTTTTCTTGCACATTATTAAAGGTAAATTGAATTTTACATCACGATTTTTTTTTACTCAGTCGCGTAATCAAACAGCGACCTTTATAGAGAACTACTCCACCAACTTGATCAACGTGCAAATAATTACACGTAATAAATACTAACGTGAAATACCTGTGCTTACAACATATGTTTCATTAAAAATAATCATAATCAAGCACTGATATATTGTAGAAAATCATATGTATTTACTAATCCTTAGAGTGGAAATTCTTTCTCCTTCTAGGGGTTCTAATCCTTCTGATGCAATAATTTTTAATGAATTTGTGAAATATAATAATTTCAAGTTAGGTCGTGAGGAATCACAAAACAAAATAAAAAATAAATAAGCCACAAACATCGCTTGACTGGTTTATTCTTAACAATAGGAAAGCGCACTTTTCAATATCTAACATAAATTCTCGATTCCTATCTAACATTGTCGCACTTTGTCCAGTTTCATACTTTCTACGATATATACTACCACACATATCAAAGGCTTTACGTAAGATTGAATTTATTTCATATCTATGTAGTTATCTGGCAATTGTTGGCTATTTTGATCATATTTCTATAATATGTGCCATGTGTTTCGAGTTGAATAAAATAGTTTATCGCTGTTATACGGAGTTAGCTGGCTTGGTAGAATGAAATTGATTTTAAAGGCCAAGACTTTTGAGAAAACGTTACATTGGACAGGAAGCAATCGACGAATCGACGTTCAATTCTCGTACGTTGTCAATTCAATATTTTCCTTTTACAGCCAAGATTTCTAATGTATAAAGTACCTGTATATACTGTTAAATAATGAAAATTTAACGTACCTACATATCTATTAAACTTGCAATAAAAATAGGAAAAACGGTGCATCCTTGCCAAATATACCGACATCTATAATACCATTCTTAAACAAAAATGAATATACAATTGAAATAACCATACGTTCTTATATTACAAATTATTTTTATAATAAATAACAAGATAATAAAACACAACATAATATAGCCTGTACCGTTCCTGACCCACATAAATGAAATAAATATATTTAGACTAGCAGTATCACCCGGCGCTGCCCGGGTGTGGAATGGTTTAATATTTGAAAATAAAAATTCTAAATTTAATATGTAGAGTGCAAAGGATTGAATTTAAAAATGTAAAAAAATATAATATTAGAGATTTTTATTTTAACATAATAGTAAGTATATTTTTGTACTTTTATTGCATTTAAATATCTTAAAAAGTAGTACATTTATTCAATTTATTATTTTAAGGCTTTTCTATATAATATAAACATCCATCCATACTATAAATATCCAATCCATCTTTCCAGGGCTTTTCGATATACAATATTTGTGACTTTTAAATTTGGTGCCAAAATATATAGATTTTTACTACTACCCACTCTTGATGCCACTACATACAATAATTATTATTGTCCGTGAGTGAAGCATTCCGATCTAATGTGGCAGCACTCGGCAGCATGTGTGCATCTAACTTTGCCATTTGATATTAATAAAAAGGATTTCAAGTTATACAAATTTATATTTAAAAAAACGATGTTTTTTTTTTAATAAATATAAAAATATTTAAACGTCGAATTAGTCAAAAATCTACACGACGAAAAATTGGAAACATAATAAACTAAATTGTGTATGGAAAGCTACTATTGTTGATTGCTAAGGGGGTCCTAGCAACTAAATTATTAATATATACGTGCGTTACTATGGAAATCAATATGAAATGTCAAAATGAGATTTCAGTATTCTATATTTATTCAGTATTTCTAATCAATTACAATAAAAAAAAATTATTACTACATAGAATTGTCAAGTTTATATGATTCAACAGAAAATTTAAAAACGTGGTATATAAAAAGTTCTTTTTATCTCGTAATTATTATGTTTTATTTCTTCAAATATAAGTAATACAATCAAACTAAGAATTATATATAAAAAATACAGCATAAGAAAAAGCTTGATATACTTAATATATTTTAATGAAAAACATAATTATAATAATATGTACTAATAAAATGCGATAATTTAATGAATTCACATTTTTAAGGTTTTTTTTAATTGTAATTATTTCTAACTTCAACAACAAATAATTTTCTTTTTAATTTTCTTAAAAACGTATTAATTAATTGAAACACTTTAAATGTGAATTATCAAGAAGTCTCGAATTATACTTAATATTAGTAGGAGGAATATTCATCTTACTTTCATTCGTTAGTACAAAGCAGTAGCGAGGAGTGGAGGTAGGCCGTTAAAATTCGACATAAATAACCTAGTAATAACAATCATAATTATTTGTTATCATTGAACTAATAATACAATTTACAGATAGTACCTACTGGTTAGTTTTTAAAATTAAATTAAGCCCTGCCTAAGCCAAACTATAAAAGTTTAGGTATGCTATGACAAGTACACATATTGTTTTTCAATTTGTATATGAGTCAGAGTATGAACCTAATAGGTTGAGCAAGTGGCTAACATCCATTTCTCATAAAAACAAAATATGTTAATAAAAACTTTCACTCTGTGGAGGCCCATAATAAGATCTTATTAGGATCGGAAATGATCAAACATGGGCGATCCGACAAAAATAGTGCACACTTTTTCAGTCACACTTATTTGTTTTCGTTAAATTGGAATACATTACAGATGGTGTTGGCTAGTTTTTTTTTTAAATTTCATGTAGGTAAAATTGTAAATGGTCCTGTCTGTACCAAAACATAATCTATAAAAATATTCTTCTATCCATAAAATATCTAAAATGAATTATAGTTTAATGGCATAATTTTAGATATTTTATCGATAAACGAATATCTTTGACCATTATGTACCATGGCTTGGATTAGAGCCGGTTTAATTGAATTTCAAAAACTACCAAATACTATCAACATATATTGTAGTCTTTTTTCAATGAAAACATATACTTACGTTTGACTGACGAAGTTTAGAGTGGACAATTTATGTCGGATCTTAAGAGCCTATTTCCACCCCTCGCCACCGGTACAAAGGATTGTTGGCCATCCTTGTAATTGTTTAGTATACAACTGTACGTATGTATTGTAACAGCATTATTGTTAAGCGCCTATCTATTTTCTGTCCGGGAGAGACACTTCAGATATTCCTGGCCAGTGCTGTGTATCATGTCCAATTATAGCTGAATAAATATATATTAGTATTATTATTACTAGGTCTAGATGAAATAAAATAATAATGTTTGATTTTTAAATCTGTTTGAAAAATACACTAACTCAAATTTATTGCAGTATAAAATTTGCATGTGAGCTTTTTGCAAAAACGGTATAAGTACATTCAGAGAGTCAAGCAAAGTTATTGTTTTACACTATGATTATTGCACTTAATCGCCGGATACAACGAACCGTTATCTTTTTCGCTGTGGTGGAATTACAGCGACGGGTAAAAAGTCCCGTCCGCCCTGCCAGTTGGCCCAAGTCCAAACGGGGCGACCTCAAAAATTTCAAATTATTATTATAATGCTACAGAACTCGAGAGCAGAAATTGCTTTTGCAATATCGGAAGCGATTGATACTTGAGCCGTCTAATAATCGAAATTCAAAGACTAAGTGAATGCACTCTGCGGACTTTTGCCATATTGCTCAATTTTATGTTCGATTTTTGAATTTGTAATTATTTCCAACCTAGGAACATTTTTTTTTTCTTTTTATTTAGTCAGTCCAGATTATGTATGTAGGCATATACTCACATTATAAAGATGTTTTGACAACTGCGTTGGCGTACATCTTTTCTACGTAAAACTTGTTCCACAAGGGTATCAAAAAAATACCTAAAATCAAAATATTGCCAACATGGAAAAATGCCTGGAGCTTTAGTATTTCTACGGAAACACATTAGAATTTATATAAGTACGTAATTCTATTATGTTTTGATACACAAGATATTTTTTTAATTAAATGATATAAGTTGTAAATATACAGATAACCGCATTGATTAGTGATCATATCTGCTATAAAATGAGGAAATATCGGAAATGATAATTAACACATCAATCATCCATGGTGGCCTAGTTAGTAGTCATTCTGAAGCAGTGGATCCGTAATTTGGAATACTTAAGCGATGGGCACACTGGAAAATTGGTCATTATTGCAAGTACATTTTTATCATTTATTTATTTACTATATGATTTCTGAATAAATACAAATTCACTGTTTTTACTTTTTTAACTGATAGTAAACAATATCAATTATTCTAAGTTATAAAGTAGACACTCCCATCATTAGAAATACAATGTATAAAGTTTCGGATACAAATGAGAATTAAATTACAAAATTATTATTATTTTTAAATATATTACATAAATTCATGAAAATAATTAAACAGAGAATACAGAACAATAAAAAAATCCTCCCTCTAAAACTCCTTGTCAATATTACAATTAAGTAAAATATATTATACATAATATAAACAAAATTCAAGTTATCATTTTAGAGAAAACAGAAAAAAATAAATTTAGTAAAATTAACATACCTATACAACTATGAAATACGAGTTAAGTGAACAAACAACAAAAAAGTAAATTTAATTTACTGCAGTGCTTGAGTGTACGAACAAAGGTATTGGACATGTCAATAGGATAAATGTTCGAAAGAGATTGGATCATGGTGATAAATAGGCTTTTTAAAAATGAACGTGAATGTCTAATAGATCAATAGTTCGGAGTAGTCGAAGAAAAAATTTACAGTTTTGAACAAAACAAATATTATCAGATATTGTAAAACAATGTGATCAATCACTATTTTGATTTAATTTAATTTGTAATGTCATCGTAATTGAAATAAAATAACACCACATTAGTATTTTTGTAAAATATTTTTATTTTAAGTACCTATTTAACGTGTTTATCACATTTTATACAATCCCAAAAGCGAATTCGTTTTACGATAAAAATAGTGATTTTTTTTTTAATATCGTGTACCAAGAAAAATAATAGTTCAGTAACTGTTATGTCGATTGTTAATTTTTAACAATATTACACTTACTTAATTATTACTTAATCTGGCACTACATACTATTCAGGTTAACCATCTGTCAGGAATCTCTATTCCAAGCTCTCTGTCTCCAGTCAGTCACACTTAGCCTATGCGTCCCTTTTAACGTTATCTGCACATCTCCTCCAGAGATGGCTCAAGGGTGGTTCCTGCAGAAGTTTCTTTATAAACTTTATGGATACCTAACTCTAGGTCCATCGCATCTAACAACGTGACCAGCCGTCGCGCCGTGAAGACATTGACAATATTATTACAATGAGTTGGTAATGGTCCTATTAATAATCTTGTGAATCTGTAGTTGTAGAGTCAAATTAACAAAAGGTCGTTGGGTATTTTTTATTATTTTTTTTAAACAAAATCATAAATAATAAACTATTTCTTTTATTCAACGAATAATTCACAAGATTTGAGAATGTAACATTTCATATATTGAGCATACATAACTTGAAAACACCTCAGATCTCACTAGAAAAAAACACATTTGAAAAAAATAGAATGCTCGTCGGGATTTGAACCCTTATATCCACTAGTACCGCGTCAATATGCTTTAACCAATTAAGGTACGAGCCTCATACCTAATTGCGATAATTTAAACTAGTTACTAGTAGGTCCTACATGAAAAGCTTATCAAATTGCTTTATTGTTGACTATCGGTTTTTTATGTTTTAAATCAATGAATATTAATTACCTTATTACTAACCGACATCCGGCTCTCGCCAAATATTTAGTTATAACGTCTACTTGAACTTACAAACAATTTTTAATAAACCATTTCTTTTATTCGACGAATAATTCACAGGATTTGAGAATTTAACATTCCATATACTGAACATACATAACTTGAACACACCTCAGATATATCTGTATACCCACTAGAAAAAATCACATTTGGATATACCTACGGGTCCAAATCCCGTCGAGCATCGTATTTTTTTTCAAATACGATTTTTTTCTAGTGGTTATAATATCCAAGGTGTCTTTAAGTTATGTATGTTCAAAATCATAAATATTTACCAAAAAATATTTTTACATACTTATATGGACTATATTAAATCGAACTTTATGTACAGGTGCGGTTCTCGGGTCACCAGTTTCAAAGAATGCCAGTCCTCGTGGCAACGCGTCGAGTTTTCAAAAAATACAAAAAAAGACAGTGACTCGCTGCAAATAAAAAATTCAAAAGTATTTCGGCTGAGCCGGGAAACGGTGATTTCCCAGCGGCGGGTGCCGGGTTCATTCGCTTACATTTTACCACCTCGCCCCGACTGCCGGTGCCATACATTATGCAAGTAATGGAAGATAATAAAGTTTATCATTGTCTATGGACTGCTGTTGTGTGTCGATGGATATTTGAAATAACCCGATGTGGCGCTCCTTCTCTTAATAAACGCTTCCCTTCCCCCTTGTTTGAACTTATAAATAAATACGACCCTATATATTATACACCTATAACCGCACGAACGCAAGTTTTTTAATGACATTAATTAATACAAAATGTGTACATACTCATTACCAAAAATTTTAAATAAAATATATAGGCGGCTTTCCTTATTTTCCATAAAAAATACATGGAAGTAGAGTATACGTTTTATATCTTTGCACATTTTACTACACTGATACGCCTCTTTGCAAGATTAATTCGCATAAAATTAGATAAAATTAATGATAGTCACTTAAATGTAACATAAAATATTTTTACAATATATTTACTTACATCATTTTCATCCTAGAGCCGGAGTGCAAAGTTATAAAGCATATCTACTCTAAAAGACTACTGCTAATTATTACAACCATTTCTTAGCTCGTATTCTTATTTGCCAGGCGGTTCTTTGTCCGGTACAAATCTTGCAATAGATTTTTTAACTAACTTCCCGACTAGATAGATACTTGAAACTTTTAGAATATATCAGAACACGATGCCAATGCATTTTTTTAATACTTTCAGCCATCTTTAAGTAGAATTGAATTCATTTTCAGTTAATTCTATTTTTATATGAAAAGTTATTTCGACACCATTATTGGTTGCTAGAGGGTCTGGGGTCGTAGCAACTAAATTATTAGTATATACGTGTGTTACTATGGAAATCAATATGACATGATACAACTTTACGCATTTTTTTTGGATCGTTTAAGCTAGTCAAGTCAAGTTTATATGATTCAATAGAAAAATTAAAAATGTTGTATATAAAAAGTTCTTTTTATCTTGTAATTATTTTTTTTAATAAGGTACTAGCAACTAAATTCTTATATACGCGCGTCAATATGAAATCTCAGAACGACAAAATTAGTTGCAGGCCAGAACTTAGATTTAAAGATGCCAATTTGTTAAAAGCAATATATAAAATAATACATAGATATTCGTAGGTATTACAAATTATATTTTTTTATAACATTTAAAGTTTTACGTAATATCTTTGAAGAATATATCAATGTGTATAATTAAATTTAAAAAATATGAATTAAAAAAAAATACGTTCAGATGCCTACCAATACGTTTTGGACTAACCAAACTTCTATCTACCTTCTGATTTATACGCGTCCATAAAGATTGGTTTCGGTGATCCATATTTTGACTTTTACCATCTTCAAGCTATTATAAATATATATAGTAACTATAGATAAGTATATAACTCCCAGTGATGAAAAGCGAAACTCAGTTCAATGAAAGCAATATTTTATGAAAAATGTTCATAAATTTATTTGCCTCCAAGTACATCTTCGACAAACCTTTAAATTGGTATAATATATATATTACATATATATATATATTATGTAATATACATATAATGTATTCTTTTTAACACTACGATAGCCCATGAGGCCCAATGAAAGTAGTGTATTGAAACAGTAGTGTAGTAGTAGAAGTAAAACGATTACACATAAACATCCAAGCTTTGACGAAAACCACACAAATATAATTATTACCTAACCTGTAATCAAACCCGGAGCCCCTGGATCATAATCGAGTTGATTTAAAAAAAGATGACCAATCGACATTTTGAATGCCAACTTGCGAGAGTTTACGATATCGAACTATCCCTGTTTTTTGATTTTACAAATATGGTATAGGTCAATAGATATTATGTGAGTCTAAAACATCATTGTTCTTACAAAAACGTCATACAATCCAAAAGTTTTTCATTACTCCTGAAAAATCATATTTTTTGACAACGTTGTTTTTGTAATCAACTCGATCGCCTTTGTGAAGAAGATTGTGATATTATTATAGGTGTATTGTTATTCCTGAAAAAATATAAATAGGTATTCTATTTTTAAAGATCCGCCTTATTTATAGGATACTTATAAAAATCTGATTCTTAAAATAATTATATTGTATTAGAAATATATAAATAACTCAGATTAAAACAGAGATTACTTTATATTTTATTAAATTATACTGAAATATTGTTTATTTTTCTATCTTTCAAAAGTCTGTTATTGCTTTATTTTTCAATATGTACCTAAACTAGATTCTTGTCAACGGTATCTTTATTGTAGAAATAAACTTTTTAAAATACTGTGTAAGTATCTCCTTATTTCCAGTCTTGGTTTTCCTATGAAGAATAATTTTTAATTTTTTAACGTTTATACAGTCTAAATTGAAAAAAAAATAATTACAAGATAAAATGAGCTTTTTATATACCACATTTTTAAATTTTCTGTTGAATTACATAAACTTGACAATTCTGTGTATTAAGGGGGGACATGCTCAGCGTAGGTCAAAATGGAGCTTTTGTTCTATTTTCAAAGCATGATCCTGGACATACCTTAAACGTTGTAGATAATCTATTTTTATAATTTTGAAGCCATATTATCCTTTATATTTATTTTAAACATTTGATGACTGCATAAAGTATTTTTATTACATAAAATAGTATTCTTTATAACCTCTCGCTCTAATGTTTTAGAATATAGTCATATTTCAGTACGTCCATGTGAAGTGGTGTTAAGATTTTTTAAATTTATTAATTTTTAAACGCATTTATAAAACCATCAGTATAATTTATATTTAGAAGGTTGTGTCAGTGATATGGTTAATTCGGGTAGTGAGGAATAATACAAAGTGGTGGTATTTTCTTGGTTTTATATTGTAGATATAAAGTTTGGATAAACACGACACTAATAAAGGACTATCACATTGGTTCCATGTTGAATTGGAAGGTTTACATTATTATGTTAATTAAGGTTGAATGTTATGCGGAGTTACGCGCGTATATTGACTGTTGAAAGGCGAAAATGCAACTGTTCTAGGACGGTCGAGATGCAACCGTTTCGTTTTCCGTTTTTGCGTAGTTGTCTATGGTATATCAATGACCATATACAACAACATAACAGTTTGTAGGTTTATATACGAAACCTCTACATACCTACTGTATATAAATAACTATCACGTGTATCCAGTAGATTTTAAACTATTTTAATATAAGTACTAAATAGTAAATAGACGTCATACTTTAACTAAAATTTAAAAATTTGCAATGTCTTTTATATATTATACATGTTAACTCACACATATTTCTTTTTTGTTATATCATTGCCTTTTTATTTGTCCTGATTGCCGCGTTGTACCCATCCAACGAAATTGCTTTCACACCGAAACGATACCCACTCTAGTTTAGTATTTATAAGCATTTCAAATGCGCAAGATAATTATTATCAGGCATTTGTACAGGGGCGTACTGAAAATTGTTAAGAGGGACCAGCCAGCGCCCTTGCTAGTTATCGTGGTATTTAACAAATTCCACTCCCCTTCTATTTAATTCTAAACAAATCAGTAGTAGGTAAATATATGACCAATCACAATGTGTTCTTCCGGTGCTAACGTATGGGCTAACGAAGCATGGACGTTAAATTCAAAAGACGTTCAGAAACTTGACGGTATGGAGCTATGCATGTTAAGTATAAGGCAAAAGGATCAAAAAATGAATAAAATAGATAAAGAAGCCAACAAAAATATTAGATATACATAATTTAAAAACATCTCATGCATATACATACTACAAAAAATCATTTTGTAGAAAAAATAAATACGACAACCAACGGGTATGCAGGCCAGTATGCTACGGGTATCTTATTGAACTACGATGATTTTAACTAGTAGTTGTTACATGAAATGCTTATCAAATTGCGTTATGTTGGCTATCGGTTTGCTAAGGTACGAGGGTGGGTCAATAATTCCTTAGAAAAAAGCATTAAAACAGTTTTTATTTTTGTACTTTTCAACATAATCTCCTTGGAGCTCAATACACTTGGTTAGACGTTTCTCAATTTTTTTTAAACCGTCAGAAAAATAAGTTTTCGGAAGGTCCTCAAAATAAGCATTTGTCCGATCGATGACTTCTTCATTTGAAAAAAAACGTTGTCCACTTAGCCATTTTTTTAAGTTTGGGAAAAGGAAAAAGTCACTGGGGGCTAAATCTGGCGAATACGGTGGGTGGTCGACCAATTCGAACTTCAATTCTTCAATTTTAGCCATTGATCGTAAACATGTGTGAACACGGGCATTGTCCTGATGAAAGAGGATTTTTTTTCTGTTTAAATGAGGCCGTTTTTCTTCAATTTTGTTTTTTAGCTGGTCCAATAAAGATGCATAATAATTCCCTGTTATTGTTTTTCCTTTTTCCAAATAGTCAACGAAAATAATTTCACGTGCATCCCAAAATACAGTAGCCATAACCTTACCAGCTGATTTTACGGTTTTCGCCTTCTTTGGACATGGTTTGCCTTCGCAATCCACTGCTTTGACTGTTCTTTCGTCTCGGGAGTATAGTGGTGTATCCATGTTTCATCTACAGTCACAAAGCGACGAAAAAATTCATCCGGATTGCGTTGCATGAGCGACAACAGGGCTTTAGAGGCCACCACCCTATTGCGTTTATTGTCGACTGTGAGCAAACGCGGCACCTATCTTGCAGAAATATTTTTCATGCCCAATTTGTCATGTAAAATAGAAATGACGCTACCTTTTGAGATCCCTGTAACCTCAATTATCTCACTCAACTTTAATCTTTGGTCACTTAACACCATATCGTGGATTTTATTGATCATTTCTGGTGTAGTCACCTCTACAGGACGTCCTGAGCGTGGTTCATCCTTTGTTGATGTACGACCACGTTTAAATTCATTTAACCAGTTAATAGTTGCAAGTGAAGGAGCAGATATGCCGTGAACTAAATCCAACTCATTTTTTATTTCGTTTGCTGTTAACCCTTTTATATTAAAATGTTTAATAACAGCTCTAAACTCAATTTTCTCCATTTTCCATTTTTCCATTTTCCACAAGCAAATTTTTTTTTAAATGTACGAGAAACACACAACAACCCGACCAATCTGATTGAAACTTCGCAGCATACTGAATCGGTAGTGCCGCTGCATGAAAACAAACCGCTTACAGTACTAGTCGCGCCACCTGTCGGCTTTTCTAAGGACTTATTGACCCACCCTCGTATGTATCAAATTGGTTCCTTAATTATTAACCGAATTCGCGGATCACTCCATTGTTTAGTTTTTTTTAGATTTTTAGATACATGTCCCGTCGGGTATTTCGTCGTATATTTTCTACAAAATAAATTTTTCTAGTGTGAATATGCATGAGATATTTTCAAATTATGTATATTCAGTAGGTATATAGAATGTTACATTCTCAAATCTTGTATCTTATTCGTCGAATAAAAGAAATACGTAGTTTTTTAAAAAAAAATATTAGACATACGATATTAAATAATAGACAAATTCTTAATTAAACGTTGAAGTGGAGACGAGCACACAATTACACTATTTTACTCTGACCAATATTTCCTTTAAGCTAATCTGATCTCTGTTAGCATACTTAAAGCGGCGTTAGCATTAATAAACCTACAGCACACTCCATCAATACATTATCTCTTGAGAATGATCTCTGCAACGAGCAAAAAGGTCGAGGAAAAAAGGAGGAAGAATACGCGATGAAAACCCAAAAATCCATTACCATAACAAACAACGGGGAAATTCTCAAACATTGTTTGTACGCACAAATTTGTACGTATGCAATTCGCCGTGAAATGATGTATCGTAAATATAATTATATGGGTATATCGTAATCTGACATAAAATTCATGTTTAAATAAAACACGGTTCTTATCCAGTATATTATACATATTAGAAGATCCAAAATCTTGCACGATCAATGAGATACATAATCAGCTTTTTTTGCAGGAATAAGTGTTAACAAAAGACTAAGGACAGAAAAGAGTAGAGGTGGTAAGGAAAGCACATCATCCAACAAAGAATAGAAAATGGGTTTTTTTTTATAATCTAAATACCTACTTAACATTCTATCACGTACTGTGTGAGGAAATATACCTATTAGTTAATGTGTTTCATATCCCTGTGAAATTTTTATTTTGTTTTTTTTCTGTATAATCTCTATATATATAAAAATCTCGTGTCACGATGTTTGTGGTCGAACTCCTCCGAAATGGCTCAACCGATTTTTATTATTTTTTTTATATATATTTGTTAGGTATGAGAATAAGTCAACAAGTATATTTCATACCGCTAGATGATTAGGGTATCTCTATCCAGAAAAATTTTCTTTTATTTTTTTGACAATTTTTTTTTGTACTTTTTATATTATTTGGCATAAAAAAATACCTATAACCCTAAATTTTCATTCTCCTACCCCCACCCTCCCATTTTTTAATCGCGATTTTATTATTTTTGTATGAACAAATTTTACCGTCGTTCGTATTTCAAACAGAACGAAATTATTTATGTTGTTGAATGACAGATGGCGCTACGTCCGAGAAGAATTCAAGAGAAGCGACGCGTCATTTTGACATTTTATTTGGCATGTCACAACGCAGTGCGTGAAAAATTTTGTACGCTTTATTTTAATTAATCTATTTTTATGTGCGTGTTTTACAGTGCACAATGCCAGCAAGACGCAAGGGAGGCCATTTGGGCCGTCGAACGAATAAAGCAACAAACATGCATAATAGTAGAGCAGAAAGAACAGACGAACAAATCCAACAAGATAACAAAAACGTGCGTGTAAGCATGTCGCAATTGCGTGCATCCCAATCACAAGAGGCACGAGCTGAACGAAATCAACAACGACAATTGGAACGGAGCCAAGCGCGCCGGTTCGTAGTTAACACACGCAGAGCAAATGGCCGACAACGCCAACAAGTACATCGAACATTTACATCCGCTTCTTTCCTTCGTCTCGCATTCGAGTACGAGCCAGATATTGAATATTCCGCTCATCCGAAAGTGCTGATTGGTGCTATGGACAAAGAATGTCCCCATTGTCACGAGCTCAAATTCAAACAAGAGTCAGCCGGGATGTGTTGCGCATCAGGAAAAGTGCAACTAGCAGAAATTGAGATACCACCAGAACCACTGAATGGCTTGCTCATCGGCACGGTTCCAGATTCAAACCTGTTCGTGAAGTCCATTCGCACATTCAATTCATGCTTCCAAATGACTTCGTTCGGAGCAACAGAAATAGTTCACAATACTGCGGCAAATGGTCAACAATTCCATTCTACGTTCAAAATCAAAGGCCAAGTATACCAAAAAGTAGGCTCATTGCTGCCAATGTCAAACGAACCACATAATTTTTTACAAATCTACTTCATGGGCGGTGAGGACATCAATCATGTGGATGCACGTTGCGGCTACAATAGCCTCAATTCGCCTAATGCCAGGCGCATTGTTGGCGAACTGGACGCCCTGTTGAATGAGCACAATGAATTATTGAAATTCTTCAAAGCACACATGCACGAATTGCAAAGTGACAATCACGCTATTGTCATCAATCCTGATAAAACACCAGCTGGATAGCACGTGCGTCGATTCAATGAGCCTGTTGTTGACGACATTGCTGGAATCATGGTTGGCGACCGCACATCGACGCGAGAAATCGTGATTCGAAGAAGAAACAATAATCTGGAGATCATCGCTGACCCACACCGTTCATACGACGCTCTCCAATATCCGCTAATTTTCTGGAAGGGACAAGACGGATATTGCATACACATTAAACAACGAGATCCTGTCATAGGTACTTCATTCATTATGAACATCATTACTCATTTTGAATTGAGAAAATGAATGGTTAATGTTTTTTTGTTTTTATTGGCGGTCATCGTCTACAGCGCTCTATTTTTCTTTCTGTCATATATCCCATCCCCACACACTTACGATAGATTCGTTATTTTTTTATTTAACAACCAAAATATTCACTATAAATAATTTATATGGCATAACAACGTTTGCCGGGTCAGCTAGTCATATTATAATTATAACATAATATTATTATCAGTAATTAAAAAATAAAGAACTCGTGAAAAGTGAAAACAATGTTGTTTTTATGGTTTACATATGTGGGGAAATAACGACGAAAAATTCAATAAAGCCATAATATGGTGGACTTACTAAGTTTACGAATTTCTATCAGATAAGGTAAGACCAACCTCCGAATTATTAAACATATGGGACCGTTTAAATAATTGAATAAATAGTTCACCTGTTGTAAAATATATTTTTATTGATTTAACTATTTTCCCACCCACGATGGCCGAGCGGAATACGCGTCGATTAATAATATTGTCTTTCCCAGGCTCGAATCCTGGCTTTGGAAAATAGCATAGCAAGCTATTGCACAATCATCGCATCTACAAGAACAGCATTTTCTACAGTTCGACTAGCCCATGCGTTATCATCAAAACACTGTGAAGTTGCAAGACGCACTGTCAGCGGATTTCCCAATGGCAAACTGGATCACCAAGGACTATGTGATTTATTAAATTGCACCTAGATAAACAATGACTCATATAATGTATTGAATATTCATTTGTATATAATATAGCAAAGTATGATGATGGAAACAGTCACTTTCTCATGATCACTCGATCTCAGTCTCTCTCAAACTCCCTTACTCGCTGTCCATCTTATCAATAGTTCGGTAGTACTCACTATCGGATCGCGGCTCGGTCTAAGCATAGCTCAACGAGATCACTCTGTACTGTTATCTTTACTCCTACAATATCATAACCCTGTATCCAGACAATAAAACTCTACATCTATCTATGTTGCCGCTGTTTTCAATCAACCTACATCACATGCTCCTAATCACTCCCCTCACATTAGATGCATAATACATTACTGTATATATTATATTATGTGGTACTAGATTAATAATATTTATTAAGGATTGTGTTCTTTCATTAAGTACTTTTCCAATATAATATCGTTAATTAAATACCTATCGAATTGAACATCATCCGATAGTAAATTTTTAGTCATGTTCTTTATGCTCACAAAGCCGATCTACGCGCTGCAAGTCTCACAGAGTCACAGTGGGAAGCGCAAGAAGTGGCGATGGATCAACGCAAGTAGTGCGATATTATACCTGCCTTATGCTGCAATGCTGGAACAAAGTACAGTAATGTTTCAAATTGTCACTATCGCCATTTTGGTATAGTGTGTTTGAATTATATCTTGTTTATTTGGGTACCTATTTATATTACTAATAAATTGTAGTCTTAATATTATTTGGCATATGAAAAATAAAGCTGAAGCTAATTTGGGCGTTGACCGAAAAGGGTTGGTTATTCCATCCCGAAAGCATGAAAGCCTATATGAGTGTAATATTTTTTTATCCGAGATCAATGGTCGTTTCTTAGGCTTTCATATTTCTATGAAAAAATAAGCCTTTTGAAACGACAACAAACACCTTTGGGCACTATGTAGCGGACACTTTATCGGCTTAGGACGGGGACCCTTCGCAAAGTACCCCTTGACTCTACTCCGCTGATGGAAATCAATGCTCTGTCATTTCTGGCATAAAATAAAAATTGGATCAAAAACATGCCTATAGGAAAATGCCCAGATAATAATAATACACTTCCTTTGTGCCACGTCCTACAATGTGGCCACACAATAAAGATATTATTCAAATTTAATGAATTTTGGCATTATCATTTCATATCTCAGATAAAAGATATAAAAATAACATTATGGCAATATCATACTACCTCTATAATATTTTTATGATGGTTACTTGTTATATGTTCACTGTAGCATCAGTAGAAAAGTCCTGGCCTAAGTTTTTGAAAATTACTCTACCATATCCGATCTTAATATGATCATATTATGTGCCTCTACAGGGTGAAGGTTTGTATTAACAGATTTTGTTTTTTTTTTACTAGGAATGGATGTCAGCCACTTGCTCAACCTATTAGGTCCATACTCTGGCTCATACACAAATTGAAAAACAATATATCTACTTTCCAGACCCAGGATTCGAACCTGGGACACACGACGCCAAAGGCCAACGCTTAAGCCGCGCGGCCATCGTGGGTGTTAATGAAAATTGAAAATTGCGAAGAGTAATTTGTTTGTTCTTAGTTCATTATGTACCTATATCTATTTTAATGCGTCAATATATCCTCTATGGAGGAAAAAATTACAGCATTCTTCAGTTCACTCACTATCCAAGGTAAAATCTACGATATACGTAGACGCCTCATTACTTAACTTAGGAACATCCATGATTGATTTAGCTCCACCACACTATAACGGATAGCAGACGATAAAGCTCGGCCTCCTCGGATAGGATTGCACAGGGAGATGATCCTCTTTATAATAGATTCTTCTATTCTATTAATTGATTTGGATTAATCTTAAACATATAATAAATGTGTAGAAATGATTTGAATTGTCAATGACTAAAAAAATGTTACAAAAACTGGCTTATCGTCACCCTAAGTATATCATGTTATAAGTGCATTTTTTTGGTTGTCATTAATCGATTTTGAAGAGGATATCCCAATACATGAGATGTTATTATAAGCAGCATAATAGAATACCGAATATCAAAGACATGTCAAATGATAAAACATGACATTTTCTACTAAAAAGATACCAAAACTATACCTAGGCATTAAATTTATAATATCTGATGGTGATGAGTGATGACAACTATTGTTGTTTTCATTTTCAATAATGTAGGTACAACTGAATCGACTACAGAACGGTCATGTTTACTTATAGTCATAACAGTATAGGTATTTGTTTATAACTTGATACAAACGTACGTAACACAGTAAATAATTCCATTCTTATAACTTATAAATTATAATATAATATAGTTAATTTGGAAGTTTACAATGCAAGGATTCTTATAATATATAGTCGGTAACATTTATTACAACCATTTTATATATTTTTGTATCGTAGCATGATAGTTGATACAATACTGTTACCACCATGTTTTCACAATTCCTTGTGAAAACAATTTGCTGCTCTTTGTACGTTTCTTTTATTTTCTTAAACAAATTCAATCATAGAGTTAGGTCCCAATACATAATATAGCAATAATGTAAAACTATATTGGTGCAATATAGTATTTACGTACACATTCGTATGTCTCTATACTGTAAAAATAGTAGTTATAATAATATAAGAGGGGTTAGATTTAAATTAATAGGTCAATATTATATTGTAATCTAATGCTCATTGTAATTATATTACTGCTTTTAAAGTAGAATAAATATATTAAATATTTCTTATGTTAGAACAGTTATTAGACTAACAAAAATTTTTGAAAAATTTCTTTTACAATCTTTTACAATGCTGTAGTCAAACATTTATAAAACTTGTCTTTCATAAAAGACCATTCATAAAAATTCATAGCATGATATTACCTTTTATTAAATATTAGTGATAAAATCAATGGTGAGAGTGTTTTGTAGAATTGCCATAATCAAAATTCAGTAAGTATATAAAAATGTATAAAAGTCAACGATTATACATCATGCAAAATAGAATACCCACAAGTCGTTTCTAAAAATCGGGCGAAAGAGACAGTAAACATAATGAAATTTCAGCAAACATGGTAATGCTGATGGCAGCCACCAGTATGACAACTGGATTCAAAATGGACGGTGGAAAGAAATTAACCATCAAAATTATTTATTTATTTAAGAAAACAAAAATTGTGAACATAAAAAATCTAAATTCAGGACGGTCACAATATTAGATTTACACTATAACAAATAATATTACTTTCACAAGAGAGAGAAAGAAAAAAATAAAAAAAAACATAAGTAAACAGTTTTATTTTATACAATAAAATAAAAATTCAAAAACAAAATTTAAAGTACATCATTGAAAATATCTGTCTTTAGAGACCGTATTTACTAGTTTTGCACCTCTCGCTAATGGTGCCTGATAGATTTGACTCGAGGAAACAGTTCTGACCACGTAGGTAATTGACAGACGCATATAAAATTAAATTTTTCAGGGTGCGAGGATTATCTGTATTAATTGATTGGCGGATTAGATAAATTATCTGTAATCTTGTAGAAAGGCAGTCGGAAAGAAATTGTTTGACGAATTATGAGAAGTAAAATAGTTATATATTATCTTAAAATAAAGAAGCCGAAGAAATTTCTTCTGGCCGCGCTCAAAAATAAGCTTATAGAAAACTTCATAAGGAATCCAGATAATAGACCCATATTCAAGAATACTACGCACAAACAAGACGTAGAGTGTACGTATAACATTTTGCATTCTTGAATGGTTTGGCTTGTTGCATGATGAATTCTAGATGATTATTATTAAATTATTGATTGAAGAATACGAAACATATTATGAGATGCTATATAATATTCGCCACCCAAAATACTAAAAATAGAAATAAAAGTCAGAAAATATAAACGCACTAGCAACCTATTCGTTGTTCATTTTTTAAACTTAACTTTTATAAAATGTTTTAAGCAGTATAATTAAAATATCCTGTTATGTTTTATAAAAGAATGTTTCTTAAAGAAATGCTTAAAAATATTGTATAAATAATCTTTGACAAATATATTTGTAGTCTTATACCGGCCTTATTTCACAAGAGGGGGCTAACAGGGCTCTAGCCTGGGGGTCCGAAATTTTATTTTACATTTTTTTAGTGTGTTTCCTGAATAGTAAAAATGACTACTTATCCAATATGGCCAATGGATGTTACTTGGCTTTAAAAGGGGGTCGAGATCAACGCGTCATAAAGTGATGCCGAGTGCCGACAATTTAACGGTCCACGTGCTCGTCGTAGGTCAAAATTAAGTTTTTATTGTATTTTCAAACCATGATCCTGGACACTCATTAAACGTTGTAGATAGTCTATTTATATAACTTTGAAGCCTTATTATCCTTTATAGTTATCTTAAACATTTGATGACTGCATAAAGTATTTTTGTTACATAAAATAGTATTCTTTTAAACCTCTCGCTCTAATGTTTTAGAATTTAGTCATATTTCGGTACATAACTGTGCAGTGGTGTTAAGATTTTTTACGTTTATTAATTTTTAAACGCATTTATGAAACCATTAGTATAATTTATTACGAGATAATTTTTGTAAAATATTCACGATAAAAAATTATATTGATAATCTCTGTGATCCCACATTTGACAAGAATTAGGCATTTTATTATTCAAAAAATCGGAAAGATTAACACATTTGAAGATGATTCTAAAGATATTTATTATAAGCTATGTTTTTGAACATTCAAGTGTGATAAACGTCTTATGAATAATGATTGCTTTATATTAATTATTGACCTAAGAATAAGGTAGTGTTTTTTTGAAATACGCCATTTCTTTTGTCATTCCCCAGTGGTTAAGCTACAACATACGGCCGTAGCCATAAATTTAAAAACTATAAATAAAGTAGGGAGTAAAATGATATTGACGCGCGTGTTTGAACATGTACCGTTTAAAAAAAAATTTTAAAAAATTCAGTTACGTACATGTTCAAATACGCGCGTTAACATAATTTTACTCCCTACTTTAATTATAGTTTGGCAATTTATGGCAACGGCCGTATGTTGTAGCTTAACCACTAGGAAATGATAAAAGAAATGGCGTATTTAAAAAAAACACTACCTTATTCTTAGGTCAATAATTATTATAAAGCAATCATTATTCATAAGATGTTTATCACACTTGAATGGTCAAAGACATAGCTTATAATAAGTATCTTTAGAATTATCTTCAAGTGTGTTAATCTTGCCGATTTTTTGAATAATAAAATGCCTAATTCTTGTCAAATTTGGGATCACAGAGATTATCAATATAATTTTTTATCGTGAATATTTTACAAAAATTATCTCGTAATAAATTATACTAATGGTTTTATAAATGCGTTTAAAAATTAATAAACGTAAAAAATCTTAACACCACTGCACAGTTATGTACCGAAATATGACTATATTATAAAACATTAGAGCGAGAGGATTAAAAGAATACTATTTTATGTAACAAAAATACTCTATGCAGTCATCAAATGTTTAAAATAACTATAGAGGATAATAAGGCTTCAAAATTATATAAATAGATTATCCACAACGTTTAAGGAGTGTCCAGGATCATGGTTTGAAAATACAATAAAAACTCAATTTTGACCTTCGACGAGCATATCCCCCCTTTTATAAAATACCAAACATTGTACCCTTTATTTTATCCGGAACCTAGAGTTCCACGGAATACTATATGGGGAACACTACTGTAGAACATTACAGAGCCCTGAACCTTCGCGATATGTGGGGGGGGGGGCACCAAACATCGTGGCCTGGGGCCCGTTTCAGGATGTGGGGGCATGGTCTCAATATAAAGTTTGTGTAGCTATCGATTTTTAAAAGGTTTTAATTTTATACATTTTAGATTTGAATGACCATGTTACTCAACATAATGGAATTGTTTTTACTATCGAAATATGTATTTCAACCCACAACCTAGTTTCTTTAAACGATTCTTTTTTTTCTCCGCCTTCCGTTTACCAAATGGTTAATAACTGATTATAATGAAAAGGTTATGTTAGAATCATGGCCCCACAGGGGAGGGGCTGACAGGGCTCTAGCTTAGAGGCCTGGGCTTAAGGGAGGCCAGATAAATGAGATAAACACACATCTTAAATTTGGTCTAAATGTAAAAAAAGTCGCCTACGGCGCTATTTTACTTCGGAATTATTACCATTTTAAAATATGAATGGTTGCTGTGACGTGTTGGTGATACTCGACAACTCCATAATTCGATGTGTTAAAAAATCGCTAAAAATACACTGAATAATATTTAACCTCGAACATTTGGTGTAGAGCATCAGACTACCTTTAACCATAACGATATGTAGGGGGGCCGCCCAAAATCCTGGCCTGGGGGCTCACTTCAAGATGTGGGGGCCATGGTTAGAATACCTTCATACTATGAAGATCATTTTGCTATAAATACCTGATGCTTAAATTTAGAATTGAGTAGGCAAACAACATATCATTATTTATTTTTAACAGAGGCACAAGGATAATATGTTTGTTTTTTTAGTGAAAATATTGAGTAATCTACTGTAACTATGTATATTGCATGTAAATTTTCTTTTTTTAACTGACATCAAAAAAGCCCTTCATCAGCGACAGCATTATTCTTAGGAAAATCATAAATTTCAAGAAGATGAAAGTAAAATATTCTTAACTCCCTCTTGATACGCAGTGTTGTGTGAAAATGATATAACGCTACTCATACATTCATATTTTCTTTTTATGCAGGTGAAACAAATATACGGAAAATTGTGCATTTCGTTTCTACTAGCATTGTATATAATATCATTAAAAAATCATATGCAGGTACCAGTGACGAGTGGTAAATATAAGATGTATATAATGAGCATCCCTAGATATACGTAATAGATAAATTATTACAACGTAATAATAATATATATTTTTATATATGGTCATCGAAGACCGAGGTTGCCATGTACTGAACTGTAGTAGTGTACATTGTCTGAGTTTATGGGTTTAATTATAAAATATCCGAAAAATCAGAAAATGTTAGTAAAAAAACTAGAAAAATAATAATGAATATGGAGGAAGATAAACAAAACTAAGAACAGAACTCACTAAGTGAAGAAATCATCATCTCGCTCATCGTATGACGCCAATTTTTTTAGGCTAATTAAAATTAAATTTACATTTATGGTGACCAAGTCCAACAGCTTTGTTGACTTGGATAACTCTTCCCTTATAGACGTATAGTTAATATATAAAATATATTTTTTTTAGGGAGAGAGAGCGCTGAGAAAGAAGGAGGATCCCTTTTCTTCTCCCCCTTTGATTCTATTTTATTTATCATATATATATATTATATAAAAAAAAATATGCTATAAATATATTATATTATAAATAAATACTGAGTGATAAATGCTTATTATAAGTTAACACATGATTAGGTAAAACAGGTAAATTCAGTTTTTTCTGGATTATTCTTTTCGGTTGCTATAATAATTTACTACCTTCCAACTGGAATTCTTGACCAAAGATCTCCATATTTTTCGACCATTTGACCATGTCCGATCCTAATAGGATCGATCATATGGGCCTTCATAGAGTAGAGATTTGTATTAACAGATTTCACACACAAATTGAAAAACAATATGTGTACTTGCCAGACCCAGGATTCGAACCTGGGACTCACGGTGTTATAGTCCAACGCTTAAGCCACGCGGTCACCGTGGGCGTATATATACGTGGGCGTACCTATATAATACTAAATTATAATTTATATATGACTATTTTCACAACTGATTAAATGAACAGTGTTACGAGCGTTAATGTCTTAAAATGAATGGGAAAGGATCGAAAAGAAATAACTAGAAAACTACTGTAACTCGCTTACATTTTGAGAATAAAAAATATATTACCAAGTTTATTATCCAAGTAAATATACGTAGCAGAGAGAGATACACTACAGTTTCTGACTTAAGGACCTGCGGTATTAGTACGAGTGCAGCTCCAGAAAACTGTTGCGGGTAACCGTTTATACATCGAATCCTCCGTTAGATAATGATGCTAGAATAAGACTAATTTTATTCTAAAATTTAAGCTGAGAAAGGAAACCCCTGGATGTAGACTGTCCCACGGATTTAAGAATGCTTGACAAAAAAAATAGCTAGGAAGTACTGGGATAATGGGATGGAGAAAGTTTTTTTATGGAATCGTAGAACCACTAAAAATGATAATAATTCAATTTAATTCAAATTTTTTTTATGTGAATTGTATTATATATTATTATGTATAGTTAAATTTACAAATTAAAAATTCAAGATGTTCACAACATGACATTTAAAAACAAAAAATATTATTAAAACAGAATCTATAAAAAAACAAAGAAATAGATTTAGAACGTATTAGAAAAATAGTATAAAGAGTAAATACAAAAATTATAAAGTAGATACATGGAAGTACACCGAATGAGATAGACCCTATTTTAAAAATTCTGTGATTGCCGGCTAAAAGTTCTTAAGTCGCGTTTTTACGAAATTAAGATTTTAATGCCAATGTGTGTAAAGAATTTTGCTCTTTTTTATGTACTTATCACAGATTTAGTCACATGTAAGCAAATTAGGTAATGGATACTTTAATTTGTAGAAATAGCTTAAATTGAGAAAATCATTTTTAACTCTAGTTAAAATTACGTAAGCAAAACATTGAATATAACAAAATATCAGAATCTGAATTATACATAAATAATGTGAAATAAATAAAAAAAGATACACCAATTTTATTAACTTCTAAGCAAGAGTATTTTGAAAACTGTGATTTATTTCAAAACTGATTATCTTAGCTGCAACCAAACTGACTTAAGCACTTTTACCCGAAACTATGGAATTTATAAAGCAACTCCCTCCTATATACATTTCACGTAGGTGAATGTATTTGGTTGAACAGAGTAACGCTCCTTTCGCATTACATGGTTTTCGCCGTACGAAAAAAAAATTAACGGCGAAATTATTTTAGTGGCGTGAAAAGGAGCATGGCCCTTTTCACATTACACGGCGACAGTTAAAAACCGAAACGGCACCGCATAGCAGCCGTATATTCTCACTGTATTCACGGCGTCCGGACGGCCACCGACCTAATGTACACTTTCATATTAGACGGTTTTAATCTAAACTGAGCTTGTGACGGAAAACAACCGTGCATAAACCGAATAGTGTGAAAAGAGCGTGAATTTATTGCGATTCGGATTTTTACCGTACGGTTGAAACCGTATGGTATGAAATAAAGGTTAATGGCACAATGGTAGTTGTTTTCCTATAGGAGATAGTCCAGAAAGAAAAAGACACAACTATAAAACGCCGTTTACAAAATATGTAACAACATGGTAAATAGCTAAGTCTATAGAGTTTAGAAGTAGCATGGTAAACAGAGAGTATCCGAGAGGGCAGTGGCTTGAATAATTAACGTTAATTTCTGCTATGCAATTTATTTCGAGAATGCGGGGCAATTAAAGTTTGCGAACTTTATTCGAGCTGAGAAAATGATTATCACATTTATATGACTGGTATATCTAGCAGAGCAGGCATCGAGGAAAGGCTCCCTAGAGACTATGAGATCTCTTGCAGTGGCGGACGCATAAAATAGCGTGAAATAAAAAAAAATACAAAAGAAAGGGTCAGTTACCTGATATGTTCACTTTGCATATTTTAACTCAAAAATTGACCAATTCGGAAAGTATCGGATTTTTGTATTAACATTGTGTTATTTTTCATATCTTTTACATTTTAACAATGCACTCCAAGATTGCCTCGAAAAACAGTTACAGATTTACATTGCATAAAAGGAATATTTATAATAGTTAGGGATGTATTATTTATTTTTTTTTTTAAAATTGAATATACCTACACAAGGTTATAAGAATGTTTCATTTTTGAAGTTATACTTTTTTAGGCGCGTATGGAAAATCAAATCAGAGTGTATTGGCGTGTGACATTTAACACATAATTTATACATAGGTATATTACACGAAAAAATCGGACTCGATTGGATTCGAACCACGATTTTTCGGTTATCAGCCGAACGCACTGCCTTTACGTCACAGTATGATAATGCAATAGTGACGATTATACAGTATAATATTATAGTTTATTCCGTTGCCTAGGTAGCGAATTTATTATTATATGTACGAAGAATTGTTCCATTGTGTAGGCAACGAATTTATTATTGTTGGCCAAAATAGAATAAAAACAACGAAAAATAATTAAATAATTTATTTAGTGATATAAGTTAAAGTGTCTTGCTTGGTGAAAAATATTATTTCGCGTTGTAAATTGTACCTACTCCATTTTATATGTGATTAGCTGTCAAAACTAAGCTTATTATTTTTAAGTGTGTTTGGTACGTTACTTTTGTTTGGTATTACACATTAAGTTTATGTGAAAACTATTTTCTAACTGTTTGAATATTTTTGGTTGATGTGAATTTTGACTAACGCGGTGTGCGATTATTTTATTTTGTTACAACAAAGAAGTATAACTTCTAACACACGTACATAAGTACACACACCGATTTTTTTTTATTGTATAAATATATTTTTTGAAAAACCTCAGAAACATAAATATCAGAAAAATCGATCCGTCTATGATTCATGCGAATTATTTCTTATATTTACGTTTAAACTGAAGCACTTAAAATTCAAATTTAATTTTCGATAGCTTAGATGCCAAATCACTCACCCGGAAAGTGAAAGACGTAAGTTTGAATCCCACTCGGTCGAACTTTTTTTTAGATTTTTTTCAAAATGATTCACAATTTCTACACACATACCATGAATGAGTTATAAAATCAATATCAGCTCTTCAAGTGAATAAAAAATGGAGAGATTGACTCCTTCAATCATATGATGGTAAACAGGTAATTTTTCCTAAAAGGATTTAAATTTTTCGTAAATCTTCAATATGTATTATTTTTCTTTTAAAATACACATTAAAATCATGTATATGAGTTCCAGCCTTTTGCAGCATCCAATTGCCAATCATTCACATTCACAATCAAAATACATTCACGCTCCTCCAGAAAATTCCAATTCCCTCGCACGGTTCAAGAAAACGGGGTAAAACTTGTCCTCGTGACGACCAAAGGATTTTTGTATGGAAAAAAATGCTATCTCGGGAACCTTTGCTTTAGTAGATTAGATTCTTTTGGGGTGACATATTTAATATAACATGCGAATGTGTCTGCCACTCATGTAACTGAAAAAGTCACGGCCGCCAATGTTCTTAGAATAAGCCTTAAAGCAAAGCAGTCTCACAAAAGTACTTGTATCACAATCTTTGAGATAACACGAACTCAATTCAACTTCGGAAATTCGTGTTTAGAAGACAACTCCGCATTACGTATTGCGCGGCAATATTTCAAGCGGGCTTTTCCGTTCTCAGTGTGTGCGAGGCTTAGATAATAAGTCAACATTCTAATAGTTATTTATAATATCGGTTTTCGTTCACTCGCATGGCGTCAGGGTGTATACAATAACACAACAATATCATCATAAACAAAATCACAGTCACCAACCGAAAATATTTTTCCCTACCCTATTGATAGATAACTGAACACAAAAATTTGACAGTTACGTAAATTAATTATTATGATTAGATATTAATTCTTATTGGGTTGTTGTGTAATCAGCTTCATTTTCATTAATCGACTCTCATAGTCCAGTGTGTAAGTCGCTGGCCTTCCATCTGGAGGCTCCGTATTCGATCCCGGTGTAGTCACGATATATTTATGCGCGTTTCTCAAAACCCTGGTGTTTGTGATTGTTTTATTTATATTACTGATTACACTGTAATTTCACTGCAGTACTGTCATTGGCCGTATGGCCTTTTGTAGTGTTAATATAAAAAGAATTAGTTGGTTTTAGATTTAATGGGCGATCGTGCTAATTTGTGTTTTTTGTCACTATTATTACTCCAGTGTGTACAGTTTTTTTTCAGTTAGTATTTCGTTTTTAAAATTCTATTTTATTGTTTAATATCACCATATGTGTCGTTTGTACAGAGTATTCTTGAATATGGGTCCATTATCTGAAGTCCTCGTGAGGTTTTCTATAAACTTATTTTATAGCGTGTTCAGAAGAAATTTCTTCAACATCTTTATTGTTTTGACTTGACAATTTCTCAAACGAGTATTTTCCAACTAACTTTCTTCAAGGCATGCTAGCTTTTCATTTTCTTGAAGCTCGTAGGTCACTTTTGCTCTTAAAGCATTTTTCGCTGCTCTCACATGGAACAGTTTCCAATCCAGATATTCTAGAAAATTTGATTTTTTTATGCACCCGTCAATTACATGCGTGGTCGCAGCCATGACCTATTTTAAGTGAAAGCTGTTTCCTCATATCAGCCTCACCAGGCACCAATAGCTAGGTCTGTGCGGATGTCCAATGCACTATCTAGCAGCGGTCCCCAACCTTTTGGACCTCGTGGACCACTAAACTTAAAATCTTGAATCCCGCGGACCACTACCACGTATTTTTTCCACACTTGTTAAAAATTCGATATGTCAATATAATGATAAAATAATTATAATAAATAAACTTGGGTATTCACACAGATATTCATTACGGAAAATGCAAATAAAAAAAACATTTTAAATTTAATTTTATTAAAAAAGAATCAATAAAATTATTAAATTAATATAAATTCTACGTCGACATAGAGGTGCATGAAAGATTAATTACATGTAACAGAAAGATAATCAGTGTGACCTTTGTTGCTGCTTGTTTAAAACAAACTGTTGGATTCTTGGTTCCAATGACCTTTTAATAAATACGAAAATTGCAAATACATTCAAATTACTCTGCGGACTACCAAAATTCTCTCACGGACCACCGGTGGTCCGTGGACCACCAGTTGGAGACCGTTGATCTAGAGATGTAGACATTTTTGATGAAATATGTATTTTGTTTTTAAAATTATAATTTATTGTTTAATTTGTATTTTTTTTTTGAATTATTGTTGTTTTTTTCTTTTGCTATAAAATATTTTGTGCTTTGTTTTTCCCTACTCAAGTTGATTTACTTGTATTTTTTATTCTAAATGTCATGTTGTGAATGTCTTGAATTATTAATTTGTTATGTGCTCAATAAGTATTTTTTAAATAAATTAATTAATTAAAATCTTAGCGATCAATTACAAACAGATACTTATATATTATTATAATGAGCATGTCGCAGATTTCGAAATTTAGACTAATAATGCAATTGTGCTTTAATTAATATTGCTGTATATTATTGCATTAAACTATGAACTTTTCGATCAACCCTTGAAATATTATGATAAAATATTCCTTTGCATTGAATGAGAGCGTTTATAATGAGGAAAACAAATTTGACTGGCCTTTGATTACTTATGCTTATCGTATTACAAAATAATATTAATATTTTATTGTGCCAAGCGAAATAATTCGTCAGCCATTTTCGATTCATTGCTCAATTTTCGCACAATAAGAGGAATCAATCATGTAAATCGAGAGTCGGGGGAACTTTTTGGGTATAATTACGTCAAAATATTTTTGTTTACAATGATATTGCTCCTTCGAGTTGAAAGTGATATTGTCTTCTAAAATTCTACAGAATTTGTAAATCTCAAAGATAATTTAAATAAAATTATCGTTGAGTTTTGTGAATAATACAGCCATAAATATGAAAAGTATATGAAAACACATACAATTTAATGAAACACATTTAAAAAAAATAGTAGATATTATAAAAAAACTCATAATAGAACAAAGCATTTCATTAAAAATATTTTCACTTATTTTGAGGAAATAATGTTTTTTTATGTAATGTTTATGAAATAATGAATTTGGATCCAACAATATCATAATCGGAACTTTTTGATATCATAGAAATTTTAAAACATAATCTCCATAGAATCCCCCTCAAGTTGTATTTCAATCTTTATCTTTAGACCGTCTTTTACAAATCAATAAAATATTCCCGCATTTTTAAATCCAGGTGTCAGTGCAAAATATCCAAACGTTTCTTGACTCGTTTTGAAAGTATTTGTAATCATTACCAACTTTCAAACAGACGTAAAAAACGTACTCTATTTCCACTATAAACCTGTCTTCTATGTCTGTCAATCCACAATCATTATTGAGAAACTCTTTCCAGTATCAAATTTTATTATTTGGTGTCACTTAAAAAAATAATCCATACAAATAAAATTGTTTCGCTTATTAAATAATAAATATTTGTATAAATTTCATTGAGCATTTATTGCCCCAATATTTTTAGGTTTACTTTATTCATAGCAATTGAGCCCGCTTCGTCAAACCCTCATGTACCTAAATCATTATTTTTGCCCCATTAATAGATTAATATACTTAATTAATACTTTACCCACCAATTTAAATATTACATCTCGTCATGTGACCACCAAATATTTAGTAAATAATACTATATTATTACTACAAATTTATAATTTAAAATAAAATAAACAATTTTACTATGTGCGACAGAAATCAGGCGTTAAGTTTTAAATTGCTACTTTTCGGGAGACCAAAAGATGATTGATTTTTGGACTATTTTGTATTGGAACTCGAATGTTTCTGTGACGAATTTTGTAATTAAGAGGAATCAGTTTTACTGATCCTTTTTATCTGTATATTTCTGGTTAATTTAGCATTTTCGGTTGACTTATCGAGCTGTTTCTTTCACTCACATATATAATGAATTATCAATAAAATTCTGAATCTTATTAAAAAGTTAATTTGAGCATAACATAATATTTTTAATTTATGTAAACAAACCATTTTTATCGTATCAAAGTACCACACTTACATAAAAATGTAAGAAATAAAATACACATAGCCGGGGTCAATCCATGGCATTGCTTTATGAAAAGTACATTAGCTCCTTCAATTTTTCTCGGTTCCTAATTCTTCGCTGCCACATACATCCACTGAACTTTATCCAGTAGGTTCGTTTATCCAGTAGGTTTTAGGGAGTCCATGTGGTCGTTCAGTGCCACTTTATGATGGCATTGTCCAGCGGTTGTACACTCGCCGAGTGACATGTCAGCCCATTGTCAATTCATATACTTAGCGACCTCTATCAGATCGCGTATAGTCTGTTTCCTTATGCATTGATTTATTTTGTGGTCTTTCCGCGTTATGCCTAACATACAACTTTCCATGACAACTTGTGCTACTCGCAATTTTGGGCTTTTTCTTACGTTGACAGTCCATGTTTCACACACATAAGTGAGCACCGATAGCAGACATTGGCGGAACACTTTATGCTTCTGATAAAATGGAAAGTATCAATTTAGGCGCCCAAATGCACTCATACACAATATCTCTGAATAATTATGGAGCAAGACTACAATTTAATGTGTCCATCTTTTAATTCTATAGAGCAGCGATTTCCAAGCTGGTAGGCGCGGAGTGTTGCAAAGGGAGGCGCGAAAAGCTTAACAAAATTAATGTAGCCACAGGTTTGCAGTTAGCAAATGCATAGTTTATAAAACGGTCACTAGTTATAAACTACATAAAAAAACAGTCCTATAAAAGCTTGTTTGCAAACCTGTCACAATATGGAGACTTATTTTATAATACCTCACTTCAATACTATTGTGATGCGCAATGGCTATCTCGTGAAATTTATAATGTTAAAATTTGAAACAAATTTGTTTAGGAACAGAAATTTTGTTGTTAAATTTGTCTATTTGGTTGAAATTTTAAAAAAAATGAGTGAATAAATCAATGCAATAACCACTAATTCATACACTAATTTAAAAAGACAAATTAAAGGCATTCATAAAAATATTGAGCTTTGGAAATGAAAATTACAAAAAAACATAAGTTCGCCATGTTTTCCACTTTTAAATGATTTCTGCGCCAGATATATTGAAGCAAATAAAAATCTATTTACTGAGTTCTTGGTTAGTTTGCTAATGTACTTTTAACATTATTTTAGTAATAGTAAAAGAAAGTAGCCTGCGGCGCTGCTTTATTTCAGGAATATTTTAAATATGTGGTTGTGCGTTGGTGCGTTAAATGACAACTACCGTGTATAATTTAGAATTTAAAAATGAATATAAGTAAAGAAGTAAGCAAAACCTTGTTTATTTTTACATATTTTTTTTCATTTTTGTATTAGTACATTGTTGACTATTTAAAAAGGTGTCTGTATTATATAATTAGGGGGGGAGGCGCCAAGATTGGATTTTTTTAAAAGGTAGGCGTAGTAACATGGAGTTTGGAAACCACTGCTATAGAGATCTAAGAGCCAATACATCGTCACCTCAATAATACAACTAGATAACTCTGATTTGGTAATTGTTGGGAAAATGAAATTTATACTTTAAAACGAAGATGGAAAATTGTGCATATCTAATTGGGAACAATTATTATAACATAATGTTCAATTTTATGAAAAAAATTGTAGATAATACATTATTTTATTTATTTATGGTTTTAAAGTTATCTAATATTTTCAAACACAAATTAATACAGTTCCCATTAACTTCTGACTTAGGTATCTATCTAGTTTTATTATTTCGTAGAGAAAGAAATTTAGAATCATATTCAATAGTTATCTCAAAAGCAGTGAAAATCAAGTTATATAGTCGTAGTATTGAGGTGACGATATATTGTTACATATATAATCAAATATACCTATACTCATATGCATGACCTCCACAAAGGGGGACTGACAGGGCTCTAGCTTGGGGGCCCGGGCTTACGTGGGGCCCGGCGTGGCAGGTCAACCAGTTAAGCGAGATAAACACACACCACAAATAGTAAAAAAGTCGCCTGCGGAGCTATTACACCAGTAGAATTTTGTTTTATAATTACTTTTAGAGTGTAATAAAAAATAGTAATAAAATTGACTATTTATCCAACATGGGGAAGGGTCAGATGTCACTTGGCTATCACAAAGGGGGGTCGCGATCAGTGCTGCATAATATGAGTGCCGACAATTCATGCGGACCTATTTATAAATACCAAAAATCGCTAAAAATACACGGAATACCCTTTATTTTACATGGAACCCTGGTGTTCCGCAAAATGTAATTTGGGGAAAAATTACTGTAGAACATAACACTGCCCTTAACCTTTGCGATATGTTGGGGGGCCCGCCAAACATCGTGGCCTGGGGGCCCGCTTCAGGATGTGGGGGCCATGCTCATATGGCATCAAAAGAAAAAAAAATAGCTACATATTGCTAACTGCCTGCATATAAATGCAAACAGGTAATGCAGTGGCTGTTTTAGGTAGGTACTCTTGAGATATCCAGTGACTGGAGGAGATATTTTATATAATTATACTTAGGAAAACCTAGGATATAAATAGTGTTATTTATAAATATTAGTTGATTGGTTTATATTATTATAAGTAGCTACTATATCATCTAATTTTACAAATTTTCTCAATTAATTTGTTTTATTATTAATATTGTTTACCTATTAAATTTAATAATTCTCAATGTAATTCTTCTTGGCATTCATGTAACTGTTTATTTGCAATTAAATTTCACTGTCAATATTATTCCTCAAATAGCTTTGTGACGTTCTTTTGTATTGTAGATTCATATTTCACTTGCATTTAGGTACAGACCAATCGCGTGCATTAGTTGAAAAAATATATAAAGCTACTACGTTTGCATTTTTTATTTACAGCGCTCGAATAGAAATTTTATAAACCGGAACGCCTAATAATTTTCCTCGATTTTTTTGCAATATAAATCTACTGGACGTACGACATTTTTAGTAGCCAAAATCTCATTTCTACAAAATAGACTGACAAAAATTTATTAAGCATTCTCTTTTATTCCTTTATCTACCGACCATAAGTAGTGCATATTCTGGCTACCCCACGAAATGCCAAAAATAGGTTGATTTGTAATAACACACAATATTATATTATCGGATAAGTACATTATATCCACATACCATGAATATATTAAGAACATAGTATGTAGGTAACGGTTTAGCCATCGATCTGGTGTTTCATATGAAGACCGCGCACATCTATCTAGTGACAGTTGCACGCAAACTTCAAAACATATAGATATTTGGATGCGGCGATTTGCGAACCGGTATAGGAATGACCAATTCGTAGGTATTCGTATGCATTCTGGCGACTTCGACTCCCAGTCCAAGAAGCATGCAACTTGTCGATTGCAACAGTCGGTGTTTGTTTTCAAATTAAAAAGTCGCATTCGACCAATCTGCGGAGCTCCATTTGGCAACGTGTATTTCGTGATTTTTTTGTCACATCGACGTATTCAACACGTTGCAAGCGGGCGGGTTTTGATGTGAGAGCCGACTTAGTTAACATGCAATATTTTTTGTGTAGGTATAAGGAACGCCCCGTAAAAATCAAAGTTTGTTCGCTGATGGCTGACATTATTTAATCGAAATAGAAATCGCATAAGAAGTCTTCGAAGCAAAATATATATTAAACATTTATAAAAATATGACTTTATATCTCATAAATATTATTTTACATGGGTTTGTTTTGTTTAAAGAGAAAAAATATTTTTAATTTAATCAATTTAATTATCTTCTCAAACCTGAACGCTTTCTTTTAATTCTTCCACGAGACCATTTCGAGCACTGAATGTTATTTGAGTAACTAACATCAATACAGATACATGCAATTAGTATATGTGTGTGTTACTAGTTGAACATTTCACTACCTCCTCGTGTTTTCTGTACGCCTAATACTTCAACATAAAGGTACTTATTGACTTCCTTCTAATCTAAATCATTAAAATGGTAACTGTTTATCGTTGAATTATTGTGTTATTTATTATTTAATTTTATCTGCGTTATAAATTAACGTCATGTTCATAATAAAAAAAACACAAAATAAATCATTGTAGATATAAAAGGAGGACGAGTAAGTCCGGTCCTAAGGTCCAAGATGAATAATTGGTGCAGACTGTTGTACGACAACTCGGTATTGCTTGATGCCAAGTGGATCTAATTAGATCAAGCAAAAAGTACTTACCACAGCATTTGCCTCAATTTGCCTCATAGGTATAAAATATTAGGTATATTCTCCTTCTAATCCTATGCTTGAAAAGGAGAGGGTTGATTGGCAGTGCGAATAGTTTTTTAGAATACTTTTTCAGTATGTAACAATAATTATGCATGATAGAAAAATACTCGAACACTTTTATTCGCTTAAATATACCAAAGAGTTCATTTTTTATTGTGTTTTCTATATTGTAGTTTCGAATTGTATTGCATTATTAAAATCGTATTGAAGATATTGTTTTTCTACTGTACAAATCCCTCCAGTTTATTTAATTTAAAATTAATACATTATTATTAATACTTTTTTTCGATGCCACCTAGATAGGACACGATGCCCTTATTGTGCGAGGTAATATCATTCTAATACCACCCCTTCATATAAGAGTACCTACCTACGTAATATGGCAGAAGTCTCCAAACTAATAATTATTTTATTGATGAAATAGCAACAGGCAGAACCTTGTAATTATATTGAATTAGTATGTTAATCATTGAAAAATTCTCTACCTCCTCGGTTTTTCTGCGCGCCTAATACCTGAAGTTATATTTAGAAAAGGTACTGACTGCGTTTTGCTGATATGATAAAATTTACTTACCTTGCAATGCGTATTTAGGTTCCTACCTATCGATATATAAGAATATTATGGTTGAAGATATTGTAATAACGCGATTGTATTCTACTGTACAAATCCCTCCAGTTTATTTAATTTAAAATAATACATTATTATTAATACTTTTTTTCGATGCCACCTAGATGGGACATGATGCCCTTATTGTGCGAGGTAATATCATTCTAATACCGCCCTTGCATATAAGAGTACCTACCTACGTAATATGGCAGAAGTCTCCAAACTAATAATTATTTTATTGATGAAATAGCAACAGGCAGAACCTTGTCGTAATTATATTGAATTAGTATGTTAATCGTTGAAAAATTCTCTACCTCCTCGGTTTTTCTGCGCGCCTAATACCTGAAGTTATATTTAGAGTAGGTACTGACTGCGTTTTGCTGATACGATAAAATTTACTTACCTTGCAATGCGTATTTAGGTTCCTACCTATCGATATATAAGAATATTATTGTTGAAGATATTGTAATAACGCGATTGTATTCTACTGTACAAATCCCTCCAGTTTATTTAATTTAAAATTAATACATTATTATTAATACTTTTTTTTTCGATGCCACCTAGATAGGACACGATGCCCTTATTGTGCGAGGTTACATCATTCTAATACCGCCCCTGCATATAAGAGTACCTACCTACGTAATATGGCAGAAGTCTCCAAACTAATAATTATTTTATTGATGAAATAGCAACAGGCAGAACCTTGTAATTATATTGAATTAGTATGTTAATCGTTAAAAAATTCTCTACCTCCTCGGTTTTTCTGCGCGCTTAATACCTGAAGTTATATTTAGAAAAGGTACTGACTGCGTTTTGCTGATATGATAAAATTTACTTACCTTGCAATGCGTATTTAGGTTCCTACCTATCGATATATAAGAATATTATGGTTGAAGATATTGTAATAACGCGATTGTATTCTACTGTACAAATCCCTCCAGTTTATTTAATTTAAAATAATACATTATTATTAATACTTTTTTTCGATGCCACCTAGATGGGACATGATGCCCTTATTGTGCGAGGTAATATCATTCTAATACCGCCCTTGCATATAAGAGTACCTACCTACGTAATATGGCAGAAGTCTCCAAACTAATAATTATTTTATTGATGAAATAGCAACAGGCAGAACCTTGTAATTATATTGAATTAGTATGTTAATCGTTAAAAAATTCTCTACCTCCTCGGTTTTTCTGCGCGCTTAATACCTGAAGTTATATTTAGAAAAGGTACTGACTGCGTTTTGCTGATATGATAAAATTTACTTACCTTGCAATGCGTATTTAGGTTCCTACCTATCGATATATAAGAATATTATTGTTGAAGATATTGTAATAACGCGATTGTATTCTACTGTACAAATCCCTCCAGTTTATTTAATTTAAAATTAATACATTATTATTAATACTTTTTTTTCGATGCCACCTAGATAGGACACGATGCCTTTATTGTGCGAGGTCATATCATTCTAATACCGCCCCTCATGTCATTGCCGCCCCTGCATATAAGAATACCTACCTACGTAATATGGCAGAAGTCTCCAAACTAATAATTATTTTATTGATGAAATAGCAACAGGCAGAACCTTGTCGTAATTATATTGAATAAGTATGTTAATCGTCGAAAAATTCTCTACCTCCTCGGTTTTTCTGCGCGCCTAATACCTGAAGTTATATTTAGAGTAGGTACTGACTGCGTTTTGCTGATACGATAAAATTTACTTACCTTGCAATGCGTATTTAGGTTCCTTCTTACCTATCGAAATATAAGAATATTATGGTTTGGTAAGCAGGCCCTAGTGAATTTAAAAAAAAATAATTAACATCTGTATTAATTATTATTTATTCTTAATTGAACGAAAATTTGTGCACTATTTTTGTCAGATTGCCCAACAAAAATTATCATCTGCAATTTTTAGTCGTAGTTCAATGAAAATAAATAAGTATGACTGACAAAGTATACTATTTATGTCGGATCTTACCACTTACCTCTACACCTCCTCACTGTCGTATATACCAATTACATACTAAAATAAGTTTCTGTTATTGTGTTAACTGTCAATTTATGATGTAACTGCATTATATTATTGATTAAATACATTTTTACCGGTTTCGTCCGCCTCACCGGTCCAGGTTTATTGATTAAAAGTAGATTAAGTACCTACTAAAAAAAATGCGTTTTGTTAAATTAATCGATAACTAAAATAAGTCCCAAAACGATAGTACCCAAATCTAAATTAGTGCCTATATATTTTGTAATTAAGCCACTGTTATACGACTATCTTAAATATATTATATAGTGTAACATTAATGAGAGTAATATTATTTAAAATATACTTATACCAAGTATTTACTATATGCGAACAATTTCAGACGTGACCTCAAGTCTGATTTCAGGATTATTGTTTTAAAACTAAAACAGGATCACAAGATATGGTATAAAGTTAACAAGATATTATATATTATTATTATTATTATTAAAGCCGTGGTAAAGTTGGCTTACGGTTTCTTGTTTCAAAGTTTTCTCTGAGTACAGTATACAGAAATATTATTTTCATACTGCAGGACCGGTGAAGCAGAATAGATATTAGGTACAATGAAAACTTTGAGAAAATCATAGTTACCTATTTACTTATCTTATCTATTTCTATGTACTTAGTAGTGTTCTGTTGGGTTAAACAGAAAGTTATAAAAATATAGTCATTTTGAAACAGTGACACTCAACAATTATCAACGTGGAAAAAATGACAAAAGAACACAGGAATAAATGGAAGAATTATTACAGTAAAAAGGAATAAGTCCAAGGAACTCAGAAATAACGGGAACTGAAATACCTAACGGGTGTGAAGTAACAGGCAACCGATCTCGATTGAGGAAGAATATGGGATAAACTCAAACACCTGTCAAGAACACGTCATTCCAAGATTATCATTTGTATTGTCAAATAGTGTGGAAGAATATGGGATAACCTTAAACACGTGTCAAGAATACGTCATTCTAAACTTGTCATGTGTATTTTGTGTCATAATCGATAAAGTTCAAATCATGGATTATGTGGGTGTGGAAAAACAGGCAACCGATCTTGAGTGCGGAAGAATACGGGATAAACTAAAACACGTTTAAAGAATTCGTCATGCGTCTAATACTGACAACTACTCTCGGGTAATTCAATGACGCTCATATTGCTCAATATTAGTGTATTTGAAGGTTGCAACACACACTATTTCACGTTTATAATGTCTGGTTCATTTTTATAGGATACTCACATATTCAAAACCCCGCATCAAAATGTAGTGTATTGTGGTATAGCAGGGATGGCCAGTGCATCGAACGCAATCGACCGGTCGATCACGAAGGTATTTTTGGTCTATCGCGGACATAATAATAATATTGTACTATTTCTTGTTCAAACGAGTCAGAACTACTCGATGTTCCGGCTCTTAAAATCCGTTAGTTCTTATCTCTTCTCTTACATAACATCATTCAAGAAATACACTCATAAAGAACACAAGTGAAGAGAACTTGGAAGAAATTCTACAGGAAAACATTAATAAAATAAATAATGTAAATTCCTATCCTTGCAATTTGATGAGTCGGTAGATTACACGGATATTTCACAACCTTGCGTTTTTATTCGATTGGTTTTTAAAGAAATTTTTGCTTCAGAAGAACTAATTATTAATAGTTTTACTAATGGAGGAACGATCCAAAAGAGAAGACATACTTAATGCATTTAAGTCAAATATTAATCGTACTCGATTTCCTATTCATAAACTGGTATCGATAACGACTGATGGAGTTCCTGCTATGGTTGGGAATCATATTGGGTTTATTACTTAATGTAAAAATGAGGCAACAGTACCCACTTTTATCAGTTATCATTGCATTATACACCAGCAGGCATCGCTCACACAAGGGGGGGTCTGACAGGGCTCTATCTTGAAGGGAGCCGGCGTAGTGGGTCGACCAGTTAAGTAAGAAAAACACAAGCCACAAATTTGCTCGAATAGTAAAAAAGTCGCCTGCGGCGCTATTTTCCTCAAAAAATGTTTAAATTTGAAAATACATGGCTGTGCGATGCAATTTGATGTGATGTGATTATTGATGTAATTAAATGATTATTCATGATTCAATTAAATGATTGTACACACTGTAATTAGAAGCATCATAAGCATCACACATCATTTTTGAAAACTAACTAGCACCATCAGATGTAAATTATAGTCTTAGTTCAATAAAATAAAAAACGTATGACAAACAAAGTTTAATGTGCAATATTTATGGCGGGTCTTAACAACCTACCTCTACCCTTCGCCACTGATATACATATACGTTAAAAGACGTTCAGACACCGTTTAATCAGTGCCGCAGGTGAGGAAACATTAAAACTCTACAGAAACTACTCCCACTAGCAATATCATTTACTACTTTATTCTGTGCCTCCTAAGCCACCCTAAGCCACCCCTAAGCAGCGCATGATCTTCTATCTATAGCTACCTAAATCGCTCTACAGTAGCACCAAGTTACGGCAAAAGCGACGCGCAGTTGTATTGATAATGATTGCCGGCATGAAAACAGGCATTGTGACTAACAATTCTAATACATTATGTGAATAGTCCATGGTACCCCTGTATAATAATTTATTTACCTATACCCCCACGGGACGTCACTGACAAGACGTAGGTATCTACAAACTGAAACGTGGGTATTGTTCAAGTTGGGTCGGTACTCAACATTGAAAATACTCTTGTTGTTTTGAGTTGGCGTAGAGTTACAACGTCCTACGGCTATTATCATATTATCATCGTCATTGTTTGAAAACGTCCGACCAATTTATATGAATCAAAATTTCGAAATTATACTAACTACGTACTAATTGTTTCAAGTCATTAAACATCTTATATAAATATATATTCCTTCAAATGTATATACGGCAATTATAATGGTCTACAAATACAATACCGGTATAATATCACTAAACTATCAGGATATCCAAAAGAAGTTTTTTTTAAAAGAAGTAGAGTTTCCGATAACCTTATAATATTATGTTTCTATGGAAAACTTACTAACTCAGTAACATCGATTCAGCTCATCCTTCCACTTGTTTAAGCATTATGATTAATTAAGCATACTTATTTAATTTTTAATTTGACGTAGGTATCTATCTTTTCCTTTTGGATACGGAGTTTCAAGTGAGCCAACGTTGCATAGAATACGTCCAAAGATGACAACATAAACGGGAACCTCAGAGTATTGTCACCTTCTAAAGAATTTATCATACTTCATTTTAATGCAACAACTATATTAATATAAAAAAGAATTTCAAATTATATACATTAAATATTTTTTATAAAAATCGGTGTTATTTAAAATAAATATAAAAAATATTAAAACCATGAATTAATCAAAAATCTCTTCATGATTTTATATAAAACTTAATAAACTAAATTTTACTAATAAATATGACCATAAAATAATATGAAATAATAATATGCAAATTCACATTTTATAAAAAAAAAAATTTTGACTTAAAATAAAAAAAATATTTCTTTTCAATGTTTTCGATACATATTTATTAATTAATGCAGTTTAAATTGTAAATTGTCAAAAAAAATATCTTTTAAAAAGCTTCGTATTTTTCCGCTAGGTGTCTCTGATAGGTAGAGACTTCGCCTTAACAGGGATGTAGTTCTGAGCTGAAACTAGCCACTGACATTATTTTGTGATATTTCAAATATTTTGGAGTACAAATTATTATATTATGTTTCTTTATTGTTTTGCTTTAAATTATTATAATCTATTATAAAATGATGTCTTTCAAGAAAGAATTGAAAGTTAATAAATAAACACATAATTAAAATGAAGAAGTTGATCATTATCGAAATGTTACATCATGTGATCGAATTGTATTAACTTCCTAATTGCAGATTTTTAATTACGGTTGCTAATAAAGGATTGAATCTAGACTATCTTCCGTTCACAAAAATTCTCCGCCATAACAAGAGGGGATCCAGAAAAGGTAGTGAGTAAACAGTTTAAGAAAACAACCCGAAAAAGATTTAATTATTCCCGCAATCCTTTGAGAGTGGGCGTTTTTTTATTTAATATGGAGCCAAAAAGTTTCCATTTCAAAGGGGGGCGAGTTTTAATTATTTGTACACGTAAACCGTAAGCAATGCTTTCATTTTGAAGGCAAACAGGTCCGACGCTCACGGAGGGCTGGTAGAATAAACAATATAAAGCAGTGGCGAAGAGTGCCTGTTGGAGGGAGGTGAACAATGGATAACCGGAAAGTATGTTGTAGGTACAATTGGGCAAAATTTAGTTACGAGGCCTATACTACTAATATTTATAATAAACTAGCTGAGCCAGCTGGCTCTCGCCAGTCTGTCTCGCTAGGTCTTGCAGACAGCTTTTCATCATAGTGACTTGGTGTTGGATTTTAATAAAATAATTGTAAAGTGTGTATAAACGGCGCCATAGTTTTCCCTTCGGGATGGATTTTCATTCACGTCAGACAATTGAAAATTTATCTGATTTGTCAGTTTTACGATATGCATGTCGTCACTGCAAATACAAATTTGGAGTCATGTGCGTAGTCTATTCTGGAGTCTGGCCTTCTCAATATCATCTGACACCATTTCAGGCTGCTAAGCCTAGCAAAACAGCTGGCAATCGCCGATTGCTACCACTGTCATTTTAATTTTAATACAATATATGTGTAGGTATGTGCATTTAAATATGATAAATAGTTATACATCTCAATCGTGATTATCATAAATAGCGATCCAATATAACGCGAATATTAATGTCTTTCGGGTCCCATTTACATAATAGAAAAAGGTTAGCAGCACAAAAAATAAATTTAAACATTATTTTGTTTCATTGTCTATAAAAAGTAAATGCTTGGAGCCACAGAATAATATTTTAAAAATCATATTTTGTTTTAAAAATTAACCTTAAACAATATAGTTTCCCGGTGCGGGACATTCATATCGAGACAAATGTTGATAAATAATAAAGTAATACATATTATATCTGATAAGAATAGGAATTTATAAGACCTAAAGATGTGGAATCAGCTTAAAAAGGCCTTCATCCAGCAGTGGATTGATACAGGTTGATGACGATGATGACGATATAAATGGGTAGGTATATAAAATCACAAATTTAAAAAAATATTGCAGTTTATATGACCAAGAAGAGTAGAATTAGGTTGGGATAACCTTCATCCAGCAGTGGATTAATCTTGGTTGATGATGATAATGACGATATTATGAATGGGAAAATATAATATCAGCAATTTTGATAAATATAGTAATTCATATGACCGACAGAAATTCAAACAACTTAGAGAGGCCTTCATCCACCGGTGGATTGATTCAGGCTCATAATGATAATGGAAATATAAATAGATAAAATATAATATCACCGATTTTGATAAATACAGCAATTCAAATGACAGAAAGGAGTAGAATCAGGCATGGGAGGCCTTTATCCAGCAGTTGATGAGTTCAGGTCAATGATGATAAGGACGATAGAAATAGGTATAATATAGTAGTAGAATCAGGTTGCGGAACTCTTCATCCAGCAGTGAATTGATCCTGGTTGATGATGATGACGATATGAATATGTAGATAAATGTAATATCACCGATTTTGATAAATACATAAATTCATATCACAGAAAGGGGTAGAATCAGGCTAAGGAGGTATTTAAGTAGTGGATTGGTTTAGGTCGACGATGATGATGATGACAATATGAATATGTAAATAAATATAATTTCACCGATTTTGATAAATAAAGCAATTCATATGACAGAAAGGTGTAGAATCAGGCTAGCGAGGTCTTTATTAAGCAGTGGATTGTTTCAGGTCGACGATGATGATGATAATGATGATAATGATGATAATGACGATATGAATATGTAAATAAATATAATATCACCGATTTTGATAAATACAGCAATTCATATGACAGAAAGAAGTAGAATCAAGCTAGGGAGGTCTTTATTTAGCAGTGGATTGGTTCAGATCGATGATGATGATAGTGATAATGACGATATGAATATGTAGATAAATATAATATCACCGATTTTGATAAATACAGCAATGCATATGACAGAAAGGAGTAGAATCAGGCTAAGGAGGTCTTTAAGTAGTGGATTGGTTCAGGTTGATGATGATGATGATGACGATATGAATATGTAAATAAATATAATATCAACGATTTTGATAAATACAAAAATTCATATGACAGAAAGGAGTAGAATCAGGCTAGCGAGGTCTTTATTAAGCAGTGAATTGGTTCAGGTCGATGATGATGATGGTGATAATGATGATAATGACGATATGAATATGTAAATAAATATAATATCACCGATTTTGATAAATACAGCAATTCATGACAGAAATAAGCAGAATCAAGCTAGGGAGGTCTTTATTAAGCAGTGGATTGGTTTAGGTCGATGATGATGATGATGACGATATGAATATGTAGATAAATATAATATCACCGATTTTGATAAATACAGCAATTCATATGACAGAAAGGAGTAAAATCAGGCTAGGGAGGTCTTTATTAAGCAGTGGATTGGTTCAGGTCGATGATAATGATAATGATAATGACGATATAAATATGTAGATAAATATAATATCACCGATTTTGATAAATACAGCAATTCATGTGACAGAAATGAGTAGAATCAGGCTAAGGAGGTCTTTAAGTAGTGGATTGGTTCAGGTTGATGATGATGATGATGACGATATGAATATGTAAATAATTATAATATCACCGATTTTGATAAAATACAGAAATTCATATGACAGAAAGGAGTAGAATCAGGCTAGGGAGGTCTTTATTAAGCAGTGTATTGGTTCAAGTTGATGTGATGATGATGATGATGATGACGATATGAATATGTAGATAAATATTATATCACCGATTTTGATAAATACAGAAATTCATATAACAAAAAGCAGTAGAATCAGTCTATGGAGGTCTTTATTAGGCAGAGGATTGATCCAGGTTGATGATGATGATGATGACATTATGAATATGTAGATAAATATAGTATCACAGATTTTGATAAATACAGCAATTCATATGACAGAAAGGAGTAGATTCGGGCTAGGGACGCCATTATCCAACAATGGATTGGTTCAAGTCGATGATGATAAGATGGATAGAAATATGTATAATATCACAAATTCGTTGATTTAATAGTAGTAGAATCGGGTTGCGGTACTCTTCATCCTGCAGTGGATTGATCCTGTTTGATGATGATGATGATTATGATGACGATATGAATATGTAGATAAATAACATTAAAAATTCAAAACTGTCAAAAATACAATCAACGTAGAGAGGCCTTCATCCAGCAGTGGATTTATTGAGGCTCGTGATAATAATGGCATTATATATAGCTAGGTAGATAATAATATAATATCACTGATTTTGATAAATATAACAATTCATGTGTAAGTAAGGAGTCGAATAAGGCTGAGGAGGCCTTCATCCAGTAGTAGATAGGTCTAGATTCATGATGATAGGGACGATAAAAATAGGTAGATATTATACAATATGAATCATTTTGATAACTATAACAATTCGTATTAATTTCTTTCATTGTTTGCAATGGCAACTTTGTTAGTTTAATATGACTATATTGTGATCTATGGAAATTAGTAGCCTAGGTAATTATTCAATAAAAAAAATAGTGTGTGAACAGCCACAAATAAGTATTTAAAAAAATCAAATTTGGAATATCACGTTATCTATGAAATGGCGGACAGAGGCGGGTGCGCCTGTCATAATTTTATTTACGTAGTGAATTGTACCAAAATTATGTTTTTTTCACCGGAAAAAAGTGCGCCAATGCCTACATTACGATATTTGAATAAAAATAATCGAATTTGTTTGTCAAATAAAGGATTAGAAGGTCTTAAGCGACGAAGACGTCATTCTGCTGTACGTTAAATGAAATATGGCGTATCGTATACGGTATGTAAGAAAATATCGGATATAAACGTCACGTACCTGTAAAATCATTGAAAATTTCTGAAATGTGGTCAATTCAAACGGTAGATGAATCGGTAGCGCACATTTTGAAGTGAAGATGTAAAAATAACAATAAAATGTCGCTTAAATGAGCTGTTAGTGAATTTTCCAAAATCTCTTAGGATAATAATATATAAAAGATAATGAAAGATAATGATATTTTCTGTCCATTTGAATCATAAAATGGATCAAACGGAATGAGCTAATAACTACAGCTTGGATGGATGTATCCCTTTGATAAAGAGATTACGTTGACGGTTGCCGCTCGGAATCAGTGAATATCTACGGACGAACAGATGGATATCCATAAATTATATTTTTTTTTTATAATTTCTCTGTCTTTATCTCGATTGTTAGTTAATACCTTGTCTATGTTTTTCATTAGCCTAGTGATAATTTCTCGATTTCTCGATATTCTAGATTGACCTTTTCTGATTATTTCTCGAAATTTCTCGAGACAAGATTAATTCTCTATCACAGCCTTTACTAATAACCATTGATCGTACAAAAACACCCTAAGACATCTTTCACTCTCTGAAGGGCCATAACAGGAATGGTAAATAACCTTTATTTAATGTATCATCAGTAATTTGTTATGCATATTAATAAATAACACTTTTATGTAAGAGCATCCAGTTACCTTCCTGCCACAAATGCCGTCTCATTGCATAAAACTGTACGATCTTTCAAATAGGCGTCCTAAAATAATACTTACCCACACAAAATCTTTGAATATTTTAGCCATGCCCATACAAGTTGAACAACGTAAGTGGTTTTTGAAGCTCAATATAATAACCCTTAAAGTTAAGAGCAAGTCTAGGGATAAGGCCGCTCAACAGAGAGCCTACGTGTGAAAACGGCGCGAAAAATCGTTGACAATGTACCTATTTCACATGCTTCCTGGTTAGTAGTTTAGTACCCGTGGCAGAGTACTAGCAGAGCGTACACCGTAATGCCATGGGCAGTGAGTTGGCTCGACTACCATGAGTGACAAATTCACATATTGTTTTTTCGATGTGTGTTTGATACTTACAGAATAAGAGTCCAATGGATTGTATGAGCAAATGCGATTTATTTTTGGGCGCAGGAATTACATAGGACGAAGAATGTGATGACTTGCTATCCTGGACTTCTCAGTTCTTAACCGGACACGGTGGTTTTGCCTCCAAGCTCTGCCAGCTTGGCCTAATAGAATCTATGACTTGCCTGTGTGGAAAATTGTAGGATGCCAATTGCATCCTCTGGGAGTGTCAGCATAATGTCGGTTGAAAGGGAAGAGCTTCTCAAGTCGATCTGACTCTCAGTTGGATCGGTCGGCCGTTGCAACATAGTATCTACGAAGGAAAATTTTTAGTCTTCAAAAAGTTTGCGGCATTTAAAGGCGAGCGAGAAGATCTTTTCTCATCGAGAATTGACCATAATATACTATATCGAAATAGGAATCACGCACACTCTCGTGCACGCCATCTAGGGTATTGGGAAGTTCCTCTTGTGACACTTTCGACACAACTTTGAAGAGCGCCTACCGTTCGTTATGCCACGGTATACGCCTGCATAACGGGAAGTGGAGACGTGGCGGGCGGTGGAGTGAAAGCAAGTTGCTATCCTGGCTGCACGTAGGTACATCCAGCCTATTGCATCGTTTTCTCTCGAGCGACGCATCTTCGATTAAAAGTCTTATTGTCAGTCAAAACTATCGAAATGTATGCTAATGTGGTATGTTTATAACACCCATTCCTCATAAAAAAATAAGCTAACCATAACTCTGTAGAGAACCGTTACCATTGATAGAAATTACTTAATGCCTCTATGGAAATTACTTGACAAATAAACACTGCGTTAAAACTGTTTCAATAATGATTAGATTGATTACTGATGTCGTTCACTGAATCGAGTAGGCATGGCCCCCACATCCTGAAGTGGGCCCCCAGGCTACGATGTTTGGCGCCCCCCCCCCCCTACCTATCGCTAAGGGTAAAGGCAGTGTCACGCGCTGCAGTAGCGTTTTCCAAATGGTGTACGCGGTAAAATTAAGGTGTATTTTTAGCGATTTTCTGTATTTTTAATATATACATCCATTAAAATACACTTAAAAATTGCATCGTACAACCAAATATTTTTAATTATTGATATCATTGTAGTACAATAGCGCTGCAGGAGATTTTTTTTACTGTTAGATCAAATTTGCGATCTATGTTTATCTCACTTATCTGGTCGACTCGTCACGCCAGGCCCTTCCTGAGCCCGGGCCCCCATGCCAGAGCCCTGTCAGCCCCCCCTAGTGGGGGCCGTGCGAGTAGGTATATAACTAATTTCACATTCATTCGGGTTGATTAAAGTATTTATGATTTTTCATTTAAGTATAACTATCGGTGAAATTTAACAAAAAAAAAATTGACTTAATAATATTGATAAAACACGATACCATTATTAATTAACCTTGATTTGTCATAGTAAAACTTTGCCTGAAGGACAGAAATGAGAGACTGACGTTAATCACGTAGTATTTAGGCAGAATTATAATATGGGAAATGTTTGAATTCAAGATAAAATAGTTTGCAAAAAATAAAGACAAATATAAAATATATAGTATTTAAATCAATTATCGTGTCAGTCAATGAATTTTAATCAACTTAAATTGTCGTATTAAGTTTTATGAAAATTTTTCTTCGTGTGACAAGAAGACGATTTCTTTATTTTGATATTATTAATAGATTTTATACGTATTTTTTAAGTTTAATGTGGTTAATTTGCACTTTAATGGTAAAATAGAATAGTCCATAAAATATTTATTTTTTATGCATTTTTGGTTTGACAGCTCTAATCTCCTATATAGTTCCAAGTGAATATTTTCTTGTCTTGAATCATTGAAAATATCACTGATCACTTATCGCCAGTCGTCTCCATCACATGAACAACCAATCTGATGCTGAGGAATTTAAAGAATATACGTCCTGCAAATTTAATCATAATACTTTTATGTCTCTTAGAGAATCCATTATAAAATCCATTGATCATTAAATTTATAAAGCTTAAATTACCTGGTTAGAAAATTAGTATATTATGTAGATGTATACATAATTTTATTTTATAACATCTTCTCCATCTACTCCTCTGTAAATACACATAATAGAATGCACCTATTGTATATTATTTTGGAACAGTACGTAGCCAACGGTCTTGCGTATCTACTCACCTCTTTCACATAGTTTGTAATGCCTAAATGTAATTATCGTAGTTTGAGGTCAACATTAAATTTAATGTCTGCACTCGCAAAATGCAAGCTCATTTTATAATTAATATAATTATATAAACATTAACAACGACAAAACGTTGCTCTGTGACAAATAAATTAATTATTTCATAATATAGTATATTTGCAAAATATATACCTACCCTAGTACCCTTGAATATTTATTTAAAGAGACTCACCATTATAATGCATTTGAACTATATAAATTTCATAAACCAGAAAACTACAGTATCTTGGCCATGACCCCCACAAAGGGGGGGGCGGACAGGGCTCTAGCCTAGGGGCCCAGGCTCAGGAAGGGCCCGGCGTTGCGAATCGACCAGATAAGTGATTTAAACACACATCCCATATTCTCTCGAATAGTAAAAAAAGTTGCCTGCTGCGCTATTCAGATTCAATGTAGGTATTATTTAAAATTATGTGGTTGTACGATACAATTTTTGAGGGTCTAGGACGATTTGGCACCGCGAACTGGCCTCCGCCGATTGGCCTCCGGTAATTGGCCGCTGGTACAATCGGACGCCGGCCCAATTCGACGCCGACCCAATTGGCCTCCGGGAGGATTGGACGCCGCACAGTTGAATTAAATGCGCAAAGGAATAGACGTACGTTACGATTTGTTGGAGTAAATAAGCAAGTCAGTTTAATATGCTTCTATCTTCTCAGTAGTCGTACCTTATACATTTCGCGCTTGACACATTTCTAATATAGATTGAGAATAATTATTATGCCGTATGATGTTTATTAAAAGAAAATAATTAATTCTTCCCTCGCTAAAACTTAAAGATGTGCATAATCAATTAATTTATTGTCTATACATGGGTACTTATTTATATTTACAACAAATATTAAAAATAATGTTAGATGTTAGAATGATAATTACATTCTATTTCTGCGTTTTATCGACTTAATATTATAATAAAGCTTAAACATGTATATTATTATGCATAAATGCGTATTTTAAGATAGTATGAAATTACAAACAAAATATTAAGTAAGTTATCTGCTAAGTATAAATGTTTCAGTAGTTTGATTGATAAACTACTTGGTACTGGGTGCCGGACGAAATCCCAAAGGCCGAAGTGCAACTCTAATGAACTGTTCCGGGTAGCAGATGATGAAGCTAAGATATTTCTGATGGTGGCTGACATCCGCCAGGAGATGGCAGGATTAGAAGAACTTGTATTTAATAATAATACCTTTGTATTTGATGAAACATTATTTTTAAATGGGCTTATTTGATATTTTAAATTTTCATTTTTTACGCTTTTAGACGGCTTTCAGAAATTGTTTCATGAATTACTTTAGTTTTTTTATGATATAAGTGTGGGGGACCAGATTTTTTATTTGTGGATGGGAAGAATTTATACTTCCATTACTGATATGAGACTGTTCTTTTTATTAGACTTATTAAGTCAGCTATATACAGGGGCTATTTTATACAGCTATGGTAACAATACTTTATATCACCAACTAGAACAGTGATTCTCATTCGGAGATCTACGATCAGTGCCAAGGGCTCCGACAGAATTCGCATAAACTTTATGATAATACAGTAGATAAGGGTCAAAATTATATGTTATTATGTCGTGGAGTTTCAATAAGTTAAGTGTGTTTAGTGAATGACAACAAAATAACATCAACAAATTCGACATGTTACAGCCGAGACGAGTTTTTATGTGCACTCTACAAGTTTACAGATGCGCCTATTGTTTATATACAATCGTCAATGTCCGTTTTCCTAAATTATTCAGGAGAGCAATTTTAAACTTTTAAAAAAATCAAACAATGAATACCTACAGCGCATATAGACACAGATAATTTCTCCTAACGCATAACACCTAAATGTACCATATTATTATTTTGAAATCTAGTACACTGTACCGAGATGAGTTTGAAGGTATACATAAATCAATTTGCCAAAAAATGGACATATTATCATGTACTTATTGCCATCTTACCACATTCCTTAAAGACATGTCACTTCAAAAAATATTATTGACTTAATTTTGACAGATTGTGTCAATTTTTATTATAATATTTGGGGAACATAAGTGTAACTATCGTCGTTAACACGTTGCTATTTGAATTATTCCAGCAGTGAAATTTCACGTTTCTGTCGTTCTTGGATATTCATCATCAACAGTGGGGGGGGACATAATGACATTTTAATTCATATAATTTTATCTCAGTTAATTAATGCTATTTCAACGAGGAGTCGCGAGCTTAACCTTGCATTGCTTAGTCGCAGAAATACTCTGGCGTCGGTATAAAAGTAAATATAGGTACAAACTGATGAATAATTCTGAAACGCGCTAAAAGCATTTTCACGTTAACACGGTAGGTACCTTCAGCGCGCGCGCGAATGTATAAACTAAGTAAGTACCTATAATGTTATCAAAATGTTACATCATACCTATAACTCTGTACGTATGACATACTATACTTTTCCCGGTTTCACTTGTCTTAAAATAAGTGCGCCTCTGTCGTTAAAATGAATTGACTTCCATTAGCAGGCTCGACGCGTCGATTGCTATCGAGAATTAGGCCTAATCTACATCGACATTTACATCTACATCGAACTAAATAAATGAACATTATACATAATATAAAAATCGTTGAGAAACATTTATATAAGAAAACATTCAAAGTGTTTTTAATCTCTTTACCTGTGTTAACTGTCAATTCACAGTGTAATCCACTCAAATATCACAATCACTGCTAAACTTTTAATTACCACATTTAAATAACACGTTAATTATATCTAATGGCCAACGACTCCAAACGCGCCAGTCGCGGTGATAGCACTGAATGAGTAATATCTACAATAAGTGTCTGTTTTGTTTTATATCAGTTGAAAATGTCCCTCTGAGGCGAACGAAACTGGTACGATTCATTTAATATAAAAAAGACTTTTTAATATTTATTTATTCAGCACAAACAACTTTGTTTTATTTAAATTATTAATAAAGTGTTTTTTATAAAAATCTCCATATTATGAAAACATTTAAAAATACACAAAAACATGCATTTTATGTGGCCATATTTTCGAGATATTGAGATATGCAATGCGTGGCTCAGATTGTACTGTAGTGTCGAATGTATGTTGTTCCGATAAAACCTCCACATATAATAATATAATGCTTTTTTTTTTGATGCGGTCTAACTTCGACGAGGTAGGTGCAAGAGACGCTGCAAATCGACGTCAAGTGCGGTGCGTCAAATATATCAAATTGTAATCAATCAAGAAACTCAACAGTTTGCGTCATTTGCTGCAAATTGCCATGATCAGAGTAATGGGAAATCAAAGAAATAGATAAATTATATCTTTCCTAAAAATCATACATGATAATATTATGATTTTATTGGTTGATTGTTTACTTACATTACTTATGGCAATATTATTATTGTAGATAATATAGACAAATTATTTTTTAGTATACATCTTTTTGCACAATATTACTGAATATACCATACAAATGAATTAATAATCCGAGAGTGAATTTGATAGCTAAATGGGATTGACACTGAAGAATCCCCCATTTCTATCAAAGTGGAGAATAATAATTGACATAAATTAAAGTGAAGTTGATTTAAGAAAGTCAATGGGTTAAATTAACTGAAAATTTGTATTACAAATTCATTTGTACTGATATCTACTATTGGTGCTCTAAGAATTATCTTTCATGGTTTAACTTTAAAATACCTCGTATTAAATGTACTACAAGCCTATAAAACAATGTAAACGTTTTCATACTTTTTATTTGTATAAGGTCAGAGAAGTACCTATGTCGGTCTGGACTACGATAAAAAGTTTCTCATCTACCTGCAAAATACGCGTTTTTCAACTCTTCGGTTATATTGTTAGAGCACATGCGTCGTAAAGAATAGGAGGAGACTGAAGCAACTTTATCATCACAAGATCGCTCCTTATAGCTCCATGTTCATCCACCATCCTCAGTAATAGGGGGAAAATATGAATAAGTCAATTAAAAAATATACCTAAGTATTCAATTATTACAGTTAACTTAAAGATATATTTTCATGCTTATTATTACTTGACATAAAGACATTGTTTTTATTTTTTTTATTTATTTAGGTTAACCAACGGTATCAATCACAGAGGATACATATGAATCCAATATAGAATGTACAGCTGTAATGAATATAATTGGAGTTATTGAAAATCGTAATCGAGTTATTGAAAAAGAAACATAAAAAAGTATATACATAGATAAGACAGGCAATGCAAGAAAAGAAAAATACAATAAAAATAAAAATAAGCAGTCGTCCAGACACAATAATTTTATTAGTCGTGGATTTTGGAGCAACTTAATTTGAAAGAGGCAAGAGAACAAAACAGATCTGAAGTGAAGATTCAAGGTTCTGCAGAGTCGAGCCACCGGACAATTTCGTAACCTTTATTGGTTTATTGTGAAATATGTATAAGTAGTTAATATATTTATATATCTATTACTTTTGTATTTATTTCCACTGTAGAAAATATTAAAAATATTATATATACAGATTAAATAAGTTCTTCACATTCATATTATAGAAAATTAACATTTGTCAGTTAAATGTAATGTATATTCATAATATTTTTTTTAGAGGAAAGGTAGTATGGGGATAAACAACTCATCGTTTCAGCATATTGATCGGCGATATTAAATATCCATTTCCCGTATTGTCCAATTATGGCAAACAATCACTGCAATCAGCTATGATAGATAGCTGATTGCAGTGATTGTTTCCGCGATATCTATTTTTCCACATAGTCAGCTATATCTGATGACGCAAATTCCATATAGTAGCTGACTCAATTATAATAAATATTTTCTGAATATTCTTTTCAAGATTTTATTTTGATTGTGAGTACGTCAATAAATATCGGATCATAATTCATTGAACATGTCACTCGAACAGACTAGAATCTCAGTCTTTATATTGCTCCGTACAACATCTCATTCTACCGAGATTCAGACCTCGGAATAGTATCATAAGCATTGTAACATAACTACTGTAACATACTCTTGTACCGACTGTTTACGCTGCAAATAAAACTCGCTCCTCCATCCATCGGAGCAACCACCAAAATCTCGACCAATTCATATACAACACCATGACTCTCCACAGTGATGACTCCCACAGTAGTAAAAACCTTTATAATATAATATGGTTATCACGGATTTGACATGATACTTCGATCCTAACCGTTGAATAATGGAACGTATGGCATTCTCACCTGGAAGTCTATAACATAAAACGTAAAATAAACTTTAATATTAATAATGTTATAGTCAATATAAAACACGGAATATTTACATATTTTGTTATTACTTTGTACAGTGTACTGTGGGTGTTTTATATGAAATAACAATACAACAGCAAATTGTTTTACGTGCCAGCTATGTTATGAGAAAAAAAGCAATTCAAATGATTCCTACATTAGGTCGGTATGTGAGAAATGTTTCAGTGTTTTCATAAAATCGTGCGCGATATCTCGCAGGATAAAAGGTGCGGCGATGTAATGTTGTGTACCAGCGGCTCTAAAACCTCGGGACGAGGATGGACGATAAAATTTACAATAGGCGACAAAACACCAAGTGCAGATAATTGGCCGTTAAATTCACCTAACTAATATAAGTGACACAGTCACCCGAAAAATGGCTGAATTGAGAAACACACGGAGAATCTGGCATAATAGACAAAATAATCGCTCGCAAAATTAATGCGAATATAACCAGTGTTGCCAGATGGCAGAATAAAATGCTAGATTTCTTCTAAATTGAAAAACTGTCCAGAAACTAGCATTTCAAAAAAATGTATCACGATTACAAACATCATTTTTACAAGAACAAGAATCGAAAAAGAATTTAGTTTAACTTAAAAGGTAGACTTATTTTGTTTGTAACATTAAGTGTATTAATTGTAAGATAATAATATTGACAGGTGGCACTGCCACCCGACATTTTTCCTTAGTAAAATATAAAGTACGTAAGACCAGCATGTTGATTTTCAAGCGTATTCGCTGTAATATTTTAGCTTTATTACGATATTATTAGCGACGCTGGTTGCAGTGTCTAAAAACGCTAGATTTTACGCCATATGCTAGATAAATATTTTGCAAGCTAAAAGCAATTTAAAAATACTAGATCTGGCAAGAAAAACGCTAAGTTGGTAACGCTGAATATCAGTGGTGAAGGGTGACTTTTGGAAAGAGGTAGGCTGTGGAGATCTGATAAAAAGAGCACTCATGTCAGGTATACTTACGAGAAATGAGAAGACAATACGATATTCTTCTTCTTCTTTCACCCTGTCACGTCCCAACATTGGGGCATAGGGCAAGCACAAGTTGGCGCCACTTCCCTCGGTCCATCGCCAACTCCTGTGCCTCCCGCCATGTCAGATCTGCAGCACGTAGGTCGCTTTTGTAGCATCGCTGCAGGGTGAGGGAGGGCCGGCCACGGCGACGGAACCCTTGAGGCTGTGCCACAAGGGTACGAAGTGCCGCACTCTTTGGCGGCATCCGGAATACATGTCCCAACCACGTGAATCGTCTCTTCGTGATAACTTCAATCACCGAAGGCTGTTGTGTCTGCTCACGAACTCGGATATTTGTAACACGGTCGTACCAATGTACCCCTAAGATTCTGCGGAGACATCGATTCTCAAAGCTCAAAAGCCGTGACTCTTGAAGCTTAGTAAGATGCCATGTCTCACAGCCATACAGGAGCACAGGTAGCACGCACGCGTTAAACAAACGACATTTGGTCCTCACAGAATACAGCCTTGACCTCCATGCGACTCCAAGTTGGTTGAACGCAGAGCCCGCCTCACCCATGCGGATTCCAAGCTCACTAGAAATACCACCATCATCGGCAACCGTGGCACCCAAGTACTTGAATCTGGACATCAGCTCGACGGGCAGACCAGAAACCCGCAGAGGAGTGTCGGCGTCGATGCAAGCAGCACTGCACATGGATTTGGTCTTAGCGGCATTCAGATGAAGACCCACACGCATCGAGTTCGCGGCTAGCCTGTTCACGGTCACCTCCAACCTCTCGATCGTCGAGTCAAACACGACTGCGTCGTCTGCATACTCCAAGTCGCACAGTCTTTCTTCGCATAGATCGCTTGTGTCATCATGATGTAGGCGTATCCCACTGTCGGGGCAAACCGTCTTACGCATTATGAAATCCATCATGATGATAAAAAGAAAGGGCGCAAGTACACATCCTTGCTTGACTCCTGACGTGATTTCAAAGAGGTCAGAGGATGTTCCGGCTGCTCTCACGCGACACTCTGTATTGGTGTAGAGAGCACTTATCACGGCGACCAGTTTCCGTGGGACACCATATCCTAGCAGAATTTGCCACAGAGATTCACGATGAGGACTGTCAAATGCCTTTTCATAGTCCACGAAGCAGCAGGCGACAGGTATATTCATCTCTTGGTACTGTTGCAGAAGGCTTCGGAAAGTTGAAATATGCTCTGAGCAGGACTTCCCCGGGACAAATCCACTCTGCTGCGCATGCAAAACGTCCAGCATGGGACTTCTAATCCTGTACAGGAGAATCTGCGCCAACACCTTCCCGGGAACGCTGAGGAGAGTGATTCCTCTGTAATTATTACAGTCTTGTGGGTTACCCTTTTTGTGCAGAGTAACAACGGTACCATCCCTCCAGGCTTTGGGGCACTGCTCCCTTTCCCACACCTCGTGCAGAAGGTCACACAAGGACGGCAATACAGCGCTCAGTCCGCAGAGCAGAAATTCTGCATGGATGCCATCATCTCCAGGAGCTTTCCTGCGCTTCAGTCTTTTGACAGCCTCTTTAACTTCAGCAGTTGTCGGAGGATCTTCGCAGAATCCCGATGCAGTAGTGATTCCGAGGGCAGTGATCTCCGACGGAATATCGAAGGGATGCAATGGAGGTGGGCGATTCAGGACATCACTGAAATGTTGGCGCCATAGCTCCTGGACCTTTGCAGGTTCGGTGACTGTCACTCCGTCAGAGTTGCGTAATGCAGTGACCACTGGACGTTTCTTACCGCAAATTGCTCTGGTGATGCGGAAGAGAGCACTTGGATTATTCTTGCAGGCAGCAGATTCCGCATCCCGAATGAGGTCATCCAGGCGTCGGCGCTTATCGCGGCGGGCAGAACGCTTTACCACGCGGTCCATTGTCTGGTATTCCGCGCTGCGCTGTGGGTCGTATGTACCATTGTCTCGCAATTCTTTCAGGAGCTTCCTCTTCTCAATCATCTCCCATGTATGAGGTGACATCCAGTCCGGTTTGTGCGTATGCCGCTCTCCTAATGCAGTAGTTGCGGAGCTCATTATAGCATCCCGGAATAATATCCATTTTCCTTCCAAGGGATCCGAGTCGATGGAAGACGTGAGAGTTCTAGCATCATATAAGCGCTTCTGCAGCTCCAGCTCATAGGTTGCACGCACACGGGTACTTTTCAGTTTTTCCACATCGAGTCTGACCGTCCTTTTGGGTTTTGGGACTCGTTTGAGGTCTATACGGGATTTCCCGACCAAGAGTTCGTGGTCACTGTGGATGTCTGCACCTCTATATGTCCGCACGTCTAGCAGTTCATGCCGGTATTTTGCTTTGACCAAAATGTGGTCGATCTGGTTTCTTGTATTACCGTCTGGCGATCTCCATGTATATTTGTGGATGGTCTTATGAGGGAAAAGACTACCACCAATCACAAGACCATTCATTGAGGCAAAATCTACCAGACGGGAACCATTATCGTTCATTTGGCCAAGGCCATGTTTTCCCAGCACAAAGGGTCCACGCGAGGGGTCAGATCCTACTACGATATTATGTACACATTAATGACAACGACACACTAATTCAATGAAACTTCAAAAACTCACTGACGACATAAAATTGAGCGATGTATCGATATCGATACTTTCTAATGATGTGACCGCATCATCTTGTTCATAGAAAACCGTATTCGTTCTCAAAAGTTGTATACGTGTATTTGTTAACTTTATAATGTACCGCATATAAACAATGCATGCCCTGTCTACCCCAATGAGACGTCATTGACGTTACTGGTTATTTCCCATTTCTTGAAGACATTTACATTAGTCTAAGTGTCAGTATGTACCTACAAGCGTGAATCTTGCTATGAATGAATCTGCGATATGAAATGATTTTACAACGTTTTTATTAAGTCGTATTCTTATTTGTCCGGTGGTTGTTTATCCAGTACAAATCTTGCAATCGATTTTTAACTAACTTTCCGACTAGCTAGACATTTGAGACTTTTAGAATATATCAGAACACGACGACAATGCATTCTTTTAATACTTTTAGCCATCTTTTAACAGAATTGAATTCATTTTCAGTTAATTCATTTGTGTATGAAAAGTTATTTCGGAAGAAATCCGTAAAAAGCAAAACACTATTATTGGTTGCTAGGGGTCTGGGGTCCCAGCAAATAAATTATTAATATATACGTGCGTTACTATGGTAATCAATATGAAATGTCAAAATGACATTTCAGTATTTTATATTTATTCAGTATTTCTATCAAGAACAATTTTTTTTTGATCGTTTAAGCTAGTCAAGTCAAGTTTATATGATTCAACAGAAAATTTCAAAACGTTGTAAATAAAAAGTTATTTTTATCTTGTAATTATTTAAATTCAGTCGACAGTTGTATTGAATTTTTTTCAGCCTCATTTTCATATATCTCCGTATGTATAGAAGACATTTCTGGGGGCGCAAATATGGAAAGTTTGCGAAATACTGCTGCATGGTGTATTTTTGTGTAAAAACACTTCGTCGTATAGGGAAGTTTATAAAACACACCCATAAACATATAGGTAAAGCCCAAGATTCCTGTCGAATAAGGGCGCCGAAAAATAATATCGGGAAGCGAAAATATCTCTTACCTCAAGGCGTTTAGGTATTTTCGACATGAAAAAATAAGGTTTACTGAACCGAAATTATTGCTGCTTGTCGTGGCAGATGGCGGAACTCAACGTTTCCATAAATACGAGTACGTGTTATTGGACCAATACAAATGTAAGATTTGTGTATATTCATAAATTATTAATGTTTTCGTATACTTACAATAAATTTTACGCAAATATTAAGTATCCCTGCTATCTTTCGGTTTAATATCAAAGGAAGTAACGAAGTATATAGGGTTGCCGAAGATTTTTTTGACTATGTGAATATTATTAAACGTGGTTCGGTATTATTTTGTTTCAATTAATTATTTCATTTTATCTATTTAATAAAACTGCTTTTCTGTATAAAGCCTAATATTAATAATAAACCAACTATTAAAAATAAACCAACAATAATTCAACGAATGAATCACAAGATTTTGAGAATGTAACATTCCATATCATATATTGAACGTACCTACATAGTAACTTGAAAACACCCACTAGAAAAAAATCATATTTGAAAAATATACGATGCTCGATGGGATTTGAACCCGTGTAACCACTGGTATCGCGCCAATTATGCTACGAGCCTTTTATCTAATTGCGACAATTTAAACAAGTAGATCTATTTTTTTCTAGTGGGTATATATTTGAGGTGTTTTAAGTTATGGATGTTCAAAATATGGAATGTTACATTCTCAAAATCTTGTGAATTATTCGTTAAATAAAAGAAATAGTTTATTAAAAATTGTTAGCAAGTTCAAGTAGACGTAATAAAAAATATTTGGCGAGAGCTGGGCGTCGGTTAGTAATTAAGGTAATTAATATTCCTTGATTTAATACACAAAACCGATAGTCAATAATAACGCAATTGATAAGCATTTCATGTAGGACCTACTAGTTTAAATTGTCGCAATTAGATAGAAGGCTCGTAGCATAATTGGTTAATGCACAGTTGGCGCGATACCAGTGGTTATACGGGTTCAAATCCCTACGAGCATTGTAATTTTATCAAATATGATTTTTTTTTTCTAGTGGGTATCTGAGGTGTTTTCAAGTTATTATGTTCCTAATATTATTACTTTAAACTACAGTTTTTACTGAGAAGATTGTCCAAAAGAAGAATATGTTTGCTATCATTTTTAATCTAAAAGAGAGCTTGTGTGAATGTTTTTGAAATTCTTGGTGCAACTACGAAAGACACTTCACGCTACGGGGCTATGGTATACACCCACATAACAGCTGTGCAGTGTTGTGGGAGAAGTTTGTTTTTAGTAATGAGTGATCACATAGGTACTCATTGTAGTATTAGAGAGAAATATGTGTGTCATATGATTTTTAAAATACTATCTATTTATGTAAGTTACATTCGTATAAAAATTGGTTTTAATTATATTTGCATAAAGCCGAATGGAGTACTCTAACCACGTCAGTAGTTATTTGTCGTTTTCCTTGGAGGCACTTACTTTTGTGAATCCATCTAAGTAAATTTAGTTCTAATAGGTACAAAATTGCATTCATTCCCATTATGTGCTTATTTCAGTAAAGTCAGTGAATATATTATTTTAGAATGAATGGATTTTTGTTGCAATGTATTAACATCATTAATACAGCTACTATTTTTAATTTATTATCATGTAAGTACTATAATCTGTATTAGGTGAAACAAAATATTATTATTTATTTCTAATATTCATACGTAAATATATGTATATATTATTGTTAATATTTACAATAATAATCTTCATTAACTTTGAACAGTAGTTAGCCAAAAAAAAAACACTCAAACATTATTGTATTTACAAAACTTTGTGAAAAACATCGTAATTAAATTTCATTTATTACATTTTTGTGAAATCAAAAGCTTTTTATATTAAAAATATTACAGTTTAAATTATACACATGCATAGATGTAGCTGATTTTGTAATCTATATAATTAAAAAAAAAATAGAAATTTTTATTGGGACAATGTACCTAGGTGCTCTCAATACCCATCAATCATGGAATAATTAAAATTTACAACAAAAATCTTTATCATCAATCCATTTCGGGGATGAGTTTATATCTCGAAGCAACAGTATAACTAAAAAAATATGGAATTATAACGAAAAATCATTTTAATAGAATCATTAATTAATTAACAACACAAATCTATGTATAAATAACTTTTATTCAACGAATAATTCACAAGATTTAAGAATATATCATTCTGATTATTGATTTGGAAGAGCGCTGATGAGTGGGTATTAAAATTGACCAATAGTTAAAATTTGTCGCTATTAGTATGTCACGCCGTAGCATAATGGATAAATGCGACGGATGAGGTGTAAACTCGGGAGATACAGGGTTCGATTCCCCGTCGAGGTGACTTACTTTTTTTCAAAAATGATTTTTTTCTATTGGTTATAATATACTCTCTCAGAAAGTGTTATTCAAAATTATATATGATCACAAATCTATTTTATTCATTACTCAAAAAACGAGTATCGAAATACTTAAATTTTACACAACTATTAAGTAATAATATGTACCTACTGTTTATTATATTATATTATATTTCATTTACTACGACTGTAGGTATTAACGAATACTTCAATTATAAAGAAAAACAAATGACAAATTATTGCATCTACACCAAACTGTATACGGGGTTACAGTCGAAGGTACCAACAAAACTCCCGTGCAATGTATAGCACTATCATCGGTACGTCTTATTTTGCAACATGGCCAGTATATAAATTGTGAATAAATTCTGCTGTACGGTGACCTTACGAAGACTTAAGGCCGGTTTGAATCGGTCGAGTTATTTAGTCGAGTGGCGAGTAATGTATTAACTAAACATGCATGAATAGACAAATTTAGTCGTGTAATTTAGTAAAATCATTTAGTCAAGACAATCCATTTTGTTCAAATTTTCGGTAGATTAGAACCCCCACCAGCTCTCACTTAATACCAAACAAGCCACGAGACAAGTCTGAACAGTGCTATTCATTTAGACACGTCACTCACTAATGTACTGTGTTCGTACACTTTTCAGTTACTAAATCATTTAGTGGTAACTAAATCATTCGCCACTCGACTAAACTACTCGACTAATCCGAACCGGCCTTTAGAGGAACCGTATGCTAAGTTTGATACGAGAAAGAATGGATACTCGGTTTACTGTATGACTCTCTCATAAACGAGAAGTTAAGGTGTTACGTAGTCGAAGATGCAAGATTTGACCCGACTCGTTTACCCAGATGCTTGGAGAATGACCCCCATACCCTGAAGCGGGCCCCCAATACCTATCGCTAAGGATAAAGGCAGTGTAACGCTTTACAAACAGTGCCTAGCGTTTTCCAAATGGTGTACGCTGTAAAATTAATGAGTTATAATAGATAATAGATAATTAAAAATTGTATCGTACAACAGCATAATTTTAAACAATAGGTAATATTATAGAAGGAAAATAACTCCGCAGGTGACTTTTTTTTACTAGTGAAGTCAATTTATGATCTGTATTTATCTCGCTTACCTAGTCCACTCGCCTCGCCGGGCCCCTCCTGAGCCCGGGCGCCCAGGCTAGTGCCCTATCAGCCCCCCCCCCTTGTAAGGCCATAGCTTGGAAAAACCTCTCACTACTTCCAAGAACATTTCGGTGATAGGTCTGCTGAATACACAGTGTATGTAGGTAAGTATATAGCGGATTCCAGTATGACAAAACCTGGTCTGATCGAAGACGAAGTAGACCATATTAAAACTATATTAAACATTTAGATCAATTCCTCTTAATTAAAGGTTACTCTTGTCTTCTCATCTCACTAATGTCTCATTGCTCTAAATATTAGGTGTTTAAGGTGCTATGGCTTACTGTCGTACAGAAGCACCAGCAGAATAAAAATATAGTGGCACTGACACAAATAATGTAGGAATGTCTGGGAGATACAGATATTAAGCATATTGTAATAGAAAGAATATTGTAAAAAGTTTTATTTAATACAATATTGTCTCTTGTATTTACAATTATATTGAACCAATGCCTAAGCAAAAACGAACAATAAGTGCGAGTGAGAAAACATTCGACACGCGTATATTCTCCGCAATATGCGTTAGAGTAAGATATAATTTATACGGCTGAATTAAATATTCTTTGTATAGGTACGTCGCCGGTAAATATTGGTTTGAATGACTCCATGCATTCAAAAATGCAAGCACGTATTGCTGAAATTTATTGTTTTTTTGTTAAATAATATAAAGTTTGTGGTAGGTATTAGATTTTCGTTAATTTAGTAGAAAATAAATTAAATCTGATAGTCGTACTGATAAGCAAAATGGTAATATAACGTTCCATAGTTAAGTAAATAATAATAAAATTGAGGTTATACCTACTTTACGTTATACTTAAGAAATGCGGCTTCATATAACAATAACTGAACACTACATACTACTATCTTTATACGTAATATATCTCGTATTATTAGTCGTATTGAACTAGCTGAAATATACGGCTTCACACAAAGTCGCGTCGTTGATCGATATAATACTTATCTTACTTAACATCAACAATAATTACATTTTTCAATATCAAACTGTTCAACCCAGGCATAAAACAACACCAGATCGAAAATAACCAAATTACCTTGATCCGTGTTAAAAATCAAAGTTGAAAGGAACAAAAAAACATAATCAGTATTGACGATTATTATATTGATAATTGTTTGTCTACTCAATTTTCACTCCATTAGATCAAAAGGTTTAATGCTGTTCCAGCAATTATTTTAACGAAGACGATACGTTAAAAGTATTAGGCTAACAGTGAAATGAGGAGGTAAATTAATATAAATTAATGTCATATTTTCATTTTATTAGTTGCAATTTTTGTATGTGATCACAGGCTAGCGACATCTTTCAACTATGGATATAAAAGTTTCTTATTAAACGTAGACGTAATCCACGTCAAGTTGTTGTATGACTCTAAATTATAAATAATATAGATAACATTAAAATCTTATACGATTCTATCATATTTTAACAGGCAAGAATGATGCTTATTTAAAATAAACTATAACAAAATTTCAATTCATTTGTAAAGTATATCTATCTATTCTGCAATACATTTTCCACGCATATGTAGGTAGGTACATATTATTTATATTGGGATAATAAACGCTAACTGGGATTTGATAATAAATTATAACGTTAAAAGATCATATTTTAATTTGTTAATAACTTACCTATGTACCTACTTACATGAAAATAACTATTATACTATTTATTAATAGTAATGTTGCTTTATATATTCATTTGTAGGAAACTTCGCGCTGTTATTTCTCTACGTTGAAAAATCTTTATTTTTAATTATGTATAATATTTATTTTCAATTATTTTTACCAGTATAAAAATGTTTTAAGATAGGATGTGTAATAAATAAATGTATAAAAAATAGATTTTATAATAATATACACATATAAGGGGTGGGGGGGGGGTATAACGCAATAAAGTTCGTATTAGACATCGAATCGACACTCTTTTCAGTTTACGTGTGAACTGAAAAAGTATTAGGGCAACAGAAATGAGCCACGGTATAGAAATTAAAAATACTATTACAGTAGTTGTATTTTAACAAACACATACATATAAATTGTCATTATTTAATTTTTTTATAGATTAGTAAGTAGCTGGGCTTGAAAAAATAATGCAATTACTGCAGTCGGTGTAAAATGCAGGGTGTCGTATTTCTTGACTCAAGAAAGCAGTGGCGGAGTATTATATTAATATCCAAGCTCTCAAAGCTCGAATCGATTTAAATACAAATAATTCAAGTTATTTATAAACAATTTTATTTTTGAAGTTATACTTCTTTTGGCGCGTTTGGAAAATCAGATTAGTGTATTTTTGGCGTGTGACATGTAACACATAATTTATTTTTTCACACGAAAAAAAACGGACTCGTTTGGATTCGAACCACCGATTGTTTGGTTATCAGCCAAACGCACTACCTTTACGCCCCAGTATGATACAGAATTGTTCCGTTGCCTAGGCAGCAAATTTATTAATAAAGCAGTATATAATTTAGTAATATAAGTTTAAGTGTATAGAAATAAACCAACGGCATTCCAATAAGCGGTGTAATTTAACAAGATGATTATGAGCTAGTCAAAGAATCGAGTTTATCACAAGTTTTGTTTTTGTTTTGTTACGCCAAAGAAGTATAACTTCCAATGAGCGTACGTTAGGATACACACCGATTCTAAATAAATCGGTTTTATTTTTAAATGGTTATGGTACTTTCGACACAAATCGGTTTTTCAATGAAAACATATTTAATATTTTTTAAAGTTTATTTTTAAATTAGAAGAAAATAATTTTATTGCTTATATAAATGCCTAGGTATATAAAAATTATTAATTAAAAAGATAATTATCTACTAGTACTATAAAAATTACCTCAAAAACAAAATAAAAACTATCATAACATATGTTGTACGTATTTTTTATTTATAGTTACGAGTCGCTACTGTTGCTTATTTACTATCACGCATACTTCTACAAACATTGCACTTCTCATTATCGCATACAAAAATTGCAAGGAGTAAAATGAAAATATTACATTATTATTTTAATTTATCTCCTCACTTCACTGTTAGCCTAATACTTTTAACGTAGGTACCATTTACGTGCTACATTATTTTTACTTACGTGTCGTAAGTTTTATTTATTATTTACCTATACTTATCTAAATTCAATTGCCGATTTTTAATATTATGTATGTAATAGATATAACTAAGATATACACTTACTATATAGCAATCATTGATTTTGACACATCGCTACCTTAAGACGATAATATTATGTAATTGCCCGGGGTTTATTCTTCTGCAAGATCTTCTTGGCCACGTGAAGGAAGCGCTGTTGTCGGCTAAATGGGAGGAGCTTGTTAGTTTATAACGTAAGTGCGGTTAAAAATGGGAGGAGCATGTTAGTTCACAGTTTTAACACGTAGCCAAAAAGATGTTGTCGTACTATAGTTGGTGTTTTTGCTTTGCATTTTAGTAGATAACAGGACAAATTAATTGGCACCGAATAACTGCAATTCATTACGGTGTGCACATAAAAAATCCTGATACGATATACCTAAATATCATAATTATCTTAGCGTATACCTACTAATAATAAAATTGAAGTGTATGTCTGTGATTTCAAAATATTTTCTTTTTAATCAGCGTATTGGCTATTTACTTAAACTCAAAATATAGTTTTTTTGTAAATTTGTTTATTTTTTTATAACTCAATGAAAATTTCACTAGGAGCCTACAAATATATTATTATTGTTACAAATTTAGTAGAGTTTCATCCGGATATCTCCGATACTTATTTTCGTATATCACGCAGACAAAATCGCGGGGTATCGCTAGTGATTGATAAACCAACTACCATGATGTATTCCATATATGAATTAATATTATGGATAAAACCATAATTTAGCTACAGTATAACCCCTATTTTACGTTTTTTAAGGGACTGGAAAAAAAACCTAATTGGAGGGAAAATGTAAAAGGGGGGTATTGAAAAAAAGAACGTTAAAATTTGATGTTTCTAAAAAAATAACGTTTTATTAAAAAACAACATTTTATTGAAAAAATCATGTACGTATACTAGTTTGTTTCATTTTTGTTTTTTTGTTATGTAATTCTCTTTCTACTATATAAACATTTAAAAGTGTCATCTTGGATATCAGCAAAGTTTATAAAGTAGGTTTTTAAACCCTCGGTGAACCTCATTGCTTCTTCTTTTGTTGGAATATCAACCTCGTCTTCATCAGACAGTTCTTCAAAAGCGCGCGTAACTCGCATATTTTGAATATTTCCGACGTAAATCGCGGGAAATAAAAACGTAAATGTGGGTATTAAATGTACTGAAATACATTGGGACCAAAAAAATTACACGCAATTGCCGGGAAAACGTGAATACCGGGCACGTAAAAACGAGGTTATACTGTATCTCTTTTTGATGAATTTATTTTTGAAATGCAATATAATTTTATAAAAATCCTCGTATGTATGTCGGTGTCAACGTCTCAATATTCTCAGGACAAACATATATTATGAATATATATATACACAATATCTACAGACCTACAAACTTATCTGTAGAATGGCCAAAAATGGAACTACAAACAGTACAAACTACCATAGGATACGATTTTGAAAATGTCATTCGAATGTCAGATTTTATCCAGTTGTCTTGATTGTGTAGTTTTCGACGGTGGCTACTCCATCCTATTCTTCAGATAAGTTTGTAGGTCTGCACTAAAGCATATTCTTACTACACACTTATTTCACAGTATTGTGCACTAGAAATCCATATTGTGTGTTAAAATAATAGGAAAACATATCTCTGATGTCGAGGATATTCTGAATCAAATTATAGCCTAACGAACAAAATTACTTTGTATGTAGGTACTATACACTTCCATAGCTGTAGATTGTTATTTTCATTATAATTACAAGTGACATAATATTGTATAGATTCAACTGACAAAAAGAATCTACGCTTGTCATAATAGTACACGCTTACAAAGAAAAATTGGCCAAGAAAGAATTATTATTCTTCTGTCGCATCCGTGCGATAGATGCACCAAGCAAGACTCTTCCCAGCCATGTGATGGTCACGTCTTTAGCAGACCATCACATGTTTAGTAGTTTGAAAGATAATTAGAGTATGTCTACCTTTTTGATACTGTTTTCGATTCTAGTTACTCCGCGGGTGTTTTGAATTACAGGGGCCTATCTACAACAACATAGTTTTGAGATAAACGCAAATAAAAAATTTGCTACAGTCATCATCATCAGCCTGAATCTATCCACTGCTGGATGAAGGCCTCTTCAAGCTGACTCCACTTCTCTGGGTCCTGTTCGTTGCGTTGCCACGTACTTCCGCAGAAATTTATCATTTCATCGGTCCAGCAGTCTTGGGTACCACTGGATGACTAGATTTTGTCCAACGACTGTCCCTTCTTTGAGCTATATTTTCAGCCCATTTCCATTTTTTGATATTTTTACCAAACTCCGGCATTAAGACTGCAGTAAGGTAGGGATCTACATATGCTTTAACGGTAGAGGCTCTCACGGTCGTTGGTTTGACAGATGGTAAACGTCAGATTTTTTAATGTCGGAACGTAAAGTGGCCCGTAAATGAGCCACTTTTTACGGCAATTTGATACGGCAATTGTGTCGCCGTTAATACGAGTAGTTCCACAAAACACGACAATAGTAGTCTACGTTGCCGAAACTTTACATAGTATTGCCGTTGTTTCTGGCAGCATGGTTGGTCGATATATCGAATATCGAACTCAATCGAAAATACGGCAATAATTGCTAGATAAATCTATGTCATTCTCGCTCTCCTACATATGTGCGTCTCTGTTTTTGATCTCACCCCTAGCAACAATAAAAACATTTGTGACAGCCGATTTGACAATACATTGTTTTAATTTTTCGCCGTGTCGTTATTAAAATTATTATAGTGTTTTTACTAATCAATAATCATCAATTCATACTACGTACAATGAATAAATGGACAAACGACAGGGTATTGGAGCTTATAATGAGGTTTACTTACGTCCTGGAGCTATGGAACATCGAATCCAAACTATATAATGATCCTAATATGAAAAGTCCAACTACAAAGCTGCAATAAGACGAACATCTAAGAGCCGTTTCACACGAGACACTGCATATGCATATAAATGAACGCGACACACGTGTGTCTCCGTCTGAACGCAGCCTCTCGAGACACCTCTGGATACCGGTGTCTCGTGTGAAACAGTTCTAAGAGTCGCATAGGTGAATTATATGCACGAAGAAATACACGTAAGTATTAGACAATCGATAATAAAGTGATAAAATATTGTGTTTCTTGTGACTCTTTATCATGGGTCTAAAACTAAAAAAAGCGATCACCCATTAGTGTTACTTAAATAATTAGTACTGAAACCTAAGCATAGTGGTCTGCCTTTTGAAGACAATGATAATAACATGGGTTACTCCAATATCGAGATTCCCAGAAGCTGACAATCGTTCAGAATAGATAGACAAGGATAGAGGACGTAGGTACAAGCCTGTTCAATTATTTACCGCGCGATCTCCAATTTGCCTGAGTAGTGATTAAGAAAAGCGATTTCGTTACTGAAGTATAGACGTGAAAATATCAATTACGTTAATGGAACCTACTCGTAAAACAATCCAAATAAATTTTCTATTAATAAGAAGTTATTTGTGCTATCAAATTAGTCTATATCTAATGGTAAGTAGGTATACCTGGAATACAGATAAAGCTCTTTGTAATTTTATGGAACAAATTTCAAAATGCTAATATTATTCAAACTTTATTTTTGTCATGTTTTAATTAAAATTATATTTTTACAATTTTTAAATAATATACTTAAAGCATTTTATGATGCCATCGCTTTTCTGATATTGTTAAACATACCTATTCCTTTGAAATAAAACATAGCAAAATATGCTTAATTCATATTCCAGAAATTAAGTAAAAAAATGTTTTGTACAAAACGTCTAGTATTCAAGTATATCTTAAGAAATAATCTATTTTTGTTACAGATTCTTATAAAATTCCAAACAAAAAGATATTATTTCCAATATACATTTATTAAAACGTTACAATAGATGTTATTATTAATATTACCAACTTTTGACAATAACCCCACGTAATTTGTAGTGTTATATTTTTAATCCATTCAAAAATGGTAGGTACACATTTTCATACAAAGGATTTATTCTATTGCTTATTTCCAAATGCTTTTGTTTTTTAATGTAAAAATAAATACAATTAATTTATCTTAATTAAAAAGTATAATTCCATCATATTAATAAATCTACCGGAAACATATGAAAAAAACTAATAAAAAATAATAAACGTAGGCACCAAAGTTTTTCACGATTATTGAAAACTCACTCATCAATTATTTCTTTTACCTCTTCCGACCATTTTTTTACATCTGGGACGCCACGCACTATCACAAATACTTAATAGTTTATTTGGCACATACACATTAAAAAGTTTCCCAACCCTGACATAGTACTCACCCACCTTATCTACCATACTATTACTATATACCTAGAGGTAGGTAGGTATCTCTAGGTATAATTTTACGGACACGTGACTATTTACATATTAGCTGGTTATTATATAGATATATACTTACTCTTTTCATATTATAATCATATCAAGATATCTAAAAAATATATTATCACCCAGTATATTGTGAGAGAGTTTTCATTAGGAATGTAGCTCAAAAGTAAATTTAATTAAACCTCGCTGCAAGGGACCATAATGCAACTCAACTCCAAGTAACTATTATTGCAGCCTAAGAAAGTTTATTTACCTTAAGTAAATTAATTTAATTTAAAAGTTTCAGCCAACATTTCCTGAAAATTATTGACATAATATGTAGGTACTTATGATAGGAGTGTTCGGAAGTGTAGGAAAATTGGTTCATTTAACACCGACGAATTACATCAAATGGCTTAAATATGACAATTCTAATAAAAAGCAAAATTATATCCAACTACCTTTGCCCAATATTACAAGTTATAGATATATAAAATGACTTATAAAATGTGTTTTTATTAAAATATTTGATAGGGATTCTATAATCGTATAATAGAAAATTTATAATCCTTCGTTAGCGCAGAATTATTTGTAAATAGAATGAAAATGTACTGACTGCTGTTTATGTTTACTTCCTTGCATGAAGCAGATATTTGAAAAATGTGGTTTCACAGTGAGAAGCAGTGTACTTGTTATTTGCGATGTTACGTGAATATTCAATTAAATATATTATCAATATATCACCCGAAAGCAACTTTTATTGATGCCATTAAAATCGAGTGTACGTCTACCTCGGTCAACAAATTTAATGTCTATTAAACTAAGTATGTATGACGTGGTTGCTCGTAGAACCAAACAAGTATGGCCGTTGGATGGGAGCATGAATACAATCTTCAAAATAGATCTATTGTGTTCAACCTATGTATACTACCGATAAATACTTCCGTATGTATGTGAAATATGTAGGTATTTATAATATTATGTGAATTCAATAAACTAGAAGTATCTAGGGCTATCGTATCGGAAGAAAAGTATCGTTCCCAAAGTATCGGTATCAAAATATGAGAGGTGTGGTCGAAAAACTGGATAACCCACAGCATGTAATATTTTGAGTGAATGACTTTATCGACTAAAGAAGATTTTTCTTTAAATACTTCAATCATTTTAGTTAACAAATATATATTAGTATATAGTAATACATAAAAAATACATTCCACATTTAGCCATTTTAACGTTGAAAAACGAGACAACCCACAACAAGATGGCCGCCGTTCGAGATTCTGATTTTTTGGAAGGGATTTTTTTCAAAAAGAATCGCAAAATATTGATATCGGCATCGAAAGAAATGTATCAATACCAAAGTGTCGATACCAAAGTATCAAAGTATTGATACTTTTTTGACGTCCCTAGGAGTAACTCAGTGAGTCATAGAATTGTGCACGTTGTACCACTTTTATTTTTTTTTGTATTGAGGATTCACATTTCATTCAGGCACGCCAAAGCCGACTGAAGTACAAGCCGAAGCTTTCGGAAACGTGCCTACAACGAGTGGTCCCATGGCACCCACACCCTGAAGCGGGCCCCCAGGCTAGGATGTTTGGCGGGCCCCCTACCTATCGCTAAGGGTGACGCGCTACAATAGCGTTTTCCATGGTGTAAGAGGTAAAATTAAAGTGTATTTTTAGTGATTTTTTGTTTTTTTAAATGTACATCCATTTGAATTATGGAGTTGTCACAATTAAAAACTGCATCGTATAATCAAATATTTTAATTATTAATAATTATTGAACTAAAATAGCGCCGCAGTCGACTTTTTTTACTATTAGAGCAAATTTGTGGTCTGTGTTTATCTCACTTATCGGTCCACGCCGGGCCCTTCCTGAGCCCGGGTCCCTAGGCTAGAGCCCTGTCAGCCCCATTGTGGGGGCCAAGAATGGTCCTATCTGTCTTGCTCCTCCCGCTGGTGTCCATGGGTGATCTATCATTTTTCGATAGAGTGGTTATACTGGCGTGACTATCGTCATGTTCATTTATCAGAGCATTTTTATTGATTTCGTTAAAAACTAATTATTTTAATGTATTTTGAAGACCTCGGAGTTCATATAATTTAGTGGTTCTGTGTTATTGATAATTGGAAGTGACGGTCAAAATAAGTAAACTTCTTCTTTGTATAATATCATAATACAGTAGAACGCTTGCTAAATTGACAGGTCAGTTCAGACAGCAGATTTGATTGTCAAACAAAATTAAATATTGTTAAATACCTTTACCGTATTTTCAGTCATTATCATAACCATTGATCAGCAATAAATATTATTGTAGGCGAAGAAGTTCTGGTAAAATTAGAAATGCTGCTTAGTCATTTTGAGGTAATGTTTAAGAGCGTACTTCAGTGAAACGGCAAATAATTTTCAACTATAGGTGCGACGAAATTTCGGATTCGCTGCCAATCGGAGAGTGAAAGTCGAACTGTGAACACGTCAATTTGTTTTGTGATGGCGTCGGGGGAATGAATTCTTAAATCGTGTAAAGATGACTAAAAAACGTTACCCATTTACTTGAAAAAGAAAACATGTCGATGAATATATTAATATTATTACTAATAGAACAATAAACATAACATTAAATGGACGCATGTTGAATTTGTATGACAAATTATGTTTTGTTCTGCACGCGTCGTTTGCACAATCTTCGCGTCGCGTAGTCACGATCATTTTAGACCGTGCCCCAGCTGAGTATAGCCTTAAGAAAAAGCATTTCGCAAAATAGCTCAACTCACCTTAAATGAAACACGTTGGTTATATAAAATATATTTAAAGTATTTTTTTTATTTTCAAATGAGAATATACTTATATAATGAAAATGGATTAGAGAGTGTGTACTTTCCTTTCCATATTTTTTTGACAATCAAAAGTTAGTCTGAACAGAAGAGGTATATATCTCCATACCAGTAGTAATACAATTATATTATGTTGGTACGTATTACATCAATGGTTAGTATCTAGTTAATAATTGTTCACTGGGAGTTATTATGAAAATAAATACCTTCGTTGAAGTATACATTGATTAGGAAAAAAAATGTATTCCTACACTATTCATATAATGCTATACAATGCTATAAATACTATTGCAAATCGATATTTTCAGCTGTTTTGACATAGGAAATGGTTTGGTTTTGATACATGATAAATAATACGCTAACATTAATACGCCTTCCGCAAATGGTAATTTATAACCCAATGCTACATAAGACAATTTTTATAAATCGATATTACCACCGGTTTTTGTATAAAAGAATAGTCAGATGTTGACATCTGATGAATAACAGGAATACATATTTATAAATAACACTGATAGCTAACACATTTTTTTATAATTCAATTCGAAACGAGAAAGGGCTTATAATTATATGGCTTTGCAAATAAATATGTCAGGCTATCTGGGATCTGATTTTGACAGCTGAACAGTGGGACCACTCGTTTGAGAAAAATATGCTTGTGCAAAAAGATATCCTCAGGCTTTGTATCTTAAGATGGCACTGGGCACGCACATCTACTAATACTAAACACGGTGTTAATGTGTATTGGTTAAAACAAATATAAAGATACTGCATTTTCATTGTTTCTATACAGCTAGCACAAAAGTCACAATATTATTAGAAAATTCTCTATTTCACTTTTAGTTACCATAATATCAGAAAAATAGAAATCTTGCAATTTAAAATATTATATTGATAGATTACATTTTAACGTATATTAATTAATAAATAAGTAGGTACTTATAGGGATTGTAATACTGAATGAAAATACTAATATCGGTATTTCTGTATTTCCTATTGCTATTCGGTATTATATTCGTGAAATATATGGAAAAAACAGAAGTATCCACTATTAAATATATGTATATAACGCCATAATGGCGCTGAATGGCAACGGAAATAGACCAGACATCGAGTAACCCGACAAAACATACGGTCATGTTAAACTTTTTATGTTAATTAATACATTTTGTTTCCACTTTCAATACTGAATAATATATCGGTATGGTCTGATTTTTTAAACCGGTATTTCGCTATCGAAAAGTACTGGAATACCGGTATTATAATATTAAAAGAAAAATATTTTTTTATTTAAAGTCAAATATAAACTTGCAATTGAAAAAAACGTCAGAAAATGCGAACTTGTAAAAGGATTCCATCTTATTATTAGATTTATTGTCATTTTTATGATTAAAAGTTAATTTATTGTGTTTTCTGTACTACTATTACTGTACGTATTGAAGAGATTTTTGACTAATTCTTAGTTTTTCGTGTATTTTATACTTATTTTAAAACATCGATTTAAAATAAAGTGCCATTAACTTTCAACTGGGTGTCGTTCATGACACACCACGTGACAAATGATAAGTTTTTGTTTCCTGGTCGCTTAATTTCAAAGTTTAGCGACATGCAGTCAGTGGTCACAAAAATCGCCCGATTTGGCACCCTCAAATTTGTTTCACGAGGAACTTTAAAGGAAAAGTTTATATGATTATGCCATGGACTTTTTGTCAATAAACCAAGATTTAAAAAAAAGAAATATTAAAGACAGTGATGTAAAATGTCATAAAAGGACCCAAATTGGCACAGCGCCCAGAGGTGGCCAGGCCACTTGTTTAATATTATTTATCGAAATTGATGAGCTCCAGTGTTTTGTAATTATTTTCAAATTTATCAAATCAGATGATGGGATTTGCGCCGTCCTATATTTGCTAATAATATTAATAATATCAGCAAGCATTAACACATACATGCATACAATTAGTATGTGTGTGTAACTCGTCGTCAATTAATACTTCTCTACCTCCTCGTATTTTCTGAGCTCTTAATTAGGGACGTTACGGCAAGGTTACGTGGAGGACTCTACGCATTTATTCTATACACAAGACTGCTATCGGCCGGCGATCGAGGGTAGTTTTTCATATTTTCTATTGAACTATTATTATTTTTACAATAAGTTAGTTGAAATTGTTACAATAAGTGCTATGTTTTAACAGCACCTCGCTTGACTCTGCTAACTTTTTAGTGACTATTTAAACGGATAACTTATTGTTATAAAATTATAATACTTTAAAACAAACATAATATATTATGATAAACTACTCTCGACAACCGCCGATTGCGGCCGATAGCAGTATTGTGTATAGAATAGATGCGCTGGTATCGGTATCGAAAGAAACGTATCGATACCAATGTATCAGTCAAAAATTATCAATACTTCGAAGTACATATTGATACTTTTATGACGTCCCTACCGCTAATACCAGTTGCCACACGAATACGCCTGACTACATTTTGCTCAAAAGCATTTATTCTTTTTAAAACTCGACAGCTATTATGATTTAATATTCAATAAAAATCACGTTATGCATCTGTTAGGTATAACGTGGAAAGACCACAAAATAAACCAATTGGCAAGGAGGCAGAAAGAAGTAGGTACTCGATGTGATAATAATCGCCAAACTCGTGAAATGGCAATAGCCGACAAGATCACTCGGCAAGTGGACAGCCACGTAACAAATCATACATTTTCTATCTACTGTTTTTTTCATTGCTTTAATAATACGATGTTGACTTTGACCGTCTCACGCAAAGGTTTCTTAATTTTTTTAAGGGGAAATGGATGTTTGATACTAATTGTTGAGCCCGTTAGAACCGGTTCTGCCTAAAAACAAAATGAAAAAAAATCATGTGAAAGACCCACGACTTTATTATCAGATAGAGTACCACTCGCCCATCGATGGCACCGAGCAATGTCATGAAAATGCAATGGGGCAAATCAATTAGCATTATAATTATTAGGTTGTGTATTAATTATCACTGCCATCTTTAGATTAATCAAGCCTGAGGATAACTTTTTGCACAACCAACGAGTGGTCCATTTTTCATTATTAATAACACAGAACCACTAAATCATATGAACTCTAAGGTCTCCAAGATACGTTAAAATAATCTGAAACTAAGAATACTTCGACAAGTGAACACGACCGACGCGTCAGTATGAGCACTCTATAGACAATGACAGGCAATGACAGGTTATCCATAGACAACGGGAGGGGCGAAAGGTAGGACCAGTCGTGAACGTATCGACTATCTCTTCAGTCGGCAATGTTATTACTTTTTATGCATTGAAAATGTCTCTACCTCCGTGTATTACCTGTGCGCCTAATACTAGAAGCTATAATTATATAAAGTACTTACGCACAATGGCTGCATTTTGCTCATAAGCGCAATTAATTGTACCTATATAATAATGTGTTATCGCTAGATTTATAATTATTATTTATACAGTATAGTATAGGAGAAGTATATAATTTAATTCAAATCTCTGGTAATTTAATATATGTAATGTACCTACTTTAATTAACCAGTGCCTACCTCTCAACCTATCTGAAAACAAAAAAAATGTTTTGATTAAAAACACTCAATCTTTATCGGTGCCCAGATCATATTTTTATGGATATTTTTATTACTAAAACGTAAGTATCTAGTTAACAAGTTCTTATAAATATCATAAAAAGGTTTTTTAATAAATTTTAGTTTTAATGGATTTTCGTATTTTTATTATTGTAGGTATTTTTGGCGTTGGATATGTAACACATAATTTATTTTTTCACACGAAAAAAATCGCACTCGAACTGATTCGAACCACGATTGTTCGGTTATCAGCCGAACGCACTGCCTTTACGCCACAGTATGATAATGCAATCGTGACGATTAAATACAGTATAATATTATAGTTTATTCCGTTGCCTAGGCAGCGAATTTATTATTATATGTACGAAGAATTGTTCCGTTGCCTAGGAAACGAATTTATTATTGTTGGCCAAAATAAAATGAAAACAACGAGAAATAATTAAAAAATTTATTTAGTGATATAAGTTACAGTGTCTAGAAATAAACCAGTGGCACTCCAATAAGCGGCACTCCTTTATTCTAGTTTTTATTAATATGGGGATATTAAAACGTCAATTCTATCTGATATCATACTTTATTATTTGACAGTATGGATTATTTTGCTTGGTGAAAAATATTCTTTCACGTTGTGAATTGTACCTACTCCTTTTTATATGTGATAAGCTGTCAAAACTAAGCTTAATATTTTTAAGTGTGATAGGTACGTTACTTTTGTTTGGTATTACATACTTAGTTTATGTGAAAACTTTTTTCTAACTGTTTGAATATTTTTGGTTGATGTGAATTTTGACTAACGCGGTATGCGATTATTTTATTTTGTTACGCCAAAGAAGTATAACTTCTAATGCGCCTACATAAGTACACACCGATTTATTTTTTATTTTTATTTACATCGAATGCCGAAGGAAGAAATATGGGGAACTAAATAATGAAAGTTGTTTTTTTAATATTTGTTATACCGGCGTCAAATATTTTTTATTCTAAGCATGTTCTAATTTAAGCTTACGGGAAACTTCATAAAGACTCCAGAGATTATGGACGATGGACCCATATTCGAGAATGCTATGTAAGTAGGTACCTACTAACAAAACGTAGTGTCCGGAAGAATCCTGGAAATCTCTCTCTCATTTCTTCCCCTTTACTCATGATGAATCCTAAAAATTTACTTGCATGTTGACCTATAGAAATGATATGTGAGCCTAATTATAATATTAAGTCAAACCTAATCCCAAGATCTTTCACCTTGGTGACGCTTTAAGGACGTTTTAGAGCAGTAGGTATTTTTTGTTAATTAAAAGAAAAATGGAAACCTGATATTAACATCTTGTTTTGGAGACTTTTAGGATTTTTTTTACATCTGGTACTATTACTTGCAATTTTTTGTGATTAATCATCTAACTTTGCAAATAATAATAATTGTACATTATACAAAAATATTTTTATTCATTTCTGAGTTTTATTTTTTCTTTAACGCGTGAGGTTAGTTTTATTTATACAATATTTATTAAGGATATCGCTAGTGTGTCACCTCATTAATTAACTAGTTACCGATATAACCATAATACATCGATAAGTACCTTTCGTTGCAATAGCATTGTATAATGTTTAACAAATTCTCAAGCCTATTCCAGACCGACATTAAAACTCGTAAAAAATAAACATTGTATAAAAGCCGTATTGTGTAAATTTGTATAAAACCGTTAAAAAATGTTTTTATAGGTACCGATAACCTTTTTTTATTCCGCCGCGGATGGAAAACAATTTGCTAGTACACTGACAAACACTGACGAATTCGGAAGTATCGTCGTATGGTCTAGTGCAGTGGTGGCGAACCTATGACACGTGAGATAATTTTGCATGGCACGCGTTTGAAAAGAAAAAAATACCTAATAATAATACATGACAGATCGAATTTTATAAAAAATAGCAGGCAAATACTCTTCAAGAATAAATATCACGTTTAATGTAAATATATAATTACATAGGTCGGTCCTTAGGCGTTATGCGTCACATATAATATTATCGCACTAACCTCATCAGGCGAGGGGGATGTCGCACTGCGAACCTCTAATTTTGATCGATTTATAATGCTTGAGACTACTGTAGCGAAAGAATGCCTCATCTGGTCGGAGCAATTCTGGTGTCGATATGTGCATAAACAAGGAAACTAATTAATTCATTAACAAACAATCTCATTACACCCACAAAAATTACTGCGCCAAATAAGAAACAAAAAGTTGGTGAAGCTAGTAGTAGTACTTCTGGCAGACAGTTTCAAAATTGGTGCATCGAAATGTATGGCATAATTTAAAAAAAAAAAAAAGTGATAAATCTATTATGTGTGCTATGTTCCGTGAGTGGTATCTAGAAGATCATACTTTTTTAATAGAAACTGCTCGGCACGTCAGATAGTCGAAAGATAGTATTTGGGAAATTTCGGAATTTGGGAAAAAGATTCGCCAATCCTGGTCTAGTGAAACGTTATTTTGATGAAAGTGCATTAATTTTACTATGTAAAATGATTTCAAGCTTTACTTAATTTTTTATCAATATTTGTAACTTTAAGTTTAAAACAATTGTTTGGGCATATGAAATTGTGTAGCGGTAAAAGATTACAAAGCGTTTTATAATATATTTGTTTGCGGGCATATTATGTAAATGATTATTTTTTTACAAATCGAATTAAACTTTAAATACCTAATCTAATCATATGAAAATATCGAGTCTATGTATGTCATTTAGACGTTCGTAAGTTAGTTATAACGGAATATTGATCATGATGTCGACTGATCAATCATATTTTTGTTATGTACCTAACAAGACTTAGCATCTACTAATAATACATATCTTTATACAAGAATTAATAATGTGGGCCTTAAATTCGAACCCATATCAAACCCATTTGCTGGTAATTTATGTATCTGAAGTGAGAGCCGGTGTGGTCGTACACTTTAACGGTAAGGCCTTGCAATAGAACTAAGTAATGTGTAGTAGGCGTGTGTCGTTAGAGTGGGATGCAATAGTACAAGATCCATAATTTTAACGAAAATAATTATATTATTAAATAATTCAAAACGGTGTTTTATATTTTTTAAATCTTGCCGCCGACTGTACCTACTTTACTCTATTATTTACGACATATATAAATATTTTTTAATTATTAACATTATCTGGTATAATTATTAAGTAGGATAGCTGAGATAAAAGATTTGGGTGTATTGAGTGATGTAAAGTTCACTTTCAATCAACATATTCTTAATATCAGTACTGGATCTAGAAAAAATGCTTGGTTTTGTTATGAGGGTTTCAAAATCATTCGAAAATATCCGAGTGCTACGCACATTATAATCATTATGGATACGTGTATTAATTAAGGCGCTAAGTACCAAAAACATAAAAACTAACATTTTTATAGAAAAATGTTCTACATACCAAAGCCAATAACTTCAACTATAGTCTAAGTGCCTCAAACAAGTCAAAAAAATATAGCAAAATAATTAAACCTGTCGACGTTGTAAGTCCGTTGGCGTGTTTTATTTATAATGGTGTAAGTAGCACTGCAGTGGTCAACGGCATTCAATATAAAATAGCTGACGATGGTGTGTTGACACTTTCGAGTTCTTAATACCTAAAATTATAGAAGCTGCCGTGATTGCTTCACACTGTAAAACTACATTTTTCAAAAGGTCTGCATCATGAAATTTTACTGCAATGACTCGGTATTTTGTAACTACATGCAATACTGCTTTTTGGTACTTAGAGCCTTATTTAATACACGTATTCAATATTATTTTTGTGTTAAGTATTCTCGAATATGCCAGCATTACTTGGAGTCCACACGGGTCCGTCCACACAATGATGTTGGATCGAGTCCATAACAGATTTCTTAGATTTCTCAACTTGAAGTCATACGGATTCTTTCCTTATGATAACGATAATAAAAATAATTTTCCGACTAGTTTTCTTCTGGGTATACTATCAATGCATTCCTTGTCCACCCTAAGAGTGATTGCTCTTTTAAAGCATTTTTTTTAACTTCTAAGTGAGTTTATTTACAATCCGTCTATTCCAGCAAATATTAATTTTCATATTACCACCAATATTACTCGTAACTCTGCGGTCTTCGTGATTGATACCCGTCGCAGGACGGATGTGATGTTTCATGATGATAGATTAATCTGTTTGATGGCACTATAAAGTTGAATTTTTATAATATTCATGGATATGATTTATAATTGTTTTTATCATTTTACATTAATATTTACAACATATTATTTTCTCTTATACTTTATGGTTATATTGGTTATTATATTTGTAATTAAATAGTTTTTTTTATATTTTGTATTTATTATGTATTATGGCACATTGGGCATAATATTTATTTTTTCTAAATAAATAAATAATTGATAATTACAGGTTTTTGTTCATATCATACTAACATTTTATAAGTAAAAGTATTTTTATACCATCCGGCATTGATATTATTACTTGGATATTCGCTATAATTTATAGATGCGTTATCAGAGTAGAATAACTTTACCGTAAACACAGTTTTGCAATGTAAAAAGAGCTATTTTTCAAACCATATAGATTTTTATGTATCTCTTTTCAAAAGAATGTAATTTATGTCTATGATGCAGGGTCGATTACGAGGACCATTTTACTTTGCTCAGTTATACTATGTCCACATAATTTAACGTCAATGCTATCAATAGTTGACCTTATATTATTAATCTTCCATGGCCATACGATGTCGCTCCATAACATGACAAAGGCAACAATATTTTCCTAATCTTGTAATATCTCTTTGACGGTAAAACTATTATGTCGAGTCTTTTAAAATATCACCACGGTCGTTTCTGGAACTAAAACCCGCTCCCTGCATCTACTTTCCTTACTACTACATTATCCGCGCCCATATTTGGTATGTTCAATATCGCGTGGTGTTTTATTAATATTAATATGCATCAACTTTTATGGAAGTAGACGAAGAGTATTATTTCGAATGTAGCACTGTGAGGAGGATAAACAGAAAAGAACGGTAACTATCTGAAGAGTATCTGCCATGGCAAACAGCACGTAAAGAGCACATGATGTAATAACTTGAAGAAGTTGGTCTATAGTAGGCATACTATGCATTTCGCTAGATATATATCCCAGTCATTCACCATAACATCTCGAATGGGAGAAGAAGGCTAATATACCTACCTAATGTGTGAAAATAAATTTTAGTAAATTTCTGGTATTTTTTAGTAAATTTCTAAATTACAGTGATACCGGATATAAATTATATAATATCTGTAATATAATTAGGGTTGTCATATTAAAAGAGATAGTATCAATACATGGCATCGGTATCGAAAGAAAATTATTGATAACAGCGAGGCTATTCTAACATATCACTTAACATCCAAAAAGAGCTACATGTGATATATATTCAGGCAGTTAATTATTACAATAAGTTAACCGTCTGAACTCTCAAAAAGTGCAAAAATCTTTTAATAGTCGTTCTCTTGGCTGTGTTAACTTTTAGAGCGAGATAGAGTACGTCAATTTCACGTATTGAGAATTGAGATGCAAGATACGAGTATTTTGAAAAATAATTACGTCACGGCCCTTAATTAATTATAGTTCTCCACCAGCTATCAAATATCGAGTGGCTACTAGTAGCATAATAATATTTGTTTTACTACATGCTGCAATTGCCATGACATGACAAATAAAATTTTAGGTTATGTTGATATATTTTACGTTTCAATACAAAATTTTGGTGTTCGGGTGGATACGGCAGCACGAACATTATTAGAGATAATAGTCGATAGCCGCCGAAAACCGCTTTGTGTATGGAATGGCTACCATGTTAATTTGGATTAATGAAAATCGTCTTTCATTATCTGACTCTTCTATCAAAAAAGTGAGGTTATTTATCATTCATCAGTGTTGCCGTATTTCAAATAATTCCAGTGTTGCAAAGGGTCAAAACTTTAATTGCATTCATAAATTATCCTATAACTAGCACTATTGGAACTCTTCATTCATAACCACGGCCTGTCTTGGTGAGATGCTATTCAGCAATCTTCCAAAACATCAGAATCCGGTTAGTTTCAATAAATATGTCTGGTTACCCAAGACTGAGTTCGACATACATTTAAATGTGCTTTGACTGAATTTACATTACTTTGTTAAGAGTACCTAAGGGAGAGAGTAGCAACTAGAGACAAAATAAAAAATTGTAGTAAGTTACAAAGGCTTATACAAAACAACAAAACTGTCGAAATGACAGGGGAGTTTGAGACTCTCTTGAGAAATCAGTAATACGTAACCGATCCGATTATTATCTCTCCGTTTCTGAAAAACGCATTGTCATTATCCGCTGCTTGAATTTGGTTTCGAAGCTCAGCAAAATATTTATTGATCTGTCGTTGATGACTCATGACTGACTGCCGTAAAGTAGAACCAATGACATTCGGTCATGACTAGAGTTGGGTTTCGGGAATTTCCCGATGGGAATTCTCGAGAAATTTTCGAGAAATTTTCGAGATTTTCGATCCCGAATCTCGAGAATTGAAATTTTTAACATTTCGGGAAATCCCGGATCTCGGGAATCTTTTCTCGGAATTCGGAATTTCTTTATTATCAAATATTAATTGAAAAAACAATTTTTCTTTATGAAAAAGTTGACAGACAATACAAAACGTTCAAAGACTGATCGGGGTATTTAACACAAGCGCGATTGTCAGACGCAACGATTGACAGTCTGTGTTTTTTGAAATACTGTTTTAATAAGTAATGTTTTGAATTTTTATTGTTTTCCTACTTCTATTTGTTTGTCTTCTTAGATAAAACATATTTTTTTTGAATTTGCCCGTTTTTACACTGATTTTTGGATTTTTTACAAGTTTTTTTTTAAATTTCCCGATATCTCGAGAATTCTGGAGAACTCTTTTCTGGAAATCCTGAATCTTGAGAATTCAAAATTACATCATTTCGGGAAATCCCGAATCCCGAGATTGAGATTTTAATCTCTTAACTCTAATTATGACTGAGTTCATTATAAGAGACTTAGATTCTCTTAGAAGTTAAAATCTTCCAATTAGGTGCATCTGCATAGTGTCAAAAATATATTAGGTATATAATATGTAACACATAATTTATTTTTTCACACGAAAAAAAACGCACTCGATTTGATTCGAACCACAGATTGTTCGACCGAACACACTACCTTTACGCCACAGTATGATACTGCAATCGTGACGATTATACAGTATAATATTATAGTTTAGAATTGTTCCGTTGCCTAGGCAGCGAATTTATTATTGTCGGCCATTTGCAATTCCTTACGTAAACCAACGATTAAACGTCAGAGTGACAGTTGGTACTTTAAAAATAAACCATTAGATAATTTAGTAATATAAGTAAGTGTATAGAAATAAGCCAACGTCGTTTCAATAAGCGGTCCTTTTTCATGAGTGTGTAATTTAACAAGATGATTAAGAGCTAGTCAAAGAATCTAGTTTATCACAAGTTTTGTTTTTGTTTTGTTACGCTAAAGAAGTATAACTTCTAACGCGCGTACATCAGTACACACACCGATTTTTTTAATGTATATTTTTATTATAATATAATAATATAATATCATTATTACTCCGTTAGCCACTCTGTTCTATTTTTACGGCAAAGTTAGCACGTATGGAGGCCGCCTCGCTTTGAGCCAGTAGACGTATTGAAACTTTGTACCCCGTACATTAAGTACGGGCCCCCGGGACGGGGAGCATTGAGCTCTTAAACTTTTAACGGTCATATATCTCCTTTCCGGGCAACAGTGCGGCGTCGCCGGCGCCGGCGTCGGCCCCGCACGCGCCGTCGCTCGTAATGAGCACAACAATTACGGAGCAACAGGGCTGATAACGCATAAACATAACACAGTAATTGATTGAAATGTTTTAGATATCTTTTACTATGCAACAATACACGAGAAATTTGTGATACGAGAAATACCGTCGTCTTTCTGATAAACGTAATATATGTATGTAAGGACAGTGTATATAATTAAAGGTAAAAAGAACTTTTTATATACCACGTTTTTAAATTATCTGTTGAATCATATAAACTTGACAATTCTATGTATTAATAAATCTTTTTTTTGTACTTGATAGAAATACTGAATAAATATAGAATACTGAAATATCATTTTGACATTTCGTATTGATTTACATAGAAACGCACGTAGGTATATATTAATAATTTAGTTGCTATGATCCCCTTAGCAACCAATAATAGTGTTTTACTTTTTACGAATTTTTTCCGAAATAACTTTCCATACAAAATAGAATTATCTGAAAATTAATACAATTCTGCTTAAAAATGGTTAAAAGCACTAAAAGAATGCATTGTAATCATGTTCTGATATATTCGAAAAGTTTTAAATGTCTAGCTAGTCGGGAAGTTAGTTAAAAATCTTCAATCGTCCAATACAAACAAGAAAAAAATTGTACTGTACAAACAAGAATACGAGATAATAAAAACGTAATAAAATTAGCAGCGGCGCGTTTCTCTGAGGCAAATGACACAACTGATTCGTCAGAAAATGTTAAAGGGGACCATCGAATAGTTAAAACCAGTCATAAAGTTATTAAATCAAGTGTAAAATATTAGCCGAAACAAAAAATATACACACATTTAATTTTTTGAAAATTAAAAATAGGGAGCCTATAAATCACTCCTTGCATTGGGTGTCTACGTCACTAAACGCGCCACTGGAAACTACTATTATAAATTATTTTTAAAAACATGTAAAAATATACGTGAATAAAGTTCGTAATGACTTCAATGGATTTTGGATCTTTGAAATGCAAATCTTATTAATATCAGGTATAATATTATAAAGTTGAATTCTTATACCCGGTGTGGCATCAAGCCTGTTCCTGTACTTTGACTTCGTTGCAGCATAATCACAAAATCCTGCTACGCCTGTCAATATTAACTTAAACATTTAATTTGTTGCAGCCGTCATGGCTTATAAAACCATTCCAGGTTTTTGCGGAACATCTATTCACGTTCCCCAAAACATAGTTTGGGAAACCCTTCTCTAACCTTCTATACATACCAAATTACGTCGCATTAAAAGATCCATTTTCATAAAATAAGAATCGCCTAGCTAGATTGTTATTGTTATTATTATCATATTATAATTTCATATCATTTATCATTTCTTTTAACATACACTGTTTAATATTTTCGGTAAGTCTCTAAACTTCACATAATAATAATAACAAACGACATGCCTACGCTTGACAATCGCACACTGAGATCTATAGGGTCATAATTGCAAATAACATGATCTTAAATAATTAGAAACACCCACGGTGGCCGCGCGGCTTAAGCGTTGGACTATCACGCCGTGGGTCTCAGGCTCGAATCCTGGGTCTGGCAAGTACACATATTGTTTTTCAATTTGTGTATGAGTCAGGGTATGGACCTAATAGGTTGAGCAAGTGGCTTACATCCATTTCTCGTAAAAAACAAAATCTGTTAATACAAACCTCTACTCTGTGGAGGCCCATATGATCCTATTAGGATCGGACATGGTCGGAAAAAAAAATTAGAGTTTGAATGTTAAATAATTATCTACAAAATTTAATTAAATGTAGTAGACTACTGAAAAATACTGCGGTCTGGCATAATAAATATTGTACCAAAGGTGAAATATTTTTTAGGCAAAAGGGCCTCATATAAGATAATGCCTCTATATAGCTCTAAATTAAAATTTTAAATATAAAATAACTATGGACACAATTGTGTAGGAGGCCACTGCTTCCAAGTAGCAGTTAATGCCATATAGCATTTAAAAATAGATTTTTTTTTCTAACGACCTGCATTCATAAGTCATTTTTGGGTTTTTTGCAGTTATGACCCTATAGATCTCAGTGTGCGATATGATGCTAATTCTGATGTCATCGATGTGTTTGTTTGCAAAATGTATGCATCTATGAAATATTCTAAATGACTGCAAACTGTCTTGCTCGAGTTGTGATGGTGGTAGGTTATACGACCGGATACCGTCTATGGGTCTACATTCAAATTATTATAATATTTATAATACATACATACCTACAGATGTCCTTGTTGGTGCTCTAAATAATAATATTAAATTGAACAATATCTATATAATATAAATTTATATAGTAAACTAATACGTTAATGGGCAATTTAAGTTAATAAGGTAGGCTTTAAATAATCGCCTAGTATGGAGGCTTTATCATTATAGTAGGAAATATCTGGTGTGTCGATAGCCCATCAAAATAACAGATTTGTAGTGACCTTTTTGCCGATTTATTGACAAGGTAAATGATTAAATAGTATGATTAAATATTTGCCATTACGCTACTTAACTCGACACGATTAAATCATAAAATATGGCAAAATAATTATGAATGATATTGACTCGGGCTTAGTGAGGTAAGTAATTAATTTTGATAAATTACAAAAGGATTAATCTATATCCATAATAAGACTTTTAATTAGTATCCAAAAATGGAGCTATACTATTAAGTAGATAACTACAAAATAGCACACGGGATGTGGAAGTAAATATTTCCTCAGCTCCGATGATTTTTTTAAGGCGAATCCTCTACTTATCAGAGGAATTTAGCGGAGAAACACGAAGCTTGCAATTCGAGACATTTTTTTGATCATTTACAATTTAAACTATAGGTATTGATTAATAAATATTTATCTGAAAACTTTAGTGTATAAGTAACTTAAAATCCTTATTTAAATCGAATCGAGCTTCAATATAATATACCTTAATAATATTTGATACAAATAAAAATGATTTTATGTTACTCACACACATTTATATTTTTAGAAGAATCGAATAGATAAAATATCAAAACTATGAATTAGTCAAAAATCTCTCCATGACATTATAGAAGACTTAATCAAATAAATTTTAATAATAAATAAACCCGTAAAATAATATGTAATAATAGGATGAGATCCTTTGACAAATTCACATTTTTTTAAGTTTATCTTTGACTTTGATTTTTCTTTTCAATGTTTTCAGATACATATTTATTAATTAATACAGTTTAAGTTGTGAAATGATCAAAAAAATGTCTCAAATTGCAAGCTTCGTGTTTTTCCACTAGGTACCTCTGTTAGGTAGAGGATTCGCATTAAGACGAGCCGATAAACAAAGAAAAAATATAGCTGCCATCAAGCGCAAAATGTTGCATACTTCGGTCATCTTTTCCAAAATAGGATATATGATTTACTCTAGCTTATCTCAATAGTTAAATATGTAGGACAGTTAAGTCGTGGGCAGAGGTTTTGTTGGCTATGTAACCTCCATAAGTGGCTCAATGACGTAAGTAGCTGGCAATTTGATAAAATGTCCCAATATAGGGAGATTTACTGCAATTTGATCGCCAACCAAAGACGCCACTGAACGAAAAGAAAAACTACAGTTGGCTCTTTTAAATCGATTTTTGGTTAATCCGAAACACTAATAAGAGGCATTAAAACATTCTTATCAAATTTCACTACACGTGTTGGACGTTTACAAAACATCAGATGAGATAAAATGACTGGGTGAACTAATAAACTCACTGTAACAAGGAGTATATTATTAGATAGCAGTAGTGAAGGGTGGAGGTAGGCTGTTAAAATTCATAATAATTGGTGCACATTAAACTCTGTTAGTCATACGTCAGACGTATTTGTTTTTATTGAACATTTTATAGTAATTATGGGAAACAAACACGTTAAAAATAAAGTACAGTATTGCGTATTAAATATTAGACACTACTATAAAATTAGTTTATATTCACAGGGGTATTCATACGAAAAGAATATTTTTTTCTACTAAAAATAGCAATCACTTAAACGTAACAAAGACTTAATAAAGACGAAATTATAACGATTTGTATAAATGTATATTATAGGTTTCGCAAAAAGAGTTTTCATTTTCATATATTTCATTTTGCAGTTTTCAGTTTATTAAAATCGTCTTTCAAAAAACAATCGACAAATATTCAGTATTTACATATTCATTCATTGCCTACGGTTTTAAATTCAATGGATATATCTGTCGCCCAGTACCGAAGGGTGGAGGTAGGCTGTTAAGATCCGCCATAAATAGTGCACATTCAACTTTATCAGTCATACGTATTTGTTTTTATTGAAATAAGACTACAATTGAAGCGCCTAGTTTCAAAAGCCCCTAAAACGACTTAATGTAGTTCTGAGAAAAATGAGAAAAACGGTTTTAGGTAGTTTTGAGAAATATGAGAAAAAATCATTTCTATTAAATTCGTGAACTTTATGTATTTATTTTGTAATTCGTTACATTCTTAAGAGTATTTTGGCTTTCCATTTTAGGGGTATTTGAAAAGCACACCCAACCATTTTAGCGGGTTTTGAAATGTACCCTAATTTTTGATCATACGTATTGACGGTTTTTGGCGTTTTTTCAAGCTCACTCTTTGGCCATCATATAGGTAAAAAAAAAAATCCATCTAAATACATATATAACTCAAAAATGTTCAAAAACCGTTTTAGGGGCTTTTGAAACTAGGCGCTTCAATTTACCGATAGCATTGCTTAGTTTTTAAAAATCAATTAAACCCTGCCTAAACCAAAGCATAATAATTTTGGTATATTTTGGGCGATACGACAGAATTGTGCACACTTTTTCATTCATACTTATTTGTTTTCGTTGGATTAGGAATAGGTACATATTACACATTTATTGTTGGTTCATTTTTTAAATTCATTAAGCCCTGCCTAAACCTAACTATAATAGATAAAAATATTATTATATCTATAAATATCTAAAGTTATGTATGATTTAATTGCATAATAATGGGGTTAAGTAGAGTAGGAGGGGTAGCACCTTTACTAATCAATTAGTTACTGGTCCTCACTACTCTTCAGGAAAAGGTGATGAGAATATAGATCTAAATTCGTTTAGATCCTTAGCCTATCCCTTTTCAAGACCGCCCACATGTGGCATTGTTACCACATCCTTCACGAGGTGACCCTATTAAAGAAAACAAAATACGGCGGATCTAGACTGGAAAGTCGATAAATATTCCTCCAGAAGGCACGGGAAAACCACTGGAGTATTTTTCCCAGGCAAATGAATATGGCTGATAAATACAACGGCCCCGAGTACGAGCGCCCCTTAAATGGGGCAGGGGTGCGAAGAATCTTCCGGTCGGCTACACTCAAATTCAATAGGAAATCATCTTTAAAAATTGGAACCTGGAACGTCAGAAGAAATAGTCAAACTAATAAAAACCAGGAAACTGGCATACTTTGGCCACATCATGCGGCATCCCGAGAAGTATCGCCTTCTACATCTCATCATTCAAGGGAAGATCTCCGGTAAGCGAGGCCCTGGTAGAAGAAGAACGTCTTGGCTCAAAAACCTCAGGGACTGGTTTGAGCGCAACACTCAAAGCAGCGACGGACAGGGGCCAAATGGCCAAATTCATAGCCGACGTCTGATAACGGATATGGCACACAAAGAAGAAGAATATTAGATATTTTATAAATAGACGAGTCTTTTTTTATTATTATATTATATTAGGTATGGCTTGGTTTTCAAACGGTTTAATTGAATTTTAAAAACTAACCAACACTATGTGTAAATAATTGTAGTCTTATTTCGATGAAAACAAATACGTATGACTGACAACGTTTAGTGTACACTAATTATTATGGCGGATCTTAACAGCCTACATTCATCCTTCGCCATTTATAGATAGGGAAAGATGGAGAAATTTCATCCGAAATTCGGCATTATTAATCTAATCTACCTAATAACGATCTTCAGGTACGAGGATGACAACGAGGAAGATAATGATTTTAAAAAATCGGTGTGTACGCGCGTTAAAAGTTATTTACTATTATACTTCTTTGGCGTAACAAAACAAAAATAAGAAAACAAAAAAAATTATCCTGCGTGCCAATAATTTACGTAAGTAGAAAATACGCTAAAATAATTGAAGAAAGATATTTAATACAATTTATAAAGTTTTGATTAAATGCATAATCAAATTAAAATGATATTTATTTTTACACAATAATACGATAATGTCACAAAATCTTAACTTCAATAAAACCTACTTACCTACCTATCAATATATTCATATTCTTTTTTTCTTTTGACCATGTCCGATCCTAATAGGATCATATGGGCACGTTGGAGGTTTGTATTAACAGATTATATTTTTACGAGAAATGGATGTCAGCCACTTGCTCAACCTATTAGGTCCATACTCTTGACTCATACACAAATTGAAAAACTATATAAAACTAAATAATAATTTGTGTTGTATCGGCGCGCGCAACTTCCGTCCCACGCCAAATGCGTTACATCGTCGCGCGCAACTTTTTCACACGCTAAAAATACACTCTGGTATGTTTCCCCAAACGCGCCAAAAGAAGTATAACTTCAAAAATTATATAAACCTGTCATTTTCTTAATACTTATGTGAATATCATGAAATAAATCATCACGTTTGTCACGGGTTGATAATTACTGGTGTAGATTAATCATATTATATCATAATATATTAAATGTGTTTGTTTGATGGCTGTAATTTATATTATTATTATTATATACGTAGATTGGTACTTTCCTGACGTCTATCATTGAAGCCGTATATAGACTGCTACCTCGAATAATTAAATAGAGTGTGTAATCATGATATTTTAATACTCTAAAACAAAAAACATAGGCTCTTATGTAAATAGCATGCATGATCAAAACACATAATATATGATATTATTTAGCTACGATACAATAACATGATTGAAGCCGCCGAAATGTCGGCAATATCAATTACTTCTCTGTTTTCACGGTAATTTACCTTCGTTTCAACAAAATACTCTGCCATTATTTTAGCCTCATGTTGTTTTCATGTATCTACCCACATACTTTGTATGGGTTACAAGAGTTCCCAAACTTGGTGCCTACAGCCCCTGAATTCAAACCCTCGTCCTCTCACCCTAATATAATTATTATAGTATGTGTACTATAATTAGTATGAATTATCATCGATCGCACGATGTATTTAATGATGGTCAAAAGATAAAAAAATGTTTGTCACTATAGAAAAAATATCCAAAAATATAATGTGGACAAAACCTACTACTTACTGTATATTTTTTGTGGAAATACAATAAATTGTACCCATTTGTATAATGTACTATAATTGTGTGGAAAAAAGATAGCAACACTAACATGAGATGCCAGCTCAAGGGGTAGGACAACTGATTCTCACATACCTAAGCCCATTTATTTCATAAGGACAACATTTAGCCCACCACTAATAATTGCGGGAAGAAATCAAAGTTTTCTGGAGGAACGTGACTATGACCTCGTTATGGAATTTAAATCACAAAAATTCACCCAAATGTTCACAAAATTGGCTTACAGTTTAACTCGTATAAATGACCTCGTCAAGAAAAAACATTGGATATGCTCCCAAGACTAGGTGGAAAATCAGTTTGTGTAATCATTCCAATTTCAACAACATTCTCGTACTTGTGTGATTCTAGATTCTGTTCTCTTTTGTCAATCAAAATAAAATCTAGGAATCGCCTGAATTCACAGATAGACATGCAGTATTCAAATGTCTATATAATATATAGTATATACTATATAGTATATATATATATATAGTATATATCAGTGACGAAGGGTGGAGTTAGGCTATTTAGATCTGACATAAATATTACCCACTAAACATTGCTAGTCACACGTAGTTTTCATTGAACGAAGACTAGGTACAATGTCTAGAAAGTGTTTGTTAGTTTGTAAAATTCAATTAAACCTGCTTAATCCAAGCTATAGTAATAGTAAATAATATTTTAAAAATATCCATTTATCTATAAAATATTTTAAATTATACCATAAAACCATACATCATTTTAGATCTTTTATAGATAGAAGAATTTTTTATCGATTATGGTTTGGCCATCTTTAATAGGTATGTATTCCTAATTCAACGAAATCAAATAAGTATGACTGATAAAGTATGCACTATTTTGTTGGATTACCCATAGCATACTAAACTTAAACTATTATCATTTAGTTTAGGCGGGGTTTAATTGAATTGTAACTGACCAGCACTATCTGCAAATTGTATTCTTAGTTCAATGAAAACAAATAAGAATAACAACTGACAAAGTTAATGTGCACTATGTATGTCGAATCTTAATAGCCTACCTCCACCCTTAACCACTGGTATATATAAATATAATAATTTGCAAATTGTTAAAATTAATATTTTAATTTTATACACCGATTTACAACATTATTTTGAGTTCAATTGTACACCCGCCGTACCTACAGTATGTCTTCAATCTCTAGTTTAAAATTTAAAAAAAAAACTATTCATATATTATGACTGCTGTCAGGCTTCAGCATGGCCCCCACAAGGGGGGGCTGACAGGGCTCTAGCCTGGGGCCCAGGCTCACGATAGGGCCCGTCTTGGCGAGTCGACCAGATAAGTGAGATAAACACACATCAGAAATTTGGTCTAATAGTCAAAAAAAAGTCGCCGGTGGCGCTATTTTCCTTCAATAATGTTATTATTTAAAATTGTGGGGTTGTACAATACAATTTTAAATTGTGTATCGATACTCGTCAACTCCATAATTCAAATGCATGTATTAAAATATACAAAAAAAAAAAACACTAAATATGTAGGTATACACATTAATTTTACCGCGTACACCATTTGGAAAACGCTACTGGAGAGTCACACAGCCTTTATCCTTAGCGATAGGTAGGGGGGCCCGCCAAAGATCCTAGCCTGGGGGCCCGCTTCAGGATGTGGGGGCCATGGGCTTGAGAGCAATGTTTAGCAATCTCTGGTTAAAATAACATTGCCGCGACTAAGACTTTCATTATTATTTTATAGAGAAAGCTTCTTACCCAAGGATAAACTTAGAATCACTTTGTTGTTAAATGTGTAATATTAAGTAAATAGTTAGTGTTAACTTTATCAATTAAGCTTTTCTAATACTTACAAGAAAAATGTTTTAAAATATTCTTGTAGAGTTTATTCATTGTATTACAATAATTATTTTAACCATACTGTTTTAATATAAAACATAACAATAATATCCATTATAATAATATAGTATTTTCACTGTAATATCTGCCCCGGGAGTAGCGTATACCTATTATTAATTATTTCCACGCTTTGAAGATATCGTAAAATATTTTTTACACACTTATTAGCCTGCCTAAATATTATGTTCCAAAACTATGATTATAAACAATTTCCTTTTTTAATTAGCTACTTTAATGGTACATTAACTATCAATTGTTGATGTAAAGACAATGTTTTAATTAAAATTAAATCTGAGGTATAAATAAAATCCTTATTCAAGATAGTTTAATTTTAATCAGGGCTGGTTTTGTTCGCTCAGTGGGAAATTCTCAACAGATACAAAATAATATAAGTATACCCACTTGTGAGAAAATATTTTATTGCTAATGCTGGATAACATATACAGATACAAAATCTCGATATGATGCTTTTGCAGAATAGGTCAAAAACATCTGACTAGATTATATTCCGGACTCGAGTAAATTGTATGGTATTATTATTTTCCTAGCAGCGTATTTAGTGTTATAGCCCTTCAAATAGTAAAAATATTAATCAATAAATCTATATTTTTTGGCATAAAAAATATGTTATATAAAAACCAGACGCCATTCACAGAATAATGGTCTTCTTCTTCTTCTTCTATGGCGCTACAGCTCAAGTCGAGCCCTGGCCTCCTCCACCGCCGTCTTCCAGCCGGAACGGTCCTCCGCACGTATTTTCCAGTTCATGATTTTTAGCAGCTGGTTGGCATCTTTTGTAAAGTTGTCACCCCATCGTGTGCGTGGCTTTCCCACTGACCTTTCCCTCCCCAGAATAATGGTCACCTATATAGATTTTATAATCGCATATTTTACTTTGAAGCCATTTTACTCTAATTAATTACAAATGTATTAGGTCTTTTGGTTGATTTTTGTTATTTTAATGAATTTGGAGATGAAAATGAAGACCTTGCTAAGGACATGTATGTAGCTCTTCTATTATTATCAATTTCTACCAAGTAAAGGCTGAATCTGAACTATCTACTATCTCACTGAACGCCAATTGACAAGATAGGTACTTGTAAAGACTATGCTCATCAACGCCACGGAATCCTGGTCATTATCCCTGTAAAAATAACGAACAGTTAAGAATATGTTTAAAAGATAAATAAATATAATATGTCAAACGATTGAGTCAAGTTGTAACAAATTAAAGTAAAATTTGAGTAAAAGTAAGTCTTTGGGATAATTTCAACGCATAAAAAGGCTGCTAATATGTTCGTATAAAGAACTCTCTCTCCGAATGGGACACTTGTAAGTGAGGATTTTTATAATGCGCATAAAAAACTCCGCGAATACCATTTTGGGATTTTCCAGGCGCTGACAATAAATATCTACATGTCCATTAGAGATGTCATAAAAAAACACTTTGAGAAAGACTAACTTATTCAAAATGTTGCGATCTGTACGATAAAGAAGATTGTGCTCACCTGCATTTAATTCAAGTTGACTTGAAAAATAAAAATCGGTGTGTGTACTTCTGTACGCGCTTTAGAAGTTATACTTCTTTGGCGTAACAAAACAAAATAAGTCGTTACCTGAGTCTATTAATATTACAATGGATTAGGTTGATGAAAACGTACGCGATTCATCCTTGTCTCATATAGCACATGATAATTGTAATTTAATTGTGTATTGGACCAAAACTCATCTTTGCCATACAGCTGTTATAATCGATTCAGAGGTGTCCATGATGAATTAATAAAAAATCTAATTTCAATATATTTTTTGAATTATTTGCCAACTCAACATTCACAAAAAATATTTATTTATTGATATATAATTTTACTCATAAATAATACTTGCATAAATATAGCCTCACATTTTGATACACAATCTTTACAATGAAAAATAAATATACACTCTAATATAATAAATAAAGTTTTATGAATATAAATTAACAGTGTAGAATGTTAGTCTCCAGAAATTTGTTTATAAAAATACCTATATATTTTTATGACACAACACGTGTTCATTACTTGGTTGTATTGAACGACTAACTAAATATCACTATGCGCATGCGCATGTACCCTTGAGACTGAAATAATAAATTGTGTTACATCGGCGCGTGCAACTTCATCACACGCCAAAAATAAACTCTGATCTGTTTTCCCAAACGCGCCAAAAGAAGTAGGTATAACTTCAAAAATGTTTTTTATTTTCTAAATTTAAGTATTTCTACGTAGGCATTTGATCAAAATATGGGGAATGAATTTGTACCCTGGTACCTATGTAGCGGTAAATGACTTCGGGCCTTGTCAGCATTATTTCGATAGTGTAATAATTAGCAAGTCATTTAAACTATCGCACAATCGTCGCATCTACAGTGAGCATACGCGTGACATTATTCGGTGGAATCGAAAGGTTCGACGTACAATAATGCAGAGGAGAGTAGATTCCTCAATTGCAAGCTTCATCAAGAATGACTCGCAATTTACCGAATATTCATGCATATAATTAGCAGGTCATAGTTGGTGAATTAGTCAGTCTAAATACCTATTAGTATCAATCTTAATCTCGGTCCGATCAGTAAGCTTAGTGTCAGTCGCTCCGCACCGCATTCTGTTCCAGCGAGCTCGGTCCTCGGAACAGTATCACAAGTATTGTAACACAACGTCCTTGTAACATACTCTTGTACCGACTATTTACGCTGCAAATAAAACTCGCTCCTCCATCCATCGGAGCAAGCACCAAATCTAGGCTTCTCATCTCTTCTCCTGACGACTCTCCATCTACAACTGCTGGTCATCACCAATCACAGTGGTCCTCGCCCCTCAACAACGAGACCCCGCCAAACCTACTATAAAAGGTAAACAGTATGACTTGAAACTTTGTTTAACAATATGACGTAATAACTGGTTTTTACATCTTTGTATCCAATATGTTGTTGTTTATTTAGTAATAGCTAGGTACTTTACTCACCCGGTAGGCTTTGAGGAAGCGATTGTTATTTCCGTTCAGTATATTAAAGGGTTGATCTCATATGAATATTTGAAAAGGCTTTACTTACAGAATACGTCCGAATAATAATTGATGTTCTTTGCAGGTAAATTAGTATATACCACTGGACCACCAAACCTAAGGGAATATTATATTTGGCGAATATTTCGAGAAACTCCCAGCCACATTTTCTGATATAGAATGAATTACAAAATGTGAGTGATATTTCCCTTTGCAACCATCTTTAAAACAGCGCAGCAAACATTTTTCTGGATTTGTTTTCGGTTGATTGTTGAAATTAATATTTCGTGTCCCCAGTTCTATCCTAAGGTCTGATTTCTTTGTTTTGTTTCAAGTGGGTAATCAAAATTGAAAAATTCTTTTCAGATATTTAAACCGATAATTCAAAATACTATTATAATAGCGCTTAAGTCAATGACTATAATTATACATTCATAATTGGATGTATTTCTGCAAACATGATCCAACCTATACGTCTTACATTATGAGAAAATTTAATTTTTGATAGAAGATTTATGATAATTATTTTATTTTAACATCTAATGGGATACTTAAATAAAATTAAATAATCACACATCATTTTAAATCAATTTTGACTCAAATATTGAATTTTTTCAGAATGCTACACTTGTCTAATAAAGGGTTGGTGGCCAAATCAATCTGGGGGGAAAATGAAAAAAGTAACGATTGAACCGTTATATCTAGTCAAAAATAAGTATCTTGATGTCTAAGTTAATTGCAAAATTCTATGACAATAAGCTTTTGGATAACTAAAGTAAATAACTGGTAATGTTGAATAAAGATGGAATTAAAAATCATCAATAATTATTGCTCTTCATCTTCAATCAGAGCAGATTGGTGATAAACAAAAAAAACATTAAACTGAACTAGGATACGATAATAATACGAGTATTATACGTGCTCCAGTTCTTGACATTGTTCTCGATTAGTGAATGTTTTATAGTAATACCAATATGCAGAAATATCAGAACTATTACGATCAATTATCGATGATAAGAATATCTTCAGCATTCTGTTATAAAAGGAAGGAGTTTGACATATTGTAATAAAACTATTATCTTTGAAATCGTAATCAAGTGTTGGGTACAGACTTATTTTGAAGCCATAGCGTAGGCCATAGTCATGGCAAAAACAAACATACCTACTATCACTTCCCTCCATTTTGATAAGAGATTTTCTCAACTGTCATTTTGTGTTTTGTTTTCTTTTGTATCGTCTGTATTTGGGATGAAGGTGGATAATTAAGACACCGGAATTGTGATGGAAAACGGCGAGTTTATTTACGTGTTAATATTATAATCGTTACATTTTTAATAATTTAATTCCACGGAGGGCGAAATCGGCGTGTTGGCGATTTATCTGTTTGTCGCGATCTCCGCGCCATCTTCTGATTTTTTCCAACGAGAGCCGTTGGCGAAAAAAAGCGACGTTGCAAATCTCCAACGGTTAACAAAATTTACGGCATTGCCGGCTGGGCTCTTTTATTATTATTTATTTTCGTAATCAGCGCTTTATTATTTGTTGGCTTTGATACCGATTCGGGCGTCTCTAGATACACAAAGACATCCCCAAATGGGGACCATACGGGGGTGTCACACTACGTATATAATTGTTTTTTATGAAATATTGGGGTAGTGATCTTAATTTATTCTTCTTATCCCATACTCCGTCGGAAGTCAACCACCATCCAGCCTATCTTGATTTTATTGACTGGTGGCCAGAACGGTTATGTGGAGGAGTGGTGCTGTAGGTACTCATACGAATGACTGAGTTGCAATAGCCATAGTTTTGAGTTTTCGTTAACTTTTAATTCAATAATGCTATACTTATCGGTAGATACTTTACCACTCGTTTCAGGGCATCAACATTCATAAAATTACTACGATACAAAGTATCTGTAGTATACATATGTAAGTATATAAAGCCTTATTTCCAATAAAAAATACAGCAAAGATGTTTATAACATTACAAACAATAAATGTACATATATAACTTAATTTCAAAATCAATTAAAAATGATAAATAATATTTAATATTTATTAATAATATTATGATATGTTGTATTCAGGCAGTTAAGTCCACCGGGTTAATTATTAACTGTAAGGCGTGTTATTTTATAACACAGCCGGTCATGACTGCGTTAACAGCGAGCTGTCGAATGTCGTTTAATAATACTGCAAAATATTTTTAACACGTCATAATAATTAATTGTAATCGGATGCACTTAGAATCAATTAAGACGCATTGTCGTGTGTTAACAAGTATTGTAGAGAATCGCCATGTTTGTGGAATTGCTCCGAGTGATCTTAGTGTTATTTTGGAGTAATACAGATAACAAAAACGTGTTACCATGTTAACTATTTAAAAAAGCCTTGCTGGATTGTATAACAAAATTTTACCAGTCATAAAAAATGAAGAAAAAATGTTTGACATTAAAATTCTGCTTTTTCAAACAAGAATATTTGGAGAAGCCTTTGACGATTTGTGAGGAAATCGATCCCTATAAATCTGATACGAGTCAAGCAGGATTTCTATACACCTGTTTAAGGAGTTGTGCTTCACCTTTCGTAATTAGCTACACGTATATATAATATGTACGGTTCGCCGTGTAAGCCGGAAAGCGTTGTCATAAAGCCGACTTAACAGAGAGATTAAAGTGGTCGGAGGCTTAACAACTAAACTGTGCTTACCTACCTACTGCTTAGCAGGGAGAAGACCCCGGTTCGATTCCCGAGGGTCGCCTGGTCTTCAGCTAATTAGGATCGTCCTGTTTTCTTCAAGGTAAGCGAAGAGATGGTCGGTTAGCTATCATTTGATCGTTAAGCGTCTTAACGGAATCAATTTTCTTTGTCACTGTTATTTGAAATTATTCCGTCATACTGAATTATGTTTTGAGCGTTTTGAGATTATGTTATTTCTATCAGTTTGAGATTTACAGCTATTGGTTTAATTAAATTACAATAGCATTGTTAATCTTTAGAGCACAACACACTCTTCTGTAATGATATATCGTCTCTGTTCTGGCAGAACAAACTAACTGGAGAATACTAGTTTTAAGTAATTTGACGTTGAAGTTGTTAAAATATTTGACATGTTCTATCATGTGAGTTTATTAAGTAATCGTAAGAAGAATGACTTTAAAATAAAGACTGTTTATTTATTAAAAAGGTTTCCAGACGGTAAAGTTTGAAATAAGGAACATTTTGGTATAACTAACTCAATACGTCATTTTTTCGAATTGGTGTCTTCTGCCAGAACAGTGACGATATATTATGTTGTAAGGAAAATAATACGATTTTAAATACCATCAAATATCTAATAATAGGTGAACTGTATTAGCTACATAGAAATTTACTAAGCCGTGTATGCCAAAATTCTAATATTTTGAATCAATCTTTAAACTCAAATTAAGAAATCGCACTAAGATCCAGTTAAAAACCTAAACTTCAGTTGAAAGAAGCTAAATATAGGAAAACGTTTTACAAATCGATCTACATTCACATAATATACTTTTCAATAACGCGTTACACTGAACAAAACAACGCCTATCGACATTCAGTGTTGCTAACCGTACTATAATTATAGTAATTGTACTATATACAGTATAGGCACACAGGGTTATGGCCCCACATCCTAAAGCGGGCTTCCAGGCCAGGATCTTTGGAGGGCCCACCAACCTATCGCTAATGTTAAGGGCAGTGTGATTCTCTACAGTAACGTTTCCAAAATTTTACACGAGATTTATCATTTAAGTACATCGATCATCATATCACATCAAATTGCAACACACAACCACATATTTAAAATATTTAATAGTCCTGAAGTAAACTAGCACCGCAGACGACTTTTTTTACAATTAGAGTATTTTTTTTATGTGTGTTAATCTCAATAAGTTGGTAGACCTGCCCCCAGGCAAAAGACTCCTGGCAGCCCCCCTTGTGAGGGCGATGCACAGTATTAATTATACGATATTAAAATGGTAAATATGCCTAGAATACAACTATATTAATCATACAGATTTAATTTCTATATTAAAATATTGTAATTTAATGCAAAGCATTAGAATTTCGTAATTTGGCGTAATTCTCGAATTTGGCAAACCGAGTAAAAAAATCCTCGATTTTGATTTGAAACGAGATTTCTCAAATTCGACGGTAAATTTTATGTAAGAAAGAAAAAACAGAAGTATATATTTTCATCCAAAGACAATGGATATTATAATATAATATCATATTATGATATAGTACCTACCGCATACTATAATTCGGTGACAAAAAATGACGACACTGGCTTATTTACAAATTCATAGATATCTCGATGGTAGACTATGTGCGCCAATCAATTTCATACTTACGCACCATTGTAAGTTCGGGTACAAAAATATACCGAACACAATTTATCATTAGGTACATTTACCTATAAAGATTACAACGTCAGCCAAAACGAAAAGTATTGACTTCGTAGCCCTGAATGTGAATATATTATGTCTACTTGGTAAAATAGTCGTCGGTACTATTAGGAAAACATAAATAGTAAAAATAAAGATGCAGACTTGCTTTGTAGTACCTAATACAATAAAAGTTACACTCCTTCCCAAACCCAAAATTTAAAAAAATGTAAGTCTATATATTATTTACTCACATTCGTATTTATTGGCATCTTTGTTACTAAAATTAGTGATACATTATAATGTAAATCTGTTTATCTTGTTTACTTTCAGAAGTGCTGTACAAAGATACAAAACTTAAGAAAATTCCCATTTGAGCTTCGCGGGTCCCCAGGGGAGCGCGTGTCTTAGTTTTAAAAGCACTGTCTAGTATAAAAAATAACATAATTACTATGTTTTACTTATCCGCCGCCAGTGTCAACTGCCTTCTTTTAAAAATAATTAATAGATTATTAGAATATCATCATTGAATGGAAAAAGACCGAGAAGTTCTCCGTAGAATCAAAACCAGATAACTACAGTACCTCGGCCACATTATGAGAGGACAAAAGTACAACATTCATTAACTTGTCATCCAAGGATCAACGGTAAGCGTAGCAGAAGACGACACTGCATTTCGTGGCTTAAGAACCTCGTCTTTGGTATGAGTGCAGCTCCAGTGAACTGTTCCGGGTGGCAGATGACAAAACTAAGATCACCCTGATGATAGCCGACCTCTGCTAGGGGATGGCACTATAAGAAGATGATATCATCATCTATCCACTGCTAAACGAAGGCATCTCCTTCTCTACACTCTTTTCGGTCCTTAGTATTACACTACCACGTACATACTCCTGTTAAACTTGACTATCTCATCGATGCATTATAATATTCTAAAGCATTTTAATATTTTATCTTCTGTACGGTGAGATTTGTCTAGCTATTACGTGTTCTTCAAGAACCCATTCTTTACTTTCTTTATACTTTGTATTATGTCCATCACGTATATTTGCTCACTTACGTGTTTATTTATTTTTCCATCTCTGCGTATTACTCTACAATTAATTTTAAGTCGAACACTACTTATGAGTGACACAGTGTTTTTAAGCTTTGCCAGGGCTCGAAATGGATCGGAGCGCACCGGAGCGCCGTTCCTGTTTGTGAAATCGGTAAAATTATTGCTCCGTCTCGTTGAAAAAATAATTTCACCGTCTGAGCTATATAGGCCATAATATAATAGAAAATCTAACACACTTATTTTTATGAAATAATAAAATTTTATTAATATGTAAATATCTATTCCATTTCGAGCGCAGATCTTAGCGATAGGCAATGGGACCGGAAAAGATCCTGACATCTCTTCAAGATACGGGACCAATGAAGTAATTATATAGGTATTATATGTGTCTATCTATGCATGGTTTTTTCTTTATCATTTATAATTACTGTACCGGTGTACTTTTGTCTTCTTCAATGTATTATGGCGCATTCTCCAATCATAAGTATGTCTTAATCTGTTTTTTTTTCTAAATAAATAAATGAATATCTTTGCTAATTAATATAATATAAAATAATATCTACGAAGGGACCTATTACATATTCATAATACCTATAGGTAGGTACTTACTTACAAGCTTTCTTCGATTTCCTTGTACCTTACTTAATTTTTGAGAATATTTCTCAACTAATATTTTATGTATCATTCACTTCCTTCGCTGAAAATCAACAAAAAAAAAGCTTTTTTTATTATTTTCTCCGTAAAAACCTATATCCTTTTAGAAAAATTATGGTGTTTGAGTGGGGAATTCTTTTATACTCGTATAAAAGAGTATGTTCATCTTTTTTATTATTTTTGTACCCTGAAGTAAGTAGATATTCCTGGGGGTTTTCAATTGGAAAACGCGTTATGATTTATTTTATTTGTCATCCTTATATCGTACCAAATGTGTAGTAGCTTCTCCACAAGTATAAAATTAATAAATTTATCCACTTCTTTGTAAGGTTTTTAATGGTCTCAATTTATCTAACCATCGCTGTGCTGGAATCAGAAATATGGACTACCTGGTCAGGTTAGGGAGTCCCTCACCAAATTATTGCCAAAATCAATGAATAGGTATCTTTTATAAAATAGAGTATAGATAGACCATAATAAAATTTATATATTATTTAATTAAATTATGAACTCATGCAATATTACTTAGTGTGCTATGTGTCACTTACTTGTCATAATAATTATTAAACTTAATATAATAAATATGAGAAGCTAATTTTAATATTAATATATACAAAAATAGCATTAATTCAGTTGACAACTATGTAGTAAATTATTCATCATATTATTATATCACAAAAATAAAATATACTTGTAGCCAATTTATATATACTTTTGATATTTATTTTTTTATTTAAAAAATACACATTGAGCACATAACAAATTATTAATTCAAGACGTTCACAATATGACATTTAGAATAAAAGTACATATAGGTAAATCAACTTAGTGGAGAGAAAAAACAAAGCCAAAAATATTTTATAGGAAAATAAATTGAAAAAAAACCACAATAATTCAAAAAAAAATACAAATTAAACAATAAAATGGAATTTAAAAAAACAAAATACATATTGCATCGCTAAACATGTCTACATTTCTAGTGAGTGTGTTATGGGTTGGTTTTATTAAAAGATATTATTAATTATATTTAACGTTTTCTTTTATTTCCGATTTATAACACAAAATCACATACAATTATTATTTCTGGTATACTAATATAATGTTGAATATTACAAGGTACACAATGCGTCTTTCTTGTGAGACGTCCGGCTGTAGAGTGGTTTGTTATTCTGGAATACTTCTAGGAAGGAAACAATAAATATGATGCAAAAAAAACTTAAGAAACGAACAAGATGTAACATGTTTCAGCCTGTCGAACCCACTGGCTGACTAACTAACGGTACAAATTTGAATGGCACATAACACCTCCCTTCAAAAGAATAAACTTATGGTACACAATTTTTACCATGAGTTTGGTTAAAAGAAATTATAATCATATTAATACATTGGTTTTCGAAAATAGATTTTGTTGTGAACAATAGATTGTGATGTGTGACAAATAGATTTAGAACAATTGAAGTCATATTACATACAGGTATATATATTTTTTTTTACATTTAGAAAAACAATAAAATTCTTAATATTAGTACATATTATAATAAAGTAAATAATAACATAATCCTTTGAATGAGATTATTTATTGTGAGGGATCTAAATTAGCTTGCTTAATTCTATTTGTGTGAACCTTAACTAACTTATTCTGAACCTTAATTGTAACATTTAACGGACTGTTAACCTTGACAATTTCGTAAGGTCCTTGGAAATTAGGAGATAATTTTTTTGATTTATTTATTTTAGAGGCGTTATTGGTTAAGTATATTTTATCACCAATTTCAAATGTTCTTAAGGCCATGCATTAGTTGAGGCACGGTCTAAAAAGATCGTTGCTAGGCGATGTGCGGATTGCGGGTCGCGGGTGCAAAAGACGCCTGTCAAACGAAATATTATTTCTCATATAAATCCAACATACGTCCATTTTACGTTCTGTTTATTATTCTATTAGTAACAATAATAATATATTCATTGACATGTTTTCTTTTTAAAGTAAATGGGTAACGTTTTTAGTCATCTTTACACGATTTTAGAATTAATTGACCCGTCGCCATCACGCAGCAAAGTGACGTATGTCTGACTCAACATTCTCTCTATGAATGCGAAGCGCAGTGTTGCCAAGTCAAAATTTAAAATTTCAGTAGATTTTGACAAAAAATTCAGTAGATTTCATAAAATATCAGTAGATTTTGAAAAATGTGGTTTATTAGATATGATTTAAAACTAATAAGAATAACAATAACTAATAATGTTAATTTACTGTAAACAATGATGATATTAATGGGTAAAATGGCGCTCTTGGGTAGAGTTACAATGCTTTTTATGTAAATTTAGAAGTGTATAACATCAAAAAAGGTCATGCGTAAATCATTTCAAGTTTATTATTGAAAGAATCATCAGTTAATTTACAATTGTGGAGAAACACAAATATCAGTAGATTTCTTGAATTTCGAAAAAAAATCAAAAATTCAGTATATTGGCAAAAAATATCAGTTGATCTACTGAAATTTCAGTAGACATGGCAATACTGGCGAAGCGAGTACAAAATTCCGTCGCGCGTACAGTTGAGAATTATTTGGCGTTTCACTGATGCGTCACCTTAATGTTTTGTCCTTGTTATACCTTATCTGAGTTTTTTCTTTTCCTTTTATCAGATTGTTTCTAGCTATTTCATGTGATTTTGTTAATTTAAGTTTAAGATTATCGATAAATGAATCGTATGTGTACTTGAATTCAGATGTTTTTAGAGCTGTCGGCAAACTTGGTGGATTTCCAAAAACTAATTCGAATGGTGTAAATTTTGTGGCGGTATGCGGAGTAGTGTTATAACTAAACATGGAGAATGGAAGCCATTCATCCCAATCAGTTTGATTCGGAGAGATATAATGTTTTAGATAATCAGCTAAAGTAGCGTGACTTCGTTCTAGAGATCCATTACTGGTAGGCGTATATGCGCTAGTTTGTATCTGTTCGATTTTAAAAAGTTTGGCTACTTCCTTGAGAATATTTGAAGTAAAGTCCTTTCCTTGATCGGTAAGTATTTTATCTGGAATTCCATATTGACAAATAAATTTTGAAGTTAGTTCCTTGGCAATGGTTACTGCTTCATGATTCGGGATTGGGTAACATTGAGAGTATTTTGTTAAATCGTCTTGGAGGGTAAATATATATTTGTTTCCACTTTCGGTTAAAGGTAGAGGACCTACTATATCTAAAGCAATACGTTCAAATGGTTTTAGACTGGTGGTAGTAATTTCTATGGGCTGTTTTAAGTTTTTTCGGGATATTTTATTTTTTTGGCATGATTCACATTGTTTAATATACATTTTAATATCCTTTTGCATATTAGTCCATCGATATTTAAGTCGTATACGGTTCAAGGTCCTCTGATATCCTGAATATCCGCTTAAAGGAGAATCATGGTATTCCTTAAGTATTTGTGGAATTTCATTGTGATTAGGGTTAATTATTGTATTATGACAAATAGTGATATTTATATTTGAGTTATTGAAAACATATTGAATAATCTTTTTAATTTTTTCCCAATTGAGGTTATCCAAACCACAACCGAGTCGTGGAAATGAAATATTTGGTTCTTTGTTATTTTTAAGAATATTTTTTAAATTTGATAATGCCAGAAAAACGGAATTATAGTTTGGTTTTTCCCAAAAATTTTGTTTTGTGATTAAGTGGTAAATATTATTTTTACGAAATTTTGATTCGAGTACATCTCCTATTCTCGAATGTGTACTAACTAATTCATCATGATTGGTAATGATTGTACTTATTTCTAAAGCTATCCCTTTGGACATTGATTTATCATTTGAAATACAGTGCGCAATTGATTGTTTTTGATTTAGAAGGGATTCGTCGATTTCATTTAAGTTGACATTGAAATGTTCATTTTGTTTCTCGAGAAAGTCATTGTATGAATATGAAGGATTATTGGTAGATGGGTTATTTACAAGAACAGTATTTTGATTTTCGATTCGGGACAAAGCGTCAGCATTAGAGTTTAATTTACCTGGTTTATAAATGATTTCGTAATCGTATTCCTCTAATTTTAATCGCCATCTAATGAGTCTAGAACCGGGATCCTTAACATTAAAAAGCCATGTGAGAGGACGATGATCCGTGATTATTTTAAATTTTCGGCCATAGAGATAGGGTCTGAAGTGTTTACAAGACCAAACGATCCCGAGTAACTCCCGTTCAGTCGTAGAGTAATTTGTTTCAGCCCTATTTAGTGTACGAGATGCATATCGTCGTGGTAAATGCAATAGGTCGTATGTCAAAAAAAATTCAATTTTGTTTTATTGCACCATAGTGACCAGCCCAGTCATCTACACCATCTCCAATAGGTCTTATGTCGTTAGACCAATAAGAAGTCGACTATCCCAACACTTGCAAAAAGACGAACCGACACGTCATTGATATTGGTCACGCCAAACAGTCGTATGTCAGAGCTCATCATAATGATAGTAATGTTTTTGTTTGTTTTTATTCCTCGTTCTTGACTTTATACTAAAGAATTCGTCAAATAATACGATGTAAGTAATTTACCAATCACTGTTTTTTAAAATCTACTTTATAATTACATTATTGTTGTCAGATTTAGTAAAAATTTCAAGATTCTTTCTACAGATAATCTAACATTACTTTTTGTCTCAAACTAAAGAAAAATTCTCCGCCGTATATATGGACCGATCAGGGATGGCACCAATTGGAGGAGAAATATTGCTGAGCTCTACGGGCTATACGAAGATTGCAGGGCAGTTCAATCAATTAAGATTGGGGGACTGCGATGGCTAGGTCATGTGCACCGTATGAATGTACGTATGTATGATGTCCGGCAATCCAATCGGGCGTAGAAGAAGAGGCAGGCCAAAGATTCGCTGGTTGGATGGAGCTGCCAATGATTGCCGTGTTCTAGGGGTACCAAATTGGAAAGCGGCCATACTGGATAGGAACAGGTGGAGGGAGCTGTTGGAGGAGACCAAGACCCACACCGGGTTGTCGTGCCCCTGATGATGATGACTTTTTGTCTCATTTATTTATTGCCAAATTAATTATTTGTTCACCAATCACGATGGACAGTTTTAATAAGACACTGTTTATTTAGTTAAAAATTATTTAGTAAAAAGCTATTAAAATGATTAATGGAAGTTGTGGGCGGTACTTGGTGTCTTTAGCAGTCAGCAACATTACTTCACCGGATACTAATGGTAAGAATAAATAAGATTATGTCGCCACATAACAATAAGATGTGGAGTGGAGATGATATTTTGCTGAGATGCATTAACGATTATCAAATTTAAAAATGATTATTTTCTTCAGGACCTCAAATAACCTGTGAAGTCGTAAGAACCACTGACTATATGGCGTTACAAGTTGAACCTGGGAATGCAGCGGAACTTGAACTCTTAGTCTTAGAGCATCCATTTGAAGTCACTTTTCAAAATATTGGTTCAGAAATAGAACTCGATTTCGCTGAGGTTAATAATACTTTGACTATCGAAACTCCAATTTTAGAACAAGCAAAATCATTGCTGAGGCAACCTTTGGACATAAAGATAGCAGAGAACATTGTATCAACACAATCAGACCTGAGATAAAATATAGATTGTGATATGACGATGACTGAACATCTAAGTGGCCCTGAACATTTACTATCTGATATCAGTAGTGACTCTGAAGCTCTGTATCAACCTGAATCAAATCAATCAAGCTCATCAGAAGACTAAGAGGAGTTTGCTATGCAGTCTGACACCCATGGTGACGAACCTACTGAGCAAGTCAATCAAAGAAAACGAAAAGGGCAAAGCAATAATTGTAAAGAGTGGAAAAGGCAAAAAAAACTCCCAACTGCTTATACTATAGATACATCTCAACTGATCAACTCAACTCAATCAGCTCAACTGCGATTGCTAGGCAAGTCTTATGCGGGTTTTGAGAAGTATGAAGAGTCCGGCAAGGGCGGCAAGTATAGACAGACGTCTAAAAAAGAATCTATGACCATAGGTCCACGTTGTGGTGGGCATAGTGACATGCTCAAAAGGTTGGACCAAAAACAGCCTTTAAGTGCGATACAATCAGTGATGAACAACGCAGCTTGCTATTCACAAATTTTTGGAAGAAAACAAAATAATACTACCTACCGTTTAAATAAAAAAATTACTTTTCTAAAAAAAAGAATTCTTTTAAAACTGTTCTTTTTTCTTTTAAGTGTAGGTACGAGGGTGGGTCAATAATTCCTTAGAAAAAAGCATTAAAACAGTTTTTATTTTTGTATTTTTTTTTTATTTCTCAACATAATCTCCTTGGAGCTCAATACACTTGGTTAGACGTTTCTCAATTTTTTTAAAACTGTCAGAAAAATAAGTTTTCGGAAGGTCCTCAAAATAAGCATTTGTCCGATCGATGACTTCTTCATTTGAAAAAAAACGTTGTCCACTTAGCCATTTTTTTAAGTTTGGGAAAAGGAAAAAGTCACTGGGGGCTAAATCTGGCGAATACGGTGGGTGGTCGACCAATTCGAACTTCAATTCTTCAATTTTAGCCATTGATCGTAAACATGTGTGAACACGGGCATTGTCCTGATGAAAGAGGATTTTTTTCCTGTTTAAATGAGGCCGTTTTTCTTCAATTTCATTTATTAGCTGGTCCAATAAAAATGCATAATAATCCCCTGTTATTGTTTTTCCTTTTTCCAAATAGTCAACGAAAATAATTCCACGTGCATCCCAAAATACAGTAGCCATAACCTTACCAGCTGATTTTACGGTTTTCGCCTTCTTTGGACATGGTTCGCCTTTCGCAATCCACTGCTTTGACTGTTCTTTCGTCTCGGGAGTATAGTGGTGTATCCATGTTTCATCTACAGTCACAAAGCGACGAAAAAATTCATCCGGATTGCGTTGCATGAGCGACAACAGGGCTTTAGAGGCCACCACCCTATTGCGTTTATTGTCGACTGTGAGCAAACGCGGCACCCATCTTGCAGAAACTTTTTTCATGCCCAATTTGTCATGTAAAATAGAAATGACGCTACCTTTTGAGATCCCTGTAACCTCAATTATCTCACTCAACTTTAATCTTCGGTCACTTAACACCATATCGTGGATTTTATTGATCATTTCTGGTGTAGTCACCTCTACAGGACGTCCTGAGCGTGGTTCATCCTTTGTTGATGTACGACCACGTTTAAATTCATTTAACCAGTTATAAATAGTTGCAAGTGAAGGAGCAGATATGCCGTGAACTAAATCCAACTCATTTTTTATTTCCTTTGCTGTTAACCCTTTTATATTAAAATGTTTAATAACAGCTCTAAACTCAATTTTCTCCATTTTCCATTTTTCCATTTTCCATAAGCAAATTTTTTTTTTAAATGTACGAGAAACACACAACAACCCGACCAATCTGATTGAAACTTCGCAGCATACTGAATCGGTAGTGCCGCTGCATGAAAACAAACCGCTTACAGTACTAGTCGCGCCACCTGTCGGCTTTTCTAAGGACTTATTGACCCACCCTCGTATTTACGTGCTCTGTTTTATGCAAATACATAATTAAACTATGATATTTTTAAATAAATCTTTTTAAAAATTATTGTGTGTTAATTTGAATATTAACTTTTAATCTTTTCTTTTAAACATTGAAATCGTTTTTATACAAGTGCCTAATTAAACAGAGATTTATAATAAAAAAAAACTTTTTCATTAGTTTAAGCTTACTTTTTAAACGTTTATGTACAAGTATATAATAATATGTCTATATTAATATAATATTATATTTTGTTTCATTATAAATACCTAATTTTAGTGTTTTAAATTTAGGTATGTTTACATAAAAATTGGACTTATGTCACCAAAAGTGGCCAACATTGACGATCAAATAGTTATATGTCAACCTAACTTTCTTATTATCCATCTTACATCAAAATGATGATAACAGTCTTAACAGGGAACAAATTCAACTAAGTAAATAAATTTGTGAAAAAAAATCAGTGCATTGGGGTTAAGATGGGATAGTTTTTTGTCTCTCCTGAAAAGTTTGGTATCTTTGACATACGACCTATTGCATTTACCACGACGATATGCTATAGGAAGATCTCTGGATATAGGTCCTTGTGATAATACGGCCCCTATAGCAAAGTTTGAAGCATCCGTTGTAAGGTTAAACGGTTGCGTGAAGTCTGGAAATTGTAAGACTGGTTCAGTAAGTAATTTATTTTTTAATGTTTCGAAAGCATCATCTTGAACCTTAGTCCATTTGAAAATTACATCCTTTTTTAATAAACAAGTAAGATTTTGAGAAAATTTTGAAAACTCTGGAATAAATTTTCTGTAATATCCTACGAGACCAAGAAATGATTTTATATCTTTGGTATTTTTAGGCTTGGGATAGTTTGTAATTGATAAGACTTTTGAGGGGTTTGGTTTAACTCCATCTTCGGAAATGATATGTCCTAAGTACGCAACTTCGTGACGCATAAATTCGCATTTATCCGGTTGCAGTTTAAGATTGTGCTGGTTAAGGCGTTGAAAGATTTCGCGTAGTTTCTGAGAATGGGATTCTATGGAGTCAGCGTATATTACAATATCATCCAAGTAAACAAAGCATTTAATTCCTTGTAAACCAGAGAGAACATTATTCATTAGTCTCTGAAAACACGATACCGCATTTTTAAGCCCAAAAGCCATTTTAGAAAACTGATAATGTCCTTGATCAGTGGAAAAAGCAGTTTTAGCTGAATCTTTAGTAGACATGGGGATTTGGTGGAAACCGGAGGATAAATCTAGAATTGTGAAATATTTCGAGTGACCCAACTGATCTAATATTTCGGAAATATTAGGAATCGGATAACTATCATTAACAGTTACGTCATTAAGCTTTCTATAATCGATAACGATTCTCCATTTCTTTTTACCTGATGCGTCATTTTTTTTAGGTACAATCCAAAGAGGCGAGGACCATGGTGAATTGGAGTGTTCTATTATATTTTGCGAAAGCATTTTCTCGATTTGATTTTTAACTTCTGTCTTATGTACTTCCGGATACCTGTACGATTTAGTATATATTGGTACTTGAGATGTCACAGGTATTTCATGATGCGTAGTGTTTGTATGGGTTAATAAATCACCATCTAAATGAAATATATTATTGAATTCTTGACATAATGTTAAAACTGAATTGGCTTCTTCCGTATTTAAATGGGATAATCGTAATTCATTTTGAATTCGTTGATTACGCGATGGATTATTATCTAAAGATTCTAAAGTATTTGCAAAGTAAAGAAAACTTTCGTGTTCATTAAAAGGTTCGAGGTATATGTGATTAGACAATATATTAACCGACTTTTCACTATTATTAAGAACGGTCGCATATACCTTGTTTCCAGGACGTACCTTAGTTAGAGCACGTGATAGGAATACATCTGGAAGAATTTGAACATCTGGTATTATACCTTGGTTAATTTCAGGATTTCGAACAACTAATTCTATAAGTGTTTCAGATCTGGGCTTTAAGGTATACATAGGATTATTGATTTTATTGAATATAGGAATAATTTCATCGTGTATATGTAATGTATTAGTTTCATAGTCAATTTTCGCATTATTATTGACGAAAAAGTCATGACCTAGTAATCCGTCTAAAGGAACATTAGTGACATGGTTTGGAATAATGTGAATAGTATGACGAATTTGCATATATTTTAAAGGAAATGTTAAATTAACTGTTCCGATAGTTTTTACTGGATTCGGAGAGTTATCGATACCTTTGAGCGTGACGAGTTCAGTTTCATTAACAAGTTCGTTTCCATCTAGGGAACTTATTTTTACTAATGAGATGTCGGCGCCAGTATCAATCAATAATTTTAGATTTTTTTTTCTGTATATGGAAATTCAACATACGCTGTACTTGGTTCTAATGAAAATATTCTGCCTGAATGCTTTGCACGTTCCGGGAGGAGGCAGGTCTCCTGGAGTGCTGGAAGTTTAAAGTGTTTGGATAATTTTGCGAATTTTGTGAATTTTGCGGAGATTGATCGAAAGAAACATTTGGATTTGTTTGATTAGTTTGAAGCTGAGAAGGATTCGAATTATTTTTAAAACGATTATTGTACTGTCGTTTTCTGCACTCTTCGATTAAGTGTCCTGATTTTTTGCAATACCTGCACACTTTATTTACTGAAGTTTTGAACTGATTTATATTTTGATTGTTGTAATTGAAATGATGTGACTGATTATGATTATTATTTTTATAGTTTATGTGCATACCTTTGAAATCATTTAAAATCTTATCCTCGTCTATAGCCACGTTTGCTGCTTCTGTTAATGTTGTTGGCTTAGACAATCGAACTACCATAGACGTTTGAGGATGGATTCCTAGCATGAAGGTATTTAGAGCACTATCCTCGATTTGTTTAATCCGACCTTTTAACTCGTCGTCATCCTTATGTATTAGTCTGATTGCATTGATGAGGTTATTTCTGCAATTCTCTACACGCTGAATAAATTTGATAATAGGTTCTTTATAATCCTGTTTGCAATTTCTGAGTTCTAATTCTAATTGTGATGTATGTTTATTTTCACCGTAAGTAGTATTTAGAAAAGATTTGAAATTGTCATAAGATTCAAATTTATAATTCGAAATTGTATATTTGGCGTTGCCTACTACGCAGTGAATCATGTATTTTAACAGGATGGGTTTTAATTCATTCGGACATATTTCAAAAGCCGTATCACAGTCATTAAGAAATGGGTATAGATTTTTCCTTTCTCCATCGAAGGTTGAAATAAATTTCATCAGGGTATCTAAGCTTAGTGACGACATAGTATTATTGTAGTTATTGATAATTTTCATATAAATGAATGAATAATTAATTTACCGTTCTGTTGTGGAGAATAAATACCTACACTTTACACTGTCACTGTTATATACACTAAGCACTTGACACTCGGAGATTATGTTTTGACGATTTTGAAGATTTGAAGACTTGGAGACTTGTAGATCTGATGGACGCTTGAAGAATGTGAAGCTGTAGCTTGAAGCATTTGAAGCTGGAGCTTGAAGAATTGGAGTTGGAGCTTGAAGAATTCGAGATTTGAGTTTGACAAATTCGAGATTGGAGTTTGAAGAATTGGAGATTATTCGTCGAATTCAGGAATTTGAAGATATTTGAAGACTCTTGGAGACAGGAGTTTGTTGGACTTCTCTTGTAGATTTGAAGATATAGAAGATTCTTGATTTAATGATTTTGAAGATTTAGGAGAATATACAACTTTATATTATTAATTAGATTTTTAATTTCCGTTCGTTTTTCACAACGATGTACTTTAAAAAAACAATTAGTTTATACGTAATATTATTATGTGTTTTATTTTTAGGATTCTTGCTATTTTTAAAGAATTTGAATTCACCGTTAATTTATTTCACATTATTTAGCTTTATCCACACTTCCTGACACCAATTTTATGTTATGGGTTGGTTTTATTAAAAGATATTATTAATTATATTTAACGTTTTCTTTTATTTCCGATTTATAACACAAAATCACATACAATTATTATTTCTGGTATACTAATATAATGTTGAATATTACAAGGTACACAATGCGTCTTTCTTGTGAGACGTCCGGCTGTAGAGTGGTTTGTTATTCTGGAATACTTCTAGGAAGGAAACAATAAATATGATGCAAAAAAACTTAAGAAACGAACAAGATGTAACATGTTTCAGCCTGTCGAACCCACTGGCTGACTAACTAACGGTACAAATTTGAATGGCACATAACAAGTGCATTGACCAGCCGCACACCCCTCGCTATTGGTGCTTGGTGACGGGTGCATACAAATTCAAATTTTCCAGAATATCAGGATTGGAAACTATACCACATGAGAGCACCCACCCCTAATAATAGTTAATAAGAGGTAATAGTTACACAGAGGTAATAAAAAATCAATTTAATTATTACCAAAATTATCGTCTATGAATTCATTATATAAAAGCATTATTTGATAATAAATAACCGCAGGTAACTGAGGTAATGTAATATAATAAAAATGATTCAAGAAACAATCAAACGAATAATAAAATTAGGGTGACAAAAAATGAAAACCGAAAATTTCGGTACTTATCATAGACTATAGATACATCTAGACGCCACCCGTTGCATTGCTAAATGAAGCTGCGTGCCGTGCGTTTGGTTTGTGGGCGAGCGATTCGTCTACAAATGTTCGAGACCATAGACCAGGGGTTCCCAACCCCGTGCCCGCGGGCACCATGGCGCCCGCGGAACGATTCGTATGTGCCCGCCACTATTCGACAGAGACAGAATTTTCACGCTAGCCTGACACACGCAGAAAACCCGAAGTGAACGAACGCCACGAACTGAGCCGATGAACGCCAAAGCACGTGACAGTAGTCACGTGCTCGTACAGTCCCGATTGATTCGGCGATCATCGGCTCAGTTCGGGTTTTTGGCGTGTACAAGGAGTGATGTGCAAATAGCATTCCCCGCCTGGAACAGCGTTGTTGTCATTGTGATTTAGATTGCTGCCCCATTCGGGTCGCGACAGTTAGCTAGGAGACATCTTCGTCTGACGAAACACGAATTAGGAGTTTTGATATTCCTTCTATATAGTTCTAAAATGAGTGAACCGAGTAAAAGACAACGAACCTATCACCTACCGAATCAAGTCTAACTGCACAACAGACTGTTTTCACTAGACATGTGGAAGATTCTAAAAAGGCCACCATTGCTTCTTTCAAAATTTCTCACATGCTCGCAAAAATGAAGAAACCTTTCATTGATGGTGAGTTGTTTAAAAAACTATTTTTGATTGGTGCCGATTGTTTGTTTGATGGATTTTCTAACAAACGTGAGATTGTCTCAGCAATACAAGACTTACAGTTGTCAAACAACACCGTCACAATAAGAATACATGCAATTTCAACAGACATACAAACTCAGTTAAAGACTGCCTTGGAAATATGTGACTGGTTCTCGCTACAATTTGACGAGTCAACAGATATATCAGACACCGTACAGTTAGCAGTTATGGTGAGAATGGTATTTAGTAACTTCACAGTAAAAGAGGATATGTTGCAAATATTACCTATGAAAGGACAGACAAGGGGGGCACCAGCAATGGTAGGTAAAAACAAAGGATTTATTGCCCTCTGCAAGAAGGATGAATGATTTTCAAACTTTATGTCCTACCACTGTATTACCCACCAGGAAGCTCTGTGCTGTAAAATATTGCCATTTAAACACGTTATGAAAATAGTTACAAAAATAATTTATTCGAGCAGCTCTTTTGCAACACCGACTTTTCAAGGCCCTGTTAAAAGATACTGAAGATAAAAAACATGATCTTATTCTGCATACTGAAGTACGTTGGCTCAGTAAAGGAAAGGTTCTTACAAGATTTGTGAGTTTAATTGAAGAAATGAAAACATTTATAAACGATAAAAAGGAAAATTATGATGAACTAGCTGACTCTTGCTGGCTGATTGATTTGGGATTTCTCACAGACATCATGGACAAATTGAATTCTTTAAATTTGGAGTTGCAGGGGAAAGACAAAAACATAGCTGAAATGATAAGCTATGTAAAGTCATTTAAAGCTAAATTGGATTTGTTGATATCACATCTGCAGATCAATTCTCTCGTGCATTTCCCACATATGAATAAAATGCTAGGTCAAAATAAATTAAACGGGTCATTATTTATTAAGCATCTTCAAGTGTTAAAAAAACAATTTGAAGAGAGATTTTTGCAGTTTACAGATATCGAGCCAATTGTTTCCTTCTGTATCAATCCTTTTACTTGCCAAATAAATGTAATGGAAATGGCCGCATGTATTGCAGATTTTGTTCAAGGTAAGACATAAGAACTAGAGTTAGAAATTTTGGAGCTTAAGAATGATATTTTGCTTAAATCCTTAATATCAGAGGACTTTTGGAATACAGTGGACAGAGAAAAGTTTCCATTTTTGAAAAAGCGGCATATAAAATTGAATCATTTTTCGGTTCGACATATTTATGCGAATCATTGTTTTCAAACATGAACCTAATAAAATCAAGATATAGATCTCGACTCACCGATGAGCATCTTTATGATTGTTTGCTAACAGGATTATCGTCATATGCAATGCAATGCCAAAGATCACATTGTCATATTGATATTCTATTTTTTTATAAAATGTTTTCTTTGTATTTGCGTTTTTTGTTTACTTTTTTTTACGTTTTGTAAATACATTTCTCTGTGTGTATGCAATTTGAATAATAGTTTTATTATTTTGAAACATTTTTGTTTAATATTTATTAATAAATTATGAATATAAGAAAATAAATTATGGGAAAATGAGAAGTTATGGAAGGAGTTTGTCGATTAAAAATAGGTGGTGCCCGCCACCCTGCCGATATTTTAGAATGTGCTCTAGAGTACAAAAAGGTTGGGAACCCCTGCCATAGACCATATCGCTAGTGCTCGCCCAAAGTGCTCGCACTAGACGCTCAGAATTAAAATATAATTTTCTATTTTTTCACATTATATAGTATTTTAAGCGGTCAAAATGCAACCATTAGGTAAAGATATCCATAATTTAAGTTATTTTAAAGAAACACCAGGTCACTGATATTAAAATATATAATAATATACAAATAAATTATCACGGACATGACGTATCAACTTACCTATGAAACGTAATACCATCTTCTTGCTTATCAGTACGGATACCATATTTTAATACAACACACAGAACCATCTTTCCTACTTAATTAACTAAAAATATTTACCACTGACTTTATGTTTATGTCATCCTAATCTATTTAATAGCAAAAATAACTCAAAAAGAAATATATGCGTTTCATACAAGTATTATTATAATTTATTACAGATATGTCCAAAAAATCTATATTATTCAAAAGACTTCATAGAAGGCAGTCTCTCTTCAAGCAGCTTTAGTCCATGTATGTAGGTGAGTTTAGTTTATAAAATTGAGACCTTTGATACAAAATGTTCGGCGAAAAACATGTGTGACTCAAATACACCGGTCTTATGTTATACATGCCTAAAACCGAAGATAAACCTCGGTTTAAAGCAGGTTTACACGAAGATTTATACCCTGCCGCCGCGCCGCTCCACCTCTCCAATCGAACTAAATATTAAATGAGCTTACCTGGGCAAAAATGTACCACTCAAATATTCCTACCTCAGAATGGCGTATTCCGTTTACTTTTAAAATTCAATTGTTTACTCCGGAGTTGGAAAATAAATTCGACATCCTTTTTCGGTTCAAGCAGGCCCCAGGTTCCCTTCTGGGTGACCAATACCACTTATTGGGGTGACCGGAGAGCGTGGGGTCGCTGAAAAAAATGCACGAATGACCCGCTCCGGTGGTCAATTTTTATTACACGTGGGAACCATATTAAATGTAACAAATTCGCCGAAAAATTACTTTCGCGTATTGGGGTATTCATTGGATGTAAATTCTCAAATGAAACAACACCTCAGTTGCATACTGTTGTGAAAATTCGACAAGATTGGTGATTGCTTTGGTAGCTTAATTGGTACAGCACAGCGCCCATATTCGATGGTCGTTGATTCAAGTTGGGCCTCCACAGAGTGGAAGTTTGTATTAACAGATTTTGTTTTTACGATTTTTTATTTATTATTCAAAAATATTAAATAAATTATGTCAGTATAATCACATTCATATAATTCATTCGTATGACAGTAGAATGTAGACGACATAACAGAAACATAATATTATATTAAAAATATTGTATAAAACAAACAAAGCTCTTTTTCAGAAATAACTGTCACTGTATACGTATTACGTACCTTTTTATAGTGCCTCAATCCATGCCGTCGTGTAAATTCGTCAGGATGCTAGAAATTCTCCAAGCGGAATGCGCGAACATGCTCAGTGATTGGTTTTTTCACGCTCACTGCATAAATGATACGCATTAATCGACTCATCACTAACAAGTGTAATTCTGCAACACCGATAACGTATTGTGTCCAAAGGATTTGACTAACTGCTGTCAAAAAATACTCATCCAGGACAACCAATAAATTCGCATGATGACAATCAACTCTCACAGTTCCAGCAGAGATGATGAAAGTAATATTAAAATTAACAACAATACCTGGTGTCGCTTTTAGCGGTGGACTGTATAATTTGAAGGTGATGGTGGATTACGGATCTAAGAGGGGGTGAACACAGGATGCCAGACACTGACGTTTGATGTTGAGAGGGCTGATGCACGCTTGGGCCTGTATGGTATTCACGCACTTGTAAACGGACGATACACTTTAATGGATAATATATGTGACGATGATGATAGATTCTTTGATTGATGGACGCGACGTTCACTCAAACCGTATCAGACTTACTGCAACGAAAATCGAACAGATACGTTTTGAGTCATTCGGTAGTTAATGACTGCTAAGCTATCAGGAGCCCGCAACACGACCGCTTACTTGATATCATTCGAGTTAACTCAATGCAATCTGCTATCATGATCCGTGACTGCCGGGTCACTTGGTCTTGTGACGTTCAATTGCGTGTTCAATTCGCAATGAGTTGGACCGGTTTGTAGATTATGTGTCGTCAGCACTAGAGATAGGCCATCAGGTTGACTGTTCCTACAATGACTTCTCAAAGGCGTTTGACAGAGTCGATCACGACATCCTGTTGGAAAAACTCCAACTAATTGGATTGTCCGATCGTTTTCTGAAGTTATTCGGGAGCTATTTTAGGAATCGTCAACGATACGTATCGTATGGCGTCTATTAGTCACAGACGTTCAATACATTTTCTGGTGTCCCTCAGGGCTCAAACTTGGGGCCATTGCTGTTTACGATTTTTATAAATGACATAGCAATGGTCATTAAAAATGCTATGTTTTTGTTGTTCGCTGATGACCTGAAACTCTTCATGGAAGTTGTCACCTTGGACGATTGTCGTCAACTCCAACTTGATATAGATAATATTATATTAGATTGGGGCAGGCGTAACAAACTGAACTTCAATATTGAAAAATGCAATATTTTTTCGTTTACCAGAGCCTCGCGAGTATTATTTTTCCAATATTCGATGCATGGCAGAGTTCTTTCGCGAATAGCATCTGTAAGGGATCTTGGCATTACGTTTGACAGTAGGCTGGCATTTAGTGGTCATATTGCTATCATTTGTAAAAAGGCGCTACTTAATGTTGGGCTTCGTCTTGCGTACTTCCCGGGTCTTTTCAGATGTTACTGTATTAAAAATTCTTTATAATTCCTTAGTGAGAAGCCGCCTTGAGAGTCGGTCGATTGTTTGGGCCCCGCATCAGTTGAAATATGACCTTATGGTGGAGCGAGTTCAAAAGAAATTTTTGAGACTCCTTTATTTGAGGTTATATGGATACTATCCGTGGCTTTATCCAACTGACTTTCTCTTAGGTATGCTTACATACTGTAGTAGAACCCCGATTAATAATAATTATATTATGTCAAAAAGTTCATTAAAGCGTCAATCCGACGCGAAAGATCTTGGGATAATTGTTGATTCTTTATTATCTTTTCACTCGCATATAACTTCTACGGCTCTACGTGCGAGTAAGCTTCTAGGATTCATCATGCGACAATCCAAACCATTCAAGAATCCAAATGTATTACGTACACTCTACGTCTCATTAGTACGTAGCATTCTTGAATATGGGTCGATTATCTGGTATCCTTATGAGGTTTCCTATAAGCTTATTTTAGAACGCGTCCAGAAAAAATTACTTCGATGGTATTTAAGACATTTAACTATTTTCCTTTCGATAATTCGTCAAATGATTATCTTCCGACTGCCTTTCTACAAGGCATGCTTACTTTTCACTCTCTTGAATCTCGTCGGTGTCTTCTGCTCTTAAAACACTTTTGCCTGTTATCACGTGGGATGGTTTCCAATCTTGGTGTCCTAATGAATTTGAATTTACATGCGCCTGTCAATTACCTACGTGGTCGCAGCGCAGCTATGATTTATTCTGAATCGGAACCGTTTCCTCGTGTCAAGCCTATCAGGCACCATTAGCGAGGGGTGCAAGATTAATAAATGCTCTCCCTAAAGTCATAGACATTTTCAATGATGTACTTTGCATTTTCTTTTTGAAATTTTATTTTTCTGTATTAAATTGTACTTAAGTATGTTTTGATTTTATTTTTTGTTATTAATATTATTATTGTTATTATATTTTTTTTTCTATATTCTCTTCTTCTCTCTTGTGAGGGTAATATTTGACTTATAATGTGAATCTCATGTTGTGTACATCTTGAATTTAGATTTGTTGTGTCCACAATGCTTTGTATTCTTAAATAAATAAATAATACTACAAGGGAATTTGAGTATGTGAGGAATAAGGATGACAATCACAATCGTCCCAACCAATACCTTTAATGACTGGTTTAATCATATACCTAATTAATATAATAAATTTACACACATAATGATATAAAGTTAGGTTTAAGAACTATATACCTACTTAACTTCATTGTAGTAGTAACCACGGGCACCGTCATGTTCACATGGATAGTTAATCTTCCAAAGCCTTTTTATGTGCGTATTTGAATCTTGAATAGGGAATACGGATAGGGAATAAAATCTCCCGCGCATATAGGTACCTACATACAATAACGAATCGAGAATAACGATAGGTGAACGACATAATATATTTGTCACGAGCAACTTACAGCATAGTATGGTATTATTTTAGATGGGAATTGATCATCAAAATAATTCACATGAACAAAAAATATTTAAACATTTACAAAAATAGAAGGTATTCACACAAACAGATGGTATCCAATAATTGCTTTAACATTCTGATGGGGCAAATAAATTTGTGGGTACCACGGGTCTTCATAGGCCATGCATGCGATAGAATACCGAGAGGAGTAATACCAATCCGTTGAGAGAATAAAATCTTATGATTGACAAAAAATATATATGAAGTCCTGATGAAAATAAAAAGAACTAATATTCTATTCATTTCAATAATTTGTATTTTTTCCTTTCCTGAGGTCCCCCCCCCCCTCCTTTTATCTTAATATTCTTTCTATCCGCTTTTTATTGAATTATATCTTATAATATAACATATCAAGTTATCGGAGACAAACTGTGTACATTCATTACTCACTTTATATTTTTGACGAACTAAGAACGTCGAATTGTCTATTATTTTGTTTACTATGCCATTGTTAAATGACACACAATTTTAATTTAGCTGGGTATAACACAAAAATAATTATTTAATGGTCAATGATTATTTCGTAAAGTTAACATACTTACTTGAATACCGTTAAATACGTGCCATCAGAGGCTTATTGTTATATCTAATATATTATATATAATTTTATTACCTACTGATACGTCAACAATCTGGAAAGAGATCCGTTTTTAATTTGATTAAAACCTCCCCTTTTGCCAATCACCTTATACATACGTTTCTCATCGCAACACACTTATATTCATAAAATATTCACGCGGTTTGTGTACGTTTATATCTCATAGTCATTTCTTATTACCCAGTCTTGCCATTTATCAACAGCAGTGACGTGCACATTACAATTTGAGCTGGGGAAAACAGTCCTTCTTCTAACAAAATATTCTTACATAAATGTCTACTTTTAAAATATAAATAGAAAAACGTTTCTCTGCCGGTAGATATTTCTGAGGACTATACGCATGAGCATTCATATGTATCAATAATTTTACATATCGCTCATGAGAAAACAATACGTCGTATGCCACATGACACTAATTTATACATGAGATAAACAAAATCTATTTATTATCTCTATGATTCCATCACATTTATCACGTATTTTATTATTAATCTTAATAGTGAAATACAAAAAAATGAAGAATTTTAATGCATTAATAGTGACTATAGAGAATTTTTTCATCTCATATTTTGTGGTATACGAGGCATTGTTTTCTTATGAATGATATGTTTTCTGAAAATGAGTAGGTAGGAAGATATCGAATTTCACAGTGTCACAGAAACTGAAAAAGACAAAAATATTGATGATCTACGATATTATTTTGACATGACAGTACCAATATTGCATATTTAACATACTTAATATTATAGTAGGTATACATAATTTGAAAACAGCTCATAAATATATAACCGGTAGAAAAAATATTTTTGAAAAAAAAATACGACGCTCTGCGCTCTTCAAATTGATTAAAAAATACTAAGAATACTAATAAATAATAAATAGTAATACAAAAAAAAATATCACTAGGATTCTCAAGATACCTACTATCGCCAACTAAAATGTGTTATGTTTTTATTTATACACAAACTAAATAATATTTAGCTTACACTAAGGCTAAGACACATTTTACAATCAAAATAGTACGAGTATCTACGCTCATTCTAAATACCCATATTTTACAGGTAATGCGGTAATAGGATATTTTCATTAAATAATACATTATGTAATTTATATTAACCTTTGGTCAGTTGATGAGTTAACCAGCGAGTGCAACTGGCATCTTAAAATCTCATATCTCAATAATCTGTCTTGGTTAAGTGCCAATTTACATACTATGTTTTGTGGTATCCACAACTCTAATATCCACTAATATTAAAAACCGATATTACTATCAATTGTCTAGGTAATAATAAAAAATCTACAATTGGCTATTTTAAAAGTCGTTTTTTGATATGATCTATTAATAATATGCTTTATGATATAATAGGTCGAAAATAAAATGTAGTACCGCACTGGTTATAGCTCTGTGATGTCAAATCGTAAAGAGAAAGCGAGAGAGCTACAGTACTCTTAGGAAAAAGAACAGCACAGCATCATATATACCTTTGAAAGGGCAAAGGGGTGCCAAATGAAAGCCCATGAATTGTCTTCGGACACAAACAATATTGATTAATTAAGACGTCAAACTTCACCAACCATAATTATTGGATTTTTTTATTTTCTACACATATTTATTCTATCTAATTATATGTGCTCTGCTTCCTCGCCATTATGCTCGTGACTGAGGATCGTGAACACTCTGGAATACTAACTGGTAACTGAATCGTCTACTTTCACCTTACCCTAAAATCTGCAAGCCTCGTTGAGTAAATAAGTGAACGAAGCTTCGAGCCACCGATGACAAACGAAAATATATATATTAAAGGGTAAACACGTATTAAAATCATGCGCCAGGGAGAGGGCTTAATGTGAAAATTAACATTTTTTTAAATAATATTGGCTACAAAATTTGCTCATTTTCCAATTTCCATTTGATGTGACTGACCCTGAATAGAAAAAAAACGATACACACAGAGGAGTTTATAATCTGTACATGGAAGACAGTGTATCTTATCTCAGAAAATTATACGTTTAGGTGCTTACTGTTAACGGACTTACGATGTTGTTGTTTTATAAAATTTGAGGTTATGATACGGTAGATAATATTATAAGTTATATCTGCCTACCGACAGAATTAACTAATTATTGCATCATTGTGTAAAGCTTTCGTTAGAATGAAACTTTTAATTTTTTTCAATCTTAACCACCAGATTCATATGAATCGCTTGGGCACCCACAATGTGGACATAACTTAGCAACAGTAGTGATCTTAGGGATATGGACACCCGACAAACTGACTAATTTAGAGGCCTCAGGATCACAGTAAAGATACGTGATAATATTAGTAGGTAGATTGTTAATTGTTTACGTGTAGGTACTTGTCTGTTTGGGAGGTTATGTTATGGGCACCTTTGATGTTAGTTGCAGGGATTTTCTTATGGTTTTTTATCATACTCAATTTGTGAGAAAGGCGTTTCTTTGAATATTCGTATAGGTATAAATTTATAATTTTATGACAGATTTGAACTGTTTCGAGAGTTCTTTTAAATCTTCTGACGAATCGACCGCGTTATCTGCATCAGAGAAAATCATCGTTGCTTAACTGACTCTTTACTACGACACTGAGACTATATACATGTACATACATACACTATATACATACACTATACATATACACTATATACATTTGTTTGAATCATATTCAGGTATTGGAACTAGTGATATCTCATACTTATTTTAAACCCTAATACACTGAATACAAATACACGTGTTAATTGCATTATGTATATATACCAGGATTCAAACTAATAAGTTAGGCTAACGATAATTGGTTCATGAAAAATTGACACCAAAAAAATATTCTGATTCCCGGATTTTTTTTTTGGCTACTGCAATATTTTCCAGATTGACGAAAAAGAAAAAAAATAGTGGTACAACTCATTTAATTGGCTATAAACGGAAAATATACTTTAAGCCGTAGGTACTTAACACCACAGTGAATAAGTAATAGTCTTTTTAATAATCTTGTGACGCGGATAATAGGTACTTAGCTAGGTCCCTCGCAGAAGATAATAACTCAGCTGCAGCGACTGATTAGGTCAGTTTTTAGTCATTGTCATATCGTATTGGCACTGTTTCAGTAGGCATAGGTACCACATGTTTTTTTAATCTAGTTTTTTTTATCACTTTAACATCATTCTTACATCCCTGTTCTACGTAAGGTTACATGAACACAACCATAGATGGGGCAGGAGTGTAGCCAGAATACAGTAGCGGACGTGTTTGCTGTATTATTGATAAACCACGAAGGCCCCAGGACCGTAATTTTAGCCAGTAATCCCCGGCTATACACTATCACTATACATAACACATATGTACATTTATTTATATATCTGTATACGATGGTACAAAAAATATATATTCTCTTAGCCATATTCACACAACCGTAGCCGAGCACTATAATTCGACCGTTGTTTTTATACGGATTAAATTGTTAAATTTTCGTGTTAGAGATAAAGCAAAAATGCTTTATTTACAGCCGATGGAAAATACCGGTAAGCCAGGTTTCCATTGGGCTATTATTAATAATTCACTTTATTCCGGTAAACACATATATGTACTTACACATACACATTTAAATGTGCGTTCAATATTATTATACAACCATTTATTGTACATACGTGTAATAACAAAGATTTTGAAGAGAATAAGGTTTTTTTCAACAGCTTTGTGTAATACGGTGTAAATATAAATATGTATACATATTATATTATTTGTTATCCGGGACTCGATTATCACGTAGTTGGATTTCCATGTAGTTACTTAAATAAAGACAATTCTTAATTAGATATGGGTTTCTTGAGTGTCTATATATTATAATAGACATTCAAGAAACCCATATCTAATTTAATGTAAAAACACTGTCAAATTATCTGCAAGTAATCATTTCGAAATTCAGATTCATTGTAGCATACACACTGTTATCGCCTATATCTGTCAAAAGACGGAATCATCTCAACATAATTTTAGATTCACTCAATAAGTGGGTAAATTCCATATATTATTATTATATTCATTGCCAAAATAAAAATATCCTCATGTCAAACTGACTGAAAATCTGTCCAACTATATACATACTAGATAAAGTAATCAAAATGATATGATTTTTAGATGTATTTCATCCTTTTATTAAAATTTACCACTATTCCATTACGACGCCAAGTAATCTGCAATGTCTAGCAAGTCATAATATTATACTATTTATTATCGTACGTTGTCATATCATAAATATAAATATCGTTAATATTTTTAGACAAATATGTTAACAATTAGCTTTAATTTAAAGTACTCACCTTTTTCACAATCATACGTACCTACTGTAGCACTGGTTAAAACAGTCACCATGTTTCTAATGTATTGTAAGGTAAAACAAAAACTTTTTTAAAATTGCTATTGCAAATATTATGTTTAGTGTTGTCCTCTTCTTCAGTGGGTTATTTTGTCATTCGGGTAATGTCTTTGAAAGCCGGAATTCAACTTTGCCATAAGTACATATATATCACTATCGAATATGTTGGGATTCAAACTTCAACGTCGATTAACTCAAAACTAATAAATCGCAATTAAAACAATTTATAATCGGGTGACGCTATAGAAATCCATTATGGAATTAAGTTGGAGAGCAATGAATAATTATGCCACATTTGACGCCTTGCCAGAATAGAATTGCTCAAATTTGCTTGCGATTGGATTTTTTTCATTTACATTAAGCTGAAAATCTGGAAGTCACATATTATTCAATATTTAGCACATAGTTAATCTAATCTAGTTAAAAATACTCACTCGCCTTCGGACTAAAACTCCGTATGCTGGACTTCCGCACTTTTGCAATTTAATCTTTTTACTATAGCTTAAAGAAAAAAATACTTAAATCGGACACCCACTCTTTCAGCTCTAAAGTATAATAATTGGACTACGGTCGTTTTAGAAGTAAATATTTTGAAAACTACGTGACATTGGACTCCAAATTGTCAGCAATAAGACAACGTGAAAACACATTATTTAAATCTGCATACTTCACTCAAAAATGATAAAAATGTGACTAAGGTACAGAAGTGGGCCTCCGCAGAGTGGAGGTATATATTAACAGATTTTGTTTTTACGAGAAATGGATGTCAGCCACTGGTCAACATGTTATGTGGATAGTTATCATTATATTTTTTACACATATAATTTTTATCGTGTAAAATATAATAATATATGTACCTACATATCTAAGTATTAAAGAATTAACCTTAATTTGCCACAAAAATGGCGTTTTCATCCTTTGTCACAGCTGATTCGATTTCTGATATTTCGTTTGTACAGTATCGTGTAAATGGCATTCCTCCAGGTGAATTTTTGGACGAAATGATCAAGTTGTATAATTCTCATCTGGCACGTGTAGTCTTTTCTGCCTGTAAGAAAGTAGGTTAATCGGAGATATGTACCTACTGAAAAAGAAAATAAAAGCATTTAGGTAAGTTTCGGCGGTAACATCAAAGATTCCTATCAAAGGAAATGAGAGAATTTATTAATATATAAGAATATAATGTGAAGTCAAACATAATATACCACCAGTCGATATGATATAATTATATCCACATACATAAAAACATTCTTATTTTTTTAAATTAATAAACATAAAAGTGTATCGGTTTGGTATGATTTGGGATTGCAATCGCGGGATTAGTATTATCGATTCTGAGATTGATAATCATGTTAGATTTTTAACATGATTTTTTAATTATTTGTATTGAAGTAAGCAGATACCAAATTTATATAATATAACCATAATATATTTTGTTACATAAAAGTTAGGTAACGTCCCCTTTTTCTGAAAAAATAAACTGCTACTGTGCTAGGTGTGGGGCCAAAGGTTGGTAAGGGGCCAAAGGTTGGTATGACTTCAGTGGGGTATGCCTTGATGCCAGATCAGGTGTGCTTCCATTTGAAATGCTGAGTATGTCGACTATCCATGATAGCTCTGCCAACAAATCCTACCTCTAACCTCTCCGTGGGGGTCCCTAGGCAATGCAGCATGCTGTAGCAGATAGAGGAGGGTGCAAGGCGAATCACCAGCGCCTAAAAACTGGTACATTCTGGCTACGGGAAGGAAAACCCCTACAGAAAACCAGGGCATGTTCACGGGCCCTAAGGTGGCAGCCCCACCAGTGAACTCGGGTGCTGTGGGATGATCACCTGCACACCCTAAAACAACAGATTAATCCAAGCACAGGGAAGCCTCGGACCCCCGTTTCCATCTTGACGACCTCGCCTGAATTCGGTAAACGATTTTATTTTGGAACCTACAATATCCGTACTCTAAATGTCCCTGGAAAGGCCGAGCATCTAACAGAAATACTTTCTCAATACAAGTTAGATGTTCTCGGGATCAGTGAGTGTCGACTCACTGGCATTGGCGAGAAGTTTATTCGTGGGTTTCGTCTATTGTACTCCGGACACGCCACATTGCGACGTAGTGGAGTCGGATTGCTGATGTCCAAGGAAGCTTGCAAGTGCCTCACCAGCTGGGAACCTATCTCCGAACGTCTACTCCGCGCTACTTTCAAGACCAAGTCGGGCTCCATCACTTTTCTGCAGTGCTATGCTCCCACAGAGGCTGCTAGCGATGCAGATAAGGATACATTCTACGAAAGTTTGGCGGAAGCCGCTGGAAATATCCCCAGCTGTGATCATGCAGTTATCCTTGGTGATCTTAATGCCAAAGTAGGATCTGACCCCTCGCGTGGACCCTTTGTGCTGGGAAAACATGGCCTTGGCCAAATGAACGATAATGGTTCCCGTCTGGTAGATTTTGCCTCAATGAATGGTCTTGTGATTGGTGGTAGTCTTTTCCCTCATAAGACCATCCACAAATATACATGGACATCGCCAGACGGTAATACAAGAAACCAGATCGACCACATTTTGGTCAAAGCGAAATACCGGCATGAACTGCTAGACGTGCGGACATATAGAGGTGCAGACATCCACAGTGACCACGAACTCTTGGTCGGGAAATCCCGTATAGACCTCAAACGAGTCCCAAAACCCAAAAGGACGGTCAGACTCGATGTGGAAAAACTGAAAAGTACCCGTGTGCGTGCAACCTATGAGCTGGAGCTGCAGAAGCGCTTATATGATGCTAGAACTCTCACGTCTTCCATCGACTCGGATCCCTTGGAAGGAAAATGGATATTATTCCGGGATGCTATAATGAGCTCCGCAACTACTGCATTAGGAGAGCGGCATACGCACAGGCCGGACTGGATGTCACCCCATACATGGGAGATGATTGAGAAGAGGAAGCTCCTGAAAGAATTGCGAGACAATGGTACATACGACCCACAGCGCAGCGCGGAATACCAGACAATGGACCGCGTGGTAAAGCGTTCTGCCCGCCGCGATAAGCGCCGACGCCTGGATGACCTCATTCGGGATGCGGAATCTGCTGCCTGCAAGAATAATCCAAGTGCTCTCTTCCGCATCACCAGAGCAATTTGCGGTAAAAAACGTCCAGTGGTCACTGCATTACGCAACTCTGACGGAGTGACAGTCACCGAACCTGCAAAGGTCCAGGAGCTATGGCGCCAACATTTCAGTGATGTCCTGAATCGCCCACCTCCATTGCATCCCTTCGATATTCCGTCGGAGATCACCGCCCTCAGAATCACTACTGCATCGGGATTCTGCGAAGATCCTCCGACAACTGCTGAAGTTAAAGAGGCTGTCAAAAGATTGAAGCGCAGGAAAGCTCCTGGAGATGATGGCATCCATGCAGAATTTCTGCTCTGCGGACTGAGCGCTGTATTGCCGTCCTTGTGTGACCTTCTGCACGAGGTGTGGGAAAGGGAGCAGTGCCCTAAAGCCTGGAGGGATGGTACCGTTGTTACTCTGCACAAAAAGGGTAACCCACAAGACTGTAATAATTACAGAGGAATCACTCTCCTCAGCGTTCCCGGGAAGGTGTTGGCGCAGATTCTCCTGTACAGGATTAGAAGTCCCATGCTGGACGTTTTGCGTGCGCAGCAGAGTGGATTTGTCCCGGGGAAGTCCTGCTCAGAGCATATTTCAACTCTCCGAAGCCTTCTGCAACAGTACCAAGAGATGAATATACCTGTCGCCTGCTGCTTCGTGGACTATGAAAAGGCATTTGACAGTCCTCATCGTGAATCTCTGTGGCAAATTCTGCTAGGATATGGTGTCCCACGGAAACTGGTCGCCGTGATAAGTGCTCTCTACACCAATACAGAGTGTCGCGTGAGAGCAGCCGGAACATCCTCTGACCTCTTTGAAATCACGTCAGGAGTCAAGCAAGGATGTGTACTTGCGCCCTTTCTTTTTATCATCATGATGGATTTCATAATGCGTAAGACGGTTTGCCCCGACAGTGGGATACGCCTACATCATGATGACACAAGCGATCTATGCGAAGAAAGACTGTGCGACTTGGAGTATGCAGACGACGCAGTCGTGTTTGACTCGACGATCGAGAGGTTGGAGGTGACCGTGAACAGGCTAGCCGCGAACTCGATGCGTGTGGGTCTTCATCTGAATGCCGCTAAGACCAAATCCATGTGCAGTGCTGCTTGCATCGACGCCGACACTCCTCTGCGGGTTTCTGGTCTGCCCGTCGAGCTGGTGTCCAGATTCAAGTACTTGGGTGCCACGGTTGCCGATGATGGTGGTATTTCTAGTGAGCTTGGAATCCGCATGGGTGTGGCGGGCTCTGCGTTCAACCAACTTGGAGTCGCATGGAGGTCAAGGCTGTATTCTGTGAGGACCAAATGTCGTTTGTTTAACGCGTGCGTGCTACCTGTGCTCCTGTATGGCTGTGAGACATGGCATCTTACTAAGCTTCAAGAGTCTCGGCTTTTGAGCTTTGAGAATCGATGTCTCCGCAGAATCTTAGGGGTACATTGGTACGACCGCGTTACAAATATCCGAGTTCGTGAGCAGACACAACAGCCTTCGGTGATTGAAGTTATCACGAAGAGACGATTCACGTGGCTGGGACATGTATTCCGGATGCCGCCAAATAGTGCAGCACTTCGTACCCTTGTGGCACAGCCTCAAGGGTTCCGTCGCCGTGGCCGGCCCTCCCTCACCCTGCAGCGATGCTACAAAAGCGACCTACGTGCTGCAGGTCTGACATGGCGGGAGGCACAGGAGTTAGCGATGGACCGAGGGAAGTGGCGCCAACTTGTGCTTGCCCTATGCCCCAATGTTGGGACGTGACAGGGTGAAAGAAGAAGAAGAAGAAGAAGACTGTGCTAGATTCGACCCTTTTTAGTTTTATGACAATCTTAAAACAATGTAGATTTAACACAATACATACACAAGAAAAAAAATCAACATATCTTGGTTATAATATATTATAAAAACTGTCACATGAAATTTAAAAATAATATGAATTCGTCATTTTTTTAGTAGATGTTCATATTAAATTATAATACCTACCTACAATTGTTTGATTTTTTTTTAAATTTATAAACCCACTTTCTTGAAGTTGTATTCAATGAATTCATGAAAATAGGCATTTTTTACCAAAAACCCAAAACCAAAAAGTTGGAAAATTGCATGCACGAATCAAATAAGTTCAGAAGCTTCTGAATTTTCACGCGACAATTATTGGAGCGTGCAATATATGCGCCTGCGTAGTAGAACAATATTAGCGTACCTGTCGGTAAAAAACCGAACTACACTACGAGACTCGTTACTAGGTTAACCGATTTTCACGACCTGTCAAATAGCAAAAAACAATGATATCATCGCGTTATGCTTACTCTTGAAGAATGCGATTTGCAAGACAGTCAGCATTTTACGTGTAAACAGTTATTATCGCGATAGTTGAAAATACACACTATTGTAAATCCATGCACGCTATCATTCCACATGAATACTTGCGAGTATCGATATTCTATGACCAATACTCCGATACTTTAATATACCGATACCGGTATCGATTCATTATGACGTCCCTAGGCACACCTACCTATAAATTGTGAATATCATAATGAACCCGTATCAAGATTGATTTGAATCGATTAGTTTAAGTATTTTCGAACCGTGACTCATGGATCAACAAACGATCATTCCAGCATGCTTATTTACAATATGTAAACAACCGTGTTTCCCGATTCTTGCGGGACATCCCTCTTTTTAAGGCTTATACTTCAGTTGAGGCATGGTCTAAAAAGATCGTGGCTAGGCGATGCGCGGATTGTGCAAATAACGCATGCCGAACGAAATATAATTTGTCATAAAAATTCAACATGCGTCCATTTAATGTTATGTTTATTGTTATATTACTAATAATAATAGTATATTCATTGACATGTTTTATTTTTTAAGTACATACGTAAAGTTTTTTAGTCATCTTTACACGATTTAAGAATATTTTCATCCGACGCCATGCCAAAACAAATCAACGTGCGGACACCTTGACTGTCGGTCTCCGATGGGCGACTAGTGAGAAATTTCGTCGCACCTATTTCGTCATTTTTATGATTGATATTATAGAAATAAACATTTGAAATATTGAACTATGCGTTTTTAGGTTTTCTCACTTTTTTCTCCTAAATCACGATTTATTTTAATTTCATATGGTAAAAATCCCGATTTGGTAAAATAATTATCTGGCAACGCTGCTAGATACATACTTAAAATGACAGCTGACAGGCATGAGACAAGGTCATTTTGTATTAGGGTAATAGAAAATTGAAGAGATAGATAATTTTCCACGTTACTATCGTTCAAAAAATAATATACGTATGTACTTATAATAATAATAAAATTATTATTATGACATTGTTGAATGAAATAGTTTTGTTTGTATTGAATTTTTGCTTACGAGTGCGTTTGCTGTTACAGTAGGTAATTGAATATGTAGGTGTATTTTTCTACACGCCTTTACTAATACCTAACCTATGCTTATATCAATCAAATATCGTACGATTATTAATCAGCTAAATCAGTGGTGCTTAAATTGTGCGCCACATCGCCCTTGTATACTGCGACCAATATCGACGAAGGTGGTATATAGTAAGGTCAGTAAGTAAGTAAAACCATAAACATAAGCAGTGTACATAATCCCACGGTCGACTCACAAGTGAAAGTGGGCTGACTACTTTAGATAGATCATCTCTCAATGATGGGAGACGCCAGTAGCGAAAACTCCATACTAGGTGATTATTTAAAACCTAAATTAATAAATATAAATCTAAATGACCTAAAGACAATTCAAAGAATCAAAAAATACCAGCAGAATCATGTGACTCTTATTAATGAATTTAGGATTCACAAACACATATATACTTTATCCAATTCTATCGAAATATGCAAAAAAGGCTTGGTGTTTTATGGTGTTTGTCCTTGAAATCTTAGAACTTTCTACTTCATTATATGGTACGACTGATGTATCCACGATAACGCCTACATACCTACCTTAGCGCATATTATGTAGATACATAATAGCTATGCTACTTTGCGCACAATATATCTACCAAGAAATCCGAATTGCCGACAAAACAAGATGCCCAACAAACAAAGCCGTAGATTTTTAGCGCACTTTCGATTCCCGATAGGCATAACATTTTTATAAAATATTTATTTTAATGCATGTAGTCTTTTTAGTGAAATATCTTTTATATAATAATATTTTATGTTCAGTGAATTTAATAAAACACTGAAATTCAAAATTCAACTCCCGTAAATATGGATGTCCTAGGACTTTTTTTCAGTTACCTACCACAGCATCCATTCGTTCAACATTCACACTTCGTCATTGGGAGGTACCCAACCACAGAAAATACTGCTTGGTTTCTAACTGGCAGATCTAAATAAAATTGAGTTACTTGTAGTACATAATATGTCAAAAGAGATACTGCAAACCTTGGGATAATGTAGTAGAGAGAGTTTATGATAGAACGAGGAGAGTGGAAACGTTTTCAGGAGTCAGCCAAGACTCACATGTGGTTGTAGACGTTGTTGTGTAGATGATGATGATTTAAAATATTTAAATGAATTTTACGTCTTCGTATATCGTAAATAAAATACACCAGCAATAATTTTATTGAAAACAATATTTCAAAAGTCAGTCTTCCGACCGAGTTTTTCCTTTCACAAAAGTCGAAACCGTAAGTAGGTACCCAAGCACAGCCGGTTTCCTTCGCAGCTGAAACTTCCATAGAAAATGATTGACATTTCAATAATCCTTGCGAAGAAATTGAAACATAATTTAACTTTTGGCATCCTAATAAAATTTTCACAAAAAGCTTCGACATAATTTAAATTCACAACTCGATTTTGCGATGAGCTAGCTCTCAGAGTATCGGATGCCGATATATCGAATGTCAATCCGCCATTGTTTTTCAGGCCAACGAAAGCGAAACATCGACTTGAATGTTTTTGAAACGAAATACCCCACGGCAGCCATGTCAAAATGTTATCATTTGTGTCAGGTTCAATTGGGATTTGATCTTCGGTATTTTTCAAAAAATAATGAGAGAGAGAAAATAATATATGTTTCCAGTTTACACAGCATCATCATTTAGGTACAACAATTCCATCGCACATCAAAATGACAAAGACTGCATATTGGACGTACCTATATTATCCATTATAACATAACAATAATCTCTTAGACGATAATTAATGTATAATCATTTATTTATTTAAAAAATACACATTGAGCACATGGCAAATTATTATTTCAAGACGTTCAAAACATGACATTTAAAATAAAAAGTACAGTTAAATTGACTTAGAGAAAAAACATAAAGCAAAAACTAATTCTATAGCAAAAGAAATAAAATTAAAAAAAAAACAATGATTCAAGAAAAATGCAAATTAAACAATAAAATAGAATTTAAAAAACCAAATACATATTGCATTGCCAAAAATATCTACATCTCTAGGGAGTGCATTGACCAGCCGCATAGCTCTCGCTATTGGTGCCTGGTGAGCCTGAGATGAGGAAACAGCTTTAACCCAAAATAGGTCATGGACTGCGACCACGCATGTAATTGACGGGTGCTTAAAAATTCAAATTTTCCAGAATATCAGGATTCGAAACTAAACAGAGAATAATGCTTTAGGAGCTGAAGTGACCTACGAGCTTCAAGAGAACGAAAGGCAAGCATGCCATGAAGAAAGTTGGTCGGAAAATAGTCGTTTAAGAAACTGTCAAAAGGAAAATATTTATAGGTATTCATTAAAATAAAGATTTCGAAGAAATTTCTTCTGAACACGCTCTAAAGTAAGCTTATGGGAAACATCATAAGGACCCCAGATAATGGACCCATATTCAAGAATACTCCGTACTAACGACACATATAGTAATATTTTCAAAGGATGTGGTTTGTATCCTGTAGTTCTCCGCCACATGGACATGTTGGCCAGATGACTAGTCCAAACCCACAATAATTGTGATTAATGACGGTTTGGAGGAGAAGTACGCAACGTAAAGAACAGAAAGAATCGCGAAGAACCACGTGTTTGACGCCGTAATTTTGTAATCAGGGAGCTCAGAAATACCTAACGGTTGTGGAGAAATAGGCAACCGATATTGAGTGTAGAAGAATATGGGATAAACTTAAACACGTGTAAGAATACGATTATTGTTCGTTCTAATAACTGTTCTCGTTTTATGCACTGTCGCTTACTCAATATTGGTGTATTGTAAAGTTGCAAAACACCATTGCACGTCTATAATGGGTGGTTTGTTCATTTTCGTAGGACACTTATGCATTCAAAACCTTGCGTATGTGTATGTGGTGTATTGTGTAATAGCCTATCGGAATTTTATTTATTAATCTGTTCTGTATTTTGTATGCAGTAAAACTGCTTCTTGAGTCAAGTGTCTCCCAAGTCGGTTAGCTCAATAATTGTAGATACTGTGCTTAAGAGAATGCCTGTCTTCATTAGCCTCTATATGTTAAAAAGGATGTATGTGTGCCTGCCAACGATATTGATTTTTTCCATATTGAGCCTTTTTTGGTTTCGCTTTAAAAATCACTTTTGACCTAAGGGGCATTTTGGTATACAGGAAAAATTTTAATAGATATTTCCCCATTTCATGGTTTGTAAAAACAATAGTTACTTCCAGCGCATCTATTCTATACACAATATTGCTTTCGGCCGCTACGGCAGATTTCTAGGGTAGGTTTGTATCGAAGTATTAGCACTTATTGTAACAATTACAATACTTCTTCGGTAAGCATTTTTGGCCGGGAAAGATAACTAAATAAAGAAGGGAGACAAAAAACCTACACATTTTCAACAGAGATGACAACGCGTACTATATTTTTCCCAAAATACTATAATTTTGGAGGCTCTGTACTATAATTCCACTGTGAAAAAATGGGAACACTGTGTCTGGTGCCTGCTTTTTCTAGAGACGTCCCATCTGCTCTGGCAAGTTTTAATCGTCGCACTTACCACCTTCAGATAGATGGCTCGCTTCATCATGTACAGACTCTTGGTGTGTGGATGCAGATACGGGAACAGCTGAAAGTCACCTACATTTACCTTTTCGTCTCTGAGGACCATCAGGGGGCGCACCGTGTATATACGAGTACGTACGTCATATCAAATGGAAAAATCCTAGCTAGGACAGCGAAAGCATCATTAAGCCTTCGTGCGTACGGTAAACCCACGAAGGAAGTTTTATCAGTAAATAAATTATAACAGTCATTTCATAAATAAGTAAAAGTATTTTCTAAAAATTCATCTGACTTTACAATTATTATTATTATATCTTGCGTACGACCAGAACTCATTCATTACATGGTAATAGACAATATGTCTTATTATGAGACATTTATTATAAAGTTAACTATTTTATGAAAGATGTCATCCAATTGAGAAGCTTCGCGCGCCGATGCAGCACATAATTTATTATTATGATTATATTCACTTCGGTCTCAGGGGTACATGCGCATGCGCATATTGTCAGTTAGTTAGTCGTTCAATACATACAAACAGCACGTGTTGTAAACATAACCAATATTGTGAAATAATAAATATATATGTTTATAAACAAATTTCTGGAGACTAACATTCTACACTGTTAATTTATATTCATAAAACTTTATTTATATTGGAGTGTATATTTATTTTTCATTGTAAAGATTTTGTATCAAGATTTGAAGCTATATTTATGTAAGTATTATTTATGAGTAAAATTATGTATCAATAAATAAATAAATTTTGTGAATGTTGAGTTGGTAAATAATTCAAAAAATATATTAAAATTTGATTTTTTATTAATTATTCATCATGGGCACTTCTGAATCGATTATAACCGCTGTATGGAAAAGATGAGTTTTGGTCCAATACAATAATTAAATTACAATAATTATCATATGCTATATGAGACACAGTTGAATCGCGTACGTTTTCATCAACCTAATCCACTGTAATATTAATATACTCAGGTAATGGCATATATTTTGTTTTGTTACGCCAAAGAAGTATAACTTCTAACGCGCGTACATAAGTACACACACCGATTTTTGTGTCCAGAAACACAATTATAATACTAAAACTCCGTAAGGTTCCCTGTTATGCACTCAAGACTATTTTCCAGTGATATTATGAATAAACATAAATAGCTGATGATAATGTAAGTGACTAAGTGAAAACCCTCAACGTGATAGATAAAAATCAATAATTCTTCTATTGTTTGGCAGCGGATACTTCATCTTCGGTCGTTGTTCATAGTTGAATATGTTGAACGTAAATAACTGGCGAGGCGGGATCTATGACAAAGTGTTCACTGGGGAGGCACCGACTGGTAGCGAAGTGGCGTACAATAAGCGGACAGAGGAAGGAGCAATGAGCAAAAGGCGTGCTCACAATTTCTTTAAAAGTATTATTAAAAATTTTTGAGGTCGCTAATCAAAAAACGAAAAACATAAATACATCGTGTACCTACATACTCTAAAGCTGGCATGGGCATCCGATACGTCTGTTGTTTATCAAAGATGTTGAAAAAAAACCTTTTTCCTATGAAGAGTGAATATAAACAGTGACGTCCGTAGACAAAATGCTTCCCCTAGGCAGCGCCAAAATGCCACCCCATTTTTATACAGTATTTTTTATCATCCTTTTATGACTCCATTATCTAAGAAATGTGTTGTACCTATGGATACATTATACATTACTAACAAAATATATAGTTACCACAAAATCTAACTTAAATGCTATCTCTACTTTAATAGACAATATTGCAAGTCCAAGGTTTCAGATGCATTTAAAAATACACTTGACAACTTTCAAAACTCGCGAATCACTGGCAAAAATATTTGGATAAGTTAAATAGGTATGTACCTACATATAATTCAAATCCTATATGAAGGACGTGACTTCCAAGGACAACGAAAGTAAGCTAGACATTGCGAACCCGACAAAAAATTACAGTCCTGTTAAACCTTTTATGTTAATTAATACATTTTGCAGAGCACCAAAAACTTGTAGTACTCTACCACTCCGGATGTGTTTTTTATTAATAAATTTTCGTCCTAAAATCCAATGAAAATAGTATATTTTTACACTTTGGAACACTAGAATGATTAGAAATATGGCAACACTGCCGAGTGATAAATAACCTCACTTTTTTAATAGAAGAGGCAAATAATGAGAGACGGTCTGCTGTCATTGTTTATTAGAATTGATAATGTAAATGACGATTATTTTAAAACTAATTAATTTTAATTTTTTTAACATTTGTATACATATTATAATATTTATTAAGACTTTTTACCCAGAGCGGAGCAGACCCTGGAGTGAAGCTGGAGCAATTATTAGGTCCCGGAGGGGAACTGGAGCGGAGCAACTCAAAAAAGGGTAACCCCCTGGAAAAGTCTGTAAATTTTGTGTAAAAGCAGGGCTTTTTTGTCATGTAACGCGGTGGAACGGCGTTCCGGCACATTTTTCATGGTATTTTTAATATTTCAAAAGCAATTAGACGAAACAATGTTCGCGCTTACAGAGTACAAGTTAATTTTCCTTTTATATGAAAAGACCCTGAAAAATTAACACATTTGATATAGGCATTGATTTCTATTACTATTTCTTCTAGTGAATGTGAACGCAAATTTTCGCAAATGAATCTAATTATTACCACAATGAGAGCTTCGTTGAAGACCAAAACAGTTTTGGCACTTTTGTTCATCAAACTCGTCGGACCACTTTTGACCCTTTCGTTCAAAATACGTTGATCGGTGGTTACTCAGTAGAAGACATTCGGCCACAGACTCTAACACTAAGAAAAGGAACGAGACGATTTGCCAGATGAAAATTGTACTGAACTTTGGAAATCACCATGGCCCCGACAAAGGGAAGACTGACAGGGCTCTAGCCTGGGGGATCGACCAGATAAGTGAGATAAACGCACATCACAAATTTGCTCTAATCGTGCTTGGTTGCTTTGCATAGTTGCTTTAAATGATATTTGAATATAATTTTCTTTAGTATCTACTTAGGTAAGAAGTTTGGCAAGAAGTGAATTCCGGCACTTTTGCTTTTAAAAAAAAAGACCTGTGTAAAAGTGATTATTCAAATAAGTACCTAATCGCTATGAGCGGAGTTAAGATTTGTGGAGTTTAAAAACTTAAAAATACTTCATGCATTTGCTAAATAATTTCAAATGTCATAACAGAAGTTAATAACGTAATCAATCGAGGCTTTTTGATATATACAATATTTGTGGCTTTTCCATTTGGTGCCAAAATATATTGATTTTTACTACTCTCCACTCTTGGTGCCGCTATATACAATTATTGTCCGTGAGTGAAGTATTCCGATCTAATGTGGCAGCACGCGTAACGCGTCGCCCGCGCCAAACTGCCGATTAGCGATTCTAATAACACAATTATTTGCATCTTAGCTATTTGACCTCCGATCGAGCTGAAATAAACACCATTATTTTTAAATGTACACATTCTAGCGACATTTTTAATATAAAATGGGGGTTGCAGTATTAACTTCCGCGTTTCAAGGCCCTGTACGCGGCGCCCGTTTCCCGCAAAAACCGTTAAGCTGCGCGTGTGGATTTGTATAAAGAAAAACCGAATGATGGTACCGACATACAAACATCCAAATATATTCTTCAAATTATAGTATAGATTAATATAACGTTATATTATTATAACGTCTTTACTTCATAATCAGTGTCTGACATCCATTTCTCGTAAAAACAAAAATCTGTCAATACAAACCACCACTCTGTGGATGCCCATATAATCCTATTAGGATCGGACATGATCCAAAATATATATATATATATATAGGTAGGTACCTATAAGATGTTATACATTTACTAGCGAATGGTAAAATTTATTCGTCATTATTGATAACAATTTTGGAATACCTATCTGGTAAACTGTAAAATATGTTGACATTATCTACATTCCACATAATCTCACACACGATACACTTTTACACATAACCAGACTATCCATTATTTCATCTGTCTCCTATCATCATCATCATCAGGGACGCGACAACCCGGTGTGGGTCTTGGCCTCCTCCAACAGCTCTCTCCACCTATCTTTATCCAGTGTGACCGCTTTCCAATTTGGTACCCCTAGAACACGGCAGGCATTGGCAGCTCCATCCAACCAGCGAGTCTTTGGCCTGCCTCTTCTTCTACGCCCGATTGGATTGCCGGACATCACTCTCTTTGCCGGTTCATTGTCATTCATATGGTGCACATGACCTAGCCATCGCAGTCTCCCAATCTTAATTGATTGAACTACGCTGCAATTTTCGTACAGCCCGTAGAGCTCAGCATTATAGCTTCTCCTCCAATTGGTGCCGTCCCTGATCGGTCCATATATACGGTGGAGAATTTTTCTTTCAAAAATGTTCAGGGCTCGTTCATTTCGCAGAGTTAATTTCCAGGTTTCCGATGCGTAGTAAAGCACTGGCTTTACAAGTGTCATGTAAAGAGTGCTTTTAGTATCTGTCTACTATATCGAGTTCGTATTATCGTATTTTCTTACTAATGTATGCAATCGAAGCAATCAATGATGCTTAATTTAGACATCAAATTACAATATGTAATTTATACAAAAACGCCTGAAAATAATAAAAGAAAATTAAAAACATTCACGCCTTGGTTTTACTATTTCGCAATAATATGCTTCCGATCAATGAGTGTAAGACAGTGACACTTTCAGTGTCAATAATATTATGTACCTAACTAATACACGAAAAACATTATTTATTATTTTGTATGCATGTTTTCGTTTTTGCTACCAGTAACGATCACCTGATATAAAGCGACAAACAATTAATAGTATGACTATAACGGCAATAATAATATGACCGTTTGAATGAATTTTAATAATCTTGCCGAACCCATTCAAAATTAATGGCAAAATGTATTTAGGGTTTAGTCAGAATGGAATTTCATCGATCAACACTTTGGCTAAGCGGTAATTTGTACATCCGAAATTAAAATTAAAAAAAGTATAATGTACTATGTACTTATTGATGACACGATTTACTTATTTTAAAACAATGATTTTCCGAATAGATTGATTTATAGAATTAATTGAATTGAATAAAATATTCTCCACAGGAAAAAATGTGGGTTAAAGATAAAAATGAATTTTGTAAAACTGGACTTGTTTCTTACTCTGTGAACGCCGCTGAATTATGCAGGAGTTTGAAAAGTGGAGGCATGGGGAGCAGTAGAGGCAGAGGAAGAGGAAATGACTCTCAGGTGTGAAAGCTTCTCCCAAATCGACAAAAGTTACCTCTTTTGTTTTCGCATTTATGCTTGTGTTAAAAGCATCCATGGCGGCAGTGGCTGGATGGCGAACCCGCTATATTTTGTTAATTGGGATGGCAATTCGTTGGACGAATATAATAATTATTTAAATACATAATCGTCAAACTGTATTATATATAGGTAGGCCTTTTTACCACGTTTTTATTAGCTCGTGTTCTTGTTTGTCCAATACAAATCTTGCAATCGATTTTTAACTAACTTCCCGACTAGCTAGACATTTGAAACTTTTAAAATATATCATAACACGATGACAATGCATTCTTTTAATATGTTTAGCCATCTTTAAGCAGAATTGAATTAATTTTCAGTTAATTCTGTTTTGTACGGAGAGTTAGTTTGGATAAAATCCACAAGGTTGCGCTTCGATCGAATTCAATGCTTGTACTTTTGAGTAACGGCGTTCGACGATTTTGAAAAAAGAAATAACTCGCTTTCTTGTTTTTTGTTTGTTTTTTACTTCATATACAAGTTTTAAAAATCTCGCGTGTTATTAAATTAATAAATGTTTAAAAATTTCTTATAATTGCTCTCTTTATCACGCATTTGATCATTTTCTTTCAAGTTGATGGGATAATTCGTCAAAAAATAAAAAAATAAAGTTTTTATTAATACATAGAATTGTCAAGTGTATATGATTCAACAGAATTTAAAAACGTGGTATATAAAAAGTTCTTTTTATCTTGTAATTATTATATACTTGCATCACATACTGAAACTATCTACTAAAACTAAAAAAAATACTTCTAGTGACCTAATCGTTTGACACCGCTCTGTGTGCATGGCAGGGGCAATGGTCCACCTCTTCCAAGGACAGACAAACGCTTTTGTTTTTTCCTAATATAAAGTGACGCAAGAAGAAGAAGACACCAGATATTAATTTCAGACCATTGGACTTCTCAGTTCTTAACCGGACACGGTGGTTTTGCCTCCAAGCTCTGTCAGCTTCGCCTAATTATAGAATTTCCGACTTGCTTATGTGGCGAATTGCAGGATGCGGATCACATCGTCTGGGAGTGTCCCCATATGTAGGTTGAAAGGTAGGAGCTTCTCAACCGGTCGGGCATTGCGACTTGGTATCTACGAGGGAAAATTTCTCAGCCTAGAAAGTCTTTTCTCATCGAGAATTGATCGTAATACATTATATCGAAGTTGGAATCACGCACACTCTAGTGTACTCTAACCAATGTCTTGGGAAGTTTCTCCTAGGACACTTTCGGCACAAATTTGAAGAGCGCCTAACGTTCGTTACGCCATGGTATACGCCTGAATAAGGGATATGGAGACGTGGCGGGTGGTGGAGGTAAAAGCAAGTGACCTAATGAAAATTCGTCTTCTTCGTGGAAACCTCATAATTGAAGATCATTACCCGGATGATCAACCCCATTTATTAAATTTGATCAGTCTATCGGAATGGAACATAAATAGTCGACATAGTGACGTTAACAACCTAGTGAAATGTTCATGGGTAAAATTATATTATATTGTGCTTTGATATGATGTGAAGAAAACGTTCTTCAGTATTATATTTAGAGCCTGATGTATGAAAATGATGCAAAAAGGGGTCACTGGTGTATTGATTAATATAAGTTAGCTACAAATCAATCTTGCAATTTTATTTCCCTAACCGGGCTGCACTTAGTAGTAAAAGACTACATTCAGCAAGCCTACGTAAAGTTTTTAATACTTTTTCAATAGTTATAATAATTGGAGTAGAATCCATTCAACTATTTTTCTTAATAGTCAATTAAACTTTTTAAAAAAATATTCATTGTGGGAAAACCAAGGTTGGAAATAAGTAATTAAAGGTTAAAGAGTATAAGTACACATTTTTTAACAGTTTGAAAAGTTTATTTTTACAGAAAAAAATCCCTTTACAAAGACTTGGTCTAATGTTTAAAAAATACAGCATAACATAATTTAAAAAAAATTATAATATAAACAGAACTTTACTATATTAAAAAAACAAACTAATTATAAGCTCTTTTTTAATTTAAGTTAAGTACCTACTGCTAATATAATCATATTGTTTTATTGTGTTTTCAGATTTTAATAAATAACCAATAAATAACGTGAATTTTTAAAAACAAAATGAAAATGATTTAATCTCAGAAATGGCAACACAACAATAATAATATTACAATCTAAAATAATTCTGAAACCTCGTTGGCGATGTATTTATTAGGAATTAAATTTATGAAAAGGTGTTTTTCATAAACTGATTCTCACCTTGAGGCCTGTATATTTTTACAACCTGAAGATGACGAAAATCAAAACCTGAGTCGTCAAAACCAATCTTTATAGAAGTATATACTTAATCAGAAAAAAAAACATTAGGCATTAATAGTACCTAAGCACCACATATTAAATCTTGATTCTTTTTATTTGTGTACGTAGGTAAGTACAAATACGGTCTCTCACTACAAATATGTCGGTAGGTAGGTCTCTACAAGCTTATTGTAGAGATGTATAAATGTAAAATAAAACATTAATATTACGTTAAACCTTATATTATTTTAAGTTTTTAAAAAATAATAAGTTACTCAAATATATTTTTATTATTTATTTTCATATAACGTATTTTAGAGCTAATAATTTGGCATCTGTAAATTTAATGTAACAGGAACTGGAAGAGACGTGCGGAGGACCGTACCGGCTGGAGGACGGCGGTGTAGGAGGCCAGGGCTCGACTTGAACTGTAGCACCATCGAAGAAGAAGAAATGTAATGTAAGTTCGAGCCTGCCACTAATTTTCATCAGATTGAATTCCATAGCAACGTACCTACATGACGTATAGTATAATATGTAAACAATTTGGTTGCTACAACCTCCCCAACAGCGTGCTATAGTATTTTGCTTCAATGTTTTTGTTATAGAAACTTAGAAAAACTCTATCTATCGTGTATTCAAAAATTGTGTGCTACATCTGCATAGCTACAATGCCTACAATGTACTTCGCTGCTTAGAATTATGAATATGTTTACCATAAGTTGTATTATTTCATAAAAATGGAATAATTCAAAATTTCCATGTTTTTTTCATGTAGCAAAATTTACCTACATCGCAAAGGTATATTAATTATGTACCTAGTATAGGTACTATTATATGCGGTGATCATTAAAACTATAATGAATTTTCTGAATCCTGGGCATGCAACTATATAATATTTGTATTAAAATCTCAATCTTGGTCTGTTCGAAGCAGCATCCCACCATTTTTTTCAGTCTTCAAATCTGATTCAAACTATCACTCCGGTTAAACGAATATCATTTTTTTTATACTATTATGTGTGACTGCTTCATCATAAATTAATGTACTTAAGTAGGTACTTGACCCCGCCACTAATTTGATCATCCAAAGTACTTAACTCGAAATATTTCCCATCAAATAATGACATATCAATTGCCTTGTAAATATAAACATAAACAGTGTTAATACACAATAATATTAATATACAAACAATTCCACATACATATTAAGTAGGTACCTAGTTACATATTTTAAATACTTATTAAATTTACTCGGTGATATCACAGGAAATTATAATGACAGTAAAGTAACCTACACAAAACATTTTATAATAATGCATCGGTACCAAATTTACGCATTCATGCTTTTTGTTACAGTATTGACAGTGTTTACAGAGAAATGTAACACTGATTCCTATAAATAATACAAAATGCGTCATGTACGTACTACATATACTTGCTAATATTATTAATATGAGGGTACAACAAATTGAACAAAGTTAAGCAGCGTGGATTATCAGGCACAAGTTTACTGTTCCGTATAATGTGCCCCCTATTACTTGAGAGTGAAAGAGATGATGAAACTTGCAACGACATAAATTGAATGCAAGAAAACCTTTATTAGATTATTAGTTATGCACGATTTGGTTTTGCTACCCGTGACTTCGTATGATCGCCTAATACCGAGCATGAAACAATAGATGAACAATAGTACGAATGAGTATCGGCGTCCGACGACAACGAAATTGTAATACACTTGTGGCATCTTGTGTTGCCATTTATTAATTAATAATATATTTTTACTAGCTGACCCGGCAAACGTTGTTCTGCCATATAAATTATTTCTAGTGAATATTTTGGTTGTTAAATAACAAATAACGAATGTATCGTAAGTGTGTGGGGATGGGATCTATGACAGAAAGAGGAATGGAGCGCTATAGACGATGACCGCCGATAAAAACAAAAAAACAACAACCATTCATTTTCTCAATTCAAAATGAGTAATGATGTTCATAATGAATGAATTACTGTGACAGGATCTCGTTGTTTAATGTTTATGCAATATCCGTCTTGTCCCTACCAGAAAATTAGCGGATATTGGAGAGCGTCGTATGAACGGTGTGTGTCAGCGATGAACTCCAGATTATTGTTTCTTCTTCGAATCACGAATTCTCGCGTCGATGTGCGGTCGCCAACCATGATTCCAGCAATGTCGTTAAAAACAGGTGCATTGAATCGACGCACGTGCTCTCCAGTTGATGTTTTATCATGTTATATTTGCAATTCGTGCATGTGTGCTTTAAAGAATTTCAATAATTCATTGTGCTCATTCAATAGGGCGTCCAGTTCGCCGACGATACGCCTGGCATTAGGCGAATTGAGGTTATTGTAGCCGCAACGTGCATCCACACGATTGATGTCCTCACCGCCCATGAAGTAGATTTGTAAAAAAATATGTGGTTCGTTTGGCATTTGCAGCAATGAGCCTACTTTGTGGTATACCTGGCCTTTGATATTGAACGTAGAATGGAATTGTTGACCATTTGCCGCAGTATTGTGAACTATTTCTGTTGCTCCAAACGAAGTCATTTGGAAACATAAATTGAATGTGCGAATGGACTTCAGGAACAGGTTTGAATCTGAAACCGTGCCGATCAGCAAGCCGTTCAATGGTTCTGGTGGTATCTCAATTTCTAGTTGCACTTTTCCTGATGCGCAACACATTGTTTGAATTTGAGCGCATAACAATAGAGACATTCTTTGTCCATAGCACCAATCAGCACTTTCGGATGAGCGGAATATTCAATATCTGGCTCGTACTCGAATGCGAGACGAAGAAATGAAGCGGATGTAAATGCTCGATGTACTTGTTGGCGTTGTCAATCATTTGCTCTGCGTGTGTTGACTACGAACCAGCGCGCTTGGCTCCGTTCTAATTGTCGTTGTTGATTTCGTTCAGCTCGTGCCTCTTGTGATTGAGATGCACGCAATTGCGACATGCTCACACGCACGTTTTTGTTATCTTGTTGTATTTGTTCGTCTGTTCTTTCTGCTCTACTATTTCGCATGTTTGTGGCTTTATTCGTTCGACGGCCCAAATGGCCCCCTTGCGTCTTGCTGGCATTGTGCACTGTAATACACGCACACAAAAATAGATAAATTAAAATAAATCGTACAAAATTTTGCACGCACTGCGTTGTGATATGCCGAATGAAATGTCAAAATGACGCGACGTTTTTCTTGAATTCTTCTCGGACGTAGCGCCATCTGTCATTCAACAACATAAATAATTTCGTTCTGTTTGAAATACGAACGACGGTTAAATTTGTTCATACAAAAATAATAAAATCGCAATCAAAAAAATGGGAGGGTAGGGGTACGAGGGTGAACATTTGGGGTTATAGGTATTTTATGATGCCAAATAATAAAAAAAATACAAAAAAAAAATGTCAAAAAAATAAAAGAAAAAATTTTCTGGATAGAGATACCCTAATCATCTATCGATATGAAATATACTTGTTGACCTATTCTCATACCTAACAAATATACATAAAAAAAATCATAAAAATCGGTCGAGCCATTTCGGAGGAGTACGACCACAAACATCGTGATTTTATTATTTAATTAACTTCAATCTTAAATCTTCCCTTCTATTTAAATCCAGTTCAAATAATTTATTGTAGCAAGTGGGCATTATTTAAAAAGAAACCACAATAAAATGTATGCATACTATGTGCTATAATAATTATAATAGAAATACTTACGAATTAATAAATTATGTACCTAATTAAATTGATTTTGTTTTCTAAAAATCTATCAGAAATTTGTCACGTCCCGTAATGAATTCATTTAGGTACCTACCTATACTAATTTAATTTGTTGATCTAATAATTATTATGATGTAATGTATTTTAATGGTGGAAATGCATTGTAATATTAGTAAATAAAATTGCGTTTTATTTACCCCAATAATAATTGATTTTTTATCTTTTAAGTATTCAAACAAGAATTAATAATCACTTAATATAAGCCATTCCTAATTTTCTATAAAAATAATAAATACTTAACTATTTTAAGGAACTGTATAAAATTTTTTATCAAAATAAATAAAATAATATCTTCACTAAACAGTTCATATCAAAATAATACTTATTTATAATAATTGAAATAATTATAACAGTAAGTAATAATTATTATAATATCAGAGTATTATAATATTATGCACAACATCATACGTAGGTACATGCTTTAATAATCTAAAAATAAAAAGAAATATTATTTATATATTATATATATATATTATAAAATAAAAGCTTTAGTGGGGTTTATAGGGAATTAAAATGTGTGTTGTGCAAATTGTGCAACGATTATAGCAACACCATTGTTCGCTTCATCATCCCGCCATCCTCGCGATTTTCTGTGCGCTTAATACAAAATAAATATTAATATAAAAATGGTAAGTAAAAAGACAAAGAAAAGCCTATGCCTACACTAGTTATAAAATTACCAAATGTAAAAAATAATATTGTATAATTTTTACACCCGTGAAATAATAATTATTATGTTCACGTATCCCTTATTAAATCAATGTTATAACGTTATAAGGTTTCTGTGAGTGCATCTTTTCCTGAACGCGATGGTTATTACAAAATATATACCTCCTCCTGTTTTATGCGCCCCTAATACCAAATTTCTTGAGGCGACTAATTTTATGCTACAAGTCGATACAAAAATCGTTCCTAATGTCAAAAGGAAGTCATCTTCTTCTCAAACCAAAGAAATGTTTGCATAATAAATAAAAAATTCTTCTTTTTCGTCCGGATGTCATCTCATGACTAAAGATCGTGACCCCGATGATTCAGCCGCCTGACAGTTGTTCCCCCGGCTAGGCTTTATCTTTATCTCGACTTTATCGACATTCAACGGCACGCGGGCCCTGTGTCAAAGGAAAACCTGTGGCATTTTTAAGTTGTTTCATCCATTTATAGGAAACTCTTCTTCATCTTCTCATACCTTCAACCCCTATCAAATATCAGGTGATCTTCTAGATTTTCATCCTCCCAACGGGCTTTATGACTAAAAAATTAAGATTGCAATTAAGTTTGGTCATCCTCAAGATTTTCATCATTCTCCATCAGCACCACATTTTAAAAGAGTTTAACTCACTCGAATGGCAGGCTCTGACTCCGGTGGTTAGGTGGTTAGGTTGTTAGGTTAGGACACCTGGTCTTGGCAGACACATGGCCCATTATAAGGGGAGATGAAGGAAGTTTTTAGATTTAGCTAGGACCTACCATGGATCATTAGACCACTGGTGATAATGATGATGATGATTGGGTAATATTTTACGCAGGTAGGTAGTGAAAAAACCGCATATTTTTTAAGATTTTGGTATGATTTAATAATAAGTGTATGACTAGTTTGAACTGTTTTAATGCCCCTTTTTTAATTTTCTTTTTGAATAAAAATATAATATGTTTTGGAAAATTATGCAACGATTATGTATACCAACACCACTGTTCGTCTAACGCCGAGATATGATCACGGCATCTTTCCGACTATCTGTGCGCCAGATACAGAAAAATGATAAGTAAAAAAGTAAATTGCCTAGGTAAGGTACACGTCTTCTAGAAAATACCTAATAAAATTTTATTCAAATTCATTTTTTTTTTACAAACACACGTTTACAATAAATTACATTAAAAGCAAAGAAATATTATTAAAACAGTGTAAAGAAGAAATAAATATATTATGCAGTACCTACATATCACAAAAACAGTATAAAAAGTAAATAGGTAAGTACAAAAATTATAAAAAATCATCAATCAGAATTACCCGTCAAATAATAATGTTCAAGTATTCCTTATTAAAGCAATCTCGGAAGGTTTCTGTGAGTGCATCTTTTCCTGAATTCAGTGGTTATTTATTAAAAAAGATTTACTTTCTGCTTTATGTACTCCTAATACCAAATTTTAAGAATTAGTTTTGATGCAAGTTCGTAAATTTCTCACGGTTGAACGTGAAAGTTTAAAAAGGTCTGTTTTTGACAATTAAAACCTTACCCTTCGATTAAAGGTTAATTAATATAGTATTTGCCTGACCTTCGTACGTGACATAATAACTTAATAATTACTTTCAAATGCAAATGAACCGTTTGAAATTTATAATAAGAAGAATATCACAACAGACCCCGATTTATTGAATTAAAGAAAAATTCATGTAGGCTCTTCAGAATTAAGATAATATGTGTCGCTAGATTTCAAAATCAGCCAGTCAGTCCATAATAGATGAATAGGAGAAAAATAGCTTTTTGTTTTCTCAGATACACAGTCACAAGGGTGAAATTTTATATTATTTCGAGTATAGAATATTTCAAATTAATAAATTCCACATTTTGACAATGCAGAAATGTTAGAAAGCAGTAGTTCTTCAGCAATTCACAAAAAAGTCAAATTTACCTAAAGGTGGACTTGGCTGATTTTGAAATGTAGCGACACATATTATGGTCTTCTTCTCGAACCAATGAAAGGTTTGCACAATTTAATATCAAATTCTTCTTTTTCATCCGCTTGTCTAAATATCGTGATTCGGATGATTTGGCCACGAAAGCCTTCCCCATTCAATGATTCGCGGGTCCAGTGTTAATAGAAAACCCGTGGCATACCTATAGATATTTGTTTCGTTCATTTGGAGATAGCTCTAACCTTCAACCTGACAAAATATCACAAGTTTTTCTAGATTATCATCCTCTCTGTGGGCTATATGACAAAAAAATAAAGAGTCCAACGAAGGCAAACTGTGTAGTCGATCTCGAATCTAGAGCTTGCTGATTATTAAATTGAGCGGTTATTATGTTTAGACATCATTCCGTCTAACTAAATAAAGTCGATTCATCGTCCCACCATCGGTCCGACTTTCTGTGCGCCTAATACAAAATAAATAATACAAATTTAACGAAAAGTAGGAAAGCATACATTTTAAAGAATAGTCTTGTATAATAAATAAATTACCGTAAATAAATTATTGTTTATTTTTTACACCCGTCAAATAGTTTTGTTCAAGTATCCCTTATTAAAATAATCTCGGAAGGTTTCTGTGAGTGCATCTTTTCACGGCAAAAACGTTCGTAAAGTATAATGTTCTCTATCCTATGCATTTGTATGGTGCCCTGATACATCAAAAGATAATTTCTCGCGGTAGTACGTGAAAGTTTGAGAAGTTCTGTGTTTTTCTGGTACCTACAATATTTATTTAGCCGGGTTGATAAAAAATAAATAGTACATATTATGTGGTTGGTCTCCATGCGTGGCAATTATGTAAAACTTAAAAGATTCAAATGCAAATGAACTCTAATGAGTTCTCTTCTTCATCAAATCATCACCCTTATTTATTTGTATTATTATTAATTTGTAAGTACATAACAATTTCTTTATTTTTAATTTTTTGTTTAATAATCACTTTTCTATGCTTCATGTTTGAAGGCGGCAGTCAGTGCGCCAGACGACGTTACATGAAAGAGATAGCATATAACATGTGCAATATACTTCCATATTTATTATATATACCTATCTAGATATTTATATACTTACTTACATTCACTTACCCAAATTTAATCTTTCAGCACTATGCCTAAATAGATGTTTTCGTGAAATAATTTCCATCTGCCAGTGGAGATAGGTATGTAGTTGTTTAGATTCTCCGCTCATGACATTGCGACATGAAATTAACCATTTTATATATAAAATTTACAATTATTATAAACAACGAATTGCCAGTAATATAAAAATCAATGCTTAACATTGAATACGTGTATTAATTAAGGCGCTAAGTACCAAAATAATAAAAACTGACCTTTTTATAGAAAAATGTTCTACATACCAACGCCAATAACTTCAACTATAGTCTAAGTGACTCAAGCAAGTCAAAAAAATACAGCAAAATAATTAAACCTATCGACGTTGAAGTCCGTTGGCGTGTTTTATTTATAATGGTGTAAGCAGCACTACAGTGGTCAACGGCATTCAATATAAAATAGCTGACGCTGGTGTGTTGACACTTGCGAGTTCTTAATACCTAAAATTATAGAAGCTGCCGTGATTGCTTCACACTGTAAAACTACATTTTTCAAAAGGTCTTCTTCATGAAATCTTACTGCAATGACTCGGTATTTTGTAACTACAGGCAATACTACTTTTTGGTACTTAGAGCCTTATTTAATACACGTATTCAATACCTAAAAGGTATTATCTAAAATACATATCTAGTATATTTTTAATATATACCTTTAGATGATTGTGTTAGAGCACAAAAAATTGACTGCCTAAAATCTCCTACAATATTATAATTTCAGTGGATCTGTTGTCATAGTATTGCATCTATAATATCTATGATATACTACATACATACTAAGAATATAGTATAGATACCCATAGTTAACTAGTATGTAAACTATCAAATGCAAAAATGACATTTTTCATTGCAAGAATTTGAAGCTTTAATTTTATTTTTTGTCTTTTATTCTTGTTCAACTGTAAAAAGAAGCTACAATCATAGACTATAGATACATCGCTACAATAGTAAATTTAATAAAATATCCATATAATACCAGTTAGATATCAACCATTTAAACGAAAATTTTACAAAATGTAGTACAACTGTTCCTGTAGGTACACCTATCTCGAAATTACTAATTGTACAAACCAATGATCACAAAATACACATATGTAAAAGTGTGTACCTACCTGCTAAATAATAAAATTATTTTTTAATTATAATAATAATAGGTGGGTAAATATTTTTTCTAACTTTTGTAAATACTATATAGCTATAAATATACACTGTACCAAAACTACAAAATAATTAATTTGCAGCGCAATCTATCCTTTAAATTGTTGTAAAACTATTTTATCTCCTGCAGGTCGCTTTAATAAAATTCTCGAAATTCTTGTTTCTCATATTTTAAATTTTATAACTACAAACTGCTAGAAAAGTTTGAAACTATACACAATCCTCTTTTTTTAATACTTATACCTACCTTTTTATTCTCCACTTTCTGATCCGTATTCGTTTAAATCTGAGTACCTACTTATGACGAAAATATAATAATTGTAGGGTTGAAAGTCTATAGGGTATAAGTGCCAAAAATGTGAAACTGAGATATACCTAATAAAAAAAAGAATAAAACCATACATATATGAAAACTTACATTTTTATTTCTACAAAGTTACAGAAGAACATCGGTATAATATGATAAGTTTACATAATTCTAAAGATAAAATAAACATTGGAAGAATAAAAATATATTAATTTAAACATGGACAATATTGATATATGTACAGTAGAGGGATATAGGGGAACATGGACCCCGCCCATATCTCAATATATTTGTGTGGCAAAAATGGTAGAGTTAGGAACTTAGATCCTTCAAAATATCATTAGGCTTGGGATATAGAATATAGATTGTATTGAAGTAAAAAAACTAGCAATAGATTTTTTTGACACTTCGAGCATATAGACGTTCAACCTTTCAATTATAAGTAGATACGTATTTATTTTTCTTCTGAAAGTGAACCCCGATGATCGTCTTTAAACAATTAGTAAGACATAATAATTAATTTTATAAATCACATCATATATTTATTTTAAAATCATAAGGGGTATTTTCCTATTTATATTTTATTTATATACTTATATGTATCCACCTCCGTTTTGGTTGATCCAACTTTAAAATGTATTATGTATTTAGAAAAACTTATAGGTACTCATTTTATGCAAGCTTTAAAAAAACAAAAGAAGGTATTCCTAGGTATATGTATACGACAAGACTGTGACATACATCCAATGATTCAGATGCTTGCAGCGTTATCAACTGAATCAAAGTGATCGGACATACCTGCAGTCATGTGATGGTATTAATAGTTCAGGGGAATAATTTGAGTGCCATCAGAATTGTTCTTAATGTCTTTTTCTAAGAATTAAAAGCTTGCGCGTAGAGCTGTCAAAATTAACATAATTAACTTAGTTACAAATTGAATTATTATTAGTGATATATCACAATAATATTCCACTTTTATGTAATATTACAACCAAAATTTTCCGCTATTTAATTATGTATTACTAAATATCAAATCTCGCACCACACACATTTTCTCACATAGGAATAGGGAATCCAATCCCGAGCCAAAATTCTGATCCCGGGATTTCGGGATTACAATTTGACAATCCCGGGATCCCGGGACTGGTCCCGGGATTGGCATTTTTTCCAATATTTATAGAAAATTTTTATATTTACAAATAACATTGATAAAATCGGTCAAAAATAAATCTAGTATAATTTATACTATTTAAGACATTTATTGTTAATATTGTATACGGTCAATCTTAGAAATACACAAGTTTAACGGAGTAAATAATATTGTAATATAAATAATAATGTGAATTTAATAGGAGATTGCTGTTTCTGATAGTAAAGACTTAATGAATGGATTAGCGAGATTTAAAATAGTATAGCAAATAATCATGGCGTAGTTATGGCATTTCCGCTTCATAAATCTAATTAGTCATCCAAATCTGAAACTGCCGTAAAACGTATGATATCATGGTGGAATAACTTTGTTAATAGTGCGAAGCATTGTTTTTTTTTCAATCTTTCAATTTTTAATAATTTATGTGAAAAAATAAAATGAATCGGCAACCTACACATGGGTATAAATCAAACTTCATTCTAACTCAGCTTATTTCTAATGTAGTTATTTTTTATTAAAAGTATTTTTTCTGTTATATTTTCGCTTTTATTTTATTTTCCATAAAAATGGATAAAAAAATCAATCCCGAAATCCCGGGATTATGTTTATCAATCCCGGGATTCATAGGTATCGAAAATAGCTCGGGATCCCGGGATCCCGGGATCCCGGGATCCCGAGCTATTTTCGATACCTATGAATCCCGGGATTGATAAACATAATCCCGGGATTTCGGGATTGATTTTTTTATCCATTTTTATGGAAAATAAAATAAAAGCGAAAATATAACAGAAAAAATACTTTTAATAAAAAATAACTACATTAGAAATAAGCTGAGTTAGAATGAAGTTTGATTTATACCCATGTGTAGGTTGCCGATTCATTTTATTTTTTCACATAAATTATTAAAAATTGAAAGATTGAAAAAAAAACAATGCTTCGCACTATTAACAAAGTTATTCCACCATGATATCATACGTTTTACGGCAGTTTCAGATTTGGATGACTAATTAGATTTATGAAGCGGAAATGCCATAACTACGCCATGATTATTTGCTATACTATTTTAAATCTCGCTAATCCATTCATTAAGTCTTTACTATCAGAAACAGCAATCTCCTATTAAATTCACATTATTATTTATATTACAATATTATTTACTCCGTTAAACTTGTGTATTTCTAAGATTGACCGTATACAATATTAACAATAAATGTCTTAAATAGTATAAATTATACTAGATTTATTTTTGACCGATTTTATCAATGTTATTTGTAAATATAAAAATTTTCTATAAATATTGGAAAAAATGCCAATCCCGGGACCAGTCCCGGGATCCCGGGATTGTCAAATTGTAATCCCGAAATCCCGGGATCAGAATTTTGGCTCGGGATTGGATTCCCTATTCCTATGTGAGAAAATGTGTGTGGTGCGAGATTTGATATTTAGTAATACATAATTAAATAGCGGAAAATTTTGGTTGTAATATTACATAAAAGTGGAATATTATTGTGATATATCACTAATAATAATTCAATTTGTAACTAAGTTAATTATGTTAATTTTGACAGCTCTACGCGCAAGCTTTTAATTCTTAGAAAAAGACATTAAGAACAATTCTGATGGCACTCAAATTATTCCCCTGAACTATTAATACCATCACATGACTGCAGGTATGTCCGATCACTTTGATTCAGTTGATAACGCTGCAAGCATCTGAATCATTGGATGTATGTCACAGTCTTGTCGTATACATATACCTAGGAATACCTTCTTTTGTTTTTTTAAAGCTTGCATAAAATGAGTACCTATAAGTTTTTCTAAATACATAATACATTTTAAAGTTGGATCAACCAAAACGGAGGTGGATACATATAAGTATATAAATAAAATATAAATAGGAAAATACCCCTTATGATTTTAAAATAAATATATGATGTGATTTATAAAATTAATTATTATGTCTTACTAATTGTTTAAAGACGATCATCGGGGTTCACTTTCAGAAGAAAAATAAATACGTATCTACTTATAATTGAAAGGTTGAACGTCTATATGCTCGAAGTGTCAAAAAAATCTATTGCTAGTTTTTTTACTTCAATACAATCTATATTCTATATCCCAAGCCTAATGATATTTTGAAGGATCTAAGTTCCTAACTCTACCATTTTTGCCACACAAATATATTGAGATATGGGCGGGGTCCATGTTCCCCTATATCCCTCTACTGTACATATATCAATATTGTCCATGTTTAAATTAATATATTTTTATTCTTCCAATGTTTATTTTATCTTTAGAATTATGTAAACTTATCATATTATACCGATGTTCTTCTGTAACTTTGTAGAAATAAAAATGTAAGTTTTCATATATGTATGGTTTTATTCTTTTTTTTATTAGGTATATCTCAGTTTCACATTTTTGGCACTTATACCCTATAGACTTTCAACCCTACAATTATTATATTTTCGTCATAAGTAGGTACTCAGATTTAAACGAATACGGATCAGAAAGTGGAGAATAAAAAGGTAGGTATAAGTATTAAAAAAAGAGGATTGTGTATAGTTTCAAACTTTTCTAGCAGTTTGTAGTTATAAAATTTAAAATATGAGAAACAAGAATTTCGAGAATTTTATTAAAGCGACCTGCAGGAGATAAAATAGTTTTACAACAATTTAAAGGATAGATTGCGCTGCAAATTAATTATTTTGTAGTTTTGGTACAGTGTATATTTATAGCTATATAGTATTTACAAAAGTTAGAAAAAATATTTACCCACCTATTATTATTATAATTAAAAAATAATTTTATTATTTAGCAGGTAGGTACACACTTTTACATATGTGTATTTTGTGATCATTGGTTTGTACAATTAGTAATTTCGAGATAGGTGTACCTACAGGAACAGTTGTACTACATTTTGTAAAATTTTCGTTTAAATGGTTGATATCTAACTGGTATTATATGGATATTTTATTAAATTTACTATTGTAGCGATGTATCTATAGTCTATGATTGTAGCTTCTTTTTACAGTTGAACAAGAATAAAAGACAAAAAATAAAATTAAAGCTTCAAATTCTTGCAATGAAAAATGTCATTTTTGCATTTGATAGTTTACATACTAGTTAACTATGGGTATCTATACTATATTCTTAGTATGTATGTAGTATATCATAGATATTATAGATGCAATACTATGACAACAGATCCACTGAAATTATAATATTGTAGGAGATTTTAGGCAGTCAATTTTTTGTGCTCTAACACAATCATCTAAAGGTATATATTAAAAATATACTAGATATGTATTTTAGATAATACCTTTTAGGTATTGAATACGTGTATTAAATAAGGCTCTAAGTACCAAAAAGTAGTATTGCCTGTAGTTACAAAATACCGAGTCATTGCAGTAAGATTTCATGAAGAAGACCTTTTGAAAAATGTAGTTTTACAGTGTGAAGCAATCACGGCAGCTTCTATAATTTTAGGTATTAAGAACTCGCAAGTGTCAACACACCAGCGTCAGCTATTTTATATTGAATGCCGTTGACCACTGTAGTGCTGCTTACACCATTATAAATAAAACACGCCAACGGACTTCAACGTCGATAGGTTTAATTATTTTGCTGTATTTTTTTGACTTGCTTGAGTCACTTAGACTATAGTTGAAGTTATTGGCGTTGGTATGTAGAACATTTTTCTATAAAAAGGTCAGTTTTTATTATTTTGGTACTTAGCGCCTTAATTAATACACGTATTCAATGTTAAGCATTGATTTTTATATTACTGGCAATTCGTTGTTTATAATAATTGTAAATTTTATATATAAAATGGTTAATTTCATGTCGCAATGTCATGAGCGGAGAATCTAAACAACTACATACCTATCTCCACTGGCAGATGGAAATTATTTCACGAAAACATCTATTTAGGCATAGTGCTGAAAGATTAAATTTGGGTAAGTGAATGTAAGTAAGTATATAAATATCTAGATAGGTATATATAATAAATATGGAAGTATATTGCACATGTTATATGCTATCTCTTTCATGTAACGTCGTCTGGCGCACTGACTGCCGCCTTCAAACATGAAGCATAGAAAAGTGATTATTAAACAAAAAATTAAAAATAAAGAAATTGTTATGTACTTACAAAAATAAATCTAGTATAATTTATACTATTTAAGACATTTATTGTTAATATTGTATACGGTCAATCTTAGAAATACACAAGTTTAACGGAGTAAATAATATTGTAATATAAATAATAATGTGAATTTAATAGGAGATTGCTGTTTCTGATAGTAAAGACTTAATGAATGGATTAGCGAGATTTAAAATAGTATAGCAAATAATCATGGCGTAGTTATGGCATTTCCGCTTCATAAATCTAATTAGTCATCCAAATCTGAAACTGCCGTAAAACGTATGATATCATGGTGGAATAACTTTGTTAATAGTGCGAAGCATTGTTTTTTTTTCAATCTTTCAATTTTTAATAATTTATGTGAAAAAATAAAATGAATCGGCAACCTACACATGGGTATAAATCAAACTTCATTCTAACTCAGCTTATTTCTAATGTAGTTATTTTTTATTAAAAGTATTTTTTCTGTTATATTTTCGCTTTTATTTTATTTTCCATAAAAATGGATAAAAAAATCAATCCCGAAATCCCGGGATTATGTTTATCAATCCCGGGATTCATAGGTATCGAAAATAGCTCGGGATCCCGGGATCCCGGGATCCCGGGATTGGAATCCCTACATAGGAAGTACCTAGTTCCAGTCATAAGTAAGTATATTAAATTCGTAGGGGGTATTTTCAAATATGTGTAACATTCCAATTATTTCAAACTACATTATATTTCAATACTCATTTAATACAAGATTAAAAAAACAAACACAAGAATCTTCATAATACTTGAAAAGTCAGAAAGCTTTAAATGTATTTTCTCCCAGAATATAATATAATCGCTACAAAGTCTATATTCATTCGATTTGTGATCTGATCTCCTACATTAGATTTAGTCAAAACACGAGCTTCTTTTTCGTGCGTGTGGAGTATTTTTCTATAAAAAATAAAATAGCATGAAACGGGTTTGCATTCAGTTGTTTGCTGAGCATAGATCTGATGATTGCGTGTAGAGTGGGCAAGCTAAACGTTATTAATAGATTTACAAATTAATTACCTACTTATTATTTCCCTTTGGTTGAAGAAAAAATACGCACGACACGCGGAGGCTTTTATGTAATAACCAATTGACTTTCGCTGTTGATTATTATATGACGTAGGTATAATTGAGAACCTACACCAAACACTTATTTAATTATTATTATTATTGTTTTTTTGGGTGCTTTAGATGTTATTATTTAAAAATGTGAGCAATATACAAAGACGAAGGTACACATCAACAAATCAGTAGCAGACTACTTACACTTTACAGCATAAACCAGTGTCTCTCAACGTCTCAACAAATTATTCTCGAGTAGCGTGTATTTTTCTTGACTTATTCCACGTATAGGTAGTATTTTTTAATTTATGTTGTGGCTCTTCTTCAACACCTTTTATGAAATTATTTTAAAATGAACGATTGAACAACGGTTATGGCAAATTTAATATTTTGATATTATAACATCTATATTTTTGGCCAAACCTCTACTCTGTGGAGGCCCATATGATCCTTTTAGGATAGGACATGGTCGAAAAATTTTTTTTTTTACCAAACTGATACAAAATTCGGAAATGTTACAGTTGGCATTTTTGTTGGTTAGTTATTTGTGTACTTGTGTACTATTTCAATATAACATACACCTTCATCTAAATACCTAATGCTTAGTCATAGTACACTAATCCAAGATATTCTAACTCGATCGATGGCAAATAAATCCCAGAGTACCAGTGTGATATTTGCTAACAGTTAATCTGTGATACACGATTACTAGTTTAGCTGTTTTTACTTTCAATTTCGTATATTTAGACTCCAATTAATTTAATAGGATTTCTGTGAAATTCTTTTAATATTTTTTTTTAATTAAACGAATAATTCACAAGATTTAATAATGTAACATTCTTATATTGAAAATACATAATTTGATAATTTGAAAACACTTCGGAGAAATATATGACTACGCACTAGAAAAAAATCATATTCATATAAAGAGTGTCATATTCTTTTAAAAAAAGATTTTTTATTGGTTATATATTTCCCAGAAGTGTTTTCAAATGATGTAAATTCTCTTCAAATCAACAAGTATGACGATTCATTTTATATTTGGTTTTATGATAATATGACATCATTATAAGAGAACCTAACAGTAATTTAGAAGAGATCTTTATTTAGCTTCGTATTTTTTTCGACTTATACGAGGTATAAATGAGAACTCTGCCATTCTGAGCAGGGTTTATTTATTTATTTGAAAAAGACACGTTGAGTACATAACAAATTATTAATTCAGTACGTTCATAACATGACATTTATAATAAAAATTACAAGTAATCAGTTCGGAAAATCAGAAAAAAACAAAGTGAAGGAAAAAAAGAAAGCAAAAATAGTTTTATACAAAAGAAATAAAATTAAAAAAAACAACAATGATTCAAAAAGTACAAATTAAACAATAAAATAGAATTTAAAAAACAGAATATATAATGGATCGCCAAAAATATCTACATCTCTAAGGAGAGCATTGACCAACCGCACAGCCCTTGCTATTGGTGCCTGGTGAGCCTGACATGAGGAAACAGCTTTCACCCAAAATAGGTCATGGCTGCGACCACGCATGTAATTGACGGGTGCGTAAAAATTTAAATTTTCTAGAATATCGGGATTGAAAATGATACCACGTGAGACCAGGGAAAAATGCTTTAAGAGCAGAAGTGACCTACGATCTTCAATAGAATGAAAGGCGAGCATGCCTTGAAGAAAATTAGTCGGAAAAGACTCGTTTGAGAAGGTGTCAAAAGGAAAATAATTATAAACTTTAAAATAGAGATGACGAAGAATTTTTTTCTGAACACGCTCTAAGACAAGCTTATAGGAAACTTCATAAGCACTCCAGATGATGGAGCAATACTCAAGAATACTCCGTACTAACGATACATAGAGTGTACGTAAAACATTTGGATTCTTCAATGAATTGGCTTGTCTCATGACGAATCCTAGAAGCTTGCTCGCACGCAATGCCGTAGAAGTGATGTGCGAGCGAAATGATAAACGTGAGTCAAACAATATGCCAAGATCTTTAATTTCTGATTGACGCTTCAGTAATCTATTTGACATATTATAGTTGAAAATAATTGGAGATCTTGATTTTGAAAAGCTAATACACACACATTTATCAGTATTAAATTCGAGTTTATTTTTTTTTCGCCCAAATTTCAATTGAATTGAGATTATTTTGTAATATGTGACAATCTAATTCACTGTGAATTGACGCATATAATTTTAAATCGTCTGCAAAGAGTAAAAACTGGATTCCATTTATAACATTGACAATGTCATTAATGAATATAAGAAACATAATTGGGCCAAGATTTGATCCTTGGGGAACACCCGAATATGTTTGAAAGACGCCAGATCTACACCTTGCATACTCCACATATTGACAGCGATGCGAAAAGTAAGATTTTAAAAAGTTGATAAAATTTATAGATCCACCTATTGCACTTAATATGTTAATGAGAATATCATGATCTACCCGATCAAAAGCCTTTGACATATCTGTATAAATTGCGTCCACTTGACAATTTACGTTCAACGAATGAGATAGGTATGTATTCAGTATACGTCATAAGGTTTGTAAATGTTGACCGAGCTGATCGAAATCCATGCTGAGCGTCAGTCAGTTGACCGTCTACATGTTTATAAAATAAATATACCTATGCAAAATAGACTCAAATAATTTAACTGGTGCAGATAGAACAGCCATTGAGCGAAAATTTATTATTTCAGAGCGCGAGCCTTTTTGTGCATCGGACGAATACGGGCTAGGCTCCAACAATCTGGGAAGACAGAAGTACTTAAGCTGAGATTAAATAAATATAGTAGGGGGTCAGTTAACAACTTATGACAGCCCTTTAAAATCCAAGGGGGGATACCATCAGGACCTACTGAGGATTTTGGATATAGTCGAGAGAAAGTATACACCATGTCAGTCTCATCCAGAAGACCAATATCTAGTACTGGCCAGGAAGATGAAATACTATCCGGGTGAGGTGTGGGCAATATCGAAGGAGCTTTAGAATAGACAGACATAAAATATTGAGCGAAACCGTTAGCAATGGACTGGGAGCCACTCAAAACATTCCCTTCCAGAGACATAGATGATAATTGTGCAGAAGAGTACTTCTAACGTAATTCCAAAATGATTTAGGATCTGACGTTAACTTCCCCCTGATACCATCAATGTATGACTTATACGCAGCACCGATGGAACGATGCACACTCCTGCGCAGTTTAGAAAATAAAATATAATCGCTGAGACACTTCGCTTTCTTCCATTTTTTGTGATGCAAGTGCTTTAGTTGTATATTTTTAATTAAATCAAAGTTGAACCATTTTGGGTAGCTGCGCGAAGAGCCCGATGATTTTTTTTATAAAGAATGACTTGTCAAATACATTGGTAAAATACCTTCACTGCAGCATTGAAGTCACTATTCGAATATAAAATTTCCCAATCAACATTCTGAAATTCGTAATACATATGCAATAGGTCGCGCTTAAAGAAGTTCCACAAATTATTATTAATAAACTTCGATTTAGTACATTCACTGTCTCCATTTCCAACATTATGATGTTGAATACGACTATTTGTGAACCGTAAAGAATTTAATGGCAAATCTATTGAGAGCGCGGGTGATATGCATCTTCAGGTATAAGTGGGTCGGCACACGCATGTACCGGTACACAACAATCTGAATCCGCCAAAACTAAGTCCAAAATTCGCGATTTCACATTTCTAATCTCTGAAAACTGCTTGAGATTCATACAGGACAAAAAATGAGCAAACTCCAGATCGATATTTGTCGAGGATGAATACAAATTGAAATCACAACACAGTGTTGACCTGTATGTCCCTGATGACTATCTTAAAAATAGAGAGCATCAGAGTTGTTTATTCTCCCAAGGTGCACAACCAACCTGCTACTGATAATGCCAATTGGGAGGGCGATAACTATGTTCAACTAAATTGCTTCAGATGTTGATATATTCCACTTGCGTGAGGTGACTTTAGGTGGACACTATTTTATAAATTCTTAAAATAGGGCCTCCTTAGCAAACTCGATGTACTTCTTTGAACTTATATAGATGTATAATTGTATTGTCACTGCTTTTGTATGTTTACATTATGGTCTCTTTTTATATTTTCATTTTTATCGCTTTCATTACATTTCTTCTTCTTTATAATAATGTTTTATGTTATGTTGTGTACGTCTTAAACTTATAATTTGTAATGTCCATAATATGCTAAAAATAAATTTATTTAATTGAATAACTAAACGGTTACTAAAGTAGGAAAATTATAATAGTCAGTTCAAGACTTACCAAAATAATAATATTATGTGGAGCCTTGCCGTTTTTTATTGCGTTTTTTAAATCCGTCATTCGTCACGAAGGTTCTCTTGTAGAACCTCTGAGTTAACCAAAATCCAAGGTATATAAGTACCTTAGGGCGGATAATAAATTAAGAAGGACTGCTGCTAGGGATATGTAACGAGAAAACGCAGTTACCCACCTGATGTTCATAAAAAATGCGAGTCATCCCCACCATTACTTTAACGCCCCGCTTTTTGGTATCGTTACTTCATTCAGAGTATACCCCGGACACTGAGAAGAGAATGGGGAATCGCGACAATTCGCACCCTATCAACATCTTTTCTTTTGTCATCATAAGGGTTAGATCGAAGATGTTGATGATCATGTTCCTTTTTCTATAGATGCAGTATAAACATAATATTTTAAAAAAACTGAAGACAAAAAGGCGCATCTAGTCTATTAATTTTTATAAGCTGTTTAAGTAGGTTGGAATGTTGTTACATAGAAAAATGACATTTATAACAAAATTATACTTCTTTCGGTGATTATGCTAGGGAAACCATGGAAAATTCCATCTGCGCATCTATTCTATACACACGACTGCTTTCAGCGGCTACGGCATCTATCTAGGGTAGGTTTGTATCGAAATATTAGCACTTATTGTAACAACTACAACAAGTTCGCTGCCTAAACAGTCAAAACTGTCTATCTCGCTCTAAAATTTACCACAGCCGAAAGAAATACTGTTAAAACATAGCACTTATTGTAAGAATTTTATTACAACTAACTGATTGTAATTGTTACAATAAGTGCTAATTATTCGATACAAATCTACCCTAGCGGCTGAAAGCAGTCTTACAACAAGTTTGCCGTCTAAACAGTCAAAACTGTCCATCTCGCTCTAAAATTTGCCACAGCCGAAAAGAGATGCTGTTAAAACATAGCACTCATTGTAACAATTTTATTACAACTAACTTATTGTAATTGTTACAATAAGTGCTAATTATTCGATACAAATCTACCCTAGCGGCTGAAAGCAGTCTTACAACAAGTTTGCCGTCTAAACAGTCAAAACTGTCTATCTCGCTCTAAAATTTGCCACAGCCGAAAAGAGATGCTGTTAAAACATAGCACTCATTGTAACAATTTTATTACAACTAACTGATTGTAATTGTTACAATAAGTGCTAATACTTCAATACAAACCTACCCTAGATAGATACCATAGCGGCCGAGAGCAGACTTGTGTATAGAATATATGCGCTGTAAGAGGATTCAACATCTTGGGTGAGATATATTTCAATGCGTAATAATGCGAATATGTGTTGCTAATTCTTAATTAATCTCAACAACTAGGATTCCTATCATCAAAGCAACAAACATCTTTATATAATATTATGGTAGCATAAAACCGCCTGAAGGAAAGCAATATAAAACCAAAATTCACCAGCAAATATGGTAACGTATCAGGACAGCATGATGTGAGCGAATGTTTTCGATTTTTACCACGTTTTTATTAGCTCGTATTCTTGTTTCTCCAGTAGAAATTTTTTCGATTTTTAAGTAACTTCCCGACTAGATAGACATTTGAAACTTTTAGAATATATTAGAACACGATGACAATGCATTCTTTTAATACTTTTAGCCATCTGCAGAATTGAATTCATTTTCAGTTAATTTTATTTTGTATGGAAAGTTATTTCTAAAAAAAATCGTAAAACATAAAATACTATTATTGGTTGCTAAGGGGGTCCTAGCAACTAAATTATTAATATATACCTGCTTTACTATGGAAATCAATATGAAATGTCAAAATGACATTTCAGTATCTATTCTATAATAGTTATTCAGTATTTCTATCAAGTACAAAAAAAAATATTTATTAATACATAGAATTGTCAAGTTTATATGATTCAACAGAAAATTTAAAAACGTGGTATATAAAAAGTTCTTTTTATCTTGTAATTATTATGTACACAACATTGAAAAACTGAAGAAAAAGAAACATTTGAAACAAGTGAAATAGATTTCCCAAACAAATTAATGAGTTGATTGTGGTATATTTGTGATTTCGATCTTTGTTCAGTAAATAAGTCATTTTTTAAGACTCTTTTTTTATAATTTTGTTAAATATGTATGTTTTATTGGTCGTCTTCGTATTTTAATGTTTGAAATTATTCATTTGCATTTTTTTCACGCATATAAATGACTGCAGAAAAAAAACTAAATAATTGTTGATCAAATTATATTTGGCTTTCCGCAAGACTGCCAAGTCCTACTCTGACATTACATAACCTCGTTTGTCCCATATTGGATTATTACGTTTTTTATTATATAATTATTGTTTGTATCCCGTAAGTACGTTACCATTTTTAACGTTTTAATTGTTTAGGGACAAAAGCCCGTGAATACTTTTAAAGGAGGAAAAATCCCCAATTGGGATGTATCTAGCACCAAAATGAATAACAATCTGAAAACTCAATCAGAATATAATAGTAAGTATGTTAATGTATAAAGTTTTATGTAAAAAAAAATAAAGTAGGTATGTGAATTGTTAAAGTAAAGTTTGTCCGCACCCCCAGGTAGGGTGCGGCTTTCTAAATAAAGGAAGTCATGGTTGAATATTAAGGGGATGAAACGATTATATAGATTGGAAACAAACAAATACAATTCGGTAAGTGGATCTTTCTTGAAAACAAAACTTGAATCAACGCTTTAAAAGGGTAGATGAGCAATCATTCCACTCATACCCCCCCCCCCCCCATATGAGCATAAAAGCTGACATTGTGTTCATTTAATTTGTTAGGGAAATCAAAAACATCAACATGAATAATTAATTGTTCATCATAATAAAATATCGGCCAGCCGCTAGCGTAAAAGAGAAATATTTTATGTACTCGTAGTTCTTATTTTAACTTGTTTATTTACATGTAGTGAACATTACGAATTAAAAAAAACGTTCGCAATATGACATGATAAAACAAATTAATTGTTGCAATTCCTTATATATATCAATTGTAAGTACCTACCTATATGTAATAGAATGCAGTTCTCGGTAGATCACATCAAAGGAATTACATGACAGGAAAAAGATCTTTCAACTGGATGGGGAAGCCATGTGAAAATTGAACACTTAATAAATTGGTAGATTTGTATTTACTTTAATATATTGATGAAAGCAATAAATTTATCAAATAATAAATAATAGAAAGAAGTAGTCTAATTATTATTCTTTATTTAGACTGGTTTATAATAAATATGTTTATTGAACTTAATGCCATTTTTAATCATTAGTGTGTAGATATTTGACGAGTAAGTATAAAATACATAATATAGAAATATTAAATTATAATTATTAATGTACAATAAATTGTTACTATTTTTTAACTATCTTAAATATATCCTCCCAGACCAATGGCTTGTTCCAAGACCCTCCCTCGTATAATAAATTTTGATATAATAAAAGGGGTTACATGTAAATTGTACGTATTACATTTCACCGTGGAAAGAGATGACTTGTACAAAGTTGTCGAGGTATTTGTTTGCCTTCCATCCTTCCAATTTTGTGAACCATGCAAACCATGGGAACATAATTTTATACAAATCATATAACTCATTATTATAAATCTCTGTTTCCATCCTATACCTTACCTTACATATTATCCAAAAATGTTGACCCTGTCAAAAGCGGTAGTATGTGCATGGACACAGTGGATACAGCTATACGTTTGATGTTTACATTAAAAATGAGTCCTAGTATGCTCGCATTTTCGCAAGGTCCACAGAATATGTGCATGAAGCAGACGATGCGGTCGCTTCGTTAAAAAATGCCGAGATCTTATTTAAAATAATAACGGAAGCATAAAAAGTCCTGTAAACTAAGCCTATTTTTTAATTGTAATACTCAATAGTGGTTTATATCACAGGAAAAATGTTTATAAGGGGGTCTCCAAACTTGTCAGAGCCTCATACCTACACGTACCAAAAACATTGTTTTTTGAGATTATATTTTGTGAAAATGATCTAATCCTCTGTAGACGATGACGTGTTGGTTTTTTTAAAGATTTTTGGTGCACATGTTTCTTTAAAAATAAATAATTTGCATACAATTTTAGATTTAAAGCCTTTTGTCACTTTGTCTAGGGACGTCACTGGTTTCTCTTGTTGTCTTTTCCAAAGTTATACTGTAAAACAATGTGGCCAGTACCCAGTGTCATCACTCATCAGTTTATGAAAAAAAACGCATTAATAACTAATCGCCCATTATAATTTTAATAATCGATAAGAAAATGATTCAGTCGGAGCGTTATCTTGATGCCTTCCTTGATAGGAAAAAAATAATCACAATAAATTTAAACTGCAAAAAAGTGGATCATTTGAATAATGGGCGAAACAAGTCACCGCCGCAATCTGAGGCGCTACAGCGAGGGGGTTGGGGTGGTAAATGAGAAGGGGCGGTAGGAAATATAGGAGCAGATGCTCGCACACCAGGCAATGCCGTCCCCAGGGAGTTAGCCAGCCTACCGAACTTATTTCATTGCAGGAATTGATCGCATTGATTGCAGGGCTGCTACAAAACATAAATATTAATATTTCTGCTACATAAGTTATTTTTGTAATAAATAAGTATGATGCGGTAAAATAACCTTAGAATATTTGTTTCTTGTCGGTTTAAAGGAAACCCGCGGCAAACATATTTTGAAAATAGCCGATATACTATATTATTTATTAGGTTGGGTTAGGTTAAGTTAGGTTAAGTTAGTTTAATTTAGTTAAGGTTAGGATAGGTTTTCATTCTTGAATTCATGAATTTTGCCAAAATCAGCCATGAAAATTAGCGCGGTTTTCACGTCCTGGCTTCCTGTAAACCGACTTGTACCGAATATGTTACTAAATAATACTAGGTATACAATATAACATTCTGGTAGAGGTAAGAAAGAACATAGTGAACGATACATTATGATAAAGTGCGAGTTTCATAATGAATGTAGGTACTTATACTAATCTCATTAATTATCACTTTTCTCGACACAATGTAGTATATAAATTAGATGGTTTCAATGTTTTGGTTATAAAACTGATCATATTCAAATAAATACATTGTAAGTTCACGTCGTTTACTTCAATATGTGTTTGTACTTAGAACATGAACCAAATTAATTGGGCAAATGATCTACACCCAATCCCATAAAAGAAAACTATCATGAAACCTCTTCAAGAGACTGCCAACATCCGTATTAGATTAAAGAGATGCAGCCATGTACCGATATTAAACTAAACTGATTCAATTATTTTGATTCTCGGTCAACTGAAAAGTTATAAATTAAAACTAACTGTAAATTTAAGTGACGGCGTGAAAAAAACATAAAATTTCAATTAGAAAAAAAAATGATTTTTACCATTCATACATAGGTATTACTCGCGGTTATAAACAATTTTAATGGAAGATTTGTTTTTTCAATATTTTAACAATAAACGACAATCTTACCTTTGCACTGTTTGGCGATGACTGACATAGCAATATCAAAAATGTAACCAATTCATGCGATATAAATGTAACCATGTCTATAAATTTTGTCCAAATATAATATATTGTGTATATATTATATAATATAATATATAATGTTTTCTAAAGTTTTTTTTTTTTGCGTTTTAGGACTTAAGTTATCGATGTCTGCCGGGACAAAATGATAAATCAGCTGAGACTTTGAAACTCATCATCAAAACGAAATATGATGTATGGTAAGTACATTTTTTCGCAAATATTATTTATCCAAAAATGTTCGTAGTTTGTGAAGACATCGGCGAAAGAGAAAATAATTATTTGGAATGGCTCATCGTCAGCAGATACATCGAGAGCCAACGTAGAAGATGAAGATAAATATCACCTAAACTAAACGATGGTCCAAGTGAACAGACGATACGCGTAGGTATCTCAATACATTCAGCTATACAGACGACAATATGTTAGGATCGCTGGAAAGAGATAACTAGGGGTTACATGTCAATTAAAACATTTCTCCGTGGCACAGTTCACCTATAATATACTATAAAGTCTCTAATTTTATTAGATTCAATATGAACATTAATTCAATTTTCATAGCTGATTTTGGCAAAATTCATGAATTCAAGAATGAAAACCTAACCTAACAAATAATCCAGTATACCGGTTATTTTCAAAATTTGTTTGCTGCTGGCTTCCTGTAAAGTGTGTGTTAACCGACAAGAACCGTGTTTTATTTAGTCATGAATTTTATGTCAGTATTATAATACGACCTAAAGAGGTTGGACGGTCTTTAATAGACGATCATATATTTCCGATACAAACAGAGAAATACACACGTACAAGTTTCCGGACACGGTAACTAGGACATTTTGAAAAGAGGCATGGTAATCAATACTGAGTGACACGACAACACGTAGCATCCCAAATGATTTGATCACTCTCTACTCTGCAATAATTACATTTTAGAAAATTTAGCTCATTATCATCATCAGGAACACAGAGGCACAAATAACAAACAAAATAAAAATTGAATATGTTGTTGAATAAAAATGTCAAAATATCTTCAAAAGAGATTACTTACATAGAATAGTTTGTATTCAGTAAATATGCAAGCAAAACTAATTTTAATTCGAATAGCAACCTATTCACATTTCACTTATCTTTGTTGGAGTCTCGTATTTCCGCTTTCATTTGCAGGGGAAATGTTTTGACATTTTTAAATGGCTTAATAAAAGTTTCAGTTTATGCAAACTGAAAACGTATTTCCTGTTCTGTAATAGAGTATAAAAAAATACAGTTTGTTTATTCAACTATTGCATTTTCAATTTTTGCAAAGTATATGAAGCGAGATGCATTTGTCAGCAGGAAATTGATCTTTTCCACGTAGTAACAAAAATAACTACCACTCATTCGGTATGACATTTTCCACGTATAGTAACATCTATCGACAAGATATAATAACTAACCGGTCGATAGTGAACTTGCGTCACCGAACGGTTGAGATAAACTAAATAACCTTAAAGCATTGTATATCATAAAACTTCAATGTGAAACATAATATATAAATTATAACAAAATCACTCACTAATAAAACAATAAATATAACATCCAAAAATTGTTCCGAGTGTTCTTAATAAAATGTCAGATCCATTTAAAATTATAACCGCGACATTAAAATACGTAGAACTACAAATGGTGACCCCGACGTGATATAATGACGCCACTTTTCATTATTATATTTTAAATTTTTGTAATCAATATGTAACTGTTTGTTTCCTTAATAAATAAAATAATAATAATAAATAATAATAATAAACTTTCTTGAATTTATAACATAAAATGCTCTCGTCACTATTTTACATAGTATTATATTCTGTTTCAATGATTATTTTCTCAAAATAATAGGGATGTAACTAAATTTTCTTTAATAAAGTGTTGTGCTGCAACTAAATTCTAACACATCGTATAGGCACGTGACTCATAATATCTAATAGTATTGACCAGTGGTTGATAACGTGTATGAATCGGTTTATTAATGAGGAAATAATGTTTTTTATGATGCTAAGTAGATACCTACCTACGAGTTTCGCTAAAATTTTGTTGTCTGACATTACAGGATGCAAACCACATCCTCTAGGAATGTCCGAGAATGTGATCCGAAAGGGAAGAGATACTTGAGTCGGTCCAACCAGCTGTTGGGCCGATAGGGTCGTCCGTTCTAGTCGCCACAAAAGCCAATTATATTCCATTAAAAAAATTGCGGCGTCTTATTACGGACGTGAAGATCTCTTCACATAATTTTGTTTGTCCTTGTTGTTTAGCTTTATTTTTTTCGTATCTTATATAATATCATTAAATTTATTTATTTGTGTTAAGTTTCCATGCCTTTCTCTCCCATGGCACTTTTTTATTAAATTACGTCTTTCAGTAAACTCAGTCAAAGCTCACTTGCGAGCGAAGCGAGACTTGGGCATCTGCTCCTGAGACATTCCCAGGCGTAAAAAACTGCTGATGCTTCACATCTAAACGTAGGGCTTCGTGATACGCTCGATTAAGACCGAAAGTGGTTCGGGGTGGGTTGGTTTGGAGGGATCTATGTTTGTGTTGTCTGCCATTCATAGCCGACCGTATCAGTAATACTAAACCAACAGGATTGAGAGCATCGCCTGAAGTATGTTCTTATTATGGAGAGGGTTCGAATGAAATGTATGATACTCATTTCCTTGAGACTATGTGTCATGATATCTATAAATAATGGTAACGTGTATGATAAATAAATAATAAGTGAATCCTAGTCTCTGATACGTAGGATTCATAAATCGCCGGCTAGCGAGCAATATACTTACCATTTTTTCTCAAGGCGTGTCGTCCTTTGTTTCCGCTAATACCTATTGGATCCCTACCAGTTACAGCATACTGAGTGTGTGTGATAATTATTGTGACATAGCTATAATATTAATCAGATGGGCGCCATATTCCGTCAGGAATCGAATTTAATAAGAATGAGGGCAAAATGAAGTACTTAAATAAAAGAATAAGTTAAATGCAACGAGCAAGTATATTATATCACAGTTTTCGAAATTGCTACACAATTTGACAGATCCGCACGTCTAAGGGGGTAGTTTCGCATCAAAATTAGAATTTACACACTTAAATCCAATGACTCTATGAACGAACAACCTAATCTACCCTGTCGTGGAACAAACGAAATACATCAAATTAATAATTAAAGAGACCAGGATCCACTTATTATTTATTTATCATACACGTTACCATTTTCATCACGTGTTATTACGTGACATTTGTGAACATGCCTTTGCTTTATTCAACTGACTTTCTTTAAATTTACCTACATACCGTAGTCTAAAAATTATAAGAGATCTTTAGTTTTTTCGACGTATTCACGATCTAAATAAAAACTATAGCCATCTTGGTAGTATTGACCAGCGTATCCTTGACAACTATAGTTTATTTTATTAGTGTATTACTGAACTACCCTGCGAATGGTAATATAAATTGGAACGACAATAACTGTGTTCAAACAAATCGTTTCAAATTTTTATATATTTCACTTCCGTGACGTGAGTTTAGGTGGACTTTGATTTATATATTCTCAATCTAGACTCTAGACTCTAGAGTATACTCACCTCATTTTTATGATTATTGTATTTTTCTTCTCATTACGCATTTTTCGTTTTGTTTAAATATAATTGATACTATTTATTAGGTGGCTGTTTATTTTCTTTTTTTTTCTTGACATGTTGTGAACGTCTTCAATTTTAAATTTGGACTGTTAATTATATGGAAAAATAAATATATTTAAATTTAAACAGGATTAAGGCAAATTAAAAAAGTTTACCTACATACTGTAGCCTAAAAGCCCGTATTTATTACGAAAAATACCACAACAGTAAAAAAGTGAGAATAATATGTCAAGATGTACAATATATAAAAATATAGTTGGTGACATATCTCATTAGGTAACTAATTGTATTAAATTTCTAATACGTTATCTAGTTCCATTTTTTTACCATTTCCGATCATATTATGAGCCTCCACAGAGTGAAAGTTTTGTATAAACAGATTTTGTTTTTACGAAAAATGGATGATAGCCATTTGCTCAACCTATTATGTCCATACTCTGGCTCATACACAAATTGAAAAACAATATGTATACAAACCCAGGATTCGAACCTGGGACCCACGAGGTTATAGGCCAACGACTAAGCCGCGCGGCCATCGTGAGTGATTATTGACTAGTAATGAAATTTTAATGGGCTTACTGAATGTAAATATAATATCTACTATGAGTTTTTACAAACACTTCAAATATTTAAAATTAGTTTTTATACTAAATCATACATATCATTAGTACCTACATCAACAATTTCATCGTTTATGACCGGATAAAACAATAATGCTTATATATTGTATTTAGTGTACTATTGTACTGTACTGTACAATTAATTGCATGCATACATCATACATGTACCGTAAAGAAAATATAGTCTAACTAAATATGAGCATACTACATGCACACTCTCAATGGCACAAGCAGCAATCAATGAATAAATGACAAACAAAATCCACCCCCGATACAAACAAATTACCATAATTGAAAAGTGTGTATGTGTTTGCCAGTTGATTAAGTATACAATAAGCCTGGATCAACCGTAACTTATAAAACTAACATAACCTTTTGAAATCTCGAATTATATTATTAGATTCAATATCCCTTGTGTAATTGAAATTTCACATTACGTAATAAAGTAAAGAATACAGAATCAGTGCAGTATTATTATATTTTGTATGAGAGTTTTAATTGTACCATGCAATATTTTTTTAAACTTTTTCTTTCATCGAGTTATCATCATTTTAATATTTTACCCGTTAAAACTCCTGTATTTAGCTGGATAAGACATTGCATTGCTTACGTGTACTCGAGTACTCGAACTGTGATTTGGACTCGACATTATACAGCACACAGTTTGAAAATTAATTTACACTTATAATATATTTTATAAATTAATTATATGGAGTGCATAGGATTAAATTATATAGGTAGATGCTTACACCATAAAATAAAATAAATAATTAAAAGTGTTATCAATATCACGATTATTAAAAATAATGTAAAATAAAGTACCTAGAAGTGGCGAAGGGTGGAGGTAGGCTGTTAAGATCCTCCACACAAAATGGATTTACATGGTTGACTTGCATTTTTATTCAAAAAACATGTATCATTTTTTTTTCATTTGTATGAATCGGTACATTATACAAAAATATTGATTTTAATATTCGGATACAATAAATAGGTACATACATGGGAAAACAAGAAGTCAACGTGCAGGACATTGAATACAATTAAAATAATTAATTATTGGTATGTTTCCAATAAAAATCTATAAATATGTAGTTTTGTTATTTTAAACACTTATTTCAAATGAACTTTGGCAATTTGATTGAGAGCATTTATTTTCAATTTTAATTGTTAAGTACAAAAATTACAAAATAAATTACATAGTAAATATTTGTTTTTTTAATTGAAATCAGTTTTAAAAACCATAATTGGTGGCCAGCCACCGTTGATAATACCAATTATATCATACCTACTTTTGGATATTTTATAGATAACATAATATTTTTTATCTGAGTTTGGTTTAGGCAGGGCTAAATTAATTTAAAAAAAATAACCAACAACTTGACGTGTAATATGTATTTCTAATTCAACGAAAACAAAAAGGTATGAATGAAGAAGTGTGCACAATTTTGTCGGATCGCCTAAAATACACCAAAACTGTTGTAGTTTGGCTTAGGCAGGATTTAATTGATTTTTAAAAACTAACCAAAACCATCTGTAATATATAGCCTTAGTTCAATAAAAACAATCACGTATGACTAACAAAGTTTAATGTGAACTATTAATGTAAGATCTTAACAGCCTACCTCCAATCTTCGCCACTGGTATCTATTAGCTTAATTTTATTTATATATTGATATACAATTTAAAAAGAATGTAAAGACCGTATACTTAGTTAAATTCAACTGTTCATCTGATAGAGTAGCTAGTTTGATCATTTGAACCAGCAGCAGATATACCAGTTTTAGCTTATGCATGTGTATGGTACCACACAGGATAAGGAAGTGGGTGATATTTACGAGGAAATTAAAATACTTAAAAACAAACGTAAATACTGATAAGACGATGCAGTGACGTCCCTCGATAAATTGCTGCCACTAAGCAGCGCTAAAATGGCGCCTCATTTGTTCATACATTATTTTTATCATCATTTCGTGAGTCCAATATCTAAGAAATGTGTTGTATGGATACATTACTAACCAAATATCAGAGTAATTTTATTATTCGCAAATCTGCACGTGTCGTTTCTGGTCACCAAGGACGTCGAAGGGCAACGGAAGTAAACTAGATATCGCAAACCCGACAAAACCAGTGAGCTGATTTTTTTAATGGAAAGATATTTTCGTTGTTACTAAGTTAAGGTACTTATCTATTTCTATATATTCCAAACAATTTTCCTCGATTTTCCGCCCTTCGAGTAACTGCCGCCCCCAAGCGACGCTCAATCTGCCTACCCCCACGGGACGTCACTGATTGATATTACTGCTATCTACTTACATATTACTGCTATCTACTTACATGTCTGATCAGAATTAGTTTTAAAATCCTTTTCAAAGAGTTACTACTCGTATATAGTGCCGGCGGCTCAGCACTTCATTACAAAAACAACTTCTTTTGTAGTTTATAGATGCCATGCTTGTTTCGGGGATTAGTACGATGGTTTTCAGATTTTTTATGTTCTATTCTTAAATAGAACGTGGCGCGAAAAATGTTATATAACGATATAACGAGTAATGCTTATAACGAGCAAATTCAGTCCCATCTTCCTCATAATAATCAAATTCGACTGTAGGTATATTACATATCAATAATATTATATTCTGATACATTCAGATTAGAATTGAATTTAAATTTATTTGTAAAGCTAGTTGTAATTGTATGCATAATCAAATTTGTACAGCATGTCACTTGCCGAAACGAATGTTATATCTCTGGTTCATGATGAGAGCATATTATATAAATAATAAAATAATATATATATCTACCTAGATGCTTTTAAATAATATAGAACTATTTTTTATAGAAATATTATATTAAATAATCTATGGAAGGAATGCGATAATAATATTCGTGTTCACGAAGTGAATAGCTAGGCAGCCAAGTAATTATTATAATAATTCACATCATATTTTAAATCGAACCGCGAATTACCTGTAGCTGAAATTTGTATTAGGAGAGTATGAACGAGAAGAGTAATTTTTTATAATACCCAGAAAGTAAAAAGATGCACTCACAGAAACCTTCCGAGATTTTTTAATAAGGGATACTTGACCATATTAATATGTGACGAGTGTGAAAATAATGCATTTAAATTTCCACAAAACTGCCCACTACAATATAATAAGTAACCTATATGTTTAATTCAATGCTGCCGATTTCGGGAAGAACACCGAACTCCTCGAATGCCGTCATTTTTTATAATAAATATTTTTTATTGGAGTATTATATTTAATAAAATCGTGCAATAAATGTATGTACCGGCAGGCGGCAATGATTGGTTTGTATACAATCATTGAATAACATTCAATACGATCAATAATTTACTCATTATTTTTACGTTCTTCAGAAAGGATTTGTATTAGGCGCACAGAAAGTCGGGAGGTGCTAGGAAAACGAAACTTTGTTAGGTTAACAATGAATGGTGTTGCTATAATCGTTGCACAATTTTTAATAAAAAAAGTATTTTAGTAATACTACGAACCCCAATAAAGTTATGAAACAATACTTTATAATAATAATAGATTAACTATTAATAATTTTTGTGCATTAATAAAATATAATTAATTTACCTATTTTTTTCGGTTTTGTTTAAAAATTGCATTATTAATTAATTAATTGTATTCCTTTGAACAACCACTTGACTGTGCTAGTCAAACGATGTACCCACAAAACCTGCCGAGATTATTTTAATAAGACCACAAAATAATGCAATAATACTATAGATCTACGATCATAAATTGGCATTTCAGCGAGGGCGTTAGAATGACATTGAGAATGTTGCCATATCTAACAAAAAATAGTTATTTATAAATTTTTATTAGTAGTAGATTTATGTACAAATATTAAAATAAAAAATAAACACAATCAAAATAAAAACGCGTTACTTTCTTTATAACCACGAGGAAGAAATGCATAGTTGGAAAAATCATAAATTGTAAAATATAAAGTAGTATTGTGTATATTTTAGTCATGGAAAAAATATAATAAAAAAGGCGAAAATAAATTAAATTCACTCTAAAGACAGTAAAATAGTATCAACATCAATGGGATTTTAAATAAAACACGATAACAAACTATAAATTACACAAACAATGTAGAAATTATATAACTACTATAATGGTTCAATTCCAGATAGACTATCATCCGATTCTGTGTCACTCTCAGGACCATTTACGGTAAAAATAAAACCATCCATATCTGTCCTGTCTGATCCATAATAGCATATCTGGCGTAATATTGCTCTTCCAATTTTATGGCATGCTAACACACATTTTGCCATTCTTCTGTGGTAATACTTCCAAAGGCTGTTTCCGTTAATCCACATATATTGCTATTCAATTGTCCGACATTTTTTTGAGCAACCCTGCGTTTCATTGTGGCCCAGATTAATTCTATCGGATTAAGGTCACAGTGATATGGTGGAAGTCTTACTACCGTGTGACCATGGCTGGCAAGCAGTTCGTATGCTCGAAGCAATGACATATCTCTTTGGACCTTTGTGGGATAAAATTAATTCATTAAGTTGGCTTTTTCGCATTTCGTCAACAACTGGAATTCTATGTTCAAGAAGCCAATTCTTTATTTCACCCAAGCGATTACCCATTGTTGAACATTTATCCTGCTGCACCGAATGGTAAGATGCATTATCCATTACTACGATAGAGTTTTCGGGTAAATTGGGTAAAAGTCTTTCTGTTACCCATTTTTTTTAAATTGTCAGCATTCATGGAATCGTGGTAATCTCCTGTGGATGATTTCGCTTTAAAAATTAATAAAGCATCTTTGATGAAACCCATTTCTCCAGTGACTCCACCCGCAAGCAGAATTATCCATCTTTGCCCGACAGATTCAGAAGCTAAAACGCCGTGAACTTCATTACTTTGCCAGCATTTTGATACGGCGTATGTGGGATGAATGTAAGTTTCATCAATATTATACTACTGGGCGCTTTAGATTAATTACCTAACTGTCTATTTTTACGTAAAATGTCTAGGTATCTTGCTCGCTATGCACAAATATCGTATCTCGCAATCAAATTTTTTCTTTTAGACTGACATTTTTGAAATTTAAATCCCATTGCAAGAAGCGTTTTTCTGAGCGTCTCTCGTTCTCCTCTATAGTTCATATCTTCTTTTATAGAAGCCAAAATTGTATTTAATGTTGGCACTTCTTTTCTGACACAATATAATTCTTGTATTTTATGGCGTATGGCACATTGGTCAAAACTATCCAGCTCTATTATCTTCTTCCTTGTCCTTTTCTTCCCTGGCGTAGGAATTTTCGGTCTTTCATCTGTCGTCTTAGATGCTTCAATTTTAATTCGGTTAATTGTCCTACTTGATACACCTGAAATATAGAATAATACTATATAATATATATATATCTATCGTAATTTAATACATGTTGATAATTCTGTCGAGGCGTTATTATGGAATTCGAGCTTCCGTTTACATTCACAAATAATAAGTAAGTATTAATTTATATTGTATCCTACATTTATATTTTTTATCCGCTACCCGTTGTATCGCGTTATCAATAGGAATAATCAATCCCTTTTGTCTTTTCTCGTCATCGCAGAACTGCAATACTTTTAGAATGATGTCTCTGGCATTCCCACGAACTGTTTTAGAACTACTTGCCATTATGCACTGTACTTATTTCTTCTGTATTTTCAATAACAAAATATATATCCCGAATTCTGCACGCTGACGTTTGACAATGTAAACATTTGACTCAGTCTGGAATAAATTTGTCATAATGTCCAATCAGTAAACGCTACTGAGTTATTTTTAGATTGCGCTTCGTCTTTCGTGGAGACATTATAATTGGTTGTTGATTATATTCAAATATAGCTTACTTTAAATACTTACAAATTAATTGGTGCTAAGCAGCTATCGAATAATGTCAAATATTATAAGGTCACATTCGTTTATTAATAATCTAAAATGCTTTTTATGTTTACAAATGTACAAACAATAAAAATCTTGGGAGCAAGAAAATCAGCCTACTTAATTAGCAACAAACACACGTTTGATTATAAAATACTATATCAAATATAAAATAATGTATTAGGTACATTTCTTATTTAGAAGGAAAAAGCTTTTTTTACTTGTTGATCTTTTTTTATATTTTGTAAGTATATTTTATGTATCAACACTAAATATAATGTGTTTTTTTATATTTTGACGCCATGAGAGTTGGATAAACGCAAGCGCAATCCATAATTCGAGAAACATGTTGTAAAATTAAATGGCGTTTGTGACAAATTTATCCTCGATAGACAATTTTGTTTCAAATTCGACCGGCTGCCAACTTACGATGGTACGAGTGGTGGATATTGTTACAATTATTATTTCAACGCTTTGTTGCATACGAAACGCTTAATACTACTAGGATTTGTATTAGGCGCACAGAAAGTCTGGAGGATTCTACGAAAACGAAACATCGTTAGGCGAACAATGGTGTTGCTATAATCGTTACACATTTTCTAAAATAAAAAAGTATTTTAGTGTAGGTAGTACGAACGTAAAGTTGTGAAACAATATTTTATTTAATCCTAAGATTAACGATTCATAATTACGTGGTACATAATAAAATATAATATATTGCCTATTTAATCTGTTTTTTGGGTTTCTTTTAGAATATTGCATTACTATTTAATTAATTATTATTGTATGGACATATTTTGATTAGGCATTTTCTTCAGTTTCTGCAAAATTGTTAAAATCATAGGTACTAATAATATTATTGTACCTGCCTAGTTGAATATCAATAAAAAATCGGTGTTACTTATATTATGTACGCGCGTTAGAAGTTATACTTCTTTGGCGTAACAAAACTTGTGATATCCTAGATTCAGCGACTAGCTCTTAATTATTAGCTTGTTAAATTACACACTCAAGAAAAAGGACCGCTTATTGGAACGCCGTTGGTTTATTTCTATACACTTTAACTTATATAACTAAATTATATAATTATTTATCGTTGTTTTTATTGTTTAAGTAACAACTGCCACTATGACGTTTAATAGTTTTTTACGTAAGGAATTGCAAATGGCCGACAATAATAAATTCGCTGCCTGAGCAATGGAACAATTCTAAACTATAATATTATACTGTATATACGTCATGATTGAAGTATCATACTGTGGCGTAATGGTAGTGCGTTCGGCTGATAACCGAACAATCGGTGGTTCGAATCCAATCGAGTGCGTTTATTTTTGTGTGAAAAAATAAATTATGTGTTACATGTCACACGCCAAAAATACACTCTTTCAAACGCGCCTAAAGAAGTATAACTTAGCATCAATCAACATTTTGTTTTTTCTGATTTTCCTAACTGATTACTTGTAATTTTTATTCTAAATGTCATGTTGTGAACGTCCTGAATTGATAATTTGTTATGTACTCAACGTGTCTATTTCAAATGAATAAATAAATAAATAAATAATTAACGAAGAGATCAATATTTTGAATAAAAACATTATGAAACGACTTCATTTCGTTATTTGTTTGTAGGTGCTTTGGTGCTTACAATAACAACGCATTATATCATGAACCTACTGTCATTTTATAAACCTAAGCACGATAACCGAGATTGTTTTCTGGTTTTTCTAACAAGCTGATATTTATTTTTCATAATTAATAATATAATGATTTTATCGTCTTTAAAATATTAGTCACGTTCTCCACGTTTTTATACAAAAGTTTAATTTAATTCAATCGATTCTTTCTATGAAATAACTAAATAAGATGTATTTTCGAAATTTATAATACAGCCAACTTATAAAAGTTTGTATTAGGAGCGCATGAACCAAGAGTATTTTCTTATGAATAAACCAACCACTGTGTTAGAGAAATGATGCATTCACAAAAACAGATATTATTTTAATAAGGGATGTATAATTTCAATCAATAAATGGCAAGTTTGCATACGAATCGCATTAATACTTTTTACGTTCTTCGTGAAAGGATTTGTATTAGGCGCACAGAAAGTCGGGAGGATGGTACGTAAACGAAACAGCGTTGTGCGAACAAAAATAGTGTTGCTATCAATGACATATTAATGTCATTGGTTGCTATAAATAAAATATTATAATCGTTACATAATTTTTATTAAAAAAAAGTATTTTAGTAATACTACGAACCCCAATAAAGTTACGAAACAATCATTTAAGATTAACGATTAATAATTTACGTTTTACCTATATTATAAAATATAATTAGTTTTTCTAGTTTGTTTTTTTAGAAAATTGCATATTAAATTATATTATTAATAAATATAATTTAACACTAAGTTAACAAATAGTCATTTTAATAGTACCTAGGTACTTATTCCACATAAACGAATAATGATCATTGATCAGGATCAGTTTATCGGTTGATAAATACCCCAGGCTAATGAAATCTGTCCTAATTTTTTTTTTTTAATTAATACAATGCCTTTTCACCTAGAATCGACAGTTAATATCGTTCAAATGATTAAAGAAAGTATAAATTTCAATAATTTCATACATTCCTAGGTTATTTTTTTATGACATACCTAGGTCCTTGCATACGAGGTAGTAGGTACGTAGGTAGTAGGTACGTAGGTAGTAGGTACGTAGGTAGTAGGTACGTAGGTAGTAGGTACGTAGGTAGGAGGTACGAAATACTTTTTTGATCTTTGCTCTTATAAAAATAATTTTAATAATTACGACATATTTTTTGAAATGCTGGTGTGTGGACACTCTTTCAATAATAAGACAATTTAGAATCTTTTTCTGCCATGTAGCTTATTTTCTCACCCTGTTGGCAATTATTATACTTGTGGCCAGTGTCACCACCAAAATGAGTCTAATAATAAATAATAAATAAAATAAATACTACGAGTTCGTTCTCTCAAATTATGTTCATGTTCATTCTTAGTATTGTTCTTGCGCGGTATTAGGCGAGCATAAGTTGAAACGGGTAGCAAAAACGAAGTTACAATGCATATAGACCTGTCAATCCATTGAAAAAGTATCGATACATGGAATGGGTATCGTATCGATGTAAAGTATCGAAGGATCGTCCTTTAAGGAAAGGATGGCCCACACAACCTGAACCGAGCCCCCACTCCCCAGGCCAGGATCTTTAAGTTTACTTAGGGTTAAAAGCAATGTGACGCTCGACATTAGCGTTTTCAAAATGAATGATAGGTATATTTTGAAAACATTACAAGTCACTATTGTGTTTTAGTGAAAATAGTGAAAACAATCCTATAGGTATAAAAATAAATAGGTAGGTAGATGTAAAATATATTATTTTATAGCAAGTGTAACATAATAGTAAGAAAAACTACTAACATTTGTATATTTTGGTAATATGATGATTTTTGCAACTTATGTCACTGTTTTTTAAAATGTGTCAGGCAACGTTTTCGAAATACAGCATTCAAATGGTGTTCGAGGTAAAATAATTAAGGATATTCACTGTATTTTTAGTGATTTTGTGTATTTTTTAATATATCTACTTGATATTAATACTATCGACCAAGAGTCCTTACTTAATGAAATTTGAATTTAAATTCTAATGGATAAGTTTGAACTATTCTATATTAAAAGATCCGCAGTCCCCATTCACCGTGGACTATTTAATTAATATTTAATTACCACATTTAAATAGCATGCTAATTATATCTAACGGCCACCTGATGGGCAACGCACCAATTGCGTTGGACGCAGTGAATGGGTCATTTTTTTACGACCTGGGCGGTGTGTCAATTGTATTACCATTGGTGAGTGCGCATAGTGCCCGAAGATGCCGAAAGGCGATACCCGTGTCGCAAAAAACGATCCAAATGGAATAGTACAAAACTTAAAACCATTAGAATCTATATCTATTTGAATTGCGGTGTTGTCAAGTATCGACATATGATAATAAAAAAATGCATCGTACTACTATTGTTAAAATGTTAATATCATTGAAATAAAATAGTGCGCAGGCAACTTTTTTACTACTAGAGCAAATTTTTGATGTGTGTTTATCTCACTTATCTGATTGACCCCCAGGCTAGAGCCCTGTTAGCCCCCCCCCCTGCCTTGTGGGGGCCATGTTTGTAAATATCGTTGTCAAATTATGGTTGTTTGCCAAGGATTATTTATAATTTTATTATATATCCATCGTTATCGAAAGAAATTATCAATAGCAAAATATCGATGTATCTTTCAGACAGTATTGATAATTCAAAATATCGATATTTTCGTTACGGTCCTACACTACACTCATGCATAGGAATGCACTGGCCAGACCTAACGCAACGAAAAATAAAAAAATAAATGCTTTCCTTGTATCCAATTAGTGTCGCTGAATTTTTTCAATCTTACGCTCAATTGTCGGGAGCATAATATTATATTACATATTATTATAAATTGGAACAGTAAAACTTAGGACTTATAATGATATGTCAGTTTTAGAAATATGTGAATAATTATCCTGCCTGGTGCAGAATAACATATAGGTACAATTCGTAACAATTCAAACCATTGCTTAGATCAGTGATTCTCAACCAGATTCCGCGGAACCTTAGAGTTCCAGTTCTCATCTATTCTATACTCAGGACTGTTTTCGGTCAGCTACGGCAGCTATATATGTGGGAAAGTATCGAATTATTAACACTTATTGTAACAATTACAATAAGTTAGCGGTCTGAACTGTAAAAACTATCTATTTCGCTCCAAAAATTATCAGTATCACAGCCAAGAGAGGTGCCGTTAGAACATAGCAGTTATTGTAACAATTCTTATAACTCAGCCCCCTTGTGGTGGCCATGAAGGTTGCATGTTAAAATAAATGATAATAATTCGAACAAAATATTATGTTATCCAAAAATCTTCATTTATTGTGAACAGGTTACAGCTTTCCATTCAAAGATAATCAATAACTAGCACTAGCATCGTAATTTGAAATTTAATGTCACAGCGGACATTGACTAACACCAAGAAATGTACCTATAGCGAGGCAAGCTCCATTGAATTTGGAATAATTTACGCATGAAAAAAATATTGTTATTGTTACCCATACATACGTTTTGTAAAAAAAAAAAAACACGTGGGTATCATTCTTTCATAACTCCAATTATAAGAAATGTGATGTGTGGATACATTACTAACAAAATATAATTACCACTAAATCTAATTTTATTTAAATGCCATCTCTACAGTTTCAGATACATTTACAAATACACATGAAATACACATCCAAAATATTTTTGGATAAATTTTAAATTAGATAAATATGTATCTACCTATAATTCGCAAATCTGCACGTGTCATTATTGGCCATCAAGAACTTGACGTCCAAGAACAACGGAAGTAAACTAGACCGACAAAAATTCACTCCTGTGAAACCTTTTATGTTAATTAATTCATTTTGTTTCCAACCAGTGAGCTTATTTTTTTAATGGAAAGATATTTCCGTTATTACTAAGTTTGGGTAGCTATTTCTACATATACCTAATGATTCTCCTCAATTTACCGCTCTTCAAATAACTGCCGCCCCCAAGCGACGCTCAATCTGCCTACCCCCACGGGACGTCACTGAGACGATGTATTGATCGGATACTTTGACGATTGTCAAAGAGGCGACAGACAGAGGGTACCTACATGCTTGTGGAATTTAGCTGAAACTAGCAACTTCCACGTCATAAACTCATTCTTCAAGAATAAGTCACCAACCCACAAACGGACGTGGAGAAATACAGTAGGAGGAACCAGGGAGATCCACTATACCCTCACTGACAGATGGAATATTTTTCAAGACTGCGCCGTATTTAACCGATTCAATACCGGCAGTAACCACCATATGATCCAAATTGTTAAGTTGAATACTTTCTCTACCTATTTTATGATTATTTATATTTTAAAGTATTAATAATTAATAAATACCTACTTACTTATTTAAAAACATTAAAAAGAAAAATATTTTTTATTTTTAAACAAAGTTAATCTTACAATTAAAATAATTACAAGATAAAAAGAACTTTTTATATATAACGTTTTTTAAATTTCTGTTGAATCATATAAACTTGACTTGACTAGCTTAAATGATCAAAAAAAGGCTTCAAATTAATGGGTAAGTATATATATGCATTAACAGCAAGTATTTTAATAAAAAATCTAGCCAGTATTTTATTAAAAAGGTGGGAACTATTTAATATGAACAGCAAGTAAAAAATGATTATTGGTAAGTATTATAATATAACAATGGAAGTATTTAAATTATGATAGGGAATTATTTAAATAATTTCCGGGAATTATTTAAATAATTAATGGTAAGTATAAATATCAATTTGTCAGTATAAAATCTATTTTGGACAGATTTTTTCTTTTACAGAAATAACTTATTTAGTAGCTTCCTTATTATGTTAAATTTAGTATGATAGTATTATTCTTTCTATCTGGCTCTCCAGAACAGATTGTACTATTAGAATGGTATTTCTCTATTATTTCATCCCTTACGCCCATTTAGTGTAGCAGCATTTGTGTATCTATAAAATGGCTCAATGATGCAATGCGAGTCTCCTGAGCAAGCTTCTAGTGCCTTTAAGATACTATTTCATTTTAACTATCAGCTGTAACTTAACTTAACTGCACCTTCCGAACCATCAGTTGTAGGTAGCTGTTAGGCATACACTCTTGATCTAAGCGCACTTCAAAGATATATGTAACCTTACCTTATGAGATCCAAACCTTTAATCTCTACTTCATTGCGGAGTTAAATAAATTGTGGTGTCTATTATATACATTTTCAACTTTGCAATAATAACAAGACATACTTCAGACTTGTATAGTGCTTATTACATATTATTTTCAGTATCAGAATTAAATAATAAGAAAGACTTCAGTTGTTTACAATAAATGTATTTCTTGTGTTCAAAAATTCACAATAATAATCAATGGTAACAAACATATGACAGAATAAGACGTTTCCTTCAATGGTATATCAATTACACACAACCTATTACTAAAGACGACCGATGTCGATCAATGTGAATGATTGAAAATGATAATCTAGAATACACACCCAGTCAAACGATAGCATAAAAATCTTTTCCTTCAATTACGTACAACCTATTACTAAAAACGTTCATGCAATTCATAAAAGAAAACATAAAATTTGTGTTGTTTTTACTGTTATATTACTTTATGCAAGTCTACATATAAATAACACAACATTTTAGGATTATCGGAAAACATTCCGATAATCGCAACTTTTGACAGCTCAATTTTTTTATTCGTTCGTTGATCAGTATCAGAGCATAGACAAATCGGACGACTTATTAATATTGTCCTCGGACTTTTGGCTCGCCAATGGCAATACGTTTCACGGTCTTGTTTACATTACATACTGTAATAAATTAACAATATTAAATTATTATCTGATTCGGCATTTACACTAATAGTAAAAATAATAATATACATATTATATAAATAATTAAGATACTTACTTAAATAAGTAATTTTAAAAGACGTTGAAAAAAACCTTTTTTGTAGTGATGAGTAAAAAACATGTAAAATATAAAAAATCCACGAACCCTAACTAATTATTTAGCATACAATTTTAATTGAGATAAATTTAATATCATACTATTAATTATTGTTGTATCCAAACTGAGATTCATTTTTTTTATAAAATTAGACAATAATAGGTAATAAAAATGTACTTAGTTTAAAAAAATGATTTCTGTAATATGTGTAGTACCTACCTAGAGAACCTATATTTTTGATCAATTATTAATTTAATCTTTGAGGTTATTCGCATTTATTTTGTGAAATGTCCATATAGCTCTTTTTTCTGCACCTCTGCGACTTCTTATTTGATCTTCTTTTAATAATAATATAATCATAAATAGTTTGTTCTTACCGATATTCATGAATGCATAGACTAATATACTTTATATGCGATAATGGTAACCCTAAAATGCCGTGCGCCCCATTAAATGTTTTTTACTTTTCATACTATCAAAATAATAATGGATATTCATTTTATCTATTGGCCCATGTCATTTAAATAATGATTATTTATTTTTACTACTGATTTTTTAATATTATTTCTTGCTGTACCAATATTTTACATTCAACATTAAAACTGGCGGGCTTATACCGATACTTTGAAATAAATACTTACCATTCATTTAAAATTCTGACAGTTGTTATTTAAAAACTTTTCAAAATTGTCTATTAATACTTGCTTCAAAAATGCACGCCTCAAAAAAATTTGTACTTGATAGAAATAATACTGAAATGTCATTTTAACATTCATATTGATTTCCATAGTAACGCACGTATATATTAATAATTTATTGATTATATTAACAATTATTATTGTTTGCTTAGTTTTAAGTTCTACTTTAATTTACTACTAACACCATTAGGTGGGTCTTAATTATGTTATATATATTTGGCTCTATCCGATGCGATTCTCAGTCGCGTCGCGAAGAGGTTTTTTAATAATAAAAAATACGACAAATCTGTATTATCCACTTACCTATTATATTATGTATTAGGTACTAAGTCAATGCCCTGAGTCCAACAACACATTAAAAATTATTTATTTAAAGGAATCATATTATAATATAATATAATCGCTTTCTTTATTATATTATAATAAAGAAAGCGACAATATATTATTATGTAGACACTAGACAGTATGTATTTTGTATATTATATTATGTTGTTCCATTCATGTTTTAATAAATGGTAAATAAATTCTTTCTTGACAATAAGCCGATCACTCATTTTCTGCAATATTGAATATAACAATTTTCCCCAATTGCACCCCATATTATATCGCATATCAACAAGGCGTAAGCAAGAGCTGTCATTGTTATCCTCTTGTCGCACTCCTATCAAATACGACTTTTCCCTAAAAACTTATCGGAATACATTATTTTTTAAATACAATATATATGTACCTACCCCATTTAATATCGCGGAGACAATACAGTACTGACATAACTTCAGTTATAATTTATTTCAGATTATATAATTACAGCCATCTTAGGTTATTATTTTCTCTAGATGATACTGGAATTTGTATACAGCTTTGCTTGATAGGTTTCCCATGAATGTGCTGTTGTTATCTTGTCCAGAGTTTCGTGACTTATAATAGGTTCTGATTGTTGCGTTTGCTTGGTTAGGTTACGTTTTTCCCCAAAGATAATTTGTCAGCCTTTTTCTCAGACAATCTTGTTTGGAAATTATTCTCATCTGCCAGGTGAGGTTTTTAGATTATCCGCTAATTACATCGAGTCATAAAATTAACCACGGGAGAAGTATTAATAATTGGTCATGTAAGCTATTTATTGTTGCATTGAACGATTGACCTTAGGTATTATTTGTTGTTATGACAAAGGCAAGACAAATCGGTTACATGTAAATTGTACGTAAAACATTTTACAGTTCACCGTGAGCTTTCTTATCGGAAAGAGATGACCGTATACTTTACGGTCTCCAATTTTATTAAATTCAATATATTAATTCAATTTTCATAGCTGATTTTTGCAAAATTCATGAATTCAAGAATGAAAACCTAACCTTACCTAACAAATTTAATAATCCAGTACATCGGCTATTTTCAAAATTTGTTTACTGCTGGCTTCCTGTAAAGTGTAAATCGACAAGAACCGTGTTTTATTTAGACATGAATTGTATGTCAGTATGATACGACCAAAAGAGGTTGGACGGTCTTTAATAGTATACGTCCATAAAATGTCCGGTATAACATTTTACGATGAAGTGTGATACGGCGAACTGCATACGTACAAGTTTCCGGGCACGAGACAAATAGAGAATTGGAGAATTGAATCTATAAATAAATCGCTTGGGAACAAATAAATTTTCGATAAATACCACCCTTCCCTTGATCGGCCTTCTCTAAATCCATGATGTTCATTCGTTATAAGTGACTCAAGTTTTGAATAAATTAAGCTGGGCATAATCATAATATCAACATCACTTATGAATTGTAGAGTAGCCTTTGACATCTACCGCATTTTCTGGAAAGATTCCCGTATCCGTGGGTTTTGTTTTTTAATACACCAAATTACATCGCCCTCATCAATTGGAAAAACATCGACGGAGTGGGAATCGTGTGACGATTCTCTTGATACTCAGGCAACATCCAGCAGTGACGTCATGGTCAACGAGTTTATTTTAATGCATCGAATGTTGCTCAACGTACACCTCCAGCGACAACATTGACCAGTTTCTTTTCAATTTGTCAAAGCGATCCGTTTGCACGAACGTTGCTCTACTCTGAGATGCCACGTTATTACACTTGGAACGCTTCATCGAAGAAATTTCAACGTCGCAAGCAAGGCGATGCGGTTCCTGATCATCCGGATGTGCATTCTAATGATGCTCTTGGTCGCATTTACACAGTTCATCCGAAGAATGACGAATGCTTCTACTTGCGGTTGTTGATGGTAAATGTTCGTAGGCCGACATAATTTGAATCACTTTGAACTGTCAATGGTGTAGTGTGTCCAACATTTCGTGCTGCATGTCAACAGCTCAATTTGCTTGAAAACAATATTCATTGGGATATGAAAATCGCTGTAGCAATTGTTTCTGCATCTCCAAGTCAGATACGCACATTATTTGCTATCATTATTTCGACATGCTTCCCATCAAAACCACCTGAACTGTGGAACGAGTACAAGGATGACATATCAGAAGACATTTTACATAGAATTCGTGTCAGTTCAGAGAATCCCTATCTCGAAGTGAATGAGGAGATACATAACCAGGCTTTGCTTTTGATCGAAGAGATATGTTATCTCATGTGCGGCAGTTTATTAGTCAAGTTAGGAATGCCAACTCCACAACGTGGAATGAATGACGCTTTTAATCGAGAATTGGAACGTGAACGTGAATATGATGGAGATGCATTGAACCTATCGGTTCGATCGAATGTACCAATGTTGAACCCCAAACAGAAGGAAGTGTACGATACGTTAATGGAGGCAATTGATGATGGAAATGGTGGTTTATTTTTCCTCGATGCGCCTGGTGGAACTGGGAAGACATTTCTCATGTCATTGATTTTGGCCACTGTTCGCGCGAGATCCGAAATTTCTGTAGCAGTTACTTCTTCTGGGATAGCGGCCACGTTGTTAGAAGAATGCCGAACGGCTCATTCAGCGTTGAAATTGCCATTAAACCTTTAAATGACTGAAACACCGACAAGCAGTATTGCGAAACACTCAGCAATGGCCAAAGTTTTGGTAGCAAGTAAAATCATCACCTGGGATGAATGCACAATGGCGCACAAATGCGCATTGGCAGCACTCAATCGAACTATGAAAGATCTGCGCAATTATTCAAGATGTTTTGGTGGCGCAATGATTCTACTATCTGGCAATTTCCGCCAAACACTACCAGTCATTCCAAGATCGACCGCTGCCGATGAAATGAACGCTTGCCTCAAATCATAGACTCTGTGGCGCTATATTGTGAAGAAACTTCAGCTGACGACGAACATGCGAGTTGCATTGCTAAATGATCCATCTGCCGAAGATTTCTCTAAACAATTGCTGACTATCGGTAACTGCCGTGTTTCTGTCGACGAATCGAACAGATTGATTTCCTTTCCGCTAAATTTTTGAAATATCGTCTCAGCGAAGGACGACCTCATCAACAAAGTGTTCCCTAACGTCATTGCTAACCACAAAAATCACAATTGGTTGAGTGAACGAGCAATTTTTGCGGCAAATAACAAAGATGTGGATCACTTAAACTTCACAATTCAAAATCAAATCGTTGGTCCTATGCATTCCTTCAAATCTATCGACTGTGTAATAAACGAAGACGAAGCAACCAACTATCCAACTGAATTTTTAAACTTATTGCATCTGCCTGGCTTGCCACCGCACAATTTACAACTGAAGATTGACTTGGTAGTTATCATGCTTCGAAATCTGAACCAACCAAAACTATGTAATTTATTTCATTTTGATTTGATTTTTGCACATTTATTGAACTTAATTCATTTTGAGTATTTTAATTCAGCTAATAAGTTAACACAAGATTATTGATTCTGAGGCGGTACGAAGTTCGCCGGGTCAGCTAGTTGGAATATAAAATGAAACGTCTTAAAATTCAAATTTTGATATTGTCTATGAAACCACAAATCTTCATAATATTATCTCGTGAATTAAAGCACAGATTCATTTATTTTTTCTTGCAGTGATCTGTAGTTAAGCCAATGAATCTTCAGTAAATATTTCAACGCTCTAAAGGTTGCCATTTTAGAGCTTTTAAATTCCGGATAAACTTTGTGTTTTATAGTAGGTAGGTATATAATATAAACTAATGATGGTTACATTTACTGAACGGTCTTACGTACGTGCACGTACGATGTACCTACATCGAAGTTATGCAAATGAAATGCTCAAGATATTAGTGTTTAGAAATATCACTTTAACAACATAAAATAAATTAATACCATACGATAGACTAATTCTATTTCTTTACTAATTTTCTAATTAATTTGATTCGTGCTCCAAAGAATGAATTCGGAGAATATAATTCTACTTACAAATGGTTTGTTTTACAATGCGCATTATATTTTTTTGAAGTTATATCTACTTCTTTTGGCGCGTTTGGGAAAACAGATCAGAGTGTATTTTTGGCGTGCTCCGATGTAACACGTTTGGCGTGTGACGGAAGTTGCGCACGCCGATGCAACACAATTTTTTATTGTGATTATATTCATTTCGGTCTCGAGGGTACATGCGCATAGTGTCATTTAGCATAAATGACACTATGCGGATGCGCATGCATTTATTAGTCGTTCAATATAACCAAGTAAACAGCACGTGTTATAAGCATAACCAATATTTCTACACTGTTAATTTATATTCATAAAACTTTATTTATATTGGAGTGTATATTTATTTTTCATTGTAAAGACTGTGTATTAAGATTTGAGGCTATATTTATTTATATTATTTATCAGTAAAATTATATATCAATAAATAAATAAATTTTGAGTTTTTATTAATGCATGATGGGCACTTCTGAATCGATTATAACCGCTGTATGGCAAAGATGAGTTTTGGTCCAAAACAATAATTAAATTAGAAATATCATGTGCTATATGAGACACAGATGAATCGCGTACGTTTTCATCAATCTAATCCACTGTAATATTAATAGACACAGCGCATTCAGTGATGTGGACATGAATAAAGTACGTTCACTTTTATAACACCAAGTTCATAATACCAACAAATAATACATAAACACTGTAGTGGAAGCATTTGCGTAAAAAAACACAATCTAATAGAAAATATATAAAAAGTTTAGTATGTAAGTTATGGCAGTTGTGTATTCGATGAACGAAATAGTGACATTGACAATCATGTGTAGTGCGAAGTCCGCCGGAGTTGTCTTCGTTGTAATATTTAATATAAAATCCACCCATTGTAGGATTGCGGTAGACCCATGTGCAACACGTCACTCATTGAATCAAAAGTACCTCAGTAATCTTTTGGTTAACTTACTGCCAGGGCCACCAAAAAATATATGACAACAACCGTGACAATAATTGCTATTAAGGCTAGAAAAATATATAATAATATAATATTTACGTAACGTAAGCTATTACATATTATATTTTGTTGTTTTCATTGATTTTTAATTGTTAATTGAATTCTATCTGATGTAAATTTTAAAACGGTCTAGAGCTCTGTACCTACAGCCAGAATTATATCTACATATTATAGTAGGTACGTATGGGAAACAAACACTTTAAATCATTTGTAATATTGGGTATTAAATATTAGACACTACTATAAAATTAGTTTATATTCACAAGTGTACTCACACGAATCGAAAAGAATTTTCTACTAAAAATAGCAATCACTTAAACGTAACAAAGACTTTTAAGTTTTCAAGCCCTTCAAAGTCGACATTATAGCGATTCGTATAATATGTATATCTATCGGTTTTGCATTAAAAGTTTTCATTTTCATCTATTTCATTTCGCAGTTTTCTGTTTATTGAAAACGTCGTTCAAAAAACAATCTACTAATATTCAGTATTTTTTACATATTCATTCATTGCCTACGGTATTAAATTCAATGTATATATCTGTCGACCAGTAGCGAGGGGTGGAGGTAGGCTGTTAAGATCCGCCATCAATAGTGTACATTAAACTTTGTCAGTTATGCGTATTTGTTTAATTGCACTAAGACTACAATTTACAGATGGTGTTGGATAGTTTTTAAAAATCAATTAAACCCTGCCTAAACCAAACTATAATAGTTTTGGTATATTTTGGCCGATACGACAGAATTGTGCACACTTTCTCATTCATACTTATTTGTTTTCGTTGGATTAGGAATACATATTATTACACATATTGTTGGTTCATTTTTTAATTTCATTACCATGTCCATGTCCGATCCTAATAGGATCATATGGGTATCCACAGAGTAGAAGTTTGTATTAACATATTTAATTTTTTTACGAGAAATGGATGTCAGCCACTTGCTCAACCTATTAGGTCTATACCCTAACTCACACACAAATTGAAAAACAATACGTGTACTTGCCAGACCCAGGATTCGTGCCTGAGCCCCACGGCGTGATAGTCCAACGCTTAAACTGCGCGGCCACCGTGGGTGTGGTATTCATTAAGCCCTGCCTAAACCTAACTATAATAGATAAAAATATTATTCTATTTATAAAATATCATCGGTCATCAAGTTATGTATGATTTATTTGCATTTTAGATATTTTATAGATTTTACTATTATCTATTAATTATGACTTGGTTTCAATTGATTTTTAAAAACTAACCATCACCATCGCTAAATTGTAGTCTTATTATTTCAATCAATACTAATACATGTGACCAAAAAAGTTTTATATGCACTATTTATGGCGGATCTTAACAGCCTACGTCCATCCTTCGGCACTGATATTGACAGTACATAAATTTATCTGTAGGTATATATTTCAAATCCATTAAGAATGACAAAGATATGTACTATGTAGTTTAATTATCCAATCCTGGTATGTTTAATTTAGAAGTTAAAATGTTCTGTCAGTTAGTGGATACTTCCCAAAACGTCTTTCATGTCATGTCGCCTAAACTAAACTATGCTGAGATGGTCAAACTAAATAGTGCTAAACAATATTAGGATAGTTCAAACATCTATGGAAATATCCGTATACATTAGGTACGTATAGACAAAATATACCCGAAGGTAAGTTGAAGGGATATCCAGAGCCACTGTGTATGCAGGCATTACTTAGAGATAATTAAATCTTCCACAAAAACATGCTTGCGTCTTGGTTTATATTATATTTTATATAAGCCTAAGTAAATATTATACTATATCAAATTTACTATATATTATAACCGCATTGGAAAACTACGAGTAGATATATGCCACAAAGTGTATCAATTTTGCAACTTACAAAATATTATAGATGCAAAGTGAATAAGATATTTTACTTACATTTTCTTTTTTCATTATTTCACCCAGTAAGCAGCTTTATTATATCTACATATATTATACAATTACGATGTAATACAGAACAGTATTATTGTAGTCGAGTTCACAAATAATAGAAAACATAAAAATTAATGATCATTTATATAACAGATATGGGTACATATATAAGTAGGTACATATACTTAATATAAAATTGTAAACACAATGATCGTTGAGTAATATAAAAAAATATTTAAATAATAAAACAATAATTTTTATTGACAATTATTAGAGACAACCTATTAAATTCACTGAAGAAATAAAATATTTTAAAATAAATTAATTATACGGAGAAATGTCATTTTTAGACTACCGGTTCTTGCTCATCGATACGTATGTCAACCACCTCATCATCCTCTTCTGTATCCCTGTATAAAGCTTCACAATATGTTTTACACCTTGCCGTAACCCTATCCAACTCCATAAGACGTAGTGTGCCGTCCTCTTCTCCAGGCCCAGTTCATTTTCTTGAAATCTCCTGTGATTTCTTTCACTTTTTTGGAAAAGATCCCGTGTTTCTACTCTGACAGCATGGGTTTCAGTGTCTTCACATTTATTTCTGAGGAAAAGATTCTTGTCCCGCCGACAGAGTCGCTGAACAACTGTTTTGTTCAGAGTACCTTGCATGTTCTATAGTTGAATTTAGTCCCTTATTCCTAAGATCGGCTCTTGTTTGTATGGACTCTCATGTTTCATCAGATATCCAGATCTTGCGACGTTTCGGATGTTCCTTACTATTATTGAGTTTATGGACTTCCTCCATCGCACATAAGGTGGTGTTTTTCAACGTACTCGATGTTGTTTCGATATTGTCGCTAATTAATACGAGGGTGGGTCAATAAGTCCTTAGAAAAGCCGACAAGTGGCGCGACTAGTACTGTAAGCGGTTTGTTTTCATGCAGCGGCACTACCGATTCAGTATGCTGCGAAGTTTCAATCAGATTGGTCGGGTTGTTGTGTGTTTTTCGTACATTTAAAAAAAAAATTTGCTTGTGGAAAATGGAAAAATGGAAAATGGAGAAAATTGAGTTTAGAGCTGTTATTAAACATTTTAATATAAAAGGGTTAACAGCAAAGGAAATAAAAAATGAGTTGGATTTAGTTCACGGCATATCTGCTCCTTCACTTGCAACTATTTATAACTGGTTAAATGAATTTAAACGTGGTCGTACATCAACAAAGGATGAACCACGCTCAGGACGTCCTGTAGAGGTGACTACACCAGAAATGATCAATAAAATCCACGATATGGTGTTAAGTGACCGAAGATTAAAGTTGAGTGAGATAATTGAGGTTACAGGGATCTCAAAAGGTAGCGTCATTTCTATTTTACATGACAAATTGGGCATGAAAAATATTTCTGCAAGATGGGTGCCACGTTTGCTCACAGTCGACAATAAACGCAATAGGGTGGTGGCCTCTAAAGCCCTGTTGTCGCTCATGCAACGCAATCCGGATGAATTTTTTCGTCGCTTTGTGACTGTAAATGAAACATGGATACACCACTATACTCCCGAGACGAAAGAACAGTCAAAGCAGTGGATTGCGAAGACAAACCATGTCCAAAGAAGGCGAAAACCGTAAAATCAGCTGGTAAGGTTATGGCTACTGTATTTTGGGATGCACGTGAAATTATTTTCGTTGACTATTTGGAAAAAGGAAAAACAATAACAGGGGATTATTATGCATCTTTATTGGACCAGCTAAAAAACGAAATTGAAGAAAACTGGCCTGATTTAAACAGGAAAAAAATCCTCTTTCATCAGGACAATGCCCGTGTTCACACATGTTTACGATCAATGGCTAAAATTGAAGAATTGAAGTTCGAATTGGACGACCACCCACCGTATTCGCCAGATTTAGCCCCCAGTGACTTTTTCCTTTTCCCAAACTTAAAAAAATGGCTAAGTGGACAACGTTTTTTTTCAAATGAAGAAGTCATCGATCGGACAAATGCTTATTTTGAGGACCTTCCGAAAACTTATTTTTCTGATGGTTTAAAAAAAATTGAGAAACGTCTAACCAAGTGTATTGAGCTCCAAGGAGATTATGTTGAGAAATAAAAAAAAAATACAAAAATAAAAACTGTTTTAATGCTTTTTTCTAAGGAATTATTGATCCACCCTCGTATAATATAGATTTACACTTGGATTGTCTTTGGGCAAATACATACATAGGAGCGAAAGCTTCATAGTAGGCGATTATTTGAAACCTACCTTCTAAGAAAAATAGATAGAAAGTATTTAAATTTAAATACTTAGATAAAAAAGTGCGGAAACCAATTGAATATATCGTCAGAATAATAATTAATATTTAAAAAAATATATATAAATGAGAGCCATATATCGTTAGAATAATGTAGAATAAATAAATAATAAGTGACAAGACAGCACTCTAGCGAGTATTGAAATATCGATTCACTCGAGAATAATTTGCCGATCTTATTGTATGAACTGCGTCTCAAGGGCGTCGAGGTAGTCTGGTTTTATTGATACGAATATATAGGCTTATAAGGCAACGCTTATATATTTAGTGTCGAGGACTGTCGCTTTGGCGCTTTATTCGAATAATAATTAATAATGCGATAATTAAAAAAAAATCTATTTGTTCAATCACGTCATCTGAAGATGAAGAGAATATTGTTAAGAATAATTAATAATTTTATCTCGTGATTATTATTTATCATTTAATTCAGTCATAGAACATATACTTAAGTACCTATATTATTTTTTTGTTTACTTGTCATATTGGGCTGTTGATAATATTTACCGATGATATATTTTTAGGGCGTATGTTACGTGTAGGTATAGAAAAATTCACAATTTATATTCATTACTCAATTCTATATCATCAGTGAGCTATTGAAATATCATCGATTTAGTGTGACATTAACATTAGTGTGTTCATTCGTTCATTCTATGATACGTATATTCTATGATCATTCATAGTATGTTCATTCATCAGTAGTAATATCGTATTATCGTCTTATTTCCCGTGAGTATACCTGACAAGTGTGCTCTTTTTCTTTAATCTCCACAGTCTACCTCTTTCCGAAAGTCACCCTTCGCCACTGAGCCCTACACATATTATTAAAACGTACTCATATGTAGGTACGATTTAATAATATATTTTGAGCTGCTAAATATATTTTCCCAGGCACATTCCAAGTGTAAGCCTGACCCTGCCTATACGACGTGTATAAGTATAAGTATACATATACATATATACAATTTTTAAGCCATAATTAATTGCCTTAGCTAAGTAATTAATTAGCTACACGAATCATTTGACTAATATTCATAGTCCTAGCTACTAATATTCATAGTCCTTCAGCTAGAGTGAAGAAATCTTGCTTTAATTGTTATGACTCCCAGATTCGAAAAGATGAATTTTTGTCCCTTTTAATAGGTACAGTATAAGTACATATATATATATATATATATATATATATCCAATCATTGCAGCTAGCATCACTATATCTCAGTGGACAAGGCTGTTAAGATCAGTCATAGATAGTGCACACTAAACTTTGTCAGTCATACGTATTTTTTGTTGTCATTGAAATAATACTAAAATTTAAAGACGGTGTTAGTTATTTTTTTTAAATTCGATTAAACCCTGCGAAAACCAAGCCATAATAGATAACAGTAAAAAAATACTCATCTAATTATAAAATATCTAAAATTATGCATAACAACATACATAACTTTGAACATTTTATAGATTGAATATTATTCTTTATCTATTATAGTTTGGTTTAGGCAGGGCTTAATGAATTTTAAGAAAGAACCAACAATATGTGTAATAATATGTATTCTTAATCCAACGAAAACAAATAAGTATGAATGAAAAAGTGTGCACAATTTTGTCGTATCGCACAAAGTACACCAAAACTATTATAGTTTGGTTTAGGCAGGGTTTAATTGATTTTTACAAACTAACCAACACCATCTGTAAATAATTGTAGTATTAGTTCAATAAAAATAAATACGTATGACTAACAAAGGTTAATGTGCACTTTTTACGGCGGATCTTAAAAGCTTACCTCCACCCTTCGGTACTGCTATATCAGTAGTGAACAAGTCGATGATCGCAGATTTCAGCTCGAATAAGCGTAATGAAGTTTAAAGAAAAAAAACTTTCTCGATTTTAATCTATTCTGGTATCCCTGCCCAGCACTCCGACGAAGATCGGATGCGCGACGTGTCAGACGATTGATTGATGGAGCCGCAGGCCTGGGGATCGAGTGCTGATCGAAACTATCAGACCGAAAAACAATCTGATATATAATAGTCAAATATTTACAGAGAAATAGCGATTTTTTTTCGGCATTACATCAAAGCGCAGGGGATAATGTCTGCATTTTTTTTTCTCTTTGGAAACTTCGGTAGGTTTCAATTTCATAATAATCGTAGCATTCAATATTAGGCATAAGACATTAGTCACTCATTTTAACATTAAAATTTGTAAATTATAATATCTTGACATATTAAACTAGTTCTACACCTTGGGAAAACGAACAACAGATGCCCTCATAATAATATGTATAATATGCCATACCTATAGGGTGAGAAAATAAGCTATATGGCAGAATAAAATGTTAGATTTTTTCAAAATGTCTAGAAATAAGCATTTCAAAAAAATGTGTCACAATTATAAACATCGTTTTGACAAGAACAAAGATCGAAAAACAATTTAGTATTTTACAGCTAATAGAATAGGTCATAAAATTTTAAATCAATGCAGGTAATAACATTTATTGACTATGTAACATTAATTTACTATATCAATTATTATAAGAGGATGTACCTACCTGAAACTCAGCGCATGACATATACAGGACGCACACATATACTCTATATCGGCTGCGCATTGAACACACGGAACGCATTGAGCCCATTGACAAGAATGTTGTTGGGTGGCACTGCCACCTGGTATTTTTTCCTAGTAAGATATAAAATACGTAAGACCAACATGTTGATTTTCAAGCAAATCTACTGTAATATTCAGGCTTTATTACAAAAAGTTTTAAGCTGTGTACGGTGTCGAAAACGCTAGATTTTACGCCATACGGCAGGTTTAAATTTTACATGCTAGATGCCTATTCAAAAATGTTAGATCTGGCAAGAAAAACGCTAATTTGGCAACGCTGGATGTATTTACATGTTTGAATAACTACCTCATTATTCATATTCTCGTGAGTCGTGACTGACTAAAAACCAGCAATCTTTCTGGTTTTATAAAACTACTAGCTTGTACAAGTTTGTGCCCAGCTTCACTTGGGTGCAGTGTTGTCATCTTTTCAAAGTGGAATTATAGTACAGAACCTCCAAAATTATAGTATTTGGGGGAAACATATAGTACGCGTTGTCATATTCTGTCGAAAATGTATAGGTTTTTTGTTTCTCAGAAAAAAATAACGGAGAATTTGAAAAACTCCGAAACCCCTTTTTGTTTTGGTGCCTTTTCCGACCAAAAATTCTTACTGAAGAATTCAAGAAATTTCATTTTAAACTAAAGTCAAGGGATTTTTTTAGGTTTTTCGAGAATTTTTTTTCCAAGTTCTCCAAATATTCATATTATATTGCAAAATTATAGTACTTTGCACCAATTTATCAAACGAAAATATCTAAATTTTAGTACTCGACATATTTTTTCCGATATTCAAAATTGTAGTAGTTTAGGCGTACCATACCTGTTTTATATCGTACATAGTACGCGGATCAAAATTATAGTATACTTACTATAATTATAGTACGGTTGGCAACACTGCTTGGGGGTTTTCCTTTGTGTTATTTTTACTGATTTATATATTTTTACTAATAACAAAATAATGAATGTGTTGTTGTTATTACTTTACATTATGATTGTTGCGTTTGCTTGGTTAGGTTACATTCTTTTCCCTCAAAGATAATCTTTCAGCCATTGACACAGACAAGATTTTTGGAAATTTCATTATATTTATCTGCCAGTAAGTTTTTGGATTATTCGTTGATAATATTACGCCATAAAATTGACCATGAGAGAAGAATTCACATAAGTTATTTCTTGTAATAATTGCAAGGTAAATCATGAAATGAAATCCTTTGAAGCAATGGGCAATCCATTCTTAAGTAAATGATTTAAATTTTTGACAAATTTGGCTGTGCATAATCATATCAAGACCACTTATGAATTGGAGTAATCTTTGACATCTTTTTCCGAAAAGATTCCCATATTCGTTGTAAAAATAAATATTACCTTTATGAAAATGACCATTTTTGACAATGTCAATAATACACCTGTCTAAAAATGTAGTGATATTATCCGCTCCTTAAGAGAGGGTTTTATTTTATTAATACATCCAAACATACTGCCCCTCATCAATTGGAAAAATGTCTAAATTGTACGGTTTTCTTGATATTGATGCAACATCCAGATTTAGAATATTACTTGCATAAGTTACGAAAACAGACTTAACGTATCCAGCAAATGTGTTTGCCACTACATGTCTGGTCACCTTTTTGCCTTCCCAATTAGTAAACTCAGTATTCTTTCATTAAGGTATACCTCAGCTGAGGCATGGTCTAAAAAGATCGTGACTAGGCGATGCGCGGATTGTGCAAACGACGCGAGCCGAACGAAATATAATTTGTCTTAAAATTCAACATGCGTCCTTTTAATGTTATGTTTATTATTATATTGACATGTTTTCTTTTTTAAGTACATGCGGAACGTTTTTTAGTCATTTTTACACGATTCAAGAATATATTCCTCCGACGTCATCACAAAACAAATTGACGTGCTCACAGGTCTACTATTGCTCTCCGACTGGCAACGCGGCAGAAATTACGTCCCACATACTGTTGAAAATTATTTGCCGTTTCACTTATGTACGCTCTTAATGATTTAACGTACCTACTGACAGAACAGTTTCGGATTGTGATAGATGTATGTATTTTTAGAACACATCGAGCTGTACAACTATAAACATTCACATCTAGAAATGTTACTTTTTTATAAACGAATAATTTAGTGTTTTAATGTTTAAGCCCATACACGAATACTTGTGTACACGCAATCCAAGTGGATGTATTAAATATTCTATGGTCTTGAAGCGATCACCTTGGATCTGCATGAATCCACTACTGGATAAAGCCCACTCCAAGCAAATTCCATTTCACTTCGATTCGACAGTTACTGACAGATTTTTATACATCATGAAATAAATATAGACGAGGCTAGGGTATGTCCTTCTCTAAGCTTTCACCTTACTACCTACTCAATTATTCGTAGGCTCTTTTGGGATCGTAATTGGACCGCGACCTCCGATTGTCGCCACCTCTTAGGTTTATTCACAGAGAGCGCGCGAACTTTTGCGTATGGTTCAATTTATGGTTAATATTTGCTCCCATTATGTCGGGACCATTGCCTGCAAGGGGAGGACTTCTCACGGGGACTTCCCGTTCTCGTCTTGTGAGGATATTATTAATGGGCAGGATAAGTAAATACAACGCCTCGGCTGAATGGCTTTAAGTTTCCGTCATTAACTTGGGCGCCTCTGCGAATTTCATTCTACGAGATATATCTAGGGCAGGGATTATCATTTTAACATACGCAGTCTGATAAAAAGCGGTAAAAAATACAACCATGAATACTATTTTTTCAAATCAAATCAAATTTTATTTATTTTACATAACATAGTGAACTTTATAAATTATTAATTTAATTAGACGTTCATAACATGACATTTAAAAACAAAGAAATAGTATTAAAACAGTATATATATAAAAAAGTAATGCATGTATTATTAAGTTATTAATTAGTAGAAAGAGTAAAAACTAATTTTATAAATTAGATATAAAATAGGTATAATATAGATTTATGATATAAAACATTGGTGCGCACTTCAAGTCCTGGTATGTTTTTTTTTTAAATACACATCGTTAACTTTTTGCGAATATATTTATTTCAATCGCTAATTTTGTCTTTGCAATTACAAATGGAACACAATATCATTCAAATAACCTTCTCGGACAATCTTGCAGTTCACAATCCACTATTCCAATATTCGATTACTTTTACACACATTTCGGACGCTATCTCAGCCATAACATTACGGATGTTGTCCTTAAGCGAATCAAGAGTAGTTTGTGAATTATTGGCATAGACGTTTCCTTTCGCGTAACCCTTCAAAAAGAAATCCAACGGTGTCAAATCGCACGATCTTGATGGCCAATTAAAGTCTTAAAATTAGACGGTCATCAAACTTTTCACTCAATAAAGTCACTGTTTCACGAGCTGTATGGCAAGTGGACCCATCCTGTTGAAACCACATGTTTCACAATCTTCCAATTAATCGAAGTGCGACCCGTTATGCGGTGGATAAATGATAAATTATTGTGTTAAATCAGCGCTATCTTTAGATTAATGAAGCCTGAACAAATCTTTTTGCACAAGCAACGAGTGGTCCACTTTTCAGCTGTCAAAATCTGATCCCAGATTGCTTGACATATTGATTCGCCCTTTCTCGTTTCAAATTGAATTATAAAAAATTCTCAAATCAAATATATTAATAAATTATAAATACTATACATTCTTCTTATTCATCAGTTGTCAAAGTCATAGTAGTCCTTCACACAAAAACTGGTGGTAATATAGATTTTCAAAAAATATGTAGCATTGATCTATGCATTACATTTGTGGAAGGTGTGTTAATGCTAGTGTATTATCTATCATGTAACTTATCTATGCAAATCAATCCATTCCCTGTGTGAACACGACAGGTGCGTCAGTATGAGCACTCTGTAGAAAAATGACAGGCAATCATTGGCGGCTTAATCCGGAAAAACCTAGCAGGTCAATTTTGAATATATTATTTTAATTTGCCTTTTCGTTGTATACTAAAAAGACGTATTGCAAATTGACTTTTTATACATTATAGAATAAGTGCTAGAAATTGTTATAGGTCGGTACCTACTAACCCTTCAAAAAATGTCCGTTTTTCATAACGCCAACCCATCGTTAACCGAAATTGCACACAACGCGTTATAATTTTTTGTAAATCAGGTCCACTTTTCTTTCTTTGCTTTTTGAAAAATCATCAATCACACGATTATAAAAATTGTCTATTTTTCCCACATATTTTTTTTCAATACTGAGCATTGCAAGAGCGGTCAGTCTATCCTGGCCCTATTGCGTAGAAAGGTTTTTATTCTTTTGAGAGTGGAAAAACATCTTTCACTTTCAACTGTTGTCATTGGTATGACGCAAATAAATTGGAGAACTTTGATCGACTCGGAAAATGTTTCGTTGAAATTATTGCTGAGTAAAAAATGTAGAAGAGAAACTGCACTAATAGCGCCATGCAAATCATCTCGTTGATAAAACACCAATAATTCATTTTTTAACTTGATTATGTTTATTTCTTCTAACAGTTTTACCAAATTTACTTGACGTGTGGGAAAATCATTTTTAAAATCAGTGTAATTTTCTTTATTGAACAAATCGGATATAATGAGATGATTGTTGGATGCAAATCGTGCTTCCATTTCCATTATAATTGTATCACAGACTTCAATTGCTACTGCGTGCGTACTAACTGCTTCACAAAAATGTTATAAATCACCAAAAACTCCTTATATATTATTAAAATAACCAAAGGCATTCGTCAAAACCTGTCAACGAATCCGAACCGCATACACAGTTGCGTCTTGAGACCAATTATCTAGTCAGTGTTATCATTCTGTTTCATTTAATTAGGTGAAAAAATCTTTTGTCTCACACTCGGGCATTGCCGATATTACAGTAATTCACGCACCGTTACAAGCTTCGATCTCGTATTTTGTGTTATATCGATCTCTGTCTTATGTATGAGAAACGAGAGAGAAAATTTTATAAAAATATTCAATTTGGGTCAATTTTCAGACTGCCGGCGAACACAATATTTTTGTTCCGGGAATTATCGCCCAAACAAAAAAAGCCCAATAGACTGGGTTGACACAATATCGCGCGCCCTATAATTTCAAATCCACCGATTATTATTAATATTATTATATATGACATTGCACATATTATTAATATTATTATGTCGATTGTAATGCCGGGTCCACACCGAAAACAAGTCGCGCGACAACTCGTTAAATTTTACGATAAGCATGATAATTATCGTAAAATTTCTTAAGCAATTATGATAATTATCGTAAAATTTAACGAGTTGTCGCGCGACTTGTTGCCGGTGTGGCCGCACTTTTAGGTATTTATTTTGGCAGGTCAATGACCGAATGACCTATAGAGGGAGCCGCCAGTGCAGGCAATGATATGTAATCTTTAGACAACAATGGGAGGTGCGGAAAAAGTAGGACCAGTCGTTGTGAATATATCGGCTTTCTACTTGAGTCAGCAACGGCAATGGTTAAATGGTATCAAAAAATACGCGCGAAATATTTTTTTTGAAAAATTTTACAGTAGGTACTGTGAAATTCGTACCACGAGTTAGATAATCCTACCCTGTAGATATACTTCTTTCGATCAATGACACACTATTCTAATTACATATTTTTAGTTGTTTGCGGCACTGAAAAAATACTGACATAGGTACCTATCATTATTTTACAACTCTCAGATTGAAACATTTTGTATGTTTTAACTGAAAACATTATAATAAGAATTTTCTCGCGATATGTACAACGGTTGAAAAGCTCTGTAAAGTTAAATTAATAATCTAAAATTTGAACAGTGAATACTTGAAAATTTCTAGGCGAAAAACCAATATTAAATTATTACTAATAAATCGTATTGAAGGTTTTTTTTTAAATCAATTTAATTATCGTATTTATAAGACTTAACTAATTCAAACTAATAAGAAAACGACTAGGTATATTGTATCAATATTTAAGTGTCCCTATATTATTGTTTTGAAGAATTTATTAAACAGTCTACATATTATGTAATTATATTATAATATTAAATAATATTAAGGAATTCAGTTACTCGTGCTTATATACATATTTTAATATTAACATTTAAAAATCTATAATCATGATAGGGTACGGTAAAATATAAGTAGGAATAAAGTCGTTTTAAAATTAAAGTTATATTTTTTTTCATTTGATAGGTAGGGTAGATAATTTTTTTTAATGTTTTTAAAATGAAATCTATACCTACTCAGAGCTATCTACTGGTATTATTAATGAATAAAAAAACAGTATCCCATAGGAAACATCTATAGTATCGTATAGTTATATAGTACCTGTACATGCAGTATCAAGTTATAGGTATATCTTTAAAAACTCCCCTCATATTTTCAAGGAAATGGTCCTTTGAATATTATTAAAATACTAAAGAATAATAATTGACAAACGATGTAGAGTCGCGTGTACAAACATAAATAATTTATTAAATATGTACATAAATAATCTGATATAACGTTGTAAACATTAGAGGAAATAATAAGTAATATATTATTATATATTATTTGAATGTGTTAAATTCTTAATATAGACACACTTTTTATCATACGCCGGATGTTTATAATAATATTATAATAATGTGTTTATATAAATAAATATTTTGATTCATATTATTAATGTTTAATACATACCTACTGCATTTTTATATACAACATATCATTTCGTCGTAACCAGACAAGTGATTCAGAGCAACAAAACACGATAATTACTACATTTACTTAAAATAGTGAAAGTGTACTTGATTATCTTATGCCTGGTCCACACCGGCAACAAGTCGCGCGACAACTCGTTAAATTTTACGATAATTATCATAATTGCTTAAGAAATTTTACGATAATTATCATGCATATCGTAAAATTTAACGAGTTGTCGCGCGACTTGTTTTCGGTGTGGACCCGGCATTAGAGAGACAAAAATATATGTTGATAACATGTTGATAAAAAGTAAAATTGTAACAATTAAAACACCTATAAATACCGATCATTGTTATTCGAATCTATGGCAAGCCAACCTTTGCTCTACGGAAGACAAGATGATTTTTTTGTTTATGTTCAACTACCGTTAAAAAAATCACTCACAATCTTGAGTTCGCTATCATCGTTTTCCCTTAAGTATTATGTGTAATATCTTATATTTAATTTTATTATTTATATGTAAATTCAATATTTTTTAAATAAAATTAAAATAAACCTTTTTTAGATCACAATTTCGTTACATACCTACGTACAATAACATTAGGTGTGGCCAAATACTTTTATTACCACTTTCTGAAAAGTAGATACCCTTCATATGTTGGTCGGCATGCTTTAACCGAATTGTATTTCGGCTATTATATTATGTATTATTGGATTTCGACGATTGCAATTGAAGTGCATTATTCTGTTAATGCATTGGTGCGAAGCAGGGAGGGCCTACCGTACGAAAGTTGGCACAGCATACTATTTTATATGGGGGATTGCTTTTATCACTTCGTTAGGGTAAAATAAAAACGATCTATTCCACTCAACCTTAGCATCATATTATATTATCTACTATATTATGAACATCAGGTTTTAGTGAATATATTACTATACCTACATATTTAAAATATTCGTACCTACTGGCAAAGTTATTTCTTCAGAGTAGTGAATCGTGACATATTGCAATAGTAGAATTATGTATACTTAAACCAAGCCTTCATTCAAATAGGTATATAATACACACAGTGGACATAATAATAATGGTACATTTGTATCAATGAAGGCAAGCTTAGAAACCACGTTGGTACCAACTATTCTTGGTTGCACTCTTGCTTTTCTATAAAACATATTATTATTTTCAATACAGAATAAACTCAAATAATGATTATTATTAATAACTTATTTATATTCAGCTAAGCCGTTATCTAAACTAGCGTAATGAATTTTATTATCTTTACTATGAAGACTTCATGAAGAATTACGTTATTATTATAAATTAATGGTCTTTAGTGTCATTTCTAGGCGGAAGGCATGTTAGTTGATAGAAAGAATAATAGAACTATTGAGTGCGACCACAATTGAATCGAGCACTTCTTTGCATATTATCCTCTGCGGATACTTTTTGATTTAATGTTAATGTATCCGGCGGCCATAACTATCAAGATCTTTTCGAATAACATGCTCGCTTGATTCATCAGCGTGTACCCTATAACAAAGGAAATAAGCGAAGAATATAGCGGATTTCAAATAAAATACCAACTCATTCTAAGGTGGATAATTATTACAAAGAAATCATAATTATTAGTAAAATATTTCGTCATTCATTGCTTGTAATCAGTATCTTTGGAATTATCGTAGAATATCTAATTCTTGTCGGATCTGTTTCAGATTTGGGTCCACCGAGATTGCAAATTTTGCTACCGAATAAATTTTAATAATTAATGTTAAACAAAAATTATACTAATAGTTTTATACGTAAGTTAGTAAAATAATAAGTCATAAAAGTGAAATAACCATTGCACATGGATGTAGATACTAAAATTATACGTTATTCTAAACTAAACCATTGGATCGAGACCTTTAAAAAATACTCATAATATATAAACAATCGCTTCAAAATAATATAAATAGATTTTTTACGAAGTTGAAAGAATGTCCAGACTTAATCTCTAAAAATAGCATATAATCTCTATTTTGACCTACATGGTACACGTGAGCCCTTAACAAGAAACATTGACTTGCAAACGGGACTTGTAAGTACAAATGTCTTCAAGTATAAAGACATTTATCATATTCAAGAAAACAACTACCTAGTACGTAATGTCTAGATTCTGTGATGGTTTTTTCGTGTTCCACATTCATACATGTTTGCCTAATGCAGGGTCAGTTGTTTTGTTTCTCTGTTTATGTGATAGGAGCACCCCCTTGCCAAAGGGGTGTCAGATAGGGGGATCCCAGGAATTTACCACTCATAACAATATCACAGTGTGCCGCGACACCCTACTGGAATTTCGCTAAGGCATTTTAATTTGGGGTGACATTACGGTAACAGGATTCTATAAAATAATATCAATATTTAATTAAATTCTCTTAAAAACCGTATTTTCTTGATTATTTGGATGTACCCCAGTTTCTTATAGATATTTAGTACGTACTTATAAAAATTATCATAATTAACTACCGGTCAGACTCAAAGTCTTCTTAAAATGTCTTCATATGTTACGGATGAAACTAAAATGAAATTACCATGACCATCTCTTTTTTCAAAAATTAGTTAAACCATTAACTCGCTCAACTATTTTGCAACCGCAATAGTTTTCCACCTGCACCATCGAAGTATAAATAGTCGTCGGACATGTTATTGGCTGTTGTTTCAGGTTTTTGACATCAGACCCTCAACATAGATATTTTACAGTCGAAATCGAGATCAATAATGCTTTACTTACATTACGATGCACGTCGCGTACTGTCACGCTGTCACGGTGACAAATTTAGTCTATGGTCTCGTCATTTTTCAGAATATTTTAAACGATCACTGTCTCTATAAATTCAATGGTGCATACTGCCAACTCTAATATATTAGTATTTTGAATAATTATTCATTATTCATGCTAATTTCAATTAATTTACCAGTTTCTACGTATGCGTACGTTAAAATTACTTGCGATCCATAGATAATATTTTGAACAGAACTCAACCTGCAGACCATAAATAAAAGACAACATTATTATAGAAAATACATAGTCCCAACCGCTAAAAACAAAAAACAAGCAATTTTGACATGAGTTAAAAATGTGTAGGCATATTGTAGAAAATGATAAAAATACATTCTTTGAGTCATGCGGATGTCGATGCAGTGCGGTACGCGTGAGGTGTGCTCATTGGTGTTCTGGTGATGTCGGCAGTTTTTGCTGGCTGACTGATAACTGACATTGTTCGTTCAAAGGTTCAAAATGTGCCACGGGATGGGAGCATTTGTCTGATAACCTTTTAACCTTTTGGCTACCGTAAAAAAGGCCTTGGCAGTACCTAATAGGCCAAATATGATTTGCGAAAAAAAAATCAAAAAAATGCGACATCTCTAAAATGTCAGTTGTAACACTTTTCAAATTTCAAAATTCAAGGTAAACCGATTGTAAAATCATTAACTAATATCGTAAAATGTTTTAGGAACATTCCGATAGCTGTCAGTATGTTTCCTATTTTGAAATTATTCGTTTTCGAATTATTAGTACTACCGAGATATCTCGTATCTGGCGTAGCGAACGTGGACCATTTGACGAGATATCTCACTACACACAAAGACGTGATAGTACGTGACGTGCATCATAATATATTTAACGTTTAAGCCACAAACCTCCCCTCCATCAGTTATTATTCCAGTTCACTACCGTCGATATTGTGATATTTCCACAGGTAAATTTCAAGGTTTACCATCAACGAGACTTCCCTTGCAAGACCACTGTATATCGATTTTGCGCAGTTCCAGTTATGAATGCGACAATGTTGTACATCTCCTTGGGCATCGTATTTAACAACAATATACATAAATTAAAAACATTATTTAAATCAATTTTTAAGTTGCCGTCTTTTTTTCATAGTAAGAAATGATGTACACGGTTATGACCACTGGGGTGATATACAGTGTTATTGCAGGGATATATTTATTTTTTTGTATGTAGATCACTAAAAATAATCTAAAAGAAAAAAATAAAATGTTATTTACATTTCTTCTTTTTGCTTCAAAACGGTTTTTTCATTTTCCCAACATTTGTTAAAATCGAAATAAGAACAGTGTTGTTTCAGGGGAGGTCACAACCTCAACTAACAATGAGATTTCAAGGTGTGAATAAATACACAATGAATCAATAAGTGGCGTGATCAGATTCGTAAGATTTACTTATATAGGTGTTTGCAAACCATTTTTTTGCATTTAAAAAACGTTCCGCGGAATATAACACAAAAGTGGGGTGACACCATGCTGCCTCGATGCGGTGTACTTTGCCAGGGTGGGTATTTCGTACGGAGTCGATTGTTCTACTGCCAGCGTAAATTATTGCGAGGGAATCGTCACCTTTAGAAATGCTTCTAGCCGGCTCCGACGTCACAATATGATATGACTCACGGGGTACAAGCGGGGGGTGGGTATTACATTCGGACGGAAATTAAAAAGATTAATCCTTGCGTTTTGATCTGCTTGCGTATGCCTGTCCCCCTGAATTCGTTCCGCCCGCTGCGAAAAGAAGTTGTACATTATTATCATTTAAAAATTCTCCGCGGATCAGATTATTTCGGTGATAGCCTTTTTTATCATTTTTTTTTTATTTTGGATAAACAACTTAAATATTATTTTTTCCATATCTACGAATTGTGGTGGCGCTTTTTGCAATGGACTATAATTTTAATGTGATATTGGATTACGAATCTAGGTGGGAAGAGGATGCCAGGCACTGACCTTTTGTATTGAAAGGGCTGGCGCGCACTGGAGCCGGTTCGGTGTTCACGCACTCACACACTGTACACGGACGGCTCGGAATATGACTCTCACGGTTTCACTTGGTTTTGGGATGAATGATGATAAAAAGCTCAGGATGGATGATAGACGCGACGTTCGCTCAAACCGTATCATATTTAGCACAACGAAGGCCAGACATATGCGTTTTGAGTCACTTTGTAGTTAACGCGGCCTTGTTCGTATCGTATCAAATAAAGCGCGATAACTGTCTGTAACGTCGAAAGGTACTCGATGGATGAATCACCCTATACGCACAGCGGTCTATGAACAATTCACAAGTGCCAGTTAGCGACAGCTGAGCTATAACAAACCTGCACGCGTCCGCTTTCTTGATGATACTTGAGCTAACTAAGTGTTATTCAATCACGGTCGACTGATGACCCGTAATTTCTCGTCGTCTGGTCTTGTGACAATAATAAATAAGGATTTGAGGTAGGTGGGGAAATAAGGAATGATAGCCAATATAATTGGCCCAACCATATTGTATCCAGTACCTATTATTGTTAAATCTACGTCATTTTATCATAACAATCGTATGTGTATCTTTATTCAACATCCTTATTCACCCGGGTCTATTCAAAACCACTTCCTTCTAGTTTTAAGTGCGTTGATTATTCTAATATTTTCCGAGTGACCGCTTGTCCAAACTGGTAATCATTCTGAAGGCGACTGATAATAATTAGTATTTTAACATTCGTCGCAACCCAAATGAATAAAGCTTTTCGTTACATACAGTATAATACCACCTATCTATCATACATCAGTCAGGAAACTTAAGGACCGACAAAGATGTGATAAGTATCATTGTTTCCTACAAAAATAGAAGATATTATTATATACTGTGTAAAATAAATATCGTACAAAATACCTACATAGATTTTCATGTTCATTTCTAAAGTGTATTAAAGTTGAATAGTATTGTAATTAACTTCCTGGTTTTATTTTGAGCTTTTAGTATGTATATATTAGCGCGTATGTATATATATTATGTATATTACATTTTTCCTGTTTATTAATATTATCTAACTCCATATAAAATATGTATTTTGCTAAAGCAATGATATAGTAATACATTATATACCTCTTCTTGATATTCATGATTCCTAATTTAAAAACATCGTTTTCACACCTGTGTCAAGCAAAATTACAAATTGTATTACAAATTATAAGTTACGTAAAAAACGTTACGTGAAAAATAGTATTTAATCAATTATCCATTGTGTTCATGCGTCATCAAAAAATAAAATGTATAATTAGATACTTATGTTTTACTGCTACAATCTAAACATCTGCAAAATTGAAAAATAAGCGAAAAAATACTGCCTAACTGACAAAATTTATCTTTAGTTACCCGAAATATTTAAGACATAAATATAGCAATTTATCATAATCATTATTAGCCAATAGCCTGGATCAATCCACTGCTGAATGAATGCCTCACAAAGCTGATTATATTTCTCTCGGTGCTATGAATTACACATCGACTGTGGAAAGGCAAAAGGAGTTAATCCACACTAATCAAATTTTACAGGAGGCATAAAAAACATTTTGATAATGATTTTGGGGCAAAGTCTAAATATAAAATAGACACAAACTTGAAGTGCATGGTGATTAATAATTTGGTGTTTTTTTCCCCCAATATATAATTAAATAATGAAGTTATTGAAGAAAAACTAATAAAAATGAGGGTTAAGTCATTCTACCTGACTAAAAATTAGGTAGTTATCAACATATTTGGAGTTAGACACATACATTTTACATGCGATTTATGTTATTACTATAATATATTAACATAAAACAGTGCATAATAATGATATTACTCTATTACATCTAATATTACATGACTAATAGTGTCATTGATGTGGAATAAATCCTTTTACCTGGACGCAAATTTCAAACGCTCTTCTTTTTTAAAAATTAAAAGCTAAAATTTGATAATAATTTGGCATTTTGCAGCTTACGTCCTTTAGACAGAACGTGTATTTAGTTGTGTACAATGCTATTTTTCAATAAAACCTATTTTGCAAAAAGTAAGGGTTAAACCTTTTGCCTTTCCACAGTCGACATTATTTGCTCTGCTATACCTATTCGACTATCATCGTTTACCGGCTAGCGAAACACCTGACTCCGCTAGTTTTCATAATTCGTCATTTCATATATTTCTCCTCACATTCTATTTTCTACATACAAGAAAGCCATATTCCTAATATTTTATTGTAAGATGTTATTTGTTACGTGGCAAATCAAAAGCCGTACAGTTTATCTTGAATAATATAAGCTTATGATCCATCATAGTTATATTCAGGGATTTAAATAAAAAATGGTGCCGGAACTCTCTTCTTGCCAAAGAATTTACCTACTGTAAATATAGGTACATATTTGAATAAAAGTATATAGTGATCTCCATGGTACCCACATCCTGAAGCGGGCCCCTACCTATCACTAAGGTTAAAGGCAGTGTTATGCTCTATAGTAGCATTTTTCAAATGGTGTTCTAATGGTAAAATTAAAGGTATTTAGTGTATCAACAAACAAACATTTACCAAAAAATGCAATCACACAACCACATATTTTAAAATGTTAATACATCCGAAGGAAATTAGCGCCGCTGGCGATTTTTTTACGATTAGAGTAAATTTGTGATGTGCGTTATTTCAATTATCTGGTCGATCCACCAGGCTAAGGCCCTATCAGCCCCCCTTTGTGGGGGCCATAGTGATTTCCAAAGTTCAGTCCAATTTTCGTCTCGATTTCTTTTCTTATAGTTAGAGTCTATGGCCGAATGTCTTCTTCCACTGAGTTACCACCGATCAATGTATTTTGAATGATCAAAAAGTGTCAAAGGTGGTCCGACGAGTTTAATGACCAAAAGTGCCGAAACTGTTTTGGTCTTCAACGAAGCTCTTATTGGAGTAATAATTAGATTCATTTGCAAAAATTCTCGTTCGCATTCACCTGAAGAAATGGTAATAGAATTCAATGCACATATCAAACGCGATAGTTTTTCAGGATACCTATGTCTTTTCATATGAGATGATTCAGGAAAATTAACTTGTAGGTACTATGTAATCGCGAACAATGTTTCATCTTATCGTAGTATATTCTTGGGTTTTCACCGTGTCTCCTTCTTCCTTCTTTACTCGACGTTTCGGGCTCGTTGCAGAGGCCATTATCAAGAGATATGTTTTATGATGAAATGTAGTGTATGTATGTGAATGTAAACGTTGCTCTAAGAAAGTCAAAAGGAATCCGATTATCTAAGAGCAAACGTTGTTCAGAGTAATCTGTCAATCATTACGACCGGAGATACTGGCTCGAATATTAGATTTTGCTGATAGTGCCGGAAGCCATGACGTTTTTAATCGTAATCCATCATCCCTATTAATGTTTTCAGGGTTTCTGTGGATTTCAATGGCCTCCTTTACCAATCGTGCGAAATATCCTTTATTCCGACCCAATATCTTGGTCTCGAAGTCAAATTTGTGCCCTGTATCCATCGAGTGCTCGGCAATTGCCGACATCGTGTAATGTTTAAGACGGTATGCTCTCTCGTGTTCACTCACACGCTTCTGTACCGTTCTAGAAGTCTGGCCTATATACTTTTTTGGGCATCCACGACAGCTTATCTGGTATACACCTGCCGAGTACAAAGGCTGTGAGTCCTTTACTGGTCTTAGCATATTTCGGACCTTTGTCGATGTTGAGAATATTGTTTCAATATTATGTTTCCGAAGTATCCTGGAAATAGTATCTGTGGTGTTTTTGATGTAAGGTAGATAGGCCCGGCCTTTGAACTGTATCTTTTCCTCTTGACTGATCGGGTTAAGGTTGATTTTGCTTCTGGTGGCTTTTTGGATCATATTGTGAGAATATCCGTTTGCTTGAAGAGCCTTTGATACTTGAGATATCTCGGATTTTAAATACGAAGATTCGCAGATACGCCGAGCTCTTGTCATCAAAGTCGAAATCAGACCCATTTTTTGAGCAGGGTGGTGGTGAGAAGAAGCATGTAAATAACGATTGGTATGAGTTGGTTTCCGATAGACTCTGTGTCCTAGAGAACCATCCAATTTTCTGATAACTTCCACGTCAAGAAATGGTAGAGCTCCGTTCTGTTCAATCTCCATCGTGAATTTAATCATCGAATGTAGATTGTTTAAATGGGCCAAAAACTCATTTAGAGCTTCTATACCATGAGGCCATATTAAGAAGGTATCATCGACATACCGTAACCAGCACGAAGGTTTTAATCTACACGTGTCAAGAGCTGTCTGTTCAAAATTTTCCATGAAAAAATTCGCAACCACGGGAGATAGAGGGGACCCCATAGCGACTCCTTCGGTTTGTTCAAACACTTTGCCCTGAAAGCTAAAGTAGCTTGACGTCAAACAGTGCTTGAAAAGTCCAGTCATTTCTGCGGAGAAAACTTCACCTATTAATTTTAGGGTATCATCTAGGGGGACATTTGTGAATAGTGACTCTACATCAAAGCTTACTAAGAGGTCAGTAGGCTTTATAGTCATACCAGCTAATAATTTGACAAAATGTGTTGAATCCTTAACCCATGATGCGGTGGCGTTGGTATGTGGTTGCAAAAGGGACGCCAGATATTTAGAAAGTCTATACGTGGGAGAGTCGATTGCGCTAACTATCGGTCGAAGTGGGCAGTCAGGCTTGTGAATCTTGGGTAACCCATATATCCCAGGAGTCTTCGGCGCTTTAGTAAATACTTTCCAGTATTCCTCACTAGGAATATCGGAAGATCGAACTAATTCCCTCGTTTTTCTGTCAATCTTGTCGGTGGGGTTCCGCTTTACATGTTTATACACAGGGGCTTTCAGTAACTCTTCCATTTTGGCAACATAGTCCGTCGCATCCATAACGACTGTCGCGTTTCCTTTATCAGCGGGTAAAACCACCAGTTTGTCGTTTTTTCGCAAATCGCGTAATGCTCGACTTTCCGCAGGCGTTATGTTACTTTGTGGCGGTTTTGATTTCCTGAGGATACGGCTGGCGTCTTGTCGTATTTCTTCTGCAACAGCAGGGGGCAGTTTGTGTATAGCAGATTCAACTTCGCATATGATGTCGTCAACAGGAATGTGTTTTGGTGTTATTGCAAAATTCATTCCTTTTCCGAGTACAGCTATTGTTGCGTCGTCCAAGACAGCTGAAGAAATACGACAAGACGCCAGCCGTATCCTCAGGAAATCAAAACCGCCACAAAGTAACATAACGCCTGCGGAAAGTCGAGCATTACGCGATTTGCGAAAAAACGACAAACTGGTGGTTTTACCCGCTGATAAAGGAAACGCGACAGTCGTTATGGATGCGACGGACTATGTTGCCAAAATGGAAGAGTTACTGAAAGCCCCTGTGTATAAACATGTAAAGCGGAACCCCACCGACAAGATTGACAGAAAAACGAGGGAATTAGTTCGATCTTCCGATATTCCTAGTGAGGAATACTGGAAAGTATTTACTAAAGCGCCGAAGACTCCTGGGATATATGGGTTACCCAAGATTCACAAGCCTGACTGCCCACTTCGACCGATAGTTAGCGCAATCGACTCTCCCACGTATAGACTTTCTAAATATCTGGCGTCCCTTTTGCAACCACATACCAACGCCACCGCATCATGGGTTAAGGATTCAACACATTTTGTCAAATTATTAGCTGATATGACTATAAAGCCTACTGACCTCTTAGTAAGCTTTGATGTAGAGTCACTATTCACAAATGTCCCCCTAGATGATACCCTAAAATTAATAGGTGAAGTTTTCTCCGCAGAAATGACTGGACTTTTCAAGCACTGTTTGACGTCAAGCTACTTTAGCTTTCAGGGCAAAGTGTTTGAACAAACCGAAGGAGTCGCTATGGGGTCCCCTCTATCTCCCGTGGTTGCGAATTTTTTCATGGAAAATTTTGAACAGACAGCTCTTGACACGTGTAGATTAAAACCTTCGTGCTGGTTACGGTATGTCGATGATACCTTCTTAATATGGCCTCATGGTATAGAAGCTCTAAATGAGTTTTTGGCCCATTTAAACAATCTACATTCGATGATTAAATTCACGATGGAGATTGAACAGAACGGAGCTCTACCATTTCTTGACGTGGAAGTTATCAGAAAATTGGATGGTTCTCTAGGACACAGAGTCTATCGGAAACCAACTCATACCAATCGTTATTTACATGCTTCTTCTCACCACCACCCTGCTCAAAAAATGGGTCTGATTTCGACTTTGATGACAAGAGCTCGGCGTATCTGCGAATCTTCGTATTTAAAATCCGAGATATCTCAAGTATCAAAGGCTCTTCAAGCAAACGGATATTCTCACAATATGATCCAAAAAGCCACCAGAAGCAAAATCAACCTTAACCCGATCAGTCAAGAGGAAAAGATACAGTTCAAAGGCCGGGCCTATCTACCTTACATCAAAAACACCACAGATACTATTTCCAGGATACTTCGGAAACATAATATTGAAACAATATTCTCAACATCGACAAAGGTCCGAAATATGCTAAGACCAGTAAAGGACTCACAGCCTTTGTACTCGGCAGGTGTATACCAGATAAGCTGTCGTGGATGCCCAAAAAAGTATATAGGCCAGACTTCTAGAACGGTACAGAAGCGTGTGAGTGAACACGAGAGAGCATACCGTCTTAAACATTACACGATGTCGGCAATTGCCGAGCACTCGATGGATACAGGGCACAAATTTGACTTCGAGACCAAGATATTGGGTCGGAATAAAGGATATTTCGCACGATTGGTAAAGGAGGCCATTGAAATCCACAGAAACCCTGAAAACATTAATAGGGATGATGGATTACGATTAAAAACGTCATGGCTTCCGGCACTATCAGCAAAATCTAATATTCGAGCCAGTATCTCCAGTCGTAATGATTGACAGATTACTCTGAACAACGTTTGCTCTTAGATAATCGGATTCCTTTTGACTTTCTTAGAGCAACGTTTACATTCACATACATACACTACATTTCATCATAAAACATATCTCTTGATAATGGCCTCTGCAACGAGCCCGAAACGTCGAGTAAAGAAGGAAGAAGGAGACACGGTGAAAACCCAAGAATATACTACGATAAAAAACAACCGTGAAAGCCTCAAACATTAAATGTTTCATCTAACTGCTTTTGAATCATTAAAAATACCGTGATAAAAGGTGCCGGAACGCCGTTCCACCGCATTACATTAAAAAAACCCTGGTTACATTAATTAATCCACGTGATATTTTATAAATATTATATACCTAAGAACTAAATTATAATATTGTTTTATGACGATCGGTAGATATGCAACAAAGATATTGTACCTACCAAACTCAATAAATGAAACCTTCCACAATTTACATGTAATATTATGATTTATTTAAAAATATTTTATTTTAACATTACATAATCGTTCTGTAAATAGATCTTGGTGTTAATTTTACATTGTTCTCTTTTTTTCTTTTGTGTGAATAATATATTTATTTATGTGTAAATAAAAAACATAAATACAACAGCAAAACAGACGAATAAATTCTGTATACAAAATAATAATTACGCCCGCATAAGCTTTGATTCGAAAGCCTTTTTTATCGTTTCATATTCCTTTTACGGACAAGAGGAATACAGTTTCACCAAAGGAGTCCAGTTTTATTTATTTTGTATTTGGTTTATGACCTATTTTAATCAATAAATCGTATTAAATATTATAATGATCTTTATTTAATATGAGTAGTAAATATTATTTTCTTTACGAATTATATTACTTACCTCTTTACAGTAGTCAATTTTGGCAGACTTATTCTATATTACCGGAATCATTTTGTGATACTTAGTCTAAAACTTTTCATGTCTCTCTTTATTTTTGATCGGCTCAAACGTGCCAGCGAAATGGTTTTCGTTTCAAAAATCTCTGCGGTATTTATATATTAACTTTAAAACATTCCAACGTTATGTCAAATAAAAAAACAATGCATTATAGTAAAACTATCGTTTACTGGGTGTGTAGGTACACAGTAGGGATTGCAATAACTAATACTTATACCGGTATTCCCTATGAATTAATACCGGTATTCCTGAAATATATGGAAAAAAACAGAAGTATCTACCAATATATATACATCTCTGCTAAATCTAAAACACACTATTGACAACTTCTAAAACCAGCAAGCGACTGGCGAAAGCATTTGGATAAATTTAAATTTAGGGAAGTACTTACCTACAATAATGTATTTTGCAAATCTTCACGTGTCGTTGATCATCAAAGGAAGTAAACCAGACATCCTATAATCCGATTAAAAAGTGTACAATCCTATTAAACATTTTATGTTAATTAATACATGTTGTTCCTATTTTCAATACCAAATATAACGGTATTGTCTGATTTTTAAACCGCTATTTCGATAACGGTTTTTTAAATACGGGTATTGCAAACCCTAGTATTAGGTACATACGGATAATAAATATCATTAAATCTGGACCCGTAAAACCCAAGAATCGAAAAAGGATTGATGATATTGAGACGTTGAGGTGTTGAAGACGTATGCTCAGCATCCATTGGACTACCAGGCATACCAACAAATCCATCCTTGCACAATCAATGATAAACTGTCTAAGATGAACTGTTTAGTTATCTGATAATGTTTCACGGCGTAAAAGATAAACTCGAAATACGAAGAAAACCCGCATGAAAATGATCAAATAAAATTCTTTAAAAAACAGTCTTTATTTGTGTCGGCAGTCCAGAGACAACTGGAGGATGAATTAATAGAAACTGCTCATTCTTATCAGATCCATCGTCACTACTGAGGACTAACACGTTTGCTATTTTCTTCTTCTTCAGACTACTGCAGGGCAAAGCCATTATGTAACAGTATATTATGCCGATTAAATACAATGTAGGTACTTCGTATGTTTAGATATGTTGGTACTTAAATATTAAGAAACTTTTTCTATTATAATAATAATAATCATAAACCTAATTACCTATGTAGTTTTTACGGTCGTTAGTTACCTGTTATAATACTCAATCAAAATAATTAAAATATGTAATTTACCATATAAATAAATCTAATAGCAATATTCAAATTTATTTATAAAATTCGTCCGCCGATATCAATACACAAAAATCAACAACACTAGGTATAAAATATAGCGGTGGCGAAGGGTGCAGGTAGGCTGTAGATATCCGATGTAAACAGTGCACACTAAACTTAGTCAATCATACTTATTAGTTTTTATTAAACTAAGTATAAATTGGTTGGTTTTTGGAATTCAGTTAAGCCCTGCCAAACCAAACCATCATAGCGGATATAGGCTCTGGCGACCTAACAAAATAGTACACATCTTGTCAGTCATAGGTACTTATTTGTTTTCATTGAATTAAGAGTACAAATTGCAGATGGTGTTGGTTAGCAACCAAACCATTATGATAAAAAATATTTTATAGATTGACGAATATTTGTTGTCTATATATTATCAGTAATGGCTTAGTTTACGCAGGGTTTAATTATTTTTTTAAATCTAACCTACACCGTTTTTCAATTTGTATTCTTAACTCAATGAAAATAAATAAAATATGACTGAGAATGTTTAGTGTGCACCATTTATTTCAGATCTCAACAGCCTGTCTCCACCCTTCGCCACTGACGTAGGTATGTATGACTTCGGCACAATAATAAAAATATAAATAATGAATAACTACGCACTGCACCCCCTTTTATTTTTCCAATGACACTTGAGCATATGCGAAATAATGCAAAAGGTGTTTATTTCATTACGACGGGTCATAAATTCTGCACCCATCGAAATATTTCATTATTATTAATCGTAAATATAATTACATATTTTGTGTCAGAGGTCGAGCATCAATGGCACGACACGTGTCCGCATTATGGACACCCCTGCAGAGCTAAACATCGCTTCATCACACGTCACACTACCCCGCAAGGAAATTGATCTCAAAATGTGGAGGGAGTTGAAATGCTGAATTGGAAATAATTGAAACCGGAATTATTCCAAAATACCTTTTGGAATGAATATTATATACTTACCTATTCATATGTACTAATATTAAATACCTGTTCCAATTTAATTTGTATTAGGTATCTATTTACGGTTTTTAAAAATTGTTAAGCGCACTCTATTCGTATCTAACTTATTGAGGAAACATCATATAGTATTACAAGCTTGTACATAATATAATAGCCAAATTTTATATAAATACCCAATTCGATTAGTTGGTATACTAACGTATGAATGAATACAATTACACCGGAGACAAAGTTTAGTAAATTGAACAAAAATTTAATATACTACGATTTTACAATCTATATAAATATTTTCAACTTTCTATAAGTTAAGTATCTTCTCAAGTGATCCATTATTACTATTTTATGTGTATTAATGTTCTTAGTTTTATGCACCCACGATGGCCAAGCGGCTACGTGTCGAGTTTGAATTCTTCATATGGCAAAAATTCACGTGTTGTTTTTGCATGTGTGTTTAGACCCAGAGTGTGAACGTAATAGGTTGAGCAAGTGACTAAACCGGCTCGCACATCTAAACTCGCCTCGTCTGCCGCGCAGCCATATAGCAAGCCATCTGGTAACTTCGCAACGATGTTGCATATGAAGACCGCGCACATATGCGACTACCCGACAGTCGCGCGTAACCTCTCGAAACGAGGATATAATTATGCCATATGGAATACGGTAACCGGCGAACTGGTATAGAAATTACCAATTCGTGTCGTGCGCCTATGCGTACTGACGGCTTCTACTCGCAGCCCGAGATGCAAGAGATTTGTTGCTAGCAGCACTAGATGTTTTTTTCAAACTAAAATGTCGCAATTCACCAATGTGCGGAGCTCTATTTGGCAACGTGTGTTTTGTGAATAACGATGACCTCACGTCGACGTATTCGACACGTTGTAGCCGAAATTAGTTTATATGTGCGAGCCGACTTACATACATTTCTCGTAAAACAAAATATCTGTTCAGAAACCAGCTCTTCATGAGGCGGCCCAGATCCATTGTAGAGCTAATTAAAAAAATGTTTTAAGTATTTAAATAAAAACAATTTGGACTAATACATTCAAATTAAATACGTTGATTTGTAAACAATAACAACGTTTATACACCATATCCATAGGACATAATATAATATTATAATAATTATAATGCTAGATAATATTTCACATATAAACATTTTAAATTGGAATCATTCTTCACGCATACATATGTATGTGGTAGTGTGAAAATTACTCCAAGCTCATTTTTTTAATATAATGTAAGTAATAGGTATAATATATCACGTACACTTGTTTATTTCTCCGCATCTAATAATATAAATTTGATATTCTAAATGAATATAACATAACATTAATAGAGCACCGAATTCCCGATAACGTCACGTTTTATTAGCATGATACACGTGGTAATAAATCAATAAAAGCAGTCGATAGGCATAGCGTTTTCTGTTTCTCATAGTATCTCTTAATTTGGTGTGCTATATACAATATCGAACCTAGATGATAACATCAGTGGTGCAGTCGGAGTCGGTTGCCACCCCGGGACTTTTTTCTAAACAGAAAGCACTATAAATGTTTCATTTAACATTCCGCATATAATAATATTATTATTGCACAGGAATTTGAAATCAATGAATACAAAAAAATGACAAATTTAATATTTAATTCTTAATTTTAAATAATTACAAGATAAAAAAACTTTTTGTATACCACGTTTTTAAATTTTCTGTTGAATCATAATATAAACTTGACAATTCTATGTATTAATAAATATTTTTATTGTACATGATAGAAATGCTGAATAAATATAGAATACTGAAATGTCATTTTGACATTTCTTTTACATTAGTAATACACGTATATATTAATAATTTAGTTGCTAGGACCCCTTTAGCAACCGACTATAATAACTTTCCATACAAAAAGGATTAATTGAAAATTAATTCAATTCTGCTTAAAAATGGCTAAAGGTATTAAAAGAATGCATTGTCGAAATGTCTAGCTAGTCGGGAAGTTAGTTAAAAATATTCAATCGTCCAATACAAATCTTGGACAAACAAGAAAAAAATTATACTGGACACACAAGAAAAAATCTGTACAGGACAAACAAGAATACGAGCTAATAAAAACGTGGTAAAATATCACAACTTATATCTTTGTGTAAAAGTACAGATGAGATAAATCTAAAATCACTACTTTTCAGGAGATTCAAATGAAAGTTACGTTTCGGAAAATGTTGTATGTTAGTGTTAAATTTACTTTTTCAGCGACGTTTATTAGATTCATCCGTTTCCTTCTGCTTCTTTTGACATATTTCTATTTTAATATTCATTTCCAGAAAACTTTTTTATAGTTAAATATAAATTTGATTTAAGCGATTGGTGAGTTTAATATTATATAATACATATTATAGTCTGTCACTAATCGTTGCGATTATATTATAACGACTTTTTTAATTACCAAAGAAATATTTGTAACTATGTTTAAGGAGGATGGCAGAAGGGGAAGGAAATATATAAGTATTTAAAAAAAAAACAGCTCACAGTATGTACTACTTTATTTAATGCTAAGCATATGGATAGCATGCTATGCCCATGATAATTATCATGTATTGATCTCTCAAATGGTTCTAAAACTGTCCTCGTAAAATGAGCATCCAGTATGCTACTGTTACTTAAAGCGCAGGGACGGAATACACGTCACGACCAGGGCCCCACGCTCAAAGGTCTCAGCGCATAGCAAGAAAATAATGATAATATTTTTTTTTGTCAAAGTAATTTAATTTTAATCTAATATGATTGTAAACCATTTTATGAGGATGAATAAAGGAAACTGAATCACTAGTCAATTAAATCTAGGAATACAAGTTTCTTGTTTCATCAGTTTCCAACTAACAGTAACGTCGTAATTAGATAGGAGGCTCGTAGCATAATTGGTCAATGTAAAGTTGTGCGCGATACTATTGGTTATACGTGTTCAAACCCGTCGAGCATCGTAATTTTTTCAAATATGATTTTTTCTAGTAGGTATAATATATCTGAGGTGTTTTCAAGTTATGTATGTTCAATTTATTTTTATTTCTCAGAATCAACGAATGCAAAATTTATTCACAACACCACTAACATATTTGGTGGTTTCAGTGGCAGTAACACAAGGATAATGAACCTTATACCTCTTAAAGTTAACATGTTCCAAGGTCGAAGATGCTTAAAAAGAAACTTAACAACTTACGGTATTATACATTGAAAGTGAAGAAACTAATAATTGATTTTTTATGAAAATCTTTTCCGATACTTGGACGAAAAGAGTATCTATCTAGCAGCTAAATTTATAATCAAATCCAAACCATTTTTTTAATTAAAAATTATAACTCGTTGCGCTTTTTACATTTTGAATTTGAAGATGATGGTAGATTACGGATCTAGGTGGGGGGGGGGGGTTTGACAGTATGCCAAGCACTGAACTTTTATGTTGAGAGGGCTGGCGCGCGCTGGAGCCGGTTAGGTGTTCACGCACTCACACACTGTAAACGGACGACTCGGAATATCACTCCTACGGTTTCACTTGGTTTTGGGATGAATAATGATGAAAAGCTCAGGATGGATGATAGACGCGACGTTCGCTCAAACCGTATCATATTTAGCACAACGAAGGTCAAACATATGCGTTTTTAGTGACTTTGTAGTTAACGTGGCCTCGTTCATATCGTATCAGATAAAGCGCGATAGCTTTAACAAGCTTAGGCGCGTCGACTGTCTTGAAGTATCTGCCTGTAACGTCGAAAGGTACTCGATGGACGAATCACCCTATACGCACAGTAGTCTATGAACAATTCACAAGTGCCAGTTAGCGACGGCTAAGCTATAACAAACCTGCACGCGTCCGCTTTCTTGATGATACTTGAGCTAACTAAATGTTATTCAATCACGGTTGACTGATGACCCGTAATTGCTCGTCGTCTGGTCTTGTGACAATAATAAATAAGGATTTGAGATAGATGGGGTAATAAGGAATGACGGCCACGATAATTGGCCTAACCAATAACTATTAAAATTACAATGAATGTAATTAAACCTTTAGTGAACCGTTTTTGCACGAGAATATTATTATATTTATTTTGAGTCACGTACGGGTCCCTCATTTACTATGAGCGGACCTGTACATGAGGCCCCACATGGGCAGCGCCGGACATAGAAGATATATCGCCCCACTTTTATATGAGCCGAGTTGAGATGGGAGTGCAGGCAGCGACGTGTCTGTCGTTCTAGGAAACTGGAAAAATAAAATATACCAATCGGGGTTCGGATTTCTCTGCCACATAATGTACCTGCATCCTGAAACCACGTATGACATGATTTGGTTCCAATTTTGATAAAAATGTAATTATGGTCAAATTCTGAAAAAAATATTTTAACTAGCCGACGTGACCGTGTTTTGCAATATGATATAACCACTCGAACGGAAATAAATAGTAGGTACATAGTAACAAATTTTATATAATTATCTAGTTTAATTAAATTTGGCATATTGTTGACTAAGTACTACCGGACAGCGAGGGAACCAGAAACACTTTTCATTATTGAATATTATATAAGCCGTCAATTAATTTTACATTAACTCAGGGCTCGAAATAGACCGGAGCGCACCGGAGCGCCGTTCCGGTCCATAAATCCCCAAAGTTATCGCTCTATATGGAAATATTAATTTGACCGTGTAAGCTAGATATGCCATATACCTAATAAACATTATAAGACACTCATCTATATAAAATACACATTCAATTAGATATGTTAATATTTTCGTAAAATTATCGGGCGCTCCGGTTCGTAAAAAAATCCATTTCGAGCGCTGCATTAACTATATAATAATAATACGCAACCGTGAGAGTATCCAATGGGCTGACTTTTGATATTGCTCTTTTACAGTTTATTGAAAAGAGTATTTAGAGAATGTAGATTATACATAATTTGAAAACATATCATGCATAATATATACACAAGAAAAAATCATATTGTAGAGAAAAAATATACGACACCCGACGGGTATTGAACCTGTATCTGCTGGATTCGCGCTAGTATGCTTTTCCAATTAAGCTACGTGCATCTTAGTCAATTACGAGGATTTATATATAGAATGTTACATTCTCAAATGTTACGTCTTATTCGTTGAATAAAAAAGTACAGAATAAAGAGTACGGATGTGGCGTTTGCTAAATACCTAGCAATTAATTATTTTAATCACTGTCTTTCGTAACCTCTTCCAACTTCATTTTAGCCTACATACACTAGGTATTGACAAACATAGATAAGTGTAAATTTTTGTTCGAACATAAATGAGTCGGCTAGAGTCATAACTCACATTTCGCAATTTTCTCATTTTTTAGTTAAATATACCAAGTGATTCTAAATGCATTAATCTATATAATAATATAAAGAAAAATAGTTGGCTATCAAAATTCACTTTAAACCATGTGAAAATCGTTGACAAAGTTGACTGTTGGTGTCATAACTGGCATTTTTAATGAATAATGTAACTCTTGTCATCAATGCCTTTCTAACCAATCAGGGAACTCTATTTCTCATAGTGTGATGTGTGTCTACAGCCTTAAAGAGTATTATATATATTTAAAAAAATGTAAATCAACCCACTCACTCATTAATATTAACTTTTCTTCTAATTACAAAAAAACATTGCTCTGGTGGTTTTTTGCGATTATCTCAAAACTCGATTTTTGGAATATGTGAGTTATGACTATACGCAACTCAAATGTACAAAATGTTCCTGTCCGGAAACTTATACGCATGCAGTTCACCGTATCACACTTCACCGTGAAATGTTGTATCGGAAATATATGGCCGAATATTAAAAACCGTCCAACCTCTGGGTCATATAGTACTGACATAAAATTCATGTCTAAATAAAATACGGTTCTTGTCGGCTTATTACAGTAAGCCAACAGCAAACAATTTTTGAAAATAGTCGATATACTGGATTATTTTTGTTAGGTTAGGTTAGGTTTTCATTCTTGAATTCATGAATTTTGCCAAAACCAGCTATAAAAATTGAATTAATGTTCATATTTAATCTAATAAAATTGGAGACCGTAATTATAGTATACGGTCATCTCTTACCGATAAGAAAGCTCACGGCGAACTGTGTCATGGTAAAATGTGTTACGTACAATTTACATGTAACCATGCCTGCAGTCTTAGGAGATTATATCTATTATAATATTTTTTAAAAAATAATGTAAATCGACTCACTCATTACAATTCAAGGGAGTTCAATACCTTTCTTCTAATTACAAAAACAGTGGTCTGGTGGTTTTTTGCAATTATCTCAAAAGTCGATTTTTTGAATCGGTATGTGAGTTATGACTAGGCTTAGGATTCTTAGGTATTTAAAGATTTTTTTTGAGCGGCCCCACAAAATATCAAAAACATCTATCCGTTTCAGACAATTTTGAAACATTTAAGCCCTATTTGTTAGCACCTATTTTTAAATATTTTTGGATAATTACATATTTTTACATATTCTAGGTTACATAATATTTTCACATAAACGCAAAATTTCAATGTTCCTGGACCAATAAAATTGAAATAAAATTAAGTACATAATTAAATATGCAGTGCTCTAAATAAAAATACTGGACATCAAACGCTGCAGAATATTAAAGCTGTTTTGGAAAATCCGTTAGATCTCTCAGATGTTTCAATTTTTTTCTACTTCAGAAATAGTTTCATTTACATACGCAATAATAACATCAGCTGTAGAAGTGGAAAGAAGTTGTTCTATATATAAAAATTTAACTAAGGTCAAATCGTCAAAGATTCACATTCGAAAATTTGAAGCAATATTTTATTATTTATTGTAATAAAGCGTTTTCTGTTTGTGAATAAATAATAAATTAAACTGTGGTAATATATTTTTGATTTATTGTAATAGGTACTTAGTTAAATTTTTAGCACCTATTTTTGTTTTTTAGCACATAATTATGAAACTTTAATCACATATTTTCCAATTATATCTACATATTTTAGGTACCAATTATTCATTTTTTAGCACCTAAAAATCCTAAGCCTAGTTATGACTATAGGCAACTCAAATCTACAAAATGTTTTGTGGGCGTGTTTTCCATCCGCAACGGGAAAAAATGTTTTCAAATCGCTTTTAAAACAACTTTTTAAATGTTTTATAGGTACATTTACATATTATTTGTTTACGGATGTAGGTATGTAAGAATGTGTGTAGCAAGCTTTCCATTTTAATAGGATGACGGTGATATTCACTGTCTTTGGCCAAACGCATTTTAGAATAATAAAAACGCGTGCGGTCTCCTTTGTATGTCTGTAATATATTATTATAGCCATGGACGGCTACCTATAATAAAATTGGCAATTACAAGCCACCATAAAGTTTGTCGCTCGTTTTCGCGTTAAACTTTCCCCCTCCCTGACTACGACCCCCCTTCCCTCAACGTCGCAGTCACCGTTGCAGGGAAGTCTCACAGCCGTTAGAACTAGAATTCAAATAATCATAAAATCCCAAGAGTTTCAATTAAAGTTTTACGCTTTTTTTTCGTGCCATTTTATGCATGTTTTTATTTGGCGTTATTCAAATTGCAGAATCAATGAACACGGTATGTGCCCGGGCGGTAGAGGAGGGGGTGTCTTAGTGTTGCTGAAGTAAAAACTAGTAAAAAAATAAAAAAAGTGGATAGCATAAAAACGTAAGATCTATCATTTCGAGTGAAAGTTGCAGTCTTAAAATGAGTCGCCTAGTCTCACATTCTCCAAAAATCAAGTTTTCAATAAATCGCAAAAAACACTAGAGTCTTAGACTAATGTGCGAAAGCATCTTCTTGGCTACGCTTCTAGGCGCTGTTGTCTACTAAATGGGAGGAGCTTGTTAGTTTATAATGGAAATGCGGTTAAAAATGGGCGGAGCATGTTAGTTCACAGTTTTAATACGTAGCCAAGAAGATGTTTTCGCACTATACACTATTTTACGTAATCACAAAATAGTAATGACTGACATTGTTGATTTAATTTTTTTAAGTGTATATGGATTTAATTGTGTCGTATTAAAATGTAAAATTCGCCATGAGAGTCTGAGAAAAAATACAGATTCATTCCTGATTAGTAAGATATAATTTACCAAAGAGTGATTTTTGGAAATGATTTTTACATAATTAAAAGTGTATTTTGATATCCAACTATATTTTTTATAGATTGATGCAGTTAGAATCACTTGGCATTGTTAACTAAAAATGAGAAAATTGTAAAATGTGAGTTTTGACTATAGGCAACTCTAATATTCTGTCACAATTTAACCATAAATACATATTTATATTACAAGCATGTTGAAAATACACAATTTGGCCGTGGCCGTTTAGCAGTAAAGTTATGAAACCGTAAAAAATGGAAAATTGTACGAACCGGACTACTCGATAATTTTAACACATTTATATAATTGTATGTATATTATATACAAATAAATGGTTAAGATTTTTTCTTTATATACCTACCTGCCTCGGACGATCAGCCGCAAGCATAAATAAGGTTTGCGACACGTCTTCGATATCTAATAGGATCATATGGGCCTGGGCCACAGTGGAGGTTTGTATTAACAGATTTTTGTTTTTACGAGAATTGGATGTCAGCCACTTGCTCAACCTATTAGTTCCATACTCTGACTCTTACACAAATTGAATAACAATATATGCAATTGCCAAACCCAGGATTCGAACATGGGACCCACAGCACTATAGGCCAACGCTTAAGCCGCGCGGTCACCATGGACGGGACGGGCAAAACATCTATAGAGTCGACAGCTGCAAATACTTGGGGGTACAAATCACGGGAGATTGCATTTTGCAGAGAGATCTCGCTATCCGAATGGGAATGGCTGGAGCTACATTCAACTGCCAACGAGTGTCTGGGACTCACGATTGTACTCGGTCAAAACCAAATGCCGCCTATTCTACGCTTACATTCTGACGGTGCTTCTTTATGGTAACTAATCATGGCATCATACGAAACCTTAGAGCAACCGTATACTGAGCTTCGAAAACAGATATTTTCGACGGATGGAGGTATGACTTTAGGAGCAACGAGGAGATAAGAGAACGCACCAAGCAGCCTCTCATCACTCTGAGAGTGAAGAGGCGACACTGGACCTGGCTCGGCCATGTGCTGCGCATGCCAGAAGAGAACCTCAACCTGGCTTGCCTGTTTTTCAAATCGACCGGATTCCGGCGTCATGGAAGTCCGCTAAATACTATATATAGAAAGTATACGGCAGAGCTACGGGATGCTGGTTTGACCTGGAACGATGCAAGAAGACTGGCGAGCGACAAGGGTTCTTGGAGGCGCCGCGCGGTGTCCATATGCTCCAAGTAAAGGGCGGATATGGCCGAAGAAGAAGATATAATCAAGTATTTACACTAACGCATATTTACAACTAATAAACATGTCATCTGTATTTTTTACGTATGTTATATCTACTATAGCCTGCAGGAAATTATTTCAAGAAAGCATATTTAATCACAAGACTGTACTTTTTTTTAAATATTCTGTATATATCTACATGTCTACCGACATTTTCCGAAATAACTTACAACACAATGGATACTCGTGTCAAAATATTATGTTCGTCGAATACCCAACCTAACCCTTTACAGCTCGGCCCCGGCGGTATCACTATAACCCTTATTAATTATAATAACACGGCTCCCCAGCTTGTAAATGTGAAATATGAAGGGTAAAGAGGCCAGACTTAAAGAAAACATTTCACATGTCTCGTGGCAATTGAAGGGTCTCAAGGGTGTCGTGGGCCCGTACATACTATTACCAGTTATACGTATTGTATCAGAAACTCACTAAATGTTAACTACATATTATTATAAGCATATTACGAACGGCCCATAAAGCGGTCAAAGCTATGAGATACAGTGCTGCCAACCATATTTTAATTATAGTGATCTTTTCAAACGGTTCAATGTTTACTTGATTTTTCAGAATTCACATAGGTATCACCTAATCGAAAATCAAAAATATTACTCCAAAATCTACGACTAATTGTATCTAGACGCCTGCTTATTTTTATTGCATATTTTTAAAAATGTATTTTTCTTTTCTTATATAGCCTGTCTTATCTATAAGTCAGTGGCAAAGAGTGGAGGTAGGCTTTTAAAATCTGACATAAATAGTAGCTACACACTAAACTTTTTTTTTAGTCATACGTAATTGTTTTTATTGAACTTTGACTACAATTTACTAATGGTGCTGGTTAGTTTTAAAAATTCAATTAAACCCTGCGAAACCAAGCCATAATAGATAATAGTCAAAAAATGATAATTATCACGATTCATACATAGCACACAGGAAAGACTAAAAAACATCATTTAGTAATCCTTCGCTAAAAATAACCTCAAGCAAAAAAAAAACATAGCCTCGTGGGTCCCAGGTTCTAATTCTGGGTCTGACAAACAAACATATTGTTTTTCAATTTGTGTATGAGTCAGAGTATGGACCTAATAGATTGAGCAAGTGGCTGACATCCATTTCTCGTAAAAACAAAATCTGTCAATACAAAAAATCTCCAGTCTGTGGAGCCCCATTGGATCGGACATGGTTGGGGAAAAAATAACCCCAAACGAGTCTAATGAACTAAATATTAATCATTTTTTTTATTAAGTACAGTAGTATAAGTAATAATGTAACTTACCCACCATGCATAAGTGGCGGATTGAAGCGTGGGCGCTATTTAATTTCGCCCTGGGCATCGCGCGCCTTCTCAGGGCCCAGACAAAATCCTGCAAACGAATTTCATTTAAATAATTCGAGTTTCCGTAGAAATTGTAAATCGAAAATTTCACTGTTGAGACGTACAAAAGAATTATAAATACATATTCTATATTAATCTGTGTTTCTGAAATCGTGAAATTTTATATACATTGCCCGTGGTTGTTTTCGATTCGTCAGCGATACTCAAATATTTTGAACTAGAATAAGTAAATCTAGTGATATTTGTATACTAAAATACTTGATGAATTCAAATTTAAATTTATTTATTTTTACATACCGTGAACATTACAAATTATAAATTTAAGACGTTTACAACATGACATTTAAAAACAAAGAAACAGTGTAAAGAAGAAATTGTGAAAGGTAAAGTAAAAGGTACAAAAATTATAAAAATATAAAATATAAAGCATGGAAGCACACCGAATGAGCTGAGTGGACCCTATTTTAAGAATTTATAAAACAACGTTCACCTATACTCATCCTCATGTAGGTGGAATGTATCAAGATCACAAGTTCACAAGAGTTGAACAGAGTTATTGCCCTCCCAATTGGCATCACCAATGGCAGGTTAGTTCTGCTCCTAGGGAAAACAAACAACTGATGCTCCTGATTTCTATGATTGTTATCAGGTACACACAAGTCAATACCACCAAGAATGGCAGAGTTCTCACTCACACCACGTATATGTCGAAAAAAATACGTGGCCAAATATCTATATCGTCTAGCATTTCTTTGACAATTCTTTAACTTGTGAGATAGTGAAGTTGGTAACAGTATAAAAATTAATATTCTTTATTTACATAAGACAAATAGAAAAATATCGATAATAAAGATATCGTAATTATGGCGTATAATATGTACGCGACCTTTAGTGATTCTAAATAATGGCATAAGGATATATTTGGCTGCCAATATAAATATACAATATTAAAATTCATTGTCCATTCTATTAGAATAATGCATTAGTATAGGATTTTTTTTATTTAATAAGTCGAACATATTTTGTACTCGAAATGGTTAATGTATCTTAAAAATATTTGAGTATAGGTATATTTACTAATTTAAGTATGAAATTTACTGATTGAGTTAATCTAAAATGCTGACCGTTCTTGACAAATGCGAAGTATTGTACAAATGAATCTGCAGTGGGAAACGACTTGAAGTTATTTTAATCATTGATTTTGAAACCGTTTTGCAGCAGTTTCACTTTCATAATATATTTGGTATTTGCAATAAAATAGAGAAGATGTTTTAAACTTCATTGGCGATACCGAGCTAATCAACGACCGATTGAAAAGAACTGAGGTGGGTATACATATGTAGTTGAATTTTAAGCGAAACGTATTATTTTTTTCATATTGTATATATGTACGTATGTATGTGTATTACGGTATGATTATTTATATAAAATACTTTTATAGCTATTTTACGTCCCTTTTGTGTTACTGTGGTACATAATAATTATATTATCATAATTTTATAGTATTAGTCTCCCAAGGTCATTATGCTAAAAGTCTATCACATTTTAAATTCAAACATCTTTTATCCGTGGTCCAATAAAAAATAATCAGTTTTTTTTTAAATAAATAAATTCAATAATACCTAACTAGTTTGTTCACAGTGTGTGCTTCCCGCGATCAAATATGCGTGTGAAACATGTACCCTAAGTAAAAAAGAGGTCCAGAAACCTAGAGGCCGCTGTATCGATGAAATGATAAAGTTCTGCGGAAGTACGTGGCAACGCAACGCACAGGACCGAGAGAAGTGGAAGTAGCTTGAAGAGGCCTTCATCCAGCAGTGGATAGATTCAGGCTGATGATGATGATGAATACCTAAATTTACAACCAACCAAAAACAGATATTTTTCATTGGACTGGTTTCAACCCTTAATTTCTCCCTATAATCTGATAAAAGAAACTGATATGGTAATAATGATAGTAAGCAGGTAAGAATCTACCTACGTACTATCATTACTTCAATACTATGGATTGATAGAATTCACAAAATGCAGTAAAACTGTAAAACTATATACCTACCTACTTAGCAATCTATAAATTACCAGTTTTATATTTATCATTTTCCGCCGTTGTGGCATACACCATACGCAAAACATTGGCTTCTCATACCGGGAATTTAGAGCTCGATGCCAGGTAAAGTCACAATACATAATTAAGTAAGTATGTAATTTTTTCAAGCCTGCACAATTTGTTATTTACGGGATGTGAATATATTAGATAGATAAATCCTATATTGATACCGTTGTGGTATTTTATGGTGTTTAAAAAATCACATAACTCGGCCTCGCATATCTGTTTTAATTTACTGCTGGGTGAAGGCCTCTTCAAACTCTCTCCACTCTTCTCGGGTTCTTGTTCTTTGCTGCCATGTACCCAATTCCGTCGAACCCTAACATTTCGTTTCGGAACCTTGCGGTGGCCTTTCGGTCGTCTTATATTCCTCGAGCAAGACTGGATTATCACATTTGACCAGAGACCGTACTGCCTACCAGCTATATGTTAGTCCCATCGCCAATTAAGAGTTTTGGCATTCTCAATTATGTCACATACACTGATTTGCTCCCTTATCCGATCGATCGTGTTTCTGTCTTTACGCATGATATGGCCGATGACCTGGAAGCGTAAATACAATGTCTCCAACAACGTCAGGTACTTATACATATTTGTACTTTTAAAATGTTCAATAGTGATTGGAGATAACCGGTTCAACTCCTGACTACTAGACTAATCAATTCTTGACTGACCACGGTGGATTCTCTGCCAAACTCTTTGAACTTGCACTTGTGCCCAACCAACATTCCATGTGGTGAAGAATTACATGATGCAGACCATATCCTCTGGGAATGTCCGAGAATGTACTTCAAAGGCGAAGAAATGCTTAAGTCAGTTGAGCCCATCAGGCTGTACGGACCCAGTCACCACAAAAGCCAATTTTATTGCGCTTAAAAAAATCCGACTTCTTAATGCAGACGTGAAGATGTCTTCACATAGTTTTGTTATGTCCTTATTGTTTTAAATTTGTTTTTTATAATATTATATTAATAATTAGAATCATTGATTTTTGTTAGCTTACCGTGCTGCTCTTTCACATGAGCACTTTTATTAGTAAGTCTCTGTAAAAACAGTCAACGCACACTTGAGTGCGTAGCGACCAAAGTTTTGGGTATCTGCTCCTGAGACATTCCCAGGCCGTAAACAACTACCTACTGATGTTTCACATTTAATGTAGGGCCTCGTGATAATATGCTCGATTTAGACCGAATGTGGTGCGCGGTGTTTGGTTTGGTGGGGTCTGTTTGTGGATTTACGCATGATGCATACACCTCTCCATGCCACGTTGCGCAACACAAAGCGTTCAATAGCTTTAATGTTCTTCTTGGTTTTTTTGCTGTGTGAAATATCACATCTTTCAGCCACAAAATGTTTTGGATGATGTTGATTTTGTACCTATATCATAACGTCTGAGCGTTATAGCGAATTCTAATATACAAATGTGTGGATAATGAACGTTAAAGACAGTAGCTACCTACTTTTATCGAGATATTCGTTTACATGAGAGTTTTTTCATACCTATTTTAAAATGTTATTTTTCTGACTCTTTTTTATAGCTTTAGTTCTATAGTAAATACGAGGGTTGTCCAAGAATTAAAGACCTTTATTATTTTTAAAATCAGGAAAATTTTGTTTTTATAAAAAAGCATACGAAATTTTATGTACAAATCGCCACTATTTTTCGACGTCATCCCCGTTGCGATCGATGCACTTGGTAAGCCGTGGCTCTAGGTTCTTGATTCCCTTGTCGTAGAACTCCGCCGCCGCCGTCATAAAAAATGTTTTCATCTCTTCCTCCACGTCCTCGTCGGTCTCGAAGCGTTTTCCGACCAAATGTTGCTTCAGGTGAAGAAAAGGATGGAAATATCTCGGCGCCAGGTCGGAGCGAGCAGGATGATGGAAGACATAGACATCCCATTTAAATGAGTCCAAAAGGTTCAAAAAGACCTAAGCGCTTTTCACACGATTTTGTTTGGTGAGCTTCCATCAGCATTTTGGGCACCCAACGAGTACACCTTTGCATACCCCAATTTTCCCCTCAAAATCGTTTGTATTGAGACTTAATGACGTCTGGGATCAAAGAAAATGCGAGCGCACGGACTCTCAGATGGCGATCTTCACGAACTATATCATTGATTTTCTTCAAGAAAACGTCACCAATTGAATACCTCCACGTAAACTCAGTACACCACTTCCTGACATTCCGCTGGTCCATCACATTACCATAATTGGATGTGAGACGACGATGGATTTCAACAGGATGGACTCCCTCCTGGTTGAGAAACCAAATGATTGAATGTACCTCACAGGCGGCGGGATTCGACAGCGGAGCGTCCATCTCAAACGGACTCGAAGGTCATACTAAAGCTGCTACCGAGCCGGCTCACCCATCGTTATGGAGAGGTGCCAGTTCTGCCATCTTTTGAGAAATAACTCCCGCGTCGCCCAAAATGAATAAAGGTCTTTGATTCTTGGACAATCCTCGTACTATATTGACCATAAAAATAATAATTTTAAGATAAAAAGAACTTTTTATATACATCGTTTTTAAATTTTCTCTTGAATTATTATGCTCAATATGCTCAAACTTGTACTTGATATGAAGTAAATAAAAAACAAACAAACAAACAAATATAGAATACTGAAATGTCATTTTGACATTTCATTTTGATTTCCATAGTAACGCACGTATATATTAATAATTTAGTTGCTAGGACCACCCCCTTAGCAACCAAAATAGTCTTTTACTTTTTAGGGATTTTTCTGAAATAACTTTCCATACAAAACAGAATTAACTGAAAATGAATTCAATTCGCTTAAAGATGGCTAAAAGTATTAAAAGAATGCATTGGCATCGTGTTCTGATATATTCTAAAAGTTTCAAATCTCGGGTCGGGAAGTTAGTTAAAAATCGATTGCAAGATTTGTTCTGGACAAACAACCACCGGATAAACAAGAATACGAGATAATAAAAACGTTGTAAAAAGAGTTAATAGAAATGACTCGATGATTACAAAAGCTGACACGAATAAAACGTTCCTTTTCCCTTAAATATTACGCAGACCGGGTAATAAAGAAATCTTCCCTTCGGCCTCGTACATCCGGATCGCGGCTGAAACTAATCTTAGTTTAGTGGGAACTTTGTCACTGACTCGTTCGCTGGAAGCGCATTATGCTCGGCATATTTTCCCTAATGGACTCCCAAAAAGCTCGGCGCCGTTCTCTTATTATGATATGTAGTCACTGGCCCCTGGTGGGCGGTAAAAATATTTTACAAATACATTTTCGGTGTAACGGCGTCTACGCGTAAACGGTGCTGCGAGAGAAAGTGTTTCGCAGCGCCTCTCGCGAAAAACCACCTGTACCGAATTTTCGAAATCACTTTGGAGGAGACTTTCCTTTCCCTGCGGGTACGTCATTATTGTAAGCATAAAGGTCATTAAGTAAAAAAATCGATATACTAGTCACCTACCTTTTGTATCACTCGACTTGTACCATGGATTACAGTCCCAAGATTAGGTACATAATCACTGGATTATATAATATATTATAATTCAGTAATCATGTAGGTATCTAATCATAATCTAATTTATAAAATTATATATTATAATCCAATATACTATTAAAAATGAAAGTGTACCAAAAAAATATTTATTGTCTGGTACCGATGTAATAAGAAATGTGTAATAAGAAATAACACATACTTTGAGATATAAATTATGACAATTTAATTGATGCGAGTATAACTATTTACTAACTGCCTGATACTACTCCCTGTAGGAGAAAATTGTGTGTGGTATGAGATTTGCTATTTTCAAATGAGAAAAAATGGAATAATGGAAATTTTAAATTTTATGTTTAATTGTTTTAAAAATTAATTTCTACCAAAGTAAGGTAGCTTTTCTTTGTCGAAAACATCTGAAATAAACTTTATCATAACTCACTGGGTATTTAAAATCCTAACTCTAACAATATTTAAATTACAGACAGGGTAATACGTGTAAAACAGTGCATGGAACCATGGAAGCATAGAAATATCGTTTTTTTTCAAACATATAAACAAATATGTGCAAGAGAAAGTCAGTCAGATAGACCCACGGAAAGTATTTAAGTAAAGGAGTCTTTAAAATTATGTACGCGCGTTAGAAGTTATACTTCTTTAGCGTAACAAAACAAAAACAAAACTTGTGATAACCTAGATTCTTCGACTAGCTCTGGTGTGGTGATTTAGAATCAGGTTCACAAAATAAATAAAAGTGTTTCTTTGGTTCATCGACCTATCCAAATTATTTGTTTTTCTTATTGGTAGGAAGTTGAAATGGAGTGCCGCTGGTTTAAAATTATCTTGTTGCTTCATTCTGTGTTTAGTAATATTATTTACTATTACTATTTTAATTATCTTATTAAATTACACCTCACAATAAGGGCCGCTTATTAGAGCTCTGGTGGTTTAAAATTGTTTTATTTCTTCATTCCGTAATTATTAATATTACTATTTTAATTATCTTGTCAAATTACACACTCAGAAAAATGGCCGCTTATTGCAGCGCCGCTAGGTTAAAATTATTTATTGCTGTATTCGGTAATTATTATTATTATTTAATATTACTATTTTAATTATTTTGTTAAATTACACACTCAGAAAAGGGGCCGCTTATTGGAGCGCCGCTGGTTTAAAATTATTTTATTGCTTCATTTCGTAATAATTCATCATCATCATCAGCCGGGGTCAATCCACTGCTGGATGAAGGCCTCCCCAAGCTTTCTCCAACTCTCTCGGTCCTGTGTCGTTCGCTGCCACGTATTTCCGCCGAACTTTACCAGTTCGTCAATCCAGCGGCTTTTAGGGCGACCCTGTGGCCGTTTCGTACCCCTTGGGTACCACTGGATGACGGCATTTATCCAGCGGCCGTCCTTTCGGCGAGCAATGTGCCCCGCCCATCTCCATTTAAGCTGTTTGGCAACGTCTATTACATTGCGTACTCTTGTCTGCTTCCTAACCCATTTGTTCCTCTTACGGTCCTTTCGCGTGATGCCCAACATGCACCTCTCCATGCCTCGCTGTGTGACTCTTAGCCTTTGGACATCTCTCGTATTGAGGGTCCACGTCTCGCAGCCATACGTGAGCACGGGTAGCACACATTGGTTGAACACCCTACGCTTAAGACATAATGGTAGGTCACTCTTGAAGATAATATTCAGACGTCCGAAAGCACTCCAACCCAGCTTTGTTCTTCGAGCAATTTCATCGTGCATGCTTCCGTCTATGGACACCTGCTGTCCGAGATAGACGTAGCTGCTGACTTGCTCGAGTTGGGTGCTAGAAATACAGATAATCGCAGGGTCCGAAAAACAGTTCCTCATCACTTTTGTCTTTGAGATATTTATCTTTAGACCGACCGTTCGACTGACATCCGCGAATTCTTGCATTCTACCTTGGAGGTCTTTCGGGTCTTCTGAGAGTATAACAATATCATCTGCAAAGCGCAGGTGACTGAGGTGCTCCCCATTAATTGGAACACCTTTTTCCTCCCAATCAAGTTTCCTAAATAAGTCCTCAAGAGTAGCGGTAAAAAGTTTAGGTGAAATGGTATCACCTTGCCGGACACCTTTGTTAATGGGGAATTTACACGACCGTTTGTGGAGTTTCACGCATGCTGTGGCATCACTGTATATACTGTTCAATATGTTTTTCGTAATAATTAATATTATTTAATATCATTATTTTAATTATCTTGTTACACACTTAGAAAAAGCGCCGCTTATTGGAGCGCCGCTGGTTTAAAATTATTTTATTGCTTCGTTCCGTAATTATTAATTAGGAAAGTTAACAGAAACAAATCTGAATCCGCCTAACACAACGATAAATATTTCAAAGTATTACGCAACTAATTTTTCTACAATTTTTTTTATTTATTCTATTATAGTATTTCTACTAGCATTTCTAAGCAAATGTTGATAAATAATGAAGCAATACATCTGAGAGGAATAGACCAATTCTGATGGGAGGGGGAATTCAGAGGAACATTTTCAAAATGTCGAAACCGGTCTAAATTTATTTATTAAAGTGGAATAAGTACTAGAAAAAAAAATGCGTTTTATTAAATCAAACAACAATACAATGCAGTTCCACCATGAATTGACAATTAACAAAATAAAGTAAATTAATTTTGAAATGCCGCTTCCTAGCGCTAGAAACTTGAAGTAGCAAATCATAATGTTGTAAGGGCCTTATTAGTTGCACTGTCGCGATGAAAAAAGACAAAGACGCTCTTGTTTATAGAGACAAAGTATAATGGATGTTATATCCTCAATACCAGTCCAGGAAAGTCATTATTGTCGAAACAACTCACCCAACAGAAAATATCTTCCGAACTTAATGTGGTCAAATTATACAGAGGTTTCTTGGAACAGCACCGTGGTGGAACTAATATGCCACCTGTGTCTCGTCAATGGTTCAATGAAATATTTTTGATGGAATTTAACCTTTTGTTCAAGCCCCATAGAGTTGATACATGTCCTACATGTGACTCCCTTAAAATCAAAATTGATACCTACTGTCTCAACAAAAGACCCAGCAGGAATTGGAATTTCATCACCGGCAAGCTGAAACTGCAAGAAATGAAATGAGTAGAGATGGCATTAAATCAAGAGGGCTCGACTCAGATGTTCAAGTCGTTCAATTTGACCTGCATAAACAGATGTATCTTCCCTCGTTAACTCATACCCAAATGTATTATAGCCGCAGCTTGCTTGCATCAATATTGGAATTCATTTGGACGACGAAGGAAATGGAGTTATGTTTCTTTGGAATGAAACTGTTGGCCAAAGGGGATCCAATGAAATAGCTTCCTGTTTGTAGGTACAAGTTTTTCACGTGTAATGAGATAGGATACATTACTCACAAACCTAAACTGGTCCAGTGGTCTGATAATAATTGTGCCTACCAAAACAAAAACCAGACTGTCCTTACAATGCTCTTAACTTTAGTTACCAAAGGATACTTTTAGGAAATCACTCAATAATTTCCCATGAAAGGGCATACCTTTCTGTCATGTGATCGGGATTTTGCGGTTATTGAAAAGCAGAAAATACGTGCAGCTCCTACTCTTCCGGCAGACCTAATAATAATTGTGCTTGTTGTAAAATCTGGAAAGAAAAATCCGTTCTTGGTAGTGAGTACCTACTATGACATTCTTTAACTGGATGGATATTGCTAAAGAGATGATTAACGTCAAAAAGCTGATGATATCTACAGCCACGATGATCAGGGTAACATCTGAGCATTTTGATGAAATTCAAACAAAAAGGGCTTATAGCGAAATGAATTTATGGCTTACAACTTCAGTGCTGAAACCAGGGTCACTAAGTTGAGTTTCCAAAACTTGGAAATCGCAACAAAGGAAACGCCTATACCTTTGTCCGAGGAGAAAAAGAAAGATATTGCTGCCATGTTGCCTTATTTATCCAGAGAAAACAGGCCATTTTATGAAAAGCTCATATGTAATTTTTTTGTGGTGTATTATTTTTTGTACAGCGTCCTCGAGGTGCTAAGGCACATGGACGACACTATAGAAGTTGTCCATTTATTATTATGAATCGTCCCACTCACCTTACTGTTGTGCAAGTAAAGAGGTACATGCAACTTTATAACTAGCACACATGATGGCACTTAAAACGTTTTGTTCTTCTTGTTTTTTTTAAATTTATTTTTCTATTATCTACGATTTATTCTTCTTCCGACCATGTCCGATCCTAATAGGATCATATGGGCCTCCACAGAGTAGAGGTTTGTATTAACAGATTTTTTTTACGAGAAATGGATGTCAGCCACTTGCTCAACCTATTAGGTCCATACCCTGACTCACACACATATTGAAAAACAATATGTGTACTTGCCAGACCCAGGATTCGAACCTGGGACCCAAGGCATGCTTCATTGCTATAGCTATTGATTGCTCATTAAATAATTATAATACCTCACAGAAGAATTAAAGTTCAATAATAAATGTTGGCGGCTCTCGTGGTGCAGTGCGTAAGGCACTTGCCTTCCACCTGAGAGTTCTGGGTTCGATTCCCGGTCAGGACACAATATGTATGTGTTTTTCTCAAAGCCCGGGTTTGTGATTGTGCAAAATTACTAACAACCACCTTGTACGAAAAGGCAAGAACATGGTTCTAAAAGTTGCAAGAATGAATGTATGCATTATTTATTTATTTAAACATTTTTAAGTCTCTCCTGAAAAATTGATTTTCTGGCACTTGAAACCTATGATTTGGTACTGGTCAAAAGTCAGTACCTAAGTAGATAAAATTTATATGAAGAATGTCATAGAAATTATTTTGAACAAAGCTGCAGTAATAGACAATATTATGCGCATAGGCTTTAGGCTTCACCTTTCAAGCCTACCGTATGGCATACATTACGGTAGACGGGGCTGAGGTCACATCAGGTGTCCATACATACTCTGACATTCATCGCAGAATAATCCGATACATACAATAGTAGAAGAGAGATGGCACTGTAACGTTTTTTTTAACCTTTGACATATGATTATGTATATATTTATAATACATTTCTACATATATGACAGATGTCGTTGGCAAATTAAATTATTTTTGTAAAATATAAAATAATCAAGTTATTATTTAAATACCTTAAGATGCAATTAAAATAATTGCTTAGTACGAAGTCTTCGCCACTGTTGTTTACCTATTGCAATAGACGTCATGTTAACAGGATTTAAAATAACTTGAGAGCCACCATGTGCTGGCATTTCGCTTCACTTCAAGTGTGGATAATAAATTTCATAAAGGAAGAAGAATCATTAAAAAACATGTAATACATTAATTTGGTTATTTTATTGTTTCCAGTAACTACATTCAAATATATTTCATAAGTTTTTGTGAAAACACGGATGACATTAATAAAAGGACAGTTTGGAGAAATTCATCAAATTATAAAAATGAACTAATATTTTGTAGAGGCGGTTTTAGATACGAGGAGGCCCCCTTACACAAAATTCATAAAAACTCAATGAAAAAAAACAGTCTTTTCAACTGAAAGTTTATTTTATATTACGGTTTACCGTCATACGGATATGATAATGGGAATTGATAGCACAATAGATAGATACCTGCAAATAGGATGAAGTGACAAATAGTAGACAAAAATAGGTTAAACAAAAGTTCAGTTAATATTTTATTTATTAATTCTTAACACAGATGTAGTCATAACATATCATTATGTACTAATATGTGTCATTCAAACTGTCCACTAGGATTGGGAAGTATACAAGTAATCAGAACATGGATAGCACATTCAGTTGTTATTTAATATTTTAGGTATAGATATTTACTGATTATATTTCATATTATGTAGACATTGACAAATTATTCCTCTGATCATTAAATTATAATGACAATTTTTTTTTTGTAAGAATTTAATTGCAAATGTGTACTTTGTGTAAAACTTTTGAAAAATAAAATTGAAATAGTTTATTTATTTAATCTCCGAATTATTCAAAAATTTTGAATTTGCAATCAATATGTACCTAATGAAAAACACGAAATAATTACTATAAAAAAATATTGTATTGTCGTTGAATTTTTTTCATAAAATTAAGCAAAATACTAATTATAAACTCTCAGACCTTCCTATACCACTTCATTTTAACGCACAACATATATTGGGAAAACACTAATACATGCATAGGTACAGTAAACACATAGTAACTTTATTTTGCGACAGAATATATTTTTTTATGGCATTATCTAAATCAGTGCTTCTCAACCTTTCATACTTCTTGAACCACATATTAACAGCTGGATGTATGCGACAAGTGCGTTTACGTGCTCTACAAATCCATGTATGCAAGGCCGACCATAGAAAATGAGCATGTATACACACTATACTTTACACTCACTACACTAGCCCCAGTCAGTTTTAAATAAATTAATATACATATTGCCATCTCTTGTAATCATGGTGACATTCTTAACCAATTTGCAAGTCTTTATGATATATTTCTAAATAATGATGTTTCTACGATTTTATTTTTTCATATAAATTCGTGGTCCGCTGGGTACCACCATTCTAATACCTCCCGGCATTTACATATAAAGGTACCTATAATAAACTAATATAATTTCGAACTGAGCTGATCACAGTATAAAACAAAGATTTGCCAAATTTTAATGTTAGGATATAGCGCACTCCCTCAGGAGGAAAAACTCAATTAGACTGGTTGATCTATATATTGATTCGTATTCAGGATCCAGATATATCAAAATTTAGTTTTTAACACATTCGCGGACACATGTTAGTGATAGTAACACATATTAAAATTTTAATTTTTTAAATTTTCGATTTAGATATAGAAATGAGTTAAGTCTTAAGATACGACACTATCTAATGGAAATAATATGTTCGCACCGTAACACAAGTAGCAGGGAACATATTGTTTCAATCCAAAATATGGCTTTTATAAACGTCGTGTCATATTCCGTTCCTCAGTACAGTCATATCACATCTCACAAAATACAACGTTTATAGGCATCATGTCCGCGAATGTGTTAACGTACTTGCACTTGACAATTACATTTAATGAATAATAAACAAAATTCAGGATTAAGACATTCTATTAAATCACAAGCATTTTAAATAAGATAATTTGGTATTTGACTAGACTAAAAAAGGTACATAGGTAATGTAGTTTACCTCTCCGATTTGGCCAGTTATGAAAAGAGTATTCCGAAACATACGCTGTATATAGTATAGTATATCATGATTTAATGGTTGAGAAACGCTGACCTAAACTGAATAATCCAAACATTTTTTTATTCATTCTGTAATTTCTTATTTATAACAAGAGAAAAAAAATAAGTGTTTACATTTCCTTGATTTTTCACAGTTAAAACATATTTGAAAAAATGTCAAGGAAGAGCAAATACTGTATTTTGATTTATTCACAAGCTGATTATCCTTTTCATAAGAAATACATAGTCGATTCATACACATACAGATAGCTTATTTATTAAACAGTGATTATGTATTTAGTAGGTACTCTTAACATACAAATTCCCAATAGAAATACAGTATGGCAGCAGAAAATAATAATAATAAATGAGGGATACCATAGAAAGAATGAAGGAAACATTGGTTACAACAATCATTTGCTAATTACTAATATTAAACATTCTCGTTAAACTCCATCTTTATCGGCACATAGATGAAACAGTAATTTTCATAAATTTAAGACTCATTTTTATAAAAATACATGAGCATTACATCGTTCGTGGAACTAGAACTTCATTCTTAAATTGAGATATTCATCATAATCCGATGCGGTTGCTAGCCATTCAGTCAACCATTTATGTCCCTTCTCTGGATTTAAACACACATTAAATAAACATATAATTTTTTTTAGACACATGATTTGAACCTGCCACCCAAAGTTTCAAAAGCTAACATTCTATCACTGTCAAACACAGGCCCGATTGATTCATCTTCTTCGACCTAGCGCTACAACCCTACGAGTCTTGGACTCCTCTAGTATCTATCTCCACCCAGGTCTGTTTAAAACAGCATTCTTCCAGTTTTGGAAGCCCAAGATTTTAAAATCCAACTTAACACTAATCTTTAACAAGATCGACCGGGTCTTCATTTCCCGTTCGGCTTTCCTATTGTCAATTTCTTTGTCAGGCGCGACTCATCCATCTGGTGTGCATGGACCGGCCACCTAACGCGGTCCAATTAAATTAAATATACAATATGCTGGGCTCCTGTACATAGTATACAGTTTTTTTATGAGTATTATAAAGCAGCAATTAGACCAAGTGAGCGAATGTTTGTTCTTCCCCCACCCCAGCGAAATTCTCTTGACATAGACACTTTTTGTCGAGCGAGCGAGCATTCTTTTGGATTCCACGGAGATTCGCTACAATTAACTAGAATACTCTAAGAATGCTCGTTCGTTTGATCTAAACAGATGCTAGAGCCAGAGCACAGTTGTGTTGAACATTCTTTCGTGTCGCGCTCGCTGATGGAGTGGTTTCATCAAAGTGTTCTTCGCTCGCTGCCGAACATACCTATACGATTACTAAATGGTACATCACTGTTGCGTATTGTTGCACTCAAAATGGATTGGACCCAAGAAAAATGTTCACAATTAACCGAGATGTAGCAAGAACATAAATGTTTGTGGTATACTACTATTGATATGTGTAAAAACAATACCAAAAAACAATATGTGCAGGATGAGAGTGCGTCTTCTATGGGTGTCCGTTGTGAAGAGACGGAGAAAAAGATGGATTTTCTTCTCGCTTCCTATAGAAGGGAGCGTCAAAAATGGCTTACTCAAAAATCTGGTAGTGGTTCCGATACCACTTATAAATCAAAATGATTTGCATAATATAGAATGCATTTTTTACTGGACAAATATAAACCAAGAAAAACTCTCAATACATCTGAACAACAGAGAGAGCCAGAGCATTTGCTCGCAGTTCTATATTCTAGCTATTTTAGTTTAAACTTGTTTTGTGGATTTTGTTTACTAGGTGTTTACACCAGGCGAGCAGGAACAGAATGTTCTAGCTCTCGCTCTACGTTCTTGTTCGTTTGGTCTAATCGCACCTTTAGATAACAAGCAGCAAGCTCCGCTCCAGTGAGCCCAACATTCTTTCCATATTTTTGATTATGCACCAGGTTTCCGAGCCATACATGACAACTAGTCTTGTTAGTGTTTTGTACAAGATTCATTACAAGTGTCAGTTTAATCCCGTATAATGTAACGCCTTCATTAAACTGAAACGACATATTTTGTTGCCTGCATTCTTCTCTAAATTTCGATTTCTATACTTCTCTCACTGTTAATGGAGTACATAATTATTGAGATATTACTTACATGCAATTCTTGCAAAACTAACACTAAATTAAGTCATCTTTTAGATTAGGAAGCTTTCTTATTCATAATGATAATATTAACACTAAATAAACTTCAAATAAACACTAATTTACTAGATATTAATATAACATTGAATAAAAATGTAAATTAATGTAAGTGTGTATTTAATACACTAAATAAATCTATCTTTGGCTTTGCAGTTGGCAGATATAAATAATTAAGACATACAATTGTTGTTTTGTGAAGGATATATCGTCGCTTAAGAAACAACACCGCGGAAGTCAATTAATAAAAATTTTCAGGGGAAACAAAAAACGTCTCAAAAAATTGAAAATAAGTTAAAAGGTATCAATTTTCAATTTTTTGAGACGTTTTTTGTTTCCCCTGAAAATTTTAATTAATTGACTTCTGCGGTGTTGTTTCTTAAGCGACGATATGTATCATTAAAAAATGCACTCCAAGCTTTCTGTTTATCTTATGACAGCACAAAAATAATCTAAAAATAACTAATGGTGGTGATATTATTATAATATCTATAAGTATGTAATAAATTAAATACATGCATAAATAAATGGAAAACATACACATACATTCAAACTATTGGTCAACTCTTGTTTATCTGACTAGAAAAGCTTTGAAGACCATTTTCAAATTAATATTGATTCGTGTCACGTCATAATCTTTTTATACCCATTTTGTAGGTACTTTTAATTAACAATATGTATGGTATTTAAAGTATAATTATAATACTTGACCTCATCTCACAAATTCCGGCACTCCAGAGGCCAGGCATGTCTAGTAATCCGGCACTATCTGAGCTAGGGAGAGGCGGGTGACGAAGACAGATGTTCATGTCTCACGACTCGTGATAGCATTAATTTTAGTACCTACATATTATTATGTTTTGCTCCCATCAACCGATAGCGGGTCTTATCCTCCTCCAAGAACCTCCTCCATCTCCCTCTACCTCTGCCGACCGCTTTAGCATCTCCGTTGACACCATCCAACTATCGGTGTCTGGGTCTACCAATCAACCTTCGACCGTCTGGTCTGGTATCCAGTATTCCCCTCAGCGGTTGAGCACTGTCCATTCTTGCTACATGGCCAGCCCATTAGAGCCTGCCAAGTTTGACGAATGCGGAGATGCATTCTTTTAGGAAGAGGTTATGCCAAATACACCATTCTTCTTCTTCTAGTATGGGTCCATAATATAATATATTATATTCTACGTAATATTTTACTCTCGAATATATTGAGGGCATGCTCATCGGCCACGGTGAGAGTCCAACACTCCGACCCGTAGTTTAGTATTGGTTGGATCAGCGTCTTGTACATCTGTATATTGTATGAGAGAGAATGTCAGACTAGCTGATTTTGTAGACCAAAGAAGCACCCGTTTGTTGCTATAACTCTCCATTTTAATTTCCTCACTGATGACATTCTTGTTCATTATTAGCGAAGTTAAACACACTCAGAAATGTAGTCATTGATTCGAAGAAACAGGCATACGCTTTGTTATATTGTATGTCTTGTTGATCTTCAAGCCCATGTGTTTTACGGACACTTCAAGAGCAGTAAAAGCTTCTACTAATGCATAATTAGATCCGGCAATTATATCTATGTCATTCACATAGGCAAGAATCTGTAGTGGTTTATGAAGTATATTATTTTCATTTGCCTCCACTTTTGAATCCCATACTGCCTTCTCCATGGTGATGTTAAACAATATACATGCCAGGGCACCACTCTGTTGAAGATCATTTATAGTGATTTGGATAGTTCAGACTATACTTTCACTCGGCATTCTATATTTTTCATCATAAGCTGTACCATTGCAATGAGTTTTGGAGGTAAGCCTAACCCTAACCCGGAGCAAAAAGATTTGGTCGGTTGTTGACCTGCCACATCTGAAACCACATTGGTAGTTCTCTACTGCACTCTCTGAATATAATTGCAACCGATTTAGTATTTTTGACAGTACCATGTACAATTGTATGCCATATTCAGGAGGATTATACCTTAGTAGTTGGTGCAGTTAAGTGTGCCACCATTTTTATGTACTGGGCAGATAATACCCTTGTTCCATTCTAGACGCATTTCTTCTGTTTTTTATAAAATCTAAAAGATTTAGGAGTAAATCACCCTCTTTAAAAAGCTCACCTTGGAGTCTATCAGTACTTAGGGCTTTGTTGTTTTGAAGACTTTCTGATTTTATGGCCATTTTACTTATTAGCACGTAGTGTTTTTACTTGGAGTAGCTGAATTAATATGTCTTTCCACCAAGAATTGACAGTGAAATATGAACTCTTGATATATTTAATTTGAAGGTTTTCCTAGCAGCTGTGATACATAAATTATTCCGTTATGTACATATGGCATTTGCATTTCTCAATTCCATACATACTACAAGTCATCCACAAATTACACGATTGTTGTAATACTAATTACATATGCATTTTAAACAATAGTATGATTTGTTGCATTACAGGATTCATATTGAGAATTTGATTTGTCAAGGAATACTTTTATTGTATTTAACATTAACAGTCCATCAATTACATTATTACGTGAACACCAAGTTGATTGGGGAAGACAGATATTACCATCTAAGAATTGGGAAGAAAATGATTCAAGTTTTTATATTGACACTGAAAATTTCAATCCCCGTAAGTGACAGAATACAACCTGCTTTACCTTTGTAAATTATGTATGTTTATATGGCATGGTTCAATTTTCCTCTTAATTCCTCAAATTATTGGTGTTGTTTACCAAAAAGAATAAACTTAACGTAATGCCTGTGATAGTGTGCATGTTCGTGTCAAACCAGTTTGTGATTTCACAGTATTTTGGTTAAATTCTAATGGATTCAAGCTCTGTACTATTCCATTTAATTCATTTTTTGCGACCCGGATTTTGCCTTTCGGCATCTTTAGACGATAGATCGAGGAGAATGATAAATCGGGGAACGGTTAATGCGGGATTATTTAACATTGTTCTTATGGGTGCTTGGCGCGACTTTCAAAAATGAACAATCCGTGTCGGAAAACGATTTATGCGAGAATGGTAGATCGGGGTTCCACTGTATATCATTGTCATGTCATAGTTCTATAATAATGGCAACTGTTTTTAATGGTTTTTGAAAATCATCTAGTCTAATGGTAAGATTGGAAGACAAAATATTATGGCTCATTGGTATATTATATCACGTTGGTATATTTCCATTAGCAAATTCTTTGATTATTCTTGTTTTGGCACTTTTCTAAAAAAAATCGCTTTGTCCCATACGGAGATTGAAATTTCCAGTAACTTTGTTATTCCATGCATGACATTTAAATTTTATCTAATTTTAATAAAAACCCACCATGAAGTTGCAGTCAATACAACCAATTAGTCTTGGCTCATTAATTTTACTTTAGAATATATCGGCAGATTGTTTCTGCCTGTTTTGTCCCTGAGTCGAATGCTCCATGCGTGGTGGAGAAAAACGTCTGATGGCATGCTTCTCCAGCAAAACATAAGACTGGGCATCCGTCATTATCTGCTATTGGCTCGGCTAAAGTTTTTGGTCCCACTCCAGTGCGATCGCACTCCATCGTAATATGACTATAACATCCTCTGACATAAGGATTTGAGTCCCACGTAGATCTAAAACAAGAAATATTATTTTGAATATTTATCTATATTTATCTATAACACCCACGATGGCCGCGCGGCTTAAACGTCGGCCTATAGCATCGGGTTACATGTAAATTGTACGTAAAACATTTCAACGTGGCACAGTTCACCGTGAGCTTTCTATCGGAAAGAGATGACCGTATACTATACGGTCTCAAATTTTATTATATTCAATATGAACATTAATTCAATTTTCATTGCTGATTTTGGCAAAATTCATGAATTCAAGAATGAAAACCTAACCTAACCTAACAAATAATCCAGTATATCAGCTATTTTCAAAAATTGTTTGCTGTTGGCTTCCTGTAAAGTGTAAACTGACAAGAACCGTGTTTAATTTAGACATGAAATTTTATGTCAGTACTATACAACCCAAAGAGGTTGGACGGTCTTTAATATACGGCCATATATTTCTGATACAACATTTCACGGTGAAGTGTGATAAGGCGAACTGCATACGTACAAGTTTCTGGACACTAGCATCGTGGGTCCCAGGTTCGAATCCTGGGTGCCTGGCAAGTACACATATTGTTTTTCAATTTGTGTATGAGTCAGAGTATTGACCTAATAGGTTGATCAAGTGGCTGACATCCATTTCTCGTAAAAACAAAATGTATTAATACAAACCTCCACTCTGTGGAGGTCCATATGATCTTATTGGGATCGAACGTGGTCGAAAAATAAATATATATATAATTATGAATGGCCCACATATCGTATAATGGAGAAATTTTAAGAATTTGACAAAATGCCGACAGTGTGTCAAAAATATATCCTAACACCATTTTATACCTTTCAATATTTTTTATCCTTGGAAACTCTTTCCTTCCGGTAAATCTCTTCAGCACCATCACACAGTCGTTAGCAACTTCTTCCTTAGTAAGGCTCTCCATAGTGGTCACACCTCGACAGTCCACCCAACCTAGGAGCGTGTTGGGTGGACCTACCGTCAATACATCAAACCCTGATATATGCTGCACCCAAGATGACTTCTGCAATTAGTTATATAGGATATATTTCTCATATTCATTAAAAAAATATTGCTAGAGATTATAAAGCACACAGGTATATGGAATAACTGTCATACCCGGAGCTGAAATTACCATATTAATATCAGGGACACAAAGATAAATTGAAAATATCCATTAGAAAACCACGATGCAGAGAAACTCTTGATTTCATGGAAAGTCATACACAATGATTTCATCAAAGTATATTTCCCCGTTTCTCATTTTAACAACTTTACTTTTGAAGTCAAAAAATCCTATTAATACATAAAAACAAAAAATTCAGGCTGAAAAATATTGTCGCAGACATGTCATAGCGGTCATTTCGGAAGTTAGCGGAAATTTCCCATCCCCGATCTGTCTGTATATCCATGTCTCCCCACAATGGTTTCCATCCTTTCACACACTACAGCACTGTAACATGGCAGCCTCAATTAGGTCACACTCTATTAAAAAATATGCCTACAGCACCGTGTTCCAGCTATATTAATAATAATACAAATCCGACACAATGCAGCTAAATAACTACATATATCTATATTAACTACTCGCAAAAAACTCAATGTAATAGGCCGTTCACATGATGTCACATGATTTTGGCTATTTTTTATCCCCTCTGCCCCATCACCACATTTCATCACATAACCTTTTAACCCCTTCTATATTACATCACATTTTTGACACCCCCCCCCCCCCTTTAAAGTTGAAAAACAGAAAAAATTATGTTTTTCCTTAAATTACTTTGTGACGTCACATTTGCTTTGACCCCCCCCCCCTAGAGCGTAACGTCATATGTGTCGAGTACATATTTTTTTCTTGCTGACACTTAAAAATTAAATAATTTCACATGTTGGATAGATGTGGCAGCTAAGTAAATATGGGGTGTTGGAGTGATATGAAGTGTTTTTGGAATTACTGATGCCTTCTCTAGTGTGTCACCTTTTTCTTTAAGACTTTGGTCCTTCTTCTACCTAACATCCCAATTGGTAACATCTATTAATAGCAATGAAAACTACAGCCAGTGTGATTTGGTATAGAAAATTTTCAGTGTGCTTTTTGCTTTGTGTGTTTGGATAATACATTCATATTATTTGTTTAAGGGCGGACATGCTCAGCGTAGCGTAAATATTTACGATAAAAAATAATTATATTGTCTTGTCAAATTTGGGATCACAGAGATTATCAATATAATTTTTTATCATAAATATTTCACTATAATAATGTCGATATAAAGTATACTGATGGTTTTAAAAATGCGTTTAAAAATTAATAAACGTAAAAAATCTTAACACCACTGCACATGCATGTACTGAAATATGACTATATTCTAAAACATTAGAGCGAGAGGTTTAAAAGAATACTATTTTATGTAATAAAAATACTTTATGCAGTCATCAAATGTTTAAAATAAATATAAAGGATAATAAGGCTTAAAAGTTATATAAATAGATTATCTACAACATTTAAGGAATGTCCAGGATCATGCTTTGAAAATGCAATAAAAGCTCCATTTTGACCTACGCTGAGCATGTCCCCCCTTAATATTCAGTTCATTTCACACATAGTTAACTTGGTAGGAAATTACCATCAAAGGAAGCATGCAAAATTTTCACAGAAATAATAAATGCTACAAACCTTTGATTTTGAAGGGTCTCCATTCTTAATTTTCCAAACTAACTGAATACCCTTTACTTCGCCCCACCAATTCGATTCAAATTGAAGAAATATTTTGCCAATCGAAGCAAAACCCAAGCTATTTATTGACATGACATGTTTCTCTGGAAGGTGAGGACTGAACATCTCTCGGTACCGTGCCTTTAAGACACCTAATGACATTGTAGCAATGACATGATCCGCCCAGAATATGTTGTTATTTTCACAGATGACTTTTACTCTATGCTTTTTGCTCTCCTTGCCAGCCCATAATACTTTCTTAACGGGTGTATCGCATTTGATAATTCCATCTGGCAACAGCTGCATCAGTTCATTTAAAACAGACACGTATCCATCTTTGAAATTAATATGACTTTGAGAATCGCCTCCGTCAAAGTCGTACAACCCCCACGACTTGGCAGATAAGCTATTTAAGGAGTCACAGGAATTGTCTATGACTTGAAACTTAATATGCCATTGGAATAGATCTTTCCATAGGCTAATGTTATTTAAGCTCACATTTTTGGAGATGTACTTCTCGAATTCTTTCTCCAAATACTCTCCGACAGAGAATTTACAAACTTCATTACTTTCGCAAAACAATTCACATTTTTTTAAAATGCCTGCTATTACATCGTCGACTTCTTTTATAAATTTACTGTCGAATTCGTAACCGTCGTCTCGAAGGAATCGTCCTTGACCTTCGTCAGAGAGAACACTCGATAGCAGATTATGCTTTTGGGCAAAGTTTTTCAGTGTACTGTTTTCACCATGTATCCAATGAGCTCCATATTCAATAAAACCTGAGTTGGACGGTGCAGAGCATATCCTTCCGCCAACCTGGTGCTGAGCTTCTAATATTATAACGTCCTCTATGTGAGCTAGAAAAAGGGTTCTAGCGGCGGCTATGCCTGCTAGACCGGCACCTATTATCAGTACCTTACAAGAATTCACATCAGTCTTATTGATAGCCTCTGTATCCAATGTCATAAGTTGACTAGAATAAAACAACAATAACAGTTTCAAAATTTTATTTAAACAAAAATATAAAACAATAATATCTCTACAAATAAATATAAAATTAGCAAACAAAACTTTGATACAATAATATATAAATTTCAATGCGTACTTAATAAATAAAAATAAAATAAATTAGTAGGTTTGAATGGGCGTAAGAATTGATTTGTCATTTATCACGCAGGTGTGAATGGTTGTCAACTGTCGTAGCATGATGTGTAACATCAACGTATGCGTCAATTACAAATTAGATCGAATATTCCTGCATGCAAAAAATAAAAATCATAAGTAAATCTAATCAAATCAATCAAAGAAACTAAAATTAAAAATTCAAAGAGGCATAAATGATATGGTTTATTTGTGTAACATTGAAACATGACAATTATAAAACATTATGTACCTACAAAAATCTCATTATTACAGTCCCGATTTTCTGAATTAAAGAGAATTGCTGGAAGGTCCTATGACAATCCGGAACATGCCAGAAATGAGTTAAATTCTGAAGGTGAAAATAAAATAGACAAACTGAAAACTTGTTGTTTTATTAAGTACTTACTTTAAAATGTTTAAAACCCACATTATGTACCATGAATTAAGTAGAGTGAGTGGTAGGATAATCCAGAACATCAAGGAATCAAATGTCATGTTATCGGGGGTAAAATATTAGGTACATAATGAATTATGCATACCATGGGTGTTAAGTCAAAAGGCCGTAAATCTCTTTTGCCGAAATTAATTATTTATGGGGTTAGAATATTCTGGATAAATTCGCCAACAAGCAGCTTTTAAAGTAGCTCACTGTCATTGAGGCTTGAAAAGTTATTCCATGACAAAATTACAACTAGCAACTACTTAGCTTCAAAATGATTTTGGCATTCTCGATTTCGGCTTTTGAGATTTTTGCCATTAAAACCCCTATATTTTGACAGCGTAGTTAGTGAAAAATATATATGACAAAATCATTTTTTCAGTTTCTTTTGTGTAAAATTGCATATTGTCACTTCACATCCTTTTGGCCTAGCAATATCAATATGTAGTATAATAAATATTTACAGCGAAATAAATTAATATCTCATTAACTACTGACTGATTTAAGGATTTTGTTCATTTTTTAAATAAAAAATATATAGGTATATCAACCAAAAACACACTTTTTAATATTACAGTACCTATGCCAAATATTCAAACTGTGTTAAAAATAAAAACAAAATCAAATCTTCCAAATTTAAATTTGAATAATACTGCTAATGCAAATTTAATGACAGTAGTGAGCAGTTCATTTTGGTAGTGAAAGATTTCAATGTGTTCAAATAAAAATGTTATTTTCAATTTTTAACAATTATTAGTAGTTGGAAAGTAATTAAAAGCATATTTATATTACCACACTAAGCACAGAAAAGGTATGTATGTAATTTTTGTTTTCTTTTGATGGGTGTTGAATAACTAGTATCTATGTCATTGTGGCATATCAAAATAACATTCGTTATCTGTATTAAAAATGGAGTAGGTACTCAGGCTATAATAGGTGGGGTATGTCTTTAAATTTTCCCACCTAAGTATTCAAAATTAACACATACCATTCTCGATTTCAAACGGCATTTAAAACTTCCTGGACTCGATTTACACAAAATGAGTTGTCTAAAATGTTATATTAATAAAACATAATATTCACCTCTTCGGTTTGAGATGACTTTTCAGTCTCTCCGCTTCCCTATAGCCTGACCCAATGGCCCCATGCACGGTAGAGAAATGTTCAACAGACGTCGCCTCCCCGGCAAAGCAAATTACAGGTGTGCCAGCATCATTCAATACGGGGGCTCCCAAATCTTTTTGATTAGCCCCAAGAGTTTCGGATCCCACACTTCTGAAGGAATATGACCCTCTCACTAACTCATTTGTAAACCATTGAGATCTGGAATAAACAAAAAAAAAAATGATTTCATCGCAAGGAGATATGAAGCGCACAGTTGCAAAAGTCGCAAAATTTTTTTGTAATAATACACAACACATATTATTGCTGTATTGTTTAAAAACAACCCTGTTTATGTGCAAATGCAGAGAAAACAGATATTCGTATCGATAAATCAGCTTATATATCAGTGATGCGAACCTTTTTATTGATATAACCAATTTATGTGATTTGTAATTGTTCACCCACCACTCTGCATTATGTTGAAATTAGAATATGCAAATTAGTGTCAGTGCTAGTGATATATATTTATATTTGCTAATATTTGCGATTGCTATCCTCAGTATACATCGACATTATCATTATTCAAGTGATTTCGATGTTAAGACTTAGTTTTATTAAGAAAAATGCCTGATCATAAATTTAACTGCTTAAGACGTGAATCAAATAAAACATTTTTTTTTTGTTTACGAAGGTGTCGCTATGAACCACGAATTTCATGTACATTCATCGTTATATGCACCATGCATCAAGCATATCGATATGAGATATCTGTTGCAAAACAATAAACTTTAAAAGTTATAATAATTATACAGATGAAAACATATTACCATGTTTCATTGTAAACCTATATAATATTAGGATATGGATATTTTTTTTGGAAATTTCATTTAGTCGATGGGCCGCAATAATTCATTGGCATGGAGGGCCGTGGGTTGTGCACCACTGTTATAAGATATACTAACATAAATCGTCCGATGTTCAAACTTGAAACCAAATTTTAAAATAATGAATGATATTCCAAATGCCTTCACTCAGCCGACAAGGTGCACCGGTAGCTAGAGTGTCAAAATTCTCCAACACCCAACAAGTGGACAAGTTTCAAATACTGTATTACAATCAATTGGTCGCAAACATAATAAATTGTGTTGTTAATTTCTTTCAACCGTCACTTCTCACAGAGAAATAACAATTAACAACAGTAAAGTTAATAACGATTAATAATACCATAGATATAAATCCATAATAATTACTAATTGCTTACGGACAAAGAATATTTATTCGCGCATTATTAGTAAAGAATGCATATTATAACAGATAAAGAAAATCAAAACATTTATTACAAAATAACAAATCCAAACAAATTTCATCTTAAAACTTAACACCAGTGTTCTGTATTTTGAACAAAGGAAAATTAATAAGCGAAGTTTGCACAATAAAACCAGCATTGGAAAAATAACATTCAACACGGATTGAATACTTTGCATGTTTACAAAAGATAAAAATGAATATATTGTTCACTTTGGTTCCTGGAGATATGTTCCTCCAGTGATCTTATGTCAAAAGGCTGAAGAGTAAAATATTTGTTTTTTTATTTTTTATGCATAATATGAGTCCTCTAAATCTCGCGTCTGGAAAATTCATACGTTTTCTTTGCAATATGTGTTTGATGCATGGGCCCAATGGTTTATAACTTTTCCTTCTAAAAAGGGGCTGTAGAAAGATAATCTCCACTGTTGGAGACACATAATAATAGAGACACATAACATATTATGCTCTGTTTGGAACGAAAATGGTTGTGAACATTTTTAACTATTCAACACAAGAATGTAACATTCTTTACTGATAATAATAATAATAATAATATATAACATGGAACAGCTTTAGAAATATGCAATAATGGCAAATTCTTGAATAAATTTTGGATCAGCGCATCTATTCTATACACAAGACTGCTATCGGCAGCTATCGAAGGTAGTTTTTCATATGTTTGTATTGAAGTATCATAATTGTTACAATAAGTTAGCCGTCTAAACAGTCAAAACTGTCCATCTCGCTCTAAAATTTAGCACTGCCAAGAGATATGCTGTTAAAACATAGCACTTATTGTAACAATTACAACTAGCTTATTGTAAAAATTATAATACCTCAATACCGGCCGATAGCGCTTGATAAAAGTCTGGTGTATAGAATAGATGCACAGGTGCAATTCGAACCTACATGTATAAAGTGCTTGGTGACTGCTTTGTCAATTAAATACTTACTATCGATGCTGATATTTTCTAAACAACTAAACGCCCGAGATGTTTTCAAAAACCATCAACATTGGTAAACGGCTGGTAATATAAAAATTTACGTTTAAAATATAAAGATAGAACTGTTATTACTCTGATATAAAATAACAATAAATGATTGCATTTATTGATGGAACTTGAAAACATGCAATGCATAGTTGTTATGAAATTTCTGCACAAATATTTTAACTAATAAACCACTCGCATGGCATGCGATATGAGGGTTCGAATTCCACTGAAGCCATGATTTTTTAAAGGATTTTTTTTATTCATTCCAAGTTTATTGTGTGTATTTAAAAATAATATGTAATATACTAAGATATTTATTGTTTGTTTTTAAATGTAATGCTTAAAAATACATTTATATGTAATATGTATCAATATACAATATTAAGCACTTTTTGTCTAACAAAAATGTTTTGTAAACATGCAAAATAATCTAGTGTTAGGATAACTGAAGAATAAATATGTATTTTCAATAACATAATAGGGTGGCAGGAAATGTGACAGGTCGATAGTCCCAAGTTTCTTTTTACCGGGAATGAATTCTGGAACATGATATGTTTAGGACTATTATTAAGTCAATGTTAACATGCTCGAATATCAAGGTCAGATATAAGATATATACCTATATATATATATATATCAAAACTATTGAATCATTTTATTAGATCCATATGCATGACACAGTGTCAATATTCAAGACTATTTAAGTAGATCGAATACTGCTTTCAGACCAAAGAAGTTCAATGAAGGAAAATAGAGTCTAAATATATTAAATTGAAGCTGAAAAAAAAGACTGCAAAGACAAGTGATTAAATTATCTGAAAATAATTTCGCATTGCAGGTTGATTTGCAGTAAACAACACAATATTATCGCCCGCATATGTCAAAATTCGCAAGCATTTCAATACAATTTTAAATTCACACAATCGGTCGTTTCCGTAGATCATTGAATGTGCAGATTTGCCAAGATAAACCCTCAAACATGTTTTTGATGAATGGATGTATGGTTTTATTAATTTACTACATACATTGACCAATTTGAACACGCGACTTATACCAAAACCAAAACATTCACATTATAAAGCAAATATAACTTATTTCACGTATTATATTACAAATATAACCCATAAAATGACAGACTATATACATCAATTTTTGTACATAGAAACAGCTAAAGCCACAGAAGCATTATTATTTTAAATATTTAGTTATATAAATTTGAGATAAACAACTCATAAGACTCCCTCTAGTTATAGTCTTTGTTTCACATACATATCCCAGAATTTATTTCCGTTGACCTTAACAAAACACACAGCCAATCGAAACGTTGAATGAATTTCATTTTGTTCAATAATAAAATTATATCTAATTCAAACCTTTTTACTTCTTTAAGAGGCGGAATGGAATACAGCTTCCCGAAGAACTGCTGAACCAGGCGACATAAACCATCCTTCACCATGTCAAGCGGCAGAGTCTCCACATATCGAGCAACAGGACCAGTGACCCAGAATGATAAAAGGCTTGATTGGGCTTCGACTACATTGAATCCAAACACTTCCGTCAGCCATTTGTCTTCGCCGATAAATTTAGCTTTGTCTTCGTCAGTCCACAATAACCCAATCCATCGGAAATGCGATGGCCACCATGCCGTTTCATAGAGGAAGAATATTTTATCGACCGGCCCAAATCCGAGACCTTGGATTGACATCACCTTTGACTGTGGCAGCGGTTGAGTAAACAACTCAAGATATCTGAAAATGTCACAATATAATAATACATCATGAATACAACAGAACATGATTATCTTGATTTCATTATTATCATGAGTTGGAAATAAAACTTTCACGAATATTCAGCGGAACCTCGATTTTTCATGCCCAAAATTCATGTTTTCCCAATTTTGCATAAACAATAGAACCTCGATTATCCGAATCATTTATATATGTACATCATAAAAAATGTATGATTTTTAAAAATGTATAGTGAAAAGGAATTTTTCTTTAGGTTTTCGATCGTCTGGATTTATCGTTAAGGGGGAGAGGCATGCCAGCAAGCAGAGAACCTAGCGGAAAAATACAAAGCTTGCAATTTGAGATTTTTTTTGATAATTTAAAATTTCAAATGTATTAATTAATAAATATGTACCTGAAAACATTAAAAAGATTTTAAATTTTTTTTTTAATTTAACGATAAACTTACAATTATTGTAAAAAAATGAAATAAAATGTGAATTCGTTGCAGGGTCACATCTTATTATTACATTATATTTTATGGTCATATTTATTATTAAAATTTAGTTTAAGTTTTCAATTTTTCGTCGTTTAGATTTTTGACTAATTCATCGTTTTAATATTTTTATATTTATTTTAAAAAAGATCGGTTTTTATAAAAATATAAATGTGTGTATAACTTGAAATCCTTTTTATTTATATCAAATTTTATTTTAGGTATGGTCCCAATATTGAAGCTCGAGTGGATCCGTGGATTATTTATTTATTTATTATAACTAAATTACAGAGATCGCCACGGGAAACAAACTTAGAAAGAAAAGAAAAGATAAATGTTATTTAGATCAATACATTCCATTGAAGCCTGGTAGGCAGGGTTGCATGTCGGATAAATACGACAACGATTCTGACAGGTGGCAGTGGTTTGCGAACTAAAGCCGCGCTATTCAAATTATTAAATTTATAAAGCCGGTCCAACAGAGGATAATACACAATATATGTAAATTGTAGAGGAAATATTATTAGCCTTAATCCTAGGTAACATTAACAGGGAATCCGTACTGCGGTCTGGGCTTTAAATTTTGATTTGGTAATAATACTTAATGTATCATAATTGTATTATGTACCTACTTACCTAATAAATGTTGAATATTTTTTTGTTTTGTTACACCAAAGAAGTATCACTTCTAATGCGGGTACATAAGTACACACACCAATTTTTTTATATCTTTGTACTATAATCACCACAAAGATGGCAAAACTGTACCTAGTACTAAAAATTATTGATAATATTTTATTTTATTGTCATTAAATACAAAAACAAAATTATTGATATAATATGGTACCTTGCTTTAAGAACCCCAAGGGATACCGTAACAATAACATGCTTTCCAGTATATACACTGCCATCTTTGCATTTGACTTGGACTGTTGTATTACCCGTTGACTTATCGATAATATTTATGTTGGTCACCTCCTTGTTAAATAAAATGTCAATAGGCAATTCTTCTGCTGGATTTGGAATTTTTTTCTACAAATGAGAAACACAAAATAAAATATATATCGCAATAAACAGCCTTTGAGGTTTTCATATCAGGTGGTTATACAGTAGAACCTCGATTATCTGAACTAATTGGGGGGGATGAAATTATTTGGAATATTGAGAAATCCAGACAATCGAAAGAAATCATTGTCAGGGAAAGAAAAGTACATTTAGTATGAACATTTTATATTGGTATATATATATTCTTCTTTTGACCATGTCTAATCCTAACAGGATCATATTGGCCTCCATAGAGTGGAAGTTTGTATTAACAGAATTTTGTTTTTACGAGAAATGGATGTTAGCCACTTGCTCAACCTATTAGGATCATACTCTGACTCCAAAACAAATTGAATAAATGTGTATTTGTCAGACACAGGATTCGAACCTGGGACTCACGATATTATAAGCAGATGCTTAAGCCGCTCGACCATCGCGGGCATCGGACTTGGGCATCGTATATACCTACATACATTATATACATATAGTGTAAATTTTTAATTATTATTTAGTAAGAAATTTAATTATTGGTTTTGAATGAAAATACAGTCTTCGACTTTACATTTTGTAAATTTTTCGTAAGTTTACACTCTAATCTGCTATTGTTGAGCATTATACAATTAGGAAACTACGTAATTTTTTCAATTTGTTTTTTTTATATAAGAGATTGTTGAGCTATGCCATATTTCTTAGACAAAAAACTTCCAGAGTCACCTCACCAAAGCATTGATTATATATACTTTGTTTTTTAATGATAGTACAATATGTTTTCTTTTCGATGGCATGTTGATAATTTTCAAAATAAATATTTAAATCGCGAAAACAAATGTCTAATACATACAGAATTTAACCGGTTATTGACTCATATCAGTTGACTCATTAGTGCTGCTTTATTGTATTATGCAAATCCACCACGTGCTACGCAGCAAATTTATAAAATTTGTTTTGGTTTTGAAAAATCCAGATAATCGAGGATCTACTGTATTTTTAAAAAGACGTTTTCATTCTAGTCTATTGTATTATATTATATCTAATAAGTAAGTAAGAAGTGAAGAAAGAAATAAATTATACAAATATCTCAAAACTGTATTAACACATATACTTACAATTTTGACATAGAAAATTTGAAAATGTGTTAAAATGTACCTATAACAGTGGCGAAGGGTGGGTGTAGGATGTTAAGACTCGATATAAATAGTGCACACTAAACTTTGTCAGTCATAATTATTTTGTTTTCATTGAACTAAGAATACAATTTGCAGCCGGTGCTGGTTATTTTTTAAAATTCAATTAAACCCTTCCTAACCAAACCATAATAGTTTAAGTATGCTATCGGAGATTCAACAAAAATAGTGGACATTTTTTCAGTCGTACTTATTTGTTTTCATTGAATTAAGAATACATAATACTACTTTTATAATTTCGATTGCAATATGTATTATTATTGTGTATATTCAACGCATAGTTATATTTACCATCATAACATCAAGGATTGTTTTATATCCTCTTCCTTTCCAGTGTAGTAAAGGATCTCCGGGACAATCCACATAATTTAACAAACCTTCGGAAGATGTATCAAACCATGTGTCAGATGCATCAACTGTATTTTGATATTTTGCAAACATCTCTACAATTAGTTGACCAGTTGCTGGATCAATTACCGAATATTCAGGTGTCTTGAGAAATTTATTAAACCTGAAATAAAAAAAACCACAATTATTTTTCTTCAATGTTCGTTTTCCCCTCAAGAGGTCAGTAATTAAAAATGTTATTTTCATTCTTTGAAGCAACAGCTATTAGACTTTCCGTATTACCATAAACCAACATCACAGATTCCCTGGTCAAGAAATGTGTCTTTTAATATCTATCCTTTCATAGTCTGTCAGACCATGTAAACTTTGTTCCTTTACAGACCCAAAATAATAAATCACCCTTCCTTTGATGGAGCTTAGTATTTTTTTATAGGTTTAAGAAGATCAGTGTTTCATATGAGGGGTGTATTTTCAAAGTGAACATATTCCACTACTTGACCAAAATGAGTTATGAATGCCAGAATTTAAAGGATAATTTTTTTTATTTTTTTTATTTTTTGTATAGAACTTAATAGCATTCAATCCAGTAGAAAAATCAACTTCAAAATTGGTGTTAGTTACAAAAGTAACTTATTCCGATATAAAAAACCATATATAACATCAACACCGTAAACCAAGGCCTGAACAAAAACGATGCATGAGTGCGAGTGAGAAAGTATTCGGCACCCTTATAATCTCTGCGACACGCGCTAGAGTAAGATAAAAGGTCTACATATTTTTGAGTCAGTTTCCAAAATTATCGCTGGCAAATCGTGGTGAATCGCTTCACGTAGCATCGATAATCTGTGAGTTCGTGTTGCTAAATTTGCTATTTTTTGTGTTAAACATAAAGTCAGTTGTATATATTTTTAGTTAATTAAGTAGGAAAGGTGGTTCTGCGTGTTGTATTAAAATATGGTAGCCGTACTGATAAGCAAGAAGATGGTATTACGTTTCATAGGTAAGTTGATACATGTTCGTGACAATTTATTTGTATATTATTATTTATTTTAATATCAGTGACCCAGTGTTTCTTTAAAATAACTTAAATTATGGATATCTTTACCTAATGGTTGCATTTTGACCGCTTAAAAATACTATATAACGTAAAAAAATAGAAAATTATATTTTAATTCTGAGCGTCTAGTGCGAGCACTTTGGGCGAGCACTAGCGAAATGGTCTATGGTCTCGAACATTTGTAGGCGAATGCGTTCGCTCGCCCACAAACCAAACGCACGGCACGTAGCTTCATTTAGCAATGCAACGGGTGGCGTCTAGATGTATCTATAGTCTATGCCGTAAACAGTTTTTTGGCTTTTGCCAAGAATTTGTTGAAGTGGAATAAGTTCACTTTGAAAATACTCCCTAGACCTAAAGTGTTTTATGCATTTTTATATTTTTATATTTTCGTGATAGTGTCGTAAATAAGTGTTCACCTTATACAACTCTACAGCATAAACAAGTGATAATAAGAATATATAGCGTTTAGAAACTATTGCCATCAACTTCAGTAGAAGTACAAGGCAGTGAAGAACTAGGAAACAAGAACTTTAATGAGCTGGGAGAAACATTCATACAATATGTTCACAATGGCCAAGCGTTAACACACAAGCCTCTAATGTCGTAGGTCTCGGGTTAGAATTCCAAGTCCAGAAAATTCAAATGTTGTTTTTCAATGTATGTTTGATGTCACAATATGGACCTAATATATATAATAGACCTCGGTGGTAGGCCCATATGATCTTCTCAGGATCGGACAGTTAAAAAAAAAATTATGTATACATACAATTCCATATAAAGTACTCCCAATGGCGCTTTTCTATTCTTCATGATCTCATCACCTTCATCCATAACCTTCATGTACAACCCAGGAATCTTATCATTCACCTCCTTCGGTAAAACATATCCATTTGAATGCATCATGGTAAAGGTTTTGGCAGCTTCACGATGCTCGAGCAGATCCAAGTCTTTTGCCATCGAATATACAATATTGCCTTCTTCCCCATGACACCTAAACAAAATAATAGCACCATTAAACACCAACATACAGATATTTTCAGGGGGATGATCAACCAAGCCATTGATTATTCAAGACCATGTACGCTTAGGAAACACTTGATCATTCATATTTCAAACGCAAGCGCAGTGTAACTTTCCGAATAAGCATAAGCATAAGTGTGAAAGGCAAGAGATGCCAGGGGAATTGTATTTCAGTGTCGATATGCAAATTACCTAAGGGACTATATCAATGGCGAAGGGTGGAGGTAGGCTGTTAAGATCCAACATAAATAGTGCATACTAAACGTTTTCAGCCAAATGTATTTGTTTTCATCGAACTGAGACTACAAATGCAGATGGTGTTGGTTAGTTTTTTAAATTCAATTAAACCCTGTGTAAACCAAGCCATAAAAGATAATAGTCAAAAAATAGTCATCTATCTATAAAATATCTAAAATTATGTTAAATCATACATAATTTTATTATCTATTATTAATAGATAGAAGAATATTTTTATCTATTATGGTTAGTTTAGGCAGGGCTTAATGAATTTCTAAAAACCGATTAACACCATCAATATGTATGACTTAAAAAGTGTGCACTATTTTTGTCGAATTGCCCATAGCATAGCTAACTATTATGGTTTGGTTTAAACAGACTTTAGATGGTGCTGGTGGTTAGTTTTTAAAAATCAATTTAGAAACCAACTAGCACTTCAAACTAAAAATCTAAAATTGCTACTTTTTAAGACTGCCACCAAAAAGTTTTAGACTACTGCTACTTTTGTAGGGAGGTCTGTAGGTAATTCAGAGGAGTTGATTCGAACCATCCCTTTTCTCATTATGCATATACGAACTATGTTTAATTAGACTTATTCAACTAATTTTCCAATTTTTAAGACATGCCTTCCACTTCCTATCAGATGCAAATTAACGATAGTCTGTGATTTTATATATTAGGTTTTGTATTTGATGGCTACTGAAGCACAAAAACCTTTAACATATCTTACCATTGGGCGCCTAAATCGATGAAGCCGTCGCCAAATTCCACACTATGGACTCTCCCACCGATCCGATTCGATCCTTCAAGCCCCAAAACGGAGACACCATCTTGAAAAAGTCGGGTGATTGCTGCAATGCCTGATGGTCCGCAGCCCACAACCAACACGTCATACACTTTACTGTAAATAAAAAAATAACTATCATAAGGAGATATTTTTTTTTCAACTCTTTTCTAGTCACTGCTGGATGAAAATCTGATGAACCTTTCATTATAGAACCTCCCGAATATGAAAAATAAATAACATGAGGTACTGGAAAATAATTAATTAAAATGTTTGCACAAAAGATTTTTTTTAATAAAAACTGAAAGACAACCAAACTTCAAAGATTGATACTAATAACTGGAATAACATATTAATGAATTGTAATTAATTTTAAGAAAGAAAACCAGACGATAAAATATTTTTGGGGCTGGTTTACATATTTGGTCCTGTGTGATAAGAAGCTATTAACTCTACATTTCAAGTATAATTCATATAATATTCAAGTATAGATAACCGAATATTGTAAGCAAGAGCACAATTTGAAACCATTTATTTACCATATAGAATAGGCTTTTAGCTAAATTCGCATACATTTGATGCAGGTAATGACGGTGGACAATGTACGATTTTCACTGACATCTCCATGAGCGCAGTGAAAAAATCAAACTTCACTGTTTGAAACATTAACAGGGAAGATGACAATAAATGTTTATCAGATATTTTTACTATTCACAAAAAATTATAATACTTTTAAATCAAAAAATATTTCGACAACATTTAAAAAGATGGAATTCACATCGGAAATGGATGGTTTCACAAATGATAGACAATTGTGAAATGGTAGATTTTCAATATGAAAATAAATACATAGTTCTCACTATTGTCAGTTGATTATTGTAATGAACAAAAATGAATAGATGTATCGATGGAAAACATATGTTGCTCTTTTTTGCGGTTAAATTAATATTTTAACACGAGTATACTTAATAGTATTATTAAAATGACAATTTATACAGGAATATCATACTTTATTTGACAAACGACCATTGGTGAAATATTGTTTCGCGTTAACCAAGTTGACTTATATTTTAAAAATGTGATACGTCACTTTTATTTGGTATTATTTAGTTTATGTTCAAACTATTTTCTAAATGATTGAATATTTTTGTTGATGTGAATTTTGACTAACGCGATTTGCGATTAATTCTCACCCTTTTTTAAACAAAAAAAAATATAAACAAAGATGAAGGATTTAATTAAAAGGACATTTCTTCAAACTTATAAGTCATAAAAATATAGCAGATTATTAATTTTAAGAAAGACCTTTATAGTACCTAACAATAAATAGTAAATAGCAACGGCGAAGAGTGGAGGTAGGCTGTGTAGGTCCACCGTAAATAGTGGATACTAAACTTTATCAATCACACTTATTTGTTTTCATTGAACTAAGAATACAAAATGCAGATGGTGTAGGTTAGTTTGCAAAAGTCAATTAAACCCAACCTATAATAGACAAAGTTTAGTGTGCACTATCTGTGGCGGATCTCCACATCCTACATTCACACTTCGCCACTGGTAAATAGTGAACCATACCGATCATTCTTGTGAAAACCGATTATATACCTACACCATGGCCTCCACATCCTGAAGCGGGCCCCCAGCTAGGATCATTGGCGGGCCCCCTACCTATCACTGAGGTTAAAGGCAAATGATGTTCGAGGTAAAATTAACGGTATTCAGTGTATTTTAGCAATTTTTGGTGTTTATGAATACACCCATTTAAATTATGGAGTTTCTAAGTAAAATAGTGCGCATGATGTGATGTGTGTTTATATAATACCTACCAATAACACAAATAATTTTATGGTTTCAATGAGACACATAAGTACTTTTTTTGTTAATTAATCATTTCCATGTTTAGAACTGCTTCACAAAACAAATACATCATCAAAATAATAAATCCTCCATTACACTCATTCATTTTATGATAGTTAATAATAGTTAAATTACCTTTCACTGGCCATCATAGATCAGGATTAGTCACCCAAGAATATGTTATTAGATGACACTGTATGTCTGACGGGTAAATCAATATTGATAATTATGTGCAGTTTGTAACAGCTTTTATATGAGATCTCTTCAAAAACATTTTTTGCATAATATCTTATCAAATCATAATTATCTCCAAATATTATGTTCTCTTATCGAACACAATAATGTGTTTTTAATAACACGTGCTGTGCGGTATTTATTTTTAAATTATCCGTCCTTTTATCAAAAGAACATTTTCACGTATGCAACGCACTGCATGTTAAAAAATATGTTTATCAAAACAAAAAAAAATCGTATTATTATTGTGTTGTACCGATATCTAAAAAATACTGCGGTGTAAAATATAAATTAGCTGGAAAATAAATACACCAACATTGGCACTGAAAACGCCATGTAATAAATTGATCAATATGTTTTTAAGTCAAGTAGGTAACAGGTTGGCTATCCACTTTGTTATTATAGGTATGGAAAACGATGCTAGACGAAAATTATTTGTACAAACATAACTGTGCATTATTCTACCCTCGTCCTGTCCTGTAGGACAAGAATAAGTATAAATCTAATAAAAATATTTGTTTCTAAATATAGGAATATAAATAACTTAATAAACAATGAAAATTACTGACCTACAATTCATGTCATAGATTTTATTTTAAAAATAATAAATTCGCCCGGCTCACTCCAATGTCAGATGAGCGCCGCGAACCTGCGTAGTGTTGCCAACGTGCGAACCAGTGTTGCCAAGTCAAAATTTAAAATTTCAGTAGAATGTGACAAAAAAATTCAGTAGATTTGACAAAATATCAGTAGATTTCAGATTGTGAATACCTACTCATTGAATGACCAATTCTTTTCTGGATTTTCAAAAAAATACACGTAAAGTAATTAACGTCTCGTTTTTTTAGAGTAAAATACCGCGTAAGGTAATTAACGTCTCGTTTTTTTTAGAAAAAATTCAGAAAGTTCAAAAATAATTAGCGAGGGCTTCAAGAAATATTCCATTGCAAATTTATTTTCCAAATTTTCATTGCATTTCATTTCACTTCAGTGCATTAATCATGTCAAGTTTACTATTAACATAATCATGAATTTACTCACAAATATTATGGAAAACACAAATATTAGTAGATTTTAGAAAATGCAATAAGTATATCAGATAGGTATGATTTAAAAATAAGGAAAGAACTCACCTTGTGCAGATAACAAACGACCTTGATGCTACTTTAGAATATTATGGTCTTGTAATAATAATTATGAAATAAAATAACAATAATAAAACTATTCATCACCATCTATTTATTGTTTTATTTATTGTTTGTTTTCGTTATTATTGTTTTCTACACAAAATAATGTTAAGTTTATAATACGATTTATCACTACACTTAAGTAGGCACCTAGTTATTTTTATATCACTGGTTTCACGATTACTACTAAGGACAATTTAAAATGTTTTCTGAATAACAAATGAATCAGGAAAAATATTTTAAGAAGTTCAAAAATAATAGGTATCAATATTAACGAACTTGTATTAATAATTTTAATATTGCTATAACTGCTGCTATCGGAGAATGCTAGAATAAAACTGATGAAAATTAAGGGCACAGTAGAAACCATTTTCGACTGTCTAAACACTCTAAACTCTAAACAATCTGATGAAAACAAAACTATAAAAAGTAGGTACTAGGTAGGTACCCAGTTGTTCCTTGTTCGAGTTTCGAGATCCCATTGTTTGGTGTAATTAAAATAATTCCTAGTTATAGAAAGGAAATCTCTCCATTCGCGATGTTTTATTCAGTTTTATTTTCATTCTAAATTTCATGAGAAAGTTTTAGTTATAGATATGCCACCATAAATTGTCCGGTTTTCGAATTTAGTACTAAGCTCACCACAGTATAAAAAATATTGAATGATATATCAAAATCAGCATGTGGCGCTCTCACTAATCGGAAGACTTATAAATTGTTATATCATATAATTATGTACATTCACCTTTACTTGCTGAAAGGTTCTTGATAAACCTGACCTAAAATTTAAAATTGCTATTCAGTAATTAATACCTAACCAAATTAAATGTTCAAATTTACTTTATGTACCTGAGCCGGATCCAAAAAGTATCATTCATTCGAACTTACGTGCATAAGAAAAATATTTGAAACCAGAAGAAAAAAGTTTTTTTGCGTTCTAAAAAAAATATTTGTGGACAAAAACCCTTTGTACTAACAATGATTGAAATGTTTGAATAATGTCTCTTGTTCTTCGGTTTCCTTCTTATCAGCTTATCACTTAACAATGATGCAATTGTTCATCCCCATTAAATTTTATTTTTGCTGGTCACACATAGCATAGCATTCAAATATAATGATTATTGAGTCATGTTACGTTATGGTGTGACGTTTTACGTAATAAATAATAATAGGTAGGTATTAATTTATTATTTTCTAAGCAATGATGATGTCAGTGGGTTAAAATGCCGGTATTGGGTAGCGTAACAATGCATCCTTTGTTAATTTAGAAGCGTGTATCCAAATCAACAAAGGCGTGCGTAAATCTTTTCAACTTTATTAATAAATTCACCATCGTTGACTTAAAAATATGGGAAATAGCCAAATATCAGTAGATTTCATGAATTTCGAAAAAAAATCAAAAATTCAGTATATTGGCAAAAAATATCAGTAGATCTACTGAAATTTCAGTAGACATGGCAACGCTGGTGCGAACTCCATAGTCCATAGATATTAGATAATAATATTTATTTCTTCAGACATGTGAATCGAAAAATGAAAATAAATCATACTAGGTACCTAGCTCAAAATTATTCGTTCATGATATTTTTTTTCATACCTAGAAGCTTTTTACTGGTTCTCCGTCGTCGCCTATCTGTCAGGCGCCATATTGGAATTCAGCTATCATTTTGTCATCAAATTATAGTTCGCGGTCCAATACATTATAGTATTTCGGCAAAAATTATAGGACATGTTGAAAATGTAAGTTTTTTGTTTGTCACATAAACATAACGGAGAATTCGAGAAATTCCGATGCCCTGCTTTATTAAATCACCTCTTACGACCAGAAAAATGCTAACACCGCGTCGCTATAGGATTTGTTTCCCGAATATCCATTTTTGTCGAAATCGACATTTTAATACAGTTCAATTTCTTTTATCGAACTCTACCGAAATCATTTATAAAAACAATATATTTTTATCTAGGAACAGAGATATTTTTTTGAAAAACCCGAATACGCCATGTTAAGTAACAATTACTCCGTGTTGTTCTCCCGAATGTCCAACTATTCGTACCTGAATATCCAAGTTAATTTCGGTCGAAATAAATCTCTGGCTCAGTTTTTATTTCCCGAATATGACTTTTAGCCAATCAAACCGCGCTGACGCCGTGCACCTCGCTCCTACATTCACGCTGTCCAGCTCTAAAACAATCACGCCCACTTTCATATTTTTCGGCCGTCCGGAATGCTCTTTCAAATTTCGTCTTATTGATATTGTTTTTAAAGTTACTATTGTTTTAATAGTGAATTCATCAAATTTGAAGAGATCATTTATAGCTGATACATCACCAGTTCGCCCTGAACTTATAGTAAAGTTATGGAAGTGAGTATTTTAACCTAAATAACTGCATTTTGTTTTGATAAATGACACAAAATCCCAACGGTTATATGAATTCTACAGTGTGACCCGGCAACTACTATGACGTAAAAAATAATTATTATTTCAAATTATTATTAATTAAACATTGTTTGTCTTTATTTTACTTTTAATCTAGGTATTTCTATGAAAATAAAGGCGATGCTATTATTTATTTTTGAATGCGCTGATAGTTAATTTAATTTAATATGTATGTTAGTAACTATTTATTTGGTAAATATTATATACTTAGGATATTGGTACCTACCTAATATTAGCAGCCAATGGTAATTAATTTATAGATGCTAATATTTTGTATTGTCATTCCAATAGTAAATATATAATATTTATTTGGTGGTTTGTAATAAGTTTAATTGTGAATTATAGAAATATATAGATATAATTATATACATAGTTTTTTTTTTTTTTTTGGAAAAAGTATTAATATAAAATTGTTAGCAAGTACGAGTAAGTACCATCATAAAATATTGGAGAAATCCGTGACGTCGGTTAGTAATTGAAGTAGTAGATACCTACTTTTATTTAATAAACCAAAACCGATCGTCGATAGTCGCTTGATTTTGAAGAATACTGATGAGCAGGTATTAAAAGGCCAATAGTTAAAGTTTGTCGTCATAAGTATGTCACCTCGTAGCATAGTGGATAATTTGTGGACTGGGTCGTAAACCAAGGAGATGCAGGGACGATTCCTGCCGGGTGTCTTACTTTTTTCAAAAAGATTTTTTCTATTGGTTATAATATATTTTCTCAGAAGTGATTTTAAAAATTATGTATGTTGAATAAAAAAAAAAGATTATTAAAAACTATTTTATTACTTATTACGAAAAAAACCGAAAAAAGCGAATGCCGCGCCATGTTATTATTACCTACGAACTTGGGTTATTACGATCATTAGGTATTTAAATAGTAAAAGTAATCATTAACAATTATCGTGTAAATAAATATAACATTTGAGGTGCGTACTTTTTGACCACTCAGTAATCCGTGGGCCGTGCAGCAATACGCTACGGTCTTAAGTCCCGAACGTCCTTGTTTCGTCCCGAATATCCATTATTCTGAGAGAGCGCTAAAAATTTCCCGAATATCCACAACGAGTACTTGTAAAAAAATGGCATTTTCTGTGCATTTACTGATTTATACCAGTATATTATTCTTGGAATCTATTCTTAGATAATGTTGCAATCATACAGTGTAGAAAAAATGATTGATACATCTACTGATATTTCATAATACGACAATGAAATTTGTTTATGGTCTCCTGAAAAATTGACATTTGGTCTATTCGGGAAACAAATCCTATAGCGACGACCGGCCGCCGTCATTAACTGTCATGTCACGTTAGTTTTTTAGAGTAGGTATACAACGCAAGACTACGTCCATAGACTAATATCCCACACTAAGATCTTATATTATTTATATTATATAGATTATACTTACTACGTGCCTCGCTTCACGTTATTATGATTTGCTGTGATTGAAGTACGAACATTTTACGGAACTTTAAACATCGACAATATATAAAACTTTTAAACGCAATGAAATAAGCAATGGAGAATATTCACACAACCGGCGAATTCAATTAATTCCATTTTTCAAAATTGTAGTATTTTTGACGTACCTACTCTAATTTTTTAATAGTAAGCGGACGAAAATGTTACTTTTTTAATAGTACGCGAACCCAAATGTACTATAATTATTATAGTTCAGTTGGTAGCACTGTGCTCACTGACAGATGACAGCGAGCGGTGGCGGGGACCCAGTAAAAAGACCCGGTACCTAGGTAGGTATCTTCTAAGTTTACTAAACTAAACAATGTTTCTCATTTCGTTAAAGCATAATCCATTGACTCACATATTCGTATTATTGTATAGTACCTATTACATGATTTGCTATAATTATTGCACTGCGATTAACTGGATAAATTAATATTTATGATGCTACACAACTATTTTAGTCTATTATTACAATTAGTATATTATCTATGGTTTCAGTAATAACAGAAACTGAACTTACAGAACAACTGTCAGAGTTAGACACTGTTGCCAACCGTACTATAATTATAGTATTTGTACTATAATTTTGGTCCGCGTACTCATCATCATCATCAGGGGCGCGGCAACCCGGTGTGGGTCCTGGCCTCCTCCAACAGCTCCCTCCACCAGTCCCTACCCAGTGTGGCCACTTTCCAATTCGGTACACCCAGAATACGGCAGTTACTGGCAACTCCATCCAACCAGCGAATCTTTGGCCTGCCCTATTAGATTGCTGGACATCACTCTCTTTGCCGGTTCATTGTCATTCATACGGTGCACGTGACCTAGCCATCGTAGTCTCCCAATCTTAATTGATTGAACTGCGCTGCAATCTTCGTACAGCCCGTAGAGCTGAGCATTATATCTTCTCCTCCAATTGGTGCCGTCCAAGGCCTGAACAAAAACGATGCATAAAGGCGAGTGAGAAAGTATTCGGTACCCTTATAATCTCTGCGACACGCACTAGAGTAAGATAAAAGATTTACAGATCTGGGAGATGGTTTGCTACGGTGCAGCCGGAAAATCTTCGCTTATTGCATAACTAAGCGTTGATAACCATGTTGCTAAAATTGCTATTTCTTGTGTTAAACATAAAATCAGGGATGAATATTTTTAGTTAATTAAGTAGAAAAGATGGTTCTGTGTTGTATTAAAATATGGTAGCCGTACTGATAAGCAAGAAGATGGTATTACGTTTCATAGGTAAGTTGATACATGTTCGTGATAATTTATTTGTATATTGTTATATATTTTAATATCAGTGACCTAGTGTTTCTTTAAAATAACTTAAATTATGGATATCTTTATCTAATGGTTGCATTTTGACCGCTTAAAAATGCTATATAAAGTAAAAAAATAGAATATTATATTTTAATTCTGAGCGTCTAGTGCGAGCACTTTGGGGCGAGCACTAGCGAAATGGTCTATGGTCTCGAACATTTGTAGACGAATGCGTTCGCTCGCCCACAAACCAAACACATGGCACGCGGCTTCATTTAGCAATGCAACGGGTGGCGTCTAGATGTATCTATAGTCTATGGTGCCGTCCTTGATCGGTCCATATATACGGCGGAGAATTTTTCTTTCAAAGATGTTGAGGGCTCGTTCATTTCGCAGAGTTAATGTCCAGGTTTCCGATGCGTAGGTGAGCACTGGCTTTACAAGTGTCTTGTAAAGAATGCTTTTAGTTCGGCGAGATAGTAAGCGGGACTTAAAATGTCTTAACAGGCCAAAGTAGCATTTATTCGCAGACATGATTCTCTTGTTGATTTCTTCTATAATATCATTATGTCGAGTTACAAGAGATCCAAAGTATATGAGATATATATATTTATCTAACTTTGGTGCGCCTTCTCATGGTGTGACATAGACAGGCATGTATTTAGTTTTTGCCTCGTTTATTTGTAAGCCCATTCTTTTGGCAGAGGCTTCTAGTGCTGTGAATGCCTTTTTAGCACCAATTCTGATATGGCAATGATGTCGATATCATCGGCATACGCCAACAGCTGCACAGGCTTAGTAAATATCGTGCCGCTGTCACTGGCATCAATCTTTGCATCGCGTATTGCCTTTTCTAGCGCAATATTGAAAAGAAGGCATGCCAGAGCGTCACCTTGCCTGAGGCCATTCAGTGGTATAAATGGCTCGGATATTTCCGCTTGAAGCTTCACCCGGCATTGTACTGGTGTCATTGTCATCTCTACAAGTTTAATTATTTTCATCGGAATTTCAAATTCCCGCATTGCTTCGTATAACCGGTTTCGATTAATGCTATCATAAGCTACCTTAAAATCGATGAACAGGTGATACGTGTTAATATTGAATTCAGTGGTCTTTTCTAGAATCTGCCTTAGAGTGAATATTTGAGTAACACATGATCTACCTCGTCGAAAGCCTCCTTGGTAGTGCCCGAGTATTCCTTCTACAATGGGTTCCAGCCGCTGGAATATCAGAATCGACAACAGTTTATATGCAGAGTTAAAGAGTGTCACCCTCTATAGTTACTACATTCTAGTTGGTCTCCTTTCTTGTGCAGGGGACAAATCAGCTCATCCTTCCACTCCTCTGGCATCTTTTCTGAAGTCCATACTTGGTGGATTAGGCTATGCAAATGTTTGAGCAGGCTTTTCCCCCCACATTTTATTATTTCACTCTGTAGGTTATCTATTCCAGGCGATTTGCTTGTTTTTAACCTTGACATGGCACCTTTTACCTCATTTAATGTCAGTAGTTTTTTTTTTCATCAATGCCACTTTGTACTGATTCCTGGTCATGAGTATTAATGTTAGTGTTGCCAGCATCAGTATGGGGGGTATTTAAATGTTGAAGAGAAGAAGAAAACTGTGCTTTTCTGTGAGTATCATGCCATCGTCATCCTTGCACATTGTGATACGAGGCTTGAAACACTTCCTAGCATTATTTATCTTTCTATAGAACAGCCGGCTTTCTTGGGCTTTATAGTGTTCTTGGAGTAGGATCATTTCCTTTTTTAAATAATCACTATTCTTTTCGTCACGCCGGCACTTTTTATACTCATCGTCTGATGCCCGTGTTTTCTTCTGTAGCATCATTAAGTAAGCCTCATTCTTACTCGTAGTGACTTTGCGGCAATCTTCGTCAAACTATTCTGATCATTCACCTGTTTTTCGGCGTTCTAAGATGTCATTAGCTGAAGATACCATGGCAGTCTTGCACTCTTCCCAGTGTTGATTCACCTCTTCATGGTCTCCAACCTCAACATTATCGCTCAGGTGAGTGTTCAAGCTCTCCTGGTACCGAGCCAGTTCCTGCGGAATCTTCAGTTTCTCTGTGTCAAAGGGTTTCGCTCTTGCTCCCATTTCCTTTTTGGTGTTTGAGATCTTTGCTCTAACTTTTCCACACACTAGGAAATGGTCTGAGTCTACATTAGCCCCTCTGTATGTCCGGACGCTCATTAGATCCGATCTGTGCCTGTTGTCTATCAAAATATGGTCTATTTGGTTTATTGTGCACCCATCCGGGGATTTCCAAGTTCCCTTATATATATCCTTACGGGGAAAAATTGTGCTACCAATAACCATATTTAGTGACGCTGCACAGTTAATTAGTCGGGTACCATTATCATTACTTTCATTATGAAGACTATGTTTTCTGACAATGGCAGTGTAGATCTCCTCCCGTCCTATTTTGGCATTTAGATCACCGAGTATTTTCACATTGTGATTTGTGCAATCGCAACGCTTGCGTTTATTTTTATTCTTACATTAAAAATGTGAATTACGAGCCGTTTTTCTAGTATTTTTTTTTTGACAATAAGGAGTACTGTATCTTTACCTTTATAATTATTGAGGTATGCTGATTGCAAATATGATTTTATTAGCTCAGATGATTCAAGATTACATCACTTTACACATGATATCAAAAACGGTCTGAATGAATATTTTTTTATTGTTTTACATTTAAAAAAACAGGTGGTAAACGTTTAAAAATATAAATTATGGGCTTGTTTTTCAAAGATATGTAGTACTGTTTCTTTACCCAAAATTTGGATTAAAGTAGAACCTAACCACATATTATTGTGCTTTATTTAAATAACTATTTAAGCAGCCAAAATGATTGGAAAATAATCAGTTACATACCTACCATGATGGGTGGATCACATTTGATAATTGCATTTGGCAAGTTACATTAGTTCATGTAAAACACATATGTCCATCTTTGAAAGTAATATTGCTTTGAGAATTGCCTATGTCGAAGTCCTACACCCCCACGACTTGGCAAATAAGCTATTTAAAGAATCAGTCAACTACCTATGATTTAAAACTTAATATGCCATTGGAATAACTCTTTCCATAGGGTAATATAATTTGAGCTCACATTTTTGCAGATGTACTTCTCGAATTCCTTCTCCAAATACTCTCGTGACATAAAATTAACAAATTTATTTGCAAAACAATTCACATTTTTATAAAATGCCTGCTAGAGACTGACAAGTTTAACATGAGGCTCCCCGGCAACTATGCAGCGGAGCCTCACGTTAGACTTGTCGGTCTCTATCACATTGTCGACTTGTTTTATAAATTTACTGTCGAATTCGTAACCGTCATCTCGAACGAATCGTCCTTGACGTTCATCAGAGAGAATGCTCGATAGCAGATTATGCTTTTGGGCAAAGTTTTTCAGTGTACTGCTTTCACCATGTATCCTGTACATCCAATAAAACCTGAGTTGGACGGTGCGGAGCATATCCTTTCGCCGACCTGGTGCTGAGCTTCTAATATTATAACGTCCTCTATGTGAGCTAGAAAAAGTGTTCTAGCGGCGGCTATGCCTGCTAGACCAGCACCTATTATCAGTACCTTACAAGAATTCACATCAGTCTTATTGATAGCTTCTGTATCCAATGCCATAAGTTGACTAGAATAAACCAACAATAACGATTTCAAAATTTTATTTAAACAAAAATATAAAACAATAATATCTCTACAAATAAATATAAATTAGCAAATAAAACTTTAATACATATAAATTTCAATGCATTCTTAACAAATAAAATAAATTAGTAGGTATGTTCATATTACTCAAGGATGAATTTTGGCTTAAAAGGGCGTGAGAATTGATTTGTCATTTATCACGCAGGTGTGAATGGTTGCCAACTGTCGTGATGTGTGACATCCACGCATGCGTCAATTACAAATTAGAGCGAATATTCCTGTATTGAAAAAAATAAAAATCATTAGTTAATGTATTATAAAGTTAAATAATAAACTACATAAAGTTACTAACCGAATTCATTAAAAAAAACTTAAATTAACACTCCAAAGAATCACAAATGATAAAATTCATTTATGTAACATTGAAAGATGACAATTATAAAAGATGTGCAAAATTTCATCATTACAGTAGAGTTATCCGTAGTACCAATTATCCGACCTAAAGCTGTTAACCCTTTCCCGGCGACCGTATTCCAGTAGGATACAGCTAGTACGTAACACATGGGCGACCGTATAGCAGTCAGATACGCAAACCTTGACCTGTGGATAACGCAAGAAATATTTTTCATGCGGCATTGAGAATTTTATTAAAAAATAGCCCGATCCATCTGCCTACTTCCACCTATATAACTTTGTCAAAAATATGTTGTTTTAATTTCATAAACATCGATCTTTCGAACCCTCTCGATCTATTGAGATTCGCCGGTACGATTGCATCAGTTCAAATCTACGCGGTATTTTTTAGCGCCTGCGCACTAGGTATACAAAATATTTTCATTCGAGTTTGAGTGTGCGCCGAGTGATTTATCGTGTCAAGTTGAATATTCACCGCGATCTTTACAACACCATGTTTGCGGGAATAAAATACAACCAAAAAAACGAACCTGTGTCGTCAAAATATTTATAAATATGTACTTGAACTTGTGTTCTGGATTATGTCATTTATTTTTATTACTCATGGTCATGTCGTCATGTGTCACCCCAATTGTTTGAAAGTCATAAATCGAGCTCATTATTGAAAGTCGTAAATATGTCGTAAAGATACGTCCACACGGAATGAAAAAATATAATATATTATTATATTTTAGTTAGGACGATTGCGAGTTTTACCAATAAATTACAGGAAGGAATATATAAAACGTATAAATAAACGTAAGTATAAAAAAAAACACACGGGTATACAACATAATATAAAATGTAAATCATGGAATATTGACTTTTCAACTGTATTACATATTATCTTTGTATGCAATTTAATGTTTATGAAATTTTAAAACCTCACGCAATAAATGTTTTTATAGCACTTTTACAAGCACGCAGCAGATTTTACAAAATAAATATTGTTTTTTTTATAAAACATAAAACGACAATCACTAACATAACACAATGCTCAATAAAACTGAAAAGTTTAATCTAGTAAAAATCCAAATTACACTAAAAAAAGAACATAAGAAATTATTACAATATTTCAACCACTGTGGACTCAACTTTACGCGACCCATAAAACTTGTAATAATATGCGACACAATAAAAGCTATTATTTTCAATATTTTTAACGGCATTTTTAAGTGTTTCCAACATGACTAAAATAAAATTAGTGTCAGTGATTTATTTCTTTTCATAGGCGCACAATCTCAATGACGCGTTTTTACGTCACAAACATGGCTGCGTATTTTTTCGGTACAAGGGACTATGGACGATTTTATTCAAGCATTCACAGCTAAATTCAACAATCGATTCTATTTTTTAGTGTGGCACTTCGAACCTTATGTATCTAGGCATGATAACAGTAATACCAGCTATTTTTAATTGCCGTATTTATCATAATATAGCGAAGCATAGCATTTAGAAAAATGGTACCGCAGAGAGAGCCCCTTTCATATTGAAACTGACGCGGCGGCCGGGTTAAAAAAGATGGCATCTGAAGGTATATTGAGGACCTGTATACTCTTTATGGTGGTGAAAAGATCACATGGCATATGAAAATTTAGGGTCTATCGGTCACATGCATAGAATACCAGAGGAGTTACCAGCAAAGGGGGCTAGATACGCTTCCCCTAATATCAAAAGAAGACCTGGATGGACGACACTGAAATGGCTGGAATGTTCCAAGAGAGAATTTAAGAATGCTTGGCCAATGCAACTAGAAAGCGTTGGCACAGGATCATCAAGGAGGCCAAGACCCACTCGCCCAAGTGTAGTGAGATAAATGATGATGATGATTATTTATGTCATCGTGGCATGTCTATAAATTTTCCTGTCTATTTAAAATTAAACCTTAACAAACAATATTTCAAATTCCTCAATTCGGTGTCAAAACAGAATACATAATATTGTTAATAAGACTCTTTCTAGTGGGATCTGTTATTCGTTTCTTTGTGATTACTTCAATCACCGAGGGCTTAAGTATTATTAAGTAAAATCTATTTTTACTTACAAATAAATACGTAATGTATTTATTTGCAAGTACATACTTAGTTACAATAGCCTATTGATAAGTGAAGACTATTTTTTCCATAGAGCAAATCGATCATCTGACAATTGCAACTGATTTAGAATATCATTAATAGGGTACACTCAGTCAGTATTGCCAGGCCATTTATTATGAAGAGAAATAAGTGTTTTAGATCATTTATTATCTCTTCTTCTGACAAGTAGATATTCCATCTGTGCTTAAAAGGGACAATATTGCATAATAAAAGATAATATTCACCTCTTTGGTTTGAGAAGACTTTTCAGTCTCTCTGCTTCCCTATGGCCCGACTCAATAGCCCCATGCACAGTAGAGAAATATTCAACGGATGTCGCCTCCCCAGCAAAGCAAATTACAGGTGTGCCGGAATCATTCAACACAGGGGCCCCCAAATCTTTTTGATTAGCCCCAAGAGTTTCAGACCCCACACTTCTGAACGAATATGATCCTCTCACTAAATCGTTTGTATACCATTGAGATCTGGAATGAATAAAAAAAAACTTGATATCGTCGCAAGGAGATATGAAAACCACAGTTGCAAAACTCTCTAAAATAATGCATTTTTGTAATAATACACAATGCATATGTATTTTTTGAGAACTAAAGCTGCTGTAGTCTATGCCAGAATTTAGAAAAAAGCAAATTTGTAAGGATTAACTTAAAGACCTTTTTCAGTAGGCCAATTTACAGATTTTAAGTTGTTCACTCTTCCTATTACATAAAACTACCGTGTAATACTGAAGGCTCATAAGACTCCCTGTAAGTATAGTCTAGGAATTGCAATACTGGTATTCCAGTATTTTTCAATACCGAAATACCGGTTTTTTCAGTATTATATTAAAATAAAAAGGTTTGACGATTTATTATAATAATATGCTGTCCAGTGTATTGTTATTAATAAGATAGGGTTTTTACTAATTGGGTTTTTTACTGACACTTCAGCTATTCATAATTTGTTTATTGTACTTTTTGTTGTAATTTCTGACTAAATAGGTAGGTAATGGAGTTTTTACCTACTTTATTGTATTGTTTTACTATATAAGGTAGAGTTAAGGGTGTTCATTGTCAGTGTGTGTTTGCCTTTGGTGAGTGTACACGACGCCTGAAGATGCCGAAAGGCGAAACCCGGGTCGCAAAAAACGACTTAAATGGAATAGTACAGAGCTTGAATCCATTAGAACATAAATATTGACTGAATTCAACAGAGGTTAAATAATAATGAAACAAAATCCATCAAATACATTTATATAATTGTCGCGATGAATTATGATAATATTATTTCAAAATAGAAAACATCATGACAATTGTTCAATTATTCTATAATTATTGATGTAGAAGTGTTGAATTTAAGAAGATTTTCCTTCAGCCGGACTGGACTTATTTGCATTTAAATTGAAGGCTTTAGATAAAATTATCAATATATTGAAATTATTTGAAAAAATCACCATAATATTGTATTATGATCAATACATTTTTTTTAATGTTAACCTAATAAATGTAAGTAGGTAGGTTTTTGATATAAAATCCATTTAACCCATTGTGTCCGACTATCGGAAAAAATTGGTCATTCAATCCAAGTTTATTTTTGTATATAGAACAGTAAAATAACTTCCAATAATCAAATATCAATAACTCAAAATATATAACTTGAAATCAATTTATTTTTGGAACATATATAAAAAAAGGATGGCCTATTATAATTTCGAGTTTTAAAAATAATAAAATAAATGAAAATGGAAATAGGGAGGTTCAAAGAAATAAATAAAAACTATTGTTGATTTCTTTTCAAACTACCCATGTTTTCAAGTATTTTTTTAAATTATTATTTGGTTGAAAACTTCACTAATCATTGATTTGTAGAGTATAGGAAGCTGTTTTAAAACATATTAGATCAACAATTTAAGCAATAGTTGTCACATAGTTACAAAAAAATTCACAAATATATTCAGTACGAATTCAAGCAGCGACACTTTCTCATGGTGATGCATTTAAAAAATAAATATATTTATTTGGTAAGAAACTTCGCTAACCAAAGTTTCATTTGGTGCAGAAATCTTCTTCTTAAACTTATTTAATTCGTTATTTTTTTGATAGATGCCTATGGACGTCCCAAAAAATTAACGAAAAGGTGCCCTCTCTTGGTACCTACAAAAGACAAAAAAATGCTGCACAAGAAATTCTCGTGTTTGGTCGGCTATGGGTTACAGAGATTTTAATAGCTATATTTACAGAAAGTACTTCTGTTTTTTTTTTAATGTTTTAAGGAATACCGGTATTCAATAATAAATACTGAAAAACTAGTACTGACATTTCATTTAGTATTGCAATTCCTAGTATAGTCCAAACGCTTTGTTTCACAAACATATCCCAGAATTTATTTTCAGTGATCTTAAAAAAACACAGTTAATCCAAACTAACATATTGACATTGAATGAATTTCGTTATTCACAATTATAAAATTACATCTGATTCAAACCTTTTTACTTCTTTAGGAGGCGGAATGGAATACAGCTTTCCGAAGAACTGTTTAACCAGGCGACATATACCATCCTTCACCGTGTCAAGCGGCAGAGTCTCCACATATCGAGCAATAGGACCAGTGACCCAGAATGATAGAAGGCTCGGTTGGGCATCTACTACATTGAATCCAAACACTTCTGTTAACCATTTGTCTTCGCCATTAAATTTAGCTTTGTCCTGGTCGGTCCACAATAGCCCAATCCATCGGAAGTGTGATGGCCACCATGCCATTTCATAAAGGAAGAATATTTTATCAACTGACCCAAATTCAAGACCTTGGATTGACATCACCTTTGATTGTGGCAGCGGTTGAGAAAACAACTCGAGATATCTGAAAATGTGTCACAAATTAATAATAAATCATGAATACCGTATAACGTGCTATAAAATATTAATATTTTTCAACTATTTTACAAATACTGGTATTCAATTGGAAATATAGGAGAGGTATTTCCATATGGTATTGCATTCCCTAAATATAATGTACGTAATATAAAAACAATTGTATTTGGAAATAAAAATGTGGCAACTGAAGTGTTTAGAAGTGCAAGAAATGTTTGAAATTGAAAATTTCACAACAGTCATGTAGAATTTACAATTACATCTATATCTTTGAAGACAATTTACTGAACTTGGTTACCGGTGTATTTATATTTGTTCAATCATCAGCACCTCGATTGTTAAGTTTCATTAAAAAAATAAAATTCATGTATCAGCTAGGTATCTGCTCAGTGATAAACATACTATATTTTTAAACCTTTGTACTGTGGTCAGTATAGAAAAATATAGCAATACTGTACCTACTAAAATTTATTGATAATATTTTATTTCATTGTCATTAAATACAAAAACAAAATTAATTGATATAATACCTTGCTTTAAGAACCCCAAGGGATACCGTAACAATAACATGCTTTCCAGTATATAAACTGCCATCTTTGCATTTGACTTGGACTCTTGTATTACCCGTTGACCTATTGACAATGTTTATGTTGGTCACCTCTTTGTTAAATAAAATATCAATAGGCAATTCTTCGGCAGGATTTGGAATTTTTTTCTACAAGCAAGAAACATAAAATAATATATATCGCAATAAATAGTTTTTGAAGTTTTTAATGTTTATTAAATAGAGAATAATATCAAATTCAATGTGACTAAGCCTTAATATAATAGGAACAATAATTAAATGACATTTCGGATGAAATTATATTTTTCCAGCACGTATTGAAATTTGAAATTTTAATTAACCTCATCACTGCCAGCCAATTTTTACTACCTGGACACTCATAGGCCAGCTATTTTTGGAATAAAATAAATCCCTTAAAATATATGAAATAGGAACAGAATGATAAATATTTGTTAAAATTTACCAAATCAACATGTTTCTCGAGTTTATCGTGAATATTTTCACACTAAAATGATAAATATTGTTTAGAAAATATACACAAAGTTTATTCAGAAATTATGACGTTTACAAGAACCCGCGAGTTAACTCGTCCGTGGACTGACACGACATACATGCTTTGGCGGGTTAACTCGTCCGTGGTACTGATCAGGTTAGGTTAGTACGCGTCGGCTTTTACTAACTTTTAAACATATTCACAATGTAGTTAATATAATTTCTAATTATTATTTTATAGTAAGATGTATATGAATAAAATAATACTATTGTAGAACTGTCAAACTATCCACGATCATGACAGGAAGAATGAAAATATACCGCTAGCGAAATCATTCACAAGAAACTTTCACAATTCCAAGTTGGGTGGAATGAGGATATCATTTATCCTGGATACAATCATAAATTGGAACAAAGCTGCTGGAATGTTTTTATTTTATTAAATTTTTAAAGAATTATGATTCAAGCCCCTTCCCCCTGCTTTTTTTAAATTAAAAACCAACTTTTCTTGTGAAGTTTCAATATTTTATATTTTTTTATTACTACGTCCAGAGCAACTGTAGCGCTGTAGGGTGCAAGGCCCAATTGATCCAATTGCCCCAAGACCAGACTTGCTTGTGTATGTATATACCAGTGGCGAAGGGTGGAGGTAGGCTGTTAAGATTCACTATAAATATTACACACTAAACTTTGTCAGTCATACATATTTATTTTCATTGAAATAAAACTACAATTTACCTGATTAGTTTTTAAAATTCAATCAAACCCTGCGATAGACCAAGCCATAATTGTCAAAAAATACTCGTAGATCTATAAAATATCTAAAATTATGCAATTGAAACTTTGGATATTTCATAGATAGAATAATATTTTTTATTTATTATATTTTGGTTGAGGCAAGGCTTAATGAATTAAAAAAAAAAATGAAACAACAATATGTGTAATATGTACCTACAGTCGAACTTGGTTATTACGAGGAAGATAGGACCGACTGAATTTGCTCGTTATAAGCATTACTTGTTATATCTTTATATAACATTTTTCACGTCACGTTCTATATAAGCATAGAACATAAAAAATCTGAAAACCATCGTAAAAATCCCCGCATTGGCAAATGGCATTCATATACTACAAAAGAAGTTGTTTATTGTAATCAACGCTAGTAGGTACCTACTGACTTCACAAAGCATGAAATTGCATATGCGTGGATACTTTTTCAATATTGTCGGCGAAAACACCAATTAGGTACTTGGACACTTAACTAGTGTCATAAACGTGATCCGATCCCGGCGGCATCGGTCTACGGTCGGATTTTATTGCATAGGGTCGAAAGAAAATTTTTGTAGATATTTTTGCTCGGTATATCCAATAAGTAGCTCGTTATAAAAGTGAATAAATGTATGGAGAAAATCATAAATTAAAATGTCAATGAATGTTTCCTCGTTACATATGAGATCCCGCTATGTTCGTGATCGTAATAACCGAGTTCGACTGTATTCTTAACCCAATGACAACAAATAAATATGAATGAAAAAGTGTGCACAATTTATCGTATTGCCGAAAATATACCAAAACTATTATGGTTCGGTTAGGCAGGGTTTAATTGATTTTTAAAAACTAACCAACACCATCTGTAAATTGTAGTCTTAGTTCAATGAAAACAAATACGTATGACTAACAAAGTTTAATGTGCAATATTTATGGCAGATCTTAACAGCCTACCTCCACCCTTCGCTACTGGTATATGCAATGCATAGATATATTTACCATCAAAACATCTAGAATTGTTTTATATCCTCTTCCTTTCCAGTGTAGTAATAGATCCCCGGGGCAAGTCACATAATTTGACAAACCTTCGGAGGACGTATCGAACCATGTGTCCGATGCATCAAGTGTATTTTGAAATTTTTGGAACATCTCTATAGTTAGTTGGCCAATTGCTGGATCAATTACCGAATATTCAGGTGCCTTGAGAAATTTGTTAAACCTGAAAGTAATTAATGATAATATATTAAATAATGATGATATGAAAATACCTTTGCAATTATTTGTCTTCTATGCTCTGTCTTCCTCTTGGAGGTCTATAATAAAAATGTCAGTTTCATTCTTTCAAGCAAAAGCTCTAAGGTTTTCCATGGTACGGTGGCGAAGGGTGACTTTTCGAAAGAGGTAGGCTGTGGAGATCTGGGAAAAAGAGCATACTTGTCAGGTATACTTACGGGAAACAAGAAGATAATACGATATTACCACTAATTTATAGGTACAAACTAATGACAACGACACACTAATTCAATGAAAGTTCAAAAACTCACTCACATAAAATTGAGGGATGAGTTTAAATTACGTATTTTTCAAAATATTTATACACATCACAAATCATCAGATAAAATATCTTTTTATTTTTAAAGACAATCAATATTTATTAATATGCGATTAAGCACAATAGAAATTTTCTTTATAAAGTATCTAATTATTAATTATTTTGGACAAAGTGCAGTCATGACAACAATATTATGCGCAAAGGTTTAAGGCTCTGCGATAGTACCCTACCATATACAATACAATTTGATAGACTGATTAAGGTTACGTGACGTAAAATCAATACGAAAAAATATCACAATTCCTTGAGAAATACTCTGACATTTATTTGCGTGCTGTGGTATATTTTTTTTAATCTTTGCAGAGAATTTTGTAATCTTGTACAATACATTCCAACTTATTTTTATAAAATATAAAATAATCAAGTGATTATATAAATATGTCAATATGCGATTAATTTTTTTTTCCTTAAGAAGGTAGGCTTTAAATAATCGCGTAGTATGGAGTCTTTGCCACTGCCATGATACCATAAACCAATGTCACAAGTTCCCCAGTCAAGACATGTATGACGTTGCAATTACTATGTTCCTTCATAGGCCCAAAATCATCCAACTTCCAATCGCTTGATGGAGGTCATTATTCCATTATGGGTTAAAAAAAAATTATTTCATATACTATCCACGCCAGTAGCGAAGTGTGGATGTAGGCTGTTAAGATACGGCATAAATTTTTTTTTTTTTTTTTCGACCATGTCCGATCCTGATAGGATCATATGGGCCTCCACAGAGTGGAAGTTTGTATTGACAGATTTTGTTTTTTTATGAGAAATGGATGTCAGCCACTTGCTCAACCTATTAGGTCCATACTCTGACACACACAAATTGAAAAACAATATGTGTACTTGCCAGACCCAGGATTCGAACCTGGGACCCACGGCTTTATAGTCCAACGCTTATGCCGCGCGGCCACCGTGGGCGTAAATAGTGCATACTAAACTTTGTTAGTCACACTTATTTGTTTTTATTGAACTACAATTTACAGATGGTATTGGTGAGTTTTTAAAATTCAAATAAACCTTGCCTAAACCAAACCATAATAGTTTTGGTATATTTTGGGCGATATGACAAAATTGTGCACACTTTTTTATTCATACTTATTTGTTTTCGTTGGATTAAGAATACATATTATTACACATAATTCGTTAAGCCCTGCCTAACCAAACTATAATAAATAAGAAATATTATTCTATATATAAAATATCCAAAGTTATGTATGATTTAATTGCATAATTTTGATATTTTATAGATAGATGAGTATTTTTTGATTATTATCTATTATGGCTTGGTGTTGTAGGTTTAATTGAATTTTAAAAACTAACCAACAGCATCTGTAAATTGTAGTCTTACTTCAATGAAAACAAATACACATGACTGAGAAAGTTCAGTGTGCGCTATTGAAGGCAGATCTTAACAGCCTACCTCCATCCTTCGCCACTGGTACACAAAGTAAGATCATATGAGAGTGTTCAATTTATATGCCATACACAAATGCTAATGAGAATACATAACATTGTACAATCAGTAGTCACCTAGTTCAGTAGAAATATTATGACAGTAAAGAATTAGGAACTGAGAAAAATGGAAAAAGCTAGGGAGGTATTCATCTAGCAGGGGAACGACCCCGGTTGATAATGAATAATTTTCTTTTGCTTAGATGGATTTAAAATAAAGATAAAATACATACAATTCCATATAATGCACTCCCAGTGGTGCTTTACTATTCTTCATGACCTCGTCAACTTCATTGATTACCTCAATGTGTAATTCTTGGATTTTATCATTAACCTCCTTCGATAAAACATATCCATTTGAGTGTATCATGGTAAAGCTGAGAGCAGCGTCACGATGCTCGAGCAGATCCAAGTCTTTTGCCATCGAATATACAATATTGCCTTCTTCCCCATGACACCTAAATTAAATAATAGCACAATTAAACACCAACATACAAATATTTCTTGGTGGGTAATCTCATCAGGCCATTGGTTATCAAATAATGATTCTACATGATATCTTCAAAACAAAAGCAATCGTGCAATAATTTGAGTTGAAATTGGTGTAAATAAAATAAAATTTTACATGTGTAATATATGCTAGTATGGCCCTTGAAAATTCTTTGCTGTCATTTCATTGAAATAATAATAACAGGTATAATATTCTTTACGTTTTCAAATAAATCAACGTAAACATAAATAAGTACATAAAAAAGTTTACGCTTTAGTAAATTACTAATAAAATAATTACAAGATAAAAAGAACTTTTTATAATACCTATACAATGATTTCAAATTTTCTGTTGAATTATTATGCTCAATATGCTCAAACTTGTACTTGATATGAAGTAAATAAAAAACAAACAAACAAACAAACAAATATAGAATACTGAAATGTCACTTTGACATTTCATTTCGATTTCCATAGTAACGCACGTATATATTAATAATTTAGTTGCTAGCAACCAATAATAGTCTTTTACTTTTTACGGATTTTTCTGAAATAACTTTCCATACAAAACAGAATTAACTGAAAATGAACTCAATTCTGGTTAAAGATGGCTAAAAGTATTAAAAGAAAGCATTGGCATCGTGTTCTGATATATTCTAAAAGTTTCAAATGTCTAGCTGGTCGGGAAGTTAGTTAAAAATCGATTGCAATATTTGTACTGGACAAACAACCACCAAACAAGAATACGAGCTAATAAAAACGTTGTAAAATGACTAGATTATCAGTGGTGGCAAGTGGTTCCTAAAATTGCTTTCAGTGAGTGTGCACAAAAACGTATTTACCTTATTTAAATAGACAATCTATTTTGCGTTGTTTCTGCTTAGCAAATACCTCTACAACTTTCTGAAAAATGTAAAAACATCTTTCAATTTCCATAGATATCTTTGGAATCATACAAATTATCTTTAAAAATTGACTATGCTGTGTAAATGATCACACTATGTATTAAGGGCGGACGTGCTCAGCGTTGGTCAAAATGGAGCTTTTATTGTATATTCAAAGTATGATCCTGGACATTGCTTAAACGTTGTAGATAATCTCTATATATATAAAAATCTCGTGTCAGGATGTTTGTGGTTGAACTCCTCCGAAATGGCTCAACCGATTTTTATGAATTTTTTTATGTATATTTGTTAGGTATGAGAATAGGTCAACAAGTATATTTCATACCGCTAGGTGATTAGGGTATCTCTATCCAGAAAATTTTTCTTTGATTTTTTTGACAATTTTTTTTTTGTATTTTTTTTATTATTTGGCATAAAAAAATACATATAACCCCAAACTTTAATTCTCCTACCCCCACCCTCCCATTTTTAAATCGCGATTTTATTATTTTTGTATGAACAAATTTAACCGTCGTTCGTATTTCAAACAGAACGAAATTATTTATGTTGTTGAATGACAGATGGCGCTACGTCCGAGAAAAATTCGAGAGAAGCGTCGCGTCATTTTGACATTTCATTCGGCATATCACAACGCAGTGCGTGCAAAATTTTGTACGATTTATTTTAATTTATCTATTTTTATGTGCGTGTATTACAGTGCACAATGCCAGCAAGACGCAAAGGGGGCCATTTGGGCCGTCGAACGAATAAAGCAACAAATATGCGAAATAGTAGAGCAGAAAGAACAGACGAACAAATCCAACAAGATAACAAAAATGTGCGTGTAAGCATGTCGCAATTGCGTGCATCTCAATCACAAGAGGCACGAGCTGAACGAAATCAACAACGACAATTGGAACGGAGCCAAGCGCGCCGGTTCGTAGTTAACACACGCAGAGCAAATGACCGACAACGCCAACAAGTACATCGAACATTTACATCCGCTTCGTTCCTTCGTCTCGCATTCGAGTACGAGCCAGATATTGAATATTCCGCTCATCCGAAAGTGCTGATTGGTGCTATGGACAAAGAATGTCCCCATTGTCATGCGCTCAAATTCAAACATGAGTCAGCCGGGATGTGTTGCGCATCAGGAAAAGTGCAACTACCAGAAATTGAGATACCACCAGAACCATTGAACGGCTTGCTCATCGGCACGGTTCCAGATTCAAACCTGTTCCTGAAGTCCATTCGCACATTCAATTCATGCTTTCAAATGACTTCGTCTGGAGCAACAGAAATAGTTCACAATACTGCGGCAAATGGTCAACAATTCCATTCTACGTTCAAAATCAAAGGCCAAGTATACCACAAAGTAGGCTCATTGCTGCCAATGCCAAACGAACCACATACATTTTTACAAATCTACTTCATGGGCGCGGCGCGGCGGTGAGAATTTCTTCAAAGCACACATGCACGAATTGCCAAGTGACAATCACGCTATTGTCATCAATCCTGATAAAACACCAGCTGGAGAGCACGTGCGTCGTTTCAATGCGCCTGTTATTGACGACATTGCTGGAATCATGGTTGGCGACCGCACATCGACGCGAGAAATCGTGATTCGAAGAAGAAACAATAATCTGGAGTTCATCGCTGACACACACCATTCATACGACGCTCTCCAATATCCGCTAATTTTCTGGAAGGGACAAGACGGATATTGCATAAACATTAAACAACGAGATCCTGTCACAGGTAATTCATTCATTATGAACATCATTACTCATTTTGAATTGAGAAAATGAAAAGTTGGTGTTTTTTTTGTTTTTATCGGCGGTCATCGTCTACAGCGCTCCATTCCTCTTTCTGTCATAGATCCCATCCTCACACACTTACGATACATTCGTTATTTTTTATTTAACAACCAAAATATTCACTAGAAATAATTTATATCGCAGAACAACGTTTGCCGTGTCAGCTAGTCTATTTATATAATTTTGAAGCCTTATTATCCTTTATATTTATTTTAAACATTTGATGACTGCATAAAGTATTTTTATTACATAAAATAGTATTCTTTTAAACCTCTCGCTCTAATGTTTTAGAATATACTCATATTTCAGTACATACATGTGCAGTGGTGTTAAGATTTTTTACATTTATTAATTTTTAAACGCATTTATAAAACCATTAGTATACAACATTCAAAGGGATGCGGAAAGGCTGGGGATAGTCAACTGGGAAGAGAGAGCGCTGGACAGAGATTCCTGGAGAAACGTTGTGCAGTCGGCCATGGACCTGAACGGCCCCTAGCGCCAGTTTAATAATAATTAGTATAATTTATGTCGACATTATTATAGTTAAATATTTACGATAAAAATTTATATTGATAATATCTGTGATCCCAAATTTGACAAGAATTAGGCATTTTATTATTCAAAAAATGGGCAAGATTAACACATTTGAAGATAATTCTTAAGATACTAATTATAAGCTATGTTTTTGACCATTCAAGTGTGATAAACATCCTACGAATAATGATTGCTTTATAATAATTATTGACCTAAGAATAAGGTAGTGTTTTTTTGAAATACGCCATTTCTTTTGGCATTCCCCAGTGGTTAAACTACAACATACGGCCGTAGCCATAAATTGACAAACTAAAACTGAAGTAGGGAGTAAGAACATGTTAACGCTCGTGTTTGAACATGTACCGTTTAAAAAAAAACAAAAATAAATTTCGGTTAGGTTAGAATATTATTATCGAATCCCCATAAACCAATATTGTTGTACATAATTTCAATACTATTATTATTGCAATTAACTATATTTGCATATCTATTCTATACACACGGCGGCTATTGAGGGTGGCTTATCATATGTAAATATTGAGGTTAATTCATTGTTACAATAAGTTTAACCTCTGAACTGTTTTAACGGCACCTCTCATGGCTGTGTTATCTTTTAGAGCAAGATAAATAGTTTTGACAGTTTAAACTGGTAACTTATTGTAACAATTATAACACCTCAATACATAAATGAGGCCATAAAGAAAATGTGCCAAAGCATGTGGATAGATTTTCACCACAGGGCATCCCTAGAAAGGGAGAAATGGAATAAGTCCATTTTCCATCCATACGTTTGGTGCCCTGGTTTATAGAGTCTCCTTTCAAGAGAAATGAGCTTAAGCTGATACTGAGGCTAAGAACAGGTCCCACAATGGGTAAAAGATTTGATGTCCTCATGGAAGAGGCGATTCGCAGCTCTGCGATGAATGTGATGTTTTGGAGGACATTCTACATATAGTAGTACAATGCCCAAAATATGAACGACACAGAGTACAGTTGCAAATTGCGGATATCTTCGAATTGAAAGATGCCCTGGCGGTGAGTAAGACGGAAGAGCTTGGTAAAATTGTAAAGTTCTTTAACAGAATTGGAGTAAGGACCTGATCGGCGGATCCTCATCGAGATGAGAAGAGGCGATATGACAGCAAGTCATAGTCAAAGCCTCCGTAAAATAAAAAAAATAAAAATTTGATAAACTACCCTCAATAGCCATCGATAGCCGCTAATAGCAGCCTTGTGTATAGAATAGACGCACAAATACGAAACTTAGGAATCTAATATGTGACGCTAAAAAACAAACGTGGTCATCTCCATCACATGTGAAACTGAGTAAATCAACTTTTTTGTTTTTGTGGTTAATTTGAACCCGTGAGTTAATAATTTCCTAATTTATGATTATATTTTATTTAAAGAATACGATTTAAACAATGCTCAATAATCGCGGATCCTTAATAAACAAGATATTTACGATTTTATGTTGGAGATGGCTATGTTTGTTTTGTATCATCTGGATTTGACATAAATACTATTGGAGATAGACAGTTTTGTTTTGTATTCGATCGGTTTGTTTTGTATTCTTACAAACAGGGTTGTGTTAAAATGGGTGCCGGACGAAATCCCGAATGTCAAAATCCCGAATGGCCGAAATCCCAAATGGCCGAAATCCCGAAAAATAAAAATATATAAACAGTATTAATTTTCAACCAGCGGTTCCCCAATAGGCGGCGCTTTTTCTCGATTGTATAATTAATCTAGATAATTAAAATAGTAGTATTAAAAACTATTATTAATTATGGAATGAAGCAACAAAATAATTTTCAACCAGCGGCACCCCAAAAGGGGGCGCTTTTTCTCGATTGTATAATTTAACTAGATAATTAAAATAGTAGTATTAAAAACTATTATTAATTATAGAATGAAGCAAAAAAATAATTTTCAACCAGCGGTACCCTAATAGGCGGCGCTTTATCTAGAGTGTGTAATTTAACAAGATAATTAAAATAGTTATAATAAAAACTATTAATATTTATGGAATCAAGCAACAAAATAATTTTCAACCAGTGGCACCCCAAAAGGCGGCGCTTTTTCTCGATTGTATAATTTAACTAGATAATGAAAATAGTAGTATTAAAAACTATTGTTAATTATAGAATGAAGCAAAAAATATTTTTTAACCAGTAGTACCCCAATAAGCGGCGCTTTTTCTAGAGTGTGTAATTTAACAAGATAATTAAAATAGTTATATAATAACTATTAATAATTATGGAATGAAGCAAAAAAATAATTTTCAACCAGCGGTACCCCAATAGGCGGCTCTTTTTCTAGAGTGTGTAATTTAACAAGATATTTAAAATAGTTATATAAAAACTATTATTAATTATGGAATGAAGCAATAAAATAATTTTCATTCCATAATTAATAATAGTTTTTATATAACTATTTTAATTATCTAGTTAAATTATACAATCGAGAAAAAGCGCCGCCTTTTGGGGTGCCGCTGGTTGAAAATTATTTTCTGGCTTCATTCCATAATTAATAATAGTTTTTATATAACCATTTTAATTATCTTGTTAAATTATGCAATCGAGGAAAAGCGCCGCGTATTGGGGTGCCGCTGGTTGAAAATTATTTTGTTGCTTCATTCCATAATAAATAATAGTTTTTAAATAACTATTTTAATTATCTTGTTAAATTACTTACTCAAGAAAATGCGCCGCCTATTGGGGTACCGCTGGTTGAAAATTATTTTGTTGCATCATTCCATAATTAATAATAGTTTTTTATATAACTATTCTAATTATCTTGTTAAATTACACACTCTAGAAAAAGCGCCGCCTATTGGGGTACCGCTGGTTGAAAATTATTTTGTTGCATCATTCCATAATCAATAATAGTTTTTTATATAACTATTCCAATTATCTTGTTAAATTACACACTCTAGAAAAAGCGCCGCCTATTGGGGTGCCGCTGGTTGAAAACTATTACTGTTTATATTTTTTTATTTTTCGGGATTTCGGCCTTTGGGCTTCCGGCCATTCGGGATTTCGGCTTTCGGGATTTCGGCATTCGGGATTTCGGCCCTTCGGGATTTCGACCGGCACCCGAAAAAAACAACATTATAAATGTATAACTTATTTCATATTTACAACTAACACTTCATAATTTGAAAATTATAATTGGGTTTATGAATTTATTTTGAGTTTTATGATATTAGAATTAAAGGTAACTAAACAAACATAACAATATTTTTGAATAAAAATATATAAAAAAAATAAAGATGACTGAACCAGTTTACACGATATTATGCAGCTTTAAAACTGAACATAAAATATGAACAGCCAAGGCACAGCCCTGAGGTTCTAAAATGCTAACTGTCGTAAAACGTTTGAAAATCAAAATTTACTTACCGTTTTTCAGTCTTCTTTGAACGTTTAATGGTATAATTTGATCTGGTTAACTTTCGTGCATTATCTGGAGACACTATTTCAAACTTTATTTGGATTATTTTCCATTCTTTGACAATTATTTCGCTTAAAAACTTGAAGAGCACATCGTATACACAGAGAAAACTTTTTGCTGATGGGAGTCATCTTGATAAAATGCCACGACATGATTGGCCATTTTGAAAAAGTGCTACGTCGTTATTGGCCAAGACGAATGTGACCACGTTTGATATAAAAAATCAATGGATATGACTAAGTTTGAAAAAAATCACATCTTTTATTTGAATTTTTGAAGCAGAAATTGAGGAGATAGCCATGTCTTAACTAAATAATATTATATAAAACAACACAAGCAATCATACCAACCAAAAATCTCAAAAAAGTCATTGACTGGAGATGGCCACGTTTGTTTTTTAACGTCACATATATAATATATGTTACACTGAATGTGTGAAATTGCGTATTACATGAAATCGGAAAAATTTTGACTAATTCATGAAAAATGCAAGCCTGTTGCCTTATTTATGAATTAGGCAAAATATCTGCCGAGTCCATGAATTGGGCAGGGTATGGAATTCTTAAACTGTCAACATGACAGTAGAAAAAGTAAATTTAATACGGATGGTTTTATTAGTCATAATTATTGGACATAATATAATACTATTATTATTAGATTAGGTTAGGTTTTGTAATTCTGAATTCAACTGAATGTCCATTTTGAGGTTAGCTAACAACTGTCAACAAACTATCAAATCATACTATCACAAATAAACAATCGACCATTGCCTGATACCCAAGCACGAATCAAATCGTGAAAATAACTTTTAATAAAATTCTTGTTATCTATGAGCATGTTCATAAATTACTAGCAATAACACAATAGAACTATGCAATGTTTTTGTATCAATCACGTGCAATCATAAATGAATAATTTATTATTGTTTGAATCATAAATATTTTATGGCACATAAAACACAATAACTGAATATATGACCGATCTGTAGGTTTACAATATATATACTGATTTAAATATATTATTTCCTTTTTGAATTTTGCAAAGTATTTGACTGCACTAGAGTTTTCAAGTTTCAAGAGTCAAGAGAGAGCTCACTATCCGAATGGGAATGGCTGGAACAACATTCTACTCGATGCAGAGTGTCTGACACTCGCGATTGTACTCGGTCAAAACCAAATGCCACCTATTTGACGCTTGCATTTTGATGGTGCTGCTTTACGGTAACAAATCATGGCACCTTACGAAAGCTCAGGGCAACCGTATACCAAGCTTGATTATTGAGATTCGAAAACAGATGTTTGCGATGGATACTGGGTGTGCGGTGGTATGACTTTACGAGCAACGAGGAGATAAAAGAACGCACCAAGCAGCCTCTCATCAGGCTGTAAGTGAAGAGGCGACGTTGGACTTGGCTCGGCCATGTGATGCGGATGCCAGAAAAATACCTCAACCTGGCTTGCCTGTTCTTCAAGCCAACCAGATTCCAGCATCCTGGAAGGCCGCTAAATACTATCTATAGAGTGTATACGGCGGAGCTACGGGATGCTGGTTTGACCTGGAATGAAGCAAGAAGACTGGCGAGCAACAGGGATTCTTGGAGGTGCCTCGTGGTGTCCATATGCTCCATCTAAGGGGTGGATATGGCCAAGAAGAGTTTTCCATTAAGCACCATTTCACGGAGTGTGTAGGTATATTTGATCTTGGGCGTCCTAAGCTGGAGGGAAGCGGCCAGCGGGAAGACCTAGGTGGAGGCAGATGCTTGAAGAGGACTAAACCCACATTAGGTTTTGGCCTGAAGAAGTGCATTTAATAAGACAAAAATTTTAAATTAATTTTCACTTTAGGAAAAGTATCATTCCACGTATAATTAATAACAGCATTATTTGTATTCATAAATTTCACATTGATGTATGAAAAAATATTCATAAATAATTACAAGATAAAAAGAACTTTTTATATAGGTACCATGTTTTTAAATTTTCTGTTGAATCATATAAACTTGACAATTCTATGTATTAATAAAAACTTTTAATTGTACTTGATAGAAATACTGAATAAATATAGGATACTGAAATGTCATTTTGACATTTCATATTGATTTCCATAGTAACGCACGTATATATTAATAATTGAGTTGCTAGGACCACCCCCCTTAGCAACCAATAATAGTGGATTAGATTACGGATTTCTTCTGAAATAACTTTTCATACAAACAGAATTAACTGAAAATGAATTACATTCTACTTAAAGATGGCTAAAAGTATTAAAAAAATTCATTGGCATCGTGTTCTGATATATTCTAAAAGTTTCAAATGTCTAGCTAGTCGGGAAGTTAGTTAAAAATCTATTGCAAGATTTGTACCGGATAAACAACCACCGGACAAATAAGAATACGACCTAATAAAAACGTTGTAAAAAATCGGTGTGTGTACTTATGTACGCGCGTTAGAAGTTATACTTCTTTGGCGTAACAAAACAAAAACAAACTTGTGATAATCTAGATTCTTCGACTGGCTCTTAATTATCTTGTTATATTACACACTCAAGAAAAAGGACCGCTTATTGGAACGCCATTGGTTTATTTATATACACTTTAACTTATATTACTAAATTATATAATTATTTATCGTTGTTTTTATTTTTAAAGTAACAACTGCCACTATGACGTTTAATAGTTTGTTTACATAAGGAATTGCAAATGGCCGACAATAATAAATTCGCTGCCTTGGCAATGGAACAATTCTAAACTATAATATTATACTGTATAATAAATTCGCTGCCTAGGCAACGGAACAATTCTAAACTATAATATTATACTGTATAATCGTCACGATTTCGAGTATCATACTGTGGCGTAATGGTAGTGCATTCGGCTGATAACCGAACAATCGGTGGTTCGAATCCAATCGAGTGCGATTATTTTTGTGTGAAAAAATTAATTATGTGTTACATGTCACACGCCAAAAATACACTCTGATCTGATTTTCCAAACACGCCTAAAGAAGTATAACTTCAAAAAAACAAATTGGTGTACTTAATCAGGAGAATGACAAACAAAACAAAGATTTAATAACTCAGATTTGAGTCGAAACTTGTCTAAATATGATGACTGTAATATGTAATGAGGTGTAAAGAATGCTATGACGTAAAATAGTAAATCTATAATATCCCATACAAGAAATAAGATATGAGTTTGCGATACATATTTACTTTGAAGGTATATCATTGTAGCAATTCATTACACAGCAATAAAGATAAGAAATTTAAAGACTGCTTATATCAACTGTGTACATATAGGCCATATTATGACAAAGATTTACAGATTATGGAATAATTACAAAAAAATTCATTACATTTTACCGCATGGTGATTGTGTGAATTTGACAGCCAATCCTTGAAAAAAGACTGTTGATACACGTCCACACTGCAGATCACTGCCGTTGTCATGGAGAGGAAATAGTGATTAACCCAGTGATTTTCAACCTTTTATTTGGTTATTGAGATCTCAGGGACCCTTACCTGAATGACACATTATGATCCAGAGGGGTAAAATACAAAAGATACACGCAGGTATATCAGTAATCAGTGACATACCTGTATAAAGTGACATCAATAAACCGACTCCAATTTACGGCTCCTTACTATTATTGGTAGGTAGCCTCAAAATGTTCACGCATTAGCAGAATACGGCAATAATGAATGACCCTTATTAAAACGTAGGTAAGGTTCATTTTTCTAAGCATGTATATTTTGAATCTCGAGTCTGGCAAATTCACAAGTTGTTTTTCAATTTGTGTTTGGACCCAGAGTATGGACTTAATATGTTGAGCAAGTGGTTAACATACATTTCTCGTTAAAAAATCATTAACACAACCTCCACTCTGTCGAGGCTCATATTATGATTCTTATACAATCGAACATGATGATCTAATATAAAATCACTAGGTAATTTTTAAGACAGCCAAAAGAAAAGTTTTGGACAACTTTGTATGGAAATTACTGTTTCTGTGTGGAATTTAGTAATTTAGAGGGTTAATCTAGTCTTTTTACTCATTTACTCATACATAATAAATATAAACCGTTGTTAATTTGCCATATTTAACTAATTTTTCAATTGAAGACTTCTCTTCCTTTCGGGAACAAATTATTTTAATATCCTAAAACATACTCTTTGAAGAAAAAAACTAGTGGATTGAAATATGGCTGAGCTAAAAAAACTAACAGATATTCTGTGATTTTATTTTAGCAGTTTTTTTTGAAAGGCCACTGAAGCTGGAGGACAAAAAGCCTTAACATATCTTACCATTGGCCACCTAAATCGATGATATTGTCGCCAAATTCCACACTGTGGATTCTCCCACCGATCCGGTTCGATCCTTCAAGCCCCAAAACCGAGACACCATCTTGAAAAAGTCGGGTGATTGCCGCGATGCCTGATGCTCCGCAGCCCACAACCAACACGTCGTACACTTTACTATGAATAAAACAAAACTACCATAAGAAGATATTTTTTACACAACCTTTTTCTAGTCATTGCTGGATAAAAATGTTACAAACCTTATATGTATTGAAAAACCATTCAAATATGAAGAAGAAATAACAAGATATGTTGAAAAATAATTGGAGAAAATGTTTGTGTACCAGATAAGCTGTCGTAGATGTCCTGAAAAACCTTGGCCAAACCTCACAAACGGTAAAAAATCGTGTGAGTGGACACAAGAGGGCATATCGACTAAAATACTACACAATCAGTAATTGGCGAACACTCTATAGACACATGATCAAAATTCATAGGAACCCTGATTGTAATAGGGATGATGGGTTACATCTAACGTCATGGCTTCTGGCACAGTACACTATCACCCTTTTTTACTATCAGCAAGATCTGCTTTTAGTTAAACAGATATCAGACAGCAATTTTTTAACATAAAAAATATATATATATTCTTTATAACAAAACTACATATGCCAAGAGGCCCAATGACAGTAGTGTAGTGAAACAATAGTGTATTATTTAGTAATAGAAACGAAACAATTACAAACACCCAGGCTTTGAAAAAATCACATAAATATATTGTGACCTCACCGGGTCGAGCCCGGAGCTCCCGGATGAGAGGCCAGCGCCTTACGCACTGCACTACGAGAGCTGTCTTTTGACACAATTAGAGTGGCGTTCACGTTCATACGCCTCACTATACACTTCAATAAGAATAGCCTCTGCAACGAGCCCGGAATGTTGACAAAAGAAAGAGGAAGAACACGCGGTGACAACCCAAAAACCTATTACCTACAATATTTCTTAAAATTTGAAAATCATGTCAACGAATTGTGGATTATTTAATTTATAGTGATAAATGGTAAGCCACATCATTCCTGTTATTAAAAAAATTATAACAGTGGTTAATTCTAATGTAGAAACATGAAAATTGTATTTCAAATAAATTTTTCAGTTTCCTGTTTAGAATAACTTTATTGTATCACACAACAAATACGTCATCAAAACAATAAATCATACAATACTATTGTCACTCAATTCATAATAATTAATTTACCTGTCACTAGCCATCATAAATAATCAGGAGTACGCACCCAAAAATATGTTGTAAGATGATACTGAATGACTGATGGATACATCAGTAATGATAATTGGACGCAGTTGGTATCAGATTTTATAGATAAGTAGGTAGGTATACGATGTCTTTGCATTTATCTTATACTTAATTACAAGTAGTAAGGTAAGTAGGTATTTTATCTCTAAATATTATTTTCGCTTATCTAACACAACACATTGTGCGGTATTTATTTTATATATAAATACTGAAATTTGCATGTTTATCCGTTCTGTTACCAAACTAGATTATTGTGTATGCAATGCATTGTACATTTATAAAATATATTTGTCAAAATAATATGTGTATTGTCAGTATTTATAGGCTATGTCTAAAAAGTTATATGGTATACCTACAAATAAATTAGCTGGTGGTCAATTAGTAACAGATTGGCTATTCACTTTGTTATTATATTACCTATATTATAATATTATAGTAAACGATGGACGAAAATTATTTGTAGGTACAAACACAAGCTTTGTATCATTTTCCCACTCCTGCCTAGCATCAACTGTCAAACACAAATAAGTAAGTACCTATAAATGTACTTAAATCAATTTGTTTCTAAATGTAGGTACATATTTAAATAATAATTGAATAATCAATGAAAATGGCTTACCTAGAATTATTCATGTCATGAATTACAATTGATTCTGATATAATCTGTGTTTATGATCATACTTCAGGTATGTTGGGTATGTTTCAGCACGTTTCCAACCATTTTCGAGCCGATTGACAACTTTTTGACGGATTGCGCAAGCGCAGTGTAAACCAGAAACAGTTTGAGATTTGACGTTTGTTTCAGTAAGTGTTGCCAACAATTGTTAACAAAAACAAGCTATTTGGCAGGAAAAACGCTAGATTTTGTGAAAATAAAATTACAGTACCTTTGTTTGCATAAGTATAGAAAAAAATGCAAAAATTGAAAAACAATAGATACTGAAACGTGTCAAAATCACATCACATTTTCCCTGAAACTCATTACAATAAATGCCTAAATCCCCCCCCACATCAATAATCCTTAATCGACAGAGCTCAGAAGAAAATATCTCGTACCTACCTACATTATTATGACGTACCTAATAATATTTTGTAACTTTATGGATAGAGTAATGCTGAATAAAATTAGTGCTGCCACTAGAATGAAATAAATATTAATTTGTCTCTAAGCAGTAACACCTTATCTGAAATGTCAATTTGACGTTTGATATATCAATAATCAATAGAAAATCCATTGTATCGAAAACCAAACGTCTTACTAATTAATAAATTAAGCTGATATAAATCGGATCATTTATTGCTTGATTAACATAGAATCCGTTACAAGGTGAGAATTTATGGACGGGTCATGTAGGTATGTTATTGGAATTACATCGATTTTGTCGTTAGTATAGGTACCTATTAAATTGACGTTTGAATTAGAGGGTATAAGTTAGAAGAAAATGCGGTAAAATATTAAAAACAATCCAAAACGTGACAAAACCTACTTATTTTGGGTTAGGATTTGGTTTGGCTTTTGGTATCAAAAGAAAACTATCGAAAATGTTTACTCATCGATCACAATACGAATAATATTGATTACTATGTCAGGTATATAACCAATGACCGCAGGCGGCTCTCGTGGTGCAGTGGGTAAGGCGCTGGCCTTCCACCCGAGAGTTCCTGGGTTCGATTCCCGGTCAGGACACACAATATTTATGTGTTTTTCTCAAAGCCTGGGCGTTTGTGATTGTTCAAAATTACTAACAACAACCACCTTGTACGAAAAAGCAAGGACATGGTTATTAATAATTCAAAAAAAAAAAAAAAAAAACCAATGACCGCATGACCATTTATCTTCTTTTTTTGGCGGAAACAGTTTATCCCATGTAGGCAATTATATTAAATACCCATTTCTGTCAGTACAGATGTTTTTCAATCCAATAATTGTTAATTTAAAGTTTGATACCTACCTATTTTCATACATTTCGATGCATCATTATCACACTAAGATTAGGTTAGGTTAGATTTAGTTGGGGTAGAAAACATAAAATAGGGGTTATACTGTATTAAATTTATATGGTACTGTTTGCACATTTTTACACCTATTCACAATATCAGTAACATTAGTCACGGCATGACTCATATTACGTCAGTGACGTGATGTCACTATTCAATGGACTCTATTTAGGTTTATGCATGCAAATTTGCATTAAATAGCTTGAATGTAGTTTGCTGTTCTATGCACACGCCTCGAAAGAAAAGAAAAGATGAATGTTATTTAGATCAATACATTCCATCAAAGCCTTGTAGGCAGGGTTGTGTCTCGGATAAATACGACAATGATTCCGACAGGTGGCAGTGGTTTGCGAACTAAAGCCGCGCTATTCAAATTATTAAATTTATGAAGCCGGTCCAACAGAGATAATACACGATATAAATTGTAGAGGTAATATTATTAGCCTTAATCCTAGGTAACATTAACAGGGAATCCGTACCGCGGTCAGGGCTCCAAATTTTGATTTGGTAATAATACCTAATGTATCATAATAATAATTGTATTATGTACCTACTTAACTAATAAATGTTGAATATTTTTTTTGTTTTGTTACGCCAAAGTATAACTTCTAACGCACGGACATAAGTGCACACACCGATTTTTTCTTTCAAATATACTTTTCATAAGGAACTCAATTTGTAGGTATAGTACTGGAAATAATATAATCTTACTTAAAGCTACACTGTAAATCGGAGAACCAAAATCAATGTTAAATGCATACAAGCAACAGAAAAAAATTACAATATAAATATAGCTGATAGTGGGTATCATTTTTGAAATAATAATTGTTTGGTGCTAGTTTGCAAAATGTCCACACATTAGACAAATCAGCATGCAATGATTGTTTTATTTTTATTCCATTGTTTCTTAAGACATTTTTTAAAAAAATATCTATTTCTAATGAAAAATAAAATAGGTATCTTTTTTAATGATTTCAATGCGTTTATATATGTTACGCCGAATGTGCGAAATTGAATATTACATGAAATGGGCAAAATTTTGCCTAAATCATGAAAAATGCAAGCCCGTTGCCTTATTCATGAATTAGACAAAATATCTGGAGAGTGCGTGAAATCGGCAGTAATTTTTCTGCCTACTTCATGTCTTGGACAAATTAGATAGTAGCACTACGGTGGTATTTTTTGCAACTAAACTAAATGTATCAAATGCTCATGGATTGGTCAAAATGTACATTTATTATTATCTATGGTCAAAATAGATGATCGCGCTCCGTGGTGTTTTTTGCAACTAAACAAATGTGTCAAATGTCATTGATTATAATATAAAAATATACCAATCAATGACAATGACGTTCATATCCATTTACTATGCGCAAAAAAATTCTAGAACTATAATATGATAACGGAAGAATTTTATTGAAAAGTATTTTCGCGATTTGATTCGTGCTTGGGTATCAATTGTGCAATGGTCGATTGAATGTTTGTGATAGTTTGTTGACACTTGATAGCTAACCTCAAAATGGACATTCAGTTGAATAATTTAATTCAGAATTACAAAACCTAACCTAACCTAATAATAATAATATTATATTATGTCCAATTATAACTAATAAAACCATCCGTATTAAATTTACTTTTTCTTCTGTCATGTTGACAGTTCAAGAATTCCATACCGTGGCGAATTCATGTACTCAGCAGAAAAATTACCTAATTCATGGATAAGGCAACAGGCTTGACTATTACATGAATTAGCCAAAATTTCGCCCATTTCATGTAATAGTCAATTTCGCACATTCGGTGTAACATATAAAAAGAAATTGAACTTCATTTAAAAATTAATTTAGCCAAAAATGGAGCTCAACAAACCAATCCCAAGGTGATGATATGTATTATAAATCAAACAAGACGATTCTGTGAGTAACATATCGTACGCCCGCAACTAAATCTCCACAAGTCCAAAATTACGTGTTTTGAGTTAATTACTATGTTTCATTGTCTATCCTTCATAGTATATGTACCGAAAATTTTATATCTCTAAGTCATCAAATTCAAGTCAAAAATTCATTCAATATCTAAATATATTTCAAAAACACAGTACAAAAATGCGAAAGTTAAAAACTTCAAAGCTAATTTTCTCTGTTTGATGTTTTTTGGATTGTGGCAGTTTAGTTGCGGGGGTGCGATATAACCTATGTATTCGTCATTGATTCTACAATACCTGCTATGAGTACAAAACCAAATTGTTCAGGAGACAAAAAAAACTGTTTTAAAAAATAGGTAAATATGTTTCAAGTCGGTTGACTATATAATTTGATGACATTAATAGTTTTACATTGATTGAATAATAAAAAAAACATTAAAAAGGAAGGAAATAATGGTGGTGAATTTATTGGTGGTTTGAAATAATGTTTCAGCGTTGAATGAACACTGTCGGCCTCCATCAGTGTGACCTTTTTCCAAAATATGTTGATACATATTGTTATCGATTTTTTCTTAGCCGTATCGCTAAGAGCACTGGCTAACTAACACCTTATTGCGATTCTGGTAATTACATCCATCAGATATAAGTACCACTTCTTTATAGCTAGGAGTAGATTTTCTAAGTAATCCATAATGCATACTTGATACACCCCCATTTGCTTTATGCCATACGTACAATGACACTTCTTTATTATTTAATTCATACATGATAAAGTTATGAACTTGGAGTTTTTACTTGTAATACATGGCAGAAGCATCTGTTTTGGGGCACAAAAGTACACTTTGGAGATCCATTGTCAATGCCAGTTTTTCAGAACTTGCACTCTCTTTTGAAGCATTTTTTGCAGCCCTATAAGAGTGTTTTTTCGAAGAGTTTCAACCGAAGGTTCCAACAACTCAGCTTGTTCTATAATATCTGAAGACACGGATATATTTTTCATTGACGACCGTAGAAGGATCATTATTTGTGTGTAGAATATTATGTTGTTCACCTGAACGGAATGTTCCATTTAAAATATGAGTAAGTCCGTCGTCAGGGAGTAGCAATGTAATATAGTCTATAAATTCAAAGGTATCTGTGTTTGAATTTGTGAATTCATTTAAATTTCTATGCACATCTACGGGAGTTAAAATAAGATCTCCAACATCGCTATTATCCGATGGAGGAGTTTCATTAAAAATCTGAAGGAGCTTCGTATCAGAGCCAGAAGCTGTAAAATTATCTAAAGATCCCGGAGCATCAGATTGTTGATACTTTTTGTGTAGTGCTGATTCAAAAAAAATTTTCCTCGATACGACATCTGTAAAAAACAATGCTTTGAAAATTACATGTCAAAAAAACAGTTAAAATGACAATGAACACACAAATGAAAACAGATAAAATGTTTCACTTTTAATTATTGTAAACACAGGTAAGTAATATTTAAATATTGGCTATTGAGGTGGTGGTTGTTAATATACTTCCTGAATTCGGATAAAACCTTAATGTAGATTATAGCGGCACTAAACTTTTTAAATAAATTGAAATTAAATAATGGCAAAATGTGTTTTCAACATGTTGATGTTACAATAACTTTACACCTAACAGAGTAAATAGTAAAAATTACCTCAACCTTAGCCACTAAATTTCAAACACTTTTAATTCTTGAATACAATTATATAATTATAGTAAGTAGAAGAAATAATATAATTCTTACCATGCAATAAATCAATGGATAATTACTGTCATGTGACTGACAAATGTATTAACTTGACTCATTAAAATGTCAGCCGGAGTCTTTTTTTTTGGGGACGGACTCTAATATTACAACATTTTTTAATTAAAAAATGCGTTAATAATTTATGGAACCTATGTTATTCAGAAAAATAAGGTGTACGATGTAGTAGGTACAATGAATTATGAAATAAATATTATTGTTATAGTATCTTTATGGATACTGAGGAATTTTCATTATGTAGAAGCGATAGTATTAGTATAGTTTAGTACCTACTTATTTAGACAAATTATTGAAGAATACAGTCACAGTAGTTCATTAACTATTTAATGTGATCTACGGTGGAGAAAAAAATAACAAGTACAGGAGGACCTCGACTTTCGCACATAATTGGTTCCTGAAAAGGTGTGCGAATGTTGAATGTTCGAAAGTAGAGGTAAGTAAAAAAAAATAAATTGTGTGTATTTTGAAATATTTATTTATCAAGTAAATATAAGATGTTTAAAAGACATGTTTAAGTGGGGTTTGCGGGTGTTTCCCTTAAAAAGTTATCAAGAGTTAACTCTTTGCCACTCTTCTTTTTCTTATTTTAAATGGTAAATCATTAACTTTACAATATTGCTTAACTGCTGGCACGAAATGTAAAGTGAACCAATCTTTTAATATTAACGCAGTAAACCCAGGCTTTTTTATTTGATTACTGTAAGCAATTCTTTATCCTTCCCTTTCAATGCTCTGGGATTTTCTGGTTGATAAATTAACATTGGCATCAATTTTATATCACCAGCCAAGTTTCCACCAAGAAGCAATGTCAATCGGTTTTTAGAAGGTTTATGCCCTGGGGCAACTGATTCTTCCTTAGATAAGAATGTACGACTAGGCATTTTTTTCCAAAATAAACCTGTGTCATCTACATTAAATATTTGGCTAGAGGAATATTCTCCATCTTCAATAATTTTGGATAATGAGGAAATAAATTCTTTTGCAGCATCTTTATCCGCATCAGCCGATTTTCCAGTGAATTTAATATAAACCAACCGTTACTTGCTTGAAAAATCGTGTTAGAATCTTCTTTTTCTAGCCTTCCAATCTTTGTACAAACTAAGAGCCTTCGCTTGAATAATTGAAATATTCAGAGGGACATCTTTTTGATGTTGGTCGTCGATCCATGATGACAAATATTTTTCCATTTCATCCATAACTATGCCGTGTCCTTTAGAAACAACCTTTAAAGATAATATATTTCCACAATTTTGAACGTATTCCTTAATTTTATTTTTATTTTTCAAAATTGAACATATCGTAGTAGACCTGTTTGTATCATACGAACGTTCGATTGAAGCAAAAGATTCACCGCAATCAGAACGTCATGTGAAGTTTCTTGATTTCTTTTTGTTCGTATCAACACTGCAGTTTTTCCGTTTCTCACTCATGTTTATAAATTTTTAGGGTGAAATATTTCAAATGAAGAAAATTAGCAAAACGCACAACATGACACGCCCGCAAGCGCTTCTGCGCAAGCCACCTATCCTAGCTAACTCACAAGCAAAGTGACGGGTGCGAGCAGGATGCAAGTGACGCAAGAAATGCACTTGCTTGTGAGCGAGCGAGAAGGGGATATCTTAACCCCACGGCCAGATTAAAAAAGATTTTTTTTGAAATGTGCGAAATAGCGAATTGTGCGAAAGTCGAACGTTCGTAAGTCGAGGTCCGCCTGTATGTGAGAACTTCCAGAGATCATCGCATCCGAACTGAATGTATGAATTCAAATGGCAGTGATTTTACTTGTGCATGCGATGCCATCATCGCACTCGATTCTACATTTTGTGCACTGTACTATGTATTTTGGCTGAAATATCACAATAGATTTTGATAAAACACTAAATAATTTTGCAAACCAAATTACTAGATATTATTTAATATGATGTTATTTGCATGGAGGATGTTTTGGCCCTTGGGTAAATCTACAATCTACCTCGAACAACTCTGCGTGTTTTACTCCAAGAATCAAAACTCTTCGTCATCATAATACGTGGACAGTATGTCAAACTTGTATCTACCTACAGACTATTCATATGAATTTATTCAACAAAATTTCCCATTGCGGTAGCTAATAATATTTATAATATGTTAACATATTTAAAATAAATGTATCATATGAAAATATATAATAGCTGTGGAGGGATGTATCTCTTAAATTTCAGCTTAGCTGAATATATTTGTGATGAATAATTTACATCGCAATTGAATATAACGCAGGTAGCTTAGTTGGCAGAGCACATTGGCGCGAATCCAGTGGGCGCAGGTTTGTATCCTGCTGGGCATCGTATTATTTTTTAATAAGATCTTTTCAGTTTTCTTTGATGTGCTTTCAAACTATGTAGATATCTTCAATTAAAAATGTTACATTGTCAAATCTTGTGAATTATTCTTTGAACAAAAAAATAGCTAATTGGATGATTTATATTTTTCTAAAGCTCTTATTGTACATTTCGTATATTTATTTGTTGTATATTAAATATCTACTTACTCATACATAGGTATGTAATATTATATCTTTGAATTCCTTACTTATTAATATGATAACAAGGGCTGCGCGACTTATCAATACTCTGACTAGAGACGTATACATGTTGCTTTTTATTAGGTATACTTATAAATTGCTTCACTTACTCTTATTTAAATTACATATCATTTTGTGAACGTCGTGGATTAATAATTCTATATGTACACAATATCCTTTAAATAAAAAGGAAGTTAAGTAAAACATTGTCTTTATGGAGCTTTCTATATTCTGTTACGCGACTGAATTGTCTTAAACAACTGATTTAAGAACAATACGCATACATAAAATAATGATAGTTAGATGGATACAATTTTCAGTCCCAATTTGAAAACATATATCCCTACGAAGTGCAAGTTATACCCACCTATTAACGTACCCTTCTTTACGAGGAATAATTATTATTGTTAGTCCATTCGCCCAACCCACTAAATTCATTCAGTAGATTGAGTAGGTACACGCTGAAAAAACAATATGCATTATTTTTCCCATCTGCCGGATTGAACCCGCAACCCACAGTTTCATAGATGGCTACGCTACATCAGCCGCCGTGTGTACAAAATCTTGTATTTCGATAAAAAATATATACTATATTGGTGTATACCACAGCTGATGATGATAAATAATATTGTATTGAAAATAATTCATTTTAAAGTTGTTCACTTTCTTCATTTATGAAGCGATTACAAGCAATTCAAAATTTGTCATCGATAGAGAACCTTTTTTGACACCTACAGTTGATGAATTTTAAACATAGCAAATTTTTCAGTGATAAAGTTACCCATCTCATAACGTACCTATCTATATAAATCAGTCATTTAATAAATAAGTACAAATATCACCACCAGTTAGTTTTTTATTAAAGTTAATTTTTATGTACGCAACAATATGCACCAATATGATAAAATATGTTGTATATCAAAATTACAAAAGTAGAAAAAAATTTTAAACTTTCATATTAAGTGTTTATTAAAGGAATATGTGTCTAGGTACCTGTCGTTTTATATCATGAATATTTTTTTTTTACTCTTTATGTGCATTTAAATCAAATAATAATACCTAAATACATGAATAAATGGGCGTGTCTGGAAATCTGTAGGTACATATTATACAGTTCGCCGTATCCGAAATATTGTATCGGTAATAATATATGGTCGTATATTAAAGACTGTTCAACCTCTTTAGGTCGTATAGTACTGAGATAAAATTCATGTCTAAATAAAACACGGTTCTTGTCGGTTTACAGGAAGCCAGTGGCAAACAAATTTTGAAAATAGCCGATTACTGGATAATTTTTTGTTAGGTTAGGTTTTCATTATTGAATTTATGAATTTTGCCACAATCGGCTATAAAAATTGAATTAATATTCATATTGAATCTAATAAAATTGGATACCTTATCTTATAGTATACGGTCATCTTTTTCCGATAGAAAGCTCACCGTAAACTGTGCCACGGTGAAATGTATTACGTACAATTTACATGTAACTTTAAATGGGACGGGCGATGAGTTTTTTTAAAATTAACGGTAACCTACATTTTATCTACTTAAGGTTTTATAACTAATTTAATCACGGTAAGTAGTAAAGTGTGTGGCATTGCGGATAAGTAGCTCTGTAATATTCAAAATCTAAATGTATTAACGTAATATTTATAATGAACGTAAGTGCAAAACATTTAGAAGAATGCAATTACGGCTGACGCAATACACAATATATAATAACATAATATATTATAATTATATAATAATTATTCAAACGAATATTTCCAGAAAACCTATTGTTTTGATACTATACACATACTTGGTAATGGTATCAATATGATACTTTTAGAATATTTCAAGGTCCACGGACAAAATCTTTCAATATTTGTAGGTATCAATTAATTGGTATTTGTATGCATAGTAGTTGTACGTACCTACGAAAAAGTTCTTAGAAATATAATTATTAAAACATGTATTTTATACGCATTGTATAAAATGGTTCACTATTGCTTACAATAAAATTGCTGCGATAAAAAGAACAATAAAAGTGGTCACCCGAGTATCTTAATGGGTACATGTTATTATCAATTGTTTGCAATACGCTGCTCAGCTAAAATTATTTTCGCAAGATAATTATTATAAGTACCTTCGCACCTGAGCTGGCAGAAAAAACAACTGACGAATTGTAGAATTCCATACTAAGAATCATTTGGGCAAAAGTCTCCTTAGGATATTGGATTCGTCCACCATTTTAATGTGTTTTTTTATGGGTTGACGGTTATATACTCCACAAATCCACTCTCTAGTGATGAGTCATATCAATGTTTGTTTGAATTGCACTTAACTGTTATTTCATTTAGTAATATCTGCCATGTGATCGATGTCATAAAGGTGATCTTAAGTTAATTTCTGCTATGTACACTTACATCACAAAGCAGATATTACCATCACTGAATTCAACACCGACAGATGACAGCTTTTGTTCTTATTTATTTAGAATATTTTGCTAATTCCAATCACTTAGCAGGTAGTATAGATGAATGGAGAAAAAAATAACCTATCCAACGATGTAAATAACTCAAAATGTGCACATAGCAGGTATTGCAGAATCAACGACGATATGCTATTATTCTGATTATAGTCTAACATTGGTGTCACACCGGTCCATCTATAGCAACAGCATATTTTTTTGTTCTAAAATTTATTAATATAATAATTAATAGTTCATTTTATGTCCCTCAACAGTGTGAACTCTGGTCTAAGTATTATAAATTGATAGTGCTAAACATAAAACATTAGCTGGCAAAACTAATTTTCATAAATATTCACTAGTAAAAGACATTAATAAAGTGTTAAAACAGTAGTTTAATATTAATAATTAATTTCAACAATAATAAAACATATTTAAAACTTAATTTAATTATTATACATATTATATGGATGAAAAATGTTTATTGTAAAAATGATTTATAAAGCTTCATTATTCCACAATGTAAATGTATTCTAAACAGGCCAGGATCGGTTGTCAGTCATTCACACAATCCAGTAAATATATCTGCTAAATCCAAACACATGTACATAATGATTGTAAAAACATCAGTTGATTTTGGCCTTGGAACAGAGGGATGAGTATTGTAGCCTCTTCTCTGTGACGAGTGCTAATATAAATGGACTGATTATTTTAATACCGCTGATAATTTTATCATTAAGATCCATAATACATATCTTCCATAAAAATAATTTTGTTTGTTTTAGTAACTACCAGCTTCCATACTTATTAGTTGGTAGCGATTTAAAAAAAAGTGAGAGAACTACTTACAGAAATATAAAAAAGCTAACTTGTTCACTTAAATACTATGGCCTTTCACCAAAGATTAACGGTAAATAAAATCAATTATACAACTAAGTACTTATTTAAGTATAATACAAATGAACATTTTAAAAAGAATTTTGTTATTACATTTTTAATATGTGAGACTTACAAATATTTATTGGAATGTTTTGTATGGACTAAGCCGGATCTCACATCTAAACTCACTTCATCTGCCACACAGCCATAAATCAAACCGTCAATTAGGCATATATCGATGCACAGTGCATCATTTATCGCAGCAGAACTCATGCAGCACCCGGATAGATTCCAAAATTGCTATAGAATGAGTCCGGACTGTTTTAAGGTACTGTTGAAGTTAGTTGAACTGCAGCTAATGAAAAATGACACAGTGGTGTCTCCATGTATAGTCATATATATATACATGCTTGCTTCTATATTTCTTGTACAAACGAAATGTTGTTGCGTTCGTCTGCCATTTCTGTTGATTTGATGTATCGAACGTGACGTTTAGATAGGAATAGCTAATGGCTGACGTGAGCGGTTTGCGCAAGCCCGCAGGCTAGCTCAAATAATATGCGCAAGCGCAGGCTCGGCAGAGCCAGTCTCAACTAGGTTGAGTCGCATGCAACTTGTCGATTTGCAACAGATTTTTTTTCATTCGACCAATCTGCGGAACTCCATTTGGCAACTGTGTTTTATGAATAGCAATGACCTCACATCGATGTGTTCGACATGTTGCAAACAAGGCAAGTTCTGATGTGAGAGCGGACTAAAACTTATACTATTATTTAGTTACTTTACCACTAAAATTTGTATATCTAGAAGACACATTAATATTCTTCTATATTAGCATATTTCTATATGCTTTGAGTTTACATGTTAAATTAATTATTTAAAAGCAGCCAGACAATAGACTCTCAGACCTAGTTTTAGAGATTATTTTTCTTCACAAGAAAAGCTAATACAATATTTTGTGAAACTTCTTGGTGGATGTTTTTCATAGAATTAGAGGAACATAATAATTGAATCTGGCAGTGAGACATAACATACTATTTCTTTCTCTCTCACATTGTCTAGGTGTATTCGTAGATACTCGCCCAACTATGAGACTGAAAATTTTTCAGATATTCAAGACAGATTTATTAAAAAGAGATAATGACAATAGACCGATGATTTTAATGTGAATTTTGGTCAGTTTACGATCAATATGTTGAATTTAAAAGTTAATTACAATGAAAATATTTCAACAAAAATATCAAATGCTATCGATGGTGTTTAGATGATTTATAATCATAAGTATATTTTATATTTCAATTATCATTTGTAGTGCAAACATGAAACAATGGATATTTACGAATAAATGTTATGAAGTGTCAATATCCAAAAACCAATAAGTTCCCACATGATATGGACATAATGTAACAAAAAGAATGTACTGAAATTCAATTAAACCCTGTATAAACCAAGCCATAATAAATAATCGTTAACCTATAAAATATCTAAAATTACACCATTAAATTATACATAATTTTAGATATTTTATAGATGGAATTATATTTTTATCTATTATGGTTTGGTTAGGCAGGGCTTAATGAATTAAAACTGATGAACACAATCTGTAATATTTATTCTTAATTCAATGAAAACAAAAAAGTACGACTGAAAAAATGTGCACTATTTTTGTCAATCGCCATAGCATGCCAAAACTATTATGGTTTGGTTTAGGCAGAGTATGATTGAATTTTAAAAACTAACCGCACCATCTCCAATTTGTACAATAAAAATATATAAGTATGACTGACAAAGTTTAGTGTGCACTATTTGTGTCAGACCAGCATACCTCCACGTCTCACCACTGTGATATTCTAGGTGTAATTTCACGCAATATATAATTTATCAAAATTTTCAGAAACTAATAATACTAAACAATTAAAACGCCAATGCGTACCGTACGGTGAAGAGAAACTAATGTTAAAACCAACCAGTTACGCTTGATGTACAGAAATGTCTGTAATGTCAGTTTCCGTGTCAGTAAATCAGTTTTGAAGATGAATACCTCATTATATAAAATTTTTAATATCAATGTTAATTTCCTCAAGAAGTTCCACCTCTACCGTACATGTTCTACAGACACAACATTTTTTTTGATAATGAATATTATAGAAAAATCAGTGCATGTACTCATTATTAACAATGCTAATATGACAAAGCTGGTTACATGTAAATTGTAAGTACACACATTTCACTGTGGCACAGTTTGCCGTGAGCTTTCTTATCGGAAAGAGATGACCGTATACTATACGGTCTCCAATTTTATTAGATTCAATATGAACATTAATTCAATTTTCATAGCTGATTTTGGCAAAATTCATGAATTCAAGAATGAAAACCTAACAAATAATCCAGTATATCGGCTATTTTCAAAATTTGTTTGCTGCTGGCTTCCTGTGTAAACCAGCAAGAACCGTGTTCTATTTAGACATGAATTTTATGTCAGTACTATACGACCCAAAGAGGTTGGACAGTTTTTAATATACAGCCATATATTTCCGATACAACATTTCACAGTGAAGTGTGATACGGCGAACTGCACACGTACAAGTTTCCGGACACAGAGAAAGCTAATGTTTAATATTATTTATATATGGACGTTTGAGCAATATATTAATAATAATGCTTTTTAATTTTGAGAGTAATTTTATATGAAATACTTTCTTGATATATTCAATAAAATTGTATCATTCCTCTTCCGTTAAGCATTAGGTGAGAAGGTTCTTAGTATAATTAATGAAAAAATAATACTTTCTGAAAAAATTATTTCTTACAAAATTTCAATAAAAATGTTAATACTTGAGAGTTTACAATTTGAGCATTAAATTTCATCACACATTTTATACTAATTTTGTTAAACATAATTTTACTCTTCTGTGTTTCATCCCAATATAAATAGTAAACATGTGTTTTATTATTATATAAATACATAAATAATTACTTTGGGCACATGACGTGATAACATATCTTCTAACCAGTGGCATGTAATTCATAAATGCCGTGGATATGACACATCCTCAGAAATACTTGATAAAACAATTTATATTGATAATAGTATGTATTTTTATGTAATTGTAAAATTTACATCTCATTTCATGATTCAATTAGTAACAAACCAGTAGACAATAATATAGTGGGTAATAGTATATACTTATGCATTTCACCTACTAGCAAAAGTTACCGTATGCCATTGATTCTAACAGCCTCAGAAATATTAAGACCCCAGATTTTTTTTTTGGACGGATTGTGGTCTATCACATACACATAGATATTTTCAAAAACTATGTATCGGAGGTGTTTTTAAATTGTCAGTAATAGCAAATATCTTTTGTAAATTAAATCAAGGTTAAATTTCGTTTCTAACTTTCATTTTAAAGTTTAGTTTTAGCGTCCTCGCTAATGATTTTAATTATTATTATTATTTAATTACACAAGATTTAACCATTTCAAAACAGGTTTGAAATTGTTTGTTTATGAAATTAATCTTTTCCACTAGCTTTATTGAATTTGATTGCTTGTAAAGCCAATTAAAAAATTCACAAATGTACTTAATATATTTACTATACAATTATAATACATCCAAGGCTTAGTAGGTATTAAATTTCCTACCTATTTGATTACAAAAACACTGGAACATATTCGATTAAAGGTGTATGGACGGATTGAAAAATGGTTTTGTGCTGGAAATATTATGTCTAAATACTAATTAACAATTTAGAATACCTATAACTATGTGTATATAATTAAGTACATGCATACTATAATAATTATTACTGCAAATGTGACAAAACTTTGTTTCAAAATACATATTTTATTATAACATTAGTTAATTCTATTAAATATTTATGTTGATAGATGTTTCAGTCTATAAACTCATCCTGTAGAACGATCTAAGATAACTTCATTATCTATTTATTGTAGAACCTACTTGTTGTAGGTCGTTCTCAAGATGGGTTTATAGCCATAACGTAACTGTAACCGAAGCGGTAACAGCTGTCAACATAAATTTAACAATAACTTTCTTTGAAAACCATTATAATGGAGTTCTATTAAGTAAATGTTACTTCAATTAATAAATTCATATGTTGTAGTAATAATTTGTTAAAATACTGTTGTTTAAGTAGTTAAAGTGAGAAATTTATTGACCGCTTAAATGAATTGAACATTGTAAAGAAAAAAAAAATGAGCCCGTACAATGGGCTTATTCCATAATTTTTCAAATTTACTGATATCTATTTTCAAATACTTTTAGGAAGTATAACAATTTATTTTGAAATATTCTGATTTTGATTGATGATTTGAAATATTTTTAAATCACCCCCAAGTAGCTAACACAAAGTTGTTGCATTCGATTTTAAGGCAACATAATGCGGTTATAATACATATCTCATAATAAATGCAAAATGTGATTGTAATAATACTATTAACATACCTACTGATTTAAAATATTACCTATTCTGGTGGTATAGTGAGGTTTTATTATTATTATGTAGATGAATGAATAATGATAATATTAAGTATAGTAATACTATGCCTATGGGCAATAATTTAAAATTTTAAAATTAAACCTGATAAACCTGTGATTATTGTTATCGAGTGTATAATTACAATAACTATTTAAATATCTACAGCATATTGCTAAATAATTTAACATCTTAACAATAAAGAAAAAATCAATTTAAACTAGGATTTCAATCTGATTTCAATGATCACACAATCTGTCATTTTTCCTTCCAGTCCATACACACGGGCTTCCCGATACAAACCCTTTTGTGCAGGTAAGGTTGTGGTAAAGCATGAGCTTCTTTACTCATTTATTTTTCAGTTGATCATCAATTTATTTAACCTACACATTCTAAATTTAATATTAAAAAAATAACATTGCCATGAAAATTTTCTAACCATTTTAATATATTGTAATCACACCAATATGATTATTCGAGTTTCTGTTCCTATATAAAATCCCAATATTAGGTGGATACATTATTAAAATAGGTCGGACATGAATGAAAACTTTCAATAACCATCCTAATTGCCATTCGAGTTCATTTTTCAACTACATTCAAATACATATCGTCGTTCGGCATGCAATACCGCGTTAGCGACAAAACAAAATTGTGCAAGAGAAAGAAAAAACGCGCGACACATTCGCGGTATCGCCTTGCAAATCACATACGCGCTGTTACAAAATGACTTAAAACCTCAATTTAAACAAATATCCAGCATTCTATGAATGCACATACGTGGAGATTTATATTTTGAATCAAATGGAGTCAAAATATACATTTCAGATAAAGGTCGCTAACGCGGTATTGCATGCCGAACGATGATGTCTGGCAATATTTCACAGACAACTGCAGCTGCATTAGCAAAATAGGACAATAAAACTATGACTACATGAATGATGATTTACAATATTGATCTTCAGGGGCGGGTTTACCTTTGGGGTAAATAGGGACGGTCCCCACTTAAATTTAATGGAAAATAAAATTCAAAAAAATTGCTACCAATTGTGTAATAAAAGTTAGTTGATTAAAAAAACTATTATACACTTTCAATATAAAATATTCTTCACGAGAAATGGACGTTAGCCACTTTCTCAACCTATTAGGTCCATACTCAGACTACAAACACAAATTGAAAAACAATATGTATTTGCCAGACCCAGGATTCGAACCTGGAACCCTTAACATTAAAAGCCGACGCGTAAACCACTTGGCCATCGTGGGGCCGTCATTAAATATACAGCATTAATTTTATATTTTGTTTGACATAGGTACCTAATTAACCAATTTTTTAAAGCTTATATTAATAATAAAACAGTGACATGTCTTCGAAAATTGTTGCACATTCTTATTATTTTTATAGTCTTGGGTCACCTCTATTGAAAACCGCTGCTGCAAGATAGCATGCTTCTGTCTCTGTCTCTCTATCTGGGATACCCCTTTCACACCCGGTGTTATGGGTACGAGTCAAATGACAGGGATTTGGTAGCGGTATACCCACTTGGGACTATTCAAAATAGAAAAACGCACTGAATATATTGTATGCAACGCATACACGTATACTGTTTTGGGCTTGTAGTAGTAACTCTTGCCAGTACAAAATCTCAAATCACTTTAGTATTAAATAGTACTACGTAAACAAAGTCGGCTATGTATGTAAGCGGGACATATATGTCATTATATATTATCGTCACCTCAATACTACAACTAAATAACTTGATTTTCACTGTTTTTGAGATAGCTATTGAATTTATGATTCTACATTTCCTTCTCTACAAAATAATAAAACTAGGTAAGTCAGAAGTTATGGGAACTGTATTAATTTTGTGTTTGAAAATATTAGATAACCTTAAAACCATAAATGCATTAAATAAATAAAATAATATATCTACAATATTTTTTCATACAATTGGACATTATTTAATTGTTCCCAATTAGATAAGCACAATTTACCATTTTTATTTTAAATAATAATTACATATAGCCTAAATTTATGTTAATCAAGTAAAGTTTAAATTTCATTTTCCCAACAATGACCAAATCAAAGTTATCTAGTTGTAGTATTTAGGTGACGATATATTATAAAGATTAGATTGTTATGGTATATTAGGTCTATTTACAGCACATGGCCCCTTAATAATCATTAATAAACTAGGTACAATATGAATATCGAATATTTTGTGGTGGTTTAGCTTAAAACGCCCCCTGACCCAAGATGGCTTTGAAAGATAAGCACATATGGGATATTTACACATGCGGTGAAGACTGCCTCTTGGGAGAACAGATAAAATGGCAGAGATTTTCGAAAACATGGTTTTTGTTTAAAAACGGTTCTGTCTTGGAGGTGGATTAATAGGTGGAGATGGACTGTTATTGTGACAAGACGTAGCCGGTGGCGATGGAGTTAAATTGAGGCCCTGATTATCGTAAGTGTAATCCAGAGTGGAGTCTTCAGCTGGCAGGCGGTTATTTCCAACAGATGCGGCAGCAGCCTGAGCTGGTGTTTGATTCGAATCGTTGCTAGCTGAACAAGCAGAGGGTTCGTTCGACGGAGTATGATTGCGTTGCAAGTCCCTGGCACTCAGTGATTGTTCACCTATGACAATAGTTGGTGGTCCTGCTTCAGGGACAGTTAGAGTTGGACCAGTGGTTCCAGTATTCCTCTGTTCACGCTTTGGAGGAGCTACTGGTGATTTTGTATGAGGATTCTGATGTGTCATGCCTGTTGTAAATCTGTTGTTTGTTTCCTGAAATGAAATAAATACATTACGCGTGTTAACTTTTCCTCTTGTAATTGAAATCATAATGTTGATTCGTGGATGATTTATAGATTGATTGCAAAGGAAAGGTTCTTGGGTTCGGAACCCCTCAGGACCGGAAAAATGCACAATATTTTGGTAAATGGAATACTACAACCTCGGCAATGTATTGCGATGATATTAAAAGCTATTAAACAAAATGTTTGCTTAATATTGGCATGTGTAAAAGATAAAATATTGTGGCACGGATGTGTAAATGGACACTACGGTCACAGTCACATGGACTGTTAGGCCACACGCATATGATAGCCACTCATGGGTCGCAGCGACTCATAGGTAAGTATACCACCAATGGTTATAGTTGCAAGCCAAGTGTAAACACAATAATCAAAACACAGCATATAGGGAATATACCCTGGAAAAATTACGGGTAAACATAGTGAATCGCATCTGGTCGTCGAACTGAGAATTCAAATTTCAGATTCAGTTTGCTTTTAAAATTCAGTTAAATCTTGTCTAACCTAACTATAATGGATAAAAATATTCTTCCATTTATGAAATATCTAAAATTATGTATGACATTTTAATGGCAAAATTTTAAATAGTTTTTATCTATTATGGTTTGGTTAAGCAGGGAATTGAATTTTATAAACTAACCAATACCTTCTGTATTCTGTAGTAGCGGGCATACGCGAGAAGTTTAGGACGCACGTAAAGGGGACATAAGATATGCCCAAATTGCGTTAATCTGTGAACTTTAACCGCCCACAACGCACCAACTACCTATTGGAGCTTCTGGAAGTTATAGCAGTGTCAAACGTGGTAACTATGTCGTCACATATTATGAAGTCTATATACAATCATACAAAGAAAATGAAATCAATTCTACTTAAAGATGGCTAAAAGTATTAAAAAAATGCATTGGCATTGTGTTCTCATATATTATAAAAGTTTCAAATGTCTAGCTAGTCGGGAAGTTTAATCGATTGCAAGATTTGTACCGGACAAATAAGAATACGAGCTAAGAAAAACGTTGTAAAAAAGAGTATATTTTTCACTTCCAAATTAAAATATAGAATTTGTAATAAATTTACCTAAGTAACTAATTATGTCACTTTTATAAAAAGGTTATTATAATATTAATGAACTCTGAATTAGTATGCACTGGAACCGAACCTTTCAAATTTTAGGGTTCCAGATAGTTCCGGTTGGGTGCGTATTTTTTCTAATGTATCAGATAGGTAGAAAGTTTATCATATACCTTAGCCTTGGGTGACCGTAACTTGCTTCTTATCCAAGCAAAAAATTTGTTGAAGTATGAACGGCCGTTTCTGCAGCAGAAGACGCCGAAGATCGCAAACAGCAGTACCAAAACCAAGGCGACAATGATGGTCATCACCGACAATTGAAGCTCAAGCTTACGAATTTTTTCTGAAACACCAAAGTATAATAATGATTCGAGAATGCCAATTCAAAAGAGTCTAGGTATGTGATAATTTGCAACTTTACAGGAAAGAAATATGAAATAAGGCTTTAATTGGTTTGTCATATTATATTTATCACTAATTACACTAGGTACAACTTATCAAACAAAATTTCTAACTTCGTCATGGAATAATTCTTGCTAATGCATTTTTGGGGTCCCATAAAATGTCCCTTACCTTACTTAAACTTACTAATAAAGTTGTGAGATTATCATGTCAAGATCTTCCATAGACAGGTTTTCAAAATAATTTGGCTATATTCCAACATCATAAAACTGAACCTTTTGATGTTCGGTTGTGTTCAGCTATTTTCGGCCAGTCTAATAAGGAAGCAGCCCGTATTACACGTTGAAAATTGTCAAAGTTACTTTCTATATGAATAAATTATTAGACTACTGTTCACAACAAGATCTAAGCCAATCCAACGAATTTAGGTTTTTAATAATTAATTTATAACAATAATTATTCTATTCTGTCATGTTATTTTATAACATAACACACTAAGTCAAGGAAGTCTTTACGAGGGCAACACTACACAAAAGTACGACCGGACCACGCCTGCGCACGGGATAGTTTGTACGGAGTTCGCGACACTATTTCCGGCGCTATAGGAGATAGCGGGCTTTCTACACGAAGGCGAAGCGGGAGTCGATCTCTCAGTTTAGACCTTTCGAAGGAAGCAGACGTCTTGGCCAGTTCCGAGCCTCGGACCCTGGGCACAGGGCTTTCGATTTCCTGACGTTTTGGAGACGAGGACGATGGCCATCTGAAGGACGCCCCCCCCCACGCCAGGAGATCGGAGGTACTCCACGGTCCCCACACGTTGGAGACGCACTCCTCGATTCCGTCCTGGAAGGAATCGAGGGCAGCGAAAAGGCTGGAGAGCCTTTTGTGTAATTGGTATTTATTGTTCATTTATGTTACGGTCCACCGAACTAGTCTTTGTTTCGAATTAGCTTTTGGGTTTTTGTTCTAATTTATTTAAATATTGTATCGCATTAGGTGCTCGTGAATCACTTAAGTAATTATACATTTTTATACACTGTAGCCCGCAAGTTATCTTATTTATTAATATACAATTGTTGAAATTTCTCTACTTGCTTTTCATTTAATTATCCTTCACTATTGTCTCTATGCATCATCATAGAGTGGCGCTCAATCCGAGATATTTATATTTATTCCATCTTTATGTAATTTATTATTATACAGGAACATCCAACGAATGAGTGTAGTAACCGGACGGGTAACTGAGGTCTTAGAGGTAATAAGTCAAACCATCCACGACCCTGCATCCTATTTCCCCGAGTCTCATGCTTATCCCTATCCTATATCCCGTTCCATATCCCCCTCTATCCCTATTCCTAACCCCCATGGTAAAGTCACTATATGACAATTCTCAGCAATTCACTTAGAAGCCCAATTTATTATTATTCGATAATTAACAATAGAAAAATAAATTTAAATAATTTCACCTCTTTAATTATTAGTACCTACCTATTATGATATGTTGATAATTAATACTGGGTAATAATTATTGAGTTTGGAAGGAAATAAGTTATTAAACCCACTTAACGGCCCACATGCTCAGCGTAGGTCAAAATGGAGCTTTTATGGTATTTTTAGAGCATAACCCTGGACATTCCTTAAACGTTGTAGATAATCTATTTATATAATTTTGAAGCCTTATTATCCTTTATATTTATTTTAAACATTTCATGACTGCAAAATGTATTTTTAATACATAAAATAGTATTCTTTTAAACCTCTCGCTCGAATGTTTTAGAATATAGTCATATTTCAGTACATCCATGTGCAGTGGTGTTAAGATTTTTTACATTTGTTAATTTTTAAACACATTTACAAAACCATTAGTAAAATTAATGTTAACATTATATAGTAACATATTTACGATAAAAAATTATATTTTATAATCTTTGTGATCCCAAATTTGACAAGAATTAGGCATTTTATTGTTCATAAATGGGCACGATTAACACATTTGAAGATAATTCTAAAGATCCTGATTATAAGCTATGTTTTTGACCATTCAAATGTGATAAACATCCTATGAATAATGAATGCTTTATAATAATTATTGACCTAAGAATAAGGTAGTATTTTTTTGAAATACATCATTTATATTGACATTTCCCAGTGGCTAAGCTACAACATACGGCCGTAGCCATAAATTGACAAACGATAAATGAAGTAGGTAGTAAGATCATGTTAACACGCGTGTTTGAACATGTACCTAACTGAAAAAATTTTATTTTTTTTAAAACGGTACATGTTCAAACACGCGTGTCACCATGATCTTACTCTCTATTTCATTTATTATTTGTCAATTTATGACACAACGTTTACACACCTTCTATATGTGCACGAAAGTAAGTGTGCTTCTGCGCAGGTCCGTTTTTAAGTTGTTTAGCTATAGTAACAAAATTATTAATTTCATGTATTTTTCTCGGAGCTATTTATTTCATAATGACTATACTTTCTAATATTAAATATGCTGGATCGACGATATAGTTAGGTTTTGCAGAGGTAAATGGAAAAACAACGCGTTTAAATGTGAGAAATGGAACCTAGCTGTGCGGTGACTTTTGATTGAGGGTATGCTTTTGTAAAAAAATATAGGTACCTACCTATGACACTCACCTAAAAAGTACCAATGCAAAAAAAAATATCATTTACTAACGTTTTATAACGTCTTTTTGATATTTAACTTGATTTTATATACTACTCTTCTAGCAATATATTAAACAGTTTATTTTCTGCCTTCATCATGATTTACACTCTACAGATTTTTGCGATTGATATTAAAGCCAGTGTGACCGTCTTCCTTGACCCAGTCTTCCTTGTGCCAATCTGTGTAACAAGTTTTTTTTTTTTGAGAAGAATGACTTCAATTAACCAAAAAAATCTCAGGAATTACATCTTTTGCATATCTTTAACTATCACATTTCTCAACTGTTTGATGAGCTGCACTAAAAATTAGAGGAGGAATAAATGTGTATGAGTTTACTTTTCAAGAAATGAAAATATTGTCTATAATACATTACAGCAGTTTAATTGTACATAAAGGAGTTCAAGATTTTACCTGTAGTTTTAGAATTTAATGACGTCTAATATGGCTATATTAACATAAAATTTCTTTAAACCGATGTGTATAAACATTATTAATAAGTAATATCTCCATATTTCCTTCAATACACTGATTTTCTTGCTTGAGTGTTCAGAGTGTATCTGTTACCTTGTAGGATTAATTAATAAATATAATATGTTCAATTAAGTAGGTACGCCAATACAGCTAAATCCAAAATTGGTTGTGTTTCTGTATTTATACATCTATGCAGATTTGTAGTGAATGTAATATCATTTTTTTTTATACTTCTTATGGCGCATTTGGGAAAACAGATCAGAGTGTCTTTTTGGCGTTGGACGTCCATGTAACGCGTTTGGCGTGTGACGGAAGTTGCGCGTGCCGATGCAACATAATTTATTATTATAATTATTCAATAAGATTTGAGGCTATATTTATGTAAGTATTATTTATGAGTAAAATTATATACTTATATCACATGTCAATTTATTTATTAGCGGTTTATAACAATTGAAGACTATAATAATTATTATATTTCATCACAAAAGCCAATATCACGTTTCAGTTAAACCATTAAATAGACTATGTTTTACTTTTGATTTGTAATAAATTATTATTGTTAACGAAAATAGTTGTACAGTCATTGGTTTAAGCAAAGATGGTCGAAATAGCGTATTACTGACGGTACCTATATAGATAAAATACCCTTGAGACCAAAATGAATATACTTAATCATAATAACACGCCAATAAAATTTGATTTTTTTTGGTTTTGTTATTATTTTTTGTTTTAAAAAAGTATAACTTCTAACGCTTTTTTTTTTAATTATTTATAACCATGTCCTTGATTTTTCGTACAAGGTGGTTGTTAGTAATTTTGAACAATCACAAACACCCAGGCTTTGAGAAAATCACATAAATATTGTGTCCTCACCGGGAATCGAACCCAAAACTCTCGGGTGGAACGCCAGCGCCTTACGCACTGCACCACGAGAGCCGCCCTGTAATATCACTTTACAGACAAAATTATTAAGTAATTAATCAAATTACTATTTAATTAAAATTATTTCAATGTACCTTTGCTAAGATACTGAAGGCGTTTGGTTTTACAGTCGTGAGTCCCATTCAAAACAAAATTCCGTCTATTCGATGCTTGCATAAAAACAGTGCTAAGGCTAAACATCACTAAGGTAGCGAATCATGAAACCTTGCGAAGGCTCAAAGCAACAGTATACTGAACTTTGAGAACAGTTTGTGACATAAAGAAGAGATACGAGAGCGAACTGAGCAGCCTCTCATCACGCTTAGAGTGAAGAGGCGACAATGGACCTGGCTCGGCTACGTGTTGCAGACGCCTGAAAAGAACTTCAACCTAGCTTGCCTGTTCTTCAAGCCAATCTATTTCTGATATTCTGGAAGGCCACTAAATACTATATACTTTGTGTATATGGCGGAACTACGGGATGCAGCATGACTTGTAATGACGCATGAAAACTGGTGAGCGACAGGGATTCTTAGAGGCGTCGTGTGGTGTCCATATACTCTAGTTAAGGGGCAGACATGGTCGAAGAAGGAAGAAGAAGAAGGTTTTCTTCAATATCTTTGGGATACAACTGAGAAGGGTCTTCAGAGCAGGAGATTAAAACGGTACCTACATGACAAAAAAGATTCATCAATTTTGTAATGTTTCATGAATCATGTTGTATAAAGATTACTATAATTCTGTTAATTTATTTAATAAACTATTTGTAATTTTCTCACCTGATGTAATGCCCTCATCTCGTCTTATGTAGCGTAAATCATGAAGGTATTCTGAAAATTAGAAAATAATAATCAATTTGGGCCGGCACTGTTTAGCTTAGCACGAGTTAGTCTAACTGCATGTGACCATTGCACGTTATGAAAGATAAAAACCAACACATTTTTAATTAACTATTTCTTTTTTTCAACGGATAATTCACAAGATTTAAGAATGTACCATTCTAATTATTGAACATACATAATTTTGAAAAACACTTCTGAGAAAGTATTTTATAACCAATAGAAAAAATCTTTTTATATCCGCAAACTGGATAATCGGGAGTTTACTGTATGTATAAATATTTTCTCTTTGAATGAGAATCAGGTACCTATTCTGAGATTACAATAATTAAGATTACATTAAATCAAGAATAATATACATTTGAAATGTAAAACATAACATGTCAACGTCATATAATAATATATATTATAGGGGCTATGTCTTTCCTTGCTGAGCAGTGTCGACTACATACTATGCTATTTCACCACATATCCATGATAGAGATAATCATATTATAGTGAAAACCTTAAACGAAAGCAAATTTAATAACATTTTAATACAAGTTGTGAGTTTATTTTTGAATTTAAAAATTTAGAGAGCGATGCAGGACCATAGTTAGCCGCGTAAGTCTCTAAGATACGTGCCTAACTCTAAGGGGTCGATTTTGATGACCTAAGTTCAGTGAGAAAAACATATATAATTCTCATTAGAAGGACTAAGTGGAAGAGAGATACAACATGTGATGTGTTTTTCTTGTTAGAACGGCTGCTTAACGTTAATGGTTCTGCATCACGCTCTTAATCAAATCTTCTTTTTAATATTTTTGAATATTTAAACACGTTGAATCTTCTCCTAGATGGGGCCTTCTGAGGTTTTTATGTAAAAATTACTGAAGCATTTCCAGTTTGATGTGACATTTTTATGAGCAAAAAAATATATCTTCATTTCGGAGTTTGTATGTGAGGTCCTTTTTTGCCTCATAATAAGATTTTCTTCATCATCTTTAGTATTATAACAATTTAAAATATAAATTATCATTACCCAATTTGTTTTAAATTGTATAAACTAAATAAGTTCTAACCTTGGCATGAGTTGGCGCATTGATTTGCGTCATAGTTGTGATGCTTGGATTCGCAGACGGCGTCACATGGTGCGCATCTTCCGTGCTCGGGTGCGCAGTACTGGTGTGGGGCGCACACAAGTTGCCCGCAGCGCACTAGTGTATCAGCCGGCAATGCTCCTCCTAGCACTATGGCCACTTGCGCTATTGAAACCGCTAGCACGGCAATTAACATTGTTAATTATTTCCTAATCTGAAATAGAAATAGAAATAGAATAGAAAAGATTCTAAAGTCGATAATGGGGCACCACGATTAATTCCCAAGAGCTCCGCAGGATATTCGAAAATTTTGATAACCAGACAATCTTTTCACTGCCAAGCAAATATTATTGGGTAGATACCTGTAGGCCGGTTATTTTTGGAATAACATAAATAACTATAAAATAAGAGTTTTTGAGTGAGTGATAGCAGTGCATTAATTGACATGGAACCAATGACATTAATATGAACGAAGCGTCTGGAAAAAAAAATGACACTCACTTTATTGTCGGGTCTGCCGAATGGCATAATCTGTTCTAATGCCATTACAATAAAGGTGGTATTTCTATAAATTCCTGATGCTTTTTGTCGACTCTGCCGAATGGTTCTGTTCGAACGGGTTCGCTCAAATCTACATTGACACTAGAAACACTGTTCTAACACCATTACAATAAAGGTGATATTGCTATACATTCCCGATGCGTGACATCGCATAATGGAAATTGCGTGACGTCTACCTATGCATGTGCGAATGTTGCTATGCGCAAAATTACTTGCTAGCTACTGTATTGAGTACGTTGTCCATTAATAATGTCATTGCATGAAACATTACTAAAGTAACTCAAATGCATTTAATTATACTCTGGTCTTCCCAATTTATATGTGCCTTCGAAACTTGGACGGTAAGGGCAAGAAATGGACAAATGGATGCATTTGAAATGTGCCGGAGAGTTTTGTGGACATCCAAAATAATAAATGAGTCCATCGAGAAATTCAAGACAGGCTTTCCTTGAATCGACTGTCTTACACTATTCAGCTATATAACTCACAAAGAGGATAACGAAAATGAAAAACTTGTCATAGGTATTTCGTCAGGTTGTTGGTCGGAGAAGACGAGGAAGCTCCCTCCAGATGAAGGTATAGCAAATCAAGAGTGCTACGTATTTTCCAGACATATCTGATGAGCTATACATTTTAATTAATGCGCTCGCCAAAGACATAAACATTTTCAGTGATCTACTGTGTATTTTGTTTTTGAAATTTTATTGTATTGTATAACATTGTTAATGTTTTTTTATTTTTCTCTCTTCTCTAATTATGAATTTTTATTTAACTTGTTTGAATAGAACCTTTTTTTTTTAAATTTCGTCAACGTTCCTAATCATGATTTGTTCCACCAAGTTTTGTTTATTATATTAATTGATTATAAGATACCTTTATCTATATAATACTACTACCAATACTACTATTTCGCTATTTCTCACACTTTTGATTTATGGCACATAGCACCTTTCTTCTCAACGGTATTCAATTATTGAGGTGACTTGAATATTACATCTTCTTCTTCGCAATTTCCTGACTGAGGATTGTGGCACTCATGAATTGGCGAAACAATCTGAGGTATCCAATGTTTGGTTTAATATTATGTGAAAAGACAAGATAGTGCGGACAATAAAAACGGACACTAATGATCCTAATAATAATTATTATGACCATTCGATAACCACTTGTGGATGCGACAGGTTGCAACCACTCGTAGATGAGCACCCATGGTTATAGCTGCAGGCCCAGGTATTCATAGTTTGACTCAAAAAGCGAAGTATCTGGGTATGATGAATGTACCCGAAAAACTGCGGTGGGGGGGTTCGCGGTTGATGCCGCAAGAAGCAATGGGTATTAAAATAATAACTAAAACCATAACTGTTTGACAATAGGTTTCGTGGAAGTACTCTAAATCTCAATAGGTACCTATATGGTACGTATGTCAATTCAAATGTTCTTGTCTGTTTTTGTTGTGTTTGTGTTTTGAATGTGTTATCTGTTTAAGATGGCCGGAAATACCTAAGTAATAAAATAGATAAGTATATGGCTACTTATGGGTGGTACTTTGCCTAGATTCATCACTGCCTGTCTACAGTGACGTCCCTAAGCAAAATACCGCCATTAGGCAGACTTAGAATACTGACCCCTTTCATTTTTTATCTCAAATTGTATGCAAAATTGTTAGATGCACCTACCTCTTTTACTATCTTAACCTGACAAATGCAACAATAATCTTTAAAAAAATTACATAGGTAGAGGTGAATTTAATATTTAAGACGGTCAATAACACCAACATAATATTTGTTATCCGATAGAATTTGCTTATTGGCCGATATAAATAGTCAGTATTATCAGTTATTTTAATTAAATTTTATTGTATAGGTATAATCTTTTAGTTTAAACTATTAATTTTTATCACAAAAAGCTACACAAAACCGTCTTATAAATTTGTACTGAGTCTAAGTACCTACACATTATCATCGACTGAGGATTAGAGCATTTCTACGAAACCGACTTACAGACAGCGATGCTTTTAGGTACCTACGTGGAGGTCTGGGGCACTGACAGGCAACGTTCCCTCTATTGTTTTCTATTGTGTGTGCGGATCATCAACGGATCTGAGCAGTGTCACTCGTCACCCGGTGCGGTACATTTACACCCCCCCCCCCCCCCACAAACGCGTGTTTGAACATGTACCATTTAAAAAAAAAATCGGTTAGGTATATGTTCAAACACCGCGTTAACATCATTTTACTCCCTACTTCAATTATAGTTTGTCAATTTATGGCTACCGTATGTAGCTTAAGGGGACGTTCTACAGAATTGGCCTTGAGAATTGAAAATATGATTTTTTAACATGTGGTCCATAATATCTGGTCTACTAGTTAATATAAAAAGGTCGTGTCAAAGTTGTTTGTGTTAATAAATTTGCTCTGTGACTGATCCGACTCATATTTCACATTCATTTCATCAGGGCTGTCGAAGACATAAATCATAATATATATTTATAATTTTAAATTTTTATTTATAATATATATTATTTAAGTTTTGTGCATCTAATGCCGGGTCCACACTGGCAACAAGTTAATTTGCTGGCAACCTCGTTAGATTTTACGATAATTATTGTAAAATTTCTTAAGCAATTATGGTAAGTATCGTAAAATTTAATGAGGTTGCCAGCAACTTGTTGCCAGTGTGGAAATGGCTTAATATCCAGTGTGGTTCACGTAGTGGCATGGACCTGGGGTTAGCTAATTCAGGAAGTCAACACCCATGATAGAATTTTTTCCAGTTTTGGTTGCATTATATTCCAAAACTCTTCTGTAAAAATCGTTTCCGAGTTTATAAATGGAAATTTCTCGGTGTACATAGTAAACAAACCTACGAATAAAAAAAGACAAAAAGGAACATACTGATTCATCGCAGTAAAATCTGGTAATCAAATTCGCCATTTTGAAAAGCGACGATTTTGCGTAAACAAATATCACGTGGTCTGTACGTGTGCGGCAAACTTCGATTGTGTTTGTAATTTTGTGCAAAGTGCGAATGTAATGTTTTCAAATAATTGATATGGATTAATTATACCATCGTATTATTTTCTCGAAATCATAAACATACTATAATAGTATTTGAGTATCAACCTATGTTCAATTTGAATTGGGTTATAATAATAATATACCCGTATATATATCAATAGTATGTTTGCTACAAAATCCACCCAAGTTATCAGTACGTACTTGCACAGGTTTGATTAAAAACCATGATGAAATTAACATTTAAAAAATATGAATGCTTAATATTATTTTGACAGCCCTGTTTTCTGATCGGCTTCATCTAGCAGGTGTTCATAAAATAATAATAATTCTCCGCGCGGCAGAAATTATCAGTAATAATAATAATATTTCTTGAAATAAAATCTCCGATGATTAGTGATTTTTGCGAAAAGATCGATTTAAATTGACGTAGTTACGACGCCGAGGTCCTTTTTATACTAAATTATATTTGAACGGCGGGCTCTTCAGCGGGCCCTTAAGGCGTATTGGTTCGTTCGCAAGAATCAAATTTGACGTAAGCTCCAAAAAAAATAACCATATTATGCGAAGTGCATATTATCGAAGTAAAAAATCAAATGTCGCCTCGCTCGGCATCTCGCGGAGTAGATACGAAATCAGAGGTTTTAAAAGTATTGAATTAATAATATTTTTTTCCTAACAAATTTTATAAACATTTTTGTAGTAGGTAGAATAAATTATAAGAATAAAAATAGTAGACCTCCAAATAAGAACCTCATATTATTGATATGCTGAATTTGTGAAGTGACACCTTTTCTTGAACCTATCATATTGTAGGTTCAAATTCAGTGCAAATATTTTTCAAAAAAAAATCTAATACTTATGTACGTTTCGGAGGTGTTTCAAATTTGTATATTATATATATCGATGTGTATGAATACAAAAAAACACGAAAGTGTAAACAAATATAATTTTATTAATTTTCATGAGCTAACATTACAAATTATAAGTTTAAAACATTCACAAGATGGCATGAAAGAATTCTGTTTTTATTGCGTTTTTATTAAATTATAAAAACATCACTCATAAAAGAAAGCAGTTCAATGAATATTTGACAAGGCACATTTTTTTTTTAGATTTAGTACACAACAATTAAGATTTAAGAAAACATTATTATAATAACGTGTATTTGACGGCAGTACGTTTTGGTCGCCGCGGAGGATTTCGGAACATTAGTGTATAGAAAGTTAATAATTGGTTCCTTAATTAGTGTATAGGCTTAACGGTATGTAATGTATTAGAATAACTATTAAAAATTGTTTTTTTATAATTTTATTTTCTTTTCTATTGATAGCATCTAATATAATTATTATATTGAGGGTTTCTTATATCCATCGACCGTGTTAGTCTAGGATCAACGAGTTCAGGCAATACACAATTCATATAAATCTTGTCACTTGTGATGTGAAGAGTAATATTGTTTTTATTATTCAATGAACTAGGTTCTTACCTCAATATATTTTTTACTTGTGTTAAATAATTACTAATAAATGCCTAAGGTGATTCCATTCAATTTAACTCGGCATTAAATATATTAAATTCTAATGGATTTAAGTTTTGTACTATTTCATTTGAGTCGTTTTATGCAATCCTGGTTTCGCCTTTCGGCATCGTCAGGCACTATGCGCACTCATCAAATACGCACTGATAACGAAAGCAGCTAATTCTCACTTAACAATAAAGTAAGGTAAAAACTTTATCACCTACCTATTAAGTCAAAGATCACAATGAAAAATTTAACAAACCATTATTTATGAATAGTTGAATTGTGGCAGTATGAAAAAAAAGATTTTACCACAAACCATCTGAAAAATACATATATCATAAAACATTTACGTGATTTTGTGCCCCAAAAGACTTTTTTATTATTATTTTGACGATTAGGAAAATTATGACACATGTTTCAGTGGCCATTACGATGACAGTATTCGAATACGTATTTTACATTAAATTTTCTACCAATTTACTATTTGTGACATAAACCACTTAAGATCGATAATAAATAGACCTTTAAAAATGATATTATTTTGTTTCTATTGATAATGCCAATAAACATACTCCTGGATACGTCCCTTTGAAAATAACAAAACATGGCCACCCAGGTACTTACATAAAAACTGAATTAAGTACATGCAAAGTTTTTCAAATCGCTTAAAGCCCAACCAAGTAGGTATTTATCAAAACAATTAAAGTCCACCTATATTAATTTTATCTAAACTTCTTATCAAAATATATTTTTTTTTATAAATGTTGCACCGAACGAATACCTTCAGGACTTCCTCGTAGCCATCGTGGTTATTAGATTAAATTGTCTTACAATATCTCACATGCTGCAACCATTTGTATGACAATATAATAAATAATATAATAAAACTACATTTTTCTCAGTTTGACATTCAGTGGTACTTTACGATGTTTTATATTAGTCAACACAAATTATAACGGCCTACTCGTGTGGTCCGAATAGAACGATAATGGTATATATGCAAATAATTGCAACTTGCCAATTTGATTGTTACTGCAATGCGAGTAAAGGTCATTTTCCCATGAGTTTTGTAAATCAAAATAATGTTCGCGACGGATTAAATTTTGGAAAAAAAACTTCGTCACCCGTTGAAATTCCAGACCGTACTAATGTTAGAAATAAGAAATTAGTAAAACTGTATGGATTAATCGATCAAATGGTCTCTTTTTGCTAATTTTGCAAAATAATTATATTTCTAAATTGTCTGAAAATAGGATAAATACATGAAAATGTACGACGTGTTTTAGTAATATAGCGTCACTAATTGTACCGAATTTATGGGGTTTTATTGATTTTTTTATTGTAAAATAGTATTTATAATATTACGTAAATGTTATATTATAATAAAAAAATATTTTTATTGTCAGGATACATTATTTTGTGAGAAAACATCATTCAAAATTGGCTAATGTATACTCAAATGGTTTTAAAATCTTTATTTTTTTGATATTAAAAAAAGTACGTGGGTTAATCAATGAAATGTATTATTTTACGCATTTCTTTCATACAATAAATACCTGCAAAACTATTATTAACTTCAACATCCATTGTGGCGTGACAGTTGTTTTGGCCAATTTCGAAAACAGGACCGACTATTTGTCATTTATTTTAAAAAGCAAAGCGATTTAGAAAATTTTAATGACACAAAAAGTTTTATTTGAATACTATTTACTAGATTTTAAATAAATAAAGAGTTTATTGTGTATCAGTTCGTTTTAAACGTGATTGCTATTTCCGCAATTCCGAGAAGACAGGAAAAAACGGGTCTAATGGGGAATGCTAAAAGAAATAGCGTATTTCAAAAAAACACTACCTTATTCTTAGATCAATAATTATTATAAAGCAATCATTATTCGTAGGATTTTTATCACACTTGAATGGTCAAAGACATAGCTTAAAATTAGTATCTTTAGAATTATCTTCAAATGTGTTAATCTTGCCGATTTTTTGAATAATACAATGCCTATTTCTTGTCAAATTTGGGATTAAAGAGATTATCAATATAATTTTTTATCGTAAATATTTCACTATAACAATTTCGATATAAATTATACTGATGGTTTTATAAATGCGTTTAAAAATTAATAAATGTAAAAAATCTTAACACCACTGCACATTTATGTACTGAAATATGACTATATTCTAAAACATTAGAGCGAGAGGTTTAAAAGAATACTATTTTATGTAATAAAAATACTTTATGCAGTCATCAAATGTTTAAAATAAATATAACGGATAATAAGGCTTCAAAATTATATAAATAGATTATCTACAACGTTTAAGGTATGTCCAGGATCATGCTTTGAAAATAGAAAAAAAGCTCCATTTTGACCCACGCTGAGCACGTCCGCCCTTAAGTAATTCGTCAAAAAATTCTTTTTTAATGACTATTAATGCATTCGACAAATTCGAACGCATAATTTTTAGTTCTCCAGCTTTCGGGAATATTTGTTTTATATCTTGTACCTACATAAAGCATAGAAGCATTTATTTTTATAGCCAATAGTAGGTACATTATCAATTAACTAGATCGCAACCAGATTTTTTTCGCTCAGCGATCTCAAGCCTATTCATTCGTTCTTCGGGTGTTTCCGTCATTATTTTCAAAATTCCATCTCTTTTCAAATTTTTCAATTTCGTAAGAATATCCCGGTGTACTTTTTGACTTGAATGAATTTTTAAAAGATACAACCTCCATTCAATCCACTTCTTTCCAGACGTGAATTCTACTTGCATATTATTTGCTGCGGAGCATATTATTATGATGCATTTGACACAATCATCTGTTTCCGAATAAACAAATATATCAGCAATTCTTACTTTTTGCGAATGCATTGAAGATGGCATTTCTGTTTTGACGATTCCAGATAGCCATTCCAATTTAAATTTATCGCAGGACATCTTCTTAATGATCGTAATTGAAATATTACATCCACTCCTTATTGACATTTTAAGGGATAAGTTTTCTATAATAATTAATAAGTATAATAATTGTACTATATAATATGTAACTGTGCAAGCAATCGTATTGTTCACTTGAATTGTTTGTTACGTATTTAGTATAACTATTACTAAAATCTGACAAATGAAACTCTCTTTTACAATATTACAGGAAACATTGCTGACAGGTTTAGAGGTCCTCTTGCGATTAAACTAGGTGTCGGTACTTTCTAAAGTTGTAATGATAATATTCATTCCTCAATTTGCCGCCCCTAAGTAACGCATGGCCTACCTACCCCCATAGGATGTTACTGCTTATGTGGAACTTTAGAAACAAAAATCCGTCCATATCCCAGAAGACGGTTACCATGTTATTGTTGGCAGATTTTTTCACCTTGAACTTTTTAGGGGTTGTGGAAATTCATTGTAGGTATCTATCTACCTTTAATAATATATATTCTATGTCCATAATTTATTATGTGATAGGTATATTTTATTACCGAACGATCGTTTATTGTTTATCCGTAAACATATGAAAAACAAAATGCTTCTAATTTTTTTTCTATATAGGAAATTAACTGACCGTGGTGGGTATTTCATGTACAGACTAGTACAGTGATGGCGATCCTATGACACACGTGCCTTTAGTAGCACGCGAGATAACTTTGTATAACACGCGAATATTTTATTTTTAATAAATAAAAAAATACCTCGAAGTAATAATTTAAAAAAAATTGTTTTTTCAAAACAAAATTACAAATAAATTTTTCAATAATATTTACCAATCTTCGAATGTATTGATCGTGCAATTATAAATAAATTCAATTGACAAACCTAATGGAATTTATCGACCGTTATTCAAATATAACGGCTGCTTCTTATTTTTCCTCAAACATAATCGCTAAAAATGGAAAACCGTTCAGTGATGGGGAATATATTATGAAAGAAGAGCAGTAAAATGCGCATACGATCTCTTTGAACAGTTTGAAAACAAGAAAAAAAATATTCTAAGAATAAAAGATATGCTTGCGGCTAGAAACACGGTGAAAGATAGAATCTCAAAAACTCAATTTTAATTTATTAACTTTTTAATAGTATTATAAAAAATATGTATTTCGTTTATTTCCTCATGGAAAAACTGCTTGGCACGCCAGACAGTCGAAAAATAATATTTGGGAAATTTTGAATTTAGAAAGGTTCACCAGCCCTGGAATAGTATGATAGCTACTTTTACCCCGTACCTACAGCCTACAGTAGAATTACTGTCATAGATAGGTACAAGGTACTGTGATAATTTAATTTTGTTGTAATTCCAGATTCGGACATGAAACGAGATAGAGATAGAAATAATCGATTCAATGAGCGCGATCTAAACAAAACCGTGTCGGAAACTTGTACGTATGCAGTTCATCGTATTACACTTCACCGTGAAATGTTGTATCGGAAATATATGGCCGTATATTAAAGATCGTCCAATCTTTGTGTATGTATACTGTATAGTAGGTACTGACTAGAGGTGGGAAAACTGGTCGATTTTGAAGACTAAGTATACGTACAACCAATAAAAAAAGTATCGAAACTTGTTCCAAAACACTTACTAGTAGAATTTGAAATATCGGGTTCAATAGCATCGCTAAAATACACTGAGCTTGGCTTTTCGAAATGTTCTATTTATTTTAAAATTTTCATCAACATTCTAAATTTATGAGTTGTTTTTATATTAGATTATAATATTCTTGTTAACATAAAATGAATAACAATGTTTTTTTTTTATTTTAAACATGTTTTGAGCAGTCATAATAAGCCCGTGCTGTCATCTCACCACTTGCTAAGGGAATGTGCTGCTACACAAAATTTATGTCCTATTGTTCATACATAAGATTGTGTAATTCGAGTGCAGACTAATAAATTAAAATATACTTGTATTCAAGTGCTATCTCGCTCTCGCATATTTATGTCAGTAGTATTAAAAGTTTACCAACTTACTAGCGAGGACTCGCGGTTTATCATCACGAGTTTTTTGGAAAAAGTTTATTGGGCAACACGTACCTACTGAGCAGTGGCGGCCGGTGACAAGAATATGAGGGAGTGCAAAAAAAACTCACCTATTTATACAAGAAGTCCATCTTCCATCGATTTTGAAAACACGTCGATAAGACGAACATCTATACTTAACATCGCAAGAGCATTTAGCCTGTCTTGAGTCATTGTATTTCTCAAAAATGACTTAACCTTTTCTAAAGTTGAGAAATAACGCTCACTTCCCACTGAAATCATCGGGATTGTACAAATTATTTTTAATAGGGTAACACTTTTGCCAAATACTTCCAGTAAATTATTATTAGTGAAAAGTTGAAGTATCAATAATGCTCCAACAGTAACGTAGAAATCTTCTCTACTGTATAAGACTATTAGTTCATTTTTAAGTTAAAATTTGTCACGTTAATAATAATTATTCATTATTTATAATTAAGTATTAAATTACCCGATTTAAAAAAATTCATTTACTAAAATATAAAACCAGCCGGCTAGGTAGGCGGCTAGCTCTCTTCAGTACACATTTTAATTATACGTATGATTTTGAAATGATTAATGCGAAACATAGCTGATAATTTGGCATAATTCGGTCGCGTTGTTTAACTCTAACTGTGACCGCCGATTTTTAAAAATTCATTGCGTGCGGCCGCATTGTAGATATGTTTCAGACGATGCATATTTACATATTCCAAAGTTTTAGCGTTGTCCATCGAGTAATAAGATAGTTATAATAAAAGTTATAAAAAATAAATGTCACCTCCGCGCATTGCCAATCTGCCCCTATGTTAAACGTCGAACTGCAAAAAATGATATAAACTTTGCAACGAAGGAATTTCGGCACATTTAACTTGATGAGTGACATGCTTATTGAACATATTTAAGCCGAAACGTCGATATTGAGTCGAAAAAATTAATATCTTCGGTATTTTCTTTAAAATCAGCCCATGTCAGATTCAAATCGCAGAACGTTCCCGCGATACGACAGTGCTGTGATCTGTCATATAAAATCGCAACTTCGTTTAATGAATGCATTTTCACGATACCTACGATGACGTTATTGAATTGAATCGTCGATTTATGCTCTAAATTCCCATTGATGACATTCTGACGCTACGGCAGCTATCCAAGGTAGGGTTGTATCGAAGTATTAGCACTTATTGTGATCCAAAAGCAGTCTTTATACTTACCCACCTATAGAATAGATGATGCGCCGATGTGAATAATAATTGCTTCATGAATTCGACTCGGAAAATTAATTCCCATTTAACTATAGGACAGTGGGTAGTTATCGACATACTACCTACACAATTACCTACCTAATGATAAGGTTAATGATACCTACCTAATCTCAAAATGACCACAAAAGAAATGGGGCCTTTTTATCGTACTTACTTACCTATCAAAATAGGTACCACCTAATCTCAAATCGACCACGAAATAGGGCCCCATTATCGTTTCAAATAAGAAAAATTATAAATAGGTAGGTAGGTACCGTTCAATGAATGAATACTTGGCTGAGCTAATAATGTCGGCCAATGTAAACTGTCATCCGTCTCGATGTGAATCGCTAATTAAAATAACGATGAACAATAATAATTTCACTTGTAAAATTCTCATTCAACGACAATACCCATGCTCCATGTTCCTTCTTATTGAATAGATACCTACCTACCTATCTGTACAAAATAAACGTAATAATAGATATTATAAGTCCTATGTAACTAGGTACCTACTTCAATGCGGCAAACACTAGGCTAATTAATTGTTAAAAGCTACCCACCCACCTACGTCTACAATTCTACACCTAAGTACCTATTTATTCTCAATAACAGCCTTTCTGTGGAATACCCACCTGATTAAAATCATAATAAAGTACCAAATTAACAAGCTGAACTGAACTGTGTGTACATCAAATTTAAGATACCTACCTATTGAAACACTAATAGTAATAGGGTAATCTCAAAATGAAAATAAAAAAATTAATCCACCAACGTTAGCATAATAATATCGGCGAAATCGGTGAAACCGGGAGCGGCTTACATTGAACTAAACTTACTAAACTAACCGTTTGATAAATAAGACGAGAATATGTTTCTATTTTTGCACTGCATGCATCGACATGACATTAGTCATCAATAATTAGGCTTCCAACTATATCTCGACGCGTGGCCTAAGCGCTTGTGTTGGAATATTTATATCGGCCAGTGTATGATTTTATTGTCCGAACGCCGAGTTAAGCTTTGTGTGCTATGGCATTAGGTACAGGCAACCTCCTGAAGAATTAACTTGGAAAACATCATTTCCAACGAAGATTTATGTAGTCTTATAGAACTTTGTTGGTTTTGATTCTACTAGCCTCATTTTCGATCTAAATTTTTAAATGTATGTGTGAAAAATAGTGTAAATTCAAGGTACACTTTGAATTTTGCTCCTTGGCATGTCTCACCGATGGAGGCATGTGTGAATTGGTCGCGTCTCATTGGTGTAGTTACGTGTGTATTGGTAGACGGTGGCGTTGGCGCGTCAAAATCACATGTTCGAATACGCGCGGAATTCAAAATGATTGATTTCGTATAAGTTTCCGATATCGCATTTTTCGGAATACATGGGGGTTGTATATTATATATTCTTATTTAATCGATGATGGGAGTGCAGTGCACACTTTGCTCCTTTACTAGAGTCGTCCCTGCTACTGAGTATGGGTAGTTTCATACGAGACTTGAGTACACAAACTGGTGGCAGTATTTCCAACACACCTCTAGTACTGACATAAAATCCATGTCTAAATAATACACGGCTCTTGTTAGTTTACAGGAAGCCAGCAGCAAACAAATTTTGAAAATAGCCGGTATACTGGATTATTTGTTAGGTTAGATTAGGTTTTCATTCTTGAATTCATGACTTTTGCCAAAATCAGCTATTAACTTTGAATTAATGTATATATTTAATCTAATAAAATTGGAGACCGTGCATATAGTATACGTTCATCTCTTTCCGATATAAAGCTCACGGCGAACTGTGCCACGGTGAAATGTTTTACGTATAATTTACATGTAACCAAATAAAACAGCGATGACAACCATGGAAAATGATCGGATAAGCCTTCCTTATACCCTGCGCACGGGAAGTGAAGCGAATCTCGCGACCTTATTAACTATAAGCAGTAGGTACCACAATAAAAGAAATTCAAATATGTATGGATGATTGTGAAAAATAATGTGGGTCAGATACTTTATGTTGGGCTGTGTACGTGCATGTTCGATGGATTGTATGACTAGTCAACATTTACGAATGGAAAAGGAAAGTAATAGATATCTCATCAGCTAAATTTGATTAGGTAGGTACCTACCAATGGCGTGCGGTGTCTTTTGAAATCGGGTATGCTATTCTAAATTATAATGTGTAGATATTTTGAGATGTAACATTGTAGTCTAGCTGGATATTCCAATTTAAAAATAAATACAGTATTTCTACCGAATACCTACTCAATGAAATATTTTCAAAATAAATGATTTGTGTTTTTGTCATTAGCTTCTAATTAAAATATACGTTGACGTAGCCATTTTAAAGTAACGAATAACTGTAAAGCATGGAAGAGATTCCAGCCAGTACCACTTGCTCCCGTAGGAAGCAGTACCGAGCCGCTAGTATCTCATTAAATTTATTTATTGGTTACCGCATCCAGAACATCGATTGACCGCACGCCACTGGTATGTAGGTACCTAATCTACATACATTGAGCATAGAGTGGTCCTATTAAGGGAAGGGTTTAGGGTAGGTTTCGCATGAAGCAAGTAATGCACTGTAGCAAAATAATAATTAATAAGTTCTCAGATCAAATCAAGCCATGTTAAGTTTATGAAATCGGCTAGCTACCCCCTTAAATACTAGTTATGATTGGTGCAAGGCAAATAAATTTAGGCATATAACATAAACATAATAATAGATAGATACCTATATATTATAAATTAATGGACACCAATAAAATTAATGCAGATCAGTTTACTTATATAAACAATATACCTATCTAAAGTATATACTACATAATTTACTAATGCTTTATTAAATCAATCAAATTATCATTTGCTTAAAGAAACATCAATATAATATAAGGTCCTCATGCCATCATCTATTGATAATATGGTATATGTATTAAATACACCTACCTAGGATAATTATTTGTCTATAATGCCTACGTAGGTACCTACTTATATATTTATAATAATTATTACTTGATTAGAGTGGAAAAATCGATACTAAGCGATTATTTAATGACTCGATAATTTAAATACCTACGTAAATTGATTTGTACGTAAGTAATGAAAGTAGGTAGGTAGCAGTAACGAAGGGTGGAGGTAGGTTGTTAAGATCGCCATAAATAGTACACATTACACTTTATTTGCTAGTCATACGTATTTGTTTTTATTGAACTAAAACTACAATTTACTGATGGTATTGGTTAGTTTTAAAAAAATCAATTAAAACCCCGCCTAAACCAAACCCTACTAGTTGTGGTATATTTTGGGCTTTTTTGGTCTTTACGACAAAATTGTGCACACTTTTTCATTCATACTTATTTGTTTTCTTTGAATTACATATTACACATATTATTGGTTCATGTTTAAAAAATCATTAAAGCCGCGTTGACACGTCGATCCAAGTACGATACAAGTTGACTTGGACCGAACGCTATCCGAGCGCACTCGTACACGACAGCTTCATACTAATTACTTCTATCCAAGCTACTCGGACCGCGTCCTACTCATCCAAGCTCGCTTGGATAGGAGTAATTAATTAGTATGAAGATGTCTCGTACAAGTGCGCTCGGTCCAAGTCAACTTGGATCGTACTTGGATCGTGTCAACGCGGCTTAAGCCCTGCCTAAACTAAACTATAATAAATAAAAAAATATTATTTTATCTATGAAATATCCAGTCATGTAGGTATGATTTAATTGCGTAATTTTAGATATTTTATAGATAGACGAGTAATGTTTGACTATTATCTATTATTTCTATTATGGCTTGGTTTTCGCAGGGTTTAATTGAATTTTAAAAACTATCCATCACCATCTGTAAATGTTGTAGTCTTATTTCAATAAAAATAAAAACGTATGACTAATAAAGTGTAATGTGCACCATTTATGGCGGAAACTTCACAACCCACCACTACCCTTCGCCACTGGTAGGTAGGTAGGTACTTATTGTCGCCGTATGTTAGAGAAATAAAAATATCAGTCTATACGGAAGAATATTAAATAAGTAGATATATAAATAAGTACCTAAATATTAAATTTCACAAGCCAAAAATGATACAATAAAAATTGCTACGCAATGCTTAGCATTTCTATATTCGATATATTTACTTAGTTACTTGAAATAAATTATTATAACTTACGATACAATAATCAATGTCAAAATGAATGAGTGCTCGTTGCTATTCTTTTCGTTTCTTTTATAATCGTCTCCTTCCATCCAACAGGCAGTCTTCGCCACTGAACACTAATATAGTACCTATATTCATTCCTAGTGTAGAATGAGGAGATTAATATTACAACACCATCATCGAATAGATTCATAAATAATAAATAATGAAGTAATAAAATGTAATTTTATAATTAGGTAAATAAAACGCAATGTTTAGTAGGTAGGTAACAAATTATTCCACTTTTTTATTATTATGCTCACTGGACCAGCTTCGTCCGCTTTGCTAGTTACTAAACATTGCGTTTTATTTAATTATGAATACAATGCATGCCCACCACGAATTGACAGTTAACAACATTAAATAAATTAATTTTATTGGTTTCATAAATCCTCATTGATTAAGTATCTACCTATATCGCCATATGCAAGATAATGTGATAAAAACATAATATTAATTCATGATTATTTGAGAGCTTGAGCGAACTAGTCCATCCAAAATAATGCAGCAACCATAAAATATAAATTCAAATAAAACAAACACACATATTATTATTATAATACTTATTCAACATCAATTTTTCGAGAACGAAAAGAATGAAATAGAATAATATATCAGTAAGTATGTAAGTACCAGTGGCGTGCGATCCACATATGCTGCAGATGCGGCGCATCCTCAAAAATAATCGATAGAGCGCTATGTAATAATTTTATGTATGTACCTAGGTATTATTTATTATGCAATCGTACAGTAAATTTCAATAAAATTACGTAAGTAAATATTTTTAGAACATATCAGACCTATCGCCCAACCAATGAACACACAACATAGTATTGTATCGGCCGCCAGCAGAGATTCAATTAGTTTAGGCTTAGGATTCTTAGGTATTTAATTTTTTTTTTTTGAGTGGCCCCACAACAAAATATCAAAAAAATATCTATCTGCTTCAGACAATTTTGAAACATTTAAGCCCTAATTGTTAGCATTTATTTTTAAATATTTTGGATAATTACATATTTTAGGTTTAAGCACATATTTTCACATAAACACAAAATTAATTAACACAATAACACTAGTGAACACAATTGAAATGTTAGAATCATCTACAAAGTCACTAGTGGAGCAAATTAATATTTTAAGCAATACTGCTGCTAAAATAAAAAAAAATGTTCCTGGACCAATCGTAATAAAAATAAGTACAAAATTAAATAGTGTTTAAACAAAAAATACTGGACTTCAAACGCTGCAGAATATTAAAGCTGTTTTGGAAAATCCATCCTGCCTCAGATGTTGCAAATTTTTCATTTAGTTTCACTTTCGAAAATTTTAAGCATTATTTTATTATTTATTGTAATAAAACTTTTTCTGTTTGTGACTAAATAATAAATTAAACTATTGAAATATATTTGATTTATTGTAGGTACCTAATACTTTCTTCAATTTTTAGCACTTATTCTTGTTTTTTAGCACATAATTATGAAATTTTAATAACATATTTTCCAATTATATCTACATGTTTTAGGTACCTATTATTAATTTTTCAGCACCTAAATTCCTAAGCCTAGTAATATGTTATACAATCACAATTGCGAGTAAATAATAGGTACATTATAGGCATGGCCCCACAAGGGGGGCTGACAGGGCTCTAGCTTGGGAGCCCGGGTGGCGTGGCAATTCGCCCAAAATACACACTAAAAATTTGTTCTAATAGTTAAAAAAATTCGCGCTACTTTGCTTGATAATTATTATCATTTAAAAATAGGTGGTTTTGCGATGTAATTTAATGTGATATGATTGATATAAGTAAATGATAATTAACGTGTAAAATTGTATGTTATAATTATTTTAAGTGTGTTTCCTGACTTAGACTTGTGTTAAAAATAGTTTTTTTATGCAAAATGGCGTAGGGTTCCATGTTACTTGGGTACCTACAACAAAAGGAGGTCGCGATCAGTGCTTCATAATATGCTGAGTGTCGACAACTCAATAAATCAACTAAATTTATTTAAAAATCGCTACAAATACACGGAATCCCCTTAACCCTGGGGTTCCGTGGAAACCACTTGGGGAACACTACTGTAGAAAATGACACTACCCTTAACCTTAGCGATAGGTAGGCGGGCCCGCCATATATCACAAATTAATTGCTCTAATAGTAATTATTATGTGTGGATACTCGACAACTCCATGCCTCACCTCAAGTGGATGTATTCAGTAATACAAAAAACCTACTTACACTAAAAACCCTTAATTTTACCTCGAACATCATTAATTATTGGAAAATGATACTGTAGACCAGGGGGGGGGCAAACTGCGGCCCGCCGGGTATTTTTTGTGGCCCGCCATCATTGTACTTCTGATTACGAATAACTTTTTTATAATTTTTTAAAAAATATTGACAATAGATTAAAATTTGAAGAATTTGTTGCTTCGTCAATGTATTATCTCAGTACGTCTTCCTTGCGCCTCGTCTCACACTATGTAACAACTATTTTCTACGTTGAAGATCGTGACACATTTAAATACTTTTAACTCCGCGTTTTAAGGAAAAAAATATATGCCCATGATATGGTAAAAAGTTTGAATGGATTTCAATTAAAACTCAAGTTATTCCTTCGACAAATATCGAATAACGACGTGGACCACTTTCCATCTTTGAAGTTGCTGAATATATCAGAATATAGATTTGAAGAATATGGTAAAATTATTAAAGCTCTGAATGACGATTTTTCACAAAGATTTGGTGACTTCCGAAAAATTGAGACAAGTTCAGCAATAGTACGCGATCCATTTTCAATATATATTGATAGTGTACCGACAGAACTTGAGATTTTTGATATGCAGTGTGACACTGATTTAAGAAAATTGCATCGTCCTGAAGAAATCTCCAAACTTTACAATGCCCTTAATTCAGTCAAATTCGACCAACTTAAAGATTATGCAAGAAAAATTTTTGGATCAACCTACATTTTTGATCATGAACCTCGATAAAAATTCTTTACTATCAAATATCTCCGATGCCCATTTACAAGCAGTTTTGAGAATATCAACTACAAAATTAACACCTGAATTAAAAAAAATGTTTATTTTTCGTGATAATAAATAGTATAGGTATATCTAAAATTGGTATTTTACTTGCGGCCCGCCGCTCATTTTGAATTCTTGAATTTGGCCCTCCATCCAAAAAGTTTGCCCCACCCTGCTGTAGACTGTGTACACCGTCATACTGGCTTTGGTTTTAGCGATCATTAGGGGGGCTCCAAAAATCCTGGCCTAGTGGCCCGCTTTCAGAATGTGGGGTCATGATTATAGGTATGTATTTGTTAACCACATTCATATAAAGAAAAGTCACCGCACATCACTGACACTGTTGCATTTTAATATTACAATTATACATTGAATGGTAACAAAATACCGCCTATGTGACACTTGCATTTTGACGGTACTTCTTTATGACATAGAAGTCATCGTACCTTACGAAGGCTCCATAGCAACCGCATACTGGGCATTGAGAATAGATGCTTCTTGCAGATACTGGATGTGCGGTGGTATAACTTTAGGAGTATGTGACGAGGAGATAAGAGAGTGAGCCATGCAGCCTCTACATGACATTGAGATTGAAGAAGAGACATGGTGTCTACGGCGAAGCTGCTGGATGCTAGCATGACCTGAGAAGAAGGTAGAAGACAGGCGGGCGAGAGGCATTCTCGGAGGCGCAGTGTCCATATTATGCTCGAAGAAGAATAAGACGTATGTACTATAAATTATACAATGTCTAATAATTAATTTGTAAGTAGGTACGTTATGTTATACTTTTCTACATTCTAATTTATAATGTACCTACCTACCTAAATAGTACATACTCAATAAATAAAATTAAGAGTTTGTGCACATAATAAAGTACCTAACTACTTAGCCTACCTACATGGCTATATATGTACACAAACAATGTTATTGTAATACTAGTAATAATGAATGACTAAAATGACTAATGATAACGACAAGCACAAGGCAACGAGCATCTATTCATATTATCATTTAGTAACATTTATTACATAATTGCATTATGAACAATATTAATAACATAATAAGAATAAGTTTGCAGGCTACCTACATATCATTTGTCTAAAATAAACGATACGATTAAAACAATTCATATGGGTGTTTCTCTGCAATTAGAGAATCATAACAGCAACAATGTCATTTGTAAATAAATACTTATTATTATTATTATTAAACTGGCGCTAGGGGCCGTTCAGGTCCATGGCCGACTGCACAACGTTTTTCCAGGCATCTCTGTCCAGCGCTCTCTCTTCCCAGTTGACTATCCCCAGCCTTTCCGCATCCCTTTGAATGTTGTCCGCCCATCTCCGTCGAGGGCGGCCAAGAGGTCGAGTGCCAGCTGGTGTGCCTTTGTAAATCCTATAGAGAGTTCTAGATCGTTCAGATCGTACAACGTGGCCCGCCCATCTGAGCCTTCTTGACCTCAGAATATTAGTGATTCTAGGTTGGTATCGGTCGAAGAGCTCAGCGTTTGTGCGGATGCGCCACCGGTGGTTCTCATTGACGGGTCCAAGTATTCTCCGGAGGATTCTGTTTTCAAACACTTGGAGCGCCTTTTCTTGTTTTTCTGTTAAACCCCACGTTTCACATCTATAAATACTAGATACTTAAATTGAGTACATACTTATAAACGTTAAATAACCGCTTAGTATTGAGTCTTCGCCTCTGGTAGGCGCAGGAGCAGTGCTGCCAATGCTCGTCGACAAATATATGCCAGACGGGGTAAGAACTGAAACTATTTTCGCAATGAAAACGCTAGATTTCCTCATTATAATATTATTATTACTAGCGAAAAAATCTTGTAGCAAAGAAGCCCTTTTTAAAGTCTCCAGAAAAAATATATTGATATGAAAATAAACAAAAAATACTTCTTCAAGGAAAATAATAAACCTTTAGACAAATAATTGTGATAGGTTGTTTAACTTTTAAGCAAATGTTTTAAGAATATTGATAAATACCTACTTGCCTCCTACGTTTTATATTTATTTTAAAACACATTTCTGGTAATATCATTTATCAAAAAAAAATGCCGTTTTTATTAAAATTTTAAAACTAGACGCGTTGTGAAAAATACTAGATTTAACGTCATTTGCCAGATGCGATTTTTACAAGCTAGACGAATACTCAAAAATGATAAATCTGTCAATGAAACGCCAAGTTGGCATCGATGCGCTGGAGGCACATGCATCCGCTAGGCCTCGAATTCACATGTACCTAACCGGATTGTACTTTTCATTTTATATGTTTGCAATGTCGGGTTGGGTAATTGTATCAAAAATATCTAATACATAATTTCCCGCTGCTATACCTACCATAATATACTTCCACACATTATGTGCAATTGACCAGATTAAGGTATAATAATTATAGTTGCATGTTTTGCAATATTGAACTTCATTGGAAGACTATGTTTACATCATTGATATTTACCAACATGCTTTGAGGCTTCAAATCACATTCCGACGCAGGGGACCTCTGAATTCCTTCACCAAAATTTAGATACTATTTTATAATAATTAAATGTACCTAAATGTAGCTATAATTTTATAAACATTCATATTAAATAAAAATAATATGTAGAAATACGAATAGGTACGTGCCAGCTACCGAGATAAACATAATGTCCAATATTTTATGGAACTGTATATAGGCATAATTAATAATATTATAATATGATTGAATACAAATATTTAAAATGATATTAAGCACATTGGGTCTTTTATGTGCCTCTTATGTACCGCTAGGACTGTATTTTTGTTCAGCGGCTATCCAGTCGCATATCGATATATCCGACCCATTGGCAATTTCATCAGCTTGGTGACTTCAGGGCCGCGCTAAAACCTGGTTGAATAGATGAACAGGTAACCGAGCAGAGTGGCAAAGACTTCATCCAGTGGCGGATCGACCCCAGATGATGAAGGATGAATGAAGGGCAAACAAAGCATGGTGTCGAAAAATTGGGATGAAAAGAAGATAAGAAAACTTCAGTGGATACTTCATAAATGTAGTCCTCTGATACTTGAGTACATAGCAATCGAGAAGGCTTGGGTAGGTAGGTATATTATAGAAATAATTATCATAAAACTTCATTTGTTTTCATAAAAATCACGTACCTACTTGCTATAAATAATAATATGCAAGTTGGTAAGTACGTACTCAATAAATAGGTAAGTAGGTACACACCCTTGAATAATTCGGTAATCATTAAATATAATAGTTTAATAAAAATACTTAAATTAAAATCAGCGTAAATTGGGGCAGTAACTATTTAACTTTTTGGATTACAAGCGCGTTGTTATAAGAGTGTCCATGCAGCCAAATGTTTTAATATGTTTGATATGTAAATACTTTGGTTTGTTATTGAGAAACATCAAATGAGTATAATTAATTATTGGATAAACATAACTGCAGACTTCGCACATGAATTATTGCAACTTTAAACGTAAAAAAATAGTAGATATTTATATTTCACCTGTAAATTCGCTTGGCATACCTGAGTACGTTTTGTATGAGATTCCTGTCCTTGAAGACCCCCGCCTCTTTTTACAGTTGACAAACAATTTGAACTTAACACTATTTGCACAGATATTATTGTTTCTTATAAACAAAATGGATAATTCACTTTATAGTGTTAAAACAGAAGGATTGTGATAATAACTGATGGAAGACGTCATCTGATTGGAAAGGCAATGCGCAATGCCTTCGGTAACCGTGCGGTGTGTTTTGTTTTCGAAGTTTGCAGGTAATATTTTTGTTATGAGTCACCGACAGGTAATGCCAGCAACCGCCGCAGGTCGCTCGGTCGCAGGTGAGGTGCAACAGTTACAGGTGATTTATTTTGGGGATGCCAGTGTATTAAAATAATAATACTATGACGTTTTCGAAAGATTCTGGAATATTCAATTGAACCAGACAGAGTGGATTCAGACTCTGACTTTCAGAGTAACTACAGAAAAAATAAAATTATGTATAATATGCTGATTAGTGATTACATTAAGTATAGGTATTATATATATCCAGGCCTGGTCTTATGTAGATTTAGGTCTCGTGCCCCAGTTGCTCCCGCAAAAAAATATACTTAGAATAATAATTAAAGTAGAGAGAACAATTTGTTTTTAAATTAAAAAAATTAAAACATTTTAAACTCGAGGCCCCTGTTATTCGATTAATAACATCAACTGAATGCAGAACTATTATAACTCACATTAGAAATATTTTGCAGAAGAGTTTTTTGAAACAGCCTACTTCAGTTATGTATTATTTATATAGACAAGTGTATGCATTCATCAATAATCATTTATCCATAAAGATAATAAATAATAATTTCAGTTTGTTTCAAAAAACTCTCTTCTAATAAATTTCAATTATTGTAAGCGCTCAGCCGTAGTGATTTGGCAGGCGCGGCGCGGCGGCGTCTTGCGAAACTCAAACGTATAACCGTGTGTGAAATGTTCGTAGACAGTGTCTTTTTTGGGGCATAATACACACGGTTATACGTTTGAGTTTTGCAAGACGCCGCCGTGCCGCGCCGCCCACCAAACCACTACGGCTGAGCACTTAGAATAGTTCGTCATTCAGCCGACTCATGTGATTTTTCCAATTTGGACAAAAAAATGTGAATTTTGGTTGCCAGCGGAAGAAAGTATTAAAAATGATAAATCGAATCTAATAATACAATTGTCAAATCATTTCTATCTCGTATATAAAGCTCAATCTGTCCTAGGTAATATTATGTAATCAAGAAAAATACTGTGATATTTTTGTATAAAATAAATAATATCAATATAACTCTGATTTGAAGGCTATAATAATAATATTTATATGTCACTGCCTACGCCTACGCTATGCTGCATTGGCACGAAGTCTAACGATTTAATAGTCTTCGGAGTTTTTTTAGCGTGGAGCACCCCAAATCTGCGGACTAATAAGTTCGCATACAACTTATCTAAAGAACGGTAAAAAATGTAACTACGAACTACCATATGGACGCCATTTTAAAAACGTCATTCAAATGTCAGATTCTGTCCAGTTGCGAGTCTTGGTTGGGTAGTTTTCGACAGTGGCTCCCCCATCCATTCTTTACATAAGTTTGTATGTCTGTACCTACCCCGTTTGTTGGATTTCAAAAAATTTTGTGATTGTGTGATATCACTTCGTAAATTCGATTTGACATTAATAGGTACGCAATCACTCTGACCAAAAAACTGAAATTTATTGTTCTTAACATTTTTGTTGATTAATTTTTATCATTTATTTTTTTAATTTAAATTCATGAAATTCTTAAAAAGACACGTAAAATTTGTGTTGTTTTCACTGCTATACCTACTTATTATTTTGTGCAATATCTATAATGTCAATAACACAAACTTTTACGATTATAGGTAGGAAAACAATTCGATAATCGCAACTTTTGACTTTTGGCAGTTCGACATTTTTACTCGTTCGTTGATCAGTAGCAGAGCATAGACAAATCGGACGATTTATTATCTTCGGACTTTTGGCTCGCCAATTTAGCGCCTGCATTAGGACGATTGGGCCGATTGGGTTCAATCGGGCCTCGCATCATAGGTGATTTCAGGCGTCACAAATAACAACATATATATTTTTTAAAAACGTCGATTTTTATAAAAATAAAAAGGTTAGTAACATGAATTCTTTTATATTTATATCAGATCAAACATCACTATTGTGATCATACTGAAATTCGATTTATTTTTTTATAACAATCGATGTTTTTTTAAATAAATTTAAAAATCCTTAAAACTACAAAAATCTTTTATGTTTTAAACATGACTCTTCTGGGAGTAAGTTTATATAAACACACATATATAAATATATATATATATATATATCATCATCATCAGCCGGGGCGATCCACTGCTGGTTGAAGGTTTCCCCCCCCCCCCCAACTCCTTCCACTCTTCTCAGTCCCTAGTTCTTTTCTGCCATGTACATCCACCAAACAACGGTGACGATAGGTTGGTTAGGGCAGGGGTCGGCAAACTCTTGAACCAAAAGAGCCAAATATGAGTGGCACAACGGTTAAAAAAAAATTCGAGAGCCATACGTATATTTTTATAAATATGATTTATTTAAATGAATTAATTACATTTTATAAGTGTTTATTTATTAAGTGGACAATATTTCCCGAATAAAACTAGCATAAATACTTAATATTATATGTTTTTAAGGTTGACATTATAAATATAATTTTTACAGAATATGAATTACATTCAATTTTTACGCATTCCTTAAAACTAATATGAACAATGACCTTCCTTGCATTTCTATGGAGAGTGTGTATGTTTGGTATGTAACTTGTAGTTTTTAATTTCAGGTGCGACTCCAAAAACTTCTCATCGGTTATTTGGCTTCTCTAAATGCTATATAATATATTGTTCATGTTTGAAAATGATTGTTCACATACATATTATTATGTAGACTCGAATATGAGTTCGATCGCAGTATCTACTTTATGTAGATCTGTGTGTTGTGAAATTAAATTGCATTTATCTCACTCCAAATCCTCAATTTTGGTGGCAAGACATACAAATTTTTAGCTCCATAACTATTTGCTTGTTAAATCCACCAATAAAATTGTATTTCAAAAGTGCTCGTGTCAATATCAAATGAAGAAAAATTTAATATGTCGACTTTTGTAATGGGCGGATTTAAAACAACACAATCATACCTTTTTGCATCAACCATCACGGAGGAAAAATTAGATTTGCGATAATGTCATTATATTATAATAAGTGTACAAATCAATGACAAAAAATAAAAATTGTGAATTTTGCAAAAGTTTTTGTAAAAATTGGGAATTTGGCAAAGAGTCGCACGCCAATACCCAAAGAGCCACATGCGGCTCGCGAGCCGCGGTTTGCCGACCCCTGGGTTAGGGCATCAATGAAGTATACTTATGCCAATAGGTATACTTATATAACGTGTAGAGACGCGATATAATTCTTCTTCTTATTGTGCCATCCCCTAGCGGAGGTCGGCCACCATCAAGGCGATCTTATATTTGTCGTCTGCTACCCGGAACAGTTCGGTGGAGCTGCACTCGTACCAATCACGGAGGTTCTTAAGCCACGAAATATATAATTAGCGATATAATTAACACCAATAAATCCTATATCTAGCCTCCACGCGGCGGCCTAGGGAATGCAGATGGTGTATGTCTTATGACAGTATAGCCCATCTTTGGCTAATAGAGAATAGTGAAAGGCGAAACTCTGGCACCTCGAAATGAGAGACATTTGCCTACGCCCTACGGGAAGGAAAACTCAGACAGAAAATGAGACATCAAACAGACAATGGTCACGGTAGCATTCAGCGAGTGTGATAATAATCCCCCGGATGAATGGTAACGGCTGCCTACCGATGACAAAAAAATATATTATATACCCAACCTTTTTTGAGGTTATATGCTACTTTTTATATTATATCATAATTTTTCATGCAGACAGTCACTTCTAATAAGAATCTTATAAGAATCTTTGTTGTTACTTTTTTTAGTTCTTCAAAGTTAAAAATATACACCTAGAAAGGCATAATATCGTTAAATATCTGCAAAAACAATATACGTTTAATATTCTCATATTTTTTATAATGAAGATTCACATAAAGATGTAGTTCCAAAACAAGATGAAATTCGGAAATAAACGCCCTTTAAATACGAGTATTTTTCTGGAGTCAATACTTTCCATAATATCAGAAGGTTTCAATTCTGTCAACGTAATGTCATTTTGCAATGCAATCAACTGTAATTCCAAATTCCCCACATGCACAGGAAAAATCATTACGATGGTACAGTGCTTGGATATTATTTTCATTTATATTTAAAGGAACTGCACATTTTATGAAATTCATTAAAATCAGTAAACATCTAGTTTATTTGATCCAATATTTCTTTTAATATAGTGATATATTGTTCGTAATTATAAGAATCTTCGTTTTTGCTAATCTCATCTTTCAAATTTTAATAATGAGTTAAATCACTTTTTCGTAGTTTTGTTATCCATAATGATACTTTCATTTTGAACTAATCGAGTGACGATATTATATCGGTAATGGTTATTGATTTTCCTTATTATTCAGAATTTATTTGATTCAATTTTGATGTTAGATCGGTTAAAAAAATTTTAGTTTCAAAAGCCATTCCTTTTTTTTAAGATAGGTCTCATTATTGGTTACAGTAATGTAAATTATTGTAAGAAGGTATTACATTTCACCGTAGCACAGTTCGCCATGAGCTTTCTTATCATAATATAGTATACTATGCTGTCATCTCTATTTTCATAGCTGATTTTAGCAAAATTCATAATTCAAGTATGAAAACCTAACCTAACCTAACAATTAATAATCCAGTATATCGGCTATTTTCAAAAATTGTTTGCCGCTGGCTTCCTGTGAACCGACAAGAACCGTGTTTTATTTAGACATGAATTTTATCTCACCCACCCACACTGGTCACGGCCCAAAAAGGTTGGACGGTCTTTAATATACGACCATATATTATTTCTGATACAATATTTCACAGTTAAGTGTGATACGACGAACTGAATACGTACAAATTTCCGGACATGATTCAGTCACCCAAGTGGATTGAACTAAGTACATGATCAGACTAGTATTGCAATAATTCTATTATAACTGCTTCGTATTGTCACTGTGAACTTTATTTAACCATACGGCGAACTGCATGCGTACAATTATCCTTTCTCTAAATTAAAAATGTTCTTCTTTTAGGTAATAGCTCTCGAAACCCAACAAGAACATATTCTTTGCTATATCAACCTATGGATCGGAATGCTGAGTATTATCTACTAAGTTAGATATATTTGAAAGGAAAAAAGAAGTGAGGAAAGTACAACTACAAACTGTACAGTGATCCCCTGCCATCCTACAAGTGGGGCGACTCCCTTAGGCAAGCCATTTCTCAAGGACGGAAGACACCCAAAAAGTTCCTTAGTCATTAACCATAGATACAACTGGTAGACTAAACTGCAGACATGCGGGAGTGGAGACATTTTCTGGAGGAGGCTAAGACCGACATTTGGTCGCAGTGTCGAATGATGGTGATTTAGGTACTTACTAATTACCTTCTTTTTCTTCCTGGCACTAGAACATTATTCGGGTGTTAATCTCTTCCAACATCTATCTCCATGCAGATCTGTACAAAGCAGCGGCCCTTCAATTTAAAACGAAATAGATCTTTAAACCAACTGAAATATATCCCTCCTTCTTTTATGAAGTGAACATGGTCCTAGTTTGCCTTCCTGCATCCAAAATATTAGGTTCTTTGTTATGCGTGACATATCCATCGTGTGGCACAACATGAATTAATTATAGAACAAAAATATAGCATGTCACTTCCTGAAACGAATGTTCAGCCTCTCAGTCACGATGAGAGCATCAAAAATAATAAAATACGAGGGTGGGTCAATAATTCCTTAGAAAAAAGCATTAAAACAGTTTTTATTTTTGTATTTTTTTTTTATTTCTCAACATAATCTCCTTGGAGCTCAATACACTTGGTTAGACGTTTCTCAATTTTTTTTAAACCGTCAGAAAAATAAGTTTTCGGAAGGTCCTCAAAATAAGCATTTGTCCGATCGATGACTTCTTCATTTGAAAAAAAAAGTTGTCCACTTAGCCATTTTTTTAAGTTTGGGAAAAGGAAAAAGTCACTGGGGGCTAAATCTGGAGAATACGGTGGGTGGTCGACCAATTCGAACTTCAATTCTTCAATTTTAGCCATTGATCGTAAACATGTGTGAACACGGGCATTGTCCTGATGAAAGAGGATTTTTTTCCTGTTTAAATGAGGCCGTTTTTCTTCAATTTCGTTTTTTAGCTGGTCCAATAAAAATGCATAATAATCCCCTGTTATTGTTTTTCCTTTTTCCAAATAGTCAACGAAAATAATTCCACGTGCATCCCAAAATACAGTAGCCATAACCTTACCAGCTGATTTTACGGTTTTCGCCTTCTTTGGACATGGTTCGCCTTTCGCAATCCACTGCCTTGACTGTTCTTTCGTCTCGGGAGTATAGTGGTGTATCCATGTTTCATCTACAGTCACAAAGCGACGAAAAAATTCATCCGGATTGCGTTGCATGAGCGACAACAGGGCTTTAGAGGCCACCACCCTATTGCGTTTATTGTCGACTGTGAGCAAACGCGGCACCCATCTTGCAGAAACTTTTTTCATGCCCAATTTGTCATGTAAAATAGAAATGACGCTACCTTTTGAGATCCCTGTAACCTCAATTATCTCACTCAACTTTAATCTTCGGTCACTTAACACCATATCGTGGATTTTATTGATAATTTCTGGTGTAGTCACCTCTACAGGACGTCCTGAGCGTGGTTCATCCTTTGTTGATGTACGACCACGTTTAAATTCATTTAACCAGTTATAAATAGTTGGAAGTGAAGGAGCAGATATGCCGTGAACTAAATCCAACTCATTTTTTATTTCCTTTGCTGTTAACCCTTTTATATTAAAATGTTTAATAACAGCTCTAAACTCAATTTTCTCCATTTTTGTAAACAAGCAAATTTTTTTTTTAAATGTACGAAAATAAAAAACAACAACCCGACCAATCTGATTGAAACTTCGCAGCATACTGAATCGGTAGTACCGCTGCATGAAAACAAACCGCTTACAGTACTAGTCGCGCCACCTGTCGGCTTTTCTAAGGACTTATTGACCCACCCTTGTACTATAGGTGCTTTCAAATAGTATTCTATTTTTTCATACGTATAATGTTATGTCAAACAGTCCGTAGAGGGAAAACAATATACAGTAGGTATTCGTGTGAAGTGACAAGCTACGTTGAGGGTACTATAATAAACCAAAAACAATATTTTACAGTATATTAAATATATAGAATACTTTATTAAAATAAAGAAAATTAGACAATAAAATATAAAAATAATGAATGGTGATCATCATTATATTTTTAATAAGAACTAAAGCAGGGTTTTTTATGCAAAATATTTTACACAATCGACCATACCTTACACATACTTACATAATAGGTAACATTATTATCTATATAGGTAGGTACAAGCTGTATTAATTTAGATACATATATTATCACAAAGTATTTAAATATTACAATATGAATATTATAAATATATAGGTAAGCTTATGGAAAATATAAACAAGGATTTTCTTATATTTTAAACTAACATAACAAACGTAACCTAGTCATGTATCAGTGGCCATTAGGCAATGCCCGGAATAGGCATACAGGAATATATTTTTTTTTTAAATAGACAAAAAATCAACTGAAATAAAAATAATAAGTATTCATTAAATTTATTAAATACTATATTCAATATACTTAGTATCTAATGGTTGAAACACATCTTTTATGGCCGGTGTGATGTGTGAAGGTCGAAAATAATGAACCGGGGATATATTTGCGAGCAGAGTCAGAATATGTTGTAAATTATTTGGTGGGGAAGATGTTTTACTGAATACCAGAATTATATTAAATATGTAACATTAAAACAGAAGATATAAATACACTTGATGACAAAATAATAACTTGCAAAAATGCTATAATCGCGGATATTCGATGTGCCAAATATGGCTTTATTCTAAAAAAATAATTATAATAATAATATATATATTTTTTGTGATCGTAAAATTTCAATAGCCAAATTGATAAAAGATAGAAAATTATAATGGCATTCATTGTGTCTATAATGTCGACCAGAGGCGAAGGGTGGGGGTAGGTTGTTAAGATTCGACATACATACCTAATAGTGCACACTACTCTTTCTCAGTCATACTTATTTGTTTTCATTAAACTTGCCTAACTAAACCCCAATAGTGTATGTATCAGTGGCGCACCCAAGGGGGGGGGGGCAAGGGGCCCTGGCACCCCCCAAAAATGAAAATTATCAGAATGATTTTAAACGTTGAAATTGAAAGCCAATAAACTATACCTTTGGGCTTAGACAAATAAAGACATGGCAAAAAAATGATTTGTAATAATTCTCCAGCACCCTTTTTAGAAAAAATTCTTAGATTTTAATTTCTAACACAAAAATTTCGAAACACTTCGTCGCTATAGGATTTGTTTCCCGAATAGACCAAATGTCAATTTTTCAGGAGACGAAAAACAAATTTCATTGTCGTATAATGAAATATCAGTAGATGTATCAATCATTTTTTCTACACTGTATGATTGCAACATTATCTAAGAATAAATTCCAAGAATAATATACTGGTATAAATCAGTAAATGCACAGAAAATGCGTTTTATTTACAAGTACTCGTTGTGGATATTCGGGAAATTTTTAGCGCTCTCTCAGAATAATGGATATTCGGGACAAAACAAGGACGTTCGGGACTTAAGACCGTAGCGTATTGCTGCACGGCCCACGGATTACTGAGTGGTCAAAAAGTACGCACCTCAAATGTTATATTTATTTAAACGATAATTGTTAATGATTACTTTTACTATTTAAATACCTAATGATCGTAATAACCTAAGTTCGTAGGTAATAATAACATGCGGCATTCGCTTTTTTCGGTTTTTTTCGTAATAAGTAATAAAATAGTTTTTAATAATCTTTTTTTTTATTCAACGAATAATTCACAAGATTTAAGAATGTACCATTCTAATTATTGAACATACATAATTTTTAAAATCACTTCTGAGAAAATATATTATAACCAATAGAAAAAATCTTTTTGAAAAAAGTAAGACACCCGGCAGGAATCGTCCCTGCATCTCCTGGGTTTACGACCCAGTCCACAAATTATCCACTATGCTACGAGGTGACATACTTATGACGACAAACTTTAACTATTGGTCTTTTAATACCTGCTCATCAGTATTCTTCAAAATCAAGCGACTATCGGCGATCGGTTTTGGTTTATTAAATAAAAGTAGGTATCTACTACTTCAATTACTAACCGACGTCACGGATTTCTCCAATATTTTATGACGGTACTTACTCGTACTTGCTAACAATTTTATATTAATACTTTTCCCAAAAAAAAAAAAAAATCGATGTATATCTGTATATTATTATATCTATATATTTCTATAATTAACAATTAAACTTATTACAAACCACCAAATAAATATTATATATTAATTATTGGAATGACAATACAAAATATTAGCATCTATAAATTAATTACCATTGGCTGCTAATATTAGGTAAGTACCAATATCCTAAGTATATAATATTTACCAAATAAATAGTAACTAACATACATATTAAATTAAATTAACTATCAGCGCATTCAAAAATAAATAATAGCATCGGCTTTATTTTCATAGAAATACCCAGATTAAAAGTAAAATAAAGACAAACAATGTTTAATTAATAATAATTATTTTTTACGTCATAGTAGTTGCCGGGTCACACTGTAGAATTCATATAACCGTTGGGATTTTGTGTCATTTATCAAAACAAAATGCAGTTATTTAGGTTAAAATACTCACTTCCATAACTTTACTATAAGTTTAGGGCGAACTGGTGATGTATCAGCTATAAATAATCTCTTCAAATTTGATGAATTCACTATTAAAACAATAGTAACTTTAAAAACAATATCAATAAGACGAAATTTGAAAGAGCATTCCGGACAGCCGAAAAATATGAAAGTGGGCGTGATTGTTTTAGAGCTGGACAGCGTGAATGTGGGAGCGAGATGCACGGCGTCAGCGCGGTTTGATTGGCTAAAAGTCATATTCGGGAAATAAAAACTCAGCCAGAGATTTATTTCGACCGAAATTAACTTGGATATTCAGGTACGAATAGTTGGACATTCGGGAAAACAACACGAAGTAATTGTAACTTAACATGGCGTATTCGGGTTTTTCAAAAAAATATCTCTGTTCCTAGATAAAAATATATTGTTTTTATAAACGATTTCGGTAGAGTTCGATAAAAGAAATTGAGCTGCATTAAAATGTAGATTTCGACAAAAATGGATATTCGGGAAACAAATCCTATAGCGACGACTAATGTCAGGTTTTTTAGAAACACAATCCCTAATGGAACTGCCAAAAAATTCTCGGTGTCCACCCGAATTCCGGAGTGGTGTAGGTCATGGCTGGGGAGGGCTGACAGAGCTCTAGCCTGGGGGCTCGGGCTGTAGGGGGCCCGGCGTGTCGGGTTGACCAGATAAGTGAGATAAACACACATCATAAGTTAGCTTTAATAGTAAAAAAAGTCGCCTGCGGCGCTATTATACTTCATGACCATGAACATTTCCAATTTCTT